>NC_134714.1:11742500-12992500 GCF_049634645.1 Pelodiscus sinensis | reverse complement strand
TTGTCCTTGCCTTCAATGCCCTGCATCATTCTGCACCTCCCCACCGATCTGATGTAGCTTCTGCCTGTGCTGTTCCCTCATCAACTCCACGAGGGGAAGCCTCCTTGGCCCCTTTGTCTGCTTCTCTCAGTGCTTCCCCAAGCTCCTTCTTGTGTCACTCCATATGCCCTTTTGAGCTGCTCTGAACACTTACCCCCCTCAACTATTTTCATTTTATTTCATTTCCCCTCCGTGCACGGGCCCTAAAGGAAACCAGCTGATACTCACATCCACTTAGCAATTTTACCCTCTTCACACACAAGAGCAAGAATTGTTGCTCCTTCAAGCTGTACATGAGCGTCAGTGAGTATTTGCATAACCTCCAGGATGTCTTCCTGTCTTTCCTTCCCCACATTTATTGTGTGTCTTTTCTAATAATCGTTGTGTAGCCCTTTGGCCGGATAGGGCTGGCAGCAACCAGGGCCGGGTTCAATATCTAGGAGTATGTCTACACTACAAAGTTAATTCAAACTAACAGCCGTTAGTTTGAATTAACTTTCATAGCAGCTACACAGGCAAACCGCTATTTCAAATTTAAATTGAACTAGCGGAGCGCTTAATTCGAACTAGGAAAACCTCATTCTATGAGGAGTAATGCCTAGTTCGAATTAAGTAGTTTGAATTAAGGGCTGTGTAGCCACTTAATTCAAACTAGTTGGAGGCTAGCCCTCCTCAGGTTACCCTGGTGGCCACTCTGGGCCAAACCAGGGAAACTCTTCTGCCCCCCTACCGGCCCCGGAGCCCTTAAAGCGGCACGGTCTGCCCACGGTGCCCGTGCCAGTTGCAAGCCTGCCAGCATCCAACCAGCAGACCCTGCACCTGGCACAGCATGAGCCAGCCACCCGCTGCCACCCAGCCCTCCGCCTCGTCCCAGGACCAGGCTGGCGGCTCACAGGAGCCTGCTTGGGGCTGCAAAAGGCGGGCGCCTGCCTGGTCTAGTGCGGAGATTGTGGATCTCATTAAGGTTTGAGGGGAGGCCTCCAACATCCATGATCTCCGCACTGGGCACAGGAATGTGGCCATCTACAGCTGCATGGCTGCCAGCCTGGCCACCAGAGGCCACATGCGGACCTAGGAACAGGTCCACTGCAAGATTAAAGACTTGCAGCAGGCCTACTCCAAGGCCTCCCAGCTAGGGGCCGACCTGGAGGCATGCCCTCATTATGAGGCCCTGGACTCCATGCCCCCCCCAGATGGTGACCGACCCCAGGGCAGAGGGCCCTGTCCCTAACATGGAGGAGGAGGAGGAGGATGCCAAGAGCCAGGAGTCTGTAGGGAGCCTGCCCAGGACCCCAGAGGCATCCCACAGAGCACATCGGCTATGTCGTCCGAGGCCGGGGAGGGCTCCACATATGAGTGCCATCATGCTCCCCTTATGTGTATGGGGGATGTGGGGGAAGAGGGAGGCCAGGGACCGTGCACCTGGACCTTGCACACCATGGAGCAGCAGCTGGGTGTCATGCAGGGGCCCTGGTCCGTTCCCCACACGCCGAACTTGCCTTGCAGAGGGCGTCTGGGTTTCACCCACTGTGTCCCCAGGGAGAACTGACCACTGCTCTTGTTTAGGAGGCACCTAAAGCGGGCTTTCAGTCGGCCGAAGGCCCCCTCCACCACGATGCGGGCCCTGGTGAGCCTGGCATTGAAGGCCTGCCAGGAGGGGTTGAGGTGCCCCATGTAGTGCTTCATCAGCCAGGGCTTTAGGGGGTAGGCCGCATCCCCCACCAGGCAGACGGGCATGTCCACGTCCCCGACCCTGATGTGGCGGTCGGGAAAGAAGGTGCCGGCCTGCAGCCTCCGGCACACGGAGGAGTTCCGGTACACCCTGGCATTGTGTGCCTTGCCAGCCCAGCCCACATTAATGTCCATGAACTGGCCCCAGTGGTCAGACACCACCTGCAGGAGCACAGAGAAGTACCCCTTGCGGTTGATGTACTGAGAGGCCTCATGTTCCAGGGCCCGGATGGGGATGTGCGTCCGGTCAATGGCCCCCCCACAGTTGGGGAAGCCGAGGGTGCCGAGCTCCTGGATGACTGTGTCCGGGTCGGCGAGGCGGACCACCCTGTGGAGCAGCACCCAGTTGATGGCCTTGACCACCTGCAGAGAGACACAGCAAACCGCTAATCACTGGGGTGCCCAGGTGGCTGGGAGTGTTCGTTCCCTGACACTGCCCCACACCCCACTCCCGGAAGCAACCCCTGCTGTGATCCTGGTCACCACGGGCTGCATGTAGTACGGCTGGGACAGCAGCCACACAAAACAACTACTGACCTGATGCCCTGCCAGAACCGGTTTCAGCTGCCCTTAAATGCGACCCAGCATCCAATCAGTGTGGATGTGCTATTTCGAATTAGCAAAATGCTAATTCGAATTAGTTTTGGGATCTAGTTGCGTTATTTTGAATTAGCTTATTTCGAATTAACTAATTCAGAATAAGTTAGTTCGAATTAGCGCTGTAGTGTAGACATACCCTAGGGGTACATCTCACACAGAACCAGCTCGAGCCCCCACCCAGTAGCCTGGGAAATTCACACACCCCTGGGCGCCTCTGAGAGGCAATGCTTCCCCACTCGCAAGCACTGAGTCTGAGTGTAGAAAAGTGATAGAAATGTAGCCGTGTTAGTCTGGTGTAACTGAAACAAAATACAGGACTATGTAGCACTTTAAAGACTAACAAGATGGTTTATTAGATGATGAGCTTTCGTGGGCCAGACCCACTTCCTCAGTGTAGAAAAGAAACTTTTAATGAAAGAGAGAGCAGTGACATGGCATTAACTTGGGAAAATACCATGAACAGAGTTCATAACCAACCCATGAGTAACCATCCCAGCTCAAATGGATTGAGCAATGTCCTTGGCCTCTCAGGTTCACTAGTCCAACAAGGGAAGGGTTCCATTCACTTACTCAAACTTTCCTCATGCCCCACTTCAAACGCCCCACTTCCTGCTCTGTCCAGTCAGAAGCAGACCCAGATACATCATGCTGATGACTTCCTTCATAGAGCCTGATGTGATGCCACCTGTGTGCTGCCCCTGCTGGTCATTCCCACCAGCCGCTCTGCTGGCCACCTGCCACCTGCCACCGCTCCTACCAGCCACCCACCAGTTGTTCCCACCAGCTGCTCCACTGGCCGCCTCTGGAAGGGGGGAGGCGTGTTCCTCTGAGACCTCTTACAATGATGGTGTCACTCCTGCAAACACTGGTGTCATATTTTACAGTTCCCACATTTAGGGGTAGCATGATTTGTGACCCCCACAACAGCACTAAATTAGTTACAATACATCACATTCCATGCCAACAACGATCCTCCATCAGCCCTGGCTGAATTGGATTTACATAACCACCCCTCAGATTCCTTCCCCCTCCTGGCATGAACTGTATTTACATATCAACAGTTAACAGTTAATTATCGTGCAGGGCTAAACAATTGGAGTGAGCATACCCACCCCCGGGGCAGCTCTCTCCTTTTAGCTGGCTGATAGCAAGCAGTAATTCAGCCCCTGCTTACAGTTATAAACCAGTGTTTCTTAAACTTTTTAAGACCGAGGAACACCAAACAATATTTTTTTTTATGAGGAACACCAAGGATTTTTTGTTGAGCAAAAAAAAAAAGGGGGGGGAGTCAGGAGGGAGGGTCAGAGGGAAAGTTATTGAGAGAAAAAAGGTCAGGGGAAAGTTATTGAGAAAAAAAAAGTTGCCCCTTTAAGGGCGGTCATTTTTAATTCTGTTGTTCTCTGTGGCACACCTCTGACTGCCTTGCAGCACACCGGTGACACAGTTTAAGAAATAGTGTTGTAAACCCTTTGGGACAAGGATTTTAATCTTTTAGCTGCATGTGTCTTTCATCTTTATGAGGCGGCACCTCACAAAAGTGTGGGTACCTCTACTTTAAATGGCAATGGTGCATAATTGAAGATTAGACTCGGCCCTAAGATGACATATTTAGGGGGGCTGTTAACACCACTTATTATTAAGGCTGCCTGATGCTTTATGATAAGACCCTGTCTTCAGTTGCTTATAATTTTGCTAAACTTTAATTTGTTGTATTGAAATTCTCTGTGCAGTAGGCTGAGGGGTTGGGTGGTTGTTTTTTTGTTTGTTTGTTTTTTGTGGTGGTGGTGGTGGTGGTGTAAAGGGGATTGGAAAATTTCTGTCAAAACAGTTCAGCCATATCCAGCAGTATCCACGCATGAGCCTGGGGAAAATGTGTTGTCTTGTCCGTTTTAACAAACTCTTGAGAGCTTTGTTTTGAACAGCTCTAGCACTTCCCTGCTTTGGAACAGCGGCTTGAATTTGGCAAGAGGCTAGTCCTTTAGTCAGGGATGGGCCTCTTGCTGTTCCCATGAGTATCTGCTCATATGTGGCCATGTCTCCAAGGAAATTGCAGCTCACACAATTTTTCATCTGTTAAAAGCATTTTCAGAAAAGCACGTCTAGATTGGCAGGATGCTTTTCCGCAAAGCAATTTTTGGAGAAAAGCGTCCATGGCCAATCTAGACGCAGTTTTCCGCAAAAAAAGCCCCGATCGCCATTTTCGCAATCGGGGCTTTTTTTCGGAAAACAGTACTATGCTATTTACAATGGCCCTTTTGTGCAAAAGTCTTTCGGAAAAAGACTTTTGCCCGAATGGGAGCAGCATAGTATTTCCGGAAAAGCATTGATGATTTTACATGAGATCGTCAGTGATTTCCGGAAATTCAAGCGGCCAGTGTAGACATCTGGAAAATTTCCAGTCTAGACACAGCCCCTGAGTAGAACTTTCCATTTTAGCTGGTAAGCGCGCCAAAGAGTCTGTCCTCACTGAGCATGCTTGAACCTCTCACATCTCCGACATGTGCCAGGACTGGGCCTGCACTGTCCCTGCAGAGCATGCTCCAACCCACACTACAAGGCACAGAAGGATTTTCCCTGTGAGGACTAGGTATTCTGGGTTGGAATGAGCATTGGAACAGAGAAGGGATTATCCTCCCATCCCCGCCCTCCTCCACACACTGTCTCGGTCTCTCTCTCTCTCCCTCTCTCTCACACACAGACACCCTTCCCCCCTCTGTATCTTACACATACACACACCCTGCCCCTCTTTCTCTCGCTCTTTCACACACACACACACACACACACACACACACACCTCTTTCTCTCTCTGTCTTTCTCTCTCTCATGCACGCACACACACAACTCCTTCTCTCTCCCACACACACACACCACATCCCTTCTCTCTCTCTCTCGCTCACACACACACACAACCCCTCCCACACGCACACACACACCGCCTCCCTTCTCTCTCTCATACACACACACACTGCCCCCCTCTCTCACATATACACACACACACACACATGTGCCCTGGCAGTGTGGAGGAAGGGGCCATCTGATTCATTTGATGATATTTTACTGAATTTATTTAAAGCAAGATCACATACTCAAATCCAAGTTGGCTAATAATGCCAAAGTTGTGTGTCTCGCTGCCTGCCTAACAAGATGTTGCTACACGCCATTAGCTATGTGACAACTTTCAGAGGTAAGGAATTAGCACATGGAATGCATTGGAAGGATCTGACGGGGCTGGCCTCTCACGTGGGTGTAAATGAGGAATAAATCCATTTGAATTCTGTAGTCAAAACTTTCCTAGCCGGACACCTGAAATTAGGCTCCTCAGTATGGGATTTTCAACAGCATCTGGTTTTTAATAGGAGTTGAGTGCCTAAATCTTTCATGGGTTCTTGAAAAATCTCTTCCCCCCCATATGTAATTAGGTTCCTAAATTAAAAGTGGCCGAAAAGTTGCCGTTCTTATTGATTTCAATTTGTGAGTGCTCAGCAGTTGTGAAATAAAACAGGCTTTTGTGCATGTGTGTTAAGGAGAGGGGCTAAATCCGGAGTTAGGACCCTAACTTTAGGCACCGATGTTTGAAAATTATGTCCAAGGGAGTTGCTTTCGTGTTACTGAAATCAGACTCAAGCCCGAACCAGGGGGGAAATAGCAAATCAGAAAGATCTTTCCAAATAAGGATACATCAATTTCTGCAAAAGCTGCAAAGGGTTATTATAAGTCAATGATTAATGATCAGTGCTGTTAGATCTTTAGCAGATGCAAAGAGACTACTGATATAATCCTATTAATGCATTGTACTCATTATACTTCCTTATGGCAATTAGCTGAGCATTTTTGGTGAAAGATAAATTTAAGAAACATTTTTAAAAAGCCCACGCAGATTTCCAGTGCAAAAATCAACCCTGAACAACCCCCAAATATCAAGGTCCATTAATGAACTTAAGCTGACACTAATATTGTATAATTATATTAAGAGGTCATAACTAATTTAATGACATAATAGCGTCCTGCTCCATAAACAACCACAAGTTTGATCACATTTCTAAAGAATGTCATTGCCTACTAGGAAAAGGTGACTTTGCTACTTTCAGTTTTTCATCATTATAATTTTATATTGTTTAGTGATACTATTCTTCTATCTGGCTTTTTTAGTGTTCTGAAATAAAGAACTTCAAATCAATTAGGGTAATAAGCGAACATTTACACTAACGAAAGTTAGAGACCATTTCTTAGTGCACTCAAAAGAATTGTTTCAGCTTTGTCATTTTTCTTGTTTAAGCTTTGGCTGTGTCCAGACTCCATGCCTCCGTCGACGGAGGCATGTAGATTAGCCAGCTCGGAAGAGGGAAATGAAGCCGCGATTAAAATAATCGCGGCTTCATTTAAATTTAAATGGCTGCCCCGATCTGCCGATCAGCTGTTTGTCGGCAGATCGGGAGAGTCTGGACGCGATGCCCCGACAAAGAAGCCTTTCTTCATCGACACAGGTAAGCCTCGTGAAACCAGGTTTACCTGTGTCGATGAAGAAAGGCTTCTTTGTCGGGGCATCGCGTCCAGACTCTCCCGATCTGCCGACAAACAGCTGATCGGCAGATCGGGGCAGCCATTTAAATTTAAATGAAGCCGCGATTATTTTAATCGCGGCTTCATTTCCCTCTTCCGAGCTGGCTAATCTACATGCCTCCGTCGACGGAGGCATGGAGTCTGGACACAGCCTTTGTCATGAAATGCAGTCTAGAGGTTGGTGATAAACAGTTCCTGGACCCTAGTGACATGCCATTTGCGGTGGGAACCCTGGAAGACCAGTGAGAGAACTGCGATGGAGAAATGTGTACATTTTATTCTTGACTAGCTTGTATCTTGAGTAGGTCACTTACACATATACAGAAGGGGCGTAAAATGATAATCTTCTGGTTGGACCACTCCCTTTCCAGGACTATCTCTTCCTCCATGTCTGTACAACAGGATCCTGATCTCAGCTGGACTATTTAAGTGCTACTGCAATAACTATGACATTTAGGGAGAAAAACCTATGTTAAAAGAAAAATGCAGGTTGCACGGAAATGTTAAGAAATACCAGAGCATGGGCTGCCTGTGCAACCTCAAATTAATCCCCAGCAATTGTGCATTTTAAAAAAATGTACACAAAAAAGTGCATTTTCCCCTGATCTCATTCTCAGAAATGGCTGAACCATTTTTGTTGGAGCTTTCCAAATGCCTGAGGCCTGAGGCAAATGCCTGAGGCAAATCTCCAGCATGGAAAATGTCAGTCTTAATGGTTAAAAGTTTGGCTAAGTTATAAGCAGCTGAAAACAGGGTCTGATATGGGAAGTGGGAGGCAACCTTCACTAAAGGTAGCTTTACTAGCTCCACCTATATAAATAATTTGGCTGGGTGAAATTGTCTGCCTAATATATAAGGTCCTGGAGACCCAAGCCCAGGGGTGGGAGCCAGAGACTTGAGGAAGTCAGTAGGGACAGGACAGGGGCACAGAATGCTTTAAACATAGGCCAAGAAGCAGAGGGATTGGTTGGAGTACTGAGACCCTCTCCTTCAAGAGGTTTAACTTGACTTTGGGCATGGGCAATGGTTCACACTGTGAATAGCTAACAAGTACAGCCGGTCCCTGAGTTACGAACGCATCAACTTACAACCGTTCGTATTTACGACCAACTTCCTATACAGCCGGTCCCCGAGTTACGAACGAAATCCGCACTTACGCACAGTGCAGCCGTACGTAAGTGAATGTAATCCGACTTACGAACAGAGTTCCGATCTAGTTGTTTGGTACGTAACTCGTTCGTAAGTCGGGGACCGGCTGTAACTGAAATAAATAAAATAGGGCTTACTTGGCAATGGCATAAGTCCCATTGCATTCTCCTTCACAGCAAATTCCCTACATGCAGAAAGCTTGTCGATCTGCAGTAGCCACCTGCAACACATACTCTTATTTCTTTGTTTTATCATAGTGCCCAGGAGCCCACTGTGGTAGGTACAGTACAGGACCCTGCCCCAAGGCGCTTACCTTCTTCTAAGCATAAGGAAAGAGACAACACCCAGGATACAGACAACTGGGATGTGAGCAAATTCAAAATTAAATCTTAAATATGGCTGGTCCAGTTCCTCAAGCACTGCTATAAGAACATGCCCATTGTATGTAATGCAATGTGAAGGGGTGTGTGGGTGTGTGTGCTCTGAATCAGTAGGTAGTAGATAGATTTTGTCTTGTTCATCCCAGAGGTTAAATTTCATTTGATTTAAGAGTCACAAACCTGAAGTGTGCTCTATAGGCTTCTTAAAAGTCAGCCTCCTAGCCCCAAGGGCCTACAGTTCAAAGTTCCAGCTGGTGTTACCACCCAAAAACCCCTATTTCACTTGTGTCGCTTTTCAGGACAAAGCAGTGTCTCTGTGGTGGTTCTATAATGGATTGTAGGAGGTGGACTCCAGAGCGACAACACGTAGACAAGAGACAGATATGAGACTGGGGGAAAGATGTTGCAGAGTGGGTTTAATAAATACTTTATTCCTGTTGTTTTCATAGTCATACTATTTTCACCTAAATACGTTTAATTTTTTTGGCTCCTATGCCCTAGAGATTATGAAAAAAACCCATAATTGTTCTGTTGCAAATGTTCTCCCTATAAAGAGATTCTAAATGCAGACATGAATGCCTCTGGTTAATGGTGGGCAAAAACCATCCTCATGTCCATAATTTATTAATATGTGATATAAAGATAACTTAGGAAAGATCTCCCGAGGTATAGAGCAGCCTCTACTTTAAGAGGATCTGGGGTAGTTTGGGAGATTAAATAGATGCCGTTCTCTACAATTTATTGTTCTAAGTCAAATTGGTTTGTTCAGTTAACTATGAAAGAGACTACATTATCCGCGAATGACGGGCTAAGCAATTCTGAATCAGGCAGTCACAAGCATGTGAGACTGTGGCAGGAGAGGAGCCGGACAATTTTTGTTTCATAAATAATGCATCATTCTTGTTTGCAATTTCTACCCCCTGTGCATTAAATTTATGTCACACTTGAAAAACTGGAGTCCCAACGTGAATGCATTCATATTTAATGGTGAGTATATACTGATGTTCTGAAAATAAAAGGAACATTAAACCCAGAAGGGCATGGCCTATATAGAACAATTCTGACCAAGTGCTTCAGGAGAATCTGTTCCAGATTCTGCACTGTTCATGTGTATTTAGTGTTTGCAAACTAGGTGACTCGACTGTTGTCGACATGGCAAGTCACTGCGTGGCAAGCCAGCATATGAATCTGTGTGGCTGCTGCTAGACACCGTGGGAGTCTTGCAGTCTGGGATGTCAGAGTACTTTAGGTCTAGGGTCATACTGTGTGGCAACCTGCTGCATTGTAGATTCAGACCCCAGCTTGCCCTTCGAAGACTCACCATGTAGCCAAATCATGACTAATGCGGCACTTTCTATCCATTGATTTCCAACTTCTTTACAGGATGGGTATTAGTGCCCATTTTAAAGATGGGGAAACTGAGCAAGAGAAAGGTGAGGTGAGCTGCTCCCAATATTACACAGTCAGTTGGTTGGGTAATAAGCGAGGAAGCTTCAGCAGTTTGGACACGAGCATCAGCTCTGAGAGAACTGGGTTCAATTCCCTGCTCTGTACAAGCTCTTTGTGGGACCTTGTGTAAGTCAATTTGTGCGTTTGTTCCCTGTCTGTAAAACAAGGCTCATAGCATGGCCAGTCCCCCCAGTCCTTAGCACTGCCTGAACCCTGCCACATGGGGCTCAGGTGGCGATTTAAAGGTCCCAGGGCTTGAGATTGGTCCTGCCTTCTGCAGGGGGCTGGACTTGATGACCTCCTGAGGTCTCTTCCAGCTCTAGGATTCTATGATGCAACTGCTGCAGCAGTGGCAGCCTGCAGTTCCAGGCCCTTTTAAATCCCTGGATGCTTTGCACAACTTGGCCAACCATGTCCTTACCCCCTCAGTTTACCCTGCTTATGTAAGGTTATGGCTTGCCCATCTCTGCACGCTGCTGCCCTCTGCTGGGCCTTCTGTATGATTACAACTTTACATACCTAAGGCTTTGCAGACAGATTTTGTGAGCTTTCCTCATTACATGCTTGTGTTCAGAAATGCAGGATTCCACCCATTATTGGCAAAAATGCTGCTATGACTGTTAATCTCTCTGCAGCCCCTTCTGGAGGACACTTGTACAGACAAGGAGCTTGAGATGTTAAAGACTGAAAAGGCAGTAACCAGGCTCTCTTTACACTGCGTTTTTCAAATCGGCTGTATCTGTTCTCTCGGAAGCCGGCTTGCGGAGGTATAATTTTCAGCTCCTTACACCACGGTGGCCCTTGCACTGGAGGCGGGAATGCAATGAAATGACGGGAGTGGGGCAATCAACAGCAGGGAGGGAAAACAGTGGTACCACCACCAACACTCTGTTGAGGCTCATTGAGGGACAAAAGGTTAATTCTTGACAAAAAAGCACCCTACAAATTCCTCCACTGAAACTGGAGAGAAATGAATTATCACTGCTACAATCTTGCCAGCCCTTCCTCACAGGACTTTCATCCAGGCCGATAGCCAGAACTGTAATCATTTGATAATATGAAGGAGAGTTTTGCATTGTAAGTCCCCAGTGGAAAACACCCGTATTTTGTTCTTTTCTTCACATTTTTTAGGGCATCCTTTACACCCTGGAATTTAGCTCTCTGCCCCCCCCCCCTTTTTTTAGCTTTTCATTTAAGGTATCTTATGCTTTTCATTTAAAGTATTCCACTTGCCCACACACAGAGCAGATTTAGGCCTTGCTACAAGCATCTTTGTTCTCTTAACCCATCGAAACCAGTGAACAAAACTTCCCAATAACATCCAGACAAGTGTCTCAATAAAATTAGGGCACTGCATCTCTTTCTACAAAGACCACACCTGAAGCAAGGACAAAGTGTAGCTTCATGTCATGTAATAAAGAGGAAACATGTTCCCATAATAATTGGTTTGTCTGCTAAATACATTAAATTTTGCATCAATGACTAACCACAAACTTGAATCAGACAAAATAAGTGACTGAAGAACATAAGCCAGCAATACAATTCTTAAAGACATATCGATGCAACAAACATCATGGAGTTACAGAATCATCCACCTAAAATGGCTGATCTGAGCATGGAAAAGTATTTCCTTGGGAATCATCACAGCAAGAACTATTGTTCAGTTCATAACTACCTCTGGGAATCTAGATCAGATTCAATCCTTGACTTCCAGTCATTGAAGAGAGAGAGAGAGTGCTACAAAGGAAATCTATTTTGCAAAGTCTATTAATAGAAGCGCTTGGAAAGTCACCAACCCTAAACAGTTAAAAGCAATTGCATTTCAATTAAGTCACACCAAAACAAACAGGCCATAGAAATAATGGCCAAATGAACAAATGTTTCATTGAGCATGACGATTCACAAAGACCATATCTTCAGAAACATCCCTTAAGAGCCATATAATGGTGGAGCAGACATGAGACATTGCGCTGCATCATATTTCAACTCATCTGAGCCAAGCCAAGCACAAAAATTAAATAGTTCTCTCTCAGTTTAAGATTAAATAATGGTAATTTGGCCATCTGAAGCACAGTAAAAGGGAAACAAATGGGCACATGGTATTAACAGAGTTAATTATAGATGCAGATTAAAAGGCAAGATTGAGTAGTGGAAGAAAAGGAAAGAGTAACCTCCGGCACAGATACTGACATGCAGCAGTTGTCAGTCACCTAGCAACAAGTTTCCTATCCCTGCTGTGCTCTTTAATTCAGCAAATCTGCTCAGGATGTTGGGCTGTTCTCCTGACAAAACGCATTATGTAGGAGACTGAAGGATACAAAAATCCACTGTACACAACACTCTGCTCCCTATTGACCACTGATCCTTTCTCTCAACCCACAAAAGAGGCTTGCATAATGCTCTGAAAAGAGGAAAGACTCTGCAGAGAAAACATTTGCTTGTAATTGAGATTGACTACATAATGGAAATGATGTTCTTTTTTAAATTTGGCTTGTTGAGGCCACACTGTTTGTCTCCTGGCACTCAAAACACATCCCTGCTGGGAAAAGGGGCAAACATTGTAAAAACTCAAACCAGTGGGGCTTTTTCTTTTTACTGAAAACACAAACACATACACACACTTTGTAACTAAATGGGCAAGTCCGTTTCCTAAGAACTTAAACAAGGGGAAGGGAAAGAAAGGCAGCGGCAAAAAAGGAAAATTGCACTGGTTTCTGCAACAAATTGGTTAGCTTGTGTAAGGACGAAGCTATAATGCAGGCAACATATTTTGTAATTGGTTTGGATAACTAATGGGCACTTGTGCGTGAGAAAGAGTCTTGTTTTAGTGCTGTGTCTCCTCAGCCACACTGTTACAAGTTACAAGTAATCCCCCATGACTCCCCTATGCACACTCTTGCACACCTATATGAGGAATGGTTTGGGGCTTTGGAATATTAGCTGTTCGAATTGGAGAAATAAGCTGGGAGCTGGCTTTACAAGGCCTTAGTCTTGATTCGCTGATCAGCAGCAGAAGTCCTGGTTGGTCTCTTCTCTAGAGGAAACTTATAGAGTTGTTGCTACAGGTTGCACCTCTATAAACTGGGACTCTCTCGTCCAGCAGGACCATGGATGTTCCAGGATCAAAGAGTCCTGGCCCACTGCGGGGGTGTGAGGGAAACCAGGAGCCCAGTCTGATGCAGGTGGGAGAGAGCCCCACGAGATGCAGGGGAGGGAGTGGATAGGAGGCTGGCACGCAGCCCAGTTGGGCTTCCCAGAGGACCGGGAAGCTGCCATGTTGCCAGGGAGGGGAGGCAGAAGCTGGGAAGCATTGCATGTGACTCAGCCAGGCTGCGGGGTGGGGGGTAGCTGGGAAGGCCAGTGTGTGCCCATCAGGGCTGTGGGAGAGGTGTAGGGGGGTGGGAAATCCGGTGTGGGACCCAGCAGGGCTACCCGGGCAAGCCAGGAAGCCTGGTTTGGTAACAGGGCAGGCAGTGAGGCTGGCACCAGTGGGGCCAGAAATGACCTCCCCTGGTCTGGCAAAATCCCTCATCCGGGACCAGTCAGGTCCCGAGGGTGCCAGACCAGGGAGGTCCAACCTGTACTGCCCCCATGAGAGTTACAATGGTTCTTGAACCAACACATGGGAAGGGAACAGATGGGACACACACAATGGACATGCACGAAGCTTCTTTTATGGATACATTTTAGAACACAGTAGATGTGACACTGTTGATTTCAGGTGTGAGTTGAGGATGCAGGGAAACATGGGACACTGTGAAGCAAGATTATAGCCCCATCTGGCTCACCTGGTTGCCTACAGAAAAATGCAGTGGAAGGAAACGAGCCCTCACAAGACTAAGCACTTGACCCAAAACTCATTACTTGGACTGTGAGTCCTGTGGGGCAGTGACTGTCTTTGTTCTGCATTTGGCCAGCACTTTGCCCAATGGAATCCTGGTCTACAACTAGTGTTCCTAGGCACTACGGAGATACTAGGAATAAGAAATAGTAATTAAGGCTTCCCATTGACTTCAGTTGTCTTTGGATGAGGCTCTACATCAAGAGTCCAACTCATGTCTTGTGTAACTCCATCTAAACCTGACATTGGCCCAGTCTGCAGAGGTTGACTAATCAACTATTGTGAGATAGGGGCATGCTATCTGCAGGAATTGGAGCACTGAGGACATAAATGATTTAGATTAGTGCCAGGCCATAGCGAGGTTTAATAAAGTTAAAGGAAAGTTTAGGTTGAACATTTGAGAGAAGTTCTCTGGGACTGTGAAATAGTCGTCCAAGTGGTATGGTGGGAACTCCATCACTTGGGATGTATTAATCATCCATGATGAGCAGTGCTACACAGAGTGAGCAGCCACTGGTATCCATTGCGCCCAAGATGCATGGGGATCGCAATCCTACGCTGTTTCCATAGAACATTCTATATATTCAGAAAATATGGGCCTGTTTTCGCAAAGAAAGTGTGTACTTCTGATTTCTCTCTACACCAGCTGCAAAAGAGAGAAAACACTTCTCTTTGCTCCACAAAGGAGTGCCGATTCCATGGGCAGTTGGTAATGTAGGCCAGGGAAGGCACAGCCTTCCCAAAACTACCTCCATGCCCACCCACCTAAGGCTGGGGCCACCACCAGGGAAGGCTAGGGCCACGGCATGGTAGTCCGGGTCCCCCCGTCTGCCAGGAAGGGATGGAGCTGCGGTGTGGCTGCCTGGATCCCCCTGGCCACCAGGGAGGGATGGGGTGGTAGCATGGCAGCCCTGGCTCTCCTTGGGGCCAGGAAGGATCAGTCTGGGGTGGGTGGGGCTTTGGGCTGAAGGGAGGGGCCTTGGGCGGAAGCAGGCCTGACGCTCCATGTGGCCAGGAAGGATCAGTCTGGGGTGGGCGGAGCCTCGGGCAGAAGGGGCAGGGCTGGGGTTTGCCTTCCCCAGCTGGGTTTTCACTCATTGCCCATGGCCAATGTAGACTACATAATAATGACTCCTTAGCACTTCTATAGCAAACTCATACAAGGAATTTATGTGCCAATGAATGATTGGCAGCAGCCTTCTAAATGACAATAATCAGAGCGAAACAGGTGCCCATACAGCCCAGAGATTGCCATGTGGGCCTCCATCCTACAAACACCTCTAGCTACGTGTCTAGATAGTTTGGCTGTTCCATTACTGTAATAGCTGCCCGCTCCCTGATCTTTAATACATTCATACCCCCCCAGGAGTAAGGGAGGCAAATACTTTTACTCAGCTTTGATGGCTGGGAAACTGAGGTAACAACTGGCAAAGTGATTTCTCCACAGGATTCAAAACAAGGTCTCTGAAGTTCTGGGTGAGGCCCCTATCCCATCACTCTTCTTTCTAACTTTAGTCTTGTTACCAGTCCCTTTATACCCGGTGAGATCTCTCATTCATTTTCCCAACATCGGCTTTGCCAGTGATGATGATTCACACATCCAGGCAGTCCATCTCCACAGGCCTGTGGGCTTCTGGAGACTCATGTAAATAAGGTTTTACCCGAGTGAAACACACTTCAATCATATGGTGGTTCATGTACTGATTTTGCCTTCTGGGCCCAGGCAGGCTCTTACAAGAATCATTTGTTGTAATAAGGGTCTTTTTCTGTGCTTCATTATGAATTATGGCCTATGGATCGTTTCTCGTTTATCCTTTTGCTTAGAGAGGACACATGTACACTTCTTACTTCATCTTGACATGGTTTGTCTTGTTTTATTTTCATGTGGTGTATCGAGGATCAAACTGGATGTTTATTTCCCTAGGAGCCCACGTAGCCTGACTGGGATTATTTTTTGTTAGATTTAATGCATGGAGTATTAAGCCTGATCCTTGGTGTAACATGGTTCATTCAAGGATTGTGAAGATCTGCGGTGAAAGAATGATTGGGAATTATACAAACATGCCGTTTGCTTGCAATTGTGAAAATGTAATTTTCAGGATTCCTCCTAGCCTTAGGAAAATGTAAAGCATTCCAAATGCTGTATCTTTACAATGATTACTTCTTAAAAACATTCAAATGATTTTCATTTTTATTTTAAATAAATCCAAAATAGGCTACGAGAAGAATATAAAAAAACAACTTCAACTAATGAATACAAATTTCCTTAAAATAGCTACATAATCTTAGGAAAAAATCAAGAGATTTGACACATCATCAGTAAAACTGATGAAATGATTTGACAATATGGAAACTTCAGAAAGATCCCAACCGCTTGAAATTATATAGGAGCAAGGGGCTGTGGGGAGAACATGATGATGCAACAGCATAAACATATGAGGCCAGTAAAGCACTAGTAAAACAGATCTTAGTATTCTACAAGAATTATCTAAGTGTTCCAACTATACAGCTTAGAGAAGATGTTTTTAACCATCACTGTAGAATGTGATCAAATATGTTCTGAGGAACATAAATGGTGGAGTTTATGACAGCCAGTGTACACCTATTCTGCGGTAATACTTGGATATAGAAAAAGGGACAGTTAAATAGAATTATTCTAGTAAATAGAGCAATTCTTAGGATCTTGCTTAAAATACATAAATCATTTGGGTTTTTCTGGTTGATATTTTAAACTTTTTGCCCATGAAAGTTTTAATCAATTAAAATGCATTATCCACCCTCTTAACTTTCCCAGAGAGGATTACCTGACATTTACTATTCACCAGTTTTGCTGAAAAGGTTAATAGTTCACAGGCTGAAGTTAGAAGTAAACAGAATTGATAATTCCTAATGCCCTTGGTTGAAATACAGGGGCTTTGTGTTGACAGCCTAGGGGATGTAATGAGTCTCTAGTACATTCTTAAGGCTTGTTTCATTTGCTCTGTGAATAGGGAGAGTAAAATTATAGTCTATAGGTGTTTTCCATGGTTCTTTCATAAGCAGGCCTCCTGACACCAATTAAAGAGATTATGTCATCAACTGAAAAGAAAGCTATAACGTTGTATGGTAATGCTGTGATTACTAGAGACAGGGTCAGTGGACCCAATAGAACAGTGGATGACCTTGGTGAAATTAACTTCAGAGCTCAATTCCTAATTAACTGTTTTCATTGAAAGAATGTGCAATTTCAGAGTACTGGTCAAAATAGTAATTTTTTCTGTACAAGGAGTTTGCCATCCGAAGAGAGTCTCCAGTAGCCTCCAAGTTGAGAATAAGGTTGAGGTCTCATGAACTTCATGTCTTTAGATTTCTAAAGTCAAATACTGTTTCTCAGGATTTTCCTTTATATTGGGTTCAATCTAGTATTTACTTGCTTGAATAATATTCACTGCCAGCGTAAAGATCACTGGCAATGAGAAAGAAATGCAGTATTGAGGCCAGCTTCACGAAGGATAAAACTGCAAAACAAAACTCCTACCATTGCTATTACTAAGCATTCTCCTACATGAATGTTTAAGTAGCTTCATGAAATACTTTCCAACGGAATTGCAACCTGAAGGAAAGTTGATCATGTGATTCACCGAGCTTTTTTTTCAAAACAGAGTCTGAAATGGAAAAGGGCAAACATTTGTAACTAGTGCTATTACATCTGCATCCTCTTGTAAAGACGAAGGGCAGGTCGTCAGCTGTTGTAAGTAATCATAGCTCCCTTGACTTCTTCTGCCGCACATCACACACTTGTGTTTTGTTGCAGAAAATTGTTCTCAGATACACATAGAAGTCATGCCAGGGTTGGGTAGCAATACCTGAAACTCACTGCTAAATAGGAAGAAAACATAAAATCACCACTGCCAAAGTCAGCAGATGACCCAGCAATTGTGGGAGTCGGGAGGACAAGTCACTGATACGTTGAGGTCTGGATCACTTGCTGAACTGAGCATGAGCAAACAGTCTGATTTAATATGGCAAAATGCGTACATCTAGGATAATGGGGACTCTAACCTGGGAAGCAGTAGCTGAAAGGATGTGGGGGCCATGGTACATAAGCAACTGAATGGGAGCTCCCTGTATGATACTGTGACCAAAGGGGCTTACATCAGGGGTGGGCAATAATTTTTGACTGGGGGCCACCTCCAGGCCTCCCCAGAAGGGGTGGGGCTAGGATACGTCCGTGCTTCCCCCACCCCCAGGCCCTGGTTGACCTGGACGCAAGAGAGGAGCGCATAAAGTCCCCTCCCACCACCAGATGGGTGCAGGCACCTAGAGGGAGTCCCCAGCTGTTCAGAACAGCTGGTGGCTTGTGGGTGGGGGAGCACATAAAGTCTTTGCCTCCCCCAAGAACCACCAGCTGTTCTGAACAGCTGGGGACTCCCTCTAGGTGCCTGCACCCACCTGGTGGTGGGAGGGGACTTTATGCGCTCCTCTCTTGCGTCCAGGTCAACCAGGGCCTGGGGGTGGGGGGAGCATGCAAAGTCTGCCCCCACCCCGCAAGGGAGCACCATACTTAGTCCCCCCACCAACTGAACAGCAGTTGGTGGTTGATTGTAAATGCTGAGCCCCTTGCAGGGCGGGAGGAGACTTTGCGCACTTTGCCCCACCCCCAGGCCCTGATTGGCCTGGGGGTGGGGGGAACATGAAGTCTATTGCTCTCTGCCCTCCAGTGCATGGTGCTTAGAGTCAACTGCTGGAGTTGACACTAAGTGCTGCGCATTCCACCATCCCAAAACCTGGGGGCAGGGAAATGGTGGGACCTCCGCAGGCTGTATCAACCTGCTTGGCAGGCTGGATCTGGCCTGCGGAGGTCCTTTTGCCCACCCCTGGCTTACATGATGCATAAATGGCAATCTTGCGTAGGAGTGAAGAAGTTATTTCATCTTTGTATTTGGCACCAGTGTGTCTACGTTATTCTGGAATAACGTCAGTTATTCTGCACTGATGCTGCTGTGTAGACGTACCCTTACGGGGGTTATTCTGAAATAACACAGTGTGCATCTACACAAGCCGCTTTTGCAAAATAATGTCAAACGGGAGGACTTCTTACTCCAGCTCATGGTAACCCTCATTTCATGAGGAGTAAGGGAAGCTGAAGGAAGAATGTTCTTCCTTCGACTTCCTGCAGTGATGACAGCGCCAAAACTTGAATTACGCTATTTCGACTTAAGCTACGCAATTGACACAGCTGAAGTTGTGCAGCTTAATTCAACTTTAGCTCTGCTGTGTAGACGTACCCTAAGTAAGTAGCCTCCTTGCCCCAAACCCTTTCCCCAAAGGGGTGGAGAGAAAAAAAGGCCCCTGGCAGCTGTGGAAGCCTGGGGGGGGGGGGGGGTGAGAAAAAAACCTATGGTGGTCAGAGGGGGCTGAAGAGAGAGAAAAGGCCTATGCCAGATGGGACCCCTCCACCTCACCTCCCAACCCTCACTCTTGCACCCCTCCACCCAGCTTCCTGCACACCTCCACCCCCAAACCCCCACCTGGAGTCCCCAGCCCTCTCCCCTGAAGGTCCTGGCCTATGTTGGGTAAGTCTGCAAGCATTTAGTAAGTGTCTCTTCAATGTAGCTGAGAAAGTTATAAAATCCTCTGTCTGCAAGTTGAAGCTAAGCACATTCAGATGGGAAACCAGGTGTACATGTTTAAACAGTGATTGTAACTAGCCATTGGAACCATTTACCATAGAGTCATCAGGGTAGATTCTCCCTCACTGGCAATTTTAAAATCAGGATTTGATGTTTGTCTTAAAGTTCAGCTCTAGGAATTATTTTGGGGCTGTTCCATGGCCCGTGTTATATAGGAAGTCTGACCAGATGGTCACAGTGGTCCCTTTCTGACTGTGGAATCTATGACTGATGGGGCCTTTGTTTAAATGAGAATCAGGCCCTACAAAGCTATGCATGGGCATAGTCCTGTAAACTCTGTATAATGGCATTGACTGGACTAGTTGCATAAGG
Organism: Pelodiscus sinensis; assembly: GCF_049634645.1. Taxonomy (NCBI): domain Eukaryota; kingdom Metazoa; phylum Chordata; order Testudines; family Trionychidae; genus Pelodiscus; species Pelodiscus sinensis. The sequence continues at coordinate 12,972,767 of NC_134714.1, read as the reverse complement.
AGCACAGGCCTAACTAACATTTTCTAAATTGGATTTTAATTCATGGTGGTGACTGTCGTACAGGTGTTCCACCACTAATTCCTAGCCAAGATAGTCAGAAGACATGGCAAAGCCATCTAGAGCTCAGATTTATCACTGCTTTGCACACTGTGTAGTCACTAGTCACACCTGTTGGTGCAAAGTCAGTGTGAACAACTATTGGACCACAATGATAACCTTTTACAGCCACTGTGTGCAGGGGGAATGACCTCCCCAGGTGCCAGGAAGGGGGGAAATTGAGCCCTCTTGTATTTGTTTGTCTTCTCTCTGTGTGTTTCTGCCTGGTGTGTGTAGATCTACATGTTGTCTTGGCTGCAAGAGATACTGTATAATCATTACTTTGTGTGTTTCAGCAGCATCTAGGGGCCATGTCTGAGATGGGGATCAAAGATGTTTAAAAATGCTCAAAATCCAAATGGAACATTGGGGTACAAATGTTTCATTGCACTAAAAGTGATTGTTTTTCTTTAACATCTACATTAATTTCAATAAAGAAATCAGTTTTCTTTTTGGTCCAGCTGAAAACAATTTTTTTGTTTGTTTTTCTTTTTGAAGTTGCCAGTGAAGCAAACAATCCATTGTTTGCCCAGCAATAGGCTGGGGTGGCCTTTCCTGTTCTCCGCTCACGGCATCGTGGTTGTATGGGGGAAAGCATTGACAGCAGCATTTTAGCACAAGTGCAGACTGATTTAACAAAGCCAGCTGCAACGGCAGTTATGTTCTCCTTTGCTAAATACACGTAACAAAAAAGGATCGGCATTTTGCTATTGACTTTGTCTTCAGCAACCAGTTCTGTGTGAGCGCCTCAAACTCACATCCCGCTTTCAGATAAAACCTAAACTAGAACCTTGTCTTGTAGTCAACAAAAATCTCAAGTTCTCACCAGACAGGGATACTAAGGTACATCTAACACAATAAGGAGTCTTAGGGTACGTCTACCCTGCATGCTTATTTCGGAATAAGCTATTCCAGAAGATATATTCTGAAATGTGTTATTTCGAAATAGCACATCTCCACTATAAGAAAGCCTCAAAATTAGCCTGAGGCAGGGTCCCCTAATGTGGTCGCTCTACCTTGATTTAAAGCCCCAGGAAGCGCTGGGGAGAAATTACTTAGAATGGCCCTGGGAAGGAGCTATTTTGAAATAGGAGCAGTGGAGCGTCCACACACCCCCTATTTCTAAATAGCTATTTCAGAAGAGGAGTTATTCCTCATGGAATGAGATTTACAGAAGTCAGAACAAGCCGTCCGTTACTTCGATGTTATTTCGAAATAACGGAATTGCTGTGTAGACACTCACATTGTTATTTCAGAATAACGTCTGATATTCTAAAATAACGGTGCAGCGTAGACGCACCCTTAGAGCCCAGGTCTGTTGACTCAGACTCATGCTGTGGGGCTACAAACAGCTGCATAGACATTCAGGATGAAACACAGGCTCTCAGATTACAGGGCTCGACCCATAGTCCTGTAGCACCAGGCTCAGTCGGATGACTTGGGTGCTGTGACTTGCTGCCAAGGGATTTTTTTTCCTATGTAGACATGGCCTGAGATACTTGGCACACCTGAGCAATTACTACGACAACATTCCTGAGCACTTTTCATAGGAGACAAGTAGTGTTCATTGGCTCCTCTGTTTTACAGAGAGAGAGCAGGGCACAGAGAAAAGTGACTTGTTCGAAAACCAAACAACTAGCAATAGCAGACCCAGCATGGGCTCCCCCAGTCTTTTAAGTCCTAGCCCAACAGCCAACCCACACTACAGCCTTATAACTAACACCCTGCAAATCTGCAGATATTCACTTTATATCCATGGGTATCTGCACCCACAGATGTGGATATCTGAGGATGAATTTTGCAGATGGGAATACCAATTTTGTATCTATGCAGGGCCTTACTCATAACTAAAGAGAACTGCGGCATTCTACTGTCAGCTAGACCTCTACTAAACAAATAAATAAAAATACGCAGGTTATCTAACAAAACAGTTAAAGAAACTTGTTAATCTTTAAAGCCTCTGTGAAGTTTAATTGATCTAGTTTACTACGTATAAAAAAATACTGCTTAGATTTGGCAGGCCTGTAGTCAAATAAGCAACAGGGCTGATATTGCTGTTCTTACTTGGGACGAATTTAGGGAACACCAAATAACTAATTTTCAAAATGCCCTTCCCCTGTTAATGAATGGCACAAGAATGGTTAGTAAACTCACAGCAAGGTACATGTAATGAAAAGCCATCAGGACATTCTGCCTCCTGAAAGCAACGTATTCTTTACCACTTGTTTGTAGAGGATGGAAAGAAAAAAAAGATTTCTCTCCACTTGTGGACCACCCATGAAACTTTGCTTTGTCTCTTCATTCTGACACAGAGGAGAAAAGAGATACTTGTTGCCTACAGCAGTTCCTTGAGCCCCACTATCCTTTTCTCCCCTGCTGGAAGGGGTTTGGAAGTTAATTGTATTAACACCCTCACAGAGTAAAAGCAGGTGTTACAACACCTGCATTTTCTAAAGTACATTTTGATTAAGAGCCTGTGCATGTGCTCAGAGGCAGAGCTTGCACCCCATGCCAAGGTAGCGTTTAGGTGGTTGGATGCTGTGTGTATCCATTTAATTGGCAAGGTTAATAAACTGCACCACAAGAGTGTTGGAAATCTGCTGCTCTGACTCGATCTGAAAACTCTGGCCTGATTCAGCAAAACTGACTTAAAGCACAGGAGCAGTCCCACTGATGTCAATAAGACTTACTTAACTGTGATTAATGCTGGATCGTATCAGAGGGCCTAGCACCTTACCAGATTGCGCCTCATGTACTGTCAGCAAGGATCTGACCCTGTAACATTCAAGACCTTGGCCACTGACTTCAATGACAGATCATAGAACACTAGAACTGGAAGGGACCTTGAGAGGTCACCAAGTCTAGTCCCCCGCCCTCATGGCAGGACCAAGCACCATCAAGAAGAATGAAGATCAGCACCCCATGTGGGACTCTGAACCCACACTCCTCAGCTTAAAAGGCTTATGCCTTAACCTTACGGCCACTGATTTTCAGTGAAGGGAGTAGTTTTGACTATGTAAATGCCAAGGTAACTGGCAGCCAAAAATGAAAGCCTAGCAAGGAGGAAAGGGAAGCAGACATCCCAGGTGCAGCGGATCATACCCTGTGCTCGGCAAAGCTCTACAGGGAAGTACGATACCTTCTACAAACTTCTACAAGGCAGCTAGGTGCGGACTCTGAGGCCTGAAATGGATTATTCAGGGCCATGGCCCAACCGTCCCTTATGACTGCGGATGTTTCCTTTTCCCACAAGATCAGTAAACCTCCTTTTTTTGGGTCATAAGGATCTTGCGGGAAAAGGGGTTTTTGCACAAAAAGGAAACATCCACGCTGCTTGTTTTTGCACAAACACCCTAGTGAAAAAACGGATTAGCAGAAAATATTCAAATGAGATCGTGATTCATGCAAATGAGTCCCTCATTAGCATATTTTTGCTGAGAAAACTCGTAGTGTAGACGTAGCCATAGGGTATGTCTACATTGCATTCCTCCTTCGAGAGAGGAATGCAAATGCAGACAAACAAAATTGCAAATGAAGCACGGATTTGAATTTCCCACGCTTCATTTGCATAATGGCATCCGGACGCTTTTCCAAAATACCGTATTTAGAGGGAAAAAAGTGGTTATATCTAAAAGGAACCCTTCCTTCAAAATAACCCTGAAACCTCAAGGTGTAAGGGTTCTTTCAAAGGAAGGGTTTCTTTTCGCAATAACCCCAGTTTTTTCTCAAAATACAGTATTTCGTAAAAGCAGCCAGATGCCATTATGCAAATGAAACGCGGGAAATTCAAATCCGTGCTTCATTTGCAATTTCATTTGTCTGCATTTGCATTCCTCTCTCGGAGGAGGAATGCAATGTCGACATACCCATACAGAACAGCAGGCAGCCAGCTCCTTGCTGGGGCAGCCCCATTGTTGTATACACCAGTGGGGGATCTGGCACAGGAGGTTCTGTGGTCACTGCAGTCTACCATGCAAGTTTTGGGCACCTCTGTCCAAGTGACGACCACGAGCTACCTATAAAATGCATAGCTCATTCATGTTCCTCTCGGGTGGGTCACCAGGGCTGGGGGCGAAACATTTCCATGTCAGGATCTCAAAGCACTATAGACACATAAAACATGGCTACCATGGCTGGTCGTTATCACAATTCATGTGAATTCTATATTGGGTGGGAGGCCTTCCCCTCCACTCTGGACCCTGTACTCTGCATAGGAGGGCTGACACAGTAAAGAGGCCTTAAATCCCCTCTTATAGCTAGAGCAGGTTTCCCCTAGAGCAGGCATGGTGAAATACAGCCATTCACCTGCCATCCAAGTGCCCCCTTGCGAGCTCAGTGCAGGGGGCCCACCTGAGGGAAGGCAAACTCATAGCCCTGTGGCCATCAGGGCGGCCCTGAGACGTTGCCAAACATTTCACAGGCCCTGAGAGCTGTTTAAATCATGCTGGGTGCTGCTCCAACGCTCAAAGCAGTCCAAGTCTGGGAATATGCAACAGTGGCTTAATGCAGTGTTTCTCAACTGTTTTTTTTTTTATAAAGTACCCCTTTTTTAAAAAAAAATAAGTACCCCCTTTAAAAAAATTATACGTACCCCCAGTATCTACAGTTTTCAGACACACCATTTTTTTTTCTGCTGTGGAGACCACATGGAAACTCAAAGTAAGGTATGTCAACTCCTGCTATGTAATTAACATAGCTAGAGTTGTGTATCTTAATTCGACCTTCTCCTGTAGCAGGGCTTTTCAACTTTGGAAGCCCCGGGAGCTAAAATGATACTCACAGCACATGCTGAAAACCGCAACTTAAGTGTGGCTGCATATATATGCAAATATATGCACAACACACAGGCCTCATTTAAGTCAATTCTGCTGATATTAATAAAATGCAATATTTCCCAATTTTCACCCATATGACAGCACTTTTAATGAGCAATGACAGTCCAGGAATTTAACTACTAAAATGCATATCAACAGAAGGCCATTATATTGACGACCTTTTTTGTTTTGGCTGCCAGCTGCGTGCCGCACGGTGAGCCCCATGTAAACCCAAACCGTATCATGGGCCACAAAGAAATAGGCTGCCTGCAGCCCGCGGGCCACATATTGAGTAGTCCTGCCCTATAGAGTGGACCTGACCTTAGTAAGAAAAAGGCCTCAATTCTTTTGTTCCTGCACTTAGCAATAGCTGATGGTACAGATGATCCAGTGAAACATTTTTTCAGGACATCCGCCATAAATTTGTCCAAGTTTCCATAGCAGAAAGCTGTCAAATCAGCCTATATCATTATTAATTACCTGAAAGGAAACTAATGGTACTCCTGGTATTCAAGGAGCTCTCTGAACTCCTCTCTCACCTCCTCTGCATGGACCAGGCACATATTGGTTGGCTCGTTAGTGTGCTGCACTTCGGCTTTTATTTTTGAAGTCTCTCTTACACATGGCAAGGGACTCGTCTTTTGTTGTTCCTTTCAGAGGCTGTCTCCACTCCCAGCTGTTTTATTATTAATAGCGAGTTAAAGATTTAAAGCAGCTTCTCAGCAGTGCAGGAAAGTATTGGAGAGCTTTTTTTTTAAAAAAAAAAAAGAAAATACATGAAGCAACTAAGCTTTTTAGCTCTTTTATTCCCCTTCAGTTGTGGGCTTTAATGTACATTTCACAACTTGATCTTTCCTGTTTCTGTCTCTCATATACATAACCAGAGGAGCCCAGACCATGCGTGGGTGCAGATCCCATGAATTAAAAATAATAAATACGAGCAGTCCTTTACTTGTTTTATCTCCACTGCCACACACCTCCTTCTTAACAGCTTTAGCAAAAACAGAGGGCGGGGTAGGAGGGAAGATGTGTGGAAGGTTAACAGCTTTGTAGGAGAGAGTCCCAAATCAAAAGGACCCTTCTCAGGAAATGAGCCATCGGCAGTGTCAGCTTATTTATACTATGAGCGCACAAAGCAGATAAGTCAGCATGGTAGCAGCTTAGCAATGGGGAAAAAAATCAAGCCTGTATAAAAGCCGCTGTGATATTGCTCTGATCCACTCTTGTTAGTGCAGTTAAATCAGAGCTGTTTAAGTCCTGATTGGCACCAACTAAGTCAGCAGGAATAGCACCAGGCAGGTAAGTGGAGACCTGTCAAACCTATGGAGGTTAGGCTGGATCGGACAACAGAACCCTGGGGGCCACAGCCATTTACCAGCAGTTATTTTTATTTAGGGCATTTGTTGTCAGTGTAACATTGATGTGATGTTTAAATTATGTGAGTGCCTTCGCAGCTGGGAGCTTTGGACATGGCTGCTACTTACGGTGTCTGCTCTCTCCGTGCATGTGTAAATAGATCATCTAATCCTGAGGGAACTGTGTCCCCCTCCTCCCCAAAAATTCAGTGCGCAGTATTAAAATTCTGCAAAATTTTGCAAATTGTATTTGTCAATAAATAAACATGGAGACTCCAGCCTGGCAGTGGGGAGCACAGGCCACTGGAAGTGGGAGATCACCCTGCTGGCCCCCCCTTCCCATGATAGGGACTTGGTGGTGAGGCTGCACCCAACCCTGACATGGCACAAGGGCCAGGCCTGCCCCAGAGACACCCCAGGCTCCTGTGCCCCTTCCCCGGCACACCAGGCGTGGGCAGGCAGGCAGGCTCAGCCCAGCAGGGTCCTAGTGTGGAGGGGCTTAGTGTGGGGAAGCTGGGGGAGGGTACCAGAGTTCTGGGCAGCTGAGTGCAAGAGCCGGACACACCGGAGCTTGATGGGGGTTCCGGGTGCGGTGGCAATGGGATGCTGAAGAGGGGTCCAGATGAAGGTGGCTGGGTCTCATCTGCGGAGCCTGGGTATGGTAAGATGGGGCTTAGCAGAGGGGGTCTAGATGTGGTGGGCTCAGCATGGGGTTCTGGTAGCTGGAGGTTTGGGAGCCGCTGGGTGAGGCTCAGTGGGGTGGAAGTCTGGGGGGCAAGGGTTAGTTGGGGGGGTCCAGGTGCTCATCAGGATGGAGGTTCAAAGGGCTTTCTTAGTGAGTTAGTCCCAGCTGTTGCTGCTGCTGCTGCTGCTGCTGCCGCCACCAAGGGGACACTGCGTGCGGGGCACCAGCTTCCCCCCACAATTCTTCTCTTCTCTTCCCCATTCCATCCCCTTGTTGCCCCCCATCCTCTCCCCATTGCCCCCTGCCCCATCCACCTCACTCCCACATCCCCCTCCCCCTCCCACCTCTTTCTTTCCTCTCTACCCCTTTTCCATTACCTCCCACCCTCTTACCCTGCCCCACCCAGTGGGCGCTCACTGTGGTACAGAAAACAGGCTGGCTCCCAGTACTCAGGAGGGGAGTCCAGTTGGCACTAGGACCCAGGCGGTAGCATCCAGCTGTAGAGTCAGTGAAATGGAGCAGCATTCTCCTTCAGCTGGACAGCTCTGCATTCACAAAAAGAGGGGAGGGGCATTGATATATGACCCCGCATGCCCCATGCCTCGCCTTGCCCCCGGGCATCTCTAGACCAACACACCTGCCCCTGCACATTTTCTCTTTGCTTCCCCATCTTTTTCTGAGGGGGACAGAAAGAAATTCTGGGGTGGGACATGAATTCTGCATGTGCGCAGTGTCTCAGAATTCTCCGAGGAGTAGTAATAGTACTGAATGACTTACACATTGTGGCTACGTCTACACTACGAGTTTTCTCGGCAAAAAATATGCTAACATGGGACTCATTTGCATGAGTCACGATCTCATTTGCATATTTTTGGATCTTGTGGAAAAGGGGGGGTTTGCGCAAAAAGAAAACGTCCACACTGCGTGTTTTTGCGCAAAAATCCCAGCTCAAAAATGGATGGGCAGAAAATATGGAAATAAGATCGCAACTCATGCAAATGAGTCTCCATTAGCATATTTTTTGCTGAGAAAACTCATAGTGTAGATGTAGCCTGTGTGGTTTGAGAAATAGCATGTGATCGCCTAATTAAACCCAGTAGCACGTTTGTAATGGATATATGCATCAGCCTGTCTTGCTCTGCAATCATCCCTCCTGGGATGACTTTATAGGATTTTTTTAAAGATCTCTCTTCCTCTTGTCAGGAGGTAGTCTGGGGCACATTGGCACTGCTCTTGTCTATAATTAAAGTGCTCCTTCTTGACGAAGTACCTATTGCTGATGATCGGGCTATCTGTGGTGATCATCCCTGGTGCCAATCATTGCGTCCTTCCCTGCAAACTCCCACATCCGCTGAGAGTGGTTCTGGCAATCAAGTACTCCAACGGCAGTGCTTCACTTATCATTCAGTGCAGCACCAGCTGGAATTTCTCCTGCTCCCCAAATCATACAACCGCCCTGAAGCACATGCCGCATGAAAAATTTCTTCTCTGCCCAGCGTGATTCTAAGTGGCATCAGACACTCTCCCTCACTTTTCAGGTTCACTGCCGTATCCCACAGGTATTCCTGCTGCAATTATTCCTCCTCTAGTCCCCCTTGTCCCTCATCTGTGATAATGGAACACTGCAATGTTTATAGATTTCACCCCTTCCATTCTGACTCTTGTATGCTGGCAACATGCACTCTCCTTTTCCACATCTCTGCTACGTCTTTAGATTTTCCAGTCATTGTCCTCACAGCCAGGGAAACCAAACATTTCTTGTGCCTCCCTTTTTGGCCACACACACTGGGAATGCAGAAGTTTTTCCTGTTTTCTACAGCTGTTGGGAAAAGCCCGCCCACATCATTTCTGGGGAATGCACTGCAGTAGTGTACGGATACACTCCTTGAACAGAAAGACCCATGTGCGATTGGTACCAAAGATCATGTGTGATTGGCACCTTTTTTACTAACCTTCTGGCGAGGCTAGAGGGTCTTGGTTTGAAAGTAGTCCCTTCCGCCTCCCACAGCTGCAGTCTGGTACTAGACCCACTTTCAGGTAAGAACATCTGTGTTATGGTTCTAGGGTGTCGCCTCTTACCACCCTGTATCCCTGACTGCCTCACAATGCTTTGCTACTGTAACTCCTTGCCTGGAATGTTCACAGTCTGCAACAAATATGCAGGTCACCCCTTGGCTATCTATGTGCTAGACAGCCCTGGGTCAGCAGCTCTGACCTTAGCACACTGGTTTCCACCAGCCTTGATTACAACCAGCAGAGTTGTTGACTCGAGTCCCACGACTTGAACTCGAGTCTGACTTAAGTCGCCTAGGTGACTCGACTTGAGACTCGACTCGGGTTCATTGCTTGTGACTTGAGACTCGACTTGAGACTTGCTAATTTTGTTAAATCGACTTGGTGAAAAAATTGTCTGAAAATGCCGATATTGATAGCTTGTACAAAAGTGACTTGACATTTTTTAAATTAAGACTTGAGACTCGACTTGGGACTTGACTCATAAGTGATGTTAGGGACTCAAGACTCAACTTGAGACTTGAACTGTAGTGATCTGAGACTCGACTTGGACTTGACAATGATGATTCGAAGACAACACTGACAACCAGCAAGATGATCCAATAAAATCTTAGTCCCAAATTTTCCCCAAGCTGTGTGTTCTATAGTGTCCAGCCATCTCATAGACAGTTCAGAGAAATGATAAGGTTCATTTGTCTCGCTAAAGACCCAAAAACGCATTACAGCTTATTAAATGACCTGGAGAGGTAAACACAACCTTCCATTTAAACACAGCACTGAGTTGATTTCTAATAGAAGTAAAGCACATGGGCTATGTCTAAACTGGCATGATTTTCCGGAAATCGGGGCTTTTTTGCGCAAAAGCACGTCTAGATTGGCACGGACGCTTTTCCGCAAAAAGTGCTGTTGTGGAAAAGCGTACATGCCAATCTAGATGCTTTTTTGCGCAAAACAAATCTGAGCTGTCTACGCAGGCCCTTTTGCGCAAAAAGTTTTGCACAAAAGGGACTTTTGCCTGAACAGGAGCAGCATAGTATTTCCGCAAAAAGCACTGATTTCTTACAGTAGAAAGTCAGTGCTTTTGTGGAAATTGAAGCGGCCAGTGTAGACAGCTAGCAAATTTTTCTGGAAAAGCAGCTGATTTTCCGGAAAAACTGGCCAGTCTAGACACAGCCTTGCAGTAACAATAGGGCATAAGTTAAGTGATGCTGAATAAAAGTAGCAATTGTTAGAAGCAAAAAAAAAAGTGAAGACAGCCAGCTAAAAAACACAATCTAGGGAATTACAGGCTTTGTTTGCAATAGGTCACAGCAATAGGTCACAGCACATTCTTCCTTGGGCTGTGGCTAGACACAGCAGCTTCTCTCTATCTGCTACTATGTACTGAGGGGCTATAGGAGAGTTGACTCAGTGATGTATATTACAGCCATCTCTCAAAAACTGTGTGTTGAAATACTGTCAAGCTGGAGGACTTCTGACTCTGACTGCTGTAACCCTCATTATACAAGAAGTAAGGGACGTCTGAGGAAGAGTGCTCCAGTTTGAAATAAGTGCCGTGTAAATGCTCCCAATTTCGAAATAAGCTACACTACTGACATAGCTCAATTTGTGTAGCTTATTTCGATTTGAGCCCTGCTGTGTAGATGCACCCTGAATGTAGAAAAGAAATATTTAATAAAAGGAAGGAAATAACCTGGTGTTCATTTGGGAAAACACCACAAACAGGGTTCATAAACATAAACCATGAGTAAAGGAGCCACATTCAAGTAGGTTGGGGAGTGTGCTTTTTCTCTCAGATTCTTAAGTCCAGCAACCCAAAAGCCCCTTAAATATGCCAGAGCCTTCTCTGTGTCCCACTCCCAGTTGCAGTCCTAGGTCAGTGCAGACCCAAAGTTTAGAGGTGCATCTGCAGAGTTCACTCCCACCCTGAGGAGGGGGAGTAAAGAGACACCCTACTCACACCACAGCTCAGGACTGGCTCGCCTATTTATAAATGATCTGGAGAAAGGGGTTAACAGTGAGGTGGCAAAATTTGCAGACGATACTAAACTGCTCCAGATAGTTAAGACCCAAGCAAATTGTGAAGAGCTTCAAAAAGATTCCAACAAACTAAGTGAGTGGGCAACAAAATGGAAAATGAAATTTAATGTTGATAAATGTAAAGTGATAGACACTGGAAAAATAATCCCAACTATACATACAAAATGATGGGGACTAATTTAGCTACAACTACTCAAGAGAGAGATCTTGGAGTCATTGTGGATAGTTCACTGAAAACATCCACCCAGTGTGCAGCAGCAGTCAAAAAAAGCAAACAGAATGTTAGGAATCATTAAAAAAGGGATAGAGAAGAAGACAGAGAATATCTTATTGCCTCTATATAAAACCATGGTATGAATACTGCATACAGACATGGTCGCCTCTTCTCAGAAAAGATATATTGGCATTGGAAAAGGTTCAGAAAAGAGCAACAAAAATTATTAAGGTTTTGGAATGGTTCCCATATGAAGAGAGATTAAAAACACTTCGACTTTTCAGCTTAGAAAATAGGAGACTAAGGGGGATATGATAGAGATCAATAAAATCATGACTGGCGTGGAAAAAGTGAATAAGGAAAAGTTATTTACTTGTTCACATAATATAAGAACTAGGGTTCACCAAATGAAATTAATAGGCAGAAGGTTTAAAACAATCAAAAGGAGGTTTTTCTACATGCAATGCACAGTCAACCTATGGAACTCCTTGCTAGAGGATTTTGTGAAGACTAGAACTTTAACAGGGTTCAAAAAAGACCTAGATAAATTAATGGAGGTTAGGTCCATCAATGACTATAAGCCAGGATGAGTAAAAACGGTGTCCCTAGCCTCTGTTTGTCTGGAAATGGATGACAGGAGAGGGATCACAGGATGATCACCTGTTGTGTTTATGCCCTCTGTGGCATCTGGCATTTGCCACTGTTGGCAGACAGGATACTGGGCTAGATGGACATTTGGTCTGACCCAGTATGGCCGTTTTTATGGTCTTATGCTGTGACCTCTGTGCATCAGTCTTTTAGTGTGTCTACACAGCAAAGTTATTTCAGAATAATGGCCGTTATTCTGAAATAACTATGCAAGCATCTACGCAGCAATTCCATTATTTCAAAATAATGGATGGCTTATTCCGACTTCTGTAAACCTCATTCTACAAAGAATAATGCCTGTTCTGAAACAGCTATTTTGAAATAAGGCGTGTGTAGACGCTCCACTTTCTATTTCGAAATAGCCCCTCACCAGAGCCATTCTAAGTTATTCCTCCTGGGGCTCTAAATCGAGATAGCACATCTACATTAGGGAAGCCTGCCTCGGACTAATTTTGAGGCTTCCCTGCTGTGCAGACGTTCTATTTTGAAATAAGCTTTTTCAAAATAACTATTCCAGAATAGCTTATACTGAAATAACTGTGCAGTACAGACATAGCCTTAGTAATTTTCAGCTCTTAGCATGCAGTGCAGAATCACAGTCCTGCCACAACTCATTTCAGCTCTGAGTATTCAACACAACAAAGAGACTCCTAATTAAGCCTATTTACCTTTTTCTTTGAGTGGAGGAGGGGAACAGGTTAATCCAGTTCAGGGAGGACCCTGGAGAAGGGTTTGCAGCCTCCTAGCTGGGGCAACTATCTCTACCCCTTTTACTTTCATGCTGCCCTGGCATTTGAGGGCCTGGTGTAATGAGATCCCCTCAACTGAGGGAGACCCCCCTCATTTGGGACATGTTAAGCACAGTCCTATCCCCACTATACAACATTGGTGACCATACTTCACTACTCCTGAATTCAGTACTAAGATGATTTGTAACCCAAAACCAGCCCTAAGGGCAGGCTGTGCATTCTCTTTCACTGCAGCACTGTCTAAGGCTTACTACTAGTTACCAGTGACGTCAGCTCTAGTTATCACTGAACAAAACAAGGACTCTCAGCTGAGTTTTTGGTCTAAACAGTGAAGAGGGGAGAGTCAAATTTTGTTTAGGATTCTTTAGAGAACACCTCCTCTCACCCTCGCTTCACAGCAACTTGGAGACCCTCCCTCTTGCTTAGTGAATGGGGTTAAATATAGGGTGACGGCCTCATTGAGTGCAGGCTAAGCATAGTTCTGCTACTGTTTAGCCACACAATAAGGATAACGAGATTTCATTAACCCTGCACCCAATACTACAGTGATTTATAAGCCAAACACCAGCCACAATTGGTCACTTTGGAAAAGCAGCTCCTCCGTGCTGTGTACCTAGGCAGACCAGATGTGGACTGGTCCTGAATCTTCCCCACCTCCCCCACCCCAGTTCATCACATGGGGTGAGGAGAGAGCCGGCTGCTGCCCCATGCTGCTACCTCTCTTCCAGTGGCAGCAGCGTGAGGCAACAGCTGGGTCCCCAAGAGGGGGGTAGCAGGCGAGAGCTGGTACACATGGGGAGCCAGCTTAAAAGCCAGCTCCTGTAGCGCACCAGCTCCCACCCGCCACCCCGCTGGTTGCTGCCCCGCATGTGACTGTGTAACCACGGAAATTTTTAGTGGTCACACATAGCCAATTACACACATTTTAACATCCCTAGTTTAGGGCAGACTTGTTTAAGCCAGGCACATCGGGGAAGCACATACTTTGGTAATATTATGGAAATATGCTGGAATTACAAGAACATTGATGAGTGTAGTCTTAGTTTTCAAAAGATACATCACAAACAAAGTTCCTTTTAATTGTTTCTATCCATGTGCAGATTTTTCTATCCACATGTGGAATAAATTTTGTTATGTGCATGTACAGGTGTGCACCACCAGGAGAAACACAAACTTAGCTATGGGTGCTCTGCTAATCCATTGGGAGGCACTGGAATTTCTGCTGAGTGGCCACACAAGCAGACAGCTTACAAGGAACACTGATCACAAGGCTTATTTTGTACAAAGGTTATTACAACATTGTATAGATTGTGAGTACAGGCCTGCTTAGGGTCACAACCTCAGTCACACAAAGGCAAGTGATAGGAGTTTAGCTATCATATTATGGCAGCCACATACAATTTTTTCTAAGGAGTGAGAGTTCACCGGCAAACACATCTCAATCATGAAAATTCTTCAGAAGTTAAGCATTAGCAAGCAAAGACTTCAGCAGGAGATAGCGAATGAAACAAGCATCAATCAATTCATATTTATTCCAGCATAGTCAGGATGTGTCTAGACTACAGGGATTTTTCAAAAAAGCCTCTTTTGAAAGAGGCTTGTAGTCTAGCTGTACCCTCAACAACAGCTGCCATGTTTGCAGTCCAGATAGTGAAGAAGAAATTCAAGGAATTGTATTTAGAGTTTGTGGATTAAGAGAAAGCTCATGACAGAGTTCCCAGAGAATTGTTGTTGTGATGCTTGGAGCCATGCAAGCGGCTGGAGATGAATATTCAGACTGTCCTGGACGTGTATGAGAATAGCACAAAGGCAGTGAAAAAGAGTAGTCAGTCATTCACTCAAAGATCAGCCTTGAGACCATTCCTGTTTGTGATAGTCATGATCCCCTTCATTAGGTCAGAGGCTCCTTGGGCTGTGCTTTTCCCCAGTGACATTATGAAAATAACTGTGAACTGGAAAGGGATCTAAAATGATGGAGCCCTGCATGAGAATAAAATGGCTTATAAATCAGCGGATAAGATAGCAAAACGCGAGCCTTCATTGAGAAAGACAACTAGAAGCCAGTAGAACTAGATTGTATAATGTTACAGTCTGTGCAAATATATTATTTCAGTTCTGAGTCATGACAGACATGTGGATGCAGATGTTAGGAGCTGCATGAAGAGTGTTTAGTGTAAAAGGAAAGAATTCCTGCTAACTCTATGAGCTAAGCATATGCCAAGTAAACTGAAGACCAAATTGTATGAGAGTGCAATTAGGCCAATTTATGGGTAAGAATGCAGGCCAATGAGAAGAGGAGAACTGCTTCTTCCTGTTGAAATGAGAATGCTCAGGTGGTAAGACAAGAGTGGAAGGTTACACAATGAAATGTTTTGAGCCATGGTGCAGTTAGCCCCTCCAATCACAGAAAAGCTAAGAGAGTATCAACTGAGATGGCTGGGTCACATGAGACAAGATGAGGGTTATGGTAGCCAGATAATACAATAACTAGGGATGTAATAGTGTAGTCAACTAACCGATAAGCTTTAGCTTCTAGGTTAATGCTATAGACTACATGCATTCCCCACCACCAGTAAAATTTTTAGCAGGCTGGCTAGCAGCCTGGCTCAGTCTTGGCTTGCACTGGATCCGGGATCTACTTCTGCTGTGGCTCTGCATGTAAAGTGTATTAGGAGCCAGGCGGGCAGGCAGCCTGGCTCAGTTCTGGCTTGTGCCAGGTCCAGGAGCTCAGAACCTCCCTGGACAGAGGCTGCTGCCACCCCACACTGCTGCCTCTGTATCAGAGGCAGCAGTGTGGAGTGACAGGCAGCCAGTCTGCAAGGGAAGCTGCTTTTAAATTGGCTCCCCTCACAGACCAACTCTTGCCTGGCACCCCACGCTGCTGTCTCTGATACAGAGGCAGCAGCACAGAGTGGCAGGGGGCTCCTCGGGCTGTTGAGCACTGGCTGCTGGCCCTACTTCCGGGGACTATAGAATAGTCGAGTAACCGATAAGAATTCATGAGGTTAATCGACTATTCAGTTAACCGATATTTAACATCCCTAACAAGAACCAGTAGTCAGGAGACAAAGACCATGAGGAAGACCTAGAAAGAGGTGGTTGGCGATGGGGAAGGCGGACATGAAGAATGTTGGGGTCAGTGTGGAAGACACACTTGACGAGAGCACTTAGAGATGAAGAACAAGAGCTGCCGATGTAGTGGACAGGACAAGATGAAGGAGAAGCAGCAGCAGCAACAGAAAGGAAGGCAGTGGGCTGCAACCATACCTTAATCATTTCCCAATTTTTCTGTACTGTAGCATGTAACTTACATAATCATTCAGGGCAAGTCTATACTACGGGGAATATCAACGTTGCCATGGTATATCTTCCAGGGTTTGATTTATCAGGTCTAGTGAAGACACACTAAATCGAACTCAGAGGGAACCCCTGTCAGTGCCAGTACTCCTGCTCTTCATGAGGAGTAAGGGAAGCCAATGGGAGCATTTGCTTCCATTGACGTCCCATTGTGTGAATGGTGATTTAAGATACATAGACTCCAGCTATGCAATTAATGTAGCTGAAGTTGTATATCTTAGGTCGACCTTCCACTCCAGTGTTGACAAGACCTTAGTAAAACCTCACTCTGCAGACTTAGCATTTTTCACACCCTCAGGCTGTTCTTGCGCAAAAACTTGCCAGCTGTCTACACTGCATGCACATTCTTGCACAAGTAAATTTACAGTATAGTGTTGGAAAACAGGGCTTCTTCCGGAAGAGTTATTCCTCTCGCCACAAGGAATAAACCCTCTTCCGCAAGAGCTCTTGTGCAAGAGGACAGTGTAGACAGGCAACATGAATTTCTTGCGCAAGAAACCCCAATGGCTAAAATGGCCATCGGAGCTTTCTTGCATAAGAGAGCGTCCACACTGCCATAGACACTCTTGCGCAAAAGCACATGCCAGTGTAAATGCGCTCTTGTGGAAGACTTTTTGCGCAAGAACTCTTCCGCAAAACAGCTCTTGCTCAAGAAGCTGCCAGTGTAGATGTAGCCATAGTATTTCCATCCTTGAACAGGTAAACTGTAGTAGATTCATGTGCTTATTTATTCATTTTTATTATGCACACAGGAATCAGAGAAAGACACACATTGAACATTCTGCTAGCCGTTGCAGCTGGCTCTTTGGAGAAAAGCCGGCCTTCAACATAGTACCGCAAGGTAATTTTTCAGCTCAGCTTCACTGTGTGATTTTCTTATACATCAGTATATTCCTAACAAAAAGGTGCTGGAGCCCCCTAGTGTTTGGTTTTGAGGTTTGCCAAGATCCCTTTATTAACTACTGTTATGCTGATTGTGCATAGCAATCACATAAAGCCAATAATTCCAGTAGTAGTGGATTTGCTAAGATATGCAGCTCTTTTGCAACTAGTTTATATTACTATTCAACAAGAGAAATAAAGCTCTGAAATATGGGTCTATTATTAAATCATGAGTTTAACAGTAATGTTACAAGTTCTTAATTTATCATAGAATAAAGGATGTCCACAACCAATAACTACAAATAAGTGCACTGTTTTACTTAAAAAAATCTGCTTTTGAGGACAATATTAAACAAATTAGATACATGAAAGATGGCATATGGATAAAAAGATTTATTATTTCTATAGGTCAAGTCTTTGTAGTTGAGGAAGCCAATCTGCTATGCAGAGCTGTTTGATATGATCAAGTTCCACTTAATATATTCCAGGTTTTGCCTGAATTACTGAGTCATCACATATTGTAGGGCTGCACGCAAGATTAGGCAGAGGAAGGATGTTGATTCCTGTGACTCTCTCATTCGATTTTAACACACACCAGTTTCCTTTTTTTTTTAACTATCTCCTTTCATAATTTCTGCTTTTCTGACATTTTTATTGCTGCACTTTGCTGATGAAAGTAGCCTTTTGAACGTTAGTAGGAGTGTCTGCAAAGGCAGATTAAAAAAACTCTTCTTCCACGCTTTGGGAAAACTGAAAAAGGGATTGTGATACCACCAAATGTTGTTTTTCACAAATTGGGCAAAAATGAAGTTGCCTTCTTCTGCCTTCTATTGTGTTTTCATTCCATCCTTATTGAAAATGTTGACAGATTTCAAGAACGATTAAAGCGAGAGGGCTCTTCATACGTTTTGAAAGGCTCTATGAAATCTAAAAACCTGTCAAATTTCATTTTAAATGTTACCTTTTCTATACAGTGTTTAAAACTCTCCTCTGGGATTTAATATACGTGCTGTGGAATTCTATAGGGTGTCTAAAAAATATCTAGCAAGATTACAATGTAGCATTGCATTCTAGAACAGTTCTCCATTAGAGATCATTATATTACTGTTTACGGAGTGCATGTGGTACTTTCCACACATGTAAAAGGACAAGGTTCTTGCCCTGAAACATTTACTGTGTAACACAAAGAGACATGATCTGTGGGAAAGCATTATATAACACAAGAACATGGGAAGACACTGTCCCTGGGGAAATTGGCGTCAGAAGGTTGTACAAGAACACCATGCTTTAATGGGGCATTGGAAGGTGGGACAAGGAAGATATATCACAAACATGAGATCTGATCCTCCAAGCAGAAGATCTGCAACCTGGGCACCCTCCGCTACCAGCTGGACACTTAGCTGGATTGGCCTCATGACGTGGGAAGCTTTTCCCAAGGACAAGAGGCCCCTGAGAGAGGGAGGGGAGCCAAGAAATGCAAAGTCATAATTAGTTGCATAATTAGGCATAATTAGAAGTCAGTAGCTGTTCCTGGCACCATGAGGCTCTAACACTGCACTTCCAGCTCAAGTCATAAGATCACATAGTTCTGCTTCCAAAACTAAACTCACTGACTGAGATTTGCTGAAGTGACCACAGATATTAGGGTGCACAGATATAGGACTTTTCAGGAATTGCTAAGGCCCCGATCACCTCAGAAAAATCAGGCCCCTGTAAAGGGCCTTAGTTTAGCTGCCTGAGAAGTGGTGTCACTCTGAATCATTAGTCCCTTTTGAAAATCTTGGACATAGTGGTGACATTTGCCCTCTCTTGGCTTTGCTTCCTGGTTCTTACCTTATGCACAATGTTTTGCTAGGAACATACCTCTGTTGAGACAATGCGTTTCTTCCAGGCCTCATTAAATATAAAATCCAAGGAAGAATTCTGCTGCATGTTTCAACATGAAAGTAACAGCTGGAAGAAATAACGTAGGTATTTCAGTTTTCGCAATCTCGCTTGCAGCGCACATCAGACACTCAGAAGTGTTAGTGCAATTGCTTGACTATCACAACAGCTCAGCTGAAATGGAAATAACTGAGGCTGATCATACCTCCCACTGAGCCAGAATTCCTAATACCACATGAGACAGACCAGTGCATTCGACATGGAGGGCTAACAAAGCAAAGAAGGGAAAGGTATGACAGAAAACATTGCTGTAATGGGACTTGCTGATTTGAATAAAGCAGCATGTCTGATGTACCATGATCTCTTTACTGGATGCATCAGCCCTATTTACAACTCTTTATTTTATATAGTTGCACTTATTACAATTCAAGACAAGCTCACACGTCCCGATTACACCACATTTCCATTTACCATATAAAAAATAAACATGAGAACGTCGTACCCTGGTGGAAACCTGCCAGGTCTTGTGCCAGTTATTAGCAATCCTTGCTACAATGTTAACATCATTTACCTCTTAGGTGCATCCTTAGAATTATGATCTTCTCAACAAGCACAAGGTCAGCTCCTAATTGTCTGCCTTATGTAAAACCACTAACAGCCTTGACAAAGGGGTAATATCCAGGCTGTGTAGTTAGAAGAATCATTGTACTTTGCCACAAATTATAATGTAAAATATTACACTCATCAAGTTAGAGAGACAAGGAGAGTGAGGTAATATCTTTTATTGGACCAACTTCTGTTGAGGGGAGAGACCAGCTTTCAAGCTGCATAGCACTCAGAAGCTTTGTTTTCCATTGCCAGCAGCTGACCCAATAAAAGTGACTAATAGTAATATCCTGAGACGGACTCAGTTAAAACACTGCCTACTAGCACTAGTGTAATTCCTTTGTGCTTATGAAGATAGTGGAGCTATGCACACCTATGCCTTTGACCCTTTTGATTTAGATCTTTTTGTGAGCCTGCCTCCATGCTAGTTTAAGTAATGCTGGTGCCTTTAGCAGGTTTACTCTTATATCAAGAAGTGAGAGTTGAACCAGCCTAAGTTCTTATGGAACTCTCACTGGGCAGATTTGAACCTGGGACCTCTGGAGCTTAGTGTAGGAGCCACTAAAGCTTGAGCTATAAAACCAGCTGGCTCTTAGCCTAGGCTGTAGAGCTCTCTTGCTCAGCTCTCTCACTGTAAGATGTCTAAGTGCCACTACATGGGACAGTGACTTACACTAGGAGTGTGGGTTACACTTAGTACTGATACAAACATCTTTCAGTGCACCTCAAACCATGCACTAAACCCTACTCCCCAAAAAAGGGGGAAATGGCATATGTCTTCCCTCTCCGTGGGCCCACAGTTGTCTCACCCCTTTATATTCTCAGTGCAAGCCTGTATTGGGAGCCTGTGCTTGAAGGCCTGCACCAGGAGCACATGTGTGTGACTGCATGACTCAGGATCCAAGATAAATCACAGTAGGATGCAGAATTACACAGGATATATAGGGGCAGTGCCCTGCCCCACTAAGTCAGGGGATACCCACAACAGTCTCACTAGTGCCCTCAATCTGTTCCAGGTAACACAGAAAGCCCCACTAATTTGTGAAAGCAAAGTAAGGAAACAGCCCCACAGAGAAAACAAACACAACAAGCCCTAAGATACAACTGCATCCGCTCCAATCCCACAGACAGGGCCAAACACCTATGAGATATTTGTTAGGCACTAAGGTGCCACTGGACCGCTTTCATGAAGGGTAACTTCATTACTTGAATTTGGACCTTCTTTTAAGGAGCTTCCTAAAGGTTGACCTTCCCCCCTCTGAAGCGAACATCAGATCTTTCAACACACACATGCTGCTCAGTCTTCTGCCTGCACATACTCCTTCACTTCCCCTTTTTAAAGAGCAGCGCCCGTTTCTGTTATGTACTCACCTAACACTTGCTATATCTAAACAATATGCAAACAGCACTCGTGCTACTAAATCGATAACTGCTTATAAAGCTATCTGTAATATAAAACAATATCTACATTGACTATGTCTGCAGGAAAAGTCCAGTGGAAAAAGGCAAGAAACTGCTATATGCAGATGACCTAACAACACAGACATCCCCAAAAGATCTAGAGGAAATAGTAAACTAGAAATAGGACCTTCTAAGCAGGCCTGGGGTAAAAATGAGCCTCACTAACACTGAAGTCATGTGGGTCAGTAGGGAATGTCTATACTGCAGGGCAAAGGTCAAATTAAGCTACGCAACTTCAACTATGTCAACTGCGTAGCTAAAGTCGAAATAGCTTAATTTGGCTTTTGGTGCTGTTTATACAGCAGGAAGTTGAAGGAAAGCACTCTCCCTTGGACTTCCCTCACTCCTCGTAAAATGAGGCTTACAGGAGTTGGAGTAAGAAGTCCTCCAGCTCGACATTATTTTGAAATAATGGCTTGCTGGATAGATGAGCATTTTGTTATTTCAAAATAACATCAGTTATTCCGAAATGACATTGCTGTCATTTAGACGTACCCTAGAGGTGCCCCAGAGTTTTCAGGCATAGCGATTAACCGTGTGAGACGAAGCCAAACTAACCAAGATGCAAGTGGCAATCTTGAATGGGTAATGCTGGTAGAGTGTGGAACATGTCAGGGTTTGTGTATGACAGCCTTAAGCCACTGAGACTACAAGCCCACCTGTACAGTACAATGATGCCCCTAACAATGCTCCAGGGAACAGGAGCATGGGTGATAAAAATATGACAGGTTCAATGCCTATGAGTGACTCAGAGGAGATATCTTCATGCCATCAGAGGAGTAACACAGAGATAAGAGATTTGTGCAATAAGAGCATAAGAATGGAAGTCAAAGGCCACCCGTATGGCAGACACAGTCCAGGAAACACAACCTCACTGGTTCAAACACATGACGAGCATGAATGAAGGGCACTCTGGTGAGGAAGATTGTGTGGCAGGTGAGGGTGGTAGGAAAGAGACCTCAAGGAAAGCCAGGACAGTGATGGATGGATTTCATCAGCATGTGGACGATCATGTCACCTGAGACAGACCAGTGATTACATGAGGACCCTACACTAGTTGATGGGGTAAGAGGAAGACCAAGAAAAAGATCTACATTTATTCCAGGCTCACAGAGCTGCACGCTGCTTGAGTCATGCTGGCTTAAAGAGGAACTTCGACTTGTGCACATGTCTTGTATTAACTCCCCGCACAGGGGTGAGTGGAAACAGTACAGAGGGGCCTAGAGAGAATGAGAAATTAAGAATCCTCTTGGAAAACGGCCAGAGAATGTGCACCCAGGGATAGGCACTGACTCTGTGGGTGCTCCTGGGCTGGGGCACCCACAAGGAAAAATGAGTGGATGCTCAGCATTCACCAGCGGCCACACTTCCCCTCTCTACATCTCTTCACCCCAGGCCTCGTGCCCACTGGTGGCCCTGCTGACCAACTCCTCCCACTTCAAACTGGGCTTCCAGAGCACTGTGAACAGCTGATTTGCTGCATTCCGTAAGCTCCCAGAGGGATGGGGAAGAGCAGGAATGGGGCGCACTCCAGGGAAGAGGCGGAAAGAGATGGGGCAGCAGCGGGATCTTGAAGGAAGGGATGGAATAGGGACAGAGCAGTGGTGGGGAAATATGGGGTGGGGGCAGAACCTTAGGGAAGGAGTGGAGGGTGGGCAGCACCTGGGGCAGAGTGGGGGAGTCAAGTCACCCCTCCCCAGCTAGAGGCAAAGTTGGCACCTGTGCACCTAAACTGGGGAGAAACTTGGAAACAGTAATTTCTATAGAGAACTAGAAGTGATAGTGGACATTGGATTAGAATGAGTTTGCAATTCAACGTGGCAGCCCAAAAGGGCAATGCAATTTTAGCTTTCAAATCCAAGAGGAAAGAGCCTAATGCAAATCTTCAAAAATGCTTTGAATAAGCAGTGCAGCAAATGCCTGGCTACTAGAATAACAAGCCACAGAGATTTGTCTATGCAAATATACAGATCTTCGGACATCATCACATTGTAGGGAAGCAGAATGCACAGTTGTATTGCCTATAAACAGGGTGCAGAGTTGTGTGTCTGGATTCAGGAGGCAAGAAAAGGTTATTCAAATAGCTACCCCGAACATCTAGTAATGAACTGTTCTAGTCAATCATAGGCTTTATCCTCCAAATTATTCTGCTCATAACCTAGAACAATAACAATGGATAAAATGACTGTATGCCCAACACTGCTGGCTGAGGTTTTATTGCCAAATGAAGTCAATAGGCTTTGGATCAGGCCCTAAGGAGAGAGAATTTGTACATGTGGAGGTGCATATTTTTATCTCCTTTCCGAAGCTAGGATTTTAATTATCTTGAAGTGAGCCTGATGCAGGAGCCCAGGTCTGAGCGCTGTTAAGACTACCGTGTGGAATTTTTAAAAAGCACCAAAGCGAATTAGGTACACAAGTCCCAGACTTACTCAGATCTATGCTCCTAACTCCTTTGGCACCTTAGAAAATCCTACACCACGACCCTTCACAGCCTTCAATTTGGATTGTGCAAGCTGCTAGTATCTTTTTGAAAGATGCTGTGCACCTTCAACACCCCTGGAGGCCAGGCATCTCCCAGGAGGCTCTCAGCCTTAATTCTGTGACTGCAGGCATTTTTTCTCAGTTGGTTGTTATAAGCAAGTGTTCAAGCCAGGGCATCAGTTTCATGCCAATTACTCCCACTACAAGGCAAGCTCTGCCCATTAAGATATGTTCATGAGTCAATGCTCCTCTCTCTCTGGATCCAGCACTCTGCCCAACGCACGACATTCCTGTTTAGCACTGAGCCTCTGTTCACTGAAAGGCAGAAGGTTCTTGGCACATGATGGGCTCAGTGAACAGAAAAACTGCTGAGCATCCCAGGTCTAGTGCAGTACGTTTCAGTTCTGCAAATGCAGAAGTGTAAACCAGGAGATAAACTTTTGTGAATCAGCCCATGAATTATGATTAATTTATCGTCCTGATCTCAATACATCAGGAAAAATAATGTACATGGAATGGAATGGAATGGAATGGAATGTCTCCTCACCTTTGCCCTGCTGCAGATAGCTGAAGTATAAACTGAACTAGAGCATATAAAGAAAGAAACGATTTCCCAGCAAGAACTGCTGCTTAATGTGTCATGTGCATCACATTTTCCTCTTGTCTCACGGATGTATATATTCTAAACCATATTTCTGCTGTCCATAGACATTCCCTGAGCACATTTATACTTTCAAATCTACGTCTGATCATGTACACAGATAATAAATAGTAATGAAGGTCCTGAAGTAAACACCAGTGTTGGGATTTCATCTGGGAATCCTGCTGACATTTACAAATGTCTCGCGCCTTCATGGTTCAGAACATCAGCCGAACTAACTGATTCAGTTAAACTCTGGCATATCATTGTAGGTACATTTTAAAAAAAAAAGTGTGTGGATTTCAGGAACATTTTTATTAGGTAAGAAATATCAGCAGGGTAGCCGTGTTAGTCTGTAACTGTAAAAACAACAAGTAGTCCTGTGGCACCTTGGGGCATGTCTACACTAGAGAGAAGATTGACCCTCTGGAGGTTGATCTTCTAGCATTTGATTTAGTGGGTCTAATGCAGAACCATAAATTGAATGTTGAGAGCAGTTCCCGTTAGTGGCAGGTACTCTTCATTCTGCAAGGAGTAGGGGATGGGAGCATGTGCCTCCCACAGTGCGGACGCTGTGGCAGCTTGGTTTTGCATAGCTGGATGCTGTACCTTAAGCTGACCTGCCTGATTTAGTATAGACCGGGCCTTATAAACTAACCAAAATATATATAGAATCATAAGCTTCAAAACCCACTTCTTGCCCATGAATGCTTCTGGTTCTATATGTTTTGGATAGTCTCTAACGTACCACAGGACTACTCATGTTATTAGGTAAGGGTAAGGTATGTGGCCAGGTGTTTTTCTAAATTCTATATAAGAAAAAGGGAGATTTAAATATTGAAAAGCATCATTTTTATGTAATTCAAAAGCAAAGGCAAAATACAAAGCCGGAGATTTCCTGAGCTTTCAAAATATTAAACGCTATTTGTCTTACAGTATCCCTAATGAGAGGAGGTGCAGGTGCTGTCTGTACAGATGCTCAGAGCTCCTGCCCCCAAAGAACTTCAGCTCTAATTAGACAATGAGTAGGGGCAAATAATGATTATTCTCATTTTACACAGGACAAGATAGGAAATCTATGGCAGATCCCAGGAATTTAACCCCACTCTCTTGAGCTCCAGTTCAGCGTGTGGACCACAAGATCAGCCTTCCTTCACTTTTGGGACAAGGAAAGACAAATTTGAGAAATCTCAATGGCACAAGCAGAGCATTCATGGGTGGTGGATAGAAAAGGCCAGGGAGGTTCTGCCTCTCCTGCAGCTGCTGCTGCACACCCTCATTCTCCACCCTGTTTGCAGTTTGGGAGACAAGATTTTGCTTTACCATTTCTCACGCAGGCTCCTGGGTGGCTGAGGCGGTGGTATAGGCTATTCAGAGAGATTACTGAGGAACCCAGGAAGCTGATTAACAAGTGCAGCCACCTCAGCTGTCCTGGGATCTGGATGGGGCATAGCAAAAACTTCTCTGCAAAAGCAATAGCTTTTATCCCAAGGCAGCATGAGGTTTGGGGAAGCACAGTGCAGCTACAGGTGGCCCAGGCTCCTCTGGGTAGGTTAGGGGGCATCTCAGGGTTTCAGCTGGCCTGGGGCTCCAGCTACAGGGAGGAGAGGCTCCAGCCAATGGGGGGGGGGGATCCTCAGAGCTGCTATAGGCAGGGGGATCTCAGGACTCCAGCTGGAAGAGAGGCATGGGAGGAAGAGGAGGAGCCAGAGACTAGCAGCCCCAAAGGGGAACTTCACCTGCCCATGTCTATATTCAGTGTGTATACAGCGCCTAGCACAGCGGGGTCCTGACCCACAAGTTGGGCTGCTGAGCATTACAGTAATGTAAAAAATAAACACAGGAATCAACGTTACTCTGCAAACCAGACAGCTGGAAAACATTATCATGGCTCAAAATGTCCTAAACATTTTTAAACAGTTCCGTGTGAACTCTCCAAATTAGAGTCACTGGTTATATCATTAACTTGCTTCCACTAAATGGTTTCTTGAGCAATTTTGCTGCTACAATGGGCAAAAATTGCCAGTTTCTTAGCAAGGGAGGGTGGGGAAAGCCCACAGGTAATAACATAGATATCCTTACTGAACTAAAAAAAATATTTTGATCTTCCAAAGATGAGGTCCTTTAAAGGTCATATTTTGATATACTCTTTCCCCCCTGTTGCTGTTTAAAAAGATCAGTAGTATTGACCTTGACAACAGTGCCTCAGAGGGTTAGTGACAATCCATTCTGTATCAATGAGCACATAAAGCCACTTTTATGTGCTGGGGCGCTTCTCAGTGCATTTGATAGCAGGCAGATCGGCTTTTCTTGACAAGACCCCAAGTAAAAAGATTTAATGTAGGCATCTCAATGGGAATTGGATTGTACCCTCCTGACATTAGATCCCCAGCCGCAGGGAAAAACCAGGCTAGGTGCTGTGTGGCTGCATTAGTCAGACTCACTGGCTGCACAAAGAAACAAAGCATGACAAGGATAAAATACTATCGCGACGGTAGAATTGTCAGGGTCTCACTGACCTTCCTCGATTCCTGGATGACTTCACCATTTCAAGCAATAAAACACACACATTAGGAATGAGATTTTTTAAAATTGAAGGTGTGTTGTGGGATGTAAAGATGGGTCACAAATAATGGCTACATTAATTATTGGAGCCCTCTGTGACTCAGAAACACATTCCACTTTGTTCATATTTTACATGGGAAGAAGATGGGTTAGAGCTCTACTCAAGTTTATCAGAAGTGCAAAGCGGACTCTCTCTGCTGATTTCAATTTACGCCACCTGAGAATCTGGCCCCATGATTATTATTTTTTTATTGCTGCTGTATAAAAAAATTGTACCGGCCTCATTATACTGTGAAAATAAACCAGACCATTATGGAATTTATTGTTTGAATGGAAAAAAAATTAAAAAAACAAAGCAAAGAAATTCCTCAATAAGTCAGTTTAAGCACATAAGGTGAAACCTGGGACCCATTGACGACAGTGGGAATTTGCCATTGATGTCAGCATTTCATTCACCATGTTAATCTGCAATCAACTTTTACTGTTACGCTGTTTTTTTCCTGAGATACAGTGATTTAAAAAATAAATAAATTAAGCAACAGAGGAACCAGACAATTTGTGGAAGAGAGGAGGGTGGGTGAAAAGTAAAATCTTTATTTCAGAGTTTACATTTCTGAGGTTGAATGAATTATTACTCTTTTCAAATTACCTTTTACATGTAGGCTGAGTTGCGGCATCTTCTCAGCACTGCCCCGCCAGGGCATATTCTGTTGTTCATTTCAGAATCTGGACCTAGCAGTAGGGTAACCCTCCCTATATGCACACTACTTAGTGAAGCAGGGTAGCTGTCCCATATCCTATTGAGTTATTAGAACTTGATCATGCTCCAGCCCCTTTGTACCACTCCACTACTGCTAAACGGGCCTTAGCCCAGCATATCTGGCCTCCAGCTGATCTCTCTCTTACATTGAAGGATTCTCAGGTAGCCCAAAACCACGGTATCATGTCTTCTGCTCCCACTTTACCACCTGCATGACTGGGGAGATGAGGAGTGGCTGGAGTTCCCCTGTAATTCATAGAGACCATATATTTCACCTGGAGCTGTTTGCCACTGCCATAGATTAGCACAACCTTCAGGGGGTTTGCTCATTGCAGAATGGTCTGAGGACTGAGGGAGCACAAAGGGCTTCTATGTGCCATCCATATCTAGGGTTGCAAACTCCCTTGGATAGGATGCCATTTGTGGTAATAGCATCTGGTCTGTCCAGTTAAGAAGGTTGGTGGCATACTCCTATCTTAGCAGTGATAAAAGTTGCAGAGCCATAACTAAGGTTCTAGCCCAATTTGTGACATTTTACAACAGTCAGCCTGTGGAACTCCCTGCCGGAGGATGCTGTGAAGGTCAAGACGATAACAGGGTTCAAAAACGAGAGAGATAAATTCATACAGGATAGGTCCATCAGTGTCCTTAGCCTCTGTTTGACAGAAGCTGGGAATGGTTGAGAAAGGATGGATCGCTTGATGATTACACGTTCTGTTCCTTCCCTTTGAAGCACCTGCCAATTCACCACTGTCAAGAGACAGGATATTGGGCTAGATGGATCTTTGGTCTGATCACGTATGGCTGTTCTTATGTTAACTAGCTTTCTGCAGAAAGGTGGGTGAGAATCAGCTTTACTCCACATAGGAAATATTAACATTCATGAGGTTGTACATTCAACACGTTCCTAAAACACTGATGCAATTCACTGTGTCTTTTTTTCTTTAACATTATCATGGTTATTCTTTTGTAACATTGGCTGGCATGTCCTTATACAAAGCACACTCCACTTTTTAAACTGATTGGCAGTTATCACTCTCTGCTTTCTGCTGCAGCTATATGAGCAAAAAAAAGTAATTTGAAAGGTGATCGCTATTTTATGGCTTCAATCCAGCAATAATCGTGAAAAAGAAGGCAAACCAAATGAAGCAAGATTTAAGTCAAGGACCACCATTGTAGCTCATCACATTAGTGCCTGCAACACAGACGCTGCTGATTTCAAACATCCCTGCTCACATGGCTTATAGTACATTAAAATCCCTAGGTCAATCAGTCAAGGGGTTTTGCTTTGCAGCTCAGAGATGAATCTAAGAAACAAAGGACCAGGTTGCTCAAAATACAACTTTGGTTGAAATAAACCTCCATGGGGTTTCCTTCCTCATATAGCCCCTGCCGCCAGGTGTTGATCTGGGAACCAGAACAAAGAACATAAAGGAAAGAAGAGTGAGGGAGAAAAGGAAAAGATTAATTGTTCCGTCAAATGTGGACTCCTGAGCAGCTCATTTGTTCCTCCTGCATCAAAAGTTCTTCCGTTGCAATTCAGAACCATCACCTGGCATTTAGGTTGCCTTCTGCCTCTTCCCCCATTTTGAGCATGTAATTATTCACACCAGGTGCATCTCTTCCACCCATCCCTGAGGATTTCACCATTCACAAACGCATTAATTGTAATTTGCCAGCCTGCACTGAAGTGCCTTTGTAAAAGTCTCCTACCCTGGGTGTAATGTTACACTGACAGGGAGTGCAGGACAATGAAAAGGGAAATAGAATTTACCCAGCTAACAAAAGGTATTAGTGCTCCTTGCTCCAAACCCCAGGTGACTGAAGAATGGACGGCAGAGTCTCCGGTGACAGAAGGCTTGTGTCGTATTAAAAATGTGAATGTGGCAGCGGCAGTAGAAAACAAATACACACGGCGGTGGCCAGTGGCTGTAATTGCAGCGTTTTGTGTAGCTATTTTTTGCTAAATGCAACTGGTGTCATTGAAAGTTTAAAGCAATGAAAGAAATTAGCCAGCCGGCTCCTTAATGCCAGTGGCATGTATTCAACTGGATTAGCATCCCCGACCCTCCCCCCCCCCCCCGAAAAAAAGAACCCCTCCAGCACTGCTTCATTTAGATTGCATGGGCCTGGTTTTCTTTGGCACAAAGCACTCGCAATTCCTACTGACTTTACCAGGAATAGTGGCCCTTCTGCACCTTTCAGGATCAGGCCCTGAAGTGCCAGCATCATGAAAACATGACTTTCCTGACACTAGTTATACATCTGCAACCCTCACTCCTCACACTGACTCGAGTCATCTCTTTATGCTGCCTCTGTCTGGGGACAGGCACCATCTCTTTGTTCTGCATGTGGACAGTGACTTAGACAGTGGGCACCTCATCCAACCCTAACCACTATTGTAATGCACATAAAGAATGACACTGGGAGGGTTATTCCAGGTTGTATGATTTGTTCTGATGCACTGGCAAGTCACGGGTCCTTCATGCACTAAGGAGACTACTAAGGAGGTAAGACAATATCTCTGATGGTTGTTTTTTCTGAGAAAGGTTACTCATAGATGAAGTAAAAATAACCATAGGTATTAGAGATGAAAAATACCTGCTAGGGCATCCAGGGTTTGCTCCCTGCAGCCCTTGCTACTGCATTGTCCTCGATTTTAACATCTGGAACAATGAGGTTTCTGCCACTTCCCTTGAGAAAACATTCCATTTCCTGTCGCCAGGGAGAGTTTTGGTCAGCGTCGGCCGAAGCGTTCCTCGTCAGACCTCCAAATGGGAAAGGGTAAAATATGTAGAGGGGCAAAATGAATTGGGGGCTGACTGGCAGTGATGTGGCTATGATATGGGTCCTTTTATACCTGGGCTATGTCTATACAGCTTCCATCTTCCGCAAAAGCCTATGCAAATGAAGCATAGATTAGCATATTGCCATGCTTCATTTGCATAATTAATTAGGGCCTGGTTTTGCACAAGAGGTTTTTGCACAAAAAGGCACCATCTACACAGCACTTTTTTGTACAAAAACCCCCTCTTGCGCAAAAACGGCTCCTAATTAATTATGCAAATGAAGCGCGGCAATATGCTAATCTGCACTTAATTTGCATAGTTTTTTGCGGAAGAGGGAATCTGTGTAGACGTAGCCCAGCTGGTTTCTAGAGTACCCACAATACAGTGGTGTAGGAAAGCTCAGACAGAGAATCTTCCCCCATCTTTATTTATGTATCCCTTCCCTTCCCCCCTCCCACTGAATCCCACCACACATACCCTGTGTGTGCAGTTTAAGCTTACCCTCACCTTCCAGGCTCACCGCAAATGGCTTCAAGCCAACTCTGATCATTCTTCCTATTCCCACTGCACCCCTCCCTCCTGCCAGCAATTAGCGTAAGTGCCTAAGGCACTTAGGGACTGAGCTTAAGTCCTAATTTCAAAAGAGATTTAGGCCTGGTTTAGACTACAAAGTTAGGCTGTTGTAAACTGCCTGTGTCAATCTAGTTGTGCCTGGGGCTACGCTTAAAGCTGTCTTCCCAGGGATGTAAGCATCCCATTAAGTGACATGGTAACAGTGCCTCCCCAAGCAGCTTTGAGCAAGGCCAATGTATGAATGTCAAAATAGTGCAAATGTAAATTCAGAATTACCTGTGTCAACCCTCACACCTCCAGCCTGTCCCACAATGCCCTGCACCAACCACTCCAGTCACAATTGTTAACTCCACTGCCCACAGCTCTGTCCCCCACCTCCACCCTTTAAAACCCTTTGAATGCTTGCAATGCCTTTCTCTGATCCTCCAGCAGAGCGAGCGCACCTAGCAGCTCTCTGCTGTTGTGTGTAAGTGCCCAGCTGAGAGAGCCAGCCACATACTCCTGCCTGGAGTAGACAGGAGATCTTGGATCTCCTGGCCCCATGGGGAGCAGACACTGGGCAGGCACTGGTGCAAGCCAGCTGTCAAAAGGTAAGACCTCTGTGAGCAGATAGCTCAGGGTGATGCAGGAGAAGAGGTACAACAGAGACCAACAATAATGGCAGGTGTACAAGAAGACCAAGGAGGCCAACAATCAGCTGAGGGCAGAGCCACAGACCTGCTGCTTTTTACATACCATGCTTAGCAGAGATCCTGCCTCAGCCCTGCATGCCACTGTGGATACCTCCAAGGACCCAAGGCACAGTCTCCTTCTGCCTTGAACAGCAAGGTAGAGGAAGCGGACAAGGAAGAGGAAAAGGAAGATGGGGGGCAGGCAACCTGGGATAGCTGGAAGGTTTATCTGTGTCACAAGCCAATACAGGTTGAAATGCTCTAAACTGAGACTCTCTAGTCCGGCAACATCCATGGTCCTCAGTGCACATAACCAAATTTATTCCACACCAGAGTGGGAAAAAAATAGAAGGAACATTGCTCCCCACAACAGCCTTAGGATACTGCTTATGCAGGTCTGCTTAGAGCATTTAACACTGGATGCTTCACAAAGTAGGCTAAGATTATCTTGGTGCCATAAGCATTGAGTCTTCTCACCATTGCCAACATAAGCATCACATGTATCCACCATCAATGAGCATTCCTGCATGCAGCCAGCCATAGGAAGTTTCTGCTGAAAAGTAATTAGACAGGAGTAGATATAAAACTAAATTTGATTTTACCACAAGTCTTGCAAGGAGTATCCTGGCAAGGGATAGAATATAGCAGTCAGATGCTACATGGTGCATTTCTCTGACTAGAAGCACAGTGAGTAAGCAATACCACCAATGAAAGCAGGGGGAAAGAAATCAGCTAAGGTAATCAGAGAATTATTTGCTTTCTAAATGTCAATAATCTTAATCAGCAGCAGGAGGAATGAACTGGAAAGAGATATCATTACTTGGAAAGCTAACAATTTAAGAGCCTCTGCGTCCTCTGCCAATTTTTG
This sequence comes from Pelodiscus sinensis, assembly GCF_049634645.1. Taxonomy (NCBI): domain Eukaryota; kingdom Metazoa; phylum Chordata; order Testudines; family Trionychidae; genus Pelodiscus; species Pelodiscus sinensis. The sequence continues at coordinate 12,940,613 of NC_134714.1, read as the reverse complement.
TAGTTTTACAACCCTCTTTTCCTTTTTTTAAATTATTTTTTTCTCCCCTTTTTCACAGTGAAGGTCTCCTACAAAGAACATGGCATATTGACTCTAATACTATGTAAGGGAAACAGTGAAGCTGACTGTGTACAAAGTAATGCCCAATGTATAAAGTAAATACACTAGAAACATAGATAAATGAATTGTCCTCTGATCTATTTCAGTTACAGGAATTATGGGCATTGTTTCTAAAATAGCATGTTAAAAATTCAGATGGCTTTTTAGTTTTAACAAAATGGTTTGCAAATTGCCCTCTGCCCCAGAGGACGGGGGGATGAAGCATTTGATAAATTATACACACTATAAGAACGGAATTTCCTGATTCTAGTAGCCAGCTGGTCAACACTCGAATGAGGAAAGTGTCTATTTCACCATCTACCTGTACAGCATCATTCTACTGGACAGGAGCTTGTTGGTTCATTTTTCTCTTGAAGCCTCAATTGGAGTATTGTGTCCAGTTCTGGGAACCACATTTCAAGAAAGAGATGGAGAAACTGGAGAAGGTCCAGAGAAGAGCAACAAAAATGATTAAAGGTCTTGAAAACATGACCTGTGAGAAAAGACTGAAAGAACTGGGCTTGTTTAATTTGGAAAAGAGAAGACTGAGAAGGGACATGATAGCGGTTTCAAAAGGGTATTATGAGGAGGAGGGAGAAAAATTGTTCTCCTTGGTCTCCGAGGATAGGACAAGAAGCAATGTGCTTAAATTGCAGCAAAGGAGGTTTAGATTGGACGTCAGGGAAAACTTCCTGCCTGTCAAGGTGGTTAAACACAGGAATAAATTGCCTAGGAGGGTTGTGGAATCTCCATCACCGGAGATATTTAAGAGCAGTTTAGGCAGACACCTGTCAAGGATGATCTACACAGTGCTTGGTCCTGCTGTGAGGGCAGGGGACTGGACTCGATGACTTCTCGAGGTTCCTTCGAGTTCTAGTGTTCTATGATTCTATGATCAGACATAGTCTATTGCCAAAGGTAGGATACTGAACCAGATAGACAAAAGGTCTAGCATGGCAAATCTTAAACTTCTGTGCAGCAACTTGCCATGGAAATATGCAGTCCTTATTTCTGGGGTATATTATTCATCAAAAAGCAAAATTTAGACAGAATATTACATCTAGTTCAGATGATGAAGATGAAGTTAAAGTTGTGTGAAAGTTAATTATGATATTCAGTTAAAACCAGATCTCTCACTGTCATTTGCTGCTCTATGCACGACATAGTATATTTATCACGCTCATCCAAAAAAAGCCACTTTTCACTTTCTTGACTAAAAGGCCCAGCATTGGGACTGACAGCCTTTGAGGCTCAAATAACCTGGAATTTGCTTTAAAATATTGGTAAAAGCCTTCTCCAGGGGGAAAAACAAATGCCACTAGTTCCACCTCCAGTTTCCTCTGCTTCTGGCGGGAGGGGGAGGATGTGGGCACATGTATTTCATCCAAAGACATTACAACATTTAAAAAATATTTTCCACATACATCAGCTGTAACTTATCCAGGGGGCCACTGTCAAATTAGTTCCTACCCTAATCTACACACAATCTCATAAGGCTTCTACATAAACCACCCTACGTATGCAGCAGTGGGGTAGGTCTCATTTTGTAAAGTGTGAGAAATTTGGCTCTTCCTGTGGATCAAGAAAGAGTCTCCCCCTCCTGAAATCTGCAGCTGTCTGCCCAGATCACAGACACCTGGAAGAGGCCACAGCCATCTATGCGGAGGCGTGTTGCACTCAATGAGACTCTTGACAGTGGCTAGATTCCAGGTGTACTGTCATTTTAGCATGGAATTTATTATGACTCCAAGCCTTTTAGGAAGCTATTCCCTATCTGGGCTATGAAGAGAAGGGAACTTCTCTTCTAGGGCATTTGAAGTAACAATTCCAGCAACATTATTTGACAGCTACTAGAATATTTGTTTCTTGCAGGGACAAGACTTGTTAAAATGTTAAGCGATATAACACAATATTTTAAAAAGGCCAAGTCTTGCTTTCCTCCAAATAGCTCTTACACCATGGATGTCGAAAACTGGCCTACCAGGGAAATTGTGGCCCAGTTTAACAGAAAGTGAACAGAAGGTTTTTCCTTGTTTGTTTTTAAACGTTTTCTTCCCCAGGCCATTCTGCAAAACACATTCTCAGCTCTTTGACTCATTCTTCACCTGTTTCTTCCCCAGAAGCAGAGAAGAAGAACAGAGACTGTGTAGGTGTTTCAAGTTCATGCACAAACCTGAGAACAGTTCCCTAAGGCAGGGGTTCTCAACCTCTTTCTGAGCCCCACCCCAACATACTATACAAACTCCATGACTCACTTGTGTCACACCAACTGTTTTTCTGCATATAAAAGCCAGGGCCAGTGTTAAGAGGGAGCAAGAATGGCAAGAGCCCTGGGCCCCACAAAGCTAAGTTGCTCGGATTTCAATCACATCTAGAAGATACTAAGGTGATAAGTTAAGAGTCAGCATGGATTTGTAAAGAACAAATCCTGTCAAACTAACCTGATAGTCTTCTTTGACAGGATAAGCCTTGTGGATAAGGGGGAAGCAGTAGATGCAGTATACCTAAACTTCTATAAGGCATTTGATATCGTCTCGCATGGCCTCTCATTAACAAACTACGGAAATACAACCTAGATGGGTCTTCTATACGGTGAGTGCATGACTGGTTGCATAAGCACTCTCAGAGAGTAGTTACCAATGGTTCACAATCATGCTGGAAGGGCATAAGTGGAGTTCTGCAGAGATCAGTTTGGGGACTGGTTCTGTTCAATATCTTCATCAACGATTTAGATGATGGCATAGAGAGTATGCTTATAAAAGTTTGTGGATGATACCAAGCTGGCAGGGGTTGGAAGTGCTTTAGAGGATTGGATTAAAATTCAAAATGACCTGGACAAACTGGAAAAACGGTCTGAGATAAATAGGATAAAATTGAATATGGACAAATGCAAAGTACTCTGCTTAGAAAGGAACTATCAGCTGCACACATACCAAAAATGGGAAATGACTATCTAGGAAGGAGTACTATGAAAATCTTCTGGGATTCACAGCGGACCACAAGCTAAATATGAGTGAACAGTGTGTCACTGTTGAGAAAAAAAGCAAACATCATCCTGGGATGTATTAACAGGAGTATTGAAAGCCATGTGAAGTAATTCTGATTAGGCCTCAACTGGAGTATTGAGTCCAGTTCTTGGTGCCACATTTCAGGAAAGATGTGGACAAATTGGAAAAAGCACAGAGAAGAACAACAAAAACGATTAAAGGTCTAGAAAATATGAGAGAAGATTGAAAAAACTGGGTTTATTTAGTCTGGAAAAGAGAAAACTGAGATGTGACAACTTTGAAGTACATAAAAGTTTGTTACAAAATTATTCTCCTCAGACTCTGAGGACAGGACAAGAAGCAATGGGCTTAAATTGCAGTGAGAATTTTTGGTTGGACATTAAGAAAAACTTCCTAACTGTCAGGGTGGTTAAACACTGGAATAAATTCTCTAGGGAGGTTGTGGAATCTCCATCACTGGAGATATTTAAGAACAAGTTAGACAGACACCTGTCAGGTCTAGAATGGATGATGCTTGGTCCTGCCATATGTGCAGGGGACTTGGTGACCTCTCAAGGTACCTTCCAGTTCCATGTTTCTATAATTCAGCTTCAGCCCTGGGTGACAGGACTTGGGGCTCTGGGCGACAGTCCTATAGGCTTCAGCTCCAGGTGTCAGGTCTTTGGTTTTCTGCCTTGAGCCCCAGTGAGTCTAATGCCAGCTCAGCAAAAGCGAGGCAAATTCAAACTAGAAATAAGGTACACATTTTTAACTGTGAGGGTATGTCTACACTACAGCACTAATTCGAACTAACTTAGTTTTAATTAGTTAATTCGAACTAAGCTAATTCGAACTAACGCATCCAGACTAAAAAACTAGTTTGAATTAGCATTTTGCTAATTCGAACTAGCATGTCCACATTAACTGGACCCTGAACCGGGGTTAAGGATGGCCGGAAGCAGTGCCGGCAGGGCATCAGATGAGGACTTAGAGCGTGGAGCTGCTGCCTCAGGCTAGCTAAGGGCTGTGCTTAAAGAGATCCGACCCCCACCCCGGACAGACAGTTCTCAGGGGTACCCCGCTTGCAAAGCAGTCCTGGCTTGAAGTGCCCTGAGTGCCCACACTGGGCACATCACAGCACTCGGCCATCAGACTGGCTGCACTTGCCGCAGGCTGCCATCTGGGGAGAGGGGGCAATTGGGGGGCTGCAGGAGAGCTTCCACCCCCAGAAACCCACAGAGCCAGCCCAGTCCTCCCCATCGGGGGCTCGTACCCCATTCCTCCCTCACCTCCTTCCACTTACCCTTCCCTAGCCCCCCTTCCTGATGTACAAAATAAAGGACACGTGTGGTCAAAAATAGAATCTCTTTTTATTGAACAAAACTGGGGGAGACTGGGAAAAGGAGGTGGGAGAGGGGAAGAGAGAGGATGGGAGAGGGGAGGGCAACTACAATGATGAGGGGTTTGGAAGAGGTCCCATATGAAGAGAGGCTAAAGAGACTGGGACTTTTCAGCTTAGAAAAGAGGAGATGGAGGGGGGATATGATAGAGGTCTATAAAAGCAGGAATGGAGTGGAGAGGGTGCATACAGAAAAGTTTTTCATTAGTTCCCATAATAGAAGGACTAGAGGACACCAAATGAAAGGAATGGGTAGCAGGCTTCAAACTAGTAACAAAAAGTTGTTCTTCACAAAGCAAAGAGTCAACCTGTGGAACTCCTTGCTGCAGGAGGCTGTGAAGGCTACAACTAGAACAGAGTTTAAAGAGAAGTTAGATCAAATCATGGAGGTTGGGTCCATGGAGTGGTATTAACCAGAGGGTAGGAGTGGTATCCCTGCCCAAAGTTTGTGGAAGGCTGGAGAGGGATGGCACGAGACAAATGGCTTGGTCACTGTCTTCGGTCCATCCCCTCCAGGGTCCCTAGGGTTGGCCGCTGTCGGCAGACAGGCTACTGGGCTAGATGGACCTTTGGTCTGACCCAGTACGGCCATTGTAAGCTCAGGGCTCAGGGTCGGGGGTCTCAGTGGACCCCCTTGATTTTCATGCACACCTGCTCCTGGGTGGCCAGGCTGGCAGCTCTCCTGCCCTAGACGGCCACTTTCCTGTGCCTAGTGCGGAGGTTGTGGACAAGGTCCACGATGTCCGCACTAGACCAGGCGGGTGCCCGCCTCTTGCGATCCCGGGCAAGGTCCCGGGAACCGCCAGCCTGGTCCCAGGAAGAGGGGGAGGGCTGGGGGGCATCGGGTGGCTGGCTCAAGCCGTGCCAGGTGCAGGGTCTGCTGGCTGGGTGCTGGCAGCTTGCACCTGGCACGGGCACCGTAGCCAGCCCGTGCCCCTTTAAGGGCTCCGGGGCCGGGAGGGGGGCAGTAGAGTTTCCCTGGTGTTGGCCAGAGTGGCCACCAGGGAAAGCTGGGGAGGGCTAGCCTCCCACTAGTTCAAATTAAGGGGCTACACACCCCTTAATTCGAACTAGTAAGTTCAAACTAGGCTTAGTCCTCGTAGAATGAGGTTTACCTAGTTCGAATTAAGCGCTCCGCTAGTTCGAATTAAGTTCGAACTAGCGGAACACTAGTGTAGCACCTATCAAAGTTAATTCGAACTAACGAACGTTAGTTCGAATTAACTTTGTAGTGTAGACATACCCTGAGGTAGTTAAGCACTGGAACAATTTAACAAGCAATGTGGTAAAATCTCCATCACTGGAACATTTTTAATCAAGACTGGATGGTTTTTTGAAGGGTAAACTGTTGCTCAGATGAATTAGTTCAGGAAAGGCCTATGGCTCATGTCATGCTGCAGGTCAGACTAAATGATCACAATGGTTTCTTCTGGCTTCATACTCTGTGAATCTGTTAATTGATTTAGTGCATCCAAAAGAGGATTAAGAAGAGACTTGATCATGATCTACAAGTACCTAGATGAGAAAAGCACAACAAGGGCCAATGTTCTAATGAGAAATTCAGTGGTCCACAGATCTAAGACTTTGAAAATTCAGACTAGAAATAACATACCCATTTTTAAATGAGGGTAATTATCCACTGGGACAATGTACCTAGAGATAAGATGGATTCTCCATCAATTAAAATCTTTAGGTCAAGACTGGATGTCTTTCTAAGGTTGCACTATAGCTCAAACAGAGGCTATGGGCTTGAATTGGTGAAACCCTATGGCCTGTGATAGGCAAGAGGTCTAACTACCCCCTTCTGGTCTTAAAACAGTGAACTGGTGACTATAGAGTGCCAGTGTGAGGTGTTGATTATCTCATATCCCATTCACGTCAGTGGGAGAGCAGAGTGCTCAATATCTCTCAAGACAGGACCTCTAAATAATGGGACCATTAACAGAAGTAAGTAGTATGGCTTAGCAAAGCAAGTAAGCACATACTCAACTTTAAGGACCTGCTCAAGTTCTATTAAAATTGGTGGGGCATAGAAATGAGCGGATAGTGAAACAGGAGTTTGTGTGCTTTGCACAAGGGGGGCCTTGGCCTGGAAGCAAGTGTTTTCAGGACTGCTGAACAGCAATTGTTCATGTTAGTTCATTGTTATTCATAATACGCGGGACTTTCAGATAAAGGCATTTTCTGATGCTCCTCGTGTTCACTATCTGTGAGTTTATTGACTCCACTGGGCTTTGGATCAGCCTAATGGCCCTGACTGAGAATCACTACCCTAAGAGAAGTTGTTGCATGAGTCCCAACTCTGGTCTCTATTTTAGGTACATATATGGCCCCTTTATCAAGCTGTGAAAGCTCCACAATTTTTAACATGTTTATCCCCACGATATGCTACATGAAATGGTATTTTCCTTATTTAATATATGGGGAACTGAGGCACAGAGAGGCTAAGTGACTTGCCCATGGTCACAGAGGAATTCCATGTCAGAGCCAGGACTTGATTTCAGGTCTTCTGAGTCTCAAGCTAGTGCCCTTACCATTGGATCATACTTGGCCTATTCCCCAAGGCCTGTGAGAGTGAGGGGACATTTTCCAGGATAGGTTGTAGATTGTTAATAATGCGTTGGAGGGGTTTAAGTTGGGGGCTGTAGATGATGACCAGTGGTGTTCTGTTGTTTTCTTTGTTGGGACTCTCTTGAAGAAGCTGATGCCTGGGTACTCATCTGGCTCTGTCAGTCTGTTTTTTCACTTCCCCGGGCAGGTATTTAAGTTTTAAGAATTCCTGAGGTAGATCCTGTAGGTGTTCGTCTCTGTCTGTGGAATAGGAGCAAATCCGGTTATATCTAAGGCCCCTCTATAAACAATTCACTGTGAAATGTGTCTTGGATAGAAGCTAAAGGCATGTAGGTAAGTGTAGCGGTTGGTAGGGTTCTAGTATGAGATGGTGGAAATGCAACTGTCGTGTAATTGTACTGTGATGTCAAGGAAGTGGATCGCTTGTGTGGACCGGTCCAGGCTGAGGTTTATGGTGGGATGGAAGTTGTTGAAATCCTGTCGAATTCTTCAAGGGTCTCCTTCCTATGGGTCCATACGATGAAAATGTCATCAATGTAGTACAAGTAGAGTAAAGGAGAGAAGGGGCAAGAGCTGAGAAAATATTGTTCGAGGTCAGCCATAAACATGTTGGCATATTGTGGGGCCAAGTGGGTGCCCATAGTTGTTCCACTGACGTGAAGATATAAATTGTCCCTGTGACGGGGCGCCATTGCCCTGCACTTGGGGGAACCACAGCAAGGGACTGTGGGGGGGGAAGCGCCCCAAACGAACACCAACTGGGGCCATGTGGTGAAACGGTGCCCACCAGGGGAGGGGCCAGAACAGCCACGACAGCTAACGCCAGGGGCCGTCTGAATGCCAGCGGCACGCAGGTGGGGGCGCAGCCGGATGACGTCACTCACCGCGTCGGCGGGGGGAACACCGGTCGCGGCGTGGTGACGGCCCCAACGGAGGTGGCGGGGATCTCAAAAGGAGCCCGGCCAGGGAGAAGAGGAGGGAAGAACTGGGGAGCAAGAACAGACAACGGGGAGAAGGAGACAGTGAGTTGCTCCAAGGGATGAGCGACCCTTGGGGATGGAAGGGAGAAGGAAGTAACCCAGGGTAGGGCTGTGGAACCCATGAGCGGGTGGTTTAGGGGTTATCACCCCATCCGCTGGATAGGGATGAGCGTTCCCTATCCTTAGGGCCCTGGGTTGGAACTCAGGAGAGAGTGCGGGCCCGAGTCCCCCTTCCCCTTCCAGGGCTTGAATTGCCTGTTATAAGGCTGTTACCTTGACAAAAATATCAATTGCATGTATCCAGATGTAGCATACGGGATTATTGTAAACTGATGGGAATGGGGTTTGCACAATAAACCAAATCCGGGTGGAGCCTCAGTCCCGCGAATTAATTTGGGGTCACGGGACCCAGGGGCAGAACCCATAACAGTCCCCAAATTGGAAATATTTGTGGGTGAGAACAAAGTCACAGAGCTCTGTAACCAGGTGTGCAGTGGCGTCATCAGGGATGGTGTTCCTGACGGCCAGTAATCCATCATCATGTGTAATGCTGGTATAAAGAACTTCTACATCCATGGAGGCCAGGATGGTGTTTTCGGGATGATTACTGATGTTCTGTAGTTTCCTCAAGAAGTCAGTGGTGTCTCGCAGCTAGCTGGGAGTGTCAGTAGCATAGAGTCTGAGGAGACAGTCAATATAACCAGATCATTCTGCTGTAAGTGTGCCAATGCCTGAGATGATGGGTTGTTTGGGATTTCCGGTTTGTGGATCTTAGGTGGCAGATAGAAAACTCCTAGTCGGGGATTTGGGGAGGGTGTTTGTGTAGATTTGGTTCTGAATTGTAGCAGGAAGTTTCATGAGCAGGCGGTTTAGGGTTTTGTTGATATTCTTTAGTGGTATCAGAGGAGAGAAGCCTGTAGAATCTGGTGTTGGTGAGTTGTCTGGTATCCTCCTGTTCATAATCTGTTCTCATCATGATGACTAGAGCACCCTCTTTATCAGCCTCTGATGATGTTAGAATTGGTTTTGAGGCTGTGTAGTGCATTGTGTTCTTTGTGGCTGCTGGTGGTATGGAGTCCCCTCCCAGTAACCCAAGTCCCACTCCGCCCACCCTGGAAGGGACCAGACAACAATGTCAGCCCATGTACGTTTGCAGAAGCAATCAATATAGAAGTCAAGACTCGCATTACGACAGTCAGGAGGGTCCACACAGAGGTCTTCCTCTTGTACTAGCAGCCACACAAACAAACAAATGGAGGCAGCCAAGAAAATCCAACACCAAGAAGATCCAGGCCTTGCTTTTCTGCGCTATAGACATGTATAAATACTGATAGAAGGACAATTCAGAACTATTGTTCTAACTTTGCAAAAATAATCTTTCTCCGGTGTGGCCAGACATGAAGATAAGTCAACTCAGATACAAAGGCAAAAAGAGTTTACAAATGCTTTTTATAAAAGACCTCACTCAGTTAGGGAACTACTGCATCAAGAACCTTGTGCCTATGTTTCTATCAAAGTAGATGGAGAAATGGGATGGACAATCCTAACAATCATGAAGAAAAAGAATTCAGCACCCATCTGTCATTGGGACTGATAGTGGAGAGTTGAATAGAAACAGTTGACAGTTTGTTCCTTAGAAAGAATAATCCACAGAGCAAATTCTACAGATGGTGGACACAGAATAAGAATTTCAGAGGGGTAGCTGAGTTAGTCCATAATTGGAAAAACTTAAAAAACAGTGAATAGTCTAGCAGCACCTTAAAGACTAACAAAACAGGTAGATGGAACCAAGCTTTCGTTGGTACAACCCATTTCTGCAGATGAAACAGTCATTGCAACTAATGGACAGCCAGATGATCAACTTGTTATGCCTTCAGGTAATGTAATTAGAAAATCTTTACCATACTGACATACCTGACTGACTGTACTGTACTGAGCATAAAGATAGAGTGATAGCATCAATTTTACACATAGCAAAAGTGTAGCACTTAAAGGGGGAAATGTGATGGAATGCTAAACTGTATTATACTGTTCAGCCACTAGGTGGTGCTGTTTGTAATACAGGCAGTCCCCGGGTTACGTACAAGATAGGGACTGTAGGTTTGTTCTTAAGTTGAATCTGTATGTAAGTCGGAACTGGCGTCCAGATTCAGCCGCTGCTGCTGAAACTGACCAGGGGCTGACTACAGGAAGCTGGAGGCAGAATTGCTCTGCCCCCAGCTTCCTGGAATCAGCCACTGATCAGTTTCAACAGCGGCTGAATCTGGAGCCTGGGACAGAACAGCTGGGCTGCCAGGTAGGTCCCTGCAGGACCAACCCGGCAGCACCCCAGCTGCTCTACCCCAGGGTCCACAACAAAAGCCTGGTCTGCTGGGGGGGGGGGCGCACTAGCTGCGCCCCCCCCCCCCCCCCCCAGCAGACCAGGGACACGGAGAGCAAAGCTGCAGTGGCGACGGGGTCCCGCGCCTCTGAGGCTTTGCTCTGGCAAAGCCTCAGAGGCGCGGGACCCCGCCGCCGCTGCAGCTTTGCTCCCGGTGTCCCTGGTCTGCTGGAGATGGTCCCCAGCAGACCAGGGGCACCCGGAGCAGCTTTTCTCGCCCCGGAGGTCGAGGTGGCGGGACCGCTGCGCTCTGGGTGGTCCCGCTGCCTGCGAGCTCCAGGGCGAGAAAGCCCCGTTCGTAAGTGCGGATCTGACGTAAGTCGGATCCGCGTAACTCGGGGACTGCCTGTATACCTTCCTTAGGACAACCACAGCCAGATTCTGCACTGTATGAAAGGGTCTTACTCTGGTGTTAGTGTCTCAAGAGGTAGCTCTGTAGCCATTCTTTATTCAGTGCATGAAGCTGACCTATTTGTAGCAGCCCTGCAACCTACCAAATGAGGTGTACATGACACTGGGATCTGTCTATAAAGGTTTATCAAGTTTCCTTCTGCTGGGACATCCTTTTAAGAGCCAAGGTGGACAGAACAGAACAAAACTGGTTCAGAACAGCACTTTAGGGAGAAATCTGGAGCCAGTAAAGCTTCGAGTAGCAGTGTCAGAGAAAGACCAATTAATCCAAGCAGCATGAGCCACTGGACAACAAACGGAAAGGAATGACAAGCCCCAGACAGCAGGTCAGCTCTCATTGCTTCTGTCTGTGTGGTGTCCACAATGACCAAGGTTCAGTGTCATTAGTCTGTCTTCCAGGTTTTTTTAACCACCGCGTATGGTATGGACCTGCCAGAAGAGAGGTAAGTACATTGGATGGGGGCTGTGCCGATTGCCAGAGTTTTCATAATGTGAATAACATAGCTCAGTTCACAGGAGAGCCGATTCCACTTTCAAGTGTGGCTCCAGTCTGAGACACAAGTCTAGAAATGGTGTGATGGGGTTCAGTCAGGCCCGCCGACAGGGAGTGGGGAGGCAAAGGGGGAAGATGCTCTGGGGCCAAGCGATTCTAAAAGGCCTGGGACTCCTATCCACCACTATGTTACTGCAGTGGCAGCCAAGGCCCCGGGCCCTTTAGAATTGCCACCGGAGTGCCACACGGTATGCTCCAGAGCCTCACACTGCATGCTCCGACTGGCTCCGAGGGCCAGTGTGGGGAGGAGGGACTGGGCTATCCAAACAGCACTGGGGGCTGACTGCCCCGCCCTGCCCCTTCTTCCTGAGTCCCTGCCCCTTCCAGGACCTCAGAGCCAGGTCCCTCCCACATTGCCCAGGGGCCTGGTGATCCTGTCAGTGCTAGGATGGTTGTGCCCTGAGGGCAGATTCTGGTCTGTATAACCTTAGTTACTTGTAGCGATGCAAAGGCAGGAACGAATCCAATACTGAGACTCAGATTCCCATGCAGGGGTGACAAGGGCAGTTAGGAAACATCATGGCTACCTACCTCTATACTGCGCTCTCTTGCGTGAAAAAAATGCAAATGAAGCGAAGCAGTGAATATCACTGCACCTCATTTGCATACTTAATGAGTCACCATTTTACGCAAGGGGCTTTTGTGCAGAGAAGCCGTCTACACAGCTCCTTTTTGCGCAAAACGCCCCACTTGCGCAAGAGCCGTTCTGCCACTTTTTTCAGGCAGAACGGCTCTTGCACAAAAGCCCCTTGTGCAAAAGTGGTGGCTCATTAAGTATACAAAGGAGGTGTAGCGATATTCACCACTTCACCTCATTTGCGTATTTTCTTGCACAAGAGAGCACAATATAGATGTAGCTCTTATGTTTTGTGTGTACGTGAGCTGAAGTGCTACTGAAGCAGAAGCAGTAAGACCAACCTGGAGCTCAGCAGCACTTTTTATTATGATGAAGAAAAAAACAAGTCACTTTTCAGAGTGGAGCCACACGTTGCATGCTTTCTGGAACGTCAGTCAGGCCCTCCCTGTCTCACCCCTCAGATGCCAGGTGGACAGATTCCGTGGCATCTGACTCCTGCCCTGAGTTCCCCCACACCAAGGCCCCTGCTCTCAGTCCTGCACCCTCAACGCCTGACCTGACTCCTACACCCCCCATCTACTGTCCATTACAATCATTTAAATACAGGATGTACATTTTCCTTTTAATTTAAAAAACTACGCTGGGTACCTTCACTGCTGGCTTCTACAAAGAAAGGGGATGTGTTGGTTAAGTGAGGAAGTACTGGTTAGGGCCCAAAGGACTCAAATGACTGAGGACACTTTGGCTATGTCTACACTGCGCTGGTTTTGCACAAGAAATATGCAAATGAGGCTAAGCGTGGAATATCGCTGAGCCTCGTTTGCATAATCAATGAGCAGCCGCTTTTTGCACAAGAGGCTTTTGCGCAAAAAGGAGCCATCTACACGGCTCTTTCTTGCGCAAAAACCCCCTCTTGCGCAAAAAGCGGCCGCTCATTAATTATGGAAATGAGGCTTGGCAATATTCCACACTTAGCCTCATTTGCATATTTATTGTGCAAAACCAGCACAGTGTAGACATAGCCTTAATCATCAAAATCATTTTTGAAAATGAGGTTTTGGCTCGAAGTCACTTGGGCACTTCTGAAAATGCTATGTCTCTATATTTGACAGTAACAAAACCATGTTTTGTGCAAAGTATACACCTGACACATTCACTTGAATGAGCCAATTGCCAATTTTGTTATTTTAAAATTAACTCCTCAAGTTTCTTCAAACCATTGTTCTGGCAACTTTCTCTAAGTGTTAATTTACCATGCTAACTTTTTCAAAAATCCAAAGAGGAATTAACAAGATATGCAGACAGCAAGTAACTCACCTAATCTTTCCTCGTGAGAAATTTCTTTTCCCAGACATAATTCCTTGCTGCATAGTTTGTTGTAATCTCTGGCTGTTAAATCTAAATTCAATTGTAAAAAAGCCCTGGAATGGGCCCTTCCATTTGTGGATGTCTGTAAAGTCTTATATAACTATTGTATCAAAAGGGGTTTGTAGAACTTAAAATGGAATGTTTAAATCTTAGCGTCTCTACTACAGTGTAATGAACAATAATATCTTTTAAATGTTGGAAGGGAAAAATATAAAATTGAACATCATCCCCTTTTATCATAGAAAGAGGCAAAGAGCCCTTACTATGGGATGTTTCAATTCTGGCACTGATAGAAACTAAAGGTCTGATCATTGGTACCTCTGTTAATAAGTCATGGCTCTAAATGCCAAGTCAAATCACTCAGAGGCATCAAATTACCTCTCTGGTCAGCCACATTTTTTCAGGCCTGTGAATCAGGTAAACAATATGGTGGTTCCTACAGTGGAAATGCAGGATTTGAGGAGAGAACGTGTGGAATTTATCCACAACAAAATCCGATACAAAATAATTCAGATCCATCCAGCAGTCTAACCACTTGCAAAAGGATAAGGCACTGCTGAGCTATCTCAAAATATTGGGATAGGTGGGGGTTGAGGGGAGAGAGATAATTCAGGTCAGAGCACACAATCTACAAATCCTTGGAAAGCCTGAGGCTAGAGAAGGCAGTGACCTCAGACTGCTTTAAACATTGATTAAAGAAGCCCTACGGCTGACCATAGTCAATGACCCTATGAGCATCCAAAAGAAAACAGCTAAAACTTCTCTGATTGACTTGGCAATTTCTGTCCTGAGATCCCCTGAGGTGGCTAAGAAGAAGGAGGTCCAATGGCAACAATATCACCCAGTAAACTATTCTTCCTCCTATCAGGCACAGACAGGGGAAAAACCCCAGCTTTGTTCTCTTCAGGAGTCAACTGGCACGTCAGGAGAGGTCACCTTTTCAAATTTATTTCCAGCTGTGGGATAGATCACAATACAAAAAACAAAGCATCTGTGCTTCAAACAAGCCTGTGGGGGAAGGGCGGAGGAGAAGAGAGCAAAGGGGCCAACTTCCCTGGGGCTTGCTGATTCAAAAGGGCCTCAGGTTCCTTGCTGCTGCTGCTATTACTGCTACTGTAGAAGTGGCAGTGCCCTGTGCCCCAGGCCCTTTGAATCATCACCAGAGCACTGTGCACGTCAGGCAGCATTGAGGGCTAGCAGGGGGGCACACCAGACAGCACTGAGTGCTGGCTGCCCCCAACCCTTCCCCTTCTGAGACCATGAAGCTGGGCCCCCCCATCTTACCCAGGGCCCCGGTGAGGCTGTCAGCTCCCCAAGCTTCAAGATCTGCAATCACTTCCTGAAAAACACGGCAAAATAGACAACTGGCCTAAAGGGCTAGATTCCATGGTCTCTCTTCTCTTAAGGTCTTCTTTGGCTAGAAATACGAGGGATAAACCCCAAATTAGAAATTGTGAACTGGCTTAATTGTTTATTTTCTTTTTCAGATCGAGATTCCAATTAGCCTTAGATCAAAGGTCTCCTTTTTGCCGTTGCATGTATGCACCTTTAAAAATAAGCAATTCTAATCTGTACGCATCTAGTTCAGGTAAATATTTTATAGTTAGAATACACGTGACATAACCACAGCATAAGAATACAATTATTTGCTCTTTTCAAATGGTAGTTTCTCCAGGTGTTCAGCGCAAAAGAGAACCCAATGTTGGGAAAGGATGTTGACTTGTCTGCAAGGTATCATTCTCTGATGCATTAATATATCAGGACAAGACCCTGGCAGACAACAGTACTATCCCTAGTACTTTACGATGGTGAAAAACACCACCAGCCAGAGTTAAGAAATCCAGAGTAACACTGAACTATTACAGATACTATATAATCAAACTGCTGTTTTTTCTAGGATTGAAACATGAAAAAACGTCTTGTTTCTTTTTAAAAGTGACTCACAGTAAAGATGAAAGAACGGATAATAATGCAAGAAGTTGCAAAAGGATTTCAAATGTTCAGGAACTTCTGGTTCTGGACATCCAACACTCCAGTCATCAGAAGAAGTGGGTTGTCACGAAAGCTCATGATACTATCTACATGTTTTGTTAGCCTTTAAAGTGCTACCAGACTATTTGTTTTTTAAGATTATCCTGTACTAATGCAGCTACCCCTCTGAAGCTTTCTATCTTATGGGCAACATCCACAGCTTTGCCCAAAAAGTATACAACGAAGCACTGCTTGGTTGTTTGAAATGCCATGTCTTCCATGGCAAAGCTATTTTAAATCACAATACTCATTTATGGAGAATTATGTCAAAATACGGTGGGTAGGATGTTTTTGGTTGGGGAAGTTGTATGACTGTGAGGGAGGAGTAGTGGTTTGAGACTCAATGAAGAAAAAGTATTAGATTTCTGATCACACCCTAAATTAGCCCAAATGAATTTTAGGGCTTGTCTATATGGCTCTGAAGTTTGGACTACAGAGGTGTGAATAGCAATGCACACTGGTGTGTTGTGCTTCAACTCCCCCATGTGGGGGTACCGCAGGTTTGAAATGAAAGGTTCCTAGTTTGAATTAATATAACCTTGGAGAGGTAGCCTTTAGCAAGGACCATAGCCAACATGAAAACTAAGTCATTAAAAAAAAGAGTCAAAATTAGTTCCAGGAAGGAGAAGTTATTTGCCTGTACTCAGGGCCATCCCTAGGGGGCCCGGGGCAACTCCCCCCACCTCCTCCAGTGCCCCAGGCACAGGGCCCAAGGCAACCCTCACAGGCCCCACCCTGTCCTGCCCCTGCTCCACCTCTTCCCAGCTGACCCCAGGCTCCATGCAGCATTTCAAAGCAGCAGCGCTACACAGAGCCCAGGGTCAGTGGGGAACTCCGAGTCTCCCACTGACTCCAGGCTCCATGTGGGCGTTTCTGCTCTGAAATGCACAAGAGTCCCATTTCAAAGCTGGCACATCGCATGCAGCCCAGGGCCAGCAGGAAATCCTGCTGACTCTGGGCTCTACGCAGGCACTTCCACTTTAACATGCTCAAGAGACCCCACTTTGTGCATTTGAAAGCGGAAGTACCCATGTGGAGCCCGGAGTCAACAGGACTTCCTGCTGGCCACGGGCAACACGCAGAGTTCCATCTTTGAAATGCACAAGAGCCCTGTCACGTTACTGGATCTTGAGGGGAGCAGCCAGATCACTGATGCACCCATAGGTGGGAGTGTTGACCCCAAAAATGGTATAGAAGGGGGCCATGTGAGGTATTGAATAGGAGCTTACTGTCTGCTGATCCTATGTACACTAGTCATATGATTGTATAATGTGTGTGTGTGTAGTTAGGAATCTGTGTAGATACTGAATATTTCTCTGCATGTAGTAGAGCAGTGGGCAGAGCCCGGCCTATGGACATGCTAATCAGCGAGGCCCTGTGGGACAATGGCACTCAATGGGCCAAGGACACACCTAAAGAATGAGTGGTGACTCAGACCTAAAAGCTACCAGCAGGGGCACAGGAATAAGCCGTGGACCAGGTGACCTGCTGTAGCCAAGAAGAGATGAGGAAGGAGGGATAAATAGGCCATGTGGTGGTCTCCATCTTGGTTCTCAGCTCAGCACTTCATCCCAGAGGCAGCATTGCAGGGATTGAAGAGCCCGGAAGACCTGCGAACCCATCCTGATCCTAGGATGAGCAACAAGGACTTTTAAACCAGCAGCTGTAACATCTCTGCTAGAGCCTGCATCGAGGACTGGTAGATTCGATGCATATAATGTACTATCCTTTAACAACCTTACTCTCATGCTTTTCTTTCTTGGGGTAATAAACCTTTAGTTGTTAGATGCTAAAGGATTGGCTCAGCGTGATTTGTGGGTAAGGTCCAAAGGGTAAATTGACCAGGGATCTGTGACTGGTTTCTTGGAACCGGACAGAACTTGTTCGGGGTAGGTGGGATTGGGTGCTAGGACCCCCCACCTATGTATGAGGCCCGGGGCCATCTGGGGCACGGATATTGCTGGGGTGTCGGAGGGGTTTTGCTCGTGAGGCTTCAGGCAGGCTGCTGAAGCGCTCTGTGGGACTGGTTTGTGGCCGGTTTGGAGAGGTCACCAGTCTGGGGGCTGTAAGAAGCCCCGGATTTGAGCAATTCACCCTGAGCGGACGCCCTCAGCTGTGCCCAGACACGGCCCAGTCCGTCACAAGCCCCCACTGGGGTTCTTGTGCATTTTCAGAGAAGGAATGCAGAAGTGCCTAACGACTAGTCGAGTAGTTGATGGAAATTCCATCAACTACTAAATTAATCGATATTTAACATCCTTACTCCAATCCCCTCCACTCGTGGCAGGGTTAAACGTATTATCTTGGCCATCCCTGACAGGTGTTTGTCTAACTTGGTCTTAAAATCTCCAATGAAGGAAATCACAAAGAATTCATTTCAAAACACTTACATTACTGTAGAGGAAGTAACCTGTCTTTTTATTTCTCTAGGGGTGCTCCACCATAGGAGACACCCAGGCAGCATCAGTGCAGAAGTTTATGCTGATGAGGCAGATGAAAGATAATTCAGAGGACTGAATCTGAGGTAGTATCAGCCCTGGAAGCAGGTCAGATGGTAAAATGCTTTGCAAACATATGAACAGAGGACCAAAGTTCCTGAGGTGAGGATTTCGGCTGTGGGAACCATCTGCCTGAGGACTAAGGAAATGTTGGGGTGCTGTCACCCCATAAGAGGAATGTATCCCTACAGCTTCAAACCACCACCTACTTTGATAGCCAGTTTCCACTCAAGCTGTCTCCTCACACTTGACACAGAGATTGTGAAGGTCTTAGCTCTTCTGTCAAGCCAGAAGGCAAGTGCCCACATGACATCTAGCAAGTGGAGGCTCATATATTCATAGACTTTAAGGCCAGAAGATACCATCATATTCACCGAGTTTGACATTGGTGATTCATGAATTATCAATAAGGTCAGCAGAAATCTGACGAGATTTTGACAAGTTCTGGCAATTCTTCCTCCTGATTTTAGTAGAGATTGTGGGAAGTCTTCTAAAAAATTTAACATCTTTAATACAAATAAATTCACTCAAATGTGGCTTTTCATAAGCTCCTGATTCTGCAGACAAATAGGAGCTATCCCACTTAGTTCATTTAGTTTACAGAGTTGTTCATATGCGTAAGTGTTTGCAACACTGGAGCCTAATTACGTATACACATACAAATTTCACAGTGGTTAGAAAATTCCTGTCATTCCCTCCAAATCTTCCAACCTTACTACATACTGATTCTCATGTTCTCTAATATCTTCATCCTGCATCAAGGCAATTAAATATTTGACAAAACATTTAACCATTTGCATCGTTTAGTCTGTGTAAATGCCTTTTCAATTGAATCCAGCCATAATGGACAATACATGACAGTTGAATGTTCAGCAATAAAAAGTGAAACTGACAGGTCAATATTATGCTTCAACAATTAATATGCTCCTCTGAGATATTTCTTGGACAGCATTTCAATAGTTCTGAAGTCTGAGCCTTTGTCTACACAGCAGCAACATTTTGTTTCAAGTGTGGCTGCCAGCTGCGGGTACTCTGCTAATCATCTGGGTAGCATTTGAATTTCTACTGCAGCACCACCCAAGTGCTCAACTTACAGGGAACACTGGTCTTGATCTACTTTGGGTCCTATTTGATAAGTGCTGGTTCAGACCTCAGTGCCTGCAAAAATTTACACTAAATTCTGCACATCGCTAAATATTTACAGAATCAGGGATCTCTACAACAAACTCGTTCAGGCAAGTGTACATATAGAGCCAAGCAAAATGGGCCCTAATGTCAGACTTTCTAAGTCAAGAGTTGTCAATACGTGCACCATTGGCCAATTCGAAGCCACCAGATGCTTTTGCATGGACCTCAAAATCTTTGTGTTTACTTTTCTCTGGAGTCTGGACCTTGACTAAGAAATTTGGACTTTGACAAAAATAATCACATGTGCTCTAATAAAACAATGCCTTTTAAATTCATGCTAAAATGCAACAATTTCCATGCCATGTATTTCCAAAGATCCTAAAGATCAGGGCTGAGAGTTTCAGAAGAAGTTTAATGTGTGAATCAAAAGGCTCTTTTTAAAATCCAGGTATTCTTATTTTGAGTTCACTTTTTAGTTAAAAATTTGTTTATCCTAAAACAACCCTACACAGGCAGAGAAAACTCATAAGTTGTAATGTTTGTTTTGTAATAATGAGTAAGCAAAAAATGCACAGCATTCCATGTTAATAAAATAGATGAATTGCAACATTTAATTGAGGTCTGATGTAGGCATTTCTAATTTTAGTAACAAAAAATAGTAATAAGGAGGTTTTATACCATACCAGTCAAATACACATACATTATGGAACTGCCTGTTTATTTAATGACTCCACTTTAGAAATATTTCTAAATATCCATCTCCCAACTACAATTCTCCACCATTAACAGGCTTAATGCAATTTGTTCAACCAACTCAAAAAAAAAATACAAAGTTAGAAACTAAATTCACACAATTTTCTTTGGGACCAGGAATCTGTACATAGTACAAAATATACATTTATTGAACTTTCTGTAAACATTTTGAATTGTGTAAAACTGCAAATAGTGGGTGAATTACTGTGGATAAATTATATAGTTATACATTCTACTTAAGGAAAATAGTTTTGCTTTTGTATATTACTCTGTTAAATTTATAAATTTCATGAGGCTGTGTATTCTGCCAACATGCTTTTCAAGCTTAAATCTCTCCATTCACAACACACATTTATACAGGTTATCAATGAAAAAGTTACACTTCCACAAAAAATATATATATATGTATATAAAGAGTAGATTGAGTTTTCTAAAAAGACAGGCACAGCATGTCACTACCAATGAAATTTTGTTTTATGCTACAAGGTGGATTTAATTCTGTAAGGAGGATAGGGAGGGGAGGGAGAGTCTCTAATTCAGTATTTTTCTACATGGCCTTAGCACCAAGACAGATGCAAAAACTCTGGTTTAAATGATTTATCAAGCAACCAGTTCTAGAAACCAAAGGTTTTACCCTATCAAAAAAAAAATTGGCATTCAGTTTGCCCTAGGTAAGGGAGCCCACACTTTTGGAGAAGGCCACCTCTCACGTTAACCCATTGGCATTAGCGGTTGGGACTTCCAGGCGCTGAACTACAGGGCATATTATACTTTTAGCCATTTGTTTAATTTAGCACCTACAGTAAGCACTAGATTCCTGGCACCAAAAAGTTAATGAGTCATCGACAGATCAGATTAATAAATCCAAAATTTAACGTTTGGCACCCAAGGGCACAATCAACCCCCACACCAGCAATGAAATGTATCCTAGGAAATCCTGAATTCCAGAATCAAGTGGTTATACTCCTGATGGTAAATAGTTGCCAACAAGATGTGTGGTAACCTTTCACTTACAGCAACACGGGATTGGAGGGTAAAACCCAGTTCATCAAATGAATTGGAGTGGAAATAACAGAAAGCAAGGGTAAGTCTACACTTGCCCCCTAGTTCGGACTAGGGAGGCAAATGAAGCATACAGAAGTTGCTAATGAAGCACGGGATATAAATATCCTGCGCTTGATTAGCATATTTGCCGGCCTGTCGCCATTTTAAAATGCAGGTAGCCCAAATTAACTCGCCGCGTGTAGACGCAGTAGTCTGATCCAAAACCCTTCCCTTGAATTAACTGTTACTCCTCGTGCAATGCGGAGTAACAGTTAATTCGAGGGAAGTGTTTTGGATCGGACTGCCGCATGTACATGCAGCGAGTTAATTCGGGCTACCGGCATTTTAAAATGGCGACCGGCCGCAAATATGCTAATCAAGCACGGGATATTTAAATCCCGTGCTTCATTAGCAACTTCGGTATGCTTCATTTGCCTCCCTAGTCCGAACTAGGGGGCAAGTGCAGACATACCCCAAGATATAACAGCAGAAGTCAGACCTGTCGTCAATTGTAGGACCCATGTTAATGAGGCTAATCAAGTGGGCTGGATGTGTCCCATACATAACATCTGCATTTCCTCATAAAAAGCTAAGTGGAGGAGAAATTGACTTTGTAATGTGCCAACCAGTTAATATCTTTGATCAAGCCCAGGTAAGTGTCAAATCTGTAGATTAATTCCAGTTCTACAGATTTGACACCATTACCCTGGGCTTGAACCGGTTGGCGTATTATAAAGCCAATTTCTCCTCCATTTAACATCTGCATTTCCTCATCAAAAGCTATATGGGACACATCCAGCACACTTAATTAGCCTCATTAACATGGGTCCTACAATTGACAGGTACTACTTCTGCTAAGGTGCCATAGGATTACTTGTTCTATTTAAAGTTACAGACTAACACAGCTACCCTTCTGAGATGCTCTCTATTGCAAATAATTATTTTCCAGTTTAATATTCTGCAAGTTCCAAAATGCAATAGATTAAATCTTGGCATCATATTGTCACCAAGAATGCTAATTTCCTTAAAAAAATAACTTCCCTTAGTGTCAAAGCATTCAATAGGTCCATTACTAGACACGGAAATTGTGTTAATTCTCCAACACAAACTGGATCAGATGTGTTTAGATCTGGAGTAACCAAATTCCTCCCAGAAATTTACCTGTTTCACCCCTTCTCCATGCTTTAGATGAAAGCTAAGTAACAGAAAAGCTTTCTTAAATTGCTCATTTAATGCTTTGAAGAAAATTAGCTGAATTTAGAAGTTTTAAAGTTGTAATAAATTTGTCTAAGTTTTCTATGATAACATTTTAACACCATGATTGTTCCCTTTAAAAGAACACAGGCTATTTAGACTAATTTTTTTTTCAAAACTAGATACATAAAATTACCTTTGTTTTTTAATTCCATTGAAAATAGAACCGTTGAGGCCTCAAAGGTGTACACACAACTTTACATGATGCACTTATAGTCCAATTTTAGGCACTGCAAATTGTACCATTAAAGGAAGATACATGCACAAATCTTTGCAAGATTGTGGCATATCATTTAAACTTCCCACTGCAATTTTTGCAAGTGAAATATTGCACTATAGTGCTAGGCTGTGTCTACATTGGCACCCCTTTCCGGAAAAGGGATGCTAATGAGACCAGTCGGAATTGCAAATTCCGCGGGGGATTTAAATATCCCCCATGGCATTTGCATTTACATGGCTGCCGCTTTTTTCCGGCTAGGGGTTTTGCCGGAAAAAAGCGCCAGTCTAGACGCGATTTTCCGGAAAATAAGCCCTTTCAAGTAGGAATAAGGGATCTTCCGGAAAAGGGCTTATTTTCCGGAAAATCACATCTAGACTGGCGCTTTTCTCCGGCAAAACCCCGAGCCGGAAAAAAGCGGCAGCCATGTAAATGCAAATGCCGCGGGGGATATTTAAATCCCCCGCGGAATTTGCAATTCCGACTGGTCTCATTAGCATCCCTTTTCCGGAAAGGGGTGCCAATGTAGACACAGCCCCCGTGCCTGAGAACCAGAAAATAAAAATTAAGTGACATCTATTTTCATTGTATACACTGAGCTGAAATGCAAAGTCAGCATTAATAGAGAAATTTAGATCTTTGTGTTTAAATTTAATCTAAAACTATTAACACACGTTACAAAATATAACATGATTTTTAACCTAGCTGTGTTCCTTTAAATTAGAAGTCATGTAATTTTCTGTAAAGCATGTTTCTGCTCTAAAAAGTGACCACACACTATTGATCTGCTCTCTGTGTATATTCAGAGTCCTGAATATTTACTTTATTGACTACAGTCAAAACCAAAAACCACTCCAATCCTGTTAGCTCTTTAGGCCCAATAGTTATGGAATGCAAGCTGATTTATATTTTGCTTATGCATCATCAACAGAGTTGAGAACTAGAGACCCAGCATTACATACAAAAAAGTGTACTATTCCCCATAGTGATTGCTAGTTTGAATAGTACTGATCAGTTGTAGGTGGTAAACACTACAGGCCATATTTTTAGATACTTAGGCACCTAAAATGCAAGTAGCCATCTAACTCCCATTCATTTCAAGGGGTGTCAGGCACTTAGGTCCTTTTGAAAATCCCACTAAGCAACTACATAATTTTAAAAACTCTGACCACATATCTTGTAGTGCCTTAAGTGTCAGGCCCAAAGTTCGGAAGGCAAAATCTTTATTGTTGGGGAGAAAATGACACTGAAAGAACCCAGTTTGACTTTGAGATTCATGGACTTAAAAAGAATTTGCAGGAACAGAACTTAAAATACATGTTTACTTGTGAATGAAGTGGCTATGATAATAGAATATAATACAGGTAATCAATATTAATATTGATGTTTTAATGTAGCTTTTCAGGGTAGAATCATATTTTAATGTGAATTACTGATCCTATATCCCCATAAAATAAACTGTGTAAATCCAACCTCTTTAAATATTAAGGTTGAGATAAACTAATAAACATGAAAAAACAGGATGAGTCCTTTAGTTTGGGATGGCAATGGTCTTAAAACAATGACCCTATATGAAGAATAAACACTTTTAAGCATTAAAAGTGTACTGCAAAGCTAAAATAAAAATTAAGTTAAACCCTGAAATATGCTGGAGATATCCCCAAGTAACAGATTCAACTTCTTCAGCAAATTACATTTAAATTTTCCTCACTCTGGTTTTAATTCAAGTCATATTACAAATATTCATCAAGCTCCAACATACAATTTTATTTCTTTTCAAGAATAAGTTGACCAGGTTGATACACTTTGCTGAAAAAGTGTGTTTTCGAAGTGTGATGGTATGCTTACACTATCACAAAAATGGGTGCATTCTGGCATGTCCATTCAACGTGAGTGCCAGGGAGAAGGAAGGGATTTTTTTTAACATTATTACGCCTTTTTAAAAAAGAGTTGCTATGAGGGCAATTGCCATAGCACTGGGCTCTGAAATGGCCACGAGAGCACACTGATAATATAGCAAGGCCATTTCATTTAAGCAGTTCTGTAATCAGCCAGAGCAGGTATATTCCTGCACCTGCACAGAGACAGAGTGATTTTAGAAATGCATCATATCAGTGCGGGGGACCAATCATGCAGTTTATTGAAGTCTGATTTCTGAGTTGAATTCTTCCACAGCACTGTCATCATATACTTCTAGGCATCACTCAATTTCCACATTGGCTTTGCAGTTCACATAAGAGATGGCATTCATTTTGCTCAGCACAGCATTCAGAAAATTCACAAAGTTTGAGCATTTCTCAACACCAATTTTCAACAGATTGAGTGTCCATCTAATCAAAAAGCGACCTAATCTGAGCCAACAGTACAAAGACTAACAAGGTGCTACAGTGGAGGCTAAAAATATCATGTTCACATCTAATGAAATGAAGTCAGGCAGCAAATTGGACCATTCTATTACACTATACTTGTCAACTGCAGTTTTCTCTTTACCTACATATAATAAAGAAATATACTGCTGGTTTCTATTTCCCATGAAGCAACTCATCAGCAAAGAATATTTATATTAAAATTTTATTATACTCAGCTGCCCATTATACATCATACTCTAAATTAAAAGTTAAAACTTTCACACCAATTCATAGTATTCAAACTATTTGAACATAAAAATGTTATCTAATTTGAAAAATAATGTTAGCCTAAAGGTTCTTAAGGAAAGAAGCATTTGCCAGAATGAACGCATGCTGATATATTTGGGAATAAAGTTCAATTATTGATACTTTTGAATCTCCAGAAGGTAGAAGCCATCTTGTCAATCCTTTGGGAAAGGAATGCCTTCCTGTTTGTACAGAACTACTAGAAGCGCAAAAAAAAAAAAAAAAAAAAAAAAAAGGTTGATTTTTGTTAGCATGACACTCACATGCAGGGCTAAAGAAACTTCTATTTTATAGTGGTTTTTACAAATGAATGTTTAATACCAAAGCAAAACGCTTTTTTTTTTAAATTCTGTCAGGAGATATGCACACTAATTGACTAACACCAGTGTTCAGTGCCTTGTTGTCCATCCTAGTCATAATGTAATCATGAAAAGTATATAGTATAGATGGCACTAGCAGGAGGAAATTAACAATTACAATAAATGATATATCCGTTATTTCATTTGTTGAATTGTCTTATGAATTTTCAAATTTCTGAACTGAGCAAAATGACCAGTAACTTTAATTTGTATTTCAACTAATGCAATTGAGGATGCATTTGCAGCAGATAGTTCTGACGTTCAATAGTCAGTCAATATCCATAACTACTAACTGCTAACAGGTACTGTAGCTTGGTGATAATTTTTCTAAGGAAGGGTGTTGCAGTTACTAAACTACTGGTTAATATTCTTCAGACTTCTTGCTGTAATGGTGAACTGTCCTGGGATTACCCCAATTCAGCACCCTATGAAAACAAGCAGATTAAATTCTTTTCTCTGACTTTCGCTGAAAGACTGAACGATGACAGTGAAAAGCTCTCTAGTGCGCTACTGACCCACTAGCACCACAGCAAGTTAACTGCAAAGGACCGAGATTTGAAGTTTACACTGCATGGCCAGTCTTGCATCCAGACTTTGTAGAACTCTATATGGATTCAGTGAACCACCATGCATTGTTAATTGCAAACCTAATGCCCAATTTATTAAAAATGCAATTGCATTTAATATGTTTGACACTGGTTTTAAAGGTTAATACATTTTAAAACTTCACCATGAGTAAAAATACCTCCCAAACCTGAATTAGTGGAAGTAGTTTAAGATTATTTGAAACAATGTCATCTATAAAGCAGTACAATATTTTCCCAAAATGATCAGTGAAACATTTAATCTGACTATAACAATATTCACAGAAACTGAAACCAGCGAAGCTGTCAAATATAAAGAAAAACACAGAAACTTGCATGGCATATGAAGCAAAATAGCATTACAAAATGTCATTTCTTTTTAAAAACAAGCAAATTGGGACCATCCTATTTGAACATCTATTCAAAATACATTTTTGAACAGCACATTGTTCGCATTTTTGTCACACAGGAATCTTTCCTCAAGGGAAATAAATAGCACACAATATTTCAAAAGTTCTGCTCCCTTGCCCCTGAGGTGCTAATGTTTAGCATTAAAAAAAAGTTTAACTGGTGCAAAAAGGAAATGCACAAAGGTGCAAAAGTGCCTTTTTAGGTGGAGTGTGGGGGGGGGGTTGCGCAGTTTTATGGACAGAACAGTTAGTCCTTTACTAGAATGTTTTTATGTACTTAATATATGTATTTTGTAATCAAAATCTGTACCTAGAATGGCAGCGCTTATGCACATAAATTCAGTGCTCTGACCACACAAAAGCGCTGAACATAAGGCAGAAAAAGAAAGGATTTCAATAGACATTCCTTCTTTACCTCCAAACCTAGTTACAGCACTGGTAGCAACAGCAGAAGAATTATGTTCTTTATATTTTAATAAAGGGCCGGTCATATGAAAATGCTTTTAGTCCACAGTATGTCATTATGACATATTTTAAGTGATCATATTTGAAGTATGGCTTTCCACCACAATTTTGCTTGTGATTTTTAAAGATTTTTAGGTCTCAGTTTCCAAGTCCAGTTCAAGGTTTTGCAGTTTCAAGAACTAAACTTTAGTCTATGTAGAAAAGTAAAGAACAGAACTTTAGCTGCGTAGTCCTCAAAATAAGTTTAGCTTTCTGTACTAGTATACTGTGTAGTATTAAATACATTTGTTAATTAGGTGCTTGCAAAGCTATAACTTATGACATTATTATTGTTTTGCACTCTACAACAAAATTAGACATTTTAAGCATTTATTTGTAGGTAGGTAAGGAATTGGTTTTTTAACCAAAAATTGCTATAAATTTATAAATACAAATAGTGCTTATGGTTTCTTCACTCATGCCTGAACAGATTACAAACTGAATACAATGAAGTTACGTTTAAGCACCCCACATAAACAAGAGGGATAAAAAGAAAGATTTTGCTGGCATATACTATACTTAATTCTGAGACACTATAAATTACTTTTTCACTGTTCAAAGTTCCATAACTCTGGATTAGTTTTAAGGCTATATATACAAATATGTATATTTCAAAATAAGGGAAAGACAAATATAGCAAAACGCATTGTACTACATCTTCCTATCAAAAAGTAATTTTACACCAGGTTTTGATTTTTTGTTTAGTTGTGGTAAGTGTTACAACACTTACATTTTATTGACTTTCTTTTTGGGGAATCTGCCTACTGAATGATTAAAGTAAACTACATAATAACAAACACAATATCCTCAACCTAAGAAGACAAGAATACAAGGTGCACAAAACAGTAGTTTTGCAAACACAAGACTGATTTGAAAACTTACTTTTTGTATGTTCAATGGGAGAAAGATAAGTTTAAGTCAATTTAGTTTATATTTATTAACCTTATAAATTTTTAAATTAGAATTTAATTTTAATGACCAACAGTTAAATATTGTCAACATGCTATATTTCAAATCACAAATACCATTTAACCACTAGTTTCTCATTCTAAATAAAGTGGGTCAATTAAAAAACACACATACCGTAAAATGTTAAGATTGTCAGGCTTGACAAATATATTTTCATTAAACAGTAGGCAAATTCAAACTGATGCTTATTTCAGTGAAAAAACACAAAGCATGAAATAAATCCATGTAAAAATAGAGTAATAGATTAAACCCACTACATCCTCCAGTGTCAGTCTATGCCTTGGGCAACAGTCAAAATTCTCCCCATTTTAAAAATGGGCTACCAATTATTAAAAATATGTTTCCACATGTGAAGTCTCATTTACAATGGCACAGAATTTCAAAAGACAGGAAAAAAGAGGAATTACACATATATGATTAAATTTGTTGTTTGTTAAATCAAGCTTTATTGATAAAATGGAATTCAGAGTATTTTACTTGGAACAGCAGCAGACTCAGCCAATCAGGATAGTAAAAATGCTGCAGACTCCTACTGTATGTAGAGAGTTGCTCTCTCTTGCTCAACTGATTAGTAATTTTGGATAAGGGTTTGTAAAAAAGAGGCGCAAAGAATCAAGGCATTTTAACCTCAAAATTGGAATAGTTGTGATTGCACTGTATTACACGGCATGATCCTCTTCCACCAAAGTAACAGCCAAAACTCTCACTGATTTCAAGAAGAAGCAGGACTGGGACCATAGTAAAGGGCAACAGAAAAAAAGAAAAAGATTTGTTGAAGTATGAGCAGTATGTTAATTATTTTCCCCAATGCTAAGCAAATTCATACACTACAGTTGGGATAAATTGCCCAAATGTTCAGCTTTCAGAGTAATCTTACAGTTTTGTGCACCTCTTGAGCATCTAGCTGGCTAGGCTGCTGCTCCTTGCAATCCAAAACCACAACATAAATTGAAAGGGCTATATATTTGTTGCATCACACAACAAGCCAAACATTTCATCTAACCTTTATAGTGATTTAAAGCAGTTCATAATTAAATATGAGCATTTTGTACAAGGACAATTGCACTTTACAAAAACAAAATCATACAACATAAATTGCTGGAGTCTGATTTACAACATGAGTTATGGTTTGAAATCACGTTTACAGAAGTCTGTTTTACAAAAAAACATCAGTTCCTGGGCAAGATGTCGTACTGCTGTAGTTTTCTGGAGTAGTCACTCTCACCAACACATCATAATCCCTTCTTTAAATAAGGTTGAAGCTGGACATTAAGAAGGGTCATGGAGGTTGGGCTGCACTTTCAACTGGAGGATGAATGTAAACTCCACAGCTAGATGGGCAGTTTTTACCACATATCATCAGTTGATGCAGAGTCCTTAACAGAGAAAAAAGAAGGAACCCTTTAAAGTCTGGAGCGCCCAAAATTACAGCAGTTTCTGGATAATCCAGACTGAAAAGGATAAAAATATGGATAATTGTAGAAGTCTTTTTTTCTTTTCATGAAGGATTTCATACTAGGAATAGCATTTTACAAGTATCTAACATTCAGAAATATATATTCTTTAAGTTATTTTAGTTCAGTAAATATTCTAAAGTGCAATATACTATAATCCTTCTCAACCCTCTTTCTATAAGGAAGGCTTAGACTCCCAAGTGATACCATAAGTAATTTATTGAGTTAATTTCTTTTAAATGTAATCTGAAGATATGAAAAATGCAGTTAGGGCACCCAAAGCAACCTAAACACGCTCCTTGTAGTGACATAAGGGGAAAAACACTACAAAAACTGTATATGTAAAAATCAGTTTGAACCACCATAAAAATGCTAAAATGGCCACATGGTATCATTACAGGGAGGAGTAAAAGTTGTTTGCCTGTCTTTTTGCCTTTCTTTTCTTAAATATGTTTAAAGTGTAGCCTTAACTCGGAATTATCTGAATTTGTAATACTTGGTTCTTGGATTAATTACAAGATCCCTGTAATATGGTTTTACCTTCAGGTTATTAAACTATCAGCCTTACCACCCCCTTGTGGTTGTGTTTGTGTTAGGATGCACTTATATTAGCCTTCTTCTGGTTCCTCTTTCCCTCCTCATACCTTATTTTTTTCATTCTTTTCCCCCTCTGTACAAAGAGTTTCACAGAAAAAAGTTCAGTGAGGAATTCTAGACTGTCCCATCAATTTTACTCATCAGAAGTGGTCAACATGATTGTGTTTGCACAGTCAGAAGAATCAATTTAAGAGGAGAGAGTCTGCTGTTTAAAATATGTCCGAGTAATGACACCTCACAACTTTAGACTGGTGAAGCTGATGTGGAGCCCTACTCTAAAAGGGTGTCACAAGGAGGAAGGCGAAAATTTGTTCCTCTTGGTTTCTGAGGACAGGACAAGGAGTAATGGGCTTAAAGTGCAGCAGGGGAGGTTTAGATTGGACATTAGGAAAAAATTCCTAACTGTCAGGGTAGTCAAATATTGGAATAAATTGCCAAGGGAGGTGGTGGAATCTCCCTCTCTGGAGATATTTAAGAACAGGTTAGATAGACATCTGTCAGGGATGGTGTAGACAGAGCTTGGTCCTGCCTTGAGGGCGGGGGGCTGGACTCGATGACCTCTTGAGGTCCCTTCCAGTCCTATTATTCTATGATTCTATGATTCTACTCATTTAGCTGTTAAGTAGAATTTTATAGGATTTTCTCTCTTTGCTGGACCTGAGAGAGAAGAATGTTCATGACAGAAGAATTATTCACTCTTAAAATGTATAATTCATAAGACTTCCCGTGGGCTACCATTAGTAGATGGCAAAAGTTAGAAAGAACTGGGACAAAGAGGATGAGACTCTGAGGTGGCCATGTTTGTCATGAGCACATGGATAAAAAATTAAGTCAACACAGAGTCAAAGAGTAGAAATTTACTTACTGATAAAGTATTATGCAAATTCCTGCACTCTGCCTACCAACAACATAGATTTGCATACTTCACATTTGCAGAAGATATATACAATAAATGACTGCATACCATCTTTATGCAGGGATAATTCCATTTCAGTTATAAATATGGGTTAATTTCTTAGAAACAGGAAAACAGAAGATGCTTGATGTAAACTGCAGTAAATAACGTTTAAGACCAAGTATGCAGCTTCTGTTTTGCCAAAGCATTTCACTTAACAGGATTTTTTATTTTAAAAAATAACTGTACTAGTTGCCAGAGACATTAAAATATAACTGTTTCTTTATGAGACACAGTACTCCCAAGAATTGAAAGCTGTTTCCACAAAGTGATTCAGTTGTAAATGGAATTATGGTTCCTGTTTTATAATTGTTTTTATTGAATTTTCATTTTGAAAAGCAAGTTAGGGAAGTTACAGCATAATGTAATCATATGATCAGAAAATTATGTTAACCGAACTAGAATTGTAAATATGCTAATCATAGCAACTATTAAAGTACTAAATATGCAGCCAAACAGAAGGTTACAATAAGAACATTTTGCCAGTAATTCAGGGAATCAAAGTTTCACAAAAATACTCTCTTATGAAAAATATCTTAGTGGGAAATACTATGTTATCTCTGTGGTATCAGGGATGAACCAAATAAATTTCTCAAATCAAGCAGATATCTGCTTTCAGTGATGGGCTCTGGCACTCAGTGTGTGGAAATGAACAGACAGAATGCAATTAGACTTTCAAATCTGGAACTGGTATGAACAAATGAGAGTTCTGTTGGTTCAGATGAAAGTGGAGAAGAGAACTCATAGGGCACAATCTACAGAATGTACTTTTGGGAAAAAAATTATCCCTACTCTTCCAAAGAGTTGTAACAGGGTCTGCATAAACAGGTAGAAAGATTTCAAAGCGTAGGATGGAAATGATTGGAGAATGAAAGTACTTACAGCGTCATCGTTTCTATAGGGGTTCAATCTGTTATAAACAGCTTCAATCACACTCCGTCTAAACAAAAGGAGAAAACAAAATGTTAAGGCTTTTTAAAAATGAAATCAGACACTTCCTAAATGCATAACCTTAAAAATTAAAAGATTCTAAAGGTATATTTTTGTACAAATAAAGTTACTAAGTTTCCATATAATTTATGCAATGTTCTGTTTGGGAGTTAGGAAGAGTTAGTTTAAAAAGGTAAACATTCCTAAGGGTTTTGCCAACAAAATGGAAAATTACTATTTGCATGAGAGACTTTTTCAGTTAAGACTGTCTGCTTGTGATATGCTATCAGGGGCATGAGCATATTTTGTCCTGGAAGTAATAAGACAGAGGTTACAGATTCATGAGCAGCATAAACAATACAAATGTGTGTACCTGCTGGATATGGTGGCAATAAATAATACACCATGGACGTATAAAGATTTTGGTTTTATTTATTTTTTTTTACAAGAAAGCACTGTATTTGAATGTCCTGAATAATTTTGTGCGTACATCCCTTAATGAAAGCTCTGCATTCTTGGCTTGATTTAAGTTAGAAAAACCCTAACAAGATTAAAACGTTAACTTTTTTCAAAGAGCCCCCTAGCAGCTTCCCATTACATGCCCAATTTTCAGCTTCCTTCTACAATTAGTCCCCAAAAGAAACAATCATAACTTAAAACAAAACTTTTGTATAGCATCTCTCACCCTATAACAGAAAGGTATTCCCGGGGATTTTGGTAAAAATCAGCAATGACTTTATAGTGTGCTGGAAATTTACCTTTTGTTTACATTTGAACTTTCAAGTTTGATAATTGCTTGCAAAACAGCTTAGCTTTGGTACTCCCCCCTGCCCTTTTCTTGTGCTTTGCTGTCTGCACTTTGGAGGTAGATAAGTAGTAAAGGATTAATGCCAAAGTATATAATAAAACAAAAATTGCTTGTGATTCCTGCTTACCTCACTTAGGGTGGTGGTGGGCAACCTGTGTACACCTTGTCTGCCCCTAACCTGGGGCAGACAAGGTGTACACCTCTTGTGCACTGGGGCACTGAAACTCCCCACTTCCTACGCCTCCCAGCATACTGTAAATGTGCGGATATGCACTCCATCCCACTCCTCACCTCCCTCCCAAAGCTTGAACAGCTATGAACAGCTGATTTGTGGTGTTACAGCTCTGGGAGAGATAGAGAAGAGTGGGGATGGAGTGCAAATCAGAGGATTCATGGCGCTTCAAAAGTCCTGGCAAAGTGGGGGAGCAGGAGGAAATGCAGGGCTCCAGTGCCCCAATGGTGAGAGACATGGGGGAAGGGGACAGAGAGAAGGTGCCTGGGCCACAGGTAGAACCCCAGTGGACTACAGGTTGCCCACCAAGGGCAATCATATGGTCCACTGAGACAAAGGAGGGCCACTCATTCAGCCCACTGACTAGTCTTGGATGCCCATCACTGCTGTAGGGGAATACATTAACAAGGGATTTGCTAGAGCAACAATATTAAAACAGTGGAATGCAAAGAGAAACAGGAATTACTTGCCTTCCTTGGTAAGCAAGATATAACTGTAAATATGAGGGTACAAGTACAATTTAGAGATTTTAAAAGCTTTCTCCTGGATGACATGGTTGGGTTTTGTTTATTTGTGAGAGCAAGTGAATGATGGACAAAGCTGAAGAATGTGTGATTCTTACTCTACTCAAGAGTCAGATGGAGATGTGCTCTGCACATATCTTCATGCTTTGAAGTGGCAGAATGTAGCCCTTCCCCTTGTCTTTTTGTTAGTTATGGTTTTAGTCTAGTCTGCACTCAGTCAGAATGCACTATTTTAACTTTTTTGTAAAATGCTTATAAATACGAACTCACCTATTACTGACTTCAAGCATATGTTCAGGGGCAGTGTAGGAAATATGGGCAAATATAAAGGAGTCAGAATTCTGGTGGGGCCATGTTGGTAGCATGCTAGCAGGCATGTGAACATTGGTGGATCTAATTTTGGAACGAGGGACTTCGGGTGAGAAATAAGTAGGGGAGCTCCATAATAAGCAGACACAAGGGAATGAGAAAGTCTAATCAGCACATCCACTTCCAAGAATCATCTAGTAACTTGTGTGTAGCCATAAACAACGTAGAGATTGATTCTATGGCCAGGGGTAGTCTGTCTCCATTAATAATTAATTTCCATTCTGATATCTAGTGTTCTAAAAGGTCCTGTTGAAGAGGAAAGTAATATTTTAGGGTGCTGCTGGATTTCATTGAAAAAATTTCAACTTTAGTTTTGTTTTTTTTTTAAATCAAACATTTTCCTTCCAATTGTAATAATTTCAGCATGATAAAAATGTCCTAATAATGTCAGAAACCTGATATTTAAAAATCATTAAAATATTGTAAAAAAGTGTTTTACAATTAAAATAACTGATGAGATTATTTCCTTTAACAGGACATGGCAGTGCAATACACTCCAAATTTTTTCAGAACCCCATCTTAAATGGACACCGTAATTTTGATATCTAGTCAGTTTTTATAGAAGAGTTGTATAAGGACTTCTGGTACTACTATTGCTCTTGATTTCCCTTGAAAAATGTGCAGATTTACTATAATGTTTCTCTCTTTTGTAAATGTCTAGTCCTTCCACCACCACCACCCCTTTGAGCAGTCCCACATAAAAAAGGAACACAGAAAAATTGAGCCTCAAACTGAAAAAGAGACCTCTCTTTATCCTTTCAGACATTATCTCAGATGTTCCAAATAGATAATTTTCAGATAAATCTGATTTTCAAATTGAGTGTCCCTTTGAGTTACATTAAGGCCTAGTTCAGTAACTTCATTAAGCATACACTTAAAAGTTACACACATTCTCAAATCCCATTGACTACACAGCAACTTGAGCAGATTCTTTAATTACTGTCCCTGCACAAGGAATGGTTTCTTGAATCTGGGACTAAACTATTATTGCATTTGTTCACTAACTAAATGCATGCATCTCAGTGTAAACAAATGAGTGTACACTCATTTGCAGATTTCAGGTATTCCAGATATTTCTTTAAAACAAAACCAATGAAACAAAACCAATGAGACATAACAAGTGATTTGCAAAATTATCATATGCACGAGAGATGGGAGTAAAATAAGTTAATTTTTTTTCTTAACACTGACAGCATACCTTAAAATTAGTTACAGTCCAGGTTTTTTAATCAACCAGATAGTGCAACTAGTTAACATATGCTGTGTCCTATAAACAGATTAACAACTAAACTGTTCTAACATCTCAGAGTGACAGCTCTGCTGCAACACCAGTAATGGTGTCTCATGAAAAGATATCTATTTTCACCACTTTCACTAACAACATAAAACTACTTTTAAGTTAGGCGCAGCAGGAGATACTTGCTCACAAGCCAAACAGAAGAAAAACAGAGCTTGAAAGAGGAGTCAAAAGAATGATACACATTCCAATTTAATGTTGCAATATTTAGATTCACCAAAGATATCAACAATAACTCAGACTCGATGTTTCAAAGAAAATTAAATATATTCTAAAAATAGAAACTGTTCTAACATCTCATACTGCCTGCTCAGTTTTCTTTTTATATAAAAAAAATGCTGAAATACTAGCATGAAAACAAAGATTTTGCTTCCATAGTTCATTTGCTCTAGTTGTTTATTGCTCAATGGAAGTCATAAATCTGTCATCACAAATATAGAAACAATTTATCACAAAGAAAACTAAAAAAAGGCTATCATGTTTAAGCCAATACAATATAAAACAAAGTCTGAAATAAAGAATTTATAATATATTCATGCTAAAAACATTTTAACTATAAAAGTATTGCATCATTAGCAATATTCTGTGCTAAAATTGCTCGCTTTATTGAGCGGAGAAGCTTGAGATTTGAATTTGATGGTTTATACTACTGGATAAAACTACCAAGTATTTTCAGACTATTTAAGCAAGCCAATACTCAAAGTGTATCTGTATAAAGTTTTAAATTAAATCCCCTGCTTAACCAGGGTGATGCAGTAATTTCCTTTAAAGGGGCAATTAGCTAAAGAGCTCATTTATAATTCTAGAAAATAGGCATAAAAAAAGCAAAAATTAAAGAAAGCTGCCAAGTGAAGCACTAAATGCATTAATCGCTGTTTGTTAAGTACATAAATTACATTTTTAAAATGAGACATTATATGCATTAATTTCCCTTACATCTTAAAAAATAAAATCAGTAAACATATTAAAGCTACAATTAACAGAGTCGGCCACCCTTAAAAGCAGTCCATTTTTTCTGAAAATATAGTTTTTGACATTCACATTTTTTTTATTTTAGAAATCTTCCACAGTAAATCCTGGTTTGTGCTTGAATTTCTTTCCAAACTTAAAAATTGACCAAAATGGAGAATGGAGAATTGAGTTGAGACTTTTGTCCCCATAAAGTTTATTTTTAAGAGTGGCCTTACAGAAAGTTTGTTAATTTAGACCAAAAGCACATTTACACTAAGGTAGACTCACTTGCTTGCCAATTCACCCCCTGGCGGGAGGTTAGGGATGCTCTCAGTTGCTAACGTACGCATCACATGGACTAAGTCTGGTACTCCTTCACCCTGCTTCTTTATGATCTCTGGGAATCAGAAGTACTTTTTTTGTAAGTGCAGTCCAAATTTAACTTGAAAAGATTGAAATACTCAGTTTTATCAAAAGGCAGTTTAACATTTTTAAAGATAGCATTTACCAAGTTGGACAGTCTGTAATCTTTGGAATCATAACAAAAGAAGCGGTGTACCTGTAAAAAGCTATTATATGTTGGACCAAAAAAACCCCCAAAACCAACTATGATCTATTCCTCACATAGCTCTACATTTGCATTTTAATAGTCTTCATCAGTATATTTACATTACAAAGGATATCCTATCAGGTAAACAAACTAGGTAGTTTACACAGGCTTCACTAGTACATAATTATTGTATTTTGCCAATTAAACATCTTGTGCAAAAAAGACAGGTTTTAATGTGTTTATTTTTAATTTGAATGAATGTAAAAAGATTATTGCTGTAGTAGAAAATATCTTATTTCTTCATAATAAGTTAGATATCTCTTTATAATATGCCTTATTTAGTTATACCAGACTGCACAAAATTAACATAAAAACATTAAGTCATGCATAAAGTGCCAAGAGGCCAAGAATATCAGAGTTCAGCTACAACTCCATCCTTAACTCAAAGGGATATTTCAACAGCAGGTGATTTTACATACAAAAAATCCAATTCACCTCTTCATTAGATATCAAGAGCATCTCTACAGTAGTCACAGCAAGAGTGCTAAGGAGAGAGAGCTAAATTTCTTTAGCATCATCTTCTGAAGTGCTGACCACTCACACCTGCAGCTGAATTTAAGTTAGTTATCATTGTTGGGGGGAAGGGGGAAATCAGACCTCTTCCAGTTTTGTGAAATACATTAACATTTTTTTTTACAAGGTAAACAAGAATTGGCAATTATTCCATGATGTTTAAATGTATATAAATTTCTCAATGCACTGGAAATTCCTTCAAAGACATTATTTAAGAAGGATATTTTATTCCATAAATAATCAGGCTGGAGCTGTTGATCTCTGAGTGGATGTCATGGGTACAATAATGTGCATACACAGCTAAGTATTGCGCATGTAGCAAAATCTTTCCAAAATGTATTTGAAAAAAGTAAACACATGGAGTCCCCATTTCTAATTTAAATACATTGGCAATTTTTCTTTTTTTTTTAAACACCAAATACTGAAAAAAAATAATCAAAATGTACCATATACCATTTTAACTGATACTGGACACTAAACTGTCTAAAACCAGTATATTTTCCTTCAAAAAAAAAAAAAAAAAAGTACCAATTCAAGAACTAATTTGTATGAGCAGGATAGGTTTTCTGGGCTGTAACTTTCTATGCAAAAAGTTTTAGCCCAATTTGCAACCAGGTTCTATGCAAGTAATTTACACTGGAAATACTGATATGCGCTTGCAGTAAAATAAACAAGTGTCAACATTTGTAGTACAAAATATTAGCTGTTTATTCCCACATTTTAAAACAGGAAAGAAATCCAACATGTGACACTACACATTAGGTAAGCATCTCAATACTCAAATGTGCCACTTTCTCAAGAACTACAGCCAAAATTCTTACGTTACAATCTAGCATGTATTAAAAAGAATTCTAACACTCTTAAATCTGAATAAAAAGCAAAGATCTCAGATTTGGTTTGCCAAGTTCCTTTATTGTGTAATCTTCAACATCTAGTATATTCTACATCAATCTAAAGCTAAAGTTCTGCTGTACAAAAATAAAGGGATTTATAGGTTGCCTAAACTACACAGTTTCACAACCTAAAGCTGCAGTACATTAACATACAGTCACCACTAAATGAATACATTTATACTCGGATAGAACTATAGATACAGTCTAAAATAACACTGATGACAACAAATGGAACCAATCCATTGCTTTTAAAAAAAATTATTAAATTCTCTTTTGTTTTAATGTGTTTGGCATCCCTTTCTCTTTATCCTACTTTAAACTTTTTAAAACATTTTCACTTTTTAAGATGAAAAATATAAAGATTCAAAATTACTTATTTCTTGTTTTGAAGGGGAATTTCATATAAAATTCCTAAACTCTAACATTTCCGTTTTTTTCTGAAGAATGGCCAGTTAAAACTATTCATTTCAATTACTTCTGTGGATTACATACATCTAATAAACAGATTTATTACTGTGTTAAGTATGTATGGGTTATATTTGTTTTAAAAAAAATGGGGCAGAGAGCTTTAGGAATGTGAATTTAAAAAAAGTCAAACCAGCCCAGTAACTGGAGTAATAGTGCAACTAAAGTAATACAC
Organism: Pelodiscus sinensis; assembly: GCF_049634645.1. Lineage (NCBI taxonomy): Eukaryota > Metazoa > Chordata > Testudines > Trionychidae > Pelodiscus > Pelodiscus sinensis. Next base: position 12,902,110 of record NC_134714.1, on the reverse strand, counting down.
CTGGGAATTATTAATCTTTTCCAATCAGAAAGCCTTAGAAGCAATACTGATTTATTGGAAAGGGATGGCACAAAGATGGTTGGCCACTCTTATTTTTTCTCCTGTTAGACATTTTCAGCTCTTAGAGCCAGAGAAGCATCCAACATTGATGCAAGAACACAGGTTAAAAGAGTGAACGATAGTCCAGGAAGGGGAAAGCAGAAACCATCATGTGTTCCTTTTTGTTGTTCAAGATGGCCATTAATACATGACCATCTTTTCAGCATTAAGTTAAAAAACATTAATACAAAAATATTAAAATAAGATGTTACTGCACACTTTGGGATGACAATGTTTTTATGTATCAGATCAACATGAAAAATGTACATTAAAATATAATCTAACCTCATTCTTGGACTATATTTGCTAGACAAACTGCTCAGTACTGCAGTGCTCATTGACTGGATTTAAATTGTATAAATTAGACATTACAGACTAGTAAAAACTATGTTCAGAATTTCTTTACATTTACCGATTTTCTTCAACTGAAATTGAAGCTTTTAAAATCTTAAACACTGCATTATTACTAAGGCATTTCAAGATAACAGTAGTAAGATTGTTCAGCACAGTGTTGAAAGTTTCAGCAATGGCCATATTAGTCCCACTCAGTAGACAATACTGTATATTAAGTTTCCAGCATGAAACAAGCTTATTTTAATTGCATAAATATGGTTATTAAGTTTAATGTAATAAAGTGACACTAGGGGTTGAGTCCCTCTCTCTCACATGGTCCTGAAAATTTCACTCATGCTAGTTAGGGCTATAAGTTCAGAAACTATGTAACATTATAAACTGCTATAAGGATGTATTTTTGTTTATAATAAAAAGTGTAAATATTATTTCTGTGTGCATTCTTAGACAGAAAAGATGTCCAAGAAAAATAACTTTAAAACGAAGTGTAGACTCTAAGGTAGCAGCAAATACATTTTTCTAAACGTGTCCCTTGAATTAGGATTAAAGTGCTTGATAAAAATGTACATTACACACACACACGCATGCACGCACACACATACACACAGTTTCACTTGTCCCTGAAATGTGTTAATTCTAAAAATGTAAGAAACTCAGCAAGCAAAATGCATTGTTCCCTACACCATAATTTTATGCAGTTTGAATACTTAGGATCTTCATTCAGCAATATCTGGACATGATGTTCCATTTCATCTACTGTAATACAAATAGGCCAATGGGATCAGTTAAAGGAGATGTGCAACATTAACTCTAAGACCAAGGTATATTCAAGTTAAGCCAAATTTCCAAAATTAAATAGATTTTTGTTAACAGTTAAAGGGAAGAAAGGCATATCTATAAATTCATCAGTCACTGATGTGCAGGGCTCGACAATTAGTGTAATCTACTCGCCTGTGGTGAGTAGATTACAAACCGGCACAGCTGCGCAGCACACTCTGAACATGTGCAGCGTGCCACACCGCGCGGCTGGCAAGTGGGGCTCACCACCACTTGGCGAGACCTGCTGATGTGACAAACCATAAGAGCTGTGCATATCCTGCCAATGCTTGTTAGTAGGGACCCTCAGGCTGGATATTAACACAATAGAGTCATCATAACTGAGTAATTAAAATCTATATCCTCCATATGTTTCCATTTTAAAATATTAATCTATGCACTAAACTGAATGTGTACAATGAGTATCATATATATACTAGCCCAATGTCTGTGACACTGTAACGCTGGCTGTTCCCTCTGGACGGTGCTGTTGCCTTCCGCCACGGCGCTCGACTGACTTCTGCGACGCTCAGCCAGGCTGCTGCGTGGGAGCAAGCAGCGCAAGCAGCCATTTGGGGTCCGCGCTCCCCGTGCTGCATCGCAGAAGCATCGCAGAAGTCAGTTGAGCGCCATGGCAGGAAGCAAAGGGGGGCAGGGCGGTGACATGCAGTGTGACAACGGCTCCAGGCCCTGACTCCTGGCCGTGAATGTCACCGCCCCGCCCACTTTCGCAGCGCTCAGCTGACTTCTGCACCGCTCAGCTGGGCTGCCACGGAGGAGCCCAAACAGCTACTTGCTCCGCTTGCTCCCCCTCCGCGGCCTGGCTGAACGGCGCAGAAGTCATCTGAGCGCCACGGCTGGAGGGGAAGGGGGGCAGGGCAGTGACATGCGGCGTGACAGCGGCTCCAGGCTCCATCCTCTGGCTGTGAACAGACCCTGGGTGGGGAGAGGGAGGGGGAATGAGGGGGAGGAAGAAGTGGAGGACAACTGGGAGGCTGCAGGATCAGTGCTGGGGTGAAGGGAAATGGTGCAGGGGGGCAGCTGGAACTCATAGGAAGCCGCTCAGCCAGGCTGCCGCACAGGAGCAAGTGGCGCAAACAGCCGTTTGGGCTCCGCGCTCCCCATGCAGGAGGAGGAGCAAGAGAAGAGAAAGAGAGTGAGAGGCAGGAGGGAGAGAAGAGAAAGAGAGAGGCAGGAGACGGAGGAGAGCTGAGAGAAAGAGAGGGAGGAGGCAGTAGGAGGAGGGGAGAAAGAGAGAGACAGAGCGAGAAACTGGAGGCTCAGGAGAGAAGACCGAGATAGAAAGGGAATAGGACGTGGAGGAGAGATCTGAAAATCCCATTTTATGATGGGCTAATTGGCTAGTTTGATATTTAGTAAATGTATTTAGGAGGTAAGGGCACATCAGTGGTAGCCATTTCTTAAACCTCAATCTCTGCCTCAGGTTTTAATGCCCAAAGACAATATAATCGAAATTAAAACATAATTTAATATTTTTGTAAGTCAACACAATTCAAGTTGTTGCAGGCACTGTGTGCCTGAAACACTTCTTCTCTTTTTCTTTTAATATTTAAAACAAATGTAAATATAACTTGTTTTTTAAAAGTTATTGGCAGGATGGTATGTTCGATGTCCAGCTTCAGTTCAGTATGAGTGTTTATGGTTCAGTTATAACAAATGTTAATAGGTTTTTATTCTTTAAATATAATATTAGCAAGTGCTATTATGGTAACAGTAACATTGCTATGACCCTTAAATTACCATACAATATACTTTTTAGGGCCAACCATGTAATTGTACATAGCTTTACAGAAAAATGGCACTCAAATTACCATCTTCAAAAATATACTGCCAGATTTCATTTAAATCCACATCAGTAATCCGAATTTACTGACCTAAAGTTCATGATGCCAATGGACTTAAGAACTTTGAGCACAAATAAATTACTTTCCTCAGACATACTAAATAGAATCTCCAGGACTGTAAGCTTCTTAAATTTCTGTTTTGGTACTACTTTGTCATGACATATAGCATACATCCCCAGAATACAGAAGCGCCTTTTTCAGAGATGCATATGTAGGCTACATCTTCACCTGGGACTAGGGGTGTGATTCCCAGCTCATGTAGACACTCTTGGGTTAGCTCAAAAAGAAGTAATATTGCAACAGTGGGAAGGGCAGCGGTGAGTGGCAGCAAAGGCTCTCTGTAGTATCTCAGAGTACAGGAGCGTTTGTACTTGGCGTACCTAGCCTATGCACAATGTAGTCATGCTACCATGGCTACACTTATTTTTAGAGCTGTAGCTCAACGAGAGTACCAGTACATCTATGGAAGTTAGGAATCACACCTCCTAGCTCCAAGTTCAGACATAGCCTAAAGGTCCAATGGCACTTAAAGGTTTAATAAAAATCTACATTTGTTAAAGTTTATTTGAGGGATTGTTTAGAAACAAAGCTACTTATTTTTTTTAAATGATCCACCTTCTACTCTGCTTTCCAGGTACTTGTCCAACTCTGCCTCTCTCTTCACCGCCTCTGGCAATACCTTTGGTGCATTTGGAAAACAGATCAAAATCACACTCATGTTGTCTCGACTTCCCTGGTAGGGAGGAAAAAAAAACAAAGCACTGAGACAATATCCTATTATCCGGCGAGTAATATATACACTTGGATTTTATCCAAAGTCCATATCAAAGCAGTCCACAGATTAAAAAAAAAAAAAGTGTCTAATAATGTAAAATTAGAAAACTTTTTTCCCCATAACACCAGTAAGTAAAATTGCATCATTTAAAAATAACATTGTTCAATGTCTGCTAGTTGAGGATAATTCAGTACAAACTAGCTTTTAAATTTATTGCCAATATTTTTCTTCATGATTGATGTTTACAATGAGCCTATAGTTGATGACTCCCATCTTGCTGAATAATTAAATTATTTGCAAAACTATCAACAAGGAAATTATTGAGATTTATAAAACCTGTTTCCAACCTGCTAAAATAATATTTTGGGGAGGGAAAGGTTACATTATAGTTGTAGAAATATTAATTCCTAAATAGGAAAACTTAAGGTATCTGAAGCCAGTTATAAAGTAAACCAAAACCACACCAACTTGGGCATGTAAAATATCGCTAGCATCAATTATGCATTTTCCATAAACAACAGTTCCCTGCAGCATGCTTAAGAGCCAGACAGTAAGAGGAAGTAGTGTATGTGACATATACATTTTCATTTGCACATAGAAATATTTCTCACTAAACAAACTTTTAGAATAATGGAGCAAAACAAGCACATCTTTAATAAAAATACGTGAATGCAATACTATACAATCACGCTTTGCAGAAAAAAGTACTAAATATTGATTCAAATGATTTTCCAGTTGTTAAGGGCTTTAACCTGCAAACACTTACATAGATGCTGAAATGTAAGTACCAGTAGCCCTACTGAAGCCAATGAGACTACTCATGTGAGTAAAGATAGGCACGGATGCAAATATTCGCAAGATTGGTGACTAATCCATGCAGCATTGTCCTGTGGTGTTTATATTTTCCAGACAAATGTAGCTAAAATTATAAATTAAAAAAATTGCAAAGAATGAAGTTCATCGTTTTTAAATGATGAAAAACTATTTAATGCAATGTTGTTGTAACCAGGTTGGTCCCAAGATAATGAAGAGACAAGGTGGATGAGGTAATATCTTTTATTGAACTAACTTCTGCTGGTGAGATACCAGAAGAAAAGTTCCATAGAACTCTTCTTCAGGTTTCTCTCATCAACAGAAGTTGGTTCAATAAAAGGTATTACCTCACCCACTTACCTCTAGAAAATTATTACATAATTAACACAGTCATTATCAATGTTCCCTTTATTTTATTTTTTATACACAATCATGTGTAGAATAAATTTTGTTGTGTGCACCCACGCATATGCAGATGTGCACCACCAGCTGAAACACATGCTGCCAGTTGTGGGAATGTGGGTGCTCTGCCAATCAGATGGGAAGCATTTGAATCGCTCCTGACAGCTACCCAAGCGCTCAGCATACAGGGAACACTGAGCATTGTTTCACACCGCTTAAGAAAAATGGTGCCTATATCAATCATGCTATATTGCCTTTACTTATTTCTTGCATATCAAAGCTCAGTTTTAAAAATAGGATTAATGTTTGTCATGGGAAGGTTAAAACATGAAATTTTAACAATGCTGAGTAAGTGCTACTGAGCAATAGAACAACCTTTCATTCTGTTTATAGAAACACACAAATTCTGACTCCTTGCATACGAATACAATCATAAAATCTGTATTCATTAACTAAAAATTGTGCCTGTCTTCTTGAGTAGATAAATTAATTGTACTCTTGGACATCTAAAAGTTATAAGAAACAAATCTGTAAGTGTACAAGAAAAAAATTTATGCAGGACAATTGTACAAGGAACAATTTTTAAAAAAATCATATCAAAGACTTCTGCAATTAACTGAAGTTCTTAATTTTACAAATCCAATTTCAGTCATTTTGCAATGGTCTTGGCATGATTCAGACAAATACTACATTTCCCAATGTCAGAAAAGGAAAAAAATAAAATTGTCATGCCCTTTATTTACTTTTGTATGGTATAAAAGCTGTTCCTTTTTTAAAATCTTAGAAATAGATCATTTCTCCTCGGTTACTAAATTTTCCACTCATACCAATACCACCAGTTCTCAAGTAATACATATTTCTCATGGAGACTGAATAAGACCCGATACTTCTACCATATATTTTTAATCCATTGTATTACATTGTGAAGCAGCAAAAAGGGCACTTTTATTTCTCTTGGTCACGGTTTAAAACCATTAAATAATTTGCCACAGAGCACGTCTTTACATGATTTAAACTCCTAATCAAATAAGGAAATCCAATATTAAGTCCATGTGCCCTAACTTATTATTTGCTGCTCCTAGTTATAGCCAGTGGCATTCTTGTAAGTGGCTCAACTGTGGAATGACTCCATAGTTACAAAATTGTACAGAAACTAAACTTCGGCTACTCTATAGATGTGAACTGACAATTTATTTTCATTTTGTGGATAACAGAGAAATTACTACTCCTGTACTGAAAACATAGTAAGTTTCTCCTCTTAAAATTCTGGCTACCTTGTACAAGCAGGTGTCGACTATCTCATTGCAAACTTTCTCAAGGTCATCAGTGACTTCAAGTCTGGATCTTACAAAGTCACAGAGCTCTTCATTTCCCATAACATCCCAGATACCATCACATGCCAGTATGATAAACTGATCATCTTCTTCTGATCTCTCAATTTCATAAACTTCAGGCTCCGGTGAGACAAGCTGCTCTGTAGGACCTTTTCCATGGACACATTTGTAATCAAAGTCCCCAAGAGCTCTAGATACAGCAAGAGAGCCATTCACACGTTGAATCATTACAGAACCACCTGCATTCTGTATACGCTCTTTCTCCAGTGGATTACTTGGCTTGTGATCTTGTGTGAAGAAGTAAACCTTCCTGTTTCTACAAAGTAAACCTCTTGAGTCTCCACAGTTGATGAAATAAGTGTGTTGAGGAGAAATCATGACACCCACTGCTGTTGACCCACTTCTATCTGCACCATGTTTCTTCTCAGAAATTACTCTCATATGTTCATCAATTTGCAGAAAACCTGTTCTGATTCCACTCTTTACACTTTCCACAGACGGTGGTCCATCAGACCCTTTAAAATCCTGGTTGCTTGTGATGTGATCTAATAAATGCTCACAACAGTATTTGGCAACCTGGGATCCGGCATGCCCATCATATACAGCAAAAAATGACCATCCATCAAGTCCATTTGGCAAACCAATAACAGCTGTGTGTGCGTCCTCCATCTCAACTCGCCAACCTTGCATGCTACTTAGCCCATAACGTAGCCCATTACCCTGCCCTTGGGCATTATGCTTCTCCATCTTTGGCTTGTCTAAAAATGCTCCCATGATGACTTGTTCCTTCAGTTCTGAGGAAAAAATAATATTATTGTTAACTATTTCTACAAAACAAATAATCATTTAAATGTGTTACTAGAAACTATTAAATATAGAAAATGTTACTTAAATAATATTAAGATGACAAAGGAAGATGGGAGAGTCAGATTTTTGGTCCTTAATACTACACAAAATAATGAGTTAACCAAAACATCAGCCCTAACGCTGAACTGTCTTGTTTTGCTTTTGTTGATTTAAGTAAAACCTCACTATTAATGGAGTGCACTCTGTATATTTTTGCAAATATTTAAATTGTAACCATGCATGAAGAAGGGTTTAAACTATGGTATTGTTTGTGGTTTTCATCAAAACAATTGTAATGAAAATAAGTGTAACAAAAACCACCATTCAAACTATTTTAACTACCATAAACATCTGAGACTTTTGGTTACTTTTTATAGCAAGCAATTTCTGAAATGTCTATTTTGTGGTCCAGATGTATTTAAAATTTCAAACTTTGTGTACTTATACTTCAATGAGGAAAACTGCCTTTCACATGTTTGAAGAAATCTGTCTGGAAATAAAACTGAAAATATTAGAAGTTCACATTTCATACATACAATAAACTAATTTAATTTTAATACAGGCTGGACCTCCTTGATCTGGCCCCCCAGGACATGACCGGTCCTGAATTAGGGATTTTGCCAGACGAGGCGAGGTCCTTTCCTGTTGCCAGCCTCCCAGCCTGCTGTCCCTCCCTGCTGTTGAAAACACCCAGCTCTGGCAATCCCCAGCCACAGGACCTACTGCAGGCACAGCCGGGGAGCCCCAGACATCACCAGCCCCGCTGGGGACCCTCAGCCACCAGCCCTGCTAATGCCAGCATGGGCTAAGGATCTCCAGCCCCATTGGGGCTCCCTGTTGCTGGCCTCACTGGAGATCCCAGGACTGCCTGCACAACTGCAGTTGACAAGGTTGGGAATCCTCAGGCTGGGGCTCCCCAGCCGCTGCCAGCCCTGCTGGGCATCCCTGGTCCTGGGGATCCCCAGCCTCCAGCCCCTCTGCTGCTGGCCTGGACAAGGATCTCCAGACCAGAGACAGCTGGGGTTCTTTGATCCAGCATCTTCCCTGGTCCTGCCATTCCACGGATGCTGCCCAGAGAGTCCCAGATTTGAATCAGAACATGTATTTTCTTTATTCACTTATGTGGAGGCAAAGAACCAAGCATATTGTGCCCAGAAACACTAATGTACCTTTAAATAGAGTAAACTGACTGGTTTATCTTGACTATTCTGTACTCTCAGAGCTTAGCCATTTTTGCCCTTTTAAGCTCTACCAGCTTAACTATGTAGTCATTAAATCACCCAAATCAGCTGATAGAAACAAAATAGTAGATGAAATTCAATGTTGAAAAATGCAAAGTAATGCAAATAACCTAAATTATACATGCAAAATAGAGGTAGGATCTAAATTAGTTACCACCACTCAGGAATGATCTTGAAGTCGTTGTGGCCAGTTCTCTGAAAACATCCGTTCAATGTGTAAAAAGGGACCACTAAGCTAACAGAATGTTAAGAACCATTAGGAAAGGGATAGATAAGATGACAGAAAACATAATACAACTTTCGACAAAAACAATGAGTCGTCTTATGGTACCCTGAAGACTAACAAATTTATTTGCACGAAGTGGGCTCCAGCTCATGAAAACTTATGCCAAAATAAATGTGTTAGTCTTCAAGGTGCCATAGGACTTATTGTTTTTGTTGAAACACACTAGTACATCTACCCTTCTGGAAAAATGCCACTTCATAAATTCAACAATACATCCTGAATATTACATGCAATCCTGGTTGCTCCATCTCAAAAAAGATAATAAAATTGGAAAAGGGAAGTAAAAATTAAGGGTATGGAACATCTTCCAATATGAGAGATTAAAACCACAGGGACTTTTCAGCTTGGAAAAGGGGGAATTATGATAGCGTCTATAACATCATGAATGGTATTGAGAAAATGTATAAGGAAGTGTCATTTACTCCTCGTGATTACAAGAACCAGGAGTCACCCAATGACATCAAAAGCCAACAAGTTCAAAACAAACAAAAGGTTGAATTAAGTGAAGAAGTACAATGTCAACCTGTGAAACTAATTTCCAAGTTTGATGTAGTAAGGGTAAAAAATATAATATGGTTCAAAAAAAGAATAAAATACATTAATTGAGGATAGGTCCATCAATGGCTATTAGCCAAGATGGTCAAGGATGTACGTCCATGTCCTAAGTATCCTTAGCCTCCATCTGTCAGAAGCTAGGAGTGAATGGATCACCTGATTGCCTGTTCTGTTCATTCCCTCTGAAGGCCTGGCATTGGCTATTGTTAGAAAACAGAATGCTAGACTAGATGGTCTGTCTTAAGATGGATGTTCTCAAGAGTATTTACAACTGATCTGAAAGTTACAGCACATTCAAATATGTGTATATGCTGCTTATGAACAAGATACTCCATATGATCTTATCTACACCACATAATTCAGTCAACTTAAGTTACACCAATTATTATAAACCACTATAACTATATTGCATGTGTATATTCATACCATAATCCTTATGTTAGGAGACTGCATCCATCATTAGTGCTCTAATACAAACAGAGTGAGCAGTGGCCTGTGGATAACTACCCCACTGTGCAAATAGCCACCTCCTCCTCCTCCTAAGAGTTCTAGGAATGGATCACAGTGTATCACAGAGGCAGGATCACTGACCCATGATGCAGTTTTACTACCCCATGATGCAGTTTTATCTGTCCCATAATTCCCAGAGACCCTGAACGTACGATGCATCAGGAGTCACATGTTCCCACCCTCCCCCAAAACTGCAGGGACAGAAGGGCAAGTGGCCAGGCAGCAGCTGGCGTGGCAAGAGTCCCTAGGCATCCTTAGTCTATCCTTTTCCCCATAATCAACAACAGTAGGAGAAGCAGAGCAATGTAGCCACAGTAAAATCTCTGCACGCTGCATGGAAACTTTTCAAAGACATCATAATAAAGGCCCAACTTAAATACCCCAAATTAAAAAACACAGTAAGAGAAGCAAAAAAGTGTCACCATGGTTTAACAACCAGGTAAAAGAAGCAATGAGAGATAAAAAGACATCTTTTTAAAAGTGGAAGTGAAATCCTAGTGAGGAAAATAGAAAGGAGCATAAACTGTGTCAAATTAAATGTAAAAATATAATAAGAAAAGCCAAAAAGGAGTTTGAAGAACAGCTAGCCAAAAGCTCAAAAATAGTAAAATGTTTTTTAAGTACATCAGAAACAGGAAGCCAGCTAAACAATCAGTGGGGCCCTTGGACGATCAAGATGCTAAAGGAGCACTCAAAGATGATAAAGTCATAGCAGAGAAGCTAAATAAATTCTTTGCTTCAGTCTTCACAGCTGAGGATATCGGGGAGATTCCCAAACCTGAGCCATTCTTTTTAGGTGACAAATCTGAGGAATTGTCCTATACTGAGGTGTCATTAGAGGAGGTTTTGGAACAAATCGATAAACTTAACAGTATCAATGATAGAGGCAGCAGCAGTAGGCGGGTGCGCATGCAGCACCGAGGAGATGGTGCTGGGGGAACCAGCTTTTAAGCCAGCTCCCCCAGCACCAGCTTCTGCTTCCCGCAGAGGCAGCAAGGGGAGGGCAGGAATGTGAGTAATTGACTAGATAAAGCTTATCAATTAGTCAACTGTTCACTTACTTCCCTACTTCTAACAGCTTCCAGTGGCCAGGAACAACAAATCCGGACAACAGGAGGAGAGTGAAAGAAGCAGACTCTCTAGTTCACTAGTTTACAAAATTGAAAGGGCATATCTTAGCATAGAAATTTCACTGGTTTAACTAAATTGGTATAAAATTACACCTTTAATTAGACTGGTACAACTCTCTATGTAGATCCAACAGCCTATGTGAGAGCACAAGTTCTTTATATAACAACCTATACGCCAAAAAGAGACAGATTTTAATTATCTTTGCAATATGCTTTATTAAAAAAAATCCTTAAAAAAATTAAATATTTCATTTTAATCAGGATTTAAGTTCAGACAGGAATTTTTAATTTAAATAATCAATTGTAATAAAGTTTTGCTTTTGTAATTTTAGTTATTTTCTTAAAGAACACTTGATTTCTTTCAGTTGGTAACCTTTAGAACATGTTCAACATGATTCTTATTATTTGGTAAACATTAAAACATGTTGATTTGCAAGTAAACAGTCTTTACACTAAATTTGGTGTTCTTTTTTGCTAACCAGGAAGATACACATCTATACGGGGGAGAGGGGGTGAAAATTTCCTGAGGGACGACACAGACGTCACATGCATCCCACCGCCCGCCTAGGGATGTTACATTTTGGTTAATCCACTAATCAAGTAGTTGATGGAATTTCAAAGGGTGGGGCAGAATTTGAGGCAAACAGGGACTGCATGAGCCTCCGGACTACCTCTGCCTTTGAAATGTATCAAGAGCCCCAGGGGGACTCTTGCTACATTTCAAATGCAGAGGCAGCACAGGGAACTCAGGGTGAGCAGGGACTCAAGTAATCCCCACTTGCGTCAGGTTTCACCTCTCCCTGGGATGCTTGCTACATTTCAATACCCACTCACCCCACATTCACTGCACCACCTCTCCCTTTGAAATGTAGGAAGAGCCCCGCGGGGCTCATAACATTTCAAAGAGAGAGGCATAGCAGTCAGACTGGCACGAGCAAGGACTGCTTCAGTCCCCACTGCGCCTCTACTTCCCTTCACTACTACCCCCCTAGTCCCTCATGGAGACGGCGCTGGGGGAAACCAACTTTTAAAGCCGGCTCCCCGCCTTGCTGGGAGGTGAACAACTAGTCAAGTCACTACATTTGCTTATCAGGTAGTCTACTAGTCATTTGCATCCCTGTGTCCACCTCTGCCTGCATCCTCAGATGTGCAGTCTCCTCCCTCTCCTTCGGCGCACCAGGGAGGTGGGAGTTGCACAACCTCCCCCTCCCCTGGCAGGCCCCTTGCCAGGATAGCTTTGTGCCTCCAGGGTCTGTCGCTCCAAGCACGTGGTGTTGAGAAAGTTGCCCCAGCACCGTGCCTCTGACCTACCTTCCCCAAGCATAGGCTGTCCCCAGAGCTCCCGCCTGGGGGCACAGGCCCCGGGGTTACAAAGGGGAGAGCAGAGGCGCGCCGGGGATCTAAGCAAGGGGAGTGCACATGTGGAGAAGGTGGTGGGGAGCCCCAGGCAGGCATGCACATCATCTCTGCCCTAGACAAAAGGGGAGTCTGAGTCAGGGTCAGAGACACAAGGGAGGCTGGCGCAGGAGCTGACAGGACAATAGAGAGTGCTGGGAGCGCTGGATGTTCAGGGGGCTTTGTGTATGGGAACTTGGGAAGGGAAAAGCGTTGAAGGGATGTGGGGCAGGGAGAGAGCTCTGGGATTTGAACGGGGCATGGGGAGGCAGGGTATTGAGAGGAGTGTCTGGGTCTCTGTCTATATATAAATAATTTTCCTGCGGGATGTTATGTCATCCACCTCCTGCTGCCCGTCTCCATCCTCCTCCCATCCCAGCGCTCTGGGGGAGGCACAAGCCACACGGCCTCTCTCCTCCCATGTGCCCTCTGCCCCTATCTCTGCCAGTGAGTGGGATAGGGGTGCAGGATCTGGGTGACAGATGCAGAAGGGGGTGAGGTTGCAGAGTTTGGCCAGGAGTGGGCTGCGCGTAGGGTGTCTGGCCACGAGGGAGGGTGCAGGACAGGCTAATGGTAGAGTGTAGTGACCCGGGGGAGAAGGGAGAGGAAGGTTGGCAAACTTTTGCACCCTCTCCCTTGCTCCTGCACCTTCCCCCCCAGCCAGACACCCTATTCCCAGCCTACTCCTGCACCCTTCCTCCTAACCAGATCACGCATCCCCATCCATATCCCACTCACTGGCAGCCCTGTCTCACATACTGAATCCCTCATTTTTGGCCCCACCTCAGAGCCTGGGGGAGGGAGGGGCAAAAATCCACTAACCCTGGAACCCCAGAAGAGTTAATCTGGGCTGAGGCCTTGAACCTCATTCAGTCCTCTCTCCCCACACCATGAGGCTGAAGCACCAGAGGAGTGAGATGTTTCAGTTGGGGGGGCCACATAAGTAAGGGTTGGGGAATTTTGGAGGGGTCTTTTTCTCTCTCGTTTGTGTGGTCCCCAACTGATTTTTCTGTGGTTCAGAACCAAAAAAAGGTTCCTCACCCCTGCCATAAATAAAGACAAGGATGAAACCCTTCTTGCTGGACATATTTTACTTTATTTAAAATAAAGCCTGCCCATCAAGGCCCCAATCGGGGCCCAGCTTCCATCTGGATGCAGTGTGCTCTCCCCAGGTCCGATATGGCTGCAGGAAGGGCTGGAGGTAGCCCCCCCTCCTGCTGCAGCATGGGTAGGAAGGGAGGCCACAATCTGGCTACGGGGCAAGTGCAGCAAGCAAGGGGTGCAGCCTCCTAGTATAACTTAATTTCCATTTATACAGATCCTTGATTTTTATATTTTTACGTTACAAAAGGGTAAATTATGCATTTCTTATTGCATAACTATTATTCTTTATTTTTTATTATTATAGGACAATCTATTCAGAAATTAAAATTCATTTTAAAATTCATAGTATTTGATTTTTGTAATAAATATTCAAATGATGGATACAGAATTAAAAAATTGACCTGTCTGGTGATTGTCTCTTTTTTGTATGATTTTAGGAAAAGAAATCCCATTTCAGGCACATCCCATTTTCCTGGCACAACCAAACCTTTACTTTGACTTTAAGTTATAAGAGGAAGCTATATATCATCTTCCTATCCAAGTACAAACAAATGAACATCACACCCAATGCACTAAAGGTGAAAAAACCATTACAATCTACATATTCCACAGACTACGGTGAGAGATTATGCCACACACTCTCAAAGAAATTGGGGAACCACATAAACAGCACGCTATTCAACAAACAGAAGAAAATTAAGACTGAGCTCTCAATAATAAAGACTCTCATAAAAAACAAGCATCCACACAAACTTCCTTGTAGCGGGACTTAATAAAAATCAGACAAGACATTTAACAATGCTCACTTCACTTCCCTACAGTAGAAAAAGGACAATAAACTATCAACTATCAGAGGGGTAGCCGTGTTAGTCTGAATCTGCAAAAGCGGCGAGGAGTCCTGTGGCACCTTATAGACTAACTGAAGTATAGGAGCATAAGCTTTCACAGGCAAAGACCCACTTCGTCAGATGCATGAAGTGGAAATTTCCAGAGGCAGGTATAAACATGCAGGCCAGAATCAGGCTGGAGATGACAAGGTGGATCCAATCAAGGAGGATGAGACCCACTTCTAGTAGCTGATCTGGAGGTGTGAATTCCAAGAGAGCAGAAGCTGCTTTTGTAGTTAGCAAGCCATTCACAGTCTTTGTTTAATCCAGAGTTGATTGTGTCAAACTTGAAGATGAACTGTAGCTCAGCAGTTTCTCTTTGAAGTCTGGTCCTGAAGTTTTTTTGCTACCGGATGGCTACCTTTAGATCTGCAATTGTGTGTTCAGGAAGATTGAAGTGTTCCCCTACAGGTTTTTGTATGTTGCCATTCCTAATATCTGATTTGTGTCCATTGATTCTTTTACGTGGGGACTGTCCAGTTTGGACAATGATCCCTCACTTTCACAGGCTTTGGGACGTAGGCCAGTCCCTGCCCACAGACAACCCGCAAACCTGAAGTATATTCTCACCAGCAACTACACACCGCACCATAATAACTCTAACTCAGGAACCAATCCTTGCAACAAACCTCGGTGCCAACTCTGCCCACATATATATACCAGCAACACCATCACAGGACCTAACCAGATCAGCCATAGTGTCACTGGTTCATTCTCCTGCACATCTACTAACGTAATATATGCCATCATGTGCCAACAATGCCCCACTGCTATATACACATCGGCCTTGATTGGATCCACCTCGTCATCTCCAGCCTGATTCTGGCCTGCATATTTATACCTGCCTCGGAAATTTCCACTACATAGAATCATAGAATAATAGGACTGGAAGGGACCTCAAGAGGTCATCGAGTCCAGCCCCCCGCCCTCAAGGCTGGACCAAGCTTCACCTACACCATCCCTGACAGATGTCTATCTAACCTGTTCTTAAATATCTCCAGAGAGGGAGATTCCACCACCTCCCTTGGCAATTTATTCCAATATTTGACCACCCTGACAGTTAGGAATTTTTTCCTAATGTCCAATCTAAACCTCCCCTGCTGCACTTTAAGCCCATTACTCCTTGTCCTGTCCTCAGAAACCAAGAGGAACAAATTTTCGCCTTCCTCCTTGTGACACCCTTTTAGATATTTGAAAACCGCTATCATGTCCCCCCTACATGCATCTGACGAAGTGGGTCTCTGCCCACGAAAGCTTATGTTCCTACACTTCAGTTAGTCTATAAGGTGCCACAGGACTCCTCGCCAAATAAACTATCAAAACTCCTACATGCCTCAGGATACTTCAACTCCGGTACCCTCAACTCACCTAACAACACTGTCAACCTATCCACCCATACTCTGAGCCCAGCGGAAGAATCTGTCCTATCTTGGGATCTCTCTTTCTGCCCTACGACCCCCACACATATGATTCAGTTCTGCGGTGACCTGGAAGCCTATTTTCACCGTCTCTGTCTGAAGGAATATTTCCAACACACCACTGAACATCACACTGACCCTCAGTATCCCCCCCACCAACCCCACAAGAGGAAGGTCTCTATGTGGACCCCTTTCGGCAGTCATAATGAGAGTCTGGACTTCTACATTGATTGCTTCCACAAATGTGTACAGGCTGACATTGTGAACAAACAACATCATGTGACATGCAGCCATGCAGAACGCAATGCTATCCACAGCCTCAAAAACAATTCTAACATTATGATCAAAGAGGCTGACAAAGGGGGCGCTGTAGTTATCACGAACAGGACAGATTATGAACACGAGGCTTCCAGACAACTCACCAACATCACATTCTACAGGTCTCTTTCCTCTTGATCCCACTGAGGAATACAAAAGACTACATGTCGCGATCATGTCCTGGGTCATGGAATGTCAGGCACTGGGTGTCATTGCTGCAGGGGAAGCAGGTGATCAGTGGGGTTACTAAGGCAGGCTACCTACCTGTCTGGCACCGCAGATTACACTGCACCCCAGAAGCAGTGAGTGATAGGCTCGACTCGTGTGCATGAGGGGGAGAATGCACAGGGCTCCATCCCCTGCCCCAAGCACTCGAACCGCACTCCCACTGGCTGGGAACCTGCTGCTGGTTGCTTCTGGAGTGCAGCATGGTCTGCAGTGCCAGGAGAGGCAGGAAGATTACTGATGCTCTGTAGTTGCCCCAAGAAGTCTGCCTTAGCACCCGTGCTTCACCACTGACCAGGAGCTGCTCAAGTTAAGCCCCTCTAGCCCCAGCCGTGACCCCCACTCAAAGCCAGAGCCCCCTCCTATACCCCAAAGCACTACTACTTAGCCCTACCCTGGAGCTCACTCTAGTCAAATTATGTTGGGTCGTGGGCAACAAAAATTTTCTTCAACTGGGTTACAAGAAAAAGTTTGAAATCCATTGCCAAAAGAAACTACACCATCTGCTCATGAAACCCCTGCTACAACTCAGGACCAAATCTATACAAACACATCCCCAAATCTCCGACCAGGAGTATTCTATCTGCTACCTAAGATCCATAAACCTGGAAGTCCTGGACGTCCCATCAGATCAGACACTGGCACACTTACAACAGGATTATCCAGTTATGCTGACACTCTCCTCAGACCCTATGCTACCAGTACTGCTAGCTACCTTTGAGACACCACTGACTTCTTGGGGCAACTACAGAGCATCAGTAATCTTCCTGAAAACACCATCCTGGCCATCATGGATGTAGAAGCTCTTTACACCAACATTCCACATGATGATGGATTATTAGTTGTCAGGATCATTATCCCCAATGATGCCACAGCATACCCGGTGGCTGAGCTAAGTGACTTTGTCTTCACCCACAACTATTTCCAATTTGGGGACAATTTATATCTTCAAGTCAGCAACACTGTGAGTTATCTTCTAGCACCATTACTCTACTAACACTACATTGACCACATCATCACACGGAGCCACAGGAAGAATTCCACAGGGATTTCAACAACTTCCACCCCACTATCAACCTTAGCCTCGACAAGTCCACACAAGAGATCCACTTCTTTGACACTACCTACAATTAAATGATGGCCACATTACCACCACCTTATACTGGAAGCCTACCAACCGTTATTCTTATGTACATGCCTTTAGCTTCCATTCAGGACACATCACATGATCCATTGTTTCCAGCCAGGCCCTAAGACACAGCTGGAGTTGTTCCAATCCCACAGAGAAAAATACCTATAGGATCTCTATCAGGCATTCTTAAAACTTAAATACCCATGTTGGGAAGCGAAGAAACAGATTGATACAGCCAGACGAGAACCCAGGAATCAGCTTCAAGATGTGGCCAATAAGGAAAACAACAGAACACCACTTGTCATCACTTAGGGTACGTCTAAACTACATGGCTCCGTCGACGGAGCCATGTAGATTTGTTTGTTTGGCAAAGTCAAATGAAGCCGCAATTTAAATTATCGCGGCTTCATTTAAATTTACATGGCTGCCGCGCTGAGCCGACAAACAGCTGATCAGCTGTTTGTCGGCTCAGCGCGCTAGTCTGGACGCTCCCCTGCCGACATCAAAGCCCTTTGTCGGCAGCCCTGGTAAACCTCATCCCACGAGGAATAACAGGGCTGCCGACAAAGGGCTTTGATGTCGGCAGGGGAGCGTCCAGACTAGCGCGCTGAGCGGACAAACAGCTGATCAGCTGTTTGTCGGCTCAGCGCGGCAGCCATGTAAATGTAAATGAAGCCGCGATCATTTAAATTGTGGCTTCATTTACCTTTGCCTATGTGTCTAATCTACATGCCTCTGATGACAGAGGCATGTAGTCTAGACACAGCCTTAGAGTCCTCTGCTTAACTCTGCCACTGACAATCTACAATCTATCCTGGAAAACGATCTCTCTCTCGGATACTGGAAGACAGGCCAATCCTCATCTACAGACAACCCCCTAACCTGAAGCAAATTCTTTCCAGCAGCCACACTGACCTAGGAACCAATCCCTGCAATAAACCCCACTGCCAACTCTGTCCACACATCTATACAAGCAACATCATCACAGAAGCCACAACAACAGAGGCTCATACAACTGCACATTCTCTAATGCAGTGTTTCCCAATTGGTGCTCCATGGAACCCCAGGGTTCCGCAAAGTGAAAGTAAGGGTTCCATGAGAACGTGGCATTGCCCCGCCCTCTCTTAGAGACAGAGTATTCTGCAGGTTTTTTTGCTTAACCAATTCTGGCAAGGCGTTTTCTTTTTTTTTTTTTTTGCTTGCCAAATTTTACTCTGGGAACTTTAGGGGTTCCTTGAAGTTATTTTAAGCTGAAAAGGGTTCCGTGGCCAAATAAAATCAGGAAACACTGCTCTAATGTGATATATGCCATCAAGTACCAGCAATACCCCTCTGCCATGAATATTGGCCAAACTGGACATTCTCAAAGTATAAATGGATACATGTCAGATATCAGAATTGGTAACACAAGGAAGCTTGTAGGGGAACATTTCAGCTTACCTGGGCACTCATTAGTGAATTTAAAAGTAACCATTCTTCTACAAAATTTCACAAGCCAACAACAGTGTTCACAATTGACCTTTATATGCAAATCTGCCACTGTCTCTCATGGCTTGAGCAAACACCTGACCTGGATGGCCCATTATAAAACCTGCTTACCTTACCTTCAACTCTCAATTGACATCAAAAGCTAAGTATGGGGCACGTTTAGCCCACTCAAATTAGCCTCATTAGTACCAGCACTACAATTGACAGATACATCCCTCCCCTACTTTTTCTGTTATAAATTGTGAGGGTACCCCCTTTTCTCTCTATTCTGCTCATATGAGGAAGTGGGTTTTACCCATGAAAGCTCATGATACTCTCTCTATATATTTGTTAGTCTCTAAGATGCTACAGGAATATTAGCTCTTACTGTTTAGGAAGAGTTCTTGAACAGATATATATAATGGACTGCATCCTCTCATTTAGTTTATTTGTAGTTAGAAGAGGAAAACAAGCTTTCCTGCTTTTTCAACTCCAAATTGGTTTCTCAACTTTGAATCATTGAACTAACCAGTTGAACACAATGGAATGAAAAAAATATTCTCTCTGCACCTGTGCAAGTGGCTACCACTGACTTACTCTGGTTTAGCATTTGCAGAAAATATTTACAGCACAAGTAGCTTAGGCCTTGATATAAAGTTGTCAATTTCAAATGTAACATTTTAAATAAACCTGTATTTAACATAAACTTTAAAAATCCAGGAGTTTTGAGTTCTTACATAAAAGGAGGCTAGCTTTAATTTACTCTGGTTTTTAAGGGTCCGTCTACACTTGCTCCCAAAAAGCGAGGAGCAACGTTAGTTCAAACCAAGGGGTTCAAACTAAGGCATCTCAGCGTGCACTTTCACTTTCAAAACAGCTGTTGAGCAGAGTAATGCACGGGTGAGATCATGCTAATGAAGTGTGGGATATTTAAATCTCCGCTTCATTAGCAATTTTGGTCGCATACATTTGCATCCCTAGTTCGAATTAGGAAGCAAGTGTAGACGTATCCTAAAAAGAAAAAATACAAGATTTCTCTCTGCTTTAATTAGCACTTTAGTATAGTGTAAGTTCAAAATACGGCTCGGTTCGGCCTAGGGGTGTTAAATTTCAATTAATCAGCTGATCACGTGTGTATGGAACTTCCCTCGACTACTCGGTTAGTCAATAAGGGCGGGGGGGGGAGGGGGGGAGGAGAGATGATGATGGCTATCCCAGCTGCATCTCTGCCTTTTAAATATAGTAAGAGCCACCCACAGCTTTTACTACATTTAAAAAGCAGAGCTGCAGAGGGGAAACCAGGGCCAGTGGGGACTCGAGCAGTCCCTACTCGTCCCAGGTCATGACTGCTGCACTTCTGCCTTTTAAATGTATTAAGAGCCCTGCAGGGCTTTTAATACACATAAAAGGCAGTGGCGCAGCGGGTAATCCAGGGAGGGCAGGGACTCAAGCTTAACCCCACAGGGATCTTACTACATTTAAAAGGCAGAGACACAGCAGTCGGGACCCCATGCGAGCAGGGCACTCAGTCCCCACTTGCGCCATTTCTTCCTCTGCTCCTCTGCCTCCTCTGTCCCCTCCCCCCCCGTGAAGATAGTGCTGGGGGAGGGGGATTTTTAAGTCGGCTCTCCCCAGCACCAACTCCTGCTCTCCCTTTTGCTGCCTGTGTGTCAGAGGCAGCAAAAGGTATGGGGGAAACAACTAGTTGAGTAGTGCCCCGACTACCTGATAAGCTTAGGCTTTATCAGGTAGTCGACTAGTTGCTTACATCCCTAGTTCAGCTCAAATCCAGAGAAAGAGGACCCTCCTCTCTTCAGTTCTTCAGCTATCTTCCTTAGATGTCACTCCTTCCAGATTCTGTCACAATAGCCCTGACTCTCTGCATACAATGGTCTTTTATAGTTGCCTGAGGGATTATTTCTTCACCTTGAGCCAGCCTTGCTATTCTGCACTGACAGCAAGAAACACAGTCCTCTCTCCACTCACTGTATTAACCTCTTCCATGCCTATCTTGAGGTATTCAACACATCCTAGCACACTACCCAGAATGCTAATGAAAACTGATGTATCCCTGCTATTTCTTCTACAATAAGGAAAGAAGAAGTGCACTCTGGTTAGGTAGATCATCACTCATCTCATTTATCTGGGCAGGCTTTGGACAGAAAGAAGGTGACACTGTCCTGAAACCAATGAAGAGTGAAATGTGAAGGATGCACAATCTTTCCTTGAACAGCTATCTAGTTCCAAAGCACTTCTTTGCAATATTCTTGAATATGAATACTGTATTTATTGACAGAGGATAAACTGATACTATATTGCTATAAATAAATGCCAAAGGACTAAAAAATGCGTATTTTGCATGTTTGAAGAACTAAGTTCTAACTCTAAGGTGGAGCTTCCCTTGTCACCACTTTAGCCTTTAACTTCCCTTTATTCCTTCTTCATGATGCAGAAATAGAGCCCTACCTCATGTTTGTTGTTCCAGGAAGGATGTGAGGTGCTATATACAAATAACAAATCTGGGTAATTTACTGAGAAAGACCTGATCTGCACAAATATGCTAGTCTACTCCAAGGCAGAAGATGAAGTTATTGTGCTCATCCACAAACCATGACTTTGAAGTGCTGAGTTTCCTTCCTTCCTTTGTAAAATCAAGAGGACAATATCCTACAACAGAAAAATGATGAACAAAATATGTTGCAATGTGCCAGCAGTGCATGGAACTGCAGCATATATTGCAGAAAGTCTAGAAAAGTCAGCAAAATAACAAGTGGTGATGCCAACCTGTGAGGTGGCCTCCTAAGGCAAGATGCAATGGCACGATATGAAATAAACCGACAAAAAACCAGGCTTATAATTTGGACCATGAATATCTCAGAAAAATTCATAACATTTCTTTGCCTAATCGTGTGTTCCCCTAAATTTTTCCAGTCAAACAAATGAAAAAGCAGTATTGCCTCCTGAGCCAGGAGACAAGAAATTGATTGTATTGCCCTTTGTCAGTTGATATAGGGAATACATATGAAGCTATGAGGCAGTCTTATAAAGTCTACTGAGAATCCCTTACTGATTTATATCCATGGATTCCTACCAGAGGAGAGCCATTTGTTTGATACTCAGTCACAGGCTATGAGTTTTTTAAGCCTTGTCAAAAAAACAAAAATGGTTGTCCAAACAGGAAACTGTATTTAAGTAGTCTTTTTCAATATTGTATTTGAGTTCTGTTCCTCTCTGTAGGGCAAGCTGCTTATCTGAGCTGCACTGACATTCCAGGTGCTGATGACCTGTGTGACTCAATGCTTAAACTAAAACTGTCCTCATGCCAGTTTCCTTGAAAAGTTCACCAAGTGGAATTATGGAGTGTGCGTACATACTAGATGTTATTGTCTCCATCCTGAACAGTAGTATGCACTGCAAATCTCTTATATTAGCCAGAACATATATCCCAGCCCCAGTAGTGTGGGGCAGATGAGGTAGGCAGGATATGTACTGTAATTAGCCTAAACATAAAAAGTGCAATCAATGCATGCCTATTACCACTGATAACTTTTCTTGGAGGCTATATCCCTTTCTTTCATCATTCGTCTTTTTAAGGCTTTTTTCCCCACAAAGTAACTGACATATACAATAAAATGCAATCAAATTATGTGATACCAAATTGCACAGATGCACACGTGTTACACATGTGAAAGTACACATTGCAGCAATGGCAATTATTTGACAGTTTGTCAACTTTTACTTTTAAGTTAACCTTCCCACCATTCAACTCCTGGGGGACTTATGAATACACCCTAAGAAAACTTTTGAACCAAAAGGTCTCGAACAAGAAGGAATTCTGAAGTAAAGGGTGAAAAAATATTTTCTGGAAATACAATTTGCTGTGCCCTTTGAAATGTCATCTGCGGACTATGGATCTATATCTTCTTACAGACATAGAAAATACACGTCCCTATTACTAAGTGATGTAATGCAGTCTATCTTTGCCTTACTCCTTCTAATTAAAAGTATGGACAATGACCAAAGGGACTGATTTCTTTGTGCATGAGTCTGAACTCCCTATCAATGAAGTTGTATATATTATGAATGAAGTTCTCTTTTATATACCATATAAACCCCCTTTCCACAGATCAGAGCTGACAGGGGTACAGGGCCTCAGTAAGTCACTATCAAGAGGAGCATCATCATCTAAGAAGAATAACCTACAACAGGGGTCTCAAACTCATAGCCCGTAGGCCATCTACAGCCCAAGCTATTCCACAATTTGTCCTGGGTGAATATTGGCACGTGAGTCCCTGTAGCTCTGGGGGAAGGCATCCATACCTTTCCCTCAAGTCCAACCTGCCTTTTCCTGACCCTGCTCTGCCCTCTCTCCTTCCATTGCACCCCTTCTCTCAAGCCCCGTTTACTGAGGGATGGAGCCACAGGATAACAGCAGGGGTCAGCCCCCCTCACTGAAGAGGTGGGAGCTGTGAGGAAGTGGAGCAATGCAGCAGCGTGCTCCACTCTGCAGCCATCTCCCAGGCCAGCTTTGTCGCTCTGCTTCCTGCTGCCATGGTGAGTGCAGGGTGCTCACCCCTACTGCCAGCCCAGCCCATCCAGGGCCTTACGGGATAACTTGAGAATGGAGTTGGGATGTAAAAGGTTAAGCAGTAAGCTTCACCCTTAATGTGCGAGGCTTACGGGTTGCAGTCAACAGGTAGGGGCTCGAGCAGCTATTCCCTCCACTCCCCAGCCCTGGGCAGGAGGTTGCTTCAGCCCAGCAGAGCCCACCACAGGCAGTCCATGATGCTCTCCCCCTACATTCTCCCCGTCCACCACTGGCTATATGCTGTGGCTCCCTAGGAGCTAATCTTAACAATCTGCAGTGAATGTAACCATTAAAAATTTTATTGGTTACATAGTAGCCTTTTTAAATTATTTTTTCATCCCTAATATGGAGAATCATTCCATACATAGGATGGGGGTAGCAGCAGGGCCTTCTTCCAGGGCATTTTAAATCCCCCGGGGATGGCAGGCAGGGAGAGCAGGCAGGGCTGGGAGACTCAAGGCAGGGAGAGAAACAGGGAGGAGTGTGTGAAGACATCATTTCCACTGGAGCTACTGTGGGGGGGAGGGGAGAGAAAATACCCGCTGGCCCATTAGTACATTCTCAGAATTGGCACTGGCCTTGAGATAAGTCTGAGATCCCTGACCTACAAGATGATCATGCATGGGAGCCTAAGAGATGAGAGAGGCCAGAGAATATCCCACATATGTGACTGCATACAGACAACACCTAACACCCCCTTCTCTGGATACACACTATTATTGATGGGTAACTACTCTTTTGGTGGTCTTATCAGCTTCTGAAAAATTTAACCTTTCATTACAATGAAAACTATTTCTAGCCTTTATGGCTGCAAAGATCACCTGAATCACAGATGTAATGCTATCTTCTAGATTCTGCAGAGAAAGACAAACACCAGCAGGAGTCAACTGTGCTCTATTACTTTCAGTAACATATTGACAAGGTCAAATGAAAAAAAAAAATCAATTGCCAACCTTTAATTTTTCCACTGATATTAACAGAATTAACATTTACAGGTTGTATTTCCCTTAACTGGGATTCCTTAGTTTGGAAACATCTCTGGTCCCACATGGACCACGGATGTTCCTGGACCACAGAACCCAGGAAAAGGGAATTCTGGAGGCAGGGTAGGAGCGCCATAAGGGGCACTGGCGACTCTGCTGGCAGCCCAGAGCGTATGGCAGGGGAGCAGGGAAGAACTGACGGCATGGAGGAGAGCTCTAGCCCCAGAGGAGCAACTTGGCCACAGAAAATGGGGAGCTCTAGCCTGGCCGTGGACTTCTGGCCCCGGCCAGGGAGCTTCGACCCCAGTAGCAGCCAAGGAGCTCTGGCCCTGTCCCGGCCGTGGAGCTCCAGCTGCATTTTGGTTCCAGCAGCCAGGGAACTCCAGCCCCAGATCAGCCCCAGCAAAGACCGTGGAGCCAGGTGGCTGCGCAGCTCTGCCCCTGAGCAGCTCTGGCCATGGCACTCCAGCCCCAGCAGTAGCGGGGCCGGGGAGAGAGCCCTGGGGGGCCAAGACAGCAGTGAAGGCAGACTGGAGCCCTAGCCCGGAGGCAGCACAGCTACAAGGAGAGGTACCTTCCCTGGTCCAGCAAATCCCCTCATTTGGGACCAGTCAGGTCCCAAGGGTGCTGGAGCAGCGAGGTTCAACCTGTAATTGGACTCAGACGTATATGAGAACAAAATTTTCTGTTTTCACATAGCTTTTTCTGATACAGTAACAACAGTTTTGATTATTTTTATACATAAATGCTTATGTTAATGATTCCATAATAGGGATTAGAACAGGGATTCCTTACTGGTAGTAAAATTAGTATCACTGCATAGCTGAACAATGGCACTTCCAGCTGAGTGATAACTAGGGATGTGAATGACTAGTTGACTATCTAAATAAGCAAATGCTTATTGGACAGTCGATAAGCTAGTCAACTAGTTGCTCCCCACCCTTGCTGCCTCTATCAGAAAGAGGCAACAAGGGTGGGTTGGTGAGGAGTTGCTTCAAAGCGGCAGCACCGCATGGAGCCCAGGGCCAAACCATGGGCTCTACATGGCGCTGCCTCTTTGAAATGCCATGTGCAGCCCAGGCCAGTTGGGAGTTCCCAGCTGCGTGTGGCGTTACAAAGCGGCAGCACTGTGTGGAGCCAGAGGTCTGCTGCTTAGAAACACCATGTGCAGCCTGGGGTCCCCAGCTAGCCCAGGCTGCACTCGTGTTTCAAAGCAGCATTACTGCGTGGAGCCTGAGCTCAGTTACAGGCTCTCCCGCTGACCTTGGACTCCATGCAGCACGGCTGCTTTGAAACACCACGTGAAGCGGCAGCATCACCTGGAGCCACTGTCACTTTGAAACACCACCAGGAGCACGGGGCCACCAGGGAACTGCTTGAGTCTCCCACTGGCCTCATGCTCCCTGCAGCGCTTTCGCCTTTGAAGTGTAGTGGTTGGGACTTGAACCTCCACCCTGTGCTCCCCAGGCAAATGCCAAGAAGCCCCTGTTCACAGCAGCCAGCCACAGCCACCGTGAACAGGGGCTGCTGGACTGGGCGATGGCTTGGGACCATTGTGCCTCTGCATTTTAAACGTAGTAAGAGTCACCAGGCTCTTACAGTAGTCCAGAGCTGGCACGAGCTGGTACTGCTCAGTCCTGGCTCGAGCCGGCTTCCAGAGCTGTCCGCTGCAGCTCTGTAGAGCGGCCCGTTATAGATTAATTGTGTAGTCGATACAATTTGTATCAACTACACAATTAGACAAATAACCTAAAGAAGGAAAATATTGGGATTTGCTTTGTTAGAATGTCTAAATAAGGCTTTCATTATATTCTGCTTGTTTTTTACATTAGAAATTCAGGCCATGTCTAACCTGAAAGGCAACAGAAGAACTAGGAGTGAAAGTTCTGCAATTAAGAGGTGAAAACTGTTTAAGTACAATGACTAATCATGTGGAGAAATAACGCTTTTGTTAAAGATTTCTGACCCCTGTTCTCTTCAATCAATATGTGAGATATCCCAAAATCTCTGACACCCACAATCCAGATGGCAAAAATGGGGAAGAATGAACTATTCCTGATACTTCTAAATTAAAAAGACAAGCATAAAGAAAATCCTTTTAAAGAAAAAAAAATTTCAGGCCTTTTCTAAACAAATCAGAAAAATCTACCCCCCCCCCAATTTTTTTTTTTTTTTTAATTCCTGCAAAGATTACCTCTAAACAAACTGTTTGAGTTATTTGGTTGTTTCTCTCTCTCTCTTTTTTTTTTTTAAGAACATCTTTAGGCTTTACATTAATTTAAAATACTGACTCAAAAAATATCTTTTTTACTTCAGATTCTCAAGAACAACACCATTTTGAGAACAGTGTTGTATATTCTAAATACTATCCACTGGTCCAGTAGTGAAAGAGATCGTGTCTGCAGATTGAGCCCAGAACAGTAAAACAAAACAAAACACAGAAATGTAGATATGAACTTCTTGTACTTATTCAGAGTCCACTTACTTTTCACTCCACTTAGCACTGTACGGCAAACTCAGATACAGAAATAAGAGCTAGTTTCTTTTCTGTCTCACAAGTACACAGATATATTAACTAAGCTCTATGAAGATTATTAGTCATGATTCATGAGCCAGAAAAACACACCATTTGACCTACAGATTCCAGGTTGAATTTGCAAGGTCATCAAGTTAAAAAAGGCCATCTTTGCTTCTTATACAGAAGCCACTGAAACACAAACATGTAAATGTGTCATCTTGTAGGTCCCAATACAGTAAAGTACTTAAGCACATGATTAAAATCTGTGAATGAATAGTCCAACAGAAGTCAATAAGATTTCTCACATGATCATGGGCTTTGCTATCCTGATACCATAATTGCTTATCAGAACATAATGACATTTTAATTTGAATTGCCTGTGTTTTGTAATGAAAACTACATTATTTTAACAGGTTAAAATTCATTTTTAGATTAATACCTCCTTACTGATATTGTAAACATCTTTAATTACTAAAACTGAAAATTAAGAATTTGCTTTCCACTTCATTTGGAGAGTTGGCATTTCTCTAAACTCCATCTCTGAAACTAGACTAATCAATATTTTATTTATATTAAGATCTTATTAAATTTCATTTTCAGATACTCTCATTACTAAAATTTGAAATGTTTATTGTAAACACAAGAGTATTTACTTGATTAACAACTCTTCCATTAGAATTCTTTTTTCTCATCTTTCAAGAAAATACTTCTATTGTCTTTGGACAAATTTGATTCCAAGTTTAGTTTTGGTAAAAGTTTCTTACAAAACTTGAGTTTCCCTTTAATACTACTAGAGAGAATTTGTATCAATCTTTTCCACCGAAGTTTTCAACAACCAATTTAAATACCCGTTAAAATGTATTGTTGACATATCAACTAAAAAACAATGGCAGAAAATGTCCTTTTTAATGAAAACTTCATAAAAGACTAACAAACATTCAAATAATAGGTTTCTATACATCAACATCTGTAAAAAAACAATAAAAGACCTGATAAAATAAATGTTAAATGTGTTACAAATATCTGCTGAACAGCAATCTACAGTATACTGGCCAGCTTACTGGATGAGAAATTTTAGAATGATATTTTGGACTGCATACCATTTAAGGTAGAGACTCTTCCAGCTGGGTACTACAGTTGTCCAATAATACAAAATTATTAAAGAGCCTCAATTAGGGTACATTGTACTTCTCACTTGCTCCTCATTTTGGTTCCCTCTCCTTTTAAGTGGTCTTACTAGTCTTATGATTTCAAGACCGTATCCCCTATCTTGAATATTTATGAAATCCCCTCCTATATGTACACACACTACAACATTATTCAGAGAAGCCATGGAAAGACAATCTCTCTCTATGCAGTAGAGACATGCATTGTCTAGGTATTATGAAATATGAAAACATGAAATTTCATGGGCCTTTAGCCAAAGAAGCCGTCAAAAATTCTCAGTCCACCAACATCTAGTCAGGCATTATACTATTTACAGAGGCTCTGTGCTTTGTACCCTGGAATTACTGCAATGATGGACACTTTACAGACAGGACAGTCAGCTTAAACTTTACATAAATTAGATTTTCTGACACCTAAAAGCGATGTTGGAGGAAAAACATTTTCTGCAAGACGTTTGCATATGAAATTAACTTTTTAAATAATATACTAGGTTTTGAATTGACTGTGTTCATTTAAAGCACGGATATGATGATTTCAGTGAACTGAGGACTAACAGTTGCCAAGGCCACACAACATAGCAGGAGCTGCACAAGCTTCCCTGCATAGCTCTGCCAAGACACTACCATTTTGACCTAAAACATCTTTGTTATTCAAGTCATTGGTCTCTATAAAACATAAACTCGTGCCAAAAAGAACATTTTTATGATGTGAACCAACAGGCACTAGGATGGAACTAAACTTATTCTCATTTGTGACCCAAATATCCCTTGAACTAAGATTTCCACAAATAAAAACCTAGAGCATTAAGCCACTGAATTAAAATAATAGTCCGATTCATTTTGTAAAGAGAATGAACAATTGTCACAAATACTGTATATTCAGCTGCAAAAGAAAAAAGCTGTACTTTCCAAGATGTTAGAAGGCACTTTAAATAAATAAATAAAAGTTATGACATTTTATGCATACACCTTTGTTTTACTCAATTCTTGCTGAGCTGATATGACACTTTAGAATAGGCCTAATTTTCACATTTAAAATACTGTAAAAGAATTAATCATGGTTATTATAGTTACATAAAGTTTATATTTAAGTAATTTTTGGGAAGCAGATGCTTAATAATCTGAATTCCACTAAAATGGCAAAGCGTAATAAGATCTCCCTTTTATTGACAGCTGCAGTCTAAAACACACAAGTTGCATAAGTTTACAAATTAAACCACGCCCAACCGAAATCTTTAAGAAGTATTTCGGGGCCAATTTTAAAAGGCTGGTCTCAGCAAGAATGTTACTCATTTTAATTGCGTTTAAGCTACACTATGTAAGAAATAACTAGCTTGATTTCACAGGAAAAAAGTTGTGTATACTATACTGCTGTAACGGCATTTGCATCAAACTATCAAGTGAAAGCCTGTTCAAACACGTTAATTTCAACCAAGTCTCCTCAGTCCCTTGATAACTCCATCCTCCTTCAAGTTTTTCACTAAAACATCTCTACAAACCTAGCCATTTCCCATATATTCACTTAAAAAAAGGAGTAAAAGCACTGAATACTGAACATGAAAAGCTAAGATTTACCAGAAAACTACTTTCCAGAGTATTAAGCCTATTAACAAGAGTGAGGCCTTGTCTACACCAGTATTTCTCAACCAGTGGTATGAGTACCCTTGGGGGTACTCGAGAGAAGTCTGGGGGTTACGTCAACTGAAATTGGGAGAAAACTGATTTTTTATTTTAAGTTTTACAGCGCTTTATTATTTTTGTACTTTTTACACCCAAAAATTTCACCGCCCACACAGCTACAATTAAGTTCTTTAAACAAACGTGTTGCAATGGTAGAAAAAAATGTGCGTGTCAGAAAACTGTAGGTACTTTTTTTTGGGGGGGGGGTTACTTTTTTTTTTTTTTTAATAAAGTTGAGAAACACTGGTCTACACTACAAAGGGTTTTGCCGATACAGTTCAATACCAGAGCCATCTTATACCTGCAACAGTGTTCCCCAACAACAACAAAACTATACTAGCAAAAAGACCCCCCCCTCTCCTCCCCCAATCTAACTGTATCTACCCAAGCAAGCGCTTTTGCCAGCATAACTGTATTGGCGAGGGATATGATTTTTTCCAGTCCACTAGCTATAGCAGCAAAACTGAGTGTAAACTAGGTCTTGGAAACAAGAAACAAGGGGGCAGATGAGAGGAGACCCCATAAAGCAAGTGAGATTCTGGGGCAAAACATCTGTAAAATGCCCAAATCCTATGCAGACAAGGATGTCAACATTTCTAAAAAAACTTCACACAATGCACAATTAATCTGTGAAATTTCTTGCCAGAGGATGCTGTGAAGGTCCAGACTATATCAGGGTTCAAAAAAGAACTAGTTAAGTTCATGGAGGATAGGTCCATCAATGACTATTAGCCAGGATAGGCACGGTTGGCATCCCTAGCCTGTTTGCCAGAAGCTGGGAAAGAGCAAGCAACAGCGAATGGATGACTTGATGACATACCTGTTCATTCCCTCTGGGGCACCTAGCATTGATCACTGTCAGAAGACAGGATACTGGGCAAGGTGGATCTTTAGTCTGACCAGTATGGCCATTTTTATGTACAAGAATGCTTTTCTTCAAGGGCTCCATCTTTATGGATGATGACAGGCAGAATCTGATGCCAAAATACGAAGCTCCTATACTCCCCACCCCAGCTGTTGGAAAGGAGCAGGAACTTGAAGGGTCTCTGCTACTACACATCTCCTCCAGCCCCAATTTTCTTACTCTTATTTCCTCTAGGGAAGTTAATGGGTAACCAATTAACTGGTACCTGGGGAGCAGGCTTCCTAGCGGATCACCACATGGATCTGGGAGCTGGGGGCTGCCAATCCAGCAAAGAGTAGGAAGCAGCCAGGATGGAGCATCCCCTACCCACCCCCGTTTAATCATCAACCCTATGGTTTAACCAGTTAACTAATTGAATGGGATTTTACATCCCTAATTTCCTCTGAACAGTTCTCCAGTTCTTGCCTCTGCTGCTGTTCATAGCTTTCCTAAGCAGGCAGAGAGCTGTGAAACTGACACAGAAAGAGTTGTGTGAAACTGTCAATTCTTGATAGTTGCCTTCCACAGGTTTTAAACAGCAATGAAACGGTTTAGTTTCACATTACTAGCACTTGACAAAGCCTGAAGCAGCAGCCGAAGCACTGGAACAATCTTTCTGAAGACCCCGAAAATACTGCGCTGATCCACATTCAGAAGGCCCTCTAGGTCTTAAGATTAGTCTTAATTTGTAATGTTATCACAACAGTGATTCTCAACAAACAGGCGTCCTAACTTGCAAAGGACACATCAACCCTAGAACTAGTCCCTCAGAAGGAAAACAGCAAAGTTGAGAAGCTCTTACTGTAAACCAGTATGTATGTCAAATAAATGCTTATCAAATCAGTTCTTTCAAAACTATTAATTTGCAGCACACCCTGAACAGTGTCTGGCTAGTATATTTTATGTTAGTTGCAGAAAACAAATTCTCAGCCCACCCTTCTTACATTAAAACAAAAACAAAACCAGCCAAGATTACCAAATAGGTCAACAGGCAACAGTTTTAAAGGGGGGGGGGGCTAATCTCTCCCACCTATTCTTAACATGGGAAACGTGACAGCACATGCTTCATCTGTATGTAACCTTCCCTTTCGGGCTCAAAACTGTTTTTAAAGACCCTAATACAACATTCAAACTTAAAATGTGTGTCAATGGTTCGCCTAGGAAGGCGAGCACGTAGGAGGCGGCTGCTATAAAAATAAAATCACTATCTGGGAGTGTTTGTGCAGCGACCCTTAGTGGGGTGGGGTGCTTTATAAATAGATGTGTTTCTTAATGGTGCCCTGCCCCAAGTGCTTTGGCGGCGGGGTGAGGCGAGTGCGCGCCTAAGGGAGGGGGGGGTGTTTATAAGCATTATTAATGGAGCTCGGCTGGCCACGAGCGCAGCGGGCTTGTTACCTGCAGCAGGGCCGGGACCGCTCTCCCCCAGGGGGCTGAATCGCCGCTTCGCAAGGCGAGGCTGGCGCCCTGGGGACAAGCCCCTGGTCACCTTCAGCCCTTGGAGCGCAGCATCCCGCGCGGGGACAGGCTGGCTCGCAGCGGCCGCCCGCCTTCCCCCGGTGCCGCCTGCTGGGGGGAGGGGTCCAGGCTTCCCTAGCGCCCCGCTCCGTCACCTCGCGCGGGCCGCCCCCGCTTGTTTACAGGCCCCGGGGCCCAGGCGGCGGCGCGGCCTCAGCGCCCTGGCGTACTCCGCCCCGCCGCCTCCCGCTCGGCCCGCCCGGCCCGCCTCCCCACTCGAGCCCCGCACTTACCCCGCGGCGGCCAAAGGCACCGGCTCTCCGGGGAGCGGGCAGGGCCGCGCTCTGCGCTCCGACGGGGCCGGGCGGGATCCGCGACGGCGCTGGGCAGGGGGCCGGCGGGCCGGCGGCCTCGCTTCAGTTCATTCACAGGCAGCTGCGGAGAGCGGCTCTCTGGCCAGGGGGAACCAAGAGCTCATCCCCCCCCCCGCCTCCGCCGCCTCCTCCTCCCGCCGCCCCCCACCCCGCGCTCTCGCTCGCTCTCGTCCTGCCTCGCGCAGCGCCACAGACCCCGCTCCCCTCCCTGAGCGGCACACGCGCGCTCCCGCGACGCCGCGCTCTTGCTCTCTCTCTCGCGCGCGCGCGCCCCCGGCCTTCCCCCTCGCCGGCGCGCACACGCAGGCGCGCGCGTGTACGCTCCCTTCCTCCTCGCTCAAACCTGGGCCGGACGGCTGCGACTACCGCGGGTGAAGTCGCCGCCTCCGGCCCAGCGTGAAGAGCCCGGATGTGGGTTCGAGCTTGAAGAAACTGCAAGAGGGGAGGGGC
The DNA here is from genome assembly GCF_049634645.1 of Pelodiscus sinensis. Lineage (NCBI taxonomy): Eukaryota > Metazoa > Chordata > Testudines > Trionychidae > Pelodiscus > Pelodiscus sinensis. Next base: position 12,869,023 of record NC_134714.1, on the reverse strand, counting down.
AGCAGGCTGTGGAGCTATTACATCACCTCTCGCCCCCCCCCCCCACCTTTTACAGCGCATGTGCTGCCTGGGGTTCAGGCGGGGTGGGTGCTGCGCGCGCTTGAGAGAGAGAGAGAGACGCTGCGCGTGGGGGGATGGGTGGTCCAACCGCCCCTCTCAGCGGGCGGGGGAGGGCGAGAGAGGGAGTGGTGTGCGTGGAGTTCCCTCCCCCCATGCTCTTCCAGGGTGGGGGGGGATAATGGACAGGGCCCAGCCATAGAGCAGTGCATGGGGGAGGTGCCCCCCCCCCCCCACACACTGCCTGAAGGGGCTCAGTGACCTGTGCTGTTGTGCGGTGCAGAAGGGATCTAACCAGCTCAGACTGATGTGACTGAGACAGTCGCCTGCTCTGAGGCCATGGCTGGGGACTGAGTGTTACACGCATGGGAACACCCGTTTCCCATTCCCCACAGGGGAAAAGAGATGGTATCACACAGCAAAATCTCCAGCCTGCTCAGTACATAGCCACCCGCCTCATCCCTACAGGGAACTACTCTGTACATGTTCACAAACATTTCACATGCACCCCCCCCCCACACACACACACAGACACATGCACCACTCCCACTAACAACTCCTGTACACCAGAGCACCATTTCTAGCAACACCACCTCCCCCCACACTCCACACACAGAAACCACGCCCTGTTAAATATGCAATCCTAAACTACAAGAGGCTCATGTGAGAGATGTCAGAATTAAAGGGAGGAGCTTAAAAGGGAGAAACCCAGCTCAGTTAGTTGCAGATTAGTGAGGAGAGTAGGTCCTGCATTCATCCAGTTGTACTATGTTTTTATGATCCAACAGCATGAAAACTTGCAACTTTTATGGGTCCCAAACCCAGCTACATTTCCTGGACGTGGCAGGGTAGGAGGAGTTTTGGACCCAGCAGAATCAGTACATCTGCATAGGAAAGAGTTCTTTGAGTGCCCTTCTATGCTATCCACATAACCAAAGCAGCTTCAATGAGATCAGCAAATTCCACACCCAAATCCTTATGCTCAAAGACCAGGATGAGTTTCCCATGATCCTCATGGGCAATAGAACTAATCTGAATCTACAGCAGCAGGTACCTTAGGAAAAGATGTAGGTCTTTGCCAGAAAGAATCACATACCCCTTGCATGGACACCTCAACATGATGAGCGGAGCATGTGGGGCAGGAAGCTGCTCTAGACCCACTGCACTGCTGGTGGTGGTGGCAAGAGCTCCCACATCCTTTTAAATTACCTGGGGGCAGCAGGTGGGAGCAGGGTACACACCAGGGGAGGTGTGTGGGAGCAGCAGGTAGAGTTGGACATAGCTGGAGCCAGACCCCTGGGCCTGGAATACTACCCTACATGGAGGCCTCAACACAGATGAGTCCTTCCACAAGGCTCTCAAAGCCTTAAGGAGGTCAAGTTACTGGAGAACTCCTTCTGCCCACATAGCTTACCCCCCAAATAGTCTGAGATGCCCCTGCAATAGCCTATAATGAGGATTCTCCTCCCTCCAAACTCTATCTCCAGGAAAGGCTCAAAACCCAAAGGACCTAAAAACAAACAAACCTCATTAGTGCTCAGGAGTAAGCCTATAACAAAGCTACTCTCTAAATCAGGGCTACTCAACTTTGGAAGCCCTGGGGACCACACTGATACAGTACATGCCCAGGGCCGCAACTTAAGTGTGATTGCATATACATACAAATATATATGCAAATAGCTTCTTTCACACTGACTGGGCATGAATACAAAGATTAAGGCAAGACCACACCACACTAGGCCCCATTTAAGTCAGTTCCGCTGATATTAATAAAATGCAATATTTACCCAATTTCCACACACATAACAGCACTTAATGAACAATAACAGTCCAGGAATTTAACTACTAAAATACATATCAACACAAGACCATTATATTGACTACTTTTTTGTTTTGGCTCATACCTGTGGGCCACGTGTTGAGCCCCACGTAAACCCATACTGCACCACGGGCCGCAAACAAACGGGCCACAGGCCACATGAGGCTCATGGGCCATGTGTTGAGTAGCCCTGCTGTAAATGGCAAGGACCATACGAAGCAGTCCATCATGCAGACTAGTTAATAATGAGACCTGACAGCTTTACAAGAGGAAGTCAATTCAGATCTACCATATTAACCTCCTGAAACCATGGATGGAGCAGGAGAGCTTGTTTATCATTCTAGGCATCCATCTGTCTGCATCCTGGCCCTAAGTATTTGTGGGGAGAACCTCAACCCGGAGCTAAGTGAGACACCAATTGGATGCCTTCCTGAGGGTGTGTTCATCACAGCCAAGACAAACTCATCATATCCAGTTGGAGCCAGAGCAAAATATTAGGGACAACCCTTGGCTGCTCTCCAAACCAATGCAGGATCCAATGAAAAAGGAACTCTATGCCATTGGAACAAGGGGGATCATGGAAAAATCCAACAACAACTGGCAAAACTCAGTGACACTGATCCCTAAACTGGATGGTGCTATGTAGTTCTGTATAGATTTGGGAAAAGCCATTGATATGCTCAAATTGTATTCCTAGCCCATGCCCCAAGTGGATGAACTACAAGCCTGGCGAGGTGAGGCCCAGTATATTATAATGTTAGAGCTTCTAGGGCATACTGGCAGACAGGGGTGGCTGGTTTGTAGAAATCTGGTGGTGCCCAGAATGCGTCCAAGTTCTTTATTCTCCCCCACCCCTCTGGGAGGAAGTTTGGGTGTGAGTGGGGGTCTGGAGTGCAGGTTCTGGGATGGAGTTTGAGTGCAGGGTGCATTCCCTGGGCTGGGGCATGGGATTGGCGTGTAGGAGGGGGTACAGAGTACACACTCTGGATGGGAGTTTGGGTGCTGTCTTGGGCTGGTGGAGGTGGTGGGGGTACAAGAGGGTGTGAGGAGTGCAGGCTGTGGAAGAGAGTTTGGGGGGCAAGAATGGGTGCCAGGGGAGGGCATGAGAGTGCAGGAAGAAATTTATGGGTGGGAGAGGATGGAGGTGAGGTGTGCAGGCTCTGGAAGGTAGTTTGGGGGCAAGAGAGGGTACAGGGGATGCGGGTGTCGCACTTACCTGGTGCAATCCCTTTTGGCAGCGGCTCTTACACAGGAGGGCCAGGAGATCTCTGAATGCTGCTGCCTGCAGGCCTTGCCCCCCATAGGATAGAGAGCTGCAGGGGATCCCTGGGCAGGGGCAGCATAGAGAGACACACACACCTTGCTCAGAGGCTGCTCCAGCAGCTATGCGCAGAGCAAGTGGGCAGGAAGCCACTCTAAACCCACTGCACTGCTGGTGGTGATGGCAGGAACCCCCAGGCCCTTTTAAATCACCTGGGAGCAGCAGGTGGGAGCGAGGGACGCACCAAAGGTAGTGTGTGGGCAGCAGGTAGGGCCAGGGATTGCTGGAGCCAGGCCCCTGGGCCAGGAATATTCCTGAAGCCTGGTCTCTATTGACCCATGTAACTCACTGCCCTTGCTGGCAGATTCCACTCACACTGGACTCATAGGATAAATGCTTTTGTCACTATGTTTGGCTTATATCACTTTAAGACAATGACCTTTGGCTTCCGTGGCAGCCTAGTGAGTTTCCAATAGCTCACAGATCAAATCCTCCAACCATGTGGTTCATTTGCTGTAGCTTATATAGATCATCCATATTCAAGACTGGAAGGTCCACTTAGAGGCGACCACCAGCATTCTTGGATCCCTGTAGGAGGCTGACCTAACTGCAAACCTGTGTAAAACTGGGAAAGAAAAACCCAGTTACCTGGGCTATATTTGGGGGAAGGACCAGAGCCAGCCCTCTAGTGGACTAAGTCATGGTTGGGTAAAATACGGCCCATGAACCAGATTTGGCCCACCAAACCAATGGATCCGGCCCACGGACTCAGCAGGGAGCCCCAGGCAGGCTCCCCTGCTTACCCAAAAGCCCCACATGCTGGTCAGAAAAGCAGCTGCGGGGCCGTTTCTCTATAAAAGCTGAGAGCCCGCAGGGGAGCGGGGAAAACTTCAGGTGCTGCCCCCGCCTTCAGCACAGTCCCATTGGCCTGTTTCTGGCCAGAAACTGGCCAATGGGAGATGCCTGTTTGAATAACAGGCAGCACACAAAACACCATGCCCCTCTACCCTCCAGCTCAGTTATTCACACAATCACATGGCCATGCAGCCTGGGCAGGTGCGGGGCAGGCAGACAGGCAGAAAAACTTTTTAAGCTCTGCAAGCATTTAGCTCTGCAGACAGGCAGGCTGGTTGGGCTGCTGGCTGGTAAGTCTCCTCGCCAGAGCTTGCCTCTGGCACCCCAGCCCCTCTCCAACCCTCTGCCACTATCCTGCACCCATATGTCCTCCCAGATATGGCACCCCAATCCCTTGCCCCAGATCACGATCCCCTTCTACCCTAGGTTACAACCCAAATTCCTGCACCGCCAGTTCCCTCTCCTAGGTCACAACCCCCTCCTGCCCTAGGTCATGTTTCAAAACCCTGCACCCCATCCCTCTACCCTAGGTCACAACTGCCTCCTTCACCCAAACTCCCTCCTGGACCCCACTCTCCCTCCTGCACCCAAGCCCTTATGCCAGGCTCCCTTCTGCACCAAACCTCCATCCCAGACCTTGCATCTCCTCCATTAATATCATGGAAAAGTACAACCCTCAACCACTTCCTAAAATCATAGTGTCCCCCAATCAAAAATTATTGCCCACCCCTGGACTAAGTCCAGGCCATGAAAGCATACCCAGCCCCAACTACAAACAGGTCCAAAAGATTTGTGGGGCTCAGAGGTTACTACCATTGATCCATGGCAGGACCTTAAAGTGCAAAACTGGCAATCCAGTTGTGGATCATCAACAAGTATTAGTTGGACAAATCCTGTGGGTTCTGATGAACTATTTGAAAGATTGTCAGCCGACGGTCAGGGCAGTGAGTCCCTTATGACCGGCTGAAGTTCTTTTAAATTGTGCTTGGTTCTGTTACAGCAACTGAAGGAGTCGGGTTAAAGCTTAAACAGTTACTATTTTATTGTTACAGGGTAAACTTAGTTGTTAAATGCTACTGCTGTGTTACAGATAACACAGACACTACAAAGGACAGGACAGAAATTACACTAATAAGTCACTTACAGGTACCATGAAACCCTTTTGGTTCTCTGAGCTCTTATTAAATGCATGCAAAATAGACACATAGCAGGTATATATTCTCACCCCTGCGTTCCAGACTTGGCGTGGCCAGCGTCTTTCTCTCAATCCCTCGGGAAGAAGTAGGGCGAGGTTGGGCGTCCCACAGACCTCGGGAGACAATCAATACCTGCCAGCAGGTATAGATGATTGGAGCTCAAATGGGGTGGGCGGCTGAACCTCTTTTATACCCCTTGGGTCATGTAGGCTTCTTCCTGGTTTCAAGCGGCCAATTAGGAAAAATGGCTTTGAATGCCAAGTTTCCCACGAAGGGGGCAAAGCATAATTCACACCTGGGAAAATGCAGACAATGGGCACCTCTGGTATGTGATGGGCGAAGATTCCTCTCCTGGGACAGTGCAGGCGTGTCAATTACTGGTACTAGCCATCAGGGCGACGGGAGGCCCCGGGTCGTCAGCTAGCCCATTTACTGTCTGGTTTCTGTTTATGGTAGAGTCAGGGACAGGCAGCAAACCTGTGTTCCCAGGGCATCAAAGGCTGACTGCCTTTCTCTTGCTCTCTGGGGGGGGGGGAAACAAGATGGGGTTTTTGTGTCTGGCTACAAAGATGGATCATCCTCAGTGGGAAGATTAACAGAGCAACAGGGGCACTTTCCTCCAAGCCATTAGCTGACATCCTCATGGAGCCAGCAGGAACATGCCAACACTATCCCTACACATACTTATTCCCAGTCTTCACCAGTACTCCTATCATCCCTTTACACTAGTCTAAGATGACAATCCCACTGGGGATCACCAGCTGCCAGCAGCAGCTTGTCGGCCCATCTGTAGCTAGAAACCTATAGCTGGACTGGCTTTGCATTGTCACAGCTGAAGCTGGGGGATATTCACTTGGCAGTGGTGGGCAGGGGAGTTTTCAAGGCATCTGCCAGGATAATGGGACATGGCTAGGGAGTGTTCTGGGGGCACCACGTGTAGTTTCCTCCAAGCCCCCACTAGACCGCAGGCTGCGGACTTTTAGGGGTGGAGTGGATCTAAGAGGGGGAACATTTCTTGGAGGAGAATGAAAAAGCATAATAAGGCTGGGACTGTGGCTGGAGGAGACAAAGATACTGTGGAAGGCTGAGTATAGAATGGGTACTCAGCTGGAGAAGTAAGTATTGAGGTTGGTTGAGGTTACTGTCATCTTTGAAAGCAGTAAGAGATTGCCCTCATGACAGCCATACACATCTTAAATCAAATTAAGGGTGCCCTTATGTTGGAAGCTGGGAAAACTTTAAATTGATTGTAGGTGACTAGCATGGACACACTCAATTCACGAGGTATTATCACCTAAAACCCTGTTGAGTAACTGCTCTCGTGTAAATAAAGTCTATCATAAAACACGGAACAAAATCATTCTGCCTTTTTTAGTTCCCAGAGATGGGCAGAATGATATAACACATCCAACAAAATTTTATCTCCCATAGAGCTTTTTTGCACTAGAAAATTTTATATTGTGTTAAAATGCAACTGCAAAGACTTGAGTTAGCTGACATTGCTGACTAGGACTGAACAATACATGTAGACCAGAACAAATTGTGTTCAGCATTGCATCAGCTAATCACTACTACTAATACGACACTGAAAACAATTTACCCTCAATTATGTAGACCCCTCAGTCATGCTGAGCAATGTGTCAGCTAACTCACTTCTTCATAAATTTCAGAGGGATAGGCAAGTTAGTCTGTAACTGGAAAAACTTAAAAATCAACAAATAGTCTTGCAGCGCTTTAAAAACTAACAAAGACTTAAAGATTTCTTCACAATCATTTTCATGTACAATAAAATTTTCCAGTGAAGCCAAATTTAAGCATGAATGACAATGCACACAAAACAGACATCAGACAGTGTCACGAAGAAAAAACAGTTTCTTGCCATTTCAACCAGAATGGGCATTGTCTCAACCACCTGACTACCTGCATCCTGTTTCAAAGAGATTTTAACACAAGACTTCAAAGAGAAGCCTTGGAATTGTCATTCATGCTTAAATTTGACACTTTACGAATGGGCCTTAACAAAGATGCTAATTATCTTACCCATTACAAAGATAGCTTCCCCAATTATCACCTCTAATATCATTATCTCATAGACATTAACCTCCCCCCCCCCATCTCTCCTCTATTCTAAAATCTGATTTGTCTATTTTATGTGTTCACTTTTTTTGATTGTATCCCTTTGGTATATATGATCATGCCAATTTTCTTCCACAATTTGATCTGAGGAGTGGGTCTGGCCCATGAAAGCTCATCACCTAATAAACCATCTTGTTAGTCTTTAAAGTGCTGCATAGTCCTGTATTTTGATTCCCCATAAAATGTATCCTCAGGTAGAGTCTCCACCATACCCCACAATGACAGAGACTTTGACAACGCAGTACCTAACCTCCTATGTCCCATCTATGAGAAGTGAGGTCCCCAGCAGCACCCAGACAATTTATTATCATTTTTTAATCAGATCAAGCTTTAGAAAATTAATTTTTTTTTTTAAAGTTTCTTGAATAAAAGGAATGATCCTCTATACCTATGTTTTCATAAGGGAGAACTTATTCATATCTATAGAAACATTGGCCCGCAAAACACACACATTTCTTCAAACTAAGGCCCCAAATCCACACACAGATAATTCTTCAGCCTCCATTCCTCTTACTACACACACTGCTGTTTTAATTCTTTGAATTATGTATCATTGTAATTAATATTTAGATTTGAATTAGTATTATTTACTGCTTTGGGCTGTATTTTTTATTTTTAATGTAATGGCAAATGTTAACAAGCTAAGCAAGAGTATGGTTTAGCTTTTTCAATGCTGCCCTAGATTTAAGCTGCAGGAATGCATGGGTACAGAGTTTTGCTGTTGTCATTTTCTATTTATATGTATTTATCAGCAAATGGGATAGAGTCAAATAACCAAAGTACATTCTTAAAGGGTAACTTTGAGTTTGTCAGGCCTATTTTATTGGCTTTGGCAACAGTTTACCAGAAACCCAAGGACCCCATCTAATTTGAATAAAATGGAGCTGAGTATAGCTAATCTCTTCTTTACTACATATTTGTCACCTGAAGAGACCACTAATCCAAGCACACAATTCTCTGACTAGGCCCAAAGCAAGATTAAGTATCGACTCTGGGGACCTATAGACTTTGGAGGCAGAATCTTCATGTTCACAAGGACATCCCAGAACTTTGCTGCGCTGTATGTCATATGACATAAGTGAATTAAGAAAGAATCATGTTCCTTGGCACTGAACAAGGAAAAGAAAAACATCTCTAACACTGCTATATCTGTCCATCTCTCTGCTTCATTGTAAAGTTTCTGCTTAGAGCCTTTTCTAGTCCTACTCTTGCCTGGCTTCCTGCTAAAGTTTTAAAGGAAGTATATTCTATAAATGATATTTAACAAGAATATTTAATAAATTAAAGATCAAGCCAAGTTGTCAGTTTCACCATTGTTCTACAGTGAATTATCTATTAGCAATGAGGTGGGTTTTCTCCAGTTGATTCACTTGTATAGTTAGACTGCAAAGGTGGAAAAACATACTCATATGATTTTTCTGAACTAGCCTATCTCCATTCACAAAAAGTGTGTTTGAATATCATTGATACTAGGATCATGTGGTAATTTAGCTAGGTTTGGAACCAGCAGGAGATTCCACTTCTTTCCTTGGTAATGACTACTTTGATCAGTGTTAATCAGGTAGAATTTGCACCTGTTGGTGGTTTCCAATTTTTTTCTTATCCAGTGTTAGCTGGACTTGGTGTCCTGGTTAAAGTATTGGTAAATTTTGTGCTGAATTCCAATTTTTAAAGAAGAAAGCCTGAAAGCTCTTAACTTTGGCTTGATGTTATTTAAGGAGGGCCAAATTTACCTATAACATTGGCATCATTCTTATATGTTGAGCCAAAAGTAACTAAGCTGGATTTACACCAGTAACTACAGATCAGAAAGTGAAATAAATGATCTTTTTATTGTAGATTTCTCTTAGTAATCTGTACTGGTCTCTCTTGCAATCTGTGGATGACAGGAACTGGAAGCAATATGTTTGAAATTATACCATATCCCAAAAGCTTAAAATTAAAAGATGACAAACTCTGGCCTATATTCAATGATTATTCATTCTGGATGCCAGAATGAATCAAAATGTCTTTTAATTTCCCTGTGAACTGTTGGTTCTAGTGATACATGGAATATATATTTTTGTAAGAAAAATCGTTAACAGCTAGTAATTATGTTCCTTTCTTTGGACAGAGTTAGTGTTCTTCTTTTCCAAGATCTACTAGGTAATGCTTTGGGTATGATAGGTATTTGGAATGTGTCTTTCTGGTCATTATGCAAAATACCTTATTCTGGGCCACCACAATGAAATTTGTACTCTTGGCAGTTGGTGAGGCCACAGTGACCCTTATGTAGCCTTTTCAGTATCATCTTTGTGGGACTACAATATAATTTATTTATGACAATCAGTTCTCCAGTTTTAGAGAGGACCCCTGTCACTGCATGGAAGTCACAGACTGGATTTGAGACTTACTGATAAGTAATTATGCTATGTTATGAATTGAAATGCATTTTGCAATTGTGTACCATCACTGGTGATCATTTTAATCAGTCCTGATTTTCAGGATGAGGCTGAAAAGCCACTAAAAATGGCACCCATGGATGCTTCTAACACATCGTAAGCTTCTGGAAAACTTGAGTGATTAACCAGGTTCTAGATAAGATATCAACCACCACTAGGAATAACCCAAGTGCATACTGTGCTGTCGGTTTAAATCTCATCATTTGGCACTTCAAGGACTTCATGTCTAAAACTTTTTACTAATGATACCTATGGCTTGTGATGTCACGATCTTGATATCTTGTGAAGCACTCATGCTCAGAAGATTGCAAAATATTCTCTATAGGGAAATACCTAGCTTTGGAATCTAAAAGCCATCCGGAATACAACGCCACATGTTTCCGGTCATCTCACTGTAACTTCAATAGCACCCTCGCAGGCATCTGCTGAAACAGCTGTACACTTGTAAACTTCATAAAATGCCTGTAGTGAAGATGTAGTCAATAGATTGTTTAGATTGCATGCCTGTACTTTATCCACACCCAAACTGCTTCTCTTTTAAGCATTTCACAAAGACCTTGGCCTTTGAGAAAAGGCTGAGTATGCATTTTCTTCATTCGTGAAGTTTACCATCTCCATGACAATTTGTCTTCCTGAGAAAATTTTTAAAGAAACATTACACGCAGTCGCACTCTGGCCACAGTGGGTCAAGCTCTGTGTTTTACTAGTATTAAAAAAAATTGTTGTGCACAGAGGCAGTAACTTTTTTTTTATGAATAGCACTCACTAGCCTAAGACTCTTTAAGTCTGACTAATTATGTACAAATTCAGTAGGAAGTTCACAAAGCAATGTTCTTATTTCATCCTTAGTTGTAGATGACAGAAAGTAATTTATCAATATAAGTTTGAATTTCTCTAGTAAAAATGTTCTGATGGAAGCAAGCAGCAGTTCAGGGAAATTAAGAAAATAAAGTTTTAGTAAGCATCTACATTTCAAAAGGATGAAAAACTCTTTACTTTGAAGACTTGTAGAGTTTTATGCTGGAATCGTTATGAGGGAAGTTCTTTGATTTGATTTGATTCCTCCCATTATTTTTATGTTGGTTTTTTAAGTTGTTGTTAACCATCTTGGATGTTCTCTAGTCATCCAATACTGCCTTTGATAAGGGATCTTTGTTTAAAGCAGTGTGTTTCTCAAAGTGGTCCATGGATCCACTCTGAGAAAACTGCCAATGGGCCACTCTGGTTTGTTTATTTACAGGCGCTTCAGCCACAGAGAAGTTTGCTGTTTCCAGCCAAGGAGAGCCATGGGAAGTGGTGTAGCCCAGCTTGCCACTTCCCATGGCTTCTCTTGGCTGGAAACGGTGAACCAGAGCTAATGGGGGCTGCAAACTGTAGCTATGGATCCTTTAGGTAAATAAAGCAGCATTGGCCCACTACCAGCTTTCCCAAAGTGTGCCCATGGAACTCTTTGAGAAACACTAGTGTGGGGTTAATTCATGTTTGGTATGTGCTAACTCTAGACTCCATTTTTCCCATTTCACAATTGTTATTAGCCAGTATTTGGCAGCTGCTTAAGAACATCAGGCTCAAAAGTTAGGTAGTGATAGCAAAACTAGAACATCATTTTTCTTTTTTGAAAATTAGGCTAATCCTTGGTAAAGATTCTGGATTGGCAGTGCTGGAAATGGAAGTCTCACAAAAAGTACAAGACAGACAAGCTTCTGCACACTGTTCTGCCACTGAGCTTTTATTATATTCTGGAGGTATCATTTTTTAGGGTATGTTTGCAGTGTTAGATTAGGCTCGCCTATCATGAGCGGAGCATCCCCACTGCAAAGCCCTACCTGTGCTAAATCCAAGTGGCTGTGTTAGCAATGGTGCTGAACTAGGTGGACTGGATTTCTAGCAGGTTGACTCAGGCCACTCTATGAATTCATTTGCAGTGCGTTGTGGGAAAATTTATCGTTCCTGGGCTCCTGCAGAAGTGATCTTATAGGCCTTACAGATGTTATGCCATAGCTTTGCCACAAGGCTGGTGTCAGCTTCTGGCTAACTGGCAGCATGGGAGAGAGATTTATTGGATGGCATCTCTGTACATGCTGTGAAAGTACAACACAAATGGAGCTTGCAAGTGTAGGTTTAAAACACAGTGCAGACTAAGAGAGGAGTTAGACAAGTACAGCCCAGATGGAATTTTGGGATAGGATAGGAGGACTAACAGCACCCCACCTAGATTAGCCTGTGTTCACACAGCAAGTTGGTGGGTCCCCAGCTCAGGTGGAAATAAAACGCAAGTTCAAGCCTATATCCTCAGCCATGCCTGCTAGCCCAGGTTTAAAGCACTCTTAAGTCCAGGGCATAAATTTTTCTCTGTGGCTGGGAGGAAGTTAAAGTATAACACATGGTCTATAGTTTGGGCAAACCCAGCACTGAAGACTCCCATTAGAGTCAGGGGGCATCTAGTTCAGTTTGTGAAGCATTTGAATTCTTTTCTAACCATAAAGGAGTCCTTGCCATGGAATGTGTGTGTGTGTGATGGGCTCTTGTCTAGGCAAAAGGATAGAGAATTACAATTATTTTCACAATTATGTTCCAACACTTCTGTTAGTCTATAAGGTGCCACAGGACTCCTCACCGTTTTTGCAATTAATTTCAGAGATGCCACATTAAATAGCTATCATGTGGCAATGACTTTGGTCACTATTAGCCTGCATCAAGTGATCTACAGGGGAAAAAGCACTCTCTCTTCTTACCCTTTCAGTTTTCCAAGTAAGAATTCCAAAGCTGAACCCAAGGGGCACAGATAATATGGCACAAATTCAGACCATGCAGGATGAATACTGTTTGACAACTGCATTTTGACAGCTCACCAACATCTTCAAGTCATCATCTATTCAGAAGGTTTCTTTTGACAGTAATTAAAGGTTACGGGAGAGTTGACTGTCCAGAAATATTTGTGGGTTTTTTCACCTAAATATAAATTAATATAAAAATAACACCAATAACATTTTTTTAAAAATCAAACATTTCTTAAATATCTTTTCTGTAAGATATGTAGCATATATAAAATACACAACAGCATGTGTTTTTCCCCTGTTTTTAATTGGCTCTCATGTGGGAATTTTGCGCGGTACAATCCACCATAGCTTAGCAACTGTGTAACATCTTAAAGCAACACTATTCAACAGTTTAGGTGGGTTTAGAAGTACAGTACTATAGAGTCTGGGATTTATTCAGTGCATGATGCTACTTGTGTAACCCAGCTGTCTACCTGCTTCTCTTTCAGATACAAAGGGATGTATAATATTTTTCAGGATTGCCAGAATGCTGAACTCTCATGATGAGCATTTGTAATGTCTGGCTATACAATTGCTAGAAGTTTTATTCTGGTCAGAAGATTTTTCTGCTTCCCAGGAAGAGCCATGCAGCATAAAACATATTTTACCAGTTAAAGCTTTAGGCTTTAACTTAATTTATCCAATAGTGTCTCTGTCAAAGAAATGAGGGTTTATATAAGCCACAGATTTTGCTTGCTGTTTGCTATCAGCATCCTGTACATATAGGCCTGAATCCTACACTTATTGAAATCAAAAGTTTCAGAGGGGTAGCCATGGTAGTCTGTAAGGGTGAGTCTACACTGCACCCTTAGCTCAAAATAAGCTACGTAAGCTGAGCTACGCAAATTGCGTATCTTATTTCGAGTGTATTTTGAAATAGCTTATTTCATAATTTGGCGCTGTCTACACAATGCCAAATTTTGAAATAAACTGCTATTCCAAAATTTCTCTTAATCCTCGTGGAACGAGATTTACAGGGACATTGGAATAGCATGCTTGTTCAAAAGACGCAGAATAGCTATTTCGGGATACCGGAAATATCCCGAATAGAGCTGCAGTGTAGACATACCCTAACTGGAAAAAAACCCCTTAAAAAACAATGAATAATCCTGAATCACCTTAGACACGACACACAAAAAATGTAGATCATATCATGAGCTCTTGTGGGCACAACCCACTTCTTCAGATGAATTGAGTTAAGAGGTCCAGGGTACAAATGTATTCATCTGAAAAAGTGGATTGTGCCCACAAAAGCTCATGATACCATCTACATTTTTTGTTAGTCTCTGAGGTGCTGCAGGACTATTCGTTTTATTGAAATCAATTACAAAGTTTTCATTGCTTTCAGTGGTGCAGTATCAAGCCCATAGTCACTACAGTATTTGAGGATATAAAAGTCTGTATGCAATAGTACCAACAAGTTTTTACAAGCTCTCCCAGGATTGTCTCAGGAGATTTTGTTTAGCTTAAAATAACTCCAATTTTAGTTCAGTCATTGCTAAAGATATCTGTATAAACCTGTTGGCCCATGAGGATACTTCAGATTGAGTCATTAAAAGCTTTGCTTCTTCTCAGACTTTTGAATATAAATTAATATTAAAGCAAGACATTTCAAAATTTTATAAAGATGAGAATTCTTAACAGTAGAGCAGATTAGTTCAGAAAAAGGGCAATATTTCTCATTACTAACGTTCGGACTATTATTTGACTAGTTTTCTTCCTCGTGTACTTTAATCTGGTTGGTATCTTTATATACTCACTTATTTTTTTGCCACATTCGTTAATATAAATCTAATCAATCACTGCTCTTATTTAGCAAGTTTCTGAGCTACAACGCAACTAATGAGACAATTTTGGATAAATTAAACAGTTACAAGCAGAGATGAGTTGGAACCAAAATATTTGAGTCAAACACCCATGTTTGGGGATATTTGAAATCTGAACCTTGACCAACAATTGCAAACAGCCCTGTGTTTGCCAGGGGCTGTACCAAAACTGCTTAATAGTCCTGAATTTAGAGATGTTCATAATATTCAACTGGATTCTTGCCTCCTAAGCTCTTCTCTAGTGACAACACTGCTGAGGTTAAATTTAGTCTAATTATTTTTGTGCTGGTGTGGTGTAACTGCTGCCAAAAATAAAGACATTGTTAATGCCTGCTGAGCAGAAGAGGCATGGTGGAGAAAAAATGGTTTTGGAATCAAATCGACACCTTAGAGAAGAACAGAAGTTGCCAGGAATTTGAGTTCTTAGCATTTTTATGCGTCTGTTTTTCTAATGAATACACTGTATAACCCAAATCAGTATGTGTTTTTTTGGGGATGGAGTGAAACAAAACATTAGCAAAGCAGAAAGGGTTGTTATTAAGAGAAAGTGCTTAAGGCAGCTGTACAGATTCAGTATACAAGGAGCAGCTGACTATCAGAAGAGGAAACCCTCATATCTCAGGACATGCTATTAAAGTATCTGAGGCAAAAAAATTTATGTTTCACAAAAGCAGAAAAGTTATAATGGACCGTAGCTTTGTAACACCAAAAAAAAAAAAAACCCCAACAAGGCACTGTTTGTAGCTGAGAGATCTATCCTTACCCTTAGAAATATTCTGATTGTCCATACAGAACACATAGCGTCTGGTGCTCCTAGGAAAATGAAAACTAGTCCCATACAAAGGGAGACCAAAAAACTCAGAGAGACTAGGAACTGTGACTTCTCTAAGAATTTAAAAGTGTATTTTCTTTGTCTCCACGTTCATTTCTCTTTTGCATACCTCTACTTTTTTACCTTTGTATGGTGCCTCAATGTAACTTTGTTGATACCTGACAATTGTCACACTGAAGAAGTGGGTTGTGCCCATGAAAGCTCATGATACCATCTACATGTTTTGTTAGTCTTTAAGGTGCTACTAGACTATTGGTTATTTTTTAAGTTTTTCCTATTACAGACTAATTCGGCTTCCTCTCTGAAGCTTTTGTCCTTTCTATTATTAATCTATTTCTGTGTTCAGAGCAAAGAGCATCTTTTTAAAAAAACAAATCAGAAAAAAATCTGCACTTTAAGGCTACATCTACATCGGCATCCCTTTCCGGAAAAGGGATGCTAATGAGACGAGTCGGAATTGCAAATCCGCGGGGGATTTAAATATCCCCCGCGGCATTTGCATTTACATGGCTGCCGCTTTTTTCCGGCTCGGGGATAAGCCGGAGAAAAGCGCCAGTCTAGACGCGATTCTCTGGAAAATAAGCCCTTTTCCGGAGGATTTCTTATTCCTACTTTCAAGTACTTGAAAGTAGGAATAAGAAATCCTCCGGAAAAGGGCTTATTTTCCAGAGAATCGCGTCTAGACTGGCGCTTTTCTCCGGCTTATCCCCGAGCCGGAAAAAAGCGGCAGCCATGTAAATGCAAATGCCGCGGGGGATATTTAAATCCCCCGCGGATTTGCAATTCCGACTCGTCTCATTAGCATCCCTTTTCCGGAAAGGGATGCCGATGTAGACACAGCCTAAGATGTGGGGAAAACAAACAAAAACAGTTAAATTAGAAACATAAGATAGTGATAAAGCGGACATGAGAGTTGGACCAAAACCATTATTAATTCATTCCACAGAGATCACAAAACTATTATTGGATGGTACAATTTTTGCTTACTGTGGACAATATGTGGATTTGAAGGTAAAAATTGATCTGGATTGAGCCCAATCTAGAGATGAAAGGTTCCTATTAGCATTTTAATAAATTTACAACTGCAACAGCAAAGTAATTAATATCCTTGAAACATGAAGCAGCCTCTTTCCCCACTGTGTCAGTTACCGTTTAGTTAAGGTTTGTGAAAATTTAGAAGTATTGTTACTGGAGAGCTTCTCTTTTGTCTTCAGACTGCAAAAGTAACCTGAGAATTACATGAGCAAAAAGACTTAATACATTTTGAAAATGTAGGCTAGAAAAATATTTCTAGAGGATACTTCAGACTGAGTCAGACTGAACGCCACTCTTAAAGGGCATGATCCCACATCTGCTGGAATCAAAGACTCCTATTGACTTCAATGGAGTTGGATCAGGCCTACATTTCATACTAGCTTAGGGAAAATAGCAGCAGTGCCAAGGTGACTTTCATCACTACAGCTTTGGTCATTTGTAGGACAATTGTATAGAGAATTAGTAAATATGAATAGAATGAAGATTAAATTAATATTTTATTTAAATAAAACTTGGGGCTAGCATGATTAAACTCTTCTTTGTGTGTGAAATGAATAAAATGCTTCTCCACATCATTAGAAAACTCTAATAGATCTGCCCAATTCATACAAAACAAAACCTTACTGTTTTGTGCAACTTTCCTGAACACGCATATGTAAGTTGTAACACAGTAGTAGACATAAAGGTGATAGATTGCGGGGCTTCTTGTCATGATTCCCAATAACATTAATTTGTCCTAACACTAAGTACTTTGTAAAGTCAACTGGAGTTCTATAAATTAAGGATTGGGCTCATAATTTGGATGGTTACTACAGATGATGGTGCAGAACATCAAATCAACCTAATCTGTGCTAAGCGCATCTATGAAGAAGGGCATAGCTGACTCTGCCATCTTTTTGTCCTCTTGATCCTTAGGCAATAGGGAATCAATAAGGCCCCAGTGCAAGTTACAGCAGCCTCAGGGTTGCTTTTATTTGTGTCAGTTGGAATGGCTCCATGGAAGCCAGGCTGCCCGCAAGAATGCTAGTAACCAGGGTACTCCAGCCACATCCTCCCATCTTCACACATTCCATTCTCAGAGGAGCCAAGAGTACATGTTGTACAACTGTCTATGCCTGTTCCATGCCATTTGTGGCATTCCCCAGCTGGCTGTTGAAGCCAACTTTTTGACTTTTGGAGGTTGCTAATATGCGTCCTTTATATCAGTATTTCTTTTTTCTTTTCAACAACCTTGAAATACTTCCTGGGATTTATATTGTGCTACCCATTCTATGCATACTACTGTTTTTAGCTGAGATAAACAGCAATCTTTGAGAACCTGAAAAAAATCCCTAAGACCTCTTCATTAAATTTACTTTTCCAGAACTCTGTTAAGAATCCATTCAGAATTTTCTGAATTTTTCCATTCTGAATTCAGCTTTTCAGACTATATTCATTCTTCCATGTCTTGTTCCAAGTCAACAAATTCATGTGTGACCAAACAGTCCTTTTCTGAGTTCATTACACCACTAAGTATTATTTTTTAAAGGCCAGTTCAAACCTCAATTACGATCTTCTTTATAAGTCATAATCTGGTGGTGACACTCTTGTAGATTTAAAATATGGATTTTTCTATTAAAATCCAATCACACTATTGTCACTCTATATCAGTGGTCACCAACCAGTAGATCGGGATCTACTGGTAGATCTTGGAGCCTCTGACAGGTGATACTGATAGGTTTGGCCAAGAGGCTATCAAGTGCCAGAACTTCAGCTGCCTCTGACCCACACTGCTGCGCATCTCCTACCCTTTGCTTTAGAGCTGCCCCTCCCCCTGAGAGTCTCCTGCTTTCTGTGCAGGGCAGGGGAGGGAAAAGAGGGGTGCTGATGTCAGGGTTCCCCCTCTCCCATTCTTTATCCTTTCTCCACGGAGCAGAGAGGGGCACGACAAGACTAATGATGGAGTTTGCTGGCTGCTTTAGGGAGTGGTTCAGGGCCAGGGCACAGGTGAGCCTGCCTTAGCCCCACTGCACCACCACCCAGGAGCCACCAGCAGTGCCCAAATGGAGCCCACATCCCAAACTCCTACCCCAGTCATGAACCCCCTCCTGTACCCGAGCCCTTATCCTAGCTCTGAGCACCCCTGCATCCAAATACCCTCCCAAAGCCTGCACCTAGAACCCCCTCCTATGTCCACCTGCCCGCCCCAAGAGCAGCTCAGAGCCCTTCTCACACTACAGATCCCTTAATTCAAGACCAAAGCCTGCGCCCCCAACCCTCTGTCCCAGGCTGATGAAAGTGAGTGAGGATAGGCAAGAGAGGGAGGATAGAGGGAGCAGGGGCAGGGCATTGGAGAAGGGGTAGGAAGGAAGCGGGGCAAGGATATTTATATATGAGGTAGGTCTTGGATTGCACTTAAATTCAAAAAGTGATCTCGTGCTTAAAAAGGTTGGAGACCGCTGCTCTATATGAAGGATCTATGATGCTTTGTGCTCTGTTATGGAAGAGCCAGCAGAGGGTGCACAAGTTAACTTACAAACCATATATCCAGATTTATGCTGATATTCTTGATGATGCTGGTTCACAAAAATGGAAGTACACAGGAAAGCCACTTTAACTTAGTGTTCCAGTAGAAACAAAAGGGAAATTATTGACAATTTTGGCACTATCAGATATTACTTCTTTAAATATATGTATACTCAGAATCAAAATGCTTAAGTATATTCTCCTCAATACTTAAGAAACTGGCAAGAATGGGAGCGCTGGTGAGAACTCTAGTCAGTGTGCTTTCTTAATTTTATTAAGAAAAACTTTGAGCTGAATTAACCATTGTTATATCCATTTTGTGGACAGGGAAATGGATGCACAAGAAAGTCTTTCCAGTGACGCAACTGGGCTTTGACTCAGGCCCATAAAGATTGCCTAAAGTTACACACCTCATCAGACCTGGACATCAAATAAACAAATCTTTATTCCCAGTTTTGATTATTATTAATTATACCACACAACTCTTCCACGCTTAGAAAACAAGAAAGCTTTCTGAGAGGAGGGCAAACATTGGTTTCTCCTACCATTCCAGATATGATCTAGGCTAATTACTTGTAGTTATATCCATGAGGAAAAAAAGGGACCATCCTCATATTCAGAAAAAGCCCATCATACTTTTGTATCTTGACCTATCTAAATATTTCATTGACGGACTCATAAACAATCCCATTACCATATGGCGACACAAGCAAAATACTATCAGAATCAGGTGAAGTTTTATACAATAAACTGAATATGTTCTGTATTTTTAGCATTTATATAAACACAGATGGTTTAGTCAGAGCCTTATGTAAACGTATGACAGTATGTTATGACAAGAAAATGCATGATATAACTTTAGAACTCCTGGTTTCCATCATTCTTGTGTATCCTAAACAAATCTGATATTTACATAAATTACCCCTCCCTTGTGAAAATGCTTGGACTTTTTCTAGGCATTTTTATTTTTTTCATAACCAGGGCAAGAGTATATGGAATGTCAACAAACTAGGAACAAAGCAGAAGGCACTAGAGACTGGAGGAATGAGCATAACCTAGCAAGTCAAACAAGCCAAGCCTGAGCTTTAAACTTTACTTTGAGGTGAAATTCCCCTTGAGCAGCAGGCCTACACACAGCATACCTGTGCACTACGTAAGTCCTACTTACTACCTCAAAATAGGGCTGAAGGGAGACTTGAGCAGCTTAAAGGCCTGCTGTGGTCCCTCTGCATGGGAGTGAATTTCACTCTCCAATGAGCACCAAATGAGCTCATTTTATCATAGCGATAAATGCTAATAGTTAAGAATTAGGTATATAGCATCACAGGTATGCCTGACACTCTACACGCACAAGAATAAAGACAAGGTCTCTGCCCCAAGCAACTTACAAGCTAACAATGACATATAGGCAAAGAATAGGAGAATGAATACAACAAAAAGCAAGGAATAAGCAGCAGGTTTTTGCACGTGTTGATGGGCATTTATAAAGGATGTGGCATTGTAATATCAATGGCTATTTGTTTAGCATATATATCGTTATTAATGTATTTTATATTGTTTTATATCTTGTTGGTTGTCAAGATCTTTATATTTTAGTTTTTCTATTTAACATCTATCTCAAAAATACATGTAAAAGGCCTGGTCTACACACAAAGTTGTACCAGTTTAACGGAAGGTGTGTTTAGTTACATTTGTGCAAATCTCTGTGCAGGCACACTTGTTTTGATATATTTTAACTTGACAGGGAACACGTTTAAGCTAAACTGAAATAAGATAATCTACAAAGTGTGCTCATCTGTTATATCAGTTCAAAAATCAATTTAAGTTGAAGTAGTGTGTCAAGGCTGCTCCCTACTCTGCCACTTTGAGGGCAGAAGGTGGGGGCCTGCAAGAGACCTCAAAAATACATTGCCTCTAGAGGCTTCTGTTTAAAAACTCCCCAAGGTCACAGATTCCCTGATGCTGGGAGATAGGCTGCCACCATCCACTTAAAAACAAAAACAAAAAAAACCCTTTCTTCTTGAACCCAGGAAGAAAGCACTTAGGAACTTGTTCCAGGGGGGACCCCAGGCTCTTTTACTACAAGAAATCTTGCGGGGGGGGGGGGGGTAGGGGGGAGAGGAGAAAAAGGAAATACACTGCAATCTCTGATAGCTGACCTCTCAGTTTAGGCAAGCATACACAGACCTCCTATTACCTTCCAGGACACAAGAATCAGATCATAGCCTTAAATAAAGGTGATTTTAATAACAAAACAAACAGATATACTTGGTAACGCATACAAGGTTAATAGATGTTATAAAGGAACTGAGAAAAGAACAGATTAAAATACAGAGGATTTTATCTCTGGGATTCAGCTTTAAAGTTTGGGGCTGTGTCTACATTGGCAAGATTTTGCACAAAATCAGCCGCTTTTGCGCAAAATCTTGCTGCCTGTCTACACTGGCCGCGAGTATTTGCGCAAGAACACTGATGTTGTAATGTACAAAATCAGAGCTTCTTGTGCAAATACTCTGACGCTCCTGCTCAGGGATAAGCCCTCTTGTGCAAGTATTCTATGATGCTTTTGCGCAAAAGCACATGCCAGTGTAGACGCTCTCTTGCACAAATACTTTTAATGGAAAAACTTTTCAGTTAAAAGTATTTGCACAAAATCATGCCAGTGTAGACACAGCAACAGTGTATGGGGGAGGGGGCACATAGACTTAGCACAGAGAAGTTTAACCAAACAACAAAACAGAAAAAAATCTGATCACATCTAAATAAATATTCCTTATCTACTCACATATCTGTACTTCAAGGTCCAGTCCATTTCTATGTTCCAATATTTCTTTTTTTGGCATGGTAATCCGCCCAGGTCAAGGCATCTTTTTCCCATAGCTCCTGGCTTAAACTCACATAAAGTACTTTTTTCAATTCAAATCTCAATACTTACTTCCCATTGGTTTTCCTGGCTCCCTGCCAACACTTTCTAGCTACCTGGGTTTGATCCTTTAATTACTGAATGCTGGGCTATTTAGAAAAAGACAGCACTCTTCCTATCCATCACATAGTGCAACTCAACCTATTTAGTAAAGGCCTAAATTTTACAGTTGCAAGCTACATGGTTGTAGTTCAGTTTTGGTGCAATAAAGAACTTGAACTGGTTTAAGTCAATTTATGTTAAGTTAGTGCAAGATCTCTATCTAGACAAGCCCAAAGAAGAAGGGCAATTTAAGGAGGGATTTGAAGGAAGTATGGATGGAGGCATGATGGACCAATAAGCAGTGAGGTTTTAGAGAGAGGGGTTTTGTAGGACAAACCATGAAAATGAGTCTTGGAGAAAGTCAGTCATGCTGCTTTGTGGGGAAAAGTAGTAAATAATCAGGGAAGTGGGAAAAAAAAGAGTAGGGAACAGTGGGATACGAGGAGCTAAATTGGATAGGATCTTGAAGGCTAGAGCAATTTGCTTAATTCTGATGTAGAAGGAGCCTGAGCTTGCCCCCATGTAAGTGAAAGTTTTCTATTGACTGACTTAAATGAAAACAAGATTATGTCTTAAATCACTGTCATTATTAAGATCCCAAAATTAAAGTGTAAATTGCAGTGTATTTCAATTTTCATTATTTCTGCAAGATAATAACTGGGTAACAATTTAACTGCAGAAAAAAGAACAGTTTCTAACATAATACAATAATTTGTACTTAAAATTGACCTAAAATATGAACTACAGTAAATGAAGTGTAAACTACCCGATGTCTAGCTAGACGTGTTTATGTAGGACATACTTTGGCATCCAGTTATATTTATGTAGGGCTCTCGGTGTGTGTGTGAAGCCAATAGCACTGAACCAAAATTGGCCTCCCTCTACCTGTACTCATTTTTAAATGGATTTCCTCTAAAACTGCATCTTCTTAATCTTAGGAAAGAGCTTTTCTCCTTAAAACTGCTCCCTTTTGACCACAGTCCAGGACTGGTCCACTCACCAGATACCTATTTTAGTATTGACACTGACTGTATTGAAGTTTGCAGCAGTAGTGTTTAAAGATCTTTTTAATGTAGTGACCTGTTTAATGACTTTACCAAACTTGCATCTCTACAGCTTATTGACCAGAGAAATTAAATGTGTATTACATGTAATATGAACAGTATTTGGCATTTTACCTTGCAGAACAGATATGAAAGATTTTGTCAAGTAACTTGCATTATCGCTTATGAAAGCAGATACTTTGCCAAAGTACACACTGTGTTTTAAAATAATTAAAACTATTATTGAGAAACTGTACCATAGATAACAGCATCCCGCTAAATGCAATTGATAAGCACTGTAATTAGCTTTCCTATCTGTACATCTTTGGCCTAGTCACAAATAAAATCAAACAGAACAGCTTATCAGTGACCTCATCAACTATAACAGCAAAAGACTCTTGAGTTAGTGGCACCATCTCCACAAAATGTGTTGCAAAACCTTTGGAAAGTAGTTCTGTCATAGCTCATTTGTATTTGAATGAATGCACACAGGTTTGGGTGATCAAGTTTTTCCAATTGTATATTAGCATTTGCAAATGAATCCACAAGCTCCATTATAGTTAAATGAAGGGTCTCAGAGCTCCTTGTCGTCTTCTTAAAAAGAGAAGTGGTGGGTTTTTTGTGTTGTTTTACCTTTTGTTTCCCATCAATGCATTATCTACAGCCCCATTTCTGCTTTGCTGGGTTTCCAAGTTTAAGTGGCACTGAATCATTGCCCACTGTGTGGCATCCAATGTAACACTGCAGCTTGTACAAAACAGTCTGTCACCATTGGCATGTAGAATTTGGCTTCCAAATTCTTTCATACATTCTGCTGCAGCAGTAATGGTAAGGAATTTTTTAAATTTAATTTGGACGCTCATTTTAAAATAATTTGACTTGTGTTAACAGTAGGCTATCAGCTGAGACTACTACATTACAAAACCACCCCAGACGCCCATACATACAGTAAGTTGAGCCTGGAGTTTTATTTGGTGCTCTAAAATGTCAATCAGGAAATCCTGTCAAGTTCATGGACCTTTCTTTCATTCTACTGAAACAAGCTAATCACATCTGAAAGTATAATGGTACATATAACTGCATTGGATTTTACTGTAGTGTAAAAGACTAAATTTAACAGGGAAAAATAGATTTCTTAGTATATGACGTCTTTTTCATGGTTGTGAATTTGGTAGGGCCCTACTTGTATGTTGCTGTAAGAATGGACTTAAGCATGTTGTAAGTGGGGCATACATGTCCTGCAGTCCTCCCTGCTAACTAAGTGTGACTCAGCTTCAGTTTCCTCTTCTTTCAGGACCAATGTTCCCTGTAAGCTGAGCACCTGAGTGGCCACCCAGGAGAGATTCAAATGCCATGCAGCTGATTAGCAGAGTGTCCACAGCACCCACAAAAAGAGTGCCCCCCAAGCAGGCTTTTTAAAGAGCGAGTCCCGGGTGGACTCTTCAAACAGCGTGTCCTGAGCCAACTCTTGTTGGAGCGGCACACCCCCTTATTTTCACCTCTGCAATGAAGCATGCTTATTCATTGTCCATGTGGACCAGAACCTTTGTACATATTCTGTTCTAGATTCCATCACAGCAGATGATGGCGTTGAAGTCAATAGCCTAAAAATAGATGAGCTGTCTCAGTATATTTTTTCATTTTATGTGAGGAGGGGGACTGTGACAATTGCCTTACCTTTTTTATCTTCAAATACAATACGTCATTGACTTTTTCTATTCATATTTTTCTTTATGCCAATGCTAAGGTTGCAAACATTGGCACAAATACAAAATGACAGGGGCAGTAACAAAAACAAACAAGCAAGCAAAAGGCCTAACCAAACATCAGTCACGGATAGGAAGAGACTCATGTTGTGCTGGGATAGACAAACTCCACACTGGGCAACAAGAGGTGAAGGACTGCTCTGGGCTTGGAAGCAAGCCAGGGAAGAGAGCAGACCTGTAATGTGCAGCTCCCGAGGGGAAGGAAGAGTCTCCTCTAACAGCAATTGCTTGTAAGTCCCTCCCTCAGGGAAGGTAGTACCTGTTTTAGATACACTCTGAAAGGAAGTCTCAGAGGGATGGCTGTGTTAGTCTGTTACTTTAAAAACAATGAATAGTCCTATGGCACCTTAGGGCATGTCTACACTACAGAGTTATTTCGAAATAACAAGGCAAGTGTCCACACTACCAAGCCTGTTATTTTGAAATAAAGGGCTTGTTATTTCAAAATAACTCCTGCGTGTAGCTTATTTCGAAATATAACTCCCAAAATAACTAGTTCAAAATAACTCCCTAGTGTAGACATAGCCTTAGAGACTATCAAAAATATATATAGTAGCATGAGCTTTCGTGGGCAAAGCCCACTTCTTCAGATGAGCTTGAGTGGAGAAAGGAGTTGTGGGCTGGGTCTCCCTAGCAGCAGGGTGGCCCAGTGATTAGGTCCCAGAGTTAGCTGACAGAAGAGGAATGAAGACCCCTGACACTGGTGTCCCAGCCTAGAAACTCCAGCCCACTATATGAATATAGTCCTTGGCTGTGTCTAGACTGGCCAGTTTTTCCAGAAAATCAGCCGCTTTTCCGGAAAAACTTGCCAGCTGTCTACACTGGCCGCTTGAATTTCCGCAAAAGCACTGACTTCCTACTGTAAGAAATCAGTGCTTCTTGCAGAAATACTATGCTGCTCACGTTCAGGCAAAAGTCATTTTGTGCAAAACTTTTGCGCAAAAGGGCCAGTGTAGACAGCTCATATTTGTTTTCCGCGAAAAAGCCCCGATCGCGAAAATTGCGATCGGGGCTTTTTTGCGGAAAAGCGCGTCTAGATTGGCACGGACGCTTTTCTGCCAATCTAGACGCTCTGTTCCGAAAATGCTTTTAACGGAAAACTTCTCTGTTAAAAGCATTTCCGGAAAATCATGCCAGTCTAGATGTAGCCCTTGTGTTTGGAGCATGGCCCCAAGAGTCCAGATTCTCCCCTTAGCTAGGGTTTTAGCAACCCCTCCCCCCATCCCTTGACCCAGGAGGGTGGGGTTGGATGCTTACATGCTCCAGTGGCTGGCTAAGTGGACAGGCTTTGGTTCCTGTCCTGCAGGCAGCAGAACCACACTCCTGTCTACTTGCTGGTCAACCTCTAACTGAGCCAGGCTCCTTCCTTTTATCCTGCCTCTAGGCCTGGCTTTGGCTACAGGTAAAGCAGGGTGCAGCTAGCTGGGCCAAAAGGCTTTGTTTCACCCCTGTAATGCCAGGCCCGCCTCTCTTCACTCCCTCAGAGGAGTCCTTTGGCCAGGTCAGTTCCCACTTGGGAATAGCCAGAGACTTAACAAGGCAGCAGTTGGTTCCATCACTGCTAGAAGCCTGATTCAAGAACTTTGCAATAATAGTATGAATTCTTTCTTTCTTTCTTTCTTTCTTTCTTTCTTTCTTTCTTTCTTTCTTTCTTTCTTTCTTTCTTTCTTTCTTTCTTTCTTTCTTTCTATTTGTAGATACTAAAGAACTGGCAATAGCATGATTGTTGGGTAAAATCTAAGTTGTATACAGGCAGTCCCCGAGTTATGCGGATCCGACGTAAGTCGGATCCGCAGTTATGAACGGGGCCCTCTCCCTGGTCTCCAGCAGACCAGGGAGAGGAAGCAAAGCGGCGGAACACACGGGCAGCTGACAGCCCAGACACGTCTGGACTGTCTGCTGCCCGCGTGCTCCGCGGTTTTGCTCTGCTTTGCTCCCCATCCCCCTGGTCTGCAGACCAGGGGGACGGGGAGCAAACCAGAGCAAAGCCACGGAGCCCGAGGGCAGCAGGACAGCCACGGAGCGTCTGGGCTGTCCCGCTGCCCCCGTGCTCCGCGGCTTTGCTCCGGACGCCTGTGGTACAGCAGCTGGGGTGCTGCCAGTTGGTCCCGTAGCGCCGCTCTGGGCGCTACTGGACCAACCCGGCAGCACCCCAGCTGCTCTGCCCCAGGCGTCCTGATTCAGCCACTGCTGGTCAGTTTCAGCAGCGGCTGAATCAGGACGCCTGGGGCAGAGCAGCTTGGGTGCTGCTGGGTTGCTAATGGACTAACCCAGCAGCACCCCAGCTGCTCTGCCCCAGGCGTCCCCAAGTCAGCCGCTGCTGAAACTGACCAGTGGCTGACTACAGGAAGCCCCTGCCCCGGGCTTCCTGGAATCAGCCGCTGATCAGTTTCAGCAGCAGCTGACTTGGGGACACCTGGAGTTCTTAAGTTGAATCTGTATGTAAGTCAGAACTGGCGTCCAGATTCAGCCGCTGTTGAAACTGATCAGTTTCAGCAGCGGCTGACACCAGTTCCGACTTACATACAGATTCATCTTAAGAACAAACCTACAGTCCCTATCTTGTACGTAACCCGGGGACTGCCTGTATTGAGTTGTGTATGTGGCTGATCCTTTGGTATCAGAAGAGCCGTTTGGTTGATGAAATTAGTTTTAAATAACCACTCACCATTAAGTCTAGTGTTTTTGATAATGATCCAAGGACTGGTATTCTCCTGACTACCTGAATTTGGTATTCTCCATTGTGACCCACAGAGCCATGGTGATAGTGGCATAGTTGGGAACTGACTTGGCTGAAGGGGTAAGTCACAGGATCAAGTAGCTGCTGCCTGAGATACTGCAAGCTGCTGGCCAAGCATAGCCACGGAGGCGCTGAGCTGACCCCTTGCACACGTCCTTGCCACAGACTGTGAACTTTGGACAATAGTGGGGTGATAGAAAATGGCCTATGGAGGGCAGCCTTTAGGATCTCCTGGTGTCAGATCTTTGATAACTCTTGCAGGAACAAGGACTGGAGCCTAGTGGAGTGGGAGGGCCTGGGCTCTTCTAACAAGCCCCATCCCCTTCATATTCAAGGCCTAAGGCTTGACCATTAGGCAACACATCCCATGAAAACAAATGATCACAAGAGCTCTTCCTTTAGAATTTTACCTTTTTTTCCTCTGTTTTTTTTCTTCTGTTGAAAGCATGAATAACATTCAAACGAATGCCTGCTTCAGACACTGTGGCCTACTGCATAGGGTTGCGTGTTTGACTCAGCTGCCCCTCCATAGACGCAGACAGGGAGGCAAACAGGACACATCTGAGTGGTACTGTGACCCCATAAGCCAGGCTGTAACCCCACCCAGTTTGGGGCTGTCAAGGTGCTTTCACCATGGATGTTATTTAAATTCATGATTGCTGTGGCTCCCATGACATCTGTGACAAAATCATAGCCTTAGTGGACCCCATATCCCTACTGGATACTGTATAATAGTTTCATGATAAAATACAGTCATTCCTCATTTAACACATGCCCACTTAACACATTTTCACAATAGCACGATTTTTTTTGGGGGGGGAGCATTTGTCAAATAACACGACCGTCCCCGGAATAACACAATTTCCCCCTGCCGGCCCATTGCCGGTGGCTGTGCGGGGCTTCCCCTGCCTCCCTGCAAAGCAGTGGAGGGTTCACCGCACCGTTCCCCGGTAACCCCCCCATGCCGGATGCCTTGGCCCCTCTCCTCCACCCCCGCTTGCAGGCCGGCAGCTGGGTTTCCCTTGTAACAGACACCACCACTTGAAACGCAACCCCCAACTTTTCCATTATTTTCAATGGGAAAATTGGCCCCGCATAACATGTTTTCACTTAACACGATCATTTTCTGAAACATATCTATAGTGTTAAATGAGGAATTACTGTAAACATATGGAAGCAACCATCTAATCCCATGGTGTCCAACCAGTTCTGAAGCACTAGCCACTGTAGTGGCTACTGCTATAGCAAACTAGCCACACTCAACAGGCCAAATAGCCACATTGTTCAAGCCAAATCGTCACATTCAACCAGCCAAATAGCCACCTGTGTTACTAGCATGTTGGACACCACAGATCTAATATAAACCACCAAGCATTTACTTCTTTTATTTTGGTTGGAACAGAAGCCAACTTCACTCTGTTTCTTTATAGTCATTTCGTGCATTAGTGTCATTAGTGCAATGCCAGGGGTAATATGTGTTATCTTGTTAGATTATTCCTAAAGCTTCATTAATTTGTATTCTACTGTTAGTCAGGAGGGGGAGCTCACCAGACTTCACAGTGAGTAGAGGAGTGTTGGGCTCGCACATACACAGTATTCGTAGCTGTTTGTCATTTTGTTTTCACAGTCTTGTAATTCATCTTCCCTCTGCCTCCCAGTGCTCTTGACAGCCACGCCTTTATATTCTTTGGGCAGCCATCAAAAATGTGCGTAGTAGAGGACTGTCTCCAAAGTGCTGTCTGTATCACTCAAAGTATGTCTGCACTACAGAGAAGATCAAAGCTGCCGCTGTCGATCTTCCAGGGTTCGAATTAGCAAGACCAGTGAGGACACACTAATTCAAACTGAGAGGAGCACTATGGTCAAAACTGAGATCTTCCAGAAAAACTTTTTCAAAAGAGAGCGTCTACACAGCAAAAGCTCATCAAAAAAGAGATTTGCTTTTTCAAAAGATAGCGACCACATTGTTTGGACCTTATCTCACATATAAGGCCACCGGGAACCAGTTCAGGCAGGACATTAAGTCAGAGGTTGCTTCTGAGTGCTGTCGCCTAAGGCTAGCTGATAGACTTGCTTAAAGGGACCCCCCTGGACAGCTGTTTCTCTGCTTCTGCTGTGTGCTTGCCTACCTCTCTGAGGGACAGCAAAGCTTTTGCAGTGTGTGCTCTGATTGCCCAGCTTTTGGACGCCACAGCATTCTTCTTCCCATAGAGCCAGAGCTGCCCCTGGGCATGCGATGGCCCCACTTGGCCATGCTGCAATTTTTGCAGCAGTTTATGCAGGCTGACTTCATGGCCCTGCAGAAGCTCAACACAGAGTTCATCCTCTAGACTCTCTCACTGTGTGTGGGAGCAAGACCCATGCATTCACACCCCACAGGGGAGAGATGATTTTGGAGGCTGGACACCAGTTCCGACTGGTGGGACCGGCAGGTCATGGAGCGGTGGGACAACCAGCAGTGGCTTCAAGACTTCCGCATGCGGAAGCCCACCTTTTTGGAACTGTATGCCTGACTCACCCCTGCCCTCCAATGACACAACCCCCACCTGCAGCCCGCCATCCCCCTGGAGAAGTGGGTTGCCATTGCTGTCTGGAAGCTCGCCACCCCCAACAGCTACCAGTTGGTGGGCAACCTGTTTGGCATGGGAAAGTTCACCGTTGGGACCCTCCTTATGGAGGTAAGGCACTTTCAGGCTGCAGTCCTTGCAGGGAGGGGGGAGTCCTGGAAAGGGGGACCCTAGGGAAAGGGAGGTGGAGTGCTGGGGTGGGCTAGAGGTGGGGGGGAACCCCATTCCCGGGTGGTTGTGCCGTCCCGCCCTCACACAGTCCTGATACTGGGGGAGCAGCCTCATAGGGGGTGGCTCCTGGGGTGTTTGGCACCTCCCAAGGGCTCAGGCTCTCCCTCTCTCATTCTCTGTTTTGTGTGTTTGTTTGTCTCCTTCTGCAGGTTATGAGGGCCATCAACTCCATCCTGCTGTGCAGGGGCATCCGCCTGAGAGACCTGGACCCAATCGTCACAGGATTTGCTGCCCTGGGGTTCCCTAACTGTGGTGGAACCCACATCCCGATCCACGCACCAAGTCATCGAGGGGAAAAACGTGGCAGAGTAGACGTACCCTGAGAGGGGCACTCTGGCAGTCCTGCTTCCATGGGGAGTAAGGGACGTTGAAGGGAGAGTGAGCTCCTTTCGACTTCCTGTGGCGGGGGCAGCACCAAAATTTGAGTTAAGATACTTTGGCTTCAGCTACACAATTAACATAGCTGAAGTTGCGTAGCTTAATTTGATCTTATTCCGTAAAGTAGACATACCCTCACTGCTCTGAGGGCACCAGAAATGTCACTTTACTGACGTTCAGGCTGATTTACTTTGCCTTCTGGCTTTGATTTCTTACTAATTTTTTTCCATATTATGAGTCACCATTCCTTCAGGAAATAAAAATTAGGTTCATACAAGTGAAGTAAGACAAGCACCATAAGAGGGGAGATATGGAAAAAGTCTTTTAAAATAATTTTTAATCCTCAAGTTATTAATATGTGTTCCAAACCTATAACACTATCTTCATTTAGCTCTTCTGGGATATAAATATAAATAAATGCACTGTTGGCCCCTTACTAAAACTCAGTGGGGGAGCGAGCACTGGTTGGCTCGCTCTCCGTACCACAAGGAAGGGAAAGGATTAATGGGAAATTAGGACCCTGGGACTGACAGTCCTCCGGGGCAATGGGGAGATGCCAACGCTCTAGGTGAGCCTGATTGATAGGGCAGGCAAGCTAAGGAGGGAGTCAGGAGGCTGGTGGGGGAGGGCAGAGGATGGGGTAGGAACTCATGCTCCTGGAGATCCTTTGACACCTAGGCTATGTCTAGACTGCAAGCCTCTTTCGAAAGAGGCTCTTTCGAAAGATACTTTCGAAAGAGCTTCTTTCGAAAGAGAGCGTCTAGACTGCACTCGGAATTTCGAAAAAGCAAGTCGCTTTTTCAAAAGAAAGCACCCAGTGAGTCTGGATGCTCTCTTTCTAAAAAGCCTGTTTGCTTTCAAGAACACCTTCTTTCGAAAGAGCACTTTTGAAAGAAGGCGTTCTTCCTCGTGGAATTAGGTTTACCACCGTCGAAAGAAAAGCCGCATTCTTTCGATTTAATTTCGAAAGAACGTGGCTGCAGTCTAGACGCAGGTGAAGTTTTTTCGAAAAAAGGCTACTTTTTTCGAAAAAACCCCTGAGTCTGGACACAGCCCTAGAGCCTAATAGCATGTGGCCATTGCCAGAGCAAGTGTCTGACCTGCAGCATCCCTGGAGCACATCCTGGGCCTGGGAAGGAGGCCAGGAACATGTGAGGAACAGACTGTGAATTTCCCTTACATTCCAGAGATGTTGTTTGTGCTGTCCTCATTAGGGATGTAAAATCCCATTTAATTAGTTAGCTGCAGGCTGGGGCTGCTCCAGCCAAACTGCTTCCGACCCCACACTGGGCTGCCGGCTCCCAGCCCACGTGGGCTCACAGGCTAGGAGTCAGCAGTCTTGTGCGGGGCAGAAGTGGAAGCTATGGGGGGAGCTGCTGGCCCCCCCTCCCACTGTCGCTTCTGGCCCTGTGCGAGGCTGCCGACTCCCAGCAGCCTTGTGGGACTGGAGCAGCTGCGGGTGGGGGGCTGCTCCTGGGTAACCAGCTAACCGGTTCTCTGTTCACATCCCTAGTCCCCATACCCACAGAGCGGGGTGATGTATTTTCCTTTAACTTTTTCCAGTTTTTCCTTATTTTTTAATTAGTTGCTGTTTAATAAATTGTATTTGCTTTGAACATTACATAATGATCAGTGGGTCAGGGAAGCATCCAGAGTGGAGAAAGCACCCTGAGCGGGGACATACTAGCCCCTGCCCTAAGTGGCCACAATGTTGGGGATTCAGACTCCCCAAGAATCCTGGGCCCAGTCTTGTTGGGGTTGCAAGGACTCTGCCACAGAGGAGAGTGAAAGGGGAGTTCTTGTGATCAGCCAGGCCTGTGGATAAAGAGAATCATCGGAACAAGGTCTCAGATCTCTTTACCTGCCCATTTCAATGGTGTAGTGTATAAGCCAGAAAAGTTCCCCACAGTAGCAGGACCATTCCCCTCCTTACATATATGTCAAATTCAGGGCTTTTACTTCTTCCCAGCTAAGGAATTTCATCTTGCTTCAGTATGCTGTTAAACATATGGTTTTTTTTTTTTTTTTTGAACTGAGGAAGTGGGTCTGGCCCACGAAAGCTCATCATCTAATAAACCATCTTGTTAGTCTTTAAAGTGCTACATTGTCCTGCATTTTGCTTCAACTACCCCAGACTAACACGGCTACATTTCTATCACTGTTAAACAGCTCTTCCATTAGTAGCTGCTGTTTCTTAAACTGCAAAGTAGGTGGGGCTTGTCTTCATCTAAAGGCAGATCCATATATAGGGTTGAAAGAAATTTAGCTTTTGCTCAAGTCATGCTTTTTTCCTCTGCAGGTTCTGCCTTCAAACCCTGCTGAAAACCCAAGCAAGGTTTTCTATTTCTGTTGACAGAATAGTACCTTGTAATGTATATCAATGACTGGTAATAATTAAAGGAAAATACCTCGGTAAAAATTATTCTCCATATTTGATCTAGGTTTTCATTTGGTGCAGAATGTATCCAAGTCTGTTAACTTTCATCATGTTTGTTTCCTGACGTAGCTTTGCTCTATCACATTTTTTACAATTTCTCACACAATTCAGCATCTGACTATACTTGCCACAAAAATATTTTCTGATTTCAACTTTAGCTTTCAGCTCCATGTTTAAAAATTAGTTATAAAAATATTTGCACTTTCCTCACTTCTCATAAAAAAATCAAGACAGATTTTGAGCTGAATTAATACTGTGATCAGTTTATGTATCTTAATCAGGAAGAGTAAAAAATATCTGTCTGTTTGAACAGATACATTGATGTAGTGGGGTGATTGCCCCACTCTGGCCAGAAGGCGTTAAAGTGGCTGGAGGGAGCCTGTGCAGAACACTGGCCAATCAGACCAGGGCTTAGAGGAAGCCAATGAGAGAGCAGCTTGCTGGAATAGTCCTGTTATAATGAACAGCTCAGAAGAGCAGTGGTCAATTGGGTCCTGACCAGGGAGGGTGTAGGACTGGTGCCCAAGAGGGAGCACTTTAGAGACAGAAGGAGGCAGGACAAAGCTGCTGATAGAGGGTCCCTGGACTGGGACCCAGAGTATTGGATGGGCTTGAGTGCCCCCTTTTCCCCTTGCAGTGCATCTAGCCACGCTGAGGGGTGGCCTTTATAGACTGTGACCTGCCCCTCAGATGAGGGGCTAGATTGAGGCTGTAGTTGGCCACAGTGGCAGATGTGAGGCTTAAAGCTGCTGATCTCCTCAGAAGGGAGTGAGAAACCAGTATGGCTAGAGGGCAGTGTCCTGAAGAGGATGCATGGTCCTGGGAGCTATGCAGGTCCAGCACAGAGTATGGGGAGAGTGCAGAGTGATAACAGGTGAGGGACTGGCCAGAAGGGAGTGCCCTGCTGAAGACCAAGCTAGTTCCCACGGTGGCCAGTAGGAAGTGCCATGGTGATGAGTCATGACCCCATTACAACTGGATATGAGCAGTAAGAGAAACATCTTGACTAACTCTAATGCACAAACAATTTGCATCTCAAGAATGTAAAAAAGGTTTGACTGGTGAACTTGCACGCTAAGGAAACCATTGAATTGTAGGACTGGAAGGGTCTGTAAGAGATCATCTAGTCCAGTCCCCGGTATTCATGATAGGACTACCTGACCTCTTGAGATCCCTTCCGGCCCTATGATTTCCTCCAAAGAGCACACATGCTGAGGTAGAAGCCAAAGTGCCAGGAGGTTCTATTCCCATGAAATGAATCCTGCACAGTGGGAAAAGATGAGGAAGCAATAGCTGTCAGATTCATAGGGACTAGGGAGATCAAGAAGTGGGCATGCAAAAGGTAAGCTAGCCACTAAAAGGGCAGCTGAGGAAAGCCCACCTGTCTCAGGTGAAGGAGAACACTGGCTGACTTAGTAGCAGACCCAAACTCATGACCTAAACTCACTATTATGTCTACACTGCCCCCTCTTGCACAAAAAAATATGCAAATGAGGTGAAGCGTGGAATATCGCCGTGTCTCATTTGCATAATTAATGAGGCTCCATTTTTACGCATGAGGCTTTTGCGTAAAAAGGAGCCGTCTACATGGCTCCTTTTTGCACAAAAACCCCCTCTAGCGCAAGAGCCGTTCTTCCTGAAAAAAAGCCTCTTGCAGAAAAATGGAGCCTTATTAATTATGCAAATAAGACAAGGCGATATTCCATGCTTTGCCTCATTTGCATATTTTTTGCGCAAGAGGGGGCAGTGTAGACATAGCCAGAGAGATCAGTGGTATGGGCACCTTAGTGATAATAGTGAGTAATCAGAGACAATGTGCTCTAGATGCAATATATGCACAAGGCATGGTGCATTGAGGACTGTGAAATTGCAAACTTGGGGTATGTCTACACTACCCCGCTAGTTCGAACTAGCGGGGTAATGTATGCATACCGCACTTGCTAATGAAGCTCGGGATTTGAATTTCCCGGGCTTCATTAGCATAAGTGGGGAGCCGCCATTTTTAAATCCCCGCTGCTTCGAACCCCGTGCAGCGCGGCTACACGGGGCTCGAACTAGGTAGTTCGGACTAGGGTGCCTATTCCGAATTACCGGTACACCTCGTTTCACGTTTTAAATCCCCAGCGGGGATTTAAAAATGGCGGCTCCCCGCTTATGCTAATGAAGCCCGGGAAATTCAAATCCCGGGCTTCATTAGCAAGTGCGGTATGCATACATTACCCTCCTAGTTCGAACTAGGAGGGTAGTGTAGACATACCCTCGGTGTGTGATGTTCCCTGTAAAGGTTTCCATAGCAAAGTGTGAGCACTGGCAGAAGCAGTGTTGCCATCTTTGGTGGGTGTGTATGGTTTTTTGTTTTTGTTTTTTTGCCAATTGGGCTTCATATGAAAGGCCTGGGTGCTCCCCCCCCCAAAAAAAACCCCCAACAACCCTTGAATCAGTGAGTTTTTGAGATACAGATCACTGTCTTATGAAATATGGGTGATTTTACTTTGAGCCCTGTTGCTCTCCAATCCCTGTTTCTTTGCTGTAACCTGGTGGCTGCCAAGGGACATGTGTAGTGGGACCAAATCCACCTCCACTAGCCAACAGATGTACACCTGCCACTGGCTGAAGTAAAGCAGGGCTTCCTATTGGCTGCTTCCCAACACAACAGACCACATCTTACAGCCAACATGGGGATAGGGTATTAAACTGTAGCAACCTATCAGCGAGTGAGTGGTTGCTGTTGCCAGTGTTGCCAACTTCTGTGAAATGGCAAAATAGAGTTTTGAAGCAAGACGTCATTCCGTGATTTTTTGGCCTATTTTTTTGCATGTGATTGGTGAAAACTCAAGCTTTGTGGCTGATAGCATTGGAGCTAGAGTTAGTCTGGAAAGAATCATCTGAAAGCAAGGGAATGTGCCTCATTCCATTAAGGAGCAGCCTGTTTTGTGTCTCTGTTTTTGGCTTTTTGTGTGTCATCTTTCTGAATTCTAAGAAATAAAACAGTATTGCATTGTAACCTTCCAGCAAGAGTATTTGTGTTTATCCAATTCCTTTATATATACCTTGGACAGAAGTTTCTTCAGTTTCTGTGTTAGAACAGTCATGGCTATCCTAATACTCTGGAGAGCTGATTAAAGACTCCCTCTAGCTCAGAGCTACTCGATACGCGGCCCATGGGCCGCATGCAGCCCACAGTGCAGTTTGGGTTTATGCGGGGTTCAACACATGGTCCGTAGGTGGGATCCTTTG
Organism: Pelodiscus sinensis; assembly: GCF_049634645.1. Taxonomy (NCBI): domain Eukaryota; kingdom Metazoa; phylum Chordata; order Testudines; family Trionychidae; genus Pelodiscus; species Pelodiscus sinensis. The sequence goes on along the minus strand of NC_134714.1, from coordinate 12,832,877 downwards.
AACATGGCCTCCACTGGGAACATGCTCCACAATGGCGAGTCAATATAATGGTCTTCTGTTGATAGGTGTTTTAGTAGTTAAATTCCTGGACTGTCATTGCTCATTAAAAGTGCTGTCATAGGGGTAGAAATCAGGTAAATATTGCATTTTATTAATACCAGCAGAACTGACTTAAATGGGGCCTGCATGTTGTGTAGTCTTGCCTTAATCTTTGTATTCATGCCCATCAATGTGAAAAAAGCAATTTGCATATATTTGCATGTATATGCAACCACACTTAAGTTGTGGCCCCGGGCATGTGCTGTATCATTGTGACCCCCGGGGATTCCACAGTTAAGCAGCCCTGCTTTAGCTTCATCTCTTGTCTTGAACCTTCCTGAACCATATTTAATTTGCATGAACATCAAGCAATTCTGAAATAGTCCTAAAACATTTGCCTGTACCTGTCCTTCAGCCTGCAGAAGATCTGTGCAAACCCACTCACATGATGATAATCTCATACATGCCTAATTTTCATGACCTCACATTCTCTAGTGCCTCTGCTTCTTTGAGGTGGGATCTTGCAATCCAAACACTCTCAAACTGCGTCTCCAGGTTATGCTCCCAGGTTCCCAATTGCATTTTTCAGCCAGCCCAAGAGTAGAGCCCTATGCAGATACAAAATTTGAATCTGCATCCATATCCGCAAAAATGAGCCACGGATATCCATGAATTTGCAAGACTCTACCTAAGAGTTTTCCTGTAGGTGCCTCAGACAGTATGTTTGCAGTGAGACAGAAACAGCTTCTTCAGAACAAAGCAGCACTTAGAGAAGTGGATTTTTTAAATAACAAAAGGTATGTCTACACTACCCTCCTAGTTCGAACTAGCGGGGTAATGTAGGCATACCGCACTTGTAAATGAAGCCCGGGATTTGAATTTCCCGGGCTTCATTTGCATAAGCGGGGAGCCACCATTTTTAAAACCCCGCTGGTTCGAACCCCGTGCAGCGCGGCTACACGGGGCACGAACTAGGTAGTTCGAACTAGGCTTCCTAGTTCGAACTACCGTTACTCCTCGTGAAATGAGGACGCAGACCAGGGGGACGGGGGGGGGCAAAGCAGAGCCAAGCCGCGGAGCGCGGGATCAGCTGACAGCCCAGACGCTCCGTGCTCCGCGGCTTGGCTCTGCTTTGCAGACCAGGGGGACGGGGGGGGGGGGCAAAGCAGAGCCAAGCAGAGCCAAGCCGCGGAGCGCGGGATCAGCTGACAGCCCAGACGCGTCTGGGCTGTCAGCTGGCCGGGCGCTCCGCGGCTTGGCTCTGCTTTGCCCCCCCACCCCCCGTGCCCCTGGTCTGCAGAGACCAGGGAGAGGAACGGCCCCGTTCGTAACTGCAGATCCGACGTAAGTCGGATCCGCGTAACTCGGGGACTGCCTGTACTTTCAATCTCCTCCCTCCAACTCAGTTTGGGTATGTCTACATTACAGCACTAATTTGAACTAACTTAATTCGAATTAGTTAATTCAAATTAAGCTAATTCGAATTAGTGCATCTAGACCTAAAAACTAATTCAAATTAGCGTTTTGCTAATTCGAAATATCATGTCCACATTGAGTGGACCCTGAACCGAAGTTAAGGCTGGCCGGACAGTGCCGGCAGGGCATCAGGTTAGGACTTGGAGTGTGGAGCTGCTGCTCAGGCGAGCCGAGGGCTGTGCTTAAAGGGACCCGACCCCCACCCTGGACAGACAATTCTCAGGGTTCCCCACTTTCTTGTCTAACTCGATGAGGGACAGCAAAGCAGTCCTGTCTTGGAGTTCCCTGAGTGCCCTCACTTGGCACATCACAGCACTCGGCCATCAGCCCGGCTGCACTTGCCGCAGGATGCCATCTGGGGGAGTCAAACGGAGGCTGTCAGGATCCAGGAGACCCTGCAGGAGAGCTTCCACCTGAGGAGCCCGCAGAGCCATCACAGTCCTCTCTATTAGGGGCTCGTGCCCCATTCCTCCCTCACCTTATTCCACTTACCCTACCCTAGCTCCCCTTCCTGATGTAAATAATAAAGGACACGTGTGTTCAAAAATAGAAACTCTCTTTATTTAACAAAACTGGGGAGGGGAGGATTAACCTCTGGGGAGACTGGGAAAAGGAGGTGGGAGAGGGGAAAAGAGAGGGTGGGAGAGGGGAGGGGGAAAACCTGGGAGGAGGGAGCTGGAAGGGGGAAGTCAGGGGAAGAAGGAGGAGGGGAAGTATAAAACTATGGTAAGCCATATCTTTAGTACTGTGTACAGATGTGGTTTCCTCACCTCAAAAAAGATATTTTAGCCTTGGAAAGGGTTCAGAAAAGGGCAACTAAAATGATTAGGGGTTTGGAACTGGTCCCATATGAAGAGAGGCTAAAGAGACTGGGATTTTTCAGCTTAGAAAAGAGGAAACTGGGGGGTGATATGATAGAGGTCTATAAAATCCTGTGTGGTGTGGATAGGGTGAATAAAGAAAAGTTCTTCATTAGTTCCCATAATATAAGGACTAGAGGAGACCAAATGAAATGAATGGACAGCAGGTTTAAAACTAATAAGCGAAAGTTCTTCTTTACACAGCAAATAGTCAACCTGTGGAACTCCTTGCCACATGAGGCTGTGAAGGCTAGAACTATAACAGAGTTTAAAGAGAAGTTAGATAAATTCATGGAGGTTGAGTCCATGGAGTGCTATTAGCCAGGGGGTAGGGATGGTGTCCCTGGCCTCTGTTTGTGGAAGGCTGGAGATGGACGGCACGAGACAAATGGCTTGGTCATTGTCTTCAGTCCATCCCCTCCGGGGTACCTGGTGTTGGCTGCTGTCGGCAGACAGGCTACTGGGCTAGCTGGACCTTTGGTCTGACCCAGTATGGCCGTTCTTATGTTCTTATGTTCTAAGTTCAGGGCTCAGGGTCGGGGGTCTCACTGGACCAACTTGATTTTCATGCAAACCTGCTCCTGGGTTAGCATGTGGCCTTTGGTGGCCAGGCTGGCAGCTATCCTGCCCTAAACGGCCTCATTCCTGTGCCTAGTGCGGAGGTTGTGGATGTTGGAGGCCTCCCCCCAAACCTCGATGAGGTCCACACTCTCTGCATTAGACCAGGCGGGCGCCCGCCTCTTACGGCTCCTGGGAGCCGCCAGCCTGGTCCTGGGAAGAGGCGGAGGGCTGGGTGGCAGCAGGTGCCTGGCTCAGGCCGTGCCAGGTGCAGGGTCTGCTGGCTGGGTGCTGGCAGGCTTGCAACTGGCATGAGCACTATAGCCAGACCGTGTCCCTTTAAGGGCTCCGGGGCCGGGAGGGGGGCAGAAAAGTTTCCCTGGTTTGGCCCAGAGTGGCCACCAGGGCAACTTGGGAAGGGCTAGCCTCCAACTAATTCAAATTAAGTGGCTACACAGCCCTTAATTTGAACTACTTAATTCGAACTAGGCGTTACTCCTCGTAGAATGAGGTTTATCTAGTTCGAATTAAGCGCTCCGCTAGTTCAATTTAAGTTCGAACTAGAGGTTTGCATGTATAGACGCTATGAAAGTTAATTCGAACTAACAGCTGTTAGTTTGAATTAACTTTGTAGTGTAGACATACCCTTTGTCTCTCTCAGACTAAGCTTTTTTTAGGCCTGAAGATCTCTGGGCAGCTTGAAATCTTGTCTTTCACCAACAGAAGCTGGTTCAATAAAATTAGCTCACCGCCCTACTCACATCCTGTCCAACCTCTTGGTCACTTCCTTTTCCCTTTCTGCTATGGAAACTCTTCTAACTGGTCAGCATTTTTCAATCATTTAAGTCTTAGCAAAACAAAAGTCGGTACCTTTGCTAGCACCTCCAACTAGAACATTGGTGGCAACCTGTGGCCGCATATGGCTCATTGGGGTTCTATGTGTGGCTTGTGAGACATTTTGCAGCATGCAGGCTTGCCAAATTCTGCTGGTTTGCATCTGTAGGGTTTTTTTTCCCCCTACTGGTATTACTAAAGTAACACACATGTCATCAGAAGTAAGGTGCGTGCCAATTGTACAAATTGGCAGACACCACAAATTCTAGGTACAGGCAGTCCCCGGGTTACGTACAAGATAGGGACTGTAGGTTTGTTCTTAAGTTGAATCTGTATGTAAGTCTGAACTGGCGTCCAGATTCAGCCGCTGCTGAAACTGACCGCCAGTTCTGACTTACATACAGAATCAACTTAAGAACCCCAGGCGTCCCCAAGTCAGCTGCTGCTGAAACTGATCAGCAGCTGATTCCAGGAAGCCTGGGGCAGAGCAACTCTGCCTCGGGCTTCCTGTAATCAGCGCTGGTCAGTTTCAGCAGAAGCTGACTTGGGGACGCCTGGGGCAGAGCAGCTGGGGTGCTGCTGGGTTGCTCCAGTAGCGCCGCTCCTCGGCGCTACTGGACCAACCCAGCAGCACCCCAGCTGCTCTGCCCCAGGCGTCCTGATTCAGCCGCTGCTGAAACTGACCAGCAGCGGCTGAATCAGGACGCCTGGGGCAGAGCAGCTGGGGTGCTGCCAGGTTGGTCCAGTAGCGCCCAGAGCAGCGCTGCGGGACCAACCGGCAGTGCCCCAGCTGCTCTGCCACAGGCGTCTGGAGAAAAGCCTAGTCTGCTGGGGGGGGGGGCGTACTAGCTGCGCCCCCCCACCCCAGCAGACCAGGAAGACGCGGGCGGCAGACCGAGACGCACCGCGGTCCCGCCACCTGGGTCCTCCGCGGCTTTGCTCCCCATCTCCCTGGTCTGCCAGGGAGACGGGGAGCAAAGCCTCTGAGGACGCCAGCAGCGCCTGGGCTGCCTCGCTGCCCGAGGCCCCCCCCCCCCCCCGGCGGCTTTGCTCCGCGTCTTCCTAGTCTGCAGACCAGGGAGACACGGAGAAAGGCCCGGAGTACACGGGCAGCAGGACCGCGAGGTCCCGCAGTCCGTGTCCTCCGGGGCAGCCCTGTTCGTAACTGCGGATCTGACAAGTCGGATCCGCGTAAGTCGGGGACTGCCTGTATTGCCTTTTTGGATAGCTGATGTGTCCATTAATTCTTTCCTGCAGAGATTGTCCAGTTTGTCCAATATACATGGCAGTGGGACATTGTTGGCATTTGATGGCATAGATCACATTAGTGGATGTGCAGTTAAATGAGCCTCTGATCTGGTGGCTGATGTGGTTGGGTTCAATGATTAAATTGCTTGTGTAGATGTGTGGGCAGAGTTGGCACTGGGGCTGATTGCAGGGGTGGTTCCTCGATGATTATGATGGAGGTGTGTTGTGTGGTTATTGGAAAGAGGGTCACAACTTATTTGACTGAGATCAGGTGAAAGGCTGTAAAGTATCCTGGATCAGGGCTGTCCCTAAGGGGGCTTTCCGTGGGGCCTAGAATAACCCCGCTGCCCAGACTCTACCCTGCCTCTTCCTGCCCCCACCTGGCTGTTTCACACCCCTGCCCTGTCCCCTTGTCCCCTTTTCCCAGAGCTACCTGAGCTGGCGGATTACCAGGGGGCCTAGTGCGGGGTGGCAACAGGAGTTGCTGCCTCCCTGACCACAGCAGCAGTAGCCTGGGAACTGGAGCAACACATGCAGCAGCCTGTGCCACTCCACTGCCATCTCCCAACTGGGTCACTCCACTTCACTGCGGCGGCAGGAAGCAATGCACCCCCGCCTGGCCTGCTCTGCTCCCCCAGCTAGGGCTGCTGTGACACCAGAAGAGAGGGTAGCCTCCTGGCAGAGAGGCTCTGTTCCTCACTGTAGCACCAGGATAGATAGGGTTGGGTATACAGGGATGAGGGGGAGGGGTCGCAAACGAGGGTTCGGAAGCTTTAGTGGGGGGGGGGACAGACAGGGATCTGGGCTCAGACTAATGGAGTGACAGCCTTGAGCTAGGGGCTGAATGAGGGGTGCAGGGCCCCGGGGGGGGGGGCATATGGAGATCAGTTCTACATTATACTTAGTAAGGAATTTGTCAAATATATTTCCTGAATATTTTTGTCTCACTTGTGAGACATACATATTCAGAGGTATTCTGAAATAAAGCTACCAAAATAATTGAAACTGGTGTGATTTTATATTGTTTTGACACATAAAATATGCAAAAATTGAAAATATTGTGTACAGACAGAATTGGCACAGAATCCCCCCTGAAGTAAATGTAGCAAACTTGCAGGCAGCTCAGTTGAACTGCTGCCATGAACAAATAGGCTACTGAGTGGGAGAAAATACCTTCTCCTCAAAGCCAATGCACTACAGATGCACCAGATTTTGTCAAGGTGTTGAGGGCAGAGAAGAAACAGAAGGATGCAAGAGTCAGTCTGTTTATCTACAATCATCTGCTCCCTCTTCTCGCAATTTCTCTTATGCAAGTTACCATAAAACACCACTTTCTCTTACTATTTATTTGTGTTCTGATGGCAGGGCTGTTTCTACAAATTTTGGTGCCCTCCCCAGGGTTGCTATACCCACAGTTATAGGATCGGCTCTATGAGTGCACAAGGGCAACACCAGCTGCCTCTGTTCTTTCCCCCGAAGGCTCCTGCAGGCTCTAGGACAGAGTTTGGGTGCAGGCTCTGGTCTGGGGCAGAGGATTGGAGTGTAGGGTTCAAGTCCACTGATGGCAGTGCGAAGCAGAACAACACTGCCCTAGACCACTCTGCTCTCCTAGCGGCATTATTCAGGGAAGGAGGCTTGGGAAAAGGGGTGGAACCACCCCCATGCTCATCAGTGGCTGGAAGTGGTGCAACATGACTGGGAGCAGGCAGAACAGAGTAGGCTGGGGTCAAGTCATTCTGCTTCCTACTGCTGCCTATGAGTGTGGGGTATGTATGTCCAGAATCAGATCCCTGCTACTGGTGCCCTACTAGTTCCCCAAATGGCATTGCTCAGGGGAAGGAGTGGAATTGGGGCAGGGTGCGTGCGGGGCCCTGCATCCCACCCCCCTAAGAGATGGCCCAGCTGGGCGCAGCCCATGGCAGGAGCCAGCTTGGGGATGGGGATGGCTGACAGCCAGCCCTGCCCCATACACAGCTGCCTAGGGGGCACCATGAAAACTGGGGCAATTTAATGCCTCAAATTTTCTAGTACCTACATGGCTGCATACTTTGCATATGTATAAAAGTACTTATCAGGAACTTAAAACACAATGAATAGTCTTGCAGCACCTTAGGCTATGTCTACACTGCAACACTATTTCAGGATACCTGACTATCCTGAAATAACCCATGTCTTCACATCAAGCCCATTATTTTGGGCTCGCTATTCTGATGTCTCTATAAACCTAATATATGGAGATATACCTATCTCATAGAGCTGGAAGGGACCTTGAGAGGTCATCAAGTCCATTCCCCTGCCCTCATGGCAGGACCAAGTACCATCCCTGACAGACTTTGCCCCACTCCCTAAATGCCCCCTCAAGGGCTGAGCTTACAACCCTGCGTTTAAGCAGACTAATGCTCAAACCACTGAGCTGTCCCACCCACCTCATTCTAGAGAAGGGACATTTCAGAATAGCACTTTATTTTGACATTAATGATGAAATAAGCTATTCTGAAATAGCATTGAAATAAGATACACAATTTGCATAGCTCAAATTGCATATCTGATTTCGAGTTACGGTGGTGTATAGACACCCCTTTAAAGACTAACAATATGCAGATGGTATCTTGAGCTTTTGTGGACACAACCCACTTCTTCAGCCCCATTATGCTAGGTGTTATACACAGAACAAAGAGAAAGTTGCTGACCTAGTGCGTTTATACTCTAAGATGAGAGAACAGGTGGGTACAACACAAGGTGAAGGTGTAAGAATGAGATTATTATGATATGAAAAGTGTGGTAATCTTCCTTCAAATCTGCCATAATACTTACATATACTATAATGCCAACAAGAAACTAGCCCACTAATGATTAGGTCAAAGGCCAAGTGAAAACAGTAGCTATTTACACAAAGTTTTAAAAAAAATATTGACTGTACATTTCTCTGTTTTCCCCTCTTGACCTAAGTGGTTGATTAATTTCTGGAGCCCAATGTGTTTTGATTTGGAGGATAAACTGATGTTGGAATTGGATATTTCTTTGGTCAGGTGCAATCCTATTTATTTACAAAGAGTGTACAAAGTCCTGCTTCCCTAAGCACCATAGGAATCAAACAGGAAATAATTTATTTGGCAGTTCTAAAGTGCAAAAAGCTCTAAAGTCTTTCTCCTGGGTCAGAATCTTAGTGCCTGTTCCAATTCCTTGTCTACTTCTCTGGAAGAATTTAGAAAAATTACTGGACAAGGCAACCTTTCACAAATAATTTATACAAGACAATATTAAGAGCTGGGGCATGTGCTGAGAATGGAAAAAGAACACTTACCAAATTCCACCAGGCTGTGTCTACATTGGCACCCTTTTCCGGAAAAGAGATGCTAATGAGACAAGTCGGAATTGCAAATGCCGCGGGGAATTTAAATATCCCCCACGGCATTTGCATGAACATGGCTCGGGGCTTTGCCGGAGAAAAGCGCCAGTCTAGACGGGATCTTTCGGAAAATAAAGCCTTTTCCGGAAGATCCCTTATTTCTGATTTTAAGAGGAATAAGGGATCTTCCGGAAAAGGCTTTATTTTCCGAAAGATTCCCGTCTAGACTGGCACTTTTCTCCGACAAAGCCCCGAGCCATGTTCATACAAATGCCGCAGGGGATATTTAAATCCCCCGCGGCATTTGCAATTCCGACTTGTCTCATTAGCATCTCTTTTCCGGAAAAGGGTGCCAATATAGACACAGCCCCCTTGAATGGAAGCCAGAAAATGGAAGAAGAGGAAGAGTGTGAATAACATGGAAAGTGACAGTTCTGAATGACATCAAGCACCTCAACATGAAATGGGCTACCTATCAACTACACTTCTCTCCAGATCTTCCCAACGTGCAGGAAAGCACAGGATGGACTAAGGTCTAAGGTGTATGTAGCTGGAGAGAATGGCTAAATTCCACCAGGTAAAGCCTTCTGCTGCAGAAGTGGAGACTGTTATAGATCTGGAAACTGAGGCACAGAGATTAAAGCCAGAATTCTCAAATTGGTTCATACAAGATAAAGCATTTAAATCCATCTTCAGGAACCCGTCTAAAAGTGATTTGATTTCTAGAAGTGCTGGAATCTAGGGGATCTGTAAGTGTTCAGCACCCATAGACTCGGGAGCTTCACTTTAGGCAGCCACGTCTGAAAATTTTGGCTTATTTGAGTAATTGAGGGTAGGAACTCAGTGTCATTGATTAAATTAATCACTTGCTTATTCTACATTCTCTCTCCTTCTATTGAGATGACCCCACTACCACCTGTCACAATGGGTGCTCAGTAGAGAAGCCAGCTTTTGGTGGTAGTACAAGTTGAACCTCTCTAGTTCAGAACCCTTGGGATCTGCCCAGTTCTGAACCAGAGCACTTTCCAGACCATGGGAGGTCAATATTGTCTAGCAGCATTACTAACACTTCCACTGCTTACTGCACAGTTAGAGGACATTTAGGGGTAGATTAGAGCTAAACAGCAGCACAGAACACTGAGAGCTGGGACTGATGGTTGTCAACAAACTTTATGGGACCCCGGGAAAATTGAATACACCCATGAATAGTGGACATCTTGCTAACTAAAATCATTCTGGACAATGGATGTTTCTGGACCAGAGAGTTCTGGTTTAGAGAGGTTCAACTGGTACTGTAATATTTGTGGTAGTCCAGCTGGAAATGCTCCTTACTGCTCCAACCAAGATGGGCTCTTCCCCAAAATCCAGGAGCCTATGGTTATGTTTCTTCTGGAGCCTAAAGGCCAGTCTTTGGTGTCTATAACAGGAGTGCAAATACTTTTTAATTTGCAGGAAAACATTGCCAAGTTTTCATCCACAGTGATCAGTGTGTATTTGCAAGGATATGTCTTTTAAAAAGACAAAAAATAGAAGCTGATATGCTCCTTTACATTTCCAGGTGTAAAATGGTGCAGGGGGAAGGAGAGAAAACAACAGCATGCTTTATGGGCTTACAAAGGTTGTTCCTATTTATGGAACAAGTAAACAATATAAATCAATTCCCCGTTCTCCCCTACTAGGAACAACCCATCCCACTTACCACTATGGCAAGCCTCCAACACAGAGGAGAGTTTCAGTTAGCAGCAGGGACAGATCTAGTGTTTACTGATCCTAGTACAGTACTAACATTGTATCATGTAGCTGACCTCTCACCCAGTAAGCCAACAGTGCCAAAGGCTTAACAGAAAGAAGCTGGCTCAGCAAGAGTGGCTGGTTTTTGACTGGAAACCCAGGTCAAACAGTGATCCTGCTGGCTCTGGACGGCATGCCTGACCAGGTCGTTGACTGGATAGCAGGGCTGTGCAGCAGGTCTGGCAGGCTTCCTGCCAGCCTCCTTGCCACTTGGCACCTGGGAAACATAGGCATCCCCCCTCATGTTCCTACAGACAGGGGCTCTCACCAGGTCCCTGAGACAGCCTGATGAAACTGAGCAAGCACTAGAGAAGGGGGAATGGAATGAGCAGGCTTGGGCAGGGTAAGACTATTGGGTTTTGTGCCTGTAGAAAATTGACCATCCTGGGCTCAGCATAGAGCAGTCTGGCAGGTGGGGCCTTCAGTGTGATAATTCTGAGGCTGGGATTACTGTGGACCTGGGTGACGAGTTATATGGGCCCGTGATTCCCGGTCACCGGGAATATTCCTAGCCTGGGTCCCAGCTTCAGCAAAGTTCAGGGCTGGGTCTCTCCCCTGGCCCCATCTGTCACCCCCCTGTGCTCCTTGTACGCATCTCCCAGTTACACCCTGCATGCTTCCCTCTGGTGCATCCTCGGGCCCCACCTGCCACCTGGCCCCACCACTGGCAGTGGGGCTAGATCCTCTCCAAGCCTCTTGCTCAGTGTGGCTGCAGACATGTCCCTGGGACCCCTAAGGTGTGTCTGAGTGCTGCCCCTACCTACAGCACCCCTGTGATCAACTGAAGCTGTGGCAATGGAGCTTGTGGGCAGCGGTGCGTAGAGAGCACCCTGCCTAGGAACTGCGGCCAGAGGGGGGGTGCCACAGGTAAGCACTGCACCCCTCCCCCTCCCAAACTCTCTCTCAGAGCCTGCCCCCCCCCACCTCTTACCCTAGCCCAGAGCCTGTCCCTAGCCCCCCATCTCCTTCCCCAGCCTACTCCCGCCATCCCAGCTCCCTTAAGGCTGGCGAGGGGACAAAATGGGGGGCAGAGCGCGGGCGGGGCATGAACATTTCTGCAGCCCCGGGGACCCCGCCTGAGAGGCCTGAGAGAAGCGGGCGAGGAGGGAGGAACTCGCCAGCAAAGGCGGGAAGGGAGAGGGGGAGGGGGAGTCAAGGCGAAGGTGGGCAGCTCCCCGAGAGGAGCGGGGGTGGGGGGCGGGGGAGCGGCTCCCGCGGGGAGGGCGGAGACAACGCGGGTCTCCGCGCCCCCAACGACGTGCTCGGAGCCTGGCGGTCACTCCCCGGCGAGGGCGGGCTCTGCGGCGCGGCGAGGGCGCTGGGCCTCCATAAAGGCCGCGGGGGGCGGCGCGGCGCCAGGGCGCTCCGCTGGCCATGGAGTGGGTCGTGCTGCTGCTGCTGCCCCCGCTGGCGCTCGGCGCGCTGCTCTACCTGCTGGGCCGCTGGCTGCTCGGCTTGGACGGCGACTTCACCCTGCTGTGGGCGGAGTGGCGGGGCAAGAGGCCAGGTAACCCCGCGGCCGCGCCCCCCCACCCCCGGCCAGCGTGGCTCCGGAGGGGGCTTTTCAACCCGGGGACGCGCCTTTTAATCCGATTTTACCTGGAGCGATTTTACCAAAGCCCCGTGTGGACGCAGTGCTCCGCATTCCAATGTCTGGCTGCAGCGGACCCCGCATTGAGCCCGCTGGAGTGCCCGGGGAGTGTCCACACGGGGGTTTAGTGCTGTTCAGCGAATCCCTCTTGTAAGTGAACGTGGATTGCTTTTCCTGACTGTCCCTGTCTCTGTCTAGGGGGTAGGGCTGGGAGACTAGGGGCTGGGATAGAAGCCAGAGAGGGGAGGGGTCTTAGTGGTGAGGGAAAGCCATGGAGTGGGTGTGGGATAGTCAAAGGAAAATATGAGGGAGAGAGGGAGGATCTAGGATAGGAGCACTGTTCCCTGTCAGCTATGCTCTTTGGCAGTCACTCAGAAGAGTCAAATGCCTGATTAGCAGTGCCCACAGCTATGTTTTTTGGTTCCTACTGGTGATGCACATTTGCATGTGCCTTGGTGCACATACAAACGTATTGTGCGCATGGATGGGAAAGATTGGATAGGAAGGGGGGTATTTAGGAGTCTTTGCTACATCCCTATTTATACTCTTAAAAAAAAAAAAAAGAGGCGGGAGGCACATGCCTCTGATCAGATAATGCTGCTGTTGCCCTGCTCAGCTGTGGAAAAACTGAGGAAGAGTTTTTGAAAACATTTCAATATTCGCTATTCATGCCATCCAACTGCTAGATGCTTCAGATGGGTTGGAAATTAAACCCATGCGTTTTGAAAAAGGACAGCTACTTTAAAGTAGTTGGCTGTTAGGTCAGAAAAGTTAATCAATGAGAGTAGGTAGCCCTGTACTGGAAATCTAAGCTGTCACTATGAGCTAATGGAGATAGTTATGGGTTATGGAAATTTTTGTAAGATGTTTCAATCTGGTTTTTAATTTGTTTTAAATACATTGCACTAGGTTACTAAGGTTTAACAGATTAAGGATGCAAAATCCCATTTAATCAGCTAATGTGCACCAATACAGTGCTAATAATTCTCTTTCTAGGTTTATTCTTAAGTCTTAGAGGGGTAGCTATGTTAGTCTGTATCTTTAACAAGTAGTCCTATGGCACCTTAGAGAGACTAATAAATATATCAGATCCAGCTTATCTGTTGAAGTGGATTTTACCCACAAAAGCTCATGATCTAATATATTTTTGCTAGTCTCTAAGATGCCACAGGACTGCCCATTGTTGTTATACATTTATTCTAGTTAGGGATATAAAATCCTGGTTAATAAGTTAACTGGATAACCTATTAAGTGGGATCCAGCTTCCCCTCCCCCTCCCCCCTAGCATGTGAGGCAGGCAGCTGGAGAGTCTCTCTCCCCCCCTTCCCCCAGGGATGGAACAGCCATCCCCCTGGTGGGCCATGTGTTGGGGAAGGGGGCTACTCCTGAGCACTGGTTAACCACTGCCTGGAAAGCAACCACTTGATAAAGGTGATACTTATTGGCTGTGTCTAGACTGGCAAGTTTTTCCGCAAAATCATCTGCTTTTGCGGAAAAACTTGCCAGCTGTCTACACTGGCTGTTTGAATTTCCGCAAGAACACTGACGATCTCATGTAAGATCGTCGGTGTTCTTGCGGAAATACTGTACTGCTTCCGTTCGGGCAAAAGCCCTCTTGCGCAAGTCATTTGCGCAAGAGGGCCAGTGTAAACAGCACAGTACTGTTTTCCGCAAAAAAGCCCCGATCACGAAAATGGCGATCGGGGCTTTTTTGCGGAAAACCGTGTCTAGATTGGCCACGGATGCTTTTCCGCAAAAAGTGCTTTTGCGGAAAAGCATCCTGCCAATCTAGACGTGCTTTTCCGAAAATGCTTTTAATTTCCGAAAAAACTTTTCCGTTAAAAGCATTTTTGGAAAATCATGCCAGTGTAGACGTAGCCATTGAGTAATGGGTTACCAGTTAACATCCCTAATTCTAGTATGATGTCTAGTTTGATGACATTGTTACTTTATAGTATTACACTTGCTAGGTATCCTACAGAACAAGTGATGACTGTACTTTTTAGAAAGAACAATGAATGAGGGTACCAGATGAAATGAGGGATAGCAGGTGAGAGAGCACAAGGATTACAACATTTTACAAAATGTGTTACTGCTCCTACTGTCTCCTCTTGCTCCCGAATATGAAAGCTGCAAGTTTTCTTTTCCTCTCTCAAATACCTCTTCAGAACGGATTGCTTTATTTTATCAATTAAACCCAGGCATTAGCTTCCACTCTCATAAAAACTGTTAATTAAAAACTTAAAGGAAATTAATCACACAACACAAACCAATCTTATGTTTTCAAGTTCTCCGTATAATGTCCTCCCCAGAGTGTTTTCCCTTTCCTCATCCTTAGCACATTGTGATATCAGAAGAATTTCTCAATCTGTATCTTTGACTTGAAAATCCAGAGGATAGAGAACAGGTCTACCCTTTTACACTCTACAGTGCCATGTGTATCCATGTCAAAAGGTTAAATGTTGAATAATGGTTACAAATATCTGATGGATCTTTCTAATATAGTTTTCTTCAGGTTATTTTTTATAGCTGTTTCAGTCCTTCTCACTTGATTTCTCCTCCCTCCCCCTCTTCCTTTTAGATTCCTGTTTGGGTCCCATGTTTTTCAGTGGCCACCTGTGATATGTTTTCAGGAAATGCATGAGGAATTATGGTAGCCTCGCTGCTTTTTTTTCAGCACTTGCAAACAATGTGTTCAGCTCTCTCGTTGGAAATGGTCAGTATTGTAGGCCTTTTGTAGAAAGCAATCTTGATACCACATAAATGGATGCCTTGTGGCTTGTTTTATTGGTAAGACTCACAAGATATTAGGCATTGCATGACTATAAAGGAGGAATGGTCCTTGACTTAAAATACTGACAACCTATGATTTGACCCTGAAAGATGCTCTGTGTCCAAACCTTATGCCTATGGACTCCACTGAGCAAAGGGTTCAGCTGCTCCAAGTAGTCAGTGGTTTGCAGGATTGAGGCCAAAGAAAAAGAGTAATAGTACAAGATACAAATAGGTCAAAATGATGGTCTGGCCCCAGTAGTACCCGCAGTTGTATAAAATCTGCTCATCATTTCAGTTTCACTGAGCCTGCTATTTAAATCCTGTCTTGATAGGAGACTCTATAGCACCACCAAAAAAAATCTATTGATAGTTTCTCAAAGTCCCTTCCTCCTGTTCTATTAAGTGCAACTTTCTGAAAGTTTCTTATAACAACACCTTAACTACAACTCTGTGCAAAAGATTAGCATTCTAATATAAAAAGGAAGGTGGTCTAATGGTTAAGACATCGGAGTGGAAATTATAAGATCAGGACATTTATTTTTGGTTCTGCAACAGACTTGGCAATAACATTGGGTGTTCTAGTTAAACAAACAAACAAACCTTGTTCTGAATTGTGAAAAGTTGTGTTTTTTCCCCATGCACAGCATATTATGCATAACTCACTATCACCCCGGTGAAAGAATTTTTCTACATGTGGTCTGTGTTTAAGATTACCAAAGGGATCTGCATCTCCATTTGATGTTTTTTATGGGTCTGCAAATGGAAGAAAGCTAAGGAAGGCTGTGCTTAAGCTTCATACAGAAACATATTAAGGATATGTTTATGCTGAGGTACTTTAAAAAAAAAAAAAGCATTGAATTTCAGAGGCTGACTCAGCTGATTGGGCCCTGGAGCTAAAAATGCTAGAGTAGACATCTGGGCAGGAGCCCAGATCCCACAAGAGTGGAAGGTCACAGAGTTGGGCTTTAGCCTAAGTGTTTATACTTAAATTTTATAGCCCTGCAACCTAGACCCCATGAGCACAAGTCTGCTGTAGGCCAGCTGTAGCTATGCTGCACAGTCTTTCATTGCAGTTTAGTCATGCACTGTGGCTGTGTCTACACTGGCATGAATTTCCAGAACTGCTTAAAACGGAATACTATTCCGTTTTCAGTTTTTCCGGAAAAGGAGCGTCTACATTGGCAGGCTGCTTTTCCGGAAAAGCCCTTTTTCCGGAAAAGCGTCTGTGGCCAATGTAGACGCGCTTTTCCGGAAAAGAGCCCCGATCGCCATTTTCGCGATCGGGGCTTTTTTCCGGAAAAGACTACTGGGCTGTCTACACTGGCCCTTTTCCGGAACAGTGTTCCGGAATAAGGACTTGTGCCCGAGCGGAAGCAGAATAGTTTTTCCAGAATAGCGGCTGATTTTGTACAGTAGAGCATCGTTGCTTTTCCGGAAATTCAAGGGCCAGTGTAGACCGCTCGCAGCTTATTCCGGAAAAGCGGCTGATTTTCCGGAATAAGTGGCCCAGTACAGACACAGCCTGTATGTGTGGTTTGGAAGAAGCAAGATCTCCTCCATGGGATTTGTTGGCTTGATTCCTTCACTGAGCTCTCTTGTGCCACAAACAGATTAAAGGAGGGGTCTAGCATGCCTTTTAAGATGTGTGGCAGCCGTTCTCTGAAGCATGTTAGAAACTGCACAGCTCCTTAAGTCTCAGAGTTAACTGAGTTAGTCTGTATCTGCAAAAACAAGGAGGAGTCTTGTGGCACTTGAGAGACTAATAGATTTATTAGGGCATAAGCTTTCGTAGGAGGAAGTTGCATGTGTTAAGAATTTCAAAACCAGATTACAAAGGGAGACATCTGAACTGGAATTCATTTCCAAATTCAGTACTATCAATTTAGGATTAAATAAGGATCTCAACTGGTTAATGCCCACCAAATGCTATGAATGATCACTTCCACCCGGACTTAATTAGCTTTATTAACACAAGCAACTTCTTCCATATATATACATACACACACACAAGCCCTCCCCCCCCGCTTCTGTAACTTTCACTCCACTTGATCAGATGAAGTGGATTTTACCCATGAAAGCTTATGCCCTAATAAATTGGTTAATCTCTTATGTGCCATGGGATTCCACTTTGTTTTTTGCTCCTTAAAAGTTTGCAAGAGGGCCTGCCTAATATGCACAGGCTGGCTGTTCCAAAGGTGTTGTGCCAAATAACTGCAGGCTATAAAATTTAAACACGCTCTCTCCCTGCACAGGTTCTTATAGCTGATAGTATCTGGATGTCTTGCAAAAAGTATCAAGGTAAGGCAGGATACAACAAGCTGACTTTCTTCCACTTCCCTAGGTAGCATTATGTGTGTATATATGTCCATACATGCATGTGCCTCTTGTTACCCACTCTTCAGCGGATGGTTGCTGATGTTGGTGGAAGGCTAGGCTAAAGAGAGGAGCTTAGCTTTTAGAAGACACGTTTATGGTCCTTCATACCTCTCCAGGAGGGAGTTCCATAGTCTGAGACCAGTTGATTAGAAAGCGTTCTCTGCTTTCAGCTGTTTGATCCTTGAGAGTATTTCACTGTTCCTGAGAAGTGTAACCATCAGGAGTGAGATGCTTCCCTCAATGAAAGATGGTCATTTGAGGCCCATCAGGTTACCTACAGTGATAATCTCTATATTGAAATTAATGAGTGGGGAGCCAGTGTACTGAATGAAACAGTTGTAAGACCTTTGTGCACCTCATGTTGCTCAATAGGCAGACTGACTTTCAGACCATTTTTTTTAAAAGGTCTTTACAGTCATTCTCAAGTATGGGGGAGTTGCAATAATCCATTCTAACAGTCGTGCAGATATGGCTTACTCTGGTCTGGCCTGTGACGCACACCACCCCATACTTCATGAAAATTGGTTTGTGAATACACATAGCTTGTAGATGACTTATACAAAAGACCTCCTATAATCTATCAATTTTAATGTTAGTCTGCTGGAACTATATATCTTAGTGCATATTTCATTCTTGTATGTGAAGTTAGAAATATGAAGTGTGAATCTGTTTATAGTTTTAAATGTGCTGTTGAGAGCCATACTGGTGCCCTAGAAGCCTAATAGTTTGATCAACTCACCAACTTGAAAACACCCTTGTTTGTCCTGTAAATCTGCAAGATGGTTGATTTAAAAAGACATGTGACCTTGCCACTATGTACTAGAATCCATTCTGAACCTGTTTTTTTATTATTATTATTATTAATGTAAAGAGGGGATGCCAAACAAAAGATTCCCACCCTGGGAGAGAGCTTCCCATTGCTTAGGCTGAGCCCTTGATCTGCAGCTGGCTTTTGAAACCCTGAGAAGAGACAAAGAACTCTGAAGGGCCGGAGACCATAGTTCCCTCTAAGGTGTGCGCCTGTGCAGGTGCCACACCATGAATTTGCCTCCTACACATCTTTTCAGCAGAGCTACGTAGTGACTGTTCAGCTGCTCCCAAGTGGGGCCACATGGTAGGCAGCTGACCTGCCCCAGGAGCATCTGGGTAACAATCGCATGGCTCTGGCCCTAGTTTCAGCCATTCTTCTGCTCTTGGGCCGGGGCCAGGGTGTTAAATAGCACCACGGCCTTGGCTGCAGCCCGGCACATGGGGCAGCTGCCCTCCCCACAGCCCTGCACTGGCACCAAGGGAGTGGAAGGGGTTGGGGGGCTGCAGGTGTCAGGAAGCGAGGTAAGAGGTGGAGGGAGAACTAAGGGGAAAGTGGGGGTGAGAGGAGGGGGCCAGGGCAGGAGAAGAAAGGGTAAGACACCAAGGGGTGAAGTGGAGGAGAGAGAAATAATGAGGGGAAAGGGCAGGAGGAGTGGGGGGAGGGGTGGGAAGGTGTAAGTGGGGAGTGGGGGAAGGAAGGAGACAGGATGATGCTTGGAGAGGGGAGGGATAATGGGGGCAAGAGGAAGAAAAGTGGAGAGAAGTGCATGCCAGGAGAAGACTGTTGAAAGGAGGGGTGGGCATGAGGAAGGCCATGGATAGAGCAAGTCATGTGTGAGGGCAGAGGGGTGTGAGGAAACTGGGTTAGAAGGTGGTGAGGGGTGGGCACCAGGGAGGAAGATGACAAGGGGAGCAGGTGGCAGTGAGGGAATGGGGAGGCCAGGAGGGCACAGGGGATAAAGGAAGATGCAGGTGCCAGGAGGATTGTGGGGCTGAAAGCAGAAGGGCAGACACAGGGAGGGGAGCTGAGGGAAGGGGTGGGTACCAGATGGCAGAGGAGAGAGGCAGGGCTGGTGGGAGAGGTGTTGGGAGAGGAAATGGGGAGGGGGCTAGAGGAGGTGTGGGTGGGTAAGGTGGGGGGGAAGGCAGGTGCAGGGGTCAGATGTGGACAGGTGCAGGTCCCAGGAAGGCTGAGGGGAGTGAAAAGGGCAGGACCCAGGACAGCAAAGGAGGGTGAGGGATGGGGTGGGGGTGGAGGGAGGGAAGCAGATAGGGTGAGACAGGGCAGCAGAGGGGAAAAGGCACCCAACTTATAAAACTCTCCCACGGTGGCACACATCTGAACAAGTGTATATGACCTCAATATTGGTGCATAAGACAACTCGCTCCACTCCTGGATGGAAAATCTTAGCGAGAATACTGCTGGAGACCTAAGTGAGAGTATGAAAACCAACTCTGACTTGAAGCTAACTGAATTTACAACAGCCATTTTGGGTAAGAATTTGCATGTAACAAGTTTCTTAGACTACGTCTACACAGCAGCGCTATTTCGGGATACCACAGGTATCCCAAAATAGCTATTCTACATCTTTTGAGCGCGCCCGTTATTTTGAAATATAACAGGCTTGCTATTCCCGCATCCCTGTAAACATCATTCCATGAGGCATAAGGGATGTTTCAGAATAGCAGTTTATTTTTAAATAAGTGCTGAGTGGACAGTGCCAAATTTTGTAATGGGCTAATTTGAAAGTAACTCGAAATAAGCTATGCAACTTGCGAGAAACACTGATCTTAGAGGGGGTGGACATTCCCCTGTACAGTGTCCCCTCCCCCCAGCAGCCACTAAAGGAGGTGGACAGGAAGAGTGTGGAGAAAGGAGTGTGAAGTTATCTGCAGCTGAGAGGGGTACCAAGAACAGCCCTACAGGGAAAGAGCAAGTCCTATCCTATTCAAGCAATTCCTAGACTAGCAGCTAGGAGGCCCTGCCCTGACCTGACCTGATTATCAGCACAGGAAAGGTCAGACCCATCCCCATAAATTTTCTCCAACTGTAGGAACCTCTGGGGCTGCTGCCCTGTCCCAGAGCATCCTGCATCAGGGAAAGCCATCCGGAGGTGGCTCTTATCTCCCTTGAGAGCAGCTATGTAGGGAATGTTCACATACTGTCTCTCTCCAGTTCAGTCAGAGCTAGAAGCCTCTTTGCTGGGGCACTCTTAACACTGAGGGAAGATGAGATTTCACAGGAAGGATCATGAAATAAGCTCTGTGAAACTTTTTCATGGCTGTGAAACTGTGATGGAAACCAATTCCAAAGTGTCTTTCCACGTTTGTTCCATCTGGGTATGTCTAGACTGCAGAGTTTTTCCGGGATACCAGAGGTATCCCGGAAAAACTCTGCCACATCCAAGGAACGTGTCTGCTCTTCCGGAAAAATATCGGAAAAGCAGATTAATTTTTTCAGCATCCCTGTAAACCTTGCTTTATAAGGAAGAAGGGATGTTCCCGAAAAGGTACAAGTGTGCTCTTAAACTACTTTTTATACGATTGATGTACACACAGATATAAGCAATGGGCTTAGAACAGCACAAATAATTATCTAGAATCTGAGAGATCAGGTAATTAGCAGTAAGTTAATGATGGCCAGTCACTTTCCTGCCAAGAAGCATAGTGTCAGGGGAAAAATGAAGTCTCTTGGGATAGTTTCAGAGAACTGCTCCAAAGCACACTCTTGTCTCTCTAACTTTTATGAAATACAGGGTCATTGCCTATTCTGCCTATTTTGCCTATGAAATACAGGGTCATTGCCATACTGGGTCATTGCCTATTCTGCACTAAAGTACTTATTAATAAAACATTCCTAATAGTTTTAGGCTATGTCTACACTGCACTTTCATCAGTAAAAGTTTTGTTGGTTAGGAGTGTAGGGGAGAAACCCCTTCCTCCCTGACTGACAGAAGTTTTACTGAGGAACAATGCTGGTGTGAACAGGGCTTGTTGGTAGGTGAGCTGTCGGCCTTACAGTGGCTCTGCTGTAGCAACATTGCTGTGCTGCTGTAAGGAGTGCCGTGTAGACGCTGCCTTAGTCATAATCTTTTCTATCAAAGGCTCCTAAGAAAATGAAATTGTTTGTTTAGAGGTATTTGCTATTTGTAGGATGACCTTTGTCAGACATGTGTTTGGTAAAGTCGTGACATGGAATATTTATAATCAAACGTTTCTCAAGTTCTGTTTAAAAAGTAAACTGGACTAAAGGTCAGAGGATACAAGTGATGGAAAAACACAGATAAGCTTGTCAACTCAAATCTGGTAAAAACTGTGTGCATAGATTTCCACCCCTGCCCGAGGGCAAAGTGTGTTGAACTTTTATCCGTAACATGCCCATGTGAGTCTACATAGCACAAGTATAATGGAGATCATCCAAATAAGGGAGGAATAAGAAAAGGTCTCAGACTTTATATTCATAGAGAGAATACTAAGAGTCTTCTGTTTCACTAAAGCTAAAATAAAACAGTCCCAGATTTCTCAAAATTGGACCATGCTCTAGCATTGTGGTGGGCAATAATTTTTAGTGGGGGAGAGGGCCCACTCCAAGATTTTGAAAAGTTGTCAAGGGATGCACTTTTCTGTGGAAGAGATGAGGTGGGGTGTGTGTGTGGCGGGGGGGGGGGGGGGAGATCTAGGATAGAGGCTGAGTACAGAAGGGCTCATGGGGGTAAGGGACTGGGGTGCAGGAGATAGTGTGAGGTCTGAGAGGGAGTGTGGGTGAAGGAGGGGGTTGTGACCCAGGTCAGGGGAATGGAGTGCAGGGTCTGGGAGGTTGTTTGGGTGCAGGAGAGGATTCTGGCCTGGGGGAGGGGCATAGAGGGTACAGAGCCTAGGAGGGGGTTGTGACCTTGGGCAAGGGGGTGCAGAGGGTTTGGGTGGTGACCTGGGGAGGGAGTTGGGGTGTGGAGGGAGGAGCAGGGATGACAGAGGCAGGCTGTGGCTGGGAGTCACTTTCCTAAGGGTCTCCTGGCCAGCACCCCTAAGGCAGGCTGGGCTCCCTGCCTGCTTCAGCCCCAGATCACTTAGAACTGCAGGCTATTCGCTCCATCTGGCTCTCTGCTCCAGGAGGGGGAAGAGTCTTGTGCTGCCCCCTGGCCAATCTCTCAGCTGCTATTGGCTGCTTGTTTCCAGTCAATAGGAGCTGAGGATTGGGGGGTGGGCTGTGGGTGGGGAGATCACACACAGCCACCTATCCTATGTGCTTTAAACCTGTGGCAGCTGTGTGCCTGAGGGCCCCAGCAAAATGTGGGGTTGCATATTTTTCAGAAACAATAGATAAATCAAGAAATGCCCACACAACAGAATATTTCAAAGTGGCAGTGAAAGTTGTAATAGTGTGATGAAAAATTCAACTGTCATGTGCAGTTTAGTCCTAGACAATGCTGAAGACGTGACAAAGATGAGAAGATACTTAGAAGAAACAGAAGAAAGCTCCTTAATGTATGGGTGCCATGTTCACTTAGTGCATCTTTTAGCCAAAGACTTAAGAATGTCGTCTTGAGGAATAAAAAAAAATTGTTGAAGTCACAAAATACACAGTCACAAAGCCCCCTCTGACTCCAAGTGGCTGTCTTGTCACAAATCAATTCTACTAGCCAAATACACAGAGGCATTGG
The DNA here is from genome assembly GCF_049634645.1 of Pelodiscus sinensis. Lineage (NCBI taxonomy): Eukaryota > Metazoa > Chordata > Testudines > Trionychidae > Pelodiscus > Pelodiscus sinensis. Next base: position 12,810,509 of record NC_134714.1, on the reverse strand, counting down.
AATTACAATTCATCCGCAAAACCAGTTCTCATGTTAATAGACTCAATGGTGATGAGGGATGGTTGGGACACTATCAACCTAACATTCAGTGAGGGTGCAAACAGCTCTTTGTGTAGATTCCTGTGTTAGGAAGGGTACTATCTATTGATTTTATCTGCTTCGTTTCAACTACCCAATCTTCAGGTGCTTACTAATTCCCAACTCGGCCTTCCTGTTTTTTCCCTTTGATTTTCCATACCCTCTGCTCCTTGTTTTCTACCTCCTTCCTTCCTTCCCTCCCTGCCCCCCATTTATTTTGGGTCTGCACATCCTAAACTCCAAACTCTGGTCATCTGAAGAAGTGGGCCGTGCCCACAAAAGCTCATGATATCATCTACGTGTTTTGTTAGCCTATGAAGTGCTAGCACTTTGTTGTTTTTTTCCTATACAGACTAACTATGCTACCCCCTTAAGGTTATCAAAATTGTGTTTTTAAAAAAAAATGCCATGCCTTTTCACGAACTCAAACTTCAAAGTCTTGTATAACTAGTTAGCTCTGTTTTTGGAGGGGCTTTTTATAAAGGAAAAACTTTACTAACGTCTTTGGGGGCGGGGCAAAATAGAAAAGACGCAAGATATTTTGAAAGGGGGGAAAAAATTAAAAAATAGGTCAATTTGGCACACTTGGAAATGAAAACATTCAAAAGTTAATACTTTGTTGTTTTTTCCCCCCCCTCTGTGAAAATAGGTCGTCATACTTCAGCCAGTTCTGGTAACACAAGGAAAAATCATGAGTTATGCTTTTGTTGACAATTCCCATCAGAGCCTTTAGCTTTATTTTTTAGATCTAGAAGAGACAGATACATGCCTAACCAGCTTTGCACTCCAGAAAACCCCTCTAACTCTCATTAAACTTCAGAGGGGTAGCAGAGTTAGTTTGTAACTGGAAAAACTTAAGCAAATAGTCTAGCAGCACCTTAAAGACTAACAAAACATGTAGACGGTATCATGAGCTTTTGTGGGCACAGTCCACTTCAAATGACCGGTGTTATGAGTCGGGGATATGAAAACTCAAAATAAATAGGAGAGGGGAAGGGGAGGAAGGGTAAGCAGATAAAAATCAAAGTCAATAGATAAGATTCCTAAAACAGGAAGGATACCACTCAGGGAGCTGTTAGCACCTTCAATGGTAGAAGGTAGTAGGTAGAATCCCCACCAGCCCATATCATGACTGAGTCCATTAGCATGTGAATTGAATTTGTGGATGAACTGGGGTTCCAGGGCTTCTCTGTGTATTTGGCTTGTAGAGCTCATGATACCATCTACATGTTTTGTTATCTATAAAGTGCTATCAGACCATTTGTTGGTTTTTCCTATAACAGACTAACTCGGCTACTCCCGGAAGCTCCGAAACAAGATGGTATCATGAACTTTTATGGGTATGAAGAAATGGGTTGTACCCACAAAAGCTGATGATACCATATATAGGTTTAATTAAAAAGTCAAATGAAAATAAATGCAATTCCCATTAGGCACCTATCTGTCCCTTTAATGTGTCTGTAAATCTAAGCCATTAACACTTCCTTATCTTGCTGCTTTCTTTCAAGCATGAAGCAGCTCCAAGTAGCAGCTGCTTGACAGCACCCCGCCTTGCTCTACTCTCCCTCCTCTTCCCCCCCAAGCTGCTGAATTCCCTGCAGGAAGGAGTTCCTGCCCTCATGCCAATGAAAATTGGCTTGTGTGCCACTAATGGCACAGGTGCAGTAGGTTGCTGATCTAGACAGTGCTTGGTCCTGCCATGAGGGCAGGGGACTAGACCTGATGATCTCTCGAGGTCCCTTCCAGTTCTGTATTCTAGGGCTATGTCTGCACAAGATCATGCCAGTGTAAAAACTCTTTTGCGGAAGAGTTCTTGTACAAAAACTCTTCCAGAAGAGAGCATCTACACTGGCATGTGCTTTAGCGCAAGAGCATCCCTGCCAGTGTAGACGCTCTCTTGTGCAAGAAAGCTCTAATGGCCATTTTAACCATAGGGCTTTCTTGCGCAAGTAATTCATGTTGTCTGTGTACACTGGCCTCTTGTGCAAGAACAGCTGCGCAAGAGGGCTTATTCCTGAACGGGAGCATCAGAGTTCTTGCGCAAGAAGCACTGATTTCATACATTAGAACATCAGTGTTCTTGCACAAGTGTAGACCAGTGTAGACAGGCAGCAAGTTTTTGCGCAAAAGTGGCTGCTTTTCTGCAAGATCGCACCAATGTAGACACGGCCTAGGATTCTGTCATTCTACACTGATGATATAACTGACTCCTCTTTAGAATAAGAAGTTTAGACTAAATCTTAAATGTTACATAAATGTTCCGCAATTGCAGCAGTCTCCTGAGTTGCTAGTGACACTGAAAATTAAAACAAAATAAGTTTTATTAACACTTACAGGCAAGTCCTAACACTACTAAATGAACAGTGTCCTTAAAACTTCTACAACTATCTCTCATCTTCCCTACTCCCACTGTCATTTGGATTCATGGACTGAAACAGAAATGAGTTTTCCTGCTTTTTCAACTCCTAGCCTGTTTCTTAGCTTTGAGTGAGCAATGCTAAACAATGAAATTATTTTCTGTGCCTGTAGAGGAAGCTACTGCTGTGAAAAGTTGGCTTAGCAACTGAAGGAACTTTGTTTCAAGGTGCCTGGTAATTGAATTCCACCAAATTCAGAGGAGTGACATTAATCAGTAATTTACTTTCATTAATAAACCAGTGTACATAATTGTTACCTGAGAGACAAGGACACATCTCTTTACACAGAGAGAGAGGACAAATTTCACCAGCTTATACTGTACAGGTCACTAAACACAGCAAAAAATGGATGTATCTAGGGTTCAGTTGTCAGAGGGGCTGTATACTTGGGCACTGGGGACAGGTATCTCACAGTGCTGTTTTCAATTAACATCTACAGCAGGGGTCGGCAACCCCTGGCATGCTCACCATAAGCAGCATATGAGCCAATTTTTACTGGCACATGGGGCGGGAACTGGGGAAGGGCGACTGGCACACGTGGTGCGCAGTGGCCCGGGCTACATAGAGCTGCTCCCAATGGGCTGTGTGTGGGGGCAGGGAGCCCTTTCCCCAGCACCCCACGGCACCCAGCCAGGCTGGAGACAGCCCTGGGCTCTGCCTGCCCCAGACCTGGAGCCGCAGCCGACAGGCAAAGGGCTGGGCCAGCCAGGGAAGAGATTCTGTTCCCCCCACCGCCTCTCCTCGCCCCAGTACTGCTTGTGGGGGGCTTCAAGTCCCAGTGCTGCTGCCCTGCCAGTGAGTGCTCTGAGGGCACAGGGATGTGGGGGGAACAGGCGGATGCAGGGGCAGGATGGGAGGGGTTGCATTGAGGGGCATGAGGCAATACAGGGGATCAGTGTCTGAGGGAGGGGGGAAGGGGCATAGGAGAGTGAGGCTGGAGCAGAGGGAAGAGATGAAGTAGGATACAATTTTACTTTGCAGAAGCTACACTTGCCTCCCTCCCCAACTAGCTATTTGGCTGCATTCTCACCCTCTGAGTTATTCCCCCAACCCCTCCCACCCCCAAACTACCTCTCGTACCCCCACCACAACCCTTCCTGTCGCCAAACTCCCTTCCAGACCATACCCTCTCCACCCCGTCCACCTCCCACCCAGATCCTGCATCCCTATCCCACTCACTGGCAGCTCTTTCTCTCACATTGAACCCCTCATTTTTGTTCCTACCCCGGGCCTAATGGGGTCCACAAAATCCACAAAATCTGGAGCTCCAGAAAAGTAAGTCTAGCCTATGGGAAGCCCTGAACCTCAGTCCTCCCTGTCCCTTCCCCTCACCCCGTGAGGCTGGAGTGCCAGAAGAATGAGGTGTCTCAGTTGGGAGCCACATCAGTGAAGGCTGGGGGCTTGGGGAGGAGTTATTTGCTTCTCACTTGTGTGGCCTCCAACTGATTTCACTGTGGGTCAGTAACCCTGACACAAAAAAAGGTTCCCCACCCAGCCAAAAATAAAGAAAACATTGAAACCTTTTGTTTGACATAATATTTTACTTTATTTAAAATAAGTTTGATAAACTAAAATGTCATAAAATACTTCTGTAGCAACCATGTTGTTTTAGTTTCACTGAAAAGAGCAGGAGGATATAAACTAATTCTCCTTCAAAATGTTCTATGAAAATCTGTGGTTGGTTGTTTTGATCAATTTATTAAGAATTGGCCTATTCTCCTAACCATGATTAAATAGAAGGAAGTAGCTAATTCAAAGCATCTACTGTGGGATTAAAGAGGAATGTAGAAGATATACTCAGTATACTGAAACCTATTATCCATAGCATTAAACTTCAGAGAAATTGCTGATGCTGTTGAAATTTGGAATGCACTTCAAAAGATATTAACTAAAGAAATACCTCACCAGAAGGTTGAAATGCCTCACAAGAAGAATAAAATGCAGGCAATAAAGAAGCTAATGGATCAAACATTAACTCTACCTCTTTTCTTGCAAACATTCTTAACCCTAGATACAAAGGTAGATACCCAACTTCTGAAGATGCTGCTGCCGCCACGGCAAGAACATCTCAAAATCATTCCAGTCATAATTCATTTCAGAGCTGGAGTGAAACCATTTAATCAGTACTTTGTATAAAATTTAGGATTTAAGTAGTCATAAGAAATAGCACACAGAGTAACACAGGTCACTAAATTAAATAAAACAGAACATGCAAGCTAATCTTAATACACAGAGATACTACGTGTAACTAGCTTCTCAGTCAAAGTTGTTCTAATCACCTTCTTTCAACCTGGAAAGCCTTCCAGCTGGGACACTTTCCCTCAGTTCAATTTTATAAATTTCCAGCAATCATCTTGGATGGGATACCCCCGGAAAAGGTGACCTAGATTACTTCACTCCCCATCATGGAATAGGTTTAGCCTAAGGTGGGAGTCCTTTTGTTTTGTTGACTCTTTCCTTGCTTCTCATGGAAAAGCAGCAGGATTTAAGATGGATTTTAGTATTAGGTGACATGGTCACATGTCTCTGCAAAGCCCCTGTCTCCATACTTCATGAGCTGACCCACATATCCACAGTTTACCCCAATTTATCGTTCTCATTATGGACCCTCCAGTGACCATTGCCACAACCATCACATAGCAGTTTTTTTTATTTGTTTTTAACCCTTATCTAAACCATGGCAGTGATCCGTCCTAAATAGATGGGGAATTGGAACTCTGACCACAGAGAGAGGAAATTAGCTTTTAACAAAAAAGGGAAGAGGGGACATAAATGTGTCTGTATTGAGGACAAATGCAATATTCTCTGTGGTTCAACGCATTGTTTAACTGTGTAGATTATTTCAGGGAGCGGGCAGAGGAAGGGTGGTGGGAGTGTGTGCACTCAAAAGGAACTCAATATCCATTAGGGCTAACAAAATCAAGAGTTTGGAATGTGGTAGCATACACTATTGGGGTGGGGGGATTAGGTATTAGAGTGATATGACTGTAACTTAGACTGCTCTGTAATGTGCAAAAGGGCAACATTAAGGTTGTATGTGCCTTTAACTTTGGAATTTCTTGACCTTCTGAGCACTTATGCTTGTTACCTTAACAGCTGCCTATACATTGAAAAGAGACTATTATAATGCCATTGTGAGGTTCTGTATTTGTGGGTTTTCCTGAGTGATTCAAATGTGCTGTTTGTACAGAAAAATACATCCCCACTGCTAGTCCTGTAGACTCAACCCAAGCTCTGAAAATCAAGCTGTTTTTTTCCCCCATTTTGCATGTTGTTGTAGGAGATTTAAAAAAAAGGGGAGATTAAATTAAGACCCTGGTGATCCTTGAGCAAACTACTCTGAGTTTACAGAAGTCTGATGTAACGCTGTTCATAACTCTTGCCATAACTGCAGTACAGCAGGGGCAATGCAAAAACATTTTTAACACTAAAGTCAGTAGCTGTAATTGAATAAACACAAGGATCAGTTCTGCTGAGTTAAGGTTCAATTTGAATGTCACTTTCAGGAGTAAAATTGCTCTAAATGTCCTACCTGGTTAATGTTTAAGTGTTCTGGAATCTTTTTCTTGTTTGGCAAGATATCCGTAGATTGCTTTGGTCTGTATATATGCCCGGAAGTAAGGTTTCTCTTGGGACCTTTTTTAGATGGAGCTGAGTCACATTTGCATTAACAGTTGTTGCAACCACTGTGACAGATGTTAGTCAAGTTACCTAATGCTCTGCTGATACTACAGCAGAGTTGGGCCATAATTTTTGATGGGGGTTGGGGGGGGGGAGGTTACTCCCCAAGAATTTGGTAAATGGTCAAGGGCCACACTCTTCTGTTAATGGTTGAAGTGCAGGGTCTGGGATAGGGATGTAAAAGTTATCGGCGTCTTTCCCAGTTAACTGGCAGAGTGGAAGAGGGGCTGCCCACTGTGGTCTGGCTGGCAGGATCCTGGCTGGCTGGAGCAGCCTCCTACCACTGCATGTGGCAGGCTGGGTTGGAAGAGCCTCCTGCCAAGTAGGCTGGCCATATCCCAACTGGTTAACTGGTTAAAATATTGCAATTAAATCATTTAAACCATTGCATATTTACATCCTTAGTCGGGGATGGAGGTTTGGTGCAGGAGGGAGTTTGGGGTAAGGGACTGGGGTGCAGGTGGGGGCATGGGATCTGCGAGGGAGTTTGGATAAAGGATATGGTTGTGACCTCAAGGGTCTGTTCCTCAAGGGTCTGTTTTGGGACCCGTACTGTTCAATATCTTCATCAATGATGTAGATATTGGGATAGAGATACGCTTATTAAGTTTGCAGATGATACCAAACTGGGTGGGGTTGCAACTTCTTTGGAGGATAGGGACATAATTCAAAATGACCTTAGCAAGTTAGAGAAATGGTCAGAGGTAAACAGGATGAGGTTTAATAAAGAGAAATGCAAAGTGATCCACTTAGGAAGGAACAATCAGTTCCATACATACAAGATGGGAAGCGACTGTCTAGGAAGAAGCATGGCGGAAAGGGATCTAGGGGTCATAGTGGACCACAAGTTGAATATGAGTCAACAGTGTGATGCTGTTGCAAAAAAAGCAAATATGATTCTAGGTTGTATCAACAGGTGTGTTGTAAGCAAAACTCGTGAAGTCATTCTGCCGCTCTACTCTGCACTAGTTAGGCCTCAGCTGGAGTACTGTGTCCAGTTCTGGGCACCACATTTCAAGAAAGATGTGGAGAAATTGGAAAGGGTACAGAGAAGAGCGACAAGAATGATTAAAGGTTTAGAGAACATGACCTATGAAGCCAGGCTTCATGAACTGGGCTTGTTTAGTTTGGAAAAAAGAAGATTAAGGGGGGACATGTTAGCGGTTTTCAAATATCTAAAAGGGTGTCACAAGGAGGAAGGAGAAAATTTGTTCCTCTTGGTTTCTGAGGACAGGACAAGGAGTAATGGGCTTAAAGTGCAGCAGGGGAGGTTTAGATTGGACATTAGGAAAAAATTCCTAACTGTCAGGGTGGTCAAATATTGGAATAAATTGCCAAGGGAGGTGGTGGAATCTCCCTCTCTGGAGATATTTAAGAACAGGTTAGATAGACATCTGTCAGGGATGGTGTAGACGGAGCTTGGTCCTGCCTTGAGGGCGGGGGGCTGGACTCAATGACCTCTCAAGGTCCCTTCCAGTCCTATTATTCTATGATTCTATGACCTGGGGCAGAAGACGGGGGTGCAGGGTTTGGGAGGAGGTATGGGTGCAGGAGAGGATTCTGACCTGGAGGAAGGGTGTAGGAGGGGGTGCAGAGTCTGGGAGGAGGTGCAGGAATTTGGGTTGTGACTGGAGGTAGGGGATTGGGGTGCAAGCCTGGGAAAGGGTTGTGACCTAGAGAAGGAGTGTAGAAGGGGGTGTGAAGTCTGGGAGAGGGTATGGGTGCAGTGGCAAGGGTGCAGAGGGTTTGGGTTATGTGGGGTAGAGGGTTGGGGGAGGGAAGGGCTGGAGTGCCAGAGGCAGGCTGTGGCTAGGAGACATTTACTTGAGCAGCTCCTGGCCAGCATCTCTGACCAACAGGTTCTGCAGCCAGGAGGGAGCCATGTGTACTATTTTGAATGCTGTGAGGGGCAGGGGTACTTCAGATGCTGCATGTCCTGCAAATAGGAAGCTCCCATTGGACAGAAACCAGCCAATGGGAGCTGCAAGATTGTGCTGGGGGATGGGGCAGCATGAAAAGCCCTTCCTTCCTTCCTTCCTTCCTCCCTCCCAGGTTTGCAGGATTTAGAAAGCTGATCTGAGTAACGTGCGGAGGGAGCCAGGCTGAGGCTCTTGCTGCACCCATGGCCCAGGTCTGGCAAGTTGGCAGGCCAGATTCAGCCTGTAGGCCATATATTACCTATCCCTGTTCTATGGTGATTAGCACAGCATAGCATGGAATGCTCATGGCACCTGAGGACTCTTAAAAATCCCACAAGGGTGGGAGGGGGGATGGTTTATTTTGTTTGACTTGTGAAAATCCCACTAGCCACCTAACTGCATCTTTATTTACCTGTGCTCAGATTGGACCTCTCTGGTCTGGCACCTTGGGACCTGAGTGGTCCTGAACAAGGGCGCTTTCCAGACCAGGGAGGTCAAGGCTCCACTCCTGGCCACCAGCCCCAGCTACTGGGTGTCAGCCCCTTTGCTGCCAACCCTGGCTGGGGCTGCGCTTCTGACCCTGCTCCTCTCCTTCTTCCTTTCCTCCTCCTCTTCCCCCCTCTACCCCCCCCCCCCCCGCCCCAGTGGGGCTCTCTGGTCCAGCAATGATGTTGCCAGAACAGAGAGTACTAGAATTTAGAGTTTCAACCTGTACCTTCAAAAATGTGTCCATTAAGGGCTTGAACTGCTGCTTGCTAATGTGAGGCAGATTCCCATTGATTTTTAATGGATGCTGCATTACAGACTGAATGAAATAGGACTCCCACCCCTATCTAATTCTAAATAAAGTGGATGAACACTCACCATGCCTGCACTGAGAATCCTCCTTTTGATAACCATATGGGCCTTTAGACATAGTTACTGAGGGATCCAGGATTAAGAAAGACTCTTAACAACAAATGTCCTGTTTAGAGACTCTTTAATATTAGGCTTTTATTTGCACAGTTGCCTTTAGTTGCAGCCTTCCATAATTTCAGATTTCTCTGCTCACTTTTCTTACAAGCCCTCTGTATGTTGAGGTCCATGGAGGTGCATCTACACTGCACCATAACTCAAAATAAGATTCGCAATTTGAGCTACGCAAATTGAGTCTCTTATTTCGAAATGGCTTATTTCATCATTTGGCGCTATTTACACAGTGCCAAATTTTGAAATAAAGTGCTATGCCGAAACATCCCTTACTCCTCGGAGAATGAGGTTTACAGGGACATTGGACTAGTGAGCCCAAAATAAGGGGCTTGCTGTGAAGATGCAGGAGAGCTGTTTCGAGAGACTCTGAAATTTCAGTATCCTGAAATAGCACTGTAGCGTAGACATACCCTGGATGTCGTAAGTATGCAGGGCTTGCTTAAACAGACTCCCAGGTTATGTCTACACCGGTGGGTTCTTGTGCAAGAACTCTTGCACAAGAACACATCCACACTGCCATGTGCATTTGTGCAAGAGCATCCATGGCAGTGTGGACGCTCTCTTGGTCAAGAAAGATGGCCATTTTAGCATAGGGCTTTTTTGCGCAAAAAAACCCTGCCGCATGTCGCATGTCCACACTGCCCTCTTGCACAAGAGTCTTGCGCAAGAGGGCTTACACTTGTTAGAAAAGAGCGTAGCTCTTGCACAAGAAGCCCTGTCTTCCGATGATGTACTGTAAATCTTCTTGCGCAAGAGCAGGTGGGCAGTGTGGATGCTCTGCCAGTTCTTGCTCAAGAATGTCCATTCTTGTGCACGAACCCGCCAGTGTAGACATAGCCCCAGAGTGCATCAGGCATAGATAGTCAGCTCAGCCAGATTAGCCTTTTATAATATGTGAAGATATAGCATCTCATAGAACTGGAAGGGACTTGAGAGGTCAAGTCCAGTCCCCTGCCCTCACAGCAGGACCAAGTACCATCCCTGACAGATTTGCCCCACAGGGGCAGATGATCATTTTGCGGGGCCCAGCGCAGTCCGATTTCATGGGGCCCCCCTTTGCCACGGCACATGTGCAGTGGCTCGTGTGGGGCTTCTTGAAGTGCAGGGCCCGGGGCAGCCGCCCTGCTCTATATCCGCCCCTGTTGCCCTAGATCCCTAAATGGCCCCCTCAAGGATTGAACTCCCAACCCTGGGTTTAGCAGACCAATTCAAACCATTGAGCTATCCCTCCTCTGCCCCTCAGTTCAAGGCATAAAAAGAAATAGTAACAAATCTCAGAGTATCTTAATTTCTGACACACAAAATCAGATACTGCCCCTGTAACTATTTATTTAGTAACTAAGTTACCCTTCTGTGTTGGCAGTGATCCATAACTGCTTTCTTGGTCATTTTAACAGAAAATGAACTTCCTGGCAAGGTCGTGTGGGTGACAGGAGCTTCAAGTGGAATTGGAGAAGAGTTAGCTTACCAGCTGGCAAAGATCGGGGCACTGCTTGTGCTTTCTGCAAGAAGAGAGAACGAATTGGAAAGGGTGAAACAAAAGTGTCTTGGTAAGTTTAAAAAAAAAAAGTGGATTGATCTGGCTTGCCATGATAGTTTAAAAAAAAATCCATGCAACAGGAATAAATTGAGAATAAGTTAAATATGAACTAGGTTATAATGCATTTTATTTTTGAGTTGTGAATTCTTAGAACATGTATTTTAGGAAGCTCTAACTGAATGATGCACTGTTATAGGAGGAGTAAAAGAAAATATTTAGGTGCCTAAAGTTGCAGATGGGTGCACAGGTAACTAGTGGGATGCTCAAAAGCACCCTTCTACAATTAGGCAATTTAACAGTCTGAGCCTTTGTCCCTGGAAAATAAGAGGCTGTTTTTCAAAGGAACATAAGGGAACTGAGCCAACAGGGTGGGGTTGTGTAGAAATTCTGACAGCCTTTTAGTGTAAAGTTACGAAATGTTTGAGCTGCCTAAGATAGGCAGCTAAGCTTGCCTGTGGTGGCAGTTTGTAAGTTTCAACATTGAGCTTCTCTAACTTGAAACAGCCCCCTCTCCCCCAAAAAAAACCCCAACAAGCAAATGGTCTGGTAGTACTTCGTAGACTAACAAAACATGTAGATGGTATCACGAGCTTTCGTGGGCACAGCCCACTTCAGATGACCAGAGTTATGATTAAAGGATAAGGAAACTCGAAATAAATAGGAGGAGGGAAGGGGGGGGAAGATGTTCTGTGGGTGACTATACCTCCTCTAATCATAACTCCGGTCATCTGAAGAAGTGGGCTGTGCCCATGAAAGCTCATGATACCATCTACATGTTTTGTTAGTCTATAAAGTTCTACCAGACCATTTGCTTGCCTTTTTTTTTTTTTTTTTTTTTTTTTCCTTTTCCTTGTAAGACTAACTCGGCTACCCCCTGAAGCTCTTGAAACAGCCAGGGTAGCAAAAGCTGTAATCCTGGGTAATCAGCTTTATGGCGGCACTAGAGCAGTTCCAGAACACATGCTAGATTCATTACTTTGACACGGACATTCGGGAGTATTCCTTCAATTTAATTATCATAGGGGTAGCTGTGTTAGTCTGAATCTGCAAAAGTGGCGAGGAGTCCTGTGGCACCTTATAGACTAACCGAAGTGTTGGAGCATGAGCTTTCGTGGGCAAAGACCCACTTGTCAGATGCATGTCAGACATGCATTAGACGAAGTGGGTCTTTGCTCAGTTTAATTAGTTATTCTGGGTTCAGGGTCTGTTAATGAAGCACTGTGGTGCAACGTAGGTACCCCACAACTAGAATCTGTGCCTGTGGCTCCGAGGCAAGTGTAGATGGGAACATCGGCCAGTATTGTTCCAATCACTGATCCTTCATTTGGTTCTGCTGACCAAGATGCCAGATCTGACATGTAGGGCCACCCCTTCAGTTGGTATAAATCAAATGACTTCACTAGAGCTCTGGTGACCTACATCAGTGGAGGACCAGATCCACAGGGGTTGACTTGTATTACCCTGGAATGGGACTATCACCTCTTCCGAACCTAGTAGGGTGAATTGAGGCAGTGGGATCTGCTCTTGACTAGCATGCCCAGTATTTGTAGACAGTCTTTCAAGCAGTAATTCAGATGCCACTGTGTTTATGTATGTGTATATGCGCGTGCACACACTGTCTGTGTCTCTTTAAAAGTGAGCCCCACAGGATTACTGTAAAGCAGGCAGTCCATTGTATCATGCTACAATAAATGTAATATTAAGCTGAAGTACATGGCATAACTAGAACAAATAGTTTTCTGTACAGCTACTATAGTAACAAAAATGATAGCAATTCAGCTAGTTAGCAGATATTTAGAACTTTGAAAAAAATATAGTTTCAAATTGACTTGTTCAAGAGGCACTCCTCACCCTATCACATCTAATCATCTGTTGCCACAGCCAGATGCAGTAGTTAGGAGAGCCAGACCCTGGCAGCAAAGTCAAGATAAACTGACATCTCCGTGCTACTGTGCGACAAGTTAACAGTGCTTCATTATCAGTGGCTTTCTACTAACACTAAATGTGATCATTAAGTGCCATAGCCCTTTGTTTTATTGTGTTACTATGCGAGAACTGCTTTGGTTTTCTCTCTTTTTCCTTTGCAGTTGGTCCCATATTTCATGTTGTGGAGGACTGTTTAAGAATTAAGTTGACCATGGTGGAATATCTAGTGAAACTTCAAAAGGCTTTTTTGGGGGGGGGCGGGATGGGTAGTTAGTTCTCCAGGCTTGTCAAAGACTTCTATACAAAACCAAATATGATTTAATATTTGTGGAATAACCATTATATTTAAATCACTTCTGTGAGGCTGTTGAAAATTATGAGCAGTAAATTCCAAAAAGAAAACCCTATTTTTGATAGCCTGTTTTTTTTTATTCAACTTTTTTTTGCCTGTAGTTCCTATTCATACATGTCCATCCCACCCTCTCTACACACACTCCAACTTTGTTACTATCAACACAAGGAAAAAGTTTGAGGAGACTAATTTTTAAGATATCTGTGATATGTGGCATGGAATGTTTTGAGAGGCTAATATTGTATGATTAACAATAATGGTCCACTACATTAGAATTCTAATTTGAAGAGAGGCACATGTAGATCTGAAATTACTTTTGTCAATTCCAAATAGAAGAAGCTGTTGTACAAATACAACACCTAGCACCGTGGGGGGTCCTATTCTTGGTTAGTCCTTAGGCACTAACATAGACATTAATATCTGAAGTGATTTCTAGTACTTAACTTGCTATACCATGTCACCTGCGCACCCATCTCTTTAAAGACAACTAGTTTGGGATACACTCAATCTCTCATTAGATGAGCATCAAAGAGACCGTATTTGCCTTCTTGGTAATTGGTGGGATATTACAGAAGCTGTTTTAACTTACAAAGACAACAAATGGTCTTGTAGCATCTTAAAGATTAACACAATATTTAGATGGTATCATGAGCTTTTGTGAGCTCAACCCACTTCTTCAGATGAATGGAATTATTAAAGGTCCAGTTTATAAATAGGGGATGGGGGGGGGGGGGGGAGAGAGAAAAGCGGGGGAAATAGTCGAGTGTCTGTGCTACATGAAGCTGATAAAGTGCAAATTGTTCTTAAGAACCCATTTTTTTTAAAATGTCATTAGGATGTGGAATGTAGCGGGCCATCCAGCCAGTGTCTTTATTCATACCTTTGTGATAGCTTCATTTACAGGTTTGATTCCTAAGTTCTAAGGCTTCCCTGTGTAGTTGGCTTGTGGAATTGGCCTGAAACAGTAGGGTGACTGGGATTCATTAATGAGTGCCCAGGCAAGTTTAAATGTTCCTCAGCGGGTTTCTTTGCATTGCCTTTTCGGATACCTGATTTGTGTCCATTAATTCTTTCCTGTAGAGACTGACCAGTATACATGGCAAAGGGGCATTGTTGGCATTTGTCACGTTAATGGATGCCTTTTCTATCAGCTTCATGTAGCATGGACAGTATAATTTACTATTTCCCTGTTTTTTCCCTTCTTTTTCCTTCTCTCTCCCCTATTTATTTAGAAACTGGACCTTTAATAATTCCATTAATCTGAAGAAGTGGGTTGTACCCATGAAAGCTCATGATACCATCTACGTGTTTTGTTAGTCTTTAAGGTGCTGCAAGACTATTTGTTGTCTTTTTAAGTTATTCCAAAACAAAAGGAAAAACTGTGTAGCAGTCTGCCCCGATATAGCATCCTCAGAGTGGCCCATCCAGGCACCCAGTCAGTGTCTAGTTTGAGATGCATGTAGTCTGACTTCTCTCAGAATTGTTGAGTTCCCATTGCCTTCAAGTGGATGCTCTTTCATTCAGTGGCTGAGTCAGTAGACTTTAGGATTATATCTTAGGCCAGACCTACACTAAAGAAGGTCAAAATAAAATATGCAACTCCACTTACATCGACTCCAGCTATGTAATTAATGAATCTTAATTCAAGTTTCCCTACTATCCCCACAGTGGGAGGCCGACAGGAGTAAATGCTCTTGTTGGCTTCCAGTACAAACAGCTGACAGGGGTACCCTCTGAGTTTGATTTAGCAGGTCTCTACTAGACCTGCTAAATCAAACTCTGAAAGATCAATTGTGTCTGGAAGGAACTTCAAGAAGTCTTCAAGTCCATCCTCTTCTGAAGATTAAACCTAGACTATCACTGTTTTCAAACCCTCCAGTGAGTGATTTCACAGCCTCCCTTGGAATTCTATTGCAGAGCTTAACAACCTTGATAACTAGAGCACTTTTTTCTTAATAGCTAACCTAAAATCTCTCTTGAAGACTGTTGTTTTCTTCGGTCTTCCCCCCACTCCTACTCAGTCTTTTCTCAAGACTAGGCATGTCGAGGATTTTTACCCTTTCTTCATCGTTAGTTTTTCTGATTATAGGAGAGCTTACAAGTGACCCTTTGTCATTAATTTTGTCTTGCACATGCTAACTGGGTAGCAAGCACTTAGAGTCTCGCTACAGACCAGCCATCTTATAGCACCTGAACTACTGTAACTAGCCCAGTTACTGATGGGTATGAGGCTATGCAGCAGTGTCTGCTGTATAGACACGTCCTCACTAAACAAACATTCAGGGGTCTGATCTGCTGTCATCGGCATGTTTGAACAGAGCAATGGCAATGTTGCATAGGTGTCCCTGAGGATATAATTTACTCTGCAGGATCTTTTACAAATGGTGATGAATGAAATGCCAGCTTTAAACATCAACAGTGATGGCTTTAATCTCAACAAAGTGGGTTACTGCCTCCAGGTGCGCAAGCAAGGACGCAGCATTTGTGGCAAAGGTTATATCTCTAACAAAAGAAACTTATTGGGGGCAGGGATAAAGTTCAACACAGTGTTTGCCCAGCACTGTGGAAACAAGGTTTACTCTTTTTCTGTATTTATTGGATTGCTCTAAATGTAATCATTAACAAGTCATGTGACAGCACTCTTTCCCTCTAGTGTGCAGATGATGGAAAGAGAAAGATCATTGAATTTATGTCCCAGAAACAGATGAAAGAGCATTAGTTACTAGGTAGAGTTGAATTAAAAACATTTAAAAACGATAAAAATAGACATTAAGACTAAGGAGGGGAGATAATTTTGTTGCATTTGCTGTGTGAAGAAGACTCACAAGCTGCTATTTAGAAAGCAACTGAGAGAAGTCAGTTGTTCAAAACAAATTAAAAAAGCAGATGCATTCTGCATGAAGACTTGGAATTGATGGTGTTTGGCTTGACTAATGTGTTCATCAGTGTGAAAGCATGTTAAAGAGCATTCTGTTTAAAAAAAAAAAAAACCCCAACTGTGATGCAACAATGAAAACGTTTCAAGATGCATTTAAGCTTCCTCAAATCCTTATTAGTCACAAAGAAAAATTGACAAAACACAAATGTTCTGGTTACCCTAAATACTGTTAACAAAAGAGACAGCAGCTTGACCATGAGGGAGTGGTCAAGGAGGAGAGGTAGTGTCTATAGCAGTGGTGTCCAACCCATTCTGAAGCAATAATTACTACAGTGAATTAGTCACACTCAGCTGGCCAAATAGCCACATGTGGTTAGTGTGTTGGACACCACAGTCTATAGACTCCCTGCCCTCTTCTGAAGAGTGTGGGTTCACTGGCTCACGCTAATGAAACTACTCAGAATGGCAGGGTTGGCTTAGAAGTTTTGGACTCTGAGAGTTGGCATGGAACAAATTCTGGCTAGCAGGGATTTGGAGCAATCAAATTTTTGAATTGCTCCACTCCAGCTCCGCTCCGGCACCAATAGTGACTGCTCCTGCTCCGCTCTGACTCCACTACGTGCTCCTACTCAAATTAATTTTTAACTAAAAGTTCATACTGTAATTTTGGAAAAAAACATTATTTTTATTCAGTTTTAAAACAATTTAAATGTCATCAACTAGGCATCATTCATAATTCAATCTGTAAAAAATTATTGCAGCAATCAAGTCATCTTTCATAGCCTGCCGCAGATCATTTAAAATTAACTTTAAAGCCGAAAACAGTCGCTCTACGCTAGCTTGAGTTGTTGGCATGCTCGAAGTAATTCTACAGGCAGCCTGAATGTAGTGTGGGTAGCTGTGAATGGCCTAAAAAAAAACTTGACTTTTAGCCTACCTATAGACTCCGCCTCACAACCTTCCCAAAAGTTTCTCTTGAATAATGCTTCATTACAATTATGAATCGCAGAAACTCGCCGGCGTCTTTGTTTATCAAATTCCTTTTCGAAGTTGTCATTTTCTAAAGAATTGGTGCTTGAATTATCTCCATTTCCCTGTGATGGTTGAAGACATCTCAGGGATGGATGCTCGAACAAGCTCAGAGTGGAGATGGAAGTTTGAGAACAGCCTGCTATTTCTAAAGGATGTGAACTTTCCGAAACAGCAAATTCGATTGCTGATGACTCCTTTTGTTGTGTTTCGTTTTCTTCAACCTCTTTCGCTGAATTCAAATGTAGCAATAGCTTTTGTTTTTCAAGTCGTCGAGCAATATCAAGGAGCCCTTCCTTTGCCTTTGGTATTTCCCTTGAGGTAAGAAGAATCCAATACCAAATCCAATAATCAGTTGGTATTTTTAATTTTTCATAAAATTAATATAAATTTTTATTTATAAATTGCAATTTAGTTTCTTATAAAATTTTGCGGTAAAAATATTCCAAATATTTTCCAAGTTTTTAATATCTCAAACGCTTTAATATAGATATATCAATGAAATTTGGTATGTGCTGTAGCGTTAGTATGTGCTATTGTTGTTCTACAACATTAATTGTTGGGAAATAATGAGGCTACACATTACAAGGTTGAAAATAAACACACAGTCTAACTAATCTTCGCGAGTACGTACTTGCCTAACCTTAGCACAAGGGTGGGAGCAGTCTGAAGTGTTGCTGGATGTCTGATAATTATCTGATTCTTTAATAACATATCCCCAAAAAACTTTGTAATTTTGTATCTGTACATTAAATCTTGATTTTGAAAAGTGAGAATAACTGTGACATATTACGTAAAGTGGAAAAGTAGATGTTAATATCAATTGTTACACAATCTGAAACTTTTTGGCACCTTTAGGACTTTCTTGCTAAAATATCATTCACTTTGGATTGAAAATGAAGAAAAAAAAAAAAAAACCTGGAGCAGTGGAGCAGTCAACATTTTCTGTGCTCCAGCTCTGGGCAAAAACCTGCTGCTCCGCACTCCAGCTCTGGGCTCTGCTCCAAAGCCCTGCCGGCTAGCTTTACACTAAACCTTTCTGTTACTTAGAGGCAGAAGGTTGTCACCTCACATGTCTTGGAGCACTGGATGGGCTTCTAATGCTTTTCTTACTCTTGTGGGAAGTATTCAAAATCATTTACATGACTCCCAGTCAGAGGATATTAAAAATAGCCACTTAAGTCACGTTAACCTTCCCTGACTGTCAGTTTAGCCTTACAAGTTTATTGGGATTTGAAATCAAGTGACCATAATGGAGTGTCTGTGTCTGTGTCTGTGTCTGTGTCTCTCTGTATAACTTTGAAGTAAAGCTTCATATCAGAGTGCTTGCCCACATATATTAGTGTGCGACCAATCAGGGTGTGACTCAACTGTGTCCTTCCCGTGAAATTCATGAGGATGTGCCAGATATTACACTTGTGAATTTTTCCACTTTGTATTATTTGTCGAGCTCTCGTCCTGAAAAATGAATGCAATCTACTCGCCTTTGGTGAGTAGATTGCAACCCGAAGAGCCAGGTTCGGGTGATCTGCACACACGCAGAATGCCAGACAGCGTGGCTGGTGAATGAGGCTTGCTGCGGTTCGGCGAGCCCTGTTCATGACTAACTTTTTTTAATTGAGTTTAAAAAGACAGAACATTTAGGGTACATCTACACTGCACCTTAAACTTGAAATAAGTTATTTTGATTTTATTTTGAAATAGGCTATTCGAAATTTGGCGTGTCTACATGGTGCCAAATTTTGAAATAAAGTGCTATTTTGAGCCATCCCTTAAACCCTCGTGCAACGAGGCTTACAGGGCTCGTGAAATAGCACGTCCATTATTTTGAAAAATTTTGAAATAATGGGAGCATTCCTTGGACACGGGGTAGCTATTTAAATAGCTGTGTAGTGTAGACGTACCCTTGGTGTCTTTCACTTAATTCCCAAATTATCTACACACATAGATTTTATTTGAATCCTCTTTTTGCCTTGGGGATCTATTTCTGTCATCCTGTAGCAGAAACAGCATTCAAAGTTCTCCAGTCTCTGGCTCAGATACTGTGTATGTAGGCTGGCCTTTACTGCTCCTGGCAGTTTTGGGGAGAACAAAACCATGCATGCTCTCAGGATGCTCACAGCTGAACAGTTTAACCTCCAGGCAAAATATGAAGGATGATACTCTGTTCTTCTGAAAGTCTTGGTTAAAATCTTAACTTAAAATAACATTGCAGTGTTTATAAGGAATGTGTATATTCTTTGAAGAATGGAGTGCATTGGTATGTTCAAGGTACTCAAAACGATTTCATTTAATAAGATGGTACTTGGTATTCATATTGTAACTTATATGACTCCATTAGCTGATTTTGTGTGTGTGTGTGTGTGTGTGTGTGTGTGTGTGAGAGAGAAAAAATCTGTTCCCATTTTAATGAAGTTTCTTTTTTAAAGCTGTTTTGGTGATGAGGCTGATGGATTTACTACTTTAAAGTATCAAGAATGAAATATGCCTTACTGATACTGTTCTGGCTGGAATGCTTCTTTCAAATACTTTTTTTATTTTAGAGATCTCCAACTTGAGCAGTAAGGATATCTTTGTTTTGCCTCTTGATTTGATGGATAGAAGTTTCCATGAAGCTGCAACTAAAACCGTTCTTCAGCATTTTGGCCGAGTGAGTTGAACTTTAGGCTGAGTCCTGACCACTAGCCCCCCACCTTTATTCATTGGCTTTGTTTTTATTTCCAGTAACTTGGCAAGGTTGGTTACCTATTTTGTATGTTTGTGTGGATACCAAATCCTTGATCCTACAGTTGCTTGCCATTGTGGGCATGCTATTGATTTCGGTGGAGTTCTGCTCATATGCTCATCCTTTCACCTAACTTCTGTGTAAGGATTTGTGAATTTAAGACTTTGATCCTGATCTGTGGCCATATAACTTGATTTCTAGACCTATACTGAAAAATGAAGAACCATAACTGTGTGTATTGTAATGAAAGTAGGGAAGTTAAAATGAGGTTATTTTACTAATTGAGTAGTTGATGGAATTTATTGATGACTCGATTAGTCGATAGGGGAGGGTAGCTTCCCCACTATGGCTCTGCAATTTAAAATGCAGAGTCTGGGCTGCACTAAGTATTAGATTTGCACATTCGCAGGTGGCATGGTGGAGCCAGCGCTATGGCAAGCAGGCTTTTAAGTAGGGATGCAAGCAACTAATCAACTAGTCGACTATCCAATAAGCTTTTGCTCATTGGATAGTGGAGACACTAGTCGACTAGTCTCTCTCTCTCCCCCCCCCCCCCCACCCCTTGCTGCCTCTATCAGAAAGAGGTAGTGGGAGGGGGAGAAGGGGAAGAGGGGTGCTGGGGGGAGCTGGCTTAAAAGCCAGTTCCCCCCCAGCTCCAGCTCTAAGGGGGGGGTAGGGGCGCAGCAGTGGAGTTCCACATATGAAATGTACAAGAGTCCCCACTCCAGGTTCCACATGGCGTTTCAATCTTTGAAATGCACAAGAGCTCCTTCTGGGGCTTTTGTACATTTCAAAGGCAGAACGCAGTGCAGCACTTCTGCCTTTGAAATGTAGCAACAGCCCAGCAGGCTCTTGCTACATTTCAAAGCGGAAGCGCCTTTATCGACTAATAGAATTTCCATCAACTATTCTATCAACTATTTGATTAATCTAATTTTAACATCCCTACTTTTAAGCCATCCCCTGCCAGCACTGGCTCCTGCTTCCCCCCGACCCTTGCTACCTCTGTCAGAGGCTGCGGGGCGGGAGAGGGAGAATGCAAATAGTCAACCTGACAACTTGCTTACATCCCTATATCAAAAGTGAACATAAATCAAATTGAAAGAGCTTCATTTGCAGTGTTAGTAATATCTGTTAGCTATCATGCACAACAGAAATGTAAGTAACTCAGAAACTGATTGTACATATCAAGCATGTGGTGGGAGGAAATCAAATATTGTGCATAAGTGTTGTGCTCCAGATGCCTGGCACTGTGTGAAGTTAAAGGGACAACAGCAATCTGAAATCCAGGCAGTGTAATGAAGTGGAAAGCTCTATATCAGAGGCAACGGGCGTCGGGGGGAGCAGCTACCAGTTCTAGCAGGAGATGGCTTGAAAGTAGGGATATTAAAACTAGATTAATCAACTAATCAAATAGTCAATTAAATTTCCATTGACTATTAAATTAGTCGATAGATCACTTCTGTTTTGAAATGTTGCAAGAGCCTGCTGGTCTGTTTTATGGTTTTACAGTCCTATTTTTGTAATTCTTTTCTCCCACACTGCTGTTTATTCCAGTGGAACTCTGGGAAGATGTAAGGGTCAGCTCACATGGACCATCTTGCAGGTCTAGGGCCTTAGATATCACTTGCTACAAGATCATTGGCATTTAAAAAAAAAATCTACATGCTACATGTTTCAATCTGAAAGTGTTCCTCTATACCCAGCAGTAACCAAGATCCATTAGTTATATTGAGCTATTTTTTGTTAGCTGTTTACTAATCCAGCACCAAGATTAGACAAAGCTCAACTTGGATTTAATTGTTGTGGATATCTACTGCTAGAGATACTTACACATCTTCTGCAGCAGCTACAAAAGCTAGACGGTATTAGGAAAAGAAGCTGGTCAAGACTTGGGCTCCCTCAGGGAAAACCCATTGTTGGTTAAAAGGCGTGTTTGTGTATTTGTTCTCTCCTTATTGAAGATCGATGTTTTGGTGAACAACGGTGGACGTTCCCAGCGCTCGCTGTTTGTGGATACGAAGCTGGATGTCTATCAAGCCATAATGGAACTTAATTACCTGGGTACAGTCTCCTTAACTAAATATGTCCTGAATCACATGATCCAAAGGGAGAAAGGGAAGATTGTGACCATGAGCAGTGTAATGGGCATCATGGGAGCCCCCCTCGCCACGGGATATTGTGCCAGCAAGCATGCCCTCCAGGTAAGCTAAATTAGCTGTCTCAGAATACAGGGCTCCTGTATCTCCAGGAAGCTTCATTGCAGAGGTGGGGAACCTTTCTTTGGGGCGTGTGGAGGGGGTGCTGACACAGAAAAATCAGTCAGTATAAAAGTGAAACGCACAAACCTGAGGTAGCCCCTAACTGAGAAGCAGAAAGATACTCCTCACATTCCCTTTGCACACCAGAACCTAGGGGGCCCCGGGCTAGTAAACTTGTGGAACTGCCTTAGGCTCTGGATTGGGGCCAGAATTGAGGGATTGTGTGTGGGAGGGGGCTGATAGGAAGCAGGTTTGGGGTATGGGTGGGAGGGAGAGTGCCAGAGGAGGTTGGGGGTAGATGGGTCTGGGCAGGAGGTAGGGTGCAGGAGTGAAGGGGGGCGGTCTGGATGATTGGGGGGAAGGGGTGGAAGCATACTTGGCACAGTTCCCTGGGACGCACATGACTCTGTGTCCCCCTGCCAATCCTAGTCCCCGCCCCCTGCTGCTCCTATTGGATGCAGTTACAGCCAATTGGAGCAATGAGGGAAAAGCCTCCAGGCATCTTTGCTGCACTGCCTTTTCTCTAGTTGGGGGGAGTGGGAGGGAGAGCGCAGCATGTGGAGCTGTTTCCTTCCTCCCCTTCTCCCCCCCCCCCCCCCCCGGCAGGCAGAGCCCGTGGGTCGGAGCCATACCCTGCTTGCCTGATTCCAGCCCATGAGGTTCAGGACTCCTCCCCGCAGTGGGGATCCTGTGCTGACAGCCCAGCCCTGCAGGAGGGGATTGCATGGATGGCAAGTTTTTTGAGCTCATGGTGCCCTAGCCCCAGGAATATTCATGGGCCCAACTCCCTGCCTGCCACTCCCTGCATCCCTCTGACCCCATCTGCTGCCCATGTGCTCCTGGGCAACTTAAAACTTGAGCAATGCAGGGCACAGAAACACCCCGCCCTCCCGCTGCAGGAAGCAAACAGCAGGAAGCAGCTCTAGCCTCACTATCCTGCCAGTGGCGGGGGCCTCTTGGGCATTTTAAGCTGCCCAGGAGGAGCAGGGGAACACACGGGGGCAGGGAGTGTGGGGGTCAGCAGGCAGTGAGACTGGCAGTGTGCCTGGAATATTCCTGGTGCTGGGGCATCACAGGCCCATATAAACGTCCTGCTTTATGAACCTGGGGCCCTGGTCACGGGGGGATGGGGGGGAGGAGGGAACGTTCCCCCACAGCTCAGTCTGGGAAACAGGAAGGGGCCAGGGGGCCATGCAAGGCAATTGGGGAAAGCGCAGTCTTCCTGGGCCAGCACTGATGAGGGGGACTCAGAAATGGCTTGTGGTACGAGCACCTCCTATAGCTTGAGTGTGGAATATGAGTAGTTCTGTGCAGCTAACAGCTTCTGCTCTTGAGGCAGGGAGTTTATAAACAGAGGCAGTGTGATTACATTTAACAAGCCTTTTGTTATCTTAAATTAAGGATTCTTAGATGATCCTGAAAGATGGGAAACAGTAGAAATAAATGGTCCAGTCTCAGAATGGAGAGAAATAAATAGTGGTGTCCCCCAGGGACTTGTACTGTTCAGCATAAGCCATCTGCAAAAAGGGGTAAACGGTGAGGGGGCAAAATTTGCAGATGATAGAAAATCATTCAAGAGTTTAAGTCCAAAGCAGGCTGCAAAAAGTGATCTCACAAAACTGGGTGGTGTGAAAACAAAATGGCAGATGAAATTCAATGTTAAATGCAAAGTAGTGCACGTGGCAAAATATAATTGTAATTATAAGTACAAAATGACAGGGCCTAAACTAGCTGTTACCCATAAAAAAATTATTCTAGAATCATTTGCTCTAGAAGCAGAGCAGTGGAAGTTTATAAGAATCCCTTTTGCTGTGCTTGTATCATTCTGAACTGCAGAATATTCATTCTCCATCTTCAGAAGACTTAAAAATATCTCCACTTATCAATGGGACAGACAGCTAAATAATGTAACTGTCCATACTGTGCATCAAGATTATATCAGGGAAATATATGTAAATGAGATGGATGACAGTTTGATCCTGAAACTATAGTCAGACATAATGTCTTTAAAGTGGGATGTTAGTGAACATAGTTGATAGGTGATTGCAATGATTTTAATAATATAATTCATAACATATTTATGTAGTTCATAACAATAAAACAAAGATACCAATATTATTCATTCAGTAACTACAATATGAAACGCCACCTCCAAAATCGGCAGTGTGCCCCTCCCAAACCCACACCTGTTTGAAAGCACCCTTGGCAAAAATAAATCCACATCTATGCCCAAAATCATAAACTGTCTAACCACCGTAAGATCTTGGTGGGTTTTTAAAAAATCCTTTGCCTTCTGGCTTTGGAGCCTTTAGCATGTTCCCTTTCAAGCTTTTCCTGGCCTGTGTGGCTTCAGAGACCCCTTTCAGTGAAAGCTGAGTTTCTAATAATTTGATTCCAGAAGCTGGAGCATTAAAGAAAACACCTAAAACTACAAAACTCAGTAAAAGTCACAGGATTCAGCATTCCTCTATGTTGAGGGGCACAGTGAAATCATTTAAAAAAAACCCCAAACAAACCAAAAACCACCAAACAATTCATGTAGAACAGTGGTTCCCAAACTTTTCGGCATCACGCCCCCTTTTTGATTTTTGAGAAACCCTCACGCCTCCCCCACCCCAAGCAAAACATGTTGAGCAAAAAAAAAAAACTGACTGGGGCCAAAAACCAAAAATAGCAGCAAAACTTGGGGGTGTGTGTAATTGATCGGGGGGGAGGTGCTGGGTTGTCTCGCGCCCCCCCTT
The DNA here is from genome assembly GCF_049634645.1 of Pelodiscus sinensis. Classification (NCBI taxonomy): domain Eukaryota; kingdom Metazoa; phylum Chordata; order Testudines; family Trionychidae; genus Pelodiscus; species Pelodiscus sinensis. The sequence goes on along the minus strand of NC_134714.1, from coordinate 12,785,993 downwards.
CCCTCCAGGGGCACACCAACCAGTTTGGGAACCCATGATATAGAACATTCTGTATGACAGCTGTTTCCTTGTAAATCTTTTATACTAGAGTAAAAGCCAGGCTATTCTACTAAAAGATCATATATACTACTACCTGTCCAGAAACATAAAAGGCTGTGTCTAGACTGCATCCCTTTTCCGTAAAAGGGATGCAAATTAGACACATTGCAATTGAAGCGGGGATTTAAATCCCCCCTGCTTCATTTGCATAAACATGGCTGCCGCTTTTTTCCGGCTCAGAGCTTTGCCGGAAAAAAGCACCAGTCTAGATGCAGATCTTTCGAAAAATAAAGCCTTTTCCGAAAGATCCCTTATTTCTTATTTTAAGAGGAATAAGGGATCTTTCGGAAAAGGCTTTATTTTCCGAAAGATCCGTGTCTAGACTGGCGCTTTTTTCCGGCAAAGCTCCGAGCCGGAAAAAAGCGGCAGCCATGTTTATGCAAATGAAGCGGGGGGTATATAAATCCCCCCCCCCACACTTCATTGCAATTGCGCTGTCTAATTTGCATCCCTTTTACGGAAAAGGGATGCAGTCTAGACACAGCCCTACAGTATAGTGCTGTGTTAGATATAAACTACTAAAAAAGCATCATTCCTCTGCATAGTGAAGTTTCAAAGCTAACTCCATGTTCAGTTACAAACTTCTGGAAAAAAAACCCTACCATAATGTCATGGTCCAAACTACAAACATTTCAAAGTTAAACGACCTCCATTCCTGAGGCTAGTAACTCTGAGGGTATGTCTACACTACCCCGCTAGTTCGAACTAGCGGGGTAATGTATGCATACCGCACTTGCTAATGAAGCCCGGGATTTGAATTTCCCGGGCTTCATTAGCATAAGCGGGGAGCCGCCATTTTTAAATCCCCGCTGCTTCGAACCCCGTGTAGCGCGGCTACACGGGGCTCGAACTAGGTAGTTCGGACTAGGGTCCTATTCCAAACTACCGTTACTCCTCGTGAAACGAGGTGTACCGGTAGTTCGGAATAGGCACCCTAGTCCGAACTACCTAGTTCGAGCCCCGTGTAGCCGCGCTACACGGGGTTCGAAGCAGCGGGGATTTAAAAATGGCGGCTCCCCGCTTATGCTAATGAAGCCCGGGAAATTCAAATCCCGGGCTTCATTAGCAAGTGCGGTATGCATACATTACCCTCCTAGTTCGAACTAGGAGGGTAGTGTAGACATACCCTGAGGTTCTACTATGCACTGTGTTCACTTTGGTATGGGTGTTTCCTTGTTCATATCTTGAAATAGGAATAATCCTGTGAGCTTTAGTAGCTGAAATACATACATGAGATGGAGAATGCTATAAGTGGCAGTGGGGACTCCTTGAGAAGGGGATCAAAATTCATGTTCTTGAGCTGGAATAACTGGGAATTTAAGGCCCAGTCCTTTAAAATGTTGAGCACTTTCGTGGCTTTCAAAGAGGATCAGTGGCTCACTGCCTAAGTTCTAAGATGCACGACCACACAGCTCCCTTTTAAGCACCACATAAACATGCAAGGCCATTGTGGAGAGAGATGCTTCTCCCAAAGCCACACCTGCTGCGGCTCTCTCCTCCCTTGCCCTAACCCAGCCCTTGTTGGACCTGCCATGGCTCCCCTCTCCTGATCCAGCGCTAGTTCAGACCTGACACGGCCAGGGGAAAGGGACCAGTGACCTAACTGGACCTACCCTGAGCTGCTGTGGCAAGAGAGGGTTGGGGAGAGTCCTTTTTCTACCTTTCACAGCTCTTCCCGCACTACAAACAACTTACCCCTCACAGACCTCTGCCCCAGCCCTGAGCCCACTTACCACACTGTGAACCTTGCTGCCCCAGTCAGTCCATACATGTGTGGAATGAATTTTGCATGTGCACCAGTATGGAATTGATGTATTCCCACCTTCATAGTGGTGCACATTGCAAAATTCATTCTATATATGAACATTAAAAAATTAGTAGGAACACTACTGCACCTCTCATGAAATACTTGGTATCTTTCAGCATCTTGCCGATTAGACCCACCCTTTCTTACGCCCCACCCTTCTAGGTTGTTGCATTTATCTTCACCAGTGCAGAAGGCTCTGAGCAATAGGTCGGGAAGCAAAATGGCTGAAAGGGTTGCATATGAATTTGCATAACCTTGTGGAGTTAGATATGATCTGCCTTCAGCACTGTGCTGTGACTTTCTGCTAAAGTGTAATTTGTTTTCAGCTTAAACTACAGTGCTGTTCTGGTCTGGTGAGTGACTTTGTAAAGAAGGTTCCATTTTACACAATTTTGTTTCAGTAAACCAAGCGAACATCTGCTGTGTGCACCTTCATGTCAGGTGCTGAGTAAAGTACAGGGCTGGCACAATAAGCCAGTCAATAAGCTTTGAAAGAATGTGCCCAAGGCATGAGACAGATGTCAGTTGTTACTGAAAATTCCTTCAGCAGTAGAGATGAGAGGCAGAAAATATACCATTACTACCTGAGATCATAGGTGGATGTTTGAGCTTTCCATTAAACAGTCAGCTTTTGACCTCTGCACTGAGAGAGCTGATGTCTTAAAAACCACAGTTGACCCTTGTCATTGAGAAAAAAACCATATAAACATGAATACCCTCCCCCCAGGGTCATTTCTATAGTCTTTTCTGTAAACTCCATTCTGAATGCTTTTATGTCTAAAAATCACAGTTGACCCTTGTAAATCACCTTTTGAACACAAGGCTCTAAATCCCTAGACATAGAGCACTTTGCTAAGCGGTGTTAAGGTGGGTTAATTATAAAAAATAAACCCCAGGACACAGAATTAACCTTAGCTTAATCTAACATTCAAAAGCATGGAAATGAACAATTCTACCACTCCTGCAGCCTTAACCTATAGCAAAACAAGCCTCCAATCTTCTTTTCTCTATTTCTTTCACAGCTAGAGACCGGTTCTATGCATTGCTATTCACATAGCTACCTAGAGGTTTGTAGGATTAGGCCCTCTGCTTTGCAAGATGTAACATTTTTCAACAAAACCTTTTATAAGGGCTTTTAAGAAATTCCGGTTAGGAGAGTGGATATCTTTGTGTAAGAGTCAACGTATTGATTCACTGACCACGCTATTATTGTCTTCATTTTGTGACAGTTAAAGTCTGCATTCTTTAAAAATACAAACCGTCAACTTTAAAGATACTGTATTTGTAAAGACATGTATGTCTAATGCTAGTGTGATGATAAAGGAGTACCCTTACCTTAAGTTTTGAAGTGGCCTTTATTCCTTGATCTGGGCCTAGGGTTTGTATTTGCTGATCCTTAATTGGTGGCACATGGAATCTTAATAAACAATGCAGACTGATGGACTTCAGCATGCTCTTTATAGAAATTCCTAATTTGATAATTGGTAGCACATGGAGCCTCAATGGGGCAATGACAGCCTTTAATATTCAGTCTAATTAAGAATTTGTATTATTGGTGGCATATGGAATTGCACTAAAGAATGACCAATGATGCTTTAATTTGCTGTCTAATAAAAAATTTCTACAATAGGTGCCTTGCACAATAGCCGTGCAGTTAGGAGCAGAACATCTTAGTGTCTGTGGTCAATTGAGTTGAAAGCAGAGCTGGATGGATAGTGGTGTTTTTGTTCTGCCACCATCCTCCCCCGAAATGCACTCCTGTGAGGGTGCCAGCAGGTGCCATTATTAGAATTGCTGAGTGGCCTGTGTATTTCCATACTTTCAAACATTGGGGGCTTTCTTTGAAGCCTGCACTAATATCTAGGTTTCTTTTTAACAGTGCATGTCTCTGAATAGCAATGTTATAAAATCACTGCTCTGTATTCCCAGCCACTGTGCAAGAACCAAAGCACCAAATAAATAAAATAAAAACCACAGCAATAGAGTCTCTGAACGAGCTCGACAGAGTCATGGAGTCTCAGTGCCTGTCATGGGATTTTTATGCAGTGTAGGCATTAGGCACTGTGTAGACAACAGAATTTCTAAGGTCTTTAAGAGCCAGAATAGGCTCCATCTTGCTTTCCAAAGCTGTTGGCTCTGAAGTACCAACAGAAAAAAGACAGTGTTGTAATAAATGTGATTTTGAATACTTTCAGTGGCAGTTCTGAGTTTAAAAAAAATATATATATATTTTTTTTTACACTGTTGCTCTTCAGTGTTAAGGAAGAGAACTAACCAAAGACATGGGAAAAAAATACATCCTTGACTGTCTACAAGCAGCACCAAATGTAACCCTGCTTCTTGAGGCAGTATTGTGGAGGGGACTGGCCACTCCCTATGCTATGAATTCTAAGCTGGACATCTTCCAAAGCAGGGATCTAATTCCCAGTATGGAGATTGGTGTGCTGGGGGATATTATTTGGGCCTGTTTATGCCCCTATATTGTGGTGTGAAATAGGGGATGTGACTTGGTAACAGTTAACGGTTACCAGGGAGCAACCTTCTGCCCATGGCCTACTGTGTGTGGAGGGCTGCTGGCTCCCAGCCTGTGTGGGCCAGGAGTGGGCATGCTTGTGCAGGAAGGGGGAGTAGCAGCAGCAGGGGTGGCCTCCCGGCTCGGCAGGCTTGCGCTGGGCTGAAGCGGGGAGAAGGAGGGTTGCCAACTCCGAGCCGGCACAGGCTGGGAGCCAGCAAGACTCCTCCAGCTGCTTCCACTTCGCATCCCCTCCCTCTGTGAGGCTGCTGACTCCAGGCCCACAGGGGCTGGGAGCTAGCAGTTCTGTAGGGATGGAATAGCCTCTGCCCCCAGTGTGGGGGCCTCTCCCTCCCCCCTCGTCCATCTCCTGCTTAATCAGTTAACCAGTCATTTAACCGGATAACTAATTAAACAGGATTTTACATCACGAGCATGGTGCTAGGCTAGGCCATGCGGATGTGTGTGACAAATGGAACCGTAGGATATTTGTACTACGTGGGTTTATTCCTGATTCTGTTCACCAGGCCATAAATCAACTAACTTTCAATGATGAACTCCCCGGGAAACACATGCTGAATGGCATGTTTCCATGGGTGGCTGGGTAATTCCTGGTTTGGGGATGCAAGCCCCAGACCTGCCCCTTGTGTCCAAGGCCTCACCCCTTTTGTGCCTCCTACAACCCAGGCCCCCTACCATTATGGCCACTGGCGCCTGTCTAATGCTAGTGCCTTCCCACCAGTGCTGGACAGCTGCCCAGCCCCAGCTCTGACCCTGGCCCAGACACCCCACTTCATCCCTGGAGCAGCCTGACAGCCACGACACCAGCTTCTCTGCCTGGCCTGAACTCCAGCTGTGCCCTTCTCCCTGAGCTGAGCAGCCACCCCATTCCATCCCCACCCATGGCAGCACAGCCTCAATGATGGAGCCCCCCAGCTTCAACAGGCACCCTAGAGAGCAGCCTGCTTGTGAGTAGGCAGGGCCACCCATGGCGATTAGGGAAGATACTGCTTTCCCTTGCTTTTCATTACCCACTGCCCATGCACGCTCCCCAGAGCAGCTACCATACAAAGATTAATAGCTACAGAGCTTAGGAAAGAGTGTACTCCAGTACCTTACAGATAAGTGGGGTGTGTCTACGTAGCACTTGGGAGGTGTGATTGCAGTGAGTCTAGACAGACCCAAGCTAGATCTAGATCAAAGCTAGCTTAAGTAGAGGTAAAGCCGTGGCAACACAGCTAACCCAGGATTATGTAGGTGCTTTGTATAGCCACCAACCGGTGCTGTAGCTTCTCGAATATTGTTCAGTTAGCTTGAGTAACTAGCTAGATTTTGCTACACATGCTGTCGTCATGGCTCCTGAGTATGGTGTAGATAGACATACCACAAGTGTGTGTAATTGAAGTTTAGCTTCACACTTGCAGTTTACTGCTGTGCCTCCAAGATACAGCCTAACCCAGCTCCAGATGAAGTGAAGGGCAAAATTCCTTATTGAATTCCATGGTGAAGAATTGGACTCTTTGAGCACTTGCTCCAAGTCCTTGGAGAAGTGCTCGCTCCTCCCTGTGACACACAATTCATGTCCCTCACTTCAAAGAATTGTTTAGATCATGTCTTGCTCTCTGCATGAAGAGAATCCATAGGCAGTTGATTGCAATGCTTTTTCCCATGCTTCCGCAGGCCTTACTCTTGCACAGTTTCCTTTGACAAAACACTAGGGACCTTGATTCTCTGAGGCCCCAAGCACTATGTGCTGCCACTAACTTAACTTCGTGTTAGAGATGCTCAAGGCCTCTCAATCAGGCCCCATAATACTCTGTCGGTGAATGTTGTACAGACCTCAGAACTGCAAGTGTGGGGAAAGTATCTGGTATAGAGATCCTTGTGCTGCTGGCTGAAGGAAAGTGGCAGCAGTAACATCAGACAATCTCTTATTATTCAAGTTGTTCACGATTAGTTTAGTCTCAAGAGAAGCATTCAAACTGGTCATCAAACACGAAAGATCAAAAACTGGTGGTGGTGGTGGTGATCACTGTTAGTACAATAGGTGACATTTCTATAGCACAGTTAGAGTTGAATGCTCATTAAGGAAGTTAAACCTCCCATTACCACAGTGAGCTACCTAAACATTATCTTCATTCTGTGATTGGGTAAATTGAGGCAAAGGGCAATAATGAAACTTCCTTTTTTCTAGGGTTTCTTTAATTCTCTTCGGCCTGAACTTTATGAATACCCTGAGATAATAATTTCCAACATCTGTCCAGGACCGGTCCAATCGAAAATTATACACAATGTCTTTACTGAAGACCTCTCAAAGGTAAGAAGGTCTTTGAATTTCCCTGCCTGAAATTCTGCTATAGTAGAAGCTAATTTGGTTACAGGCCAAGTAAAACCTTCATTATATTTTCTGATTTAGAATCGAGCTCCTCCCTGCTGGCAAACACTAAGCTGAGAATCTTTGCTGCTGGAAGCTAATGAATAACCTCCAGTGTAATAAAGGAAAATTACATAGGCCCAGATTTTTAATGGTATTTAGGCACGGTGCTCAATGATGCAATGCCTCATTGATTTAGGAATCTAAAATCTTACTTTTCAAGTGATCTAGACACTTAAGAACCTAAAATTCCATTGCTAATAGCTAGAGGCAGCAGTGCAGGGTGGGGAGGTGTCGAGCAGCACTGGAGAGCCAGTGCTGGGGGACCTGGTTTTGAAGTCTGTTCCCTGCCAGCATCAGCTCCTGCTTCCCCGCTGCCTCTGATACAGAGGCAGTGGGGGGGGAGGGGGGGAGAGGGGGGGAGGCGAGGAGGAGGATGCTAGTCAATTTGATTAACTGATAAGGCTTAACCTAGGCTTATAGGTTAATCAACTAGTCAATTAGTCATTCACATCCCTAATCTAAATACCTCTAAGATCTGGGTCTTAATTTCTAACTTCATATGTAATCGCATCCCTTACACTCCTTTGCAAATATTGTACCTTTCCTTTCCTCTTGTGCAGATGTGTTCCTTTCTTTGTAGGTGATTTGATTTGCTGTACACCCTCCCATTCTGGGCAACCTGGAACCTGTCACTATGGAGCCAAACAGTGATTGCAAGCTCCTTGTATAGTAACCTGTTAGTGAGAATCACCCTGTTCTCCTTGCATAGAAGCCCTTTTGCAGCTACGAGGGAAGGGTCTGGATTAGTCCTGTAGAACTTTGAAATGCAGAATACATTAGCTGCCACATAGGCAACTTCTGTCTGCTCAGCTCACACAGTTCCCTAGCCTGTTGACTCTATGGTGCAATCATTGGCAAAGCTCCTACTGTCAACATCTTCCAGGCATGCATTCTTATTTCCTATTCAAAGCCAAAGAAAATCTTTCAAGTTCCAAAACTATTTCAACTATACTATCCTACAAAAAAAACAAACCCCTCCTAGTAATTGAAATTAGCAAACACTGTTTTGTCTGCAACCATACCTAGTATAATTCCACAGCATGGGGGAGAACAGGCCACCCTCCTGTACATCTGAGCTTTAGACACAATGTTTTATTTTTTGTGGAGGCAATCTAATTAGAACCTTACTGAGACCAAAACTCAGAAGAGCAGCATCTCAATACAACTCTTTAAAAACTTTCAGGCATCTAGGGGCAAGAAGTCTGATCTTGCCTCTATCCACATAAATCAGGGAGTGTTTTCCTTAGCAGCCTGCTCACCATGTTTAAGTAGGCCAGATTTTTGAACCTCATTGGATTCAAAGAATGGTTAATATTGAAATGTTAGCGCAGAAAAATGCAAAGCATTCTGGTTGTGTTTTTTGACCAGCAGGTGTCCTTGATATGAATTTGGGGTTCAGTGGTGTGGGGCTTCTTTTTGGAAAGGTAGGCCTAAAGATCTCACAAAGGACACCCAAAACAAGTATGTATGTAACTGATCTTCCATTTTCATCATAGCTAGATCCAACACGGCACCTTAAAGTATAACTAGAACATTTATAAAATCCTGCTCATGAGCGTCTCCAGCTTTCTATTTGCTGAAAGTATGTAAACCAATGCTCTCGCCAGCGGTGGACTCTTCCACTGGTTCATCCACAGGTCACAAAGTTAAAATGTATGTCATCCACACCAGCTTCTTTAGAATTCGAGTCTTAAAGCCTGCTCTGCAGTGTGACTCCTGTCTTCTGACGTTAGTACCAGTAAATCCACTTTTATTCAGCTTTACTATATCCAGTTTCGAGTACTTGCACTGGCTATTTCCCTGTGCATGGCGACTTAATTTATAAGCACACTGGCTCAGCTTAAAAGCCATTATAAAGGGAGGAGCTGGCATAGACAAAGACAAGTGTGCTGATTTACTCATTATTCTTCAATGAAGATGTACTGATTTCTGGATGGGAACAGGATTAATATTCTGGTATGAGAAGGCTGGTGTGGCCCCTATCTTTGAAGAATCCATGTGGTTCTGCTGCATGGAAGAGTGAATGAAATGTCTGAGGCTATGTCTATGTCTTTTGCGGAAGAGTTCTTCTGCAAAAACTCTTCCACAAGAGAGCGTTTACACTGGCATGTGCTTTTGCGCAAGAGCATCCATGCCAGTGTAGACTCTCTTGCGCAAGAAAGCTCTGATGGCCATTTTAACCATAGGGCTTTCTTGTGTAAGAAATTCATGTTGCCTGTTTACACTGGCCTCTTCTGGAAGAGCTCTTGCGCCAAAGGGCTTCTTCCTGAGCGGGAGCGTCAGAGTTCTGGCGCAAGAAGCCCTGATTTTATACATTAGAACGTCAGTTTACTTGAGCAAGAACACACGGCCAGTGTAGACGGGCAGCAAGTTTTTGCGCAAGAGCGGCCGCTTTTGCACGAGATCGTGCCAGTGTGGAGATGGCCTGAATGTAGCAAGTGCATGTATTCTGCACAGAACCCAGTTCAGTAAGGTGTTCCCTTTTCTGACAGTAACAGATATAAGCTAAGAGGGGAACATGCATATCTTCCAGACCACTCTCATGCCTTAGGGCAACACAGGGCCAGGCAGCAATTGGGATGGAGTCACTCCGTAGCTTTTGGAGAAAGCTGTTGGGCTCTGGCTTTCGGCCCAGGTGTATTGTAGCTAGACTGCATTTGCCCCAAATCCTACAGTGTTGCTATAAACTATCTAAACCAAAATATACACCTAACTTCTGGCCAGCCTATTTTACCAGAAGCCACAAGAAACTTGTATTTTATAATCCTTAAGGATACGTATTCAATAGCTATGATCCATTTTAGAAATAATGCATAACTTCCCCTTAAGGCTGCAGCATGAATGAGGGTAGAAGGGAGAACAGCACTGAGGCAGATATTGTTTTAAATTATGTATATAGTGCCCAAATGCTGCATACACAGGAAATCTAAAGTGGGAGAATTAAAAAAATTTCCTCCAAGTAAAAGTTCTGTAGCATTTCATTATTCCTCTTTTTTTCTTTCTAGGTGCTAGACAACACCGGTGATCAGTCCCACAAAATGCCAACTGATCGCTGTGCTCGGCTTACACTGGTCAGCATGGTAAATGATCTGAAAGAAGCCTGGGTCAGCGATCACCCATACCTAGCAGTCTGCTACCTCTGGCAATACGCACCCACCTGGGCATGGTGGCTTCTGAACAAGATGGGTAAAATAAGAATAAAGAACTTCAAGAGTGGAGTGGTAAGCCCTTCCTAAAAGGGGTGGTTTTGTATAGCCTTTAATTTCTCTGTATAGACTTCAGCCATCAATGCAGGCTGTGCTCTGGGTTTACTAATCTTCATCCCTGATCACTACCAACTTTCACACTACATGAGAATATACATAGAGCTCTGTGCTGACACACACAGTTTGTATCTGTATCTACAAAAATGAGCCATGGATATCTGCATTGACATTCATGGATGTGGATACCCACAGATTTGCAGGATTCTAGATGCAAAAATTTGTATCCGCATCCAGAGCCTCAAAAATTAACTGCAGATGCGTGCATTCAGATGTGGGTAGCCACAGATAATAAAGTAGATAGAGCCCTGCAAATCCACAGCTAACTGTACAGCCTCATAGGTTATATTGTTGATCAAGCAGAAGAACAGTGAAGTCAGTATTCTTATGAAAAAACATTTCATCTCAAGTTTATCTAGCCTGCACTGCAGATGTGTATCCAGCTCTGAATATACATAGTACTTCTTACCTGTACTTTGCCTTGTCCCTACTAGATTTAAAATGACCTGAGCAATATATTTGGAATTGAGACAGGCTATCAGTCTTAATTCCTCTAAGTTTTTGCTTGTCACATACTTCAATCTGTCTGAAGCAAAAGCCTCATTTAGGTGGAAAAACCTCTGAGAGAGGTTATGCACGGTACAGTCCAGCAGCAAAAGTTAACCTCATATGCACACTGAAAGCTGGTCTTTCTGCACAAGTGTATTGGCAGGCAGTGTTCCCTCTAACATTTTCCATCCGTGAGCAGAATGAGTTTTGTGTACCCATACTGAGGTCATGTGCACTTGTTTGGATATGTGCCCCCACTGCACCCACCAGTTATGTTATGGAAGAAAGAATTCTAAACCAGCCCTTTCCCAGTTACAAAGAATAAAAAGAGCTAAGTCAAATCAGAACTTGGACCCCAGCAGCCTTGTTGTTATGACTGACCCAAACTGCCACTGTACTGAACTGTACCATCAGGTAAAAAGACATCACACCCCCACCACCACCACACACACACCTACCTGCAAAGTTTGAACAATAAGCTGTTTTCCTTAAAGATGTGTGCAATGCTGCTACACAACACCAGTAATAAATGGTGGCACAAGCCCCCAGCAATCAAACCTCTATTCTTCCCCTCAACCAGCACCGGCTGCCTTCAGCTCTAATGGCTCATCCTAGTGGAATTATGAAATGCATAGGGGCTGCATAGCAGGCAACAGGGCCATATGTTTACAGTGTTGTCTAATATTTGAGGGCCATCTTACCACATTTTAGGGATTAAGTTTCAAAACAAACCTGGGACTAGACAAGAGACAAAGGAGCGGGGTCCCTGCCCCCAAGAACATCCGATTAGATTTATTTTTGCTACCAGGCTCTCCTCTTTCCCAGCCCTGAGTGTTGGGCCACTCATTCAGTCCAGCCCCATGTCCTGATCTCCCTGACCCCAGGGCAAAGGATGAGCTGGCAGTTGCTGGAGTGTGTCTGTGGCAGGGGCCAGCCAGGGACGATGCCAGAAACCAGCAGCCCAATCCAGAGTGAGCAGCACTATGTGGACATGCTGCCTCCAAAGTAAGGGCTGGGCATTGGCTGCTCTCACCTGTCTCCAGCAGGTTGTACAACACAAACTCCTTAGCTGCCACCATGTCCTGCTCCCAGGTCCCATCCAACGGGAGCATCCACAAGCAGCTCTGGCCTCTAGAACAGCTATCATCTGCCATGGGGCTCCAGCTCTGGCCAGGGTCACTGGCACAGCGGCAGCTAGCTATGGGGCTCTGGGGCTGCTGGAACAGCTGCCCCCTACCACGCAGCCTGCAGCTCCAGCCCTAGAGAAAGGCTGAAGCTAAGGCCATGGCTGTGTGGTGGCTGCTTGGGGAGGGGGACAACCACCCTCCACGGGCCCCGCCCCAGAGCAGCTAAACAGCCACTGAATAGCCCCGTGGAGGAAGGCAAGGTGGAGCTTCAGAGTCTCAATGTGCAGCTGAGACAATGGTGTATAGAGGAGGGGTTTAGATTAATTAGGAACTGAAGAAGCTTCGGGCATAGTGGGGGCCTAAACAGGAAGGATGGGCTCCAGCTGAACCACAATGGAACCAGATTGCTGGCACTTAACATTAAAAACTTTTCTACAAACTTTTTAAAATTAGGATGGGGGAAAGCTGAGGGGTGTGGAGGAGCACATGTTTGGACAGAGACCTCTCTTAATAGACCCACCTCTCTGTCAGGGGTGGGCAACAATTTTTGATGGGGGGGGGGCACTGGAAAGTGGTCAGGGGCCACACTTTTCCATTACGTTAATGGAGATGCAAGGTTTGGAATGGAGGCTGGGTGCAGAAGGGAGCTTGGGGTATAGGACTGGAGTGCAGGAGACTGGAGTCTGGGAGGAAGTTGGGATGAAGATGGTTGTCCTAGAGAAGGGGACTGGAGTGCAGGGTTTTAGGATGTGGCCTAGGGTAGGAGGGGCTTGTGATCTGGGGCAGGAGGTTGGGGTGCCAGATTTGGGAGGGGGTATGGGTATGTTGAGGATAGGGGGCAGATGATTGGGGCAGAAAAGGGCTGGGGTGCCAGAAGCAGGCTGTGGCCAAGAGTCTTATTTGTCAGCTGCCAAACTAGCCTGCCTGGCCATGTGCTTCATGAAGAACTGAGCCCTGGAGAGGGGGCGTGATTCTTCTGAGCTGCTTGTTATTCTAACAAGCAGCTCCCATTGTCCGGTTTCTGCCAGAAACTGGCCAGTGGGAATATGCTGGGGGCAGGGTGGCTCCTAAACTTCCCATCCAGTTTCAAAACAAACAGAGCCCTGCAGCAGCTTTTCTGCACAGTGCACGTGGCTGTGGGGCAAGCTGCGGGGTGGGACCCAGTGGCTTGGCAGGCTACATTTTGCCCAGGTCAGCTCTGGGTTCTAGTCAGGAGGAGAGGATGGACGTATGGGTCACATCAGATGAGACGCAATGAAAAAAGAATCTAATACATCAGCAAATGGTAGACAGATAAATAGTGACATTTTTAAAGTGCTTATACCAAATGCTAGAAATCTAAATAACAAAATGGGTGAACTAGGCTGTGTCTACATTGGCAAGATTTTGCCACCTGTCTACACTGGCCGCGAGTTCTTGCACAAGAACACTGACGTTCTAATGTAAGAAATCAGTGCTTCTTGTGCAAGAACTCTGATGCCCATGCTCAGGAATAAGCCCAAGAACACTTGCGCAAGAGGCCAGTGTAGACAGGCAACATGAATTTCTTGTGCAAGAAAGCCCGATGGCTAAAATGGCCATCGGAGCTTTCTTGTGCAAGAGAGCATCTACATTGGCACAGATGCTTTTGTGCAAAAGCACATCTCTTGCGCAAAAGCACATGCCAGTGTAGACGCTCTCTTGTGCAAATATTTTAACGCAAAAACTCTTGGTTAAAAGTATTTCCGCAAAATCTTGCCAATGTAGACGTAGCCCTGGCGTGCCTAGTTTTAAAGGAGAATATTGATATAATAGGCATCATGAAAACTTGGTGGAATGAGATCAATGGGATACACTCATACCAAGGTACAAAATATATCTGAAGAAGAGAACAGGTCATGCTGGTGGAGGAGTGGCACTATACGTGAAAGAAAATGTAGAGTCAAATGAAGTAAAACTCTTAAAGGATCCAAAATGTTCCATAGAATCTCTGTGGATAGTAATTCCATGCTCCAATACTAAGAATATAGCAATAGGGCTATATTTACCACCTGATCAGGACAGTGACTATGAAATGCTAAGGGAGATCAGAGAGGCCATCAAAATAAAAAACCTCAATAATAGTGGGGGATTTCAACTATCCCCATATTGACTGGGTACATGTCACGTCAGGCTGGGATAGAGAGATAAAATTTGATACCGTCAATGTGTTTCTCGACCTTTTTTTATAAAGTACTCCTTTAAAAAAAGTAACCCCAGTACCTACAATTTTCAGAGACCATTTTTTTCTGCCATTGCAATACAATTGTTTAAACAACTTGTAGCCGCTGGGTGGTGAAATTTTTGTGTAAAGAAAAAAAAGAAACACTGTAAAACTTACATTTAGTTTTCTCCAAACTTCAGTTGTTGACATACCCCCGAGTTCTCTTGAGTATCCCCTAAAGGTGCTCACACCACTGGTTGAGGAAACACTGCCGTAAAGGACTGCTACTTGGAGCAGCTAGTTCTGGAACCCACAAGAGGCTGTTTGATTTAGTCTTAAGTGGAGAGCAGGATCTGGTTCAAGAAGTAAAGATAAACAAATAGGGAGGAACTAGTTGAGAACTTGAAAGTGGAAGACAGTATGGGGGACAGTGATCATGAAACAGAGTTCATGATCTTAAGGAAAGGTAGAAGGGAGACCGGCACAATTGAGGTAATGGATTTCAGGAAGGCAGATTGATAAGCTCAGAGAACTTGTAGGTAAGGGAAGCAAGACTGAAGGGGAAAAAAATGAGGAGAGTTGGAAGTATTTCAAAGGGACATTAAGGACCCAAAAGCAAACAATTCCGCTGTGTGGGAAACATAGAAAATATGGCAAAAGACCAGCTTGGCTTAACAAGGAGATCTTGCATGATCTCAAAATAAAAAAGGAGTCATATAAAAAATGGAAACTAGCAGAGAGAGGGTAAGTTTAGAAGATAGGATACACAAAGAACAAGTTAAAAATCACTTAGGAAAGTTAGATGTCAGCAAGTCACCAGGTCCTGATGAAATGCATCCCAGGATACTCAAGGAGCTAATAGAGGAGGTATCTGAGCCTTTAGCTATGATCTTTGAAAAATCATGGAAGACAGGGGAGATACCAGAAGACTGGAAAAGGGCAAATATTGTGCCCATCTATAAAAAGGGAAATAAGAACAACCCAGGAAACTACAGACCGGTCAGTTTAACGTCTGTCCCAGGGAAGATAATGGAGCAGGTAATTAAGGAAATCATATGCAAACACTTGGAAGGTAATAAAGTGATAGGGAATAGCCAGCATGGGTTTGTGAAAAACAAGTCATGCCAAACTAATCTGATAGCTTTCTTTGATAGGATAACGAGCCTTGTGGATAAGGGAGAAGCGGTGGATGTCATATACCTAGACTTTAGTAAGGCATTTGATACGGTCTCGCATGATATTCTTATTGATAAACTAGGCAAATATAACTTAGATAGGGCCACGATAAGGTGGGTGCATAATTGGCTGGATAACCGTAGTCAGAGAGTTGTTGTTAATGGTGTTAAATCCTGCTGGAAAGGGATAACAAGTGGAGTTCCGCAAGGGTCTGTTTTGGGACCCGTACTGTTCAATATCTTCATCAATGATGTAGATATTGGGATAGAGAGTACGCTTATTAAGTTTGCAGATACCACCAAACTGGGTGGGGTTGCAACTTTTGGAGGATAGGGACATAATTCAAAATGACCTTAGCAAGTTAGAGAAATGGTCAGAGGTAAACAGGATGAAGTTTAATAAAGAGAAATGCAAAGTGCTCCACTTAGGAAGGAACAATCAGTTCCATACATACAAGATGGGAAGCGACTGTCTAGGAAGGAGCATGGCGGAAAGGGATCTAGGGGTCATAGTGGACCACAAGTTGAATATGAGTCAACAGTGTGATGCTGTTGCAAAAAAAGCAAATATGATTCTAGGTTGTATCAACAGGTGTGTTGTAAGCAAAACTCGTGAAGTCATTCTGCTGCTCTACTCTGCACTAGTTAGGCCTCAGCTGGAGTACTGTGTCCAGTTCTGGGCGCCACATTTCAAGAAAGATGTGGAGAAATTGGAAAGGGTACAGAGAAGAGCGACAATAATGATTAAAGGTCTAGAGAACATGACCTATGAAGCCAGGCTTCATGAACTGGGCTTGTTTAGTTTGGAAAAAAGAAGATTAAGGGGGGACATGATAGCGGTTTTCAAATATCTAAAAGGGTGTCACAAGGAGGAAAATTTGTTCCTCTTGGTTTCTGAGGACAGGACAAGGAGTAATGGGCTTAAAGTGCAGCAGGGGAGGTTTAGATTGGACATTAGGAAAAAATTCCTAACTGTCAGGGTGGTCAAATATTGGAATAAATTGCCAAGGGAGGTGGTGGAATCTCCCTCTCTGGAGATATTTAAGAACAGGTTAGACAGACATCTGTCTGGGATGGTGTAGACGGAGCTTGGTCCTGCCTTGAGGGCGAGGGGCTGGACTCAATGACCTCTCGAGGTCCCTTCCAGTCCTATGATTCTATAACTGGACCTCTTGGAAATCCTGACCATAAAGTAATAAAATGTACTAGCTCTGTGGTGGGGAAAAACACCTCAGCAGCACAGAAATTAGTAAGTTAAACAAATTTAAAAGTACAGAGACCAGAAAAATCTCTGCAAGCTGCATGGAAACTTTTCAAAGACACCATAATAGAGGCCCAACTTAAATGTATACCACAAATTAAAAAACATAGTAAGAGAACCAAAGTAGTGCCACCATGGCTTAACAACCAAGTAAAAGAAGCAATGACAGATAAAAAGACATCTTATAAAAAGTGGAAGTCAAATTGTAGCGAAGAAAGCATAGACTGTCAAATTAAGTGTAAAAAAAATAAGCCAAAAAGGAGTTTAAAGAACAGCTAGCTAAAATGTAATAGCAAAATGTCTCCGATTGAGATATCATTAGAGGTGGTTTTGGAACAAATTGATAAATTTAATGGTATCAAGTCACCTGTATCAGATGGCATTCACCCAAGAGTTCTGAAAACTCAAATGGGAAATTGCAGAACTATTAACTGTGGTTTGTAACTGATCCTTTAGCTGTCTTCCAGTGATTAGGTACGGAAGTTGATTTAAAGTGACACCAATATTTAAAAAAGACTCTAGAGGTGATCCTGGCAATTACAGACTTGTAAGTCTGTCGGTACTGGGCAAATTAGTTGAAACTATAGTAAAGAATAAAATTGTCAGACACACAATCAACATGGTTTCTGTAAAGGGAAATAATGCCATACTAATCTGCTAGAGTTCTTTGAAGGGGTCAGCTAACGTGGACAAGGGGGATCCAGTGAATATAGTATACTTAGATTTCCAGAAAGCCTTTGACAAGGTCCCTCAACCATGGCTCTAAAGCAAAGTAAGTTATCATGGGATAAGAGGGAAGATCCTTTCATGGATTGGTAATTGGTTAAAAGACAGGAAACAAATTATAGGAATAAATGTTTTCTGAATGGAAAGGATCTGTCCTGGGACCAATCCTATTCAACGTATTTATAAATGAGTTATAGAAAGGGGTAAACAGTGAGGTGGCAAAATTTGCAGATCGCTATCTTGAGCATTTTGGTATCAAGACCAAAGCAGACTGTGAAGAGCAAAAAATATCTTAATGCCTTTATATAAAGCCATGATATGCCCACAACTTGAATACTGCATACAGACGTGGTCACCTCATCTCAAAAAAGATATATTGGCATTGGAAAAGATTCAGAAAAGGGCAACAAAAATGTAGGGGGTTGGAGGGATCCCATATGAAGAAAGATTAAAAATACTTGGATTTTTCAATTTAGAAAAGAGGAGATTAATGGGGGATCTATGATAGAGGTGTGGAGAAGTGAATAAGGAAAAGTTACCTATTTAGTCCCACAATATTAAAACTGGAGGTCACCAAATGAAATTAATAGGCAGCAGGTTTAAAACAAGCAAGGGAACTTATTCTTCACTCAGTGCACAGTCAACCTGTGGAACTCCTTGCCAGAGGATGTTGTAAAGACCAAGACATTAACAGGATTAAAAAAAGAGCTAGATTGATTCATGGAGGTTAGATCCATCAATGGCTATTAGCCAGGATAGGAAGAAATGGTATCCCTAGCCTCTGTTTCTCTGGAGGTAGGTGACAGAGGAGGGATCACATGAGGATTTCCTATTGTGAACCCTCCCTCTGGGGCATCTGGTATTGGCTACTGTCAGCAGCCAGGATACTGGGCTAGATGGACCTTTGGCTGTTATGTTCTCAGATTCTTGGTGTGCACCTTAGAGGGAACACTGTTGGCAGTATCTGATCACATACTAATACAAGTAGAATGAGATTTTATTTAACTCCATCTTGTGCAAAGGATTTCCACACCTAAATGAAAGTAGAGTGAAGAAAAACATTGCTTAAAAGGTGTTTGTGTTCTTATTACAGGATGCTGATGTCTCCTATTCTCAGAAGAAGAAAGCTTGAGGAGGAACCTACACAACATCCCACTAAACCAAGCAAGTAATTGCATGTGGGAGAGGTTTCTGTCCTCTATTCATATATGTCAAGTTAAGGCCTCTGCTTTTTTAAAAATTCCTTAATACTCCTATTTTTTGCTATCATGTAACCTGACATGAAATTTTTTTAAAGAACATTTCCTAAATAAAAACAATCTGCTTTACTTTTGCAAGACCTTCTATTAATTCATTCCTTAAGTTTAATTTATTCCACTGGTAGGACAGGAAGCTTGTGATCTTTCTGCTGATATGAGTTTCCCAAACCTTTGAAGGGTAGATACAAATCAAACTGTGTCGTTCTATTTCTACCATTCTCACATCTTACACTCCCCGGCCCAGATTCTTCCCTTCTTGGCACATGAAAATCCCTAGTCCCACAAGCTGGTTGCAGCCTGCACTGACCTTCAGAACTAGTATCAACTGAGACAGAGGAAGGGAGTCTATTGCTTCTGAAGGCTGTTCTAGAAGGGGGCAGTTCTGAGGCTGGATAACGTGTGCACACATCAGTTTGGAGGGGAGGGGAGCCAGCAGGATTATAGCTTTCCCCCACAGCCATGCACTGTTTAGGTTAGGGGAAAGCACTTCCTCTCTCTGTAGGTGGGAGAAGTAATTGTCTACACAGCACCCTAAACTTGAAATAACACACTGTTTCAAGCCATCCCTTGTGCAATGAGGGATACCAGGATGGCAAAATAGCACATGCCCCTTATTTTGAAATATTTTTCTAAATAATGGACAATACCTCTGGTATCCTGAAATACCAGTGCAGTGTAGATATACTCTTAAGGCTACCTCTAGACTGGCATGATTTTCCGCAAATTCTTTTAACGGAAAAGTTTTCCGTTAAAAGCATTTGCGGAAAAGAGCGCCTAGATTGGCACGGACGCTTTTCCGCAAAAGCACTTTTTGCGGAAAAGCGTCCATGCCAATCTAGACGCGCTTCTGTGCAAAAAAGCTCCGATCGCCATTTTCGCTATCGGGGCTTTTTTGCGCAATACAAATCTGAGCTGTCTACATTGGCCCTTTTGCTCAAAAGCTTTTCCGTAAAAGGACTTTTGCCCAAATGGTAGCAGCATAGTATTGCCGCAAGAAGCACTGATTTCTTACATGAGATTGTCAGTGTTCTTGCGGAAATTCAAGCGGCCAGTGTAGACAGCTGGCAAGTAGCTGCTTTTGCGGAAAAACTTGCCAGTCTAGACACAGCCTTAAAAGTTTGGCTCAGGTCATGGTCAATAATTGTAAATGTCTCTGCCATCAAGTCAGAAAGGACTTTACTTATCTTCTGTTATTTACTAATTGGAAGAAGTGTTCTCTCAAAATGGAGGAGCCTTCAGCAGGGCATTCTAAATATAGTAGTTTTACACACTTAGATTGTTCAGTAGAATAGCAGTTTTCAACCAGGAATCCAGGAGTCTCCAGGACCCTGTGGCAGAATCCCAGTGTCCTGAAACTAAATCTGAGAGCAAAGCTAGGGAGGGGGCAGGTGGACTTAGGAAGCAGTGTCCACAGGCAGGGAGGGGTAAGGAGAGAACCACAGGGGAGACCTCTGTTGGCACACAATCCCCCCTGCACAAGGCCTCCCCCCCACAAAGGGTTTGTTTACACTGGGAGAGGAAAAGTTTAGAGTAGCTAGTACATACTTCTATAGAAACACTCAAGGCTTCCTGTGTGAAAGGCCAGCTAATAGTATACATTTAAATAAAATCATTTAACGTTACCATAACATGTTCTATAAACAAATATAAAATGATACAAATTTCATATAAACACTCATATGTACACTTTGGTTACCAACTCTATGGTTTACGATATTACAATGAGCTGTACCTGCCTATGAATGCAAGCTATTTAAAAAAAAATGCACCAATACTTAGTGACCAGAGCTATGTTGCTCTTCTTTAAAGTGGAGATCAAGACATACGTGTCTCTTGTCCTGTCAGCCACATAAGGAATAGGGTTAAGTAGTTCCAGCAGTGAAAAAGAGTTTCTAAAGTTCTTGCCTCCAGCTAGCACCTCTTTTGTGCAAATTAGGTCCCCTGGATTTGGGATCTGCCATCAAATGCAGTGAGATCTTCATGTTTCTAGTTGTGCAAATGCAGCGTTAGTATTTGGTTTCCCACTTAAAGATAGGAAATAAAGCAAAACTAAACCCTACATTATACACAGCCTACAACAAAGGCACATGGAGAGGAGCAGACGAATAAACAGGGTAGCCAAGAGGTGGGTCTGCTGCTTGCACTGTTAGGTTTCTCAGAAGAACGGGGTGAGCTTGTATACTGTAGCGTTCTTCATCATCATTGGTAGCATACAGCAGCTCCCACGAAAGATTTGCCCATTGACCTCTGACAGCTTCGTCGTTGAGCTTGCCAACCTGCACTAACAATTCCTGAAGAGTAAGCACTCTCCCAGTGTAAACTCCCTTTGAAAGCAAAAACAATTAACTTTCAGTATATCGTCTAATAAGAGTTCAGAAAAATAGAAAATGGGAATAACTAACATTCTGGGTATTGTCTTTTTAAAACTGCCTCTGTCATAATTTTAGTAACTGGAGATTTTCAACACTGCAGTGCATTGAACCAAATAATGGCACATGCACTGCTCTTCTTATTTCGAGTAAGAACAAAGGGATATAGGCCTTTATACTATACTGCTGCATATAATTAGAACTGTTGACTCCTGAATGGCTGAATTCTTGAATATCTCCATGTGATAGTTAAATGCTGCTGCATCTGTTTTACAGCTGTCTAGCAATTTCCAGCAATACAAATGCCAGATTTTGTCAAGTACTCACTCATTCTTTGGATGTTAATTTCTCTGCAAAAATAATTAAAATAATACATAGTGGGGAAAAAACAATGTTGCTCATTATTATTTTTTCCCCCTTCGCTTACCATGTTAAGATCATGTCCCAAAGAGAAAAGGTACGGCTTTTCTTGTAAAACTGCTTGTTGCCACTCAAGATCTGATACTAAGCCAATGTACCAGTCACTTTCATATTCTTCCAGATAGTTAATCAGCTCTTTGAAGTTCTCTACTGGACCCAGACTTGCTTTATCAACCATGAGCTTAAATGTATATCTGAAAGATTTGCAATAGAATGCATAGAATAAGTACACACTTCAGAAAGAGGGACAAAGCAATTATCAAAAGCAATGTAGCTATGATAATCCACTGACAGGTTGTTTCAATTAGCTCAAATGCTGGCATTGATAATGGAAAATGCAAAATATGTTCTTCCAACAGTGTTGTGCTATGATTTATAATCTGCATGGTTCTTTATTTACCTGAATGCTTTCAGTGCTAGTTGGAACAGCTCTGGTTTTCCAGTTAGCCAATCCAAACCAACACACCATGGAATGCCACCAGTGTATGCTCTGAATACATGAGTAGGAGTGGGAACAGTATTGTCTAATCCAAACAAACCAAAACAACAAGACAATACACCATGGATGTACAACTCTTTCAATGCTTTGTCTTTAGTAATGTCTTCAAGTAAAGTGGAAGGCTTGTCTTTCAAATGAAAAAAATCCAGTTGACTCAAAACAAAATGGTACCAGTCTTCTGGAAACCTCTGCCTCATCTCTCTGAGTTTGGAAGTAGGTATGGGTGCAGTTCTCCACTCCTCCGGTATACTTAGTAACTCAGAGTAAGAGCAGCTAAATTCAGCTAGAGGTAAGCTTACAACTTCTTGCCTCTTCCCTTTGTCTACTGCAGGGAGTCCCAGCACAACAGCTTTGTAGAGTTTTTCTGCAGGTGCTGTCTCTTGCAGAGCACCAACTGCACTCTGCAGTTCTACCGATCCTGGAATAGATGGAAGTGTTCCTGGTGCAGTTTCTAACAGCTCGGTTTCTTTTCTTTCTCTTGTTCTGCTGGGCTCAAGATCAAAAAGATCACTATCATCTGTCCAATCCGCAACTGTACCTACACTTAAGGTATCTTCATCCTTTATGGGCCTAGGTTTTTCTACTGTACTGTTAAATGTTTTGGTCTGGGCTAATGGAAATGACCCTTCTTTGTTCTTTGTTGTTTTGTCCAGCTTCTCACACATTTTTGATTGTTTATAGCAATACTGGACAAGCATCCATATAAGCACTTTAATCAAATCATCTTTCAGTTGCTTTAAGTTCTCATGTGAATCAATGATTCCAGACAAGACGCTCCTGGCATCAGAATATAATCTCACAGGTAGAGCTGTACAAGGGGTTAAAATGTTTCCAAAATGAAGATTGAGTGTGAAAGTCTCTGCTTGATCCTGGCGTTCAAAGGCCATTTCAAAAACTTCATCCACTCTGTGAGCTTCTGCAGTGTGGCAGGAAGTTTCCTGCAATTCTAGCCCCTATAGCACAAATGGAAACAAGTCATCTTAGCATTGCTTGTTGTGACAAAGAGCAGATAATTTTTTTATACAAGAAAATAGTATTCCCAGCAATTAGACACTTCCATTTTAATAATTTTGGTACCAATGGAGTGAAGATTTTTTTATAGCACCCATTTTACTCAGACCACAATATTATATTCAATACACAAATCTGAACTTTCTTTAGAACACTGCATTTTATTAATCATGTTACCTTTGCTTCTTGAAACAATAGTAAAGAATAACATTGTCAGACACACAGAAGAACATAATTTGTTGGGCAAAAGTCAACATGGTTTCTGTAAAGGGAAATTATGTCTTACTGATCTATTAGAGTTCTTTGAAAGGGACAAACATGTGGATAAGGGGGATCGAGTAGATATAGTGTACTTAGATTTCCAGAAAACCTGTGACCAGGTCCCTCACAAAAGGCTCTTACATAAATTAAGTTGTCATGGGATAAGAAGGAAGATCATTTCAGGGGTTGAGAACTGGTTAAAAGACAGGAAACAAAAGGTAGGAATAAATGGTAAGTTTTCAGAATGGAGAGGGGTAAATAGTGGTGTTCCCCAAGGCTCAGTGCTAGGATCAGTCCTATTCAACTTATTCATAAATTATCTGGAGAAAGGGGTAAACAGTGAGGCGGCAAAGTTTGCAGACGATATTAAACTGCTCAAGATAGTTCAGACCAAAGCAGACTGAAGAACTTCAAAAAGATCTCACAAAACTAAGTGATTGGGCAACATAATGGCAAATGAATTTTAACATGGATACATGTAAAGTAATGCACAATTGAAAAAAATGACTAACCATACAAACAGTATGATGGGGGCTAATTTAGCTACAACTAATCAGGAAAGAGATCCTTGAAGTCATCACGGATAGTTTTCTGAAGATGTCCACACACTGTGCAGCGGCAGTCAAAAAAGCAAACAGGATGTTTGGAACCATTAAAAAAGGGATAGAGAATAAGATGGAGAATATCTTATTGCCCTTATATAAATCCATGGTACACCCACATGTTGAATACTGCATACAGATGTGGTCTCCTCATCTCAAAAAAGATATACTCGCATTAGAAAAGGTTCAGAGAAGGGCAACTAAAATGATTACGGGTTTGGAACGGGTCCCATATGAGGAGACATTAGAGACTAGGACTTTTCAGCTTGGAAAAGAGGAGACTAAGGGTGTGTCTAGACTACAGAGTTTTATCGACAAAAGTGGACTTTTGTCGTCAAAACTATATCTGCGTCTACACTACCGCTGAGTTCTGTCGACATAACGTTGACAGAACTCAGCAGTTTTGTCGACGCTGGTAAACCTCATTTTACGAGGCATAACGCCTTCTGTCGACAGAGTTTCTGTTGACAGAAGGTGTTATTGCATGTAAACTGTCCTTTGCGTCTACACTACCATGTCGACAAAGCAGCTTGCTTTGTCGACAGAACTGAATGTAGTGTAGACGCTCTTTGTTGACAGAAGTTTTGTCAACAGTATCTGTCGACAAAACTTCTGTTGACAAAAGCCAATAGTCTAGACGTACCCTAAGGGTGGATATGATAGAGGTCTATAAAATCACGAGTGGTGTGGAGAAAGTGAATAAGGAAAAGTTATTTACTTGTTCCCATAATATAAGCACTAGGGGCCACCAAATGAAATTAATGGGCAGCAGGTTTAAAACAAATAAAAGGAAATTCTTCTTCACATAGTCAACCTGTGGAACTCCTTGCCAGAGGAGGTTGTGAAGGCTAGGACTATAACAGGGTTTAAAAGAGAACTAGATACGTTCATGGAGATTAAGTCCATTAATGGCTATTAGCCAGTATGGGTAAGGAATGGTGTCCCTAGCCTCTGTCAGAGGGTAGAGATGGATAGCAGGAGAGAGATCGCTTGATCATTACTGATTCGGTTCACTCCCTCTGGGACACCTGGTATTGGCCACTGTCAGCAGACAGGGTACTGGGCTGGATGGACCTTTGGTCTGACCCAGTATGGATGTTCTTACAGAACAACCATATAATTGTGTTGTTTTTTTTTAAGTCTTGAGCCACAGGATGAGTGAGATACAATACTTAGTAATTCATTAGATTTTTTTTCAACTTCTATTTCAGGGGTTCCCAAACTTTTTACACGGGGACCAGTAAATCCATTCACGAGCTTTTGGAGGACTGGTAACATTCATTTGCATATTTATTAAGCAAGTAATGAATAGTCAAATAAGTTGTTTCTGATCCTCCCAAACCCCCCAGTGCCAGCTTTAGCAAAGCTTTTGATATGGTCACTTACAATATCCTGCCAGCAAGTTAAGGGAATATGGATTGGATAAATGGACTGTAAGATAGACAGAAGGCTGGCTAGACCAGGGTTTCCCGAACTTTTTACTTTAGTTGGAACCCATTTTTTTCAGTACTGTTTTATGCAGCCCAAAAATATAAACACATATTAAAAAATGAATACATTTTCACTGTTTCACCTGGCTGCATCCTCCACCCAGCTTGGGCTTGGGGAACCCGGCCCTGCACAGGCATGCTGGGAGGCGGGAGCAGGAGCAGGAGCAGTCTGGGGATAGGGTATCTGGCTAGGAAGGAGGATGCAAGGAGGGGTAGGATTGCCAGGGGTCCAGTTTGTAGCCGACAGTCCGGTGTTTGAGGCTTTTGTCCAGGAAACAAACTGAGAAGATACCGGACATATAACAGGTCTGGTATTTTCTCATTAGGTAAGTTTTATTATTATTAGGTGTATCAGTTTGTAGTTGCGAACTGCATGGCTGGTAGATATGCTCAGGCTGCGAGTGTGTCTACCAGCCAGACAGTTCGCAACTACTCGAGGGTGCATGTTGGGGGGAGGGGGGGGAGAGGGAAAACGGAATCCCCGGGGCCAGACTCACTCGTGCTTCGCTGGGACCATGTGTGGGACGGACAGTGCCCCGAGATCTGCATGTACCTGGGTCAGTCCCGCTCCCCACCATCCGATTTGCTCCCCTCCCACTGCCCCTCCAGCCAGTTGGTTCTCCCCCACATCCCCTTCCAATCTCCCCCGACCTCGCATCCCCCTGGCATCCCTGCTTCCGAAGGCCCTGATCTTCTCCGGCCAGCCCCACTGCTCCTGTCCACCCTTGCTTCTGGCAGCCGGTTCTCCCCATCTCCCATCATCCTTCCCGGCCAGCCCTGCCCCCCCAAACTCGTGTCCCCCAGCAGCCCTGCTTCCACAGGCTTCCAGATCTCCCCTGGCCAGACCTGCTGCCCCCAACAACCCCCCCAACTAGTCCTGCTCCCCCCGGCCCCCTCCCAGCCAGTCGGTTCTCCCCTGCTTCTCCTCCCTATCTCCCCCGGCCAGCATCGCTGCCCCAGTCAAGCCCTGCTTCCGGTTCTCCCTTCCTCCTCCTCCTCCTCCTGATCTCTCCTGACCAGCCTCCTACCCCCTATCCCTGTCCCTCCGTGCTTCCACCAGCCAGTTCCTCTCTCCTCCTCCCCCCCCCCCCCCCCCAGCATCTTACCAGCCAGTCCCACTGCCCACATCCAGTGCTGCTTCCAGTGGCCAGTTCTCTCCTCCTCCCGACCTCCCCCAGCCAGCCCCGCTACCCCCAACCCCACCCCTCCTTTCCAGTGTCCGGCCTCTCCCCCCCCGTGAGATCAAGTATGTCTGGCATTGTTTTTTATCTCACCTGGTAACCCTAGCTACATCTCTGCTTGGAGCCCAGAACATCCGGCTGCAGACTCTGCCCAGCCCAGCCGAGGGCTTGGGGGACCCAGCACCACACAGGCACTCCGGGAGCCCAGAACACCCCGGCAGCCACTCTGAGGCCCAGTATTTTTTTCCCACGGTCTGGTAGTGGGCCGTGGATCAGTTTGGAAAACGCTGTTCTAGGTCATAACTGGCTTATGCATTTCAGATTGTTTTAAATGTATCATTTAAGTGACTTAACAGGGCACCACAAGAGAGCCTATCAGTTACAAAACTAAATTCGTTACACCCAGAACACCTCTTGCTTTATGTAATGTAAACTGTGTTACTTGTGCTATTACAGGAAGTTACACAGAAACAAATGTTTCCAAAACACGACTAAGTAAGTTTTCAGTAAATATTCACCTTAATAGTCACACAGCAGTATGTGAAGCCTCTTTCTAGCACCAATATCCATATCAGTCTGTCCTGAAAACGGCACAAGTAGTGTGAGCCAGGTAAGACGAGACCTAAAAAAGGGAACGAAAAAGTTATTTTACTGTGGCATTCTGATGATTAAGGTTTCTTCTATACATTGAGGAAACCATTGCAAAGACACTCTTGTATGAAATAGTTTGTGGTCTGTCATGTCCTTTCAACAGCCTAGCACACTTACAGAGTAACACTGATCTTGCCAGAACCAGTTTGGGCTGGCCAAGGACAGCACAGGTATTGCTTAAGTAGATTCCTAGCTTCCTGATGTATATATCCCACAGTGACCACATCTAATACTAGCTAGGGCTTTGGGGCAACTTGCAAGTATAAGGCCAATGCCTTGTGGAATGGCGGTCAGAATTGCCAGCAGAACTAGGGCAGCTGCGGTGCTTATGGTTTCCTCTTACAATATGAAGAGCTATTGTAAACTATACTGCTTGAGCTGGAGGCTTATTCCTGACTGTTACAATCACCTGGAACTACCAGAAAATGTACACTGCTTTTTTCATGTTTTCTTCGGTATAGCGGTATAGATGGGCCTTTCTGCAGAACTGCTTCTTACGTTAAACTCCTTTGTGTCTGTTCAAGCTAAGAAATTAAGGTGTAAATCTGGATCCAAATACTGTCTAGATCAATTATCTTTTCTGTGAGGAAAAACATCTTGTTTTTAGTATAATAAAAATAAAGACGCTATACCCTTTCATAAATTTGTAAGGTCGGAAGGGACCACTATGATCCTCTAGTCTAACCTCCCACATAACACGGGCCACAGAATTTTACCAAGTGATTCTTGTTTCAAGTCCACAGCCTTTAATTGAGCTTGGGTAGATCTTTCAGAAAGATATCTTCTCTTTCAATATAAGGAATGCCAAGTGCAAAAGGATTGTGCACCACTTTGTACTGTATTGAACCATAGCACACTATTAAGAGAATGCAGCCATTTCAGAAGCCATCCATTTTTTTATCTGAATAAGCCCTGGAACACTGTACTGTAAATTTTAATCTAAGTAGTATCACATTTATTTTGATTAGATGTTGCAAATCACAATGTTCTCCAACAAAGACTACACAAAATTAGGAGATAACACAGTTAAATGCTTTATTTTACACAGTTGCTTAGTTTACCTACCTAAACTACCAGCTGCTAGTGCAGACTGCAGCGCAGTGGCCAAACTTGGAACCACCTGCTGGTAGTATATGGTATCTGAACAAACACATGCAGTTGCACCCACAGGTCCAGGCCAGCTTCGGATAGGTCTAGGAAATCCAATCAAAAATATTGGTAGAGTGAAAAGTGGCACCAAGGGAGAAGAAAGCAGTGTAGAGATAGCTATGAAGGCCAGTACAATTGGGAAGAAAACAATGTTGAGTGTAATTAAGGTGGCAGTAGATTTCCGACGTTGCTTTTTCTCTGTCCATGATGTCAAGAGAACAACTACTGCAAACTGTAGTTTTGAGATCAGCTGAAGTAATCGATCCCGAATTACACCAACCTGTAGAAATACACACAAGAATCAAATTTTTTCATAGGTATCTGGTCACATTCAACATTGCTAGTATTTTCAGGTTTACATAGCTTTATTTAGTACACTTAACATTCTTTTAACATTAACTACCAAACCAAGAGAAAATCCACATCTACAGAGTTTCAGTCTCCATATTCACAATCCCTGAGCCCTAATTCTGGAAGTGGGGAAGAAAAGTATAGCAAGCAATACCTGACTGGTCCCGAATGAGGGATTCTGCCAGAGCAGGGGAGGTCCCTTGGCACCGGCCCCTGTAGTCCACTGCCCCATCCCACTGCTGGTGCTTCTGGCTCCCCTACCACCAGACCGAGCCAGTCCTCCTACCACCGGTTGGCTAAGCTCCCAGCCCCATCTGGCTGCTGCCAGTGCTGCCAACCCTGCGACATTGGCTCGATCTCTGTCTGGGTTACTGCTGCCTGTGATTCCATCCCCATCCAGGCTGCCAGACACTGGACTCCTGTCACTGGTAGAGCTCTGGCCCCAGCGCTGGACAGACCGCTGCTGGCTCCAGTTCCACTGCTGCCACCAGCCCCAGCAGGGTTCCTAGACAGTGGGGCCCCCCGCCAACTGGCTGCTGCCCGAAAAGGCTACTTGAAGCAAGCTGCCCTGCCACCAAGCTCCTGGCCAAGGTTCTCTAGTCCAGGAACATTTGTGATGCTGGACCAGAGAGCCCCCCCTTTAGGATGGTACAACCTGTAGCTAGCTGCTTGATCAAAATTAAAATTAAAATTAGGTTTACCAGTAAGAGTCTGATTCCTGTATCAATGCTTCTGTTCCACCACACATCTGTATTAAATAGTAACATCTGCACTATTGCTACAACCACCATCTCCAACAGGGCGCACTCTGTATTTTGCCAAACCTAAAACAGAGACCAATTATTTGTTGTACCAAGAAGCTGCTGTGGCAGGGTCAATCTCTCTCCTGAGACCCCAACCACTGTTCTGACCACTGTCCCACACTTTGAGGGCTGCAGCAGGGCCCTCATCTGCAGAGTTTTTGTCCCTGGGCCTTCCTGGCCCTTAGCATAAAGGATGTTGTATGGGCTGAAGCCCTGGGCCAGTCACAGCTGACCAGAAAGCCCTTTTATTTTTCCCCCCAAAGGGTGGGGGTAAGGGAGCCCTCCAACACCCCCTGCTCAACTCCTTACCTCCCCCTGTAGCCTTTAGCAGGGCTGGTGGTTCCTTCTGCTTCTCTACTCTGAGTCTCCTTCATACTGGGTTGTTTTCCTTCTCTCCACTCTCCTCCTCTCCCTCTCCCTCAGAGGCCCCCTGGCAGCCCCAATCAGCTTCACCTGGCCCTTAATTGATTTGCATCCACCCTCTCTCAGCTGCCCCTAATTAGCCAGGATTGCTGCTGTTCCCTCTGCTCTGTCACACTGCCCATTCTCATTCTTGACCTGGAGTATTTCTTCCAAGTCACTTATTTCTTTTGGAAAAAGTTTCTTCTACAAAGGTAACAAATGAGAAAAATTTAAAATTACCATTCTAAAGCTTCTTGTGAATCCAATGCAAATGGAAACAGAATGAAGACTATGTAGGGAACTGTCTAATGAAAGAAATGCTATCATAGCAAATGGAGAAACTGCAATTAAAAGGAAAAAACACATGAGAAACGTCAATGTTTTTCTTGTCAATGTCTACCAAAGTCCATAAATTCGCTCCAGATTCTGCGATGAGCTCAATGCAGAATGGAAATCGACACCAATAAGTCAGTAATTTTTAAAAATAAAATTTCTCCTCTCCCTTAAAACAAAACAACAAATTCTTAAAATCAGGCGATATTTTCATACAAAGTGCCCATCCCTCCCTGCAAGTGTTTACACCCATGCTTAACTTGTGATTAGTCTCTCTGAAGTTAATGGTAATATTCTGATGAGTGAAACAAGTACTCCAGAATTATATCTGCACCACAGATGGAGAACCTGCGTCTCAGATCCAGATCATTGCTTCATCTTATCCTGCCTGCAGCAAGTCTCCATGCTATGGATAGGAAACCAGTGTCGTCGTCCCCCCAGAGCTGGAACCACAAGTGCTGGCTCGTCCCCCACAGCTCAATAGGCATAGGGGTGATCTGGGAAGCTTCGTGCTCTGCCCTTTTCCCTAGTGCCAGCTCCACAGCTCCCACTGGCCGGGAATGGTGGCCAAAGGGAGCCGTGAGGGCAGCATGCATTGCTCAGAGCCACCTGGCCTTTCTACCTAGGCACCGGACATGGTAGTCACTTCCAGGAGCAGCATGGAGCCAGGGCAAGCAGGGAGCCTGCCTTAGCCCCACTGGGCCACCAACTGGGAGCTGCCTGGGATAAGTGCCACTCAGCACCCAACCCTCTGCCCCAGTTCAGAACTCCCTCCTCTCATCCCACCACCCCTAGCTAGAGTCTTCCCATACCCCAGCCCACTCCCCAGTTGAGAATTCCCTCCCACACTCTGAACCTCTCATTTCTTGTCCCACACAAGAGCCTTGGAGAAGCCTCTGCAACCCCCTCAATTTAGTTTTCTTTTAGAATTATATTATGAAAGCTACAGCAAAGAGATTCAAAAGTGACAATTTATGGATTCCATATCTACATTCCTTTAAAGGAGGCTGGGTTTCAGAGAGCACTGAGCGCACTCACTCTGAAAGTTAGTTCCTCCACAAAATTCATTCACCTTAAGTCACAAGTCACTTCTGAAAATCTGGACCCATTAATTGGGCATACAAGACTAAAAAAACTTTAATGCAAACTTTAAGTCATTTAAGTCAGCTCATGCATTTTAACTCGAAATGTTATTGTCATATTTTAAATATCCCTTTAATAATCTTACATATAGCATATAACAGGTACTCCTACCTAGTGTTAGTAAAATCCTTCTGACAACACCAACTTCCATAAGCCTTCTTTGTGTCTCCATGAACACCGTCACAGTCCTGACATCCTTTGGATAAAAAGGATTTCGGAAGATTCCAAACAAGTACACTCCCTGAATCTCTCTAAGAAGCCACATAATTATAAGTAATATGATCAGAATGTAACTCACTACAGCCTGGGGACTGGCTCTGGAAAATAATGAAAAACCAGCAAAGTGATGCAGCAAGCTGGCTTCTATGAGAGCCAACGTCAAGACAGTCAAATAGAAAAAGAATTCCCTCCAACCCAAGTATATCCTCGGACCACAGGATATTGTCTTAGACTTGTTGGAAGTTAAATGGCTGATTGTAGTGTGCTTATAGGCTAAACCAATCTCACTTAGGTTAAGACTGAGTATGAACCCAAATCCAGTCATGAAGAGGACCACACCAACAGTGCTGGGAATGAAATACGTCGCTATAGCTGTTCCAGCAGAAATGAGAAACATTACTAACAACCTGTGAAGGAGAAAAAAAAAAGATTTGCTTGAAAAGAAAAAAGGTTAAAGTATATTGATATATTTGATTATTATGTAAATAACATTTACCTTATATTACTTGACATGGGTGAACCTCCTAGGCCAAACTCCAACACTTGTTCCATTCCCCATAGAAAAAGTGCATCAAGTGGGGGCAGAATCCCCAATGCCCACAAAAGTGGCAAAAACAGAAATAAGATGTGCAAAATCTGGTTTGTCTGTTCTAAAACTGGTATGTTAACTGCAAACCTGGATGAAAAAAAGATGATTTGACTCTTATGAAAGAAAGATACCGTTAAGTTCAGAAGTATACAAGTTATATATCTCATATTCAAATGTCAGAATAGTCAGACTTTTTGAAAAATGACATCATAAAAATAAATATATTTCAATTAATTCCTGAACATTGTCAGACTGACAACATCTAGAAGTGCAAAGTTTGAATCCAGATCTAAATTATTTTGACTACATATGGTATAAATTATGTTAAGACAAATAAAATCTGTAAAAATATACTGCTTGTTAACTGATCCTTAAAAAGACAGTAAAGGCAAACAATTACAGTACTTCCAATAATAATGATTTTAAAAGACTGAGCGTGACTACTTTAGCTCTGCTAAATCTGTAACTTCAGTCTCACCTAACTTTTCTCAAAAGATATCCAGTTCTTAATTTTCTATAAAAGCAAAATAAAACATTATGTTCTATTGTATAATTTTCTAGGGTTCTTCTGGATTTTTCCAATTGATTGACATTTCCAATACATATCCTTCAGGAAAATTGTTTCATAGCATCTACCAAGAAACAGTGTACATAAACCCACATTACAGTTATATAAACATTGTAGTTACCTGTGTACAAGATCCACTGCAATAAAGACAAAAATATAGAAAGGTCTGATCAGAGCAGTAATTTCATAAGTATCCAGTGCTTGAAAAGTAGCTGTCTCTGTAGCTGTGTTTATGATTAAAGAATATTCTCCTATACATATAGTCACCCATCCAAACACAAAGATCACAACAGTTCCTCCAATGCTATTATACAGCAAGGTTATTCTGTTTGGCAGCAAATACCAAGTTCCTAAACCACACATTATCCCAGCAAGAAAAGAATGAAATACAGTATTGATTATAAATTTCTTGCCTGGAATAATAAATTTAACTGTCTCTGAACCCACACAGCTGGAAAATTCATACTCATCTTCATCCGTTAGGGTATTCTGAATTTGCATTCTTTCTACTGTCACTGTTTTCTGTCTTGCATACAGATTTGTCATCTGGAGAATAAGTGCTGTAACAAGCATTAGTCCTCCTGAAAGTGTAGCGGTGTAATAGTCTTTCATAATGTCTAACTGATACAAAAGAGTTCCTACTCCTCCCAAAACCCATGGTGTCAGGAAAAGAATGATCTGATTCACATATACGTAAGGAGGTGCACAATAGCCTAATTTAAATCGAGGACCTCCCAAAACAGTCTGTGGAAAGCGCTTCAAGAAGAACTCCTGTTTGTAATAATTCAGAAGAGGAACATCTGGACCCATTCTTATTACTCAGGAATCTTGGCTGAATCCCATCTTTCCTGTAATATAGCAACAGCAGATAAAGAAAAATAAGGTAATGTTACTAAATGACACATTCGAAACTTCACAAGCAGGCAATAACGATAATTGTTTTGTCCTGTTTTCATTTGTAAAATCATAGTGGAATTTTTTCATTAATATTTTCAGTAGATATCTTCTATCCTATTTGCAGATACAATGAATTTTAAGAACACAAGTAAATTGTTAAAATGGGAAAAAACTTTACAACATATTTTAAAAAACAGAATATACTGAACAATGCAGAATATATTAAATTAGTCCCATAATTCTTCACATAAGACCCCTACTCTTTGGAGTTCTTTTCACTTATGCCGATGTCTAGGAACCCCAGTCATTGACCAGGGCCCAGTTGTACAAGACAATTCACACAGAAAAGATGGCCTTGCCAGAAGAGCTTACAATCAAAGACAAGAGATAGATAGGGAAGTACAAGTAATCAATGAAACAATATGGATCAAGTAAAGTAATGGCTTCAGCACAACATTAGCTTAACTGTTGTCAATGTTTTCATAGGGTTCATGGCAAATAAAGATTTTTTTAAGGAGCAAAGTGAGGTAGTTTTGTGGATGTTCATGAGGAACTCCGCCCAACATGGAGGGATAGCATGAGAGAAAGAACAAAGGTGCGTGTTTGAAAATTTAATAATTAGATGATGAATGCAAATGAATGACATTCCCCCTTTCCTATCTGCTGGAGAAAAAAACCTGAAGACCTAATTGTAACAGGCACCACAAATATTCAGGCATATGGGAATGAGCAACAGCAACAAACCATTTACAGGGTTATTACTTCGATATGGATTTTTATGAGCTAACTGAATATAGACAGGCATCGAAAAGGAATTATTGCTCCAAAGATAAGGAAACTTTTTTAAAAGAGAGTATCTTTGAACTCTACAAACACAATAGAGCAAAACATACATTTATCTTGTTTATCATAGAGGCATAGGAATGGAAAGGACCTCAAAAGATCACCAAGTTAGTTCCATACATTCATGGCAGAACTAAAATAAGACCATCCCTAACAGGTATTCTAACCTGCTCTTAAAAATCTCCAAAGATGGAAATTCCATAACCTCACTTAAGGAAGGAACTAGAGGTAATAGACAGGTGTACTAAGTTTGAGTGCCTAGATAAAGAACTAGACTCTTAAAAAAAATTGTGTAGCAACTCCCTATTTTTGTTTTTTAGTAAGGTACCTGTGGGTTAGCTAGCAGATTTAATGCAGGAAATGTTTTAATACTAGCTGCCTTCTATCTGACAAGTAAACCCTACCCCATTTTTAATACCAATTCAAATGAAGGAGAAAATGTGCTAACATCACTGATATGTATTCTCTCACTACTACAGATTGAACCTCTCTAGTCTAGCAGCATCCATGGTCTGGCATGATGTTAGTAAGCTGGATGTCCACTTATCATGGGTATGGCCAAGTTTCCTGCAGTCTCATAAAGTTTGTGTACAGCCACAAGTCCTGGCTCTCAGTATTCTGTGCTGTTATTTAGCTCTAATTTACCCCATACATGTCTTCTAAGAGCACAGTAAGCAGTGGAAGTATTGGTAATGCTGCTAAACAATATTGACTTGCAGTAGTTCGGCACCGGTCAGGTCCCGAAGGTGCCAGACTAGAAAGGTTCATCTTGTATATGTAACACTTATAAGTGCTTTAGTGCACAATGAGCAGTTTACAGTCACCAAGGGAACAGTCACATAGTCTACAAGTATGCTCTGGACAGAAATGGACGCTGCCCAGATAATGTAAATTTATAATGGGCATTTTCTTTAAAAAATATTAACCACCTCAACATTGTATTACTCAGTAACAAAATGTAAAGTCAGGATTTAATGTTGACTTGTTGCCCTCATGAAACAGAATACTCTAAACAAAACATTTCTTTTCTTCTGTTGTAACTTTGTATGTTGTTGTGTTACTGGCATTCTCAGCACTCACTCATATCTGAAGCAACTAAAATGTAATGTGGAAATATTGCCAATCACATGGATATTGAATAGGACATTACAATCCGCTCTACAGTTTGTAAATGCAATATGGACACACCCTTGTAAAGTATTTTAAAAGTATGTCCTAAAAAAAGTAGATTCTAAGCTTGCTCAGACATCATAGGAACTTTATAAATAAAATTAAATAGCATGTTTTAAAGTGGTGTGTGCACAACTGCCAAGTTTAAAAGTCTGATTTGTGAAAAATTGTGAGAGCAGGTAAAGGAGAAAAAATTAGTTTTAAAAAGAAACAAAGGCAGTTTTACTTTTTTTTCCCTCCCCCCCCCCCAATAAAATTTCCCTGGAAGCTGTGATTTTACTGTTTTCACACAGAGGCTTTTTCTCCAAGTTTAATCTGCATTCTTGTTTCTAAGTATATTTGTTAACCAAAAACAAAATATTAACGAATAAAACACATGTAACAATGTTTTATTTATTTAAATATTTACTCTACAAGTTCTGCATAAAATAAACATACTTGTATAAAATTTAAAATCTATGTGCCTAAACAACACAGTCATCCTATCCTTGAAAAACAACAGAAACATTGTAAGGCACTATTCAAAAGCAATAAACATATTTGTAAGAGAAATCGGAGACTTAAGACCAACAATATTGAAAACAGTGTAATCTGAAATACTTCTATCTGACCTCTGATAAATGATATGAGGGTGCCAGATCTTTAAACAGATAATTACCACCGCACTAGTCCCAGCAAAAGTAACTGTTTGCAGGATCTGCCCTTAGTTTGCATTTCTAAAGTATGTGGGCAGTTCTAGGCTGACCACATTGCCAGGTTACCTAGCTGGGCTGGGTGACAACAATCACATCAACATTAAGCTACCTTTCTTCTCTTTCCAAACCCTTCATGGTTCAACTCCAATCTCCCTATTCTCGCTCACTCTCACTACTGCCAGCTTGGGGGTGGTGTGACAAATCAACCCCTACCAGCTTGGGGGTGGTGTGAGGCCAGCAGTCACGACAAATCAGCCCTGTGTTCCTGGGATCTTGGCCGCTGGGACCACAGGCCTACTGGCAAATTGCACCGGACTACAGGACCCTCCAAAGCACAGAGTCTAGAGCAGTTGCTTTGATTCACCATACCCTTGGGACAGCTCTGTCTCCATCACCTATTTGTCAAACAAGCAACTCCCATGCTTTCTCCTAGGCTGTCCCACACCTGGAAGAAGCATGCCACAAAATATTTCCAAATCTACCTCATTCGTTTCTGCTATGATGCCTACAGAAGCATTGATAATAGGCATGGTGTTGGGATACTAATACCACTGCCTATCATGTTGATCAATACTATCCCATTGTTTCCTTGTACTCCTCTAGTCTGTATCCATTTGCTATATCTTATAACAGTTGCTGTAAGGTCTTTGGGATTTGCGGCTTTTTGTTTATTTGTGCTAACGCAATGGGCTCCTAGGTACTACTACAATACAAACAACAACTGGACATAACCAGTGGAGTTCTACACTTGTATTTCTCAGTTGCTTATATCATCCCCATTACCCAATAGTATTGGAACATAATTAAATCTTTTAAAGCTTTTAATCTTCATAATCACTCTCTGAGGTAGAGGTGTGTTATTCTTATTTCGCAGATAGGGAACAGAGGCACAAAGAGACTTGACCAATGTGACTCATGAAGCCACTGGAAGAGTCACGACCTGAATCCTGACCTCCTCACTAGTCCCAAGCTAGTGCCCTAATTATGTATGGGGCCATCCTTATTCTATAGGGCTTAGATTGTGACATGCAGCTTTAAGTTTCTGATAAAGGCTGAAAGATTGAAGTGGATGAATGTCTACTTCTAATATAGGAAAAACTTAAAAAACAATGACTAGTCTAGCAGCGCTTTAAAGACTAATGAAACGTGTAGATGGTATCATGAGCTTTCATGGGCACAAGCCACTTCTTCAGATGAGTGGAGTATTAAAAACCCCTCTGATAGTTCTAATGTTACAGCAAAACCTCAGATATGTTTTAACTTTCATTTTTTAAATTATGTCATAAGGATTTCAAAAACATGAGGTTATATAAAAGTTAAAATTATAAATAATTAACTGTTTTGTGTGGGCCAAGCCACAATAGTTAAATGAGACTAACAGCAAATAAGATCAACTAGCCATAAACAAATAGAATAAATAATTAGCACAACCTTACCCCAAGCAGAGTTTTAATCCAGTGAGACTTCATGAAGTCCACTAAGGACTTAATTATGTCTATCAAATTTTCATAGGTGTTCAGATACCATGATGAGGGGTGGCAATGTAAAACTCTAAAATCAGAAATAGATGTTGTGCTTGGATTAGCAACTGTTTAGCTTCGTATCTCTATACAGGCAGTCCCCGGGTTACATGGATCCGACTTACATCGGATCCCTTCTTACAAACAGGGTGAGGCAACCCCACACTAGCTGCTTCCCCCCAGCA
Organism: Pelodiscus sinensis; assembly: GCF_049634645.1. Classification (NCBI taxonomy): domain Eukaryota; kingdom Metazoa; phylum Chordata; order Testudines; family Trionychidae; genus Pelodiscus; species Pelodiscus sinensis. The sequence goes on along the minus strand of NC_134714.1, from coordinate 12,748,245 downwards.
GACCAGGGAGACGCGAAGCTAGAGCCGCCCCCAGCAGACCAGGGAGATGCGGAGCGGCTTTTCTCAGCAGACACCTCAGCTTGAGAATAAAGGACTGAGGGAAGTGAGGTGTGGGAGAATAAAACTGAGCTCTGGAGAAATGTTTGGCTAGAGTTTCCCCTACAATATGTACCAGTTCCGACTTACATACCAATTCAACTTACATACCAATTCAACTTAAGAACAAACCTACAGTTGGGGACTGCCTGTATACACAAACCTCTTGGCAGACATAGGGTACATCTATACTATGAAGCTTTTAGCAATAAGGCTTTGTCAACCCTGCCCTGTCACTAAAAGCTGGTGCATGTGAACACTGTCAGCACTTTCGCAGACAAAGTACTTCTGCCCCCAGTGGGTGGCTTTCACTAAAGCAGGGTTCATAGTTGCACTTGCACAGTCAAATCTTTGTCACTTATGGGGGAGGAGGGGAGCGTTAAGCCCCTGTGAACAACAGAAGTTTTGCTGTTCAAGTATAAGTGTAGACATAGCCCTAGTTACCTGCAAGTTGCACAGCCTTGGTACTGCAAACTAGAGAAACAATGATAGAAATGTAGCCGCGTGGTGTCGCTGAAGCAAAAAACAGGACTATGTAGCACCATCTTGTTAGTCTGTTAAGTGCTACATAGTCCTGTTTTTTACTCCCAGGCGCATTCTTACCCCCCCTTTCCGCTCCCGGGGCAGCAGCTGCAAAGCCCTTTGGCCAAATACCATCCCCTTCGGCCAACGCTCTGTATTCGTCCAGCGCCTAGGGCACCACTGCCTGCAGCGGCCGCCCGCGGGGCACAGCCCCTACCAAGCCCACACACACCCTGGCTCTTTTAGGCTCTGGAACCAGCCCCGTGGCTCGGCCGCGGTGGAGATCCAGGCCAGCAGCTACCCCAAGTGGCGGCGGGCGGGAGACGGGGCAGCCCGGCCAGCGCCCCCTGAGGAAGCCGTGTACCTGCAGGCAGCTCGGGCCGCCGGGCGGGGCAGCCCCAGGCGCAGCGGCGGCGATGGAGGCTCCCCGCTCCGGCCCGTTAGCTGAGGCAGGGAACCAGGCCGCCGGCAGGTGCGGCGAAGAGGCGGCTGAGGCTGGGCGGCTGCTCTCGCTCTCTCCGCGGCAACCCCCAGGCGCCGGGCCCCGCGCGCGGACGGAACGGAAACGAGGCTGCGTCTTCCCCTCCGGCCGCCGCCATTTTCCCGCCTCAGGGCCCGAGACCTGCCCGCCCGGGCCGCGTGGCCGGCGGTTAGTCGCGGGCGGTTGCGAGGGGCACGCTGAGGGGGCCTTAGCGCCGCGCGTGCTGTTTCTGTAGGGCCGCGAGGAAGGTTCGGTGGGGGAGGGGACGTGGCCTGCGGCCCTGCCCGCTCCTCGCCGTGTGGACTGGCCCGGCTTCCCTGAGGCTCGCTGCAAGACCCACCGCTAGCACCGTGGGGCCCCGCTTGTGCGACAGGGACACGCGCGAGGCGGCAGCCAGGGGCGCTCACGCTGCGTGGAGCCGACGCTAATCGCCGCAGCAACCCGGGAGGGACCGGAACCGGAGTCTGCCAGGGCCCTGGCGGCTAAGGTTAACCCGCCCCGCGGGGCCACTGGCTGCGGAGGGGGGCGCCGCTCTGGGCTAGGAGCGGGGCCGGCTTATCCAGTGGGCACGGTGCCGGGGGCCCACGGAAATGGTTTAATTTCTTTTAAAATCAGAAGGAAAAAAAAAACCCTTTTAGGTTCGAAGAAAATGTTTTAGTTTTTTTCTCACATCAGAAAAAAAAAGGAAACTTTTAGGGCCCACGAAAATCTATTACTTTTTGCCTAAAACAGGAAAAAAAAAGTGGAAGTATTTAAAGTTATATCAAAAATAATTTTTTATATTTTTTTTAATGGAGGAAAGGGCCCACGAAAGTCAAAATGCAGCCTTGGCTAGGCGTGGACAGGGTGACTGCCGTACCCAGGCTGGAACACATGCCCCATCCCCACTTTAATCAATTACCATTTAAGTCATATGTTTAATTGGTTAACCAGTTAAACAGGATTTACACCTCCTACTCCACATTGGGAGGGGGGAGGCTGCTCCGCTTGGTCACCAGTTAACCGTTTATTGGTAACCATCACCCAGTATGGGTGATGCTTACAGGTGAACATGTTACAGCCTTACTTGGATTTTGGGTAAGTTATGCTCAGGTCTATTCGATGGGTCAAGCCTTAAAAGTAGGCTGGAGTAGACCTGTATTAAGTACTATACAAAGCACAAACAAAAGGGCTATGACTACACTGGCGGGTTCTTGCACAAGAATCCACAGAGCGTCCACACTGCCCCCCCCCCCTTGCGGAAGACTTACAGTACGGCGTGGTAAGAGAGGGCTTCTTGCGCAAGAGCTATGCTCTTTTTTAACAGGTGTAAGGCCTCTTGTGCAGAGGCTCTTGCGCAAGAGGGTAGTGTGGACACTCGACAGGGGTTTCTTGTGCAAGAAAGCCCTATGGCTAAAATGGCCATCGGAGCTTTCTTGCACAAGAGAATGTCCACACTGCCATGGGCTCTCTTGCACAAAAGGCAAGGCTCTCTTGCTTGCAAATGGCAGTGTGTACTTCTTCTTGCGAAAGAACCCTTGCGCAAGATGTTCTTGCACAAGAAGCCGCCAGTGTAGATATAGCCAAAGTGTTCACTGCTGCAAAGTGCATACAGTTAGATAATACAATGAATGGATTCAAACAGGTTGAGTTGCCATAAGGTGACAATGAGACACCATACTGATCCACACATTCCTGCTGTCTCCTCACCTCATTCAGTGATTTATATTTTTAAGAAATCACGGTTGCTGTTCTCATATACATTACTTACTACTATAAAACCATAGGCATTCCCAAAGAAAAAACAGAATGCTAGAACTGGAAGGGACCTCGAGAGGTCATTGAGTCCAGTCCCCTGCCCTCATGGCAAGAGCCAGTACCATCTACACCATCCCTGATAGATGTCTATCTAACCTACTCTTAAATATCTTCAGATATGGAGATTCCACAACCTCCCTAGGCAACTTATTCTAGTGTTTAACCATTCTGACAGTTAGGAACTTTTTCCTAATGTCCATCCTAAACCTCCCTTGCTGCAGTTTAAGTCCATTGTTTCTTGTCCTTTCCTTAGAGGTCAAGGAGAACAGTTTTTCTCCCTCTTCCTTGTGACACCTTTTAGATATCTGAAAACTGCTATCATGTTCCCCCCCAGTCTTCTCATTTCCAAACTAAACAAGCCCAGTTCTTTCAGTCTTCCTTCATAGCTCATGTTCTCTAGACCTTTAATCATTCTTGTTGCTCTTCTCTGGACTTTCTGCTATTTCTCCACATCCTTCTTGAAATGTGATGTCCAGAACTGGACACAATACTCCATGGAGGCCTAATCAGTGCAAAGTAGAGTGGTAAAATGACTTCTCGTGTCTTGCTTACAACAAGCAAGTTAATGCATCCCAGAATCATGTTTGATTTTTTTTTTAACAGCATCACACTGTTGACTCATATTTTGCTTGTGGTCCACTATGATCCCTAGATCCCTTTCTGCAGTACTCCTTCCTAGACAGTTGCTTCCCATTCTGAAGGGCTACGTCTACACTGGCCCCTTTTCCGGAAGGGGCATGTTAATTTCAGAGATCGTAATAGGGAAATCCGCGGGGGATTTAAATATCCCCCGCGGCATTTAAATAAAAATGTCCGCCGCTTTTTTCCGGCTTTTAGAAAAGCCAGAAAAGAGCGTCTACACTGGCCCCGATCCTCCGGAAAAGGCGCCCTTTTCCGGAGGATCTTATTCCTACTTTGAATAAGTAATTGAATCCCTATGTGTGAGACTGATTGTTCCTTCCTAAGTGGAGTACTTTGCATTTGTCCTTATTAAACTTTATCCTATTTACCTCAGACCACTTCTCCAGTTTGTCCAGATCATTTTGAATTATGACCCTATCCTCCAAAGCAGTTGCAACCCTTCCCAGCTTCGTATCATCTGCAATCTTAATAAATGTACTCTCTATGCCAATATCTAAATCATTGATGAAGATATTGAACAGAACCAGTCCCTAAACATGTGTTAGCTAACTATTAAGTTGTGAGTTACAAGTGCAAATATTCATCCTGACAAATATTAAACTCTGGGATTCATCAGCTAGGGTTAATTATGTAGCTCTTGCCCAACTGTAACATATTATTGATTAATACACATCTATATGCTACATTTTTTGGCTATGCAACACCAAAACAAATTTGAATCTGCCCCAGCAGTACTTCCCTGAGAGATGTAATGGAGAGGGGTCTTTGAAATAACTATCCATCCATAACAAAAAATTTCGTTTGGCCTGTCAATGTTTTTCTTTCAGCGTCTCTGACACACATGAAATCCTTAGCAGAAAAGCAGCATACTAAAGACCATCATTTCTCCATTCTTCATTAAGACTCCATGTATTCATCTCTCTGTAGGTTTTTGTAAGGCACTTATCAGTGTAGTATCTAATCACAAATCCAATTGATGTGACATCCAGAATTCAAATATCTGTGCATACAGAGCTAATGTATCTATGTATGCAAACCTCCCAGGCTCACATCATGAAATTATAACATTGACATAAAAAGAATCAGTTTTAGCCATTTGACAAATCATATATTACTAACTGGCTTCATACCTCTGTCTGCAAATGTAGACTGCAGATTTCTTAAGCCTGTTATGAAATTACACGATAAAGAAAAGATGCCTTGTGGCTACTCCAAATTTACCCAGCTTTGGCCTTTCTATGCTGTCGTCAGCCATAAGGCTTAGGTGGACCAGGCCTTAGTTACAAAGAAACAAAGATAGAGGTTGCAGAAGGAGCGCTGATTCTTTGCTATGTAACAGACTGTTGAATGTATGGATGTATTAATGGTGTGTTCAGACTTGTGCAGGAATATAGGTACCATTACCAGTACATAGTGTACATTAAAAGTTTCCTTAGTGGGAGATTTTCATTTGTAAATGTTGAGCTATCTTTTTATTAAAATACTTTAAAATATATTTTAAAACAAAGTTAATTAATTAAACAAGAAAAGAAACTAATTGAACATTATTGATTAATTCCAAACAGACCGAAGTATAGTATCAAATATACTTGTAATCATTATATAAGGAACAACTTAAAATTACAGTTCTACAGCATCATCAGGTAAAGTGGGTTATCATAGGGATAATATTCATTAACAACATTTATCCACAAGTAGTCCTAAAAGAGAGGTTTACATTCATCAGGTTCTTTTCGTGAAAGAGGAGAACGTCCAAGTTGCTGGTTATTGAAATATTATGTAATGGGGAAGGATTTTGTATCTAAGTGCTTCTCTTCTATTATTCTCTCTAACTTCTTGTACTGTGCTCGTGGCCCTAGAATGAGGGCTTTCCAATCTGGTTTTAAGTAATATGACTAATATCTGTCATGTGCATGTTCTCTCATCCTTTCCCCAGGAAGAGAAGTGTGTAAACTGGATTATTTTAAAAATAATATATACTCCTGGTTCTACATGTTTGTTTGTGAATTCATTCCAAAGTTGTGGGCCAGCCCCTGAAAGAGTTCTGTCCCCTCTCCAAACCTGCTCTCAGACACTCATCATACATAAAATGGAATCCAAACCCATCCCCTTCCTGGATTTTAGTTTTATTTACCCAGAAATTTGTAAAAATGTAACATAACTCTTTCCAGGCCCCCATAACCTTATATCTGATCACCTTATAAAGAAATGCTAAAAGCATAAATAATAATTTATTATTTGCACTAGCATAATGCCTAGGAATCCTAGTCAGTGACCACACAAAACCAGATTGTGGTAGGCCTCTCAGAGAGTCAGCAAGGGAGGGGAAGTGAGTAGTCGATACTCCACTCGACTACCCAATAAGCTTATGCTTATTGACTAGTCGACTATTCTCTTACATCCCTAATATAAAGCCCAACTAAATTAATGGAAAGACTCCTATTAATTTATCTGAGCTCTGGTTTAGGTCCCAGGTGACTTGCTAAGATTTCACAGAGTTTCTGTGGCAAATCTGGAAATGAAATGCAGCTCTCTTGTGTTTCAGTCTAGTGCCTTCACCACAGAGGCAGCTAAACTTTTCCTAGGGCCAGATATTCTCTGTGTTCCATCATTTAAATTACTTAATCCAGCCCAAAAGTAAAACAACCTGGTTCCAGCCTGCTGCACTCTGACTCCCTGCCATATTGCTCCAGGGAGGGTGCTTGGGGGAGGGATGGAATCACCCCCACATTCACTAGTGACAGGAAGCAGAGCGGTGCAGCAAGAGAGCAAGTGAAGTGGAGTGAATGAAGGGCCAGGTCACTCTGATTCCCACTGCCGGTGATGAGTGCGGGGGCAGGTCTGACCCCTGCTACCTCCCCCTCTAATCATCTGGGCCATGTTGCTTGGGGAAGGGGAGTTGGAGAAGGATGGAAAGGAGGTGGGGATGGCGTAGAGCAGGGGTAGGAAGAGGTTGGTTCGGCAGGTGCAGCGGATCCTGAAGCTCCCTAGAGACAGCACTATTTGGCAGAACCCATGGGAGGGCTGGTCCAGGGATGGGACTGGCCACCAGAGTTGGCACCACTGCATATACAGCTGCCTAGGGCACCACAACATTTGGGGCAATTTGGTACTCTAAATGTTGTGGTGCCGTACATGGCTGCATTTTTTGTGTATTGGTAGGTACAGCCCTGGTTTTAAACAAGGTTTGGAGTTTGGTATACAGAGCCTGCTTAGTAGCATGGCAAACATACCATTAACAATTGTTTTTAAACATTTATTAAAGGAAAAAAATAAGGGAAAATAGTCTGAGCATTTGAAATACAAAATACTAAATAAAAATAAGGCTTTTAGTTTAACATCTTTTGTTCCCTTTCCCTTTGGATATAGAGAGTTTTAGAAGGGGGAGAGGAATTGTTTTAAGAATCTAAGAATGGCCAAAGGTCCATCTAGCCCAATGTCTTGTCTTCTGACTGGCCAATGCCAGGTGCTTCAGAGGGAATGAACAGAGCAGGTAATTATCAAGTCATCTATTCCGTGTTGCCCATTTCCATTGTTTGACAGTCTTGTACATGTTATTAAAGATGGTAATAACTGTCCTTTTGGGGGTGTCATGACCATGTGGGTTAGCCAGCATCCTGGGGACTAAGGGGTTAACTATGTCCCTTTCCTAGCCAGGTATCTGCTAAGCCAATAGAAATGTAGATAGGGATTTCAGAGTGGAACAAAGGAATTTTTGGGTTTTTCCCTCTTTTCTCTGGGCAGTTTCTCTCCAGCTACTGAGGGGGACAGACAAAATGTCTCCCTCCAAGAACAGACTCTTCACTATCTGTAAGTAGGGTAAAGTTTAGATAAATCTGTTAAGTTTTATTGTTTTATGGTTTGGGAATGGAAATCTGATGTCTGTGCATTTAAAAATGGGTTTTTCTCTCCTTTGTAACTAAGTTTTGTCCCATGGTGGAACTCCCCATGAGTATATTAATTGGTGACTTTTCCATCTAGTCATTATGCTTGTAACAGGAATATTGTGGTGATAATAAAAGTTCTTTCTCTTTTTTTGTTATTAATCTGGTATTGGTTAATTTTTTTGTCCTCATTTTACTTTAGGGGCTGAGATTTCCCAGGCAGTCTCTTCTGGGTTTCCCTATCATTACTTGGGTGGTGGCAGCAGACTTTTATCCCCAAAATCTAGGTTTTTAAGATTTTGGGGAGAAGTTTTATAACAAATGGATAATGGGTAGCAGGTTTAAAATTAATAAAAGAAAGTTCTTCTTCACACAGTGTGTAGTCAACCTGTGGAACTCCTTGCCAGAGGAGGCTGTGAAGGCTAGGACTATAACAGAGTTTAAAGAGAAGCAAGATAATTTCATGGAGGTTAGGTCCATAAAAGGCTATTAGCCAGGGGATAGAAATGGTGTCCCTGGCCTCTGTTTGTCAGAGGCTGGAGAAGGATGGCAGAAGACAAATCGCTTGATCATTGTCTTTGGTCCACCCTCTCTGGGGCACCTAGTGCTGGCCACTGTCAGCAGACAGGCTACTGGGCTAGATGGACCTTTGATCTGACCCAGTATGGCCATTCTTATGTTCTTATGTAAAGCCTGGAAAGATAAGGTTTTGGGGTACTTTGCAGGCCCCCACTTCTGAATTTATCGTGCCAGAGTAGGGGAAAAAGCCTTGACAGGGGGTAAGAGAAGATAGTTAAGATAGTCTGGAATTGTCTCACATGCCAGGTGATGGTCAGGATTTAGCTAGTGGAGATTGCAATGTCATTCGGTCCCTCTCTCTGGCCCAGTCCAGTCAGGAAGTTTTTTTTAGAATGCAGATAAAGGAGGTCTAGAGACCTAGTTAGGAGAAGGTGGGGGTGGCACGTGTTTGTTTATTTTTGTGGACCCCAAAGGGAATGCTAGGTGAAATAGCCTGACCTTTCACTATTTTGTCCACCAATTAGGCCTAATTTTTGACACACCAATTTTGGTTTACTGATTTTTAGCCCACATTGTATTTGCTACCAACCATGATTTTAACCAAATGCCTGAATTATATTACCAGGTTTTTTAATTTGCACCTTTTTCCATTTACGTTTATTGTTATGGCTCATTCTGAGACTTTGTAAATTTATACTTTACAGGTGAGCTGCTATTAAGATAATTGTGTAGGTCCAATTATTGTAACACACACTAGGGAGCTTGTTTCTTTCCAGCTGATTTTATTCTATTAAAATACATCCACCTTATAAATAATTAAATGTTTCCTACTAGTGAAGACTGTGCCTGGTTTCCTAATGGCAGAGGGTATCAGTAATATTTCTAAATGATCATTAAAACTGTTGTTCAGGGTTTAGAATTTACATTCCACCATTGTAAGGAACATTGTTGATGAAAGCTTCAAATCATTGATATCCTGGCCACAGAGCTGAGTAACTAAACTCATATAGCATAAAAAGAAATGTAAAATAGAAAATATCTACCCTATCAAGGTCAGATTGTGAAGTGTTTTGTAATTTACAAACAGAAATATATTCTGCCCCAAAATTACTATTGTCAAGTGGAGGGAGAATAGACTTGTAAATGAACAAAGGACCACTTAAAAGTTTGCAGTTATCTTCCTTTTGTCTTCTTAGTTTTCATTTAGGATAAATAGATAGCTTTTTAAAATAAAAAAAAAACAATTAATGGGGCTTTTTTTAAGTTACAGATTAACACAATTATGCCTCAGATCTTTAAAATCAGGAATTTTAGAAGTAAACTGAGTATTTTTTGTTGATTACATAGCTAGATATTCCCCCCTTTCCCTTGCTTACAGTTAACGAAAAAATATTCTGATTATGGAAACAGTTTAATTAAATATTTTATGTTTTGAGAAGGGTTCTCCTGTCTTGGAAGTCTCTTTCAATTTCAGGGTTTTGAAAAGCTATCACTGACCTGAGGAGAAAGAGAATTACAAATTGCAAATCTGTGTGCTACTTGAATCACAAGTGACAACCCAGTATTGACTGAGAGATATTCTGACTCTTTAGTTTGACAGGGTGTAACAACTCTGTGGCTGCACAGACTTCACAATTGTTATATATACCCTAGTCCATGATTACCTAGACTCCATAGTTTTATAAGTGAAGACAGAATGCAAGATATACTGCTCCAAGATCACAGACACCCCAACACTAGAAATCAAGGACAATTTGCAGCTGTAGTAGGTAGGGTATATGTATTTGTGTGGAAGATACTACATCACTTGCCTTTGAATGCGTCATTCAGTAGACAGTACCAGCTTATATACACCCTTGCCAGTAAATTACAAACTGTGTCATCCAGGCTACCATATAAGATTGGATTTCCCACCTACATCAACATGCTAGGGAAGGAGACCAATGTTTGCTTTGCAGGAAGTCTAAAAATATAGTATACTAATCTGATGCCTTCTGCCTAGTGTTATTCTCCTGTAACTCTCATGATAGGAAAGAAGCAATGGGCTTAAAGTGTAGCAAAGAAGGTTTAGGTTGAACATTAAACTAGCCAAAAACTCAAGAAGTAATAGCAAAATGTTTTGTTAAGTACATCAGAAGCAGAAAGTCTGCTAAAGAACCATTGGGGCCCCTGGATGATCGAGATGCTAAAGGAGCACTCAAAGATGATAAAGTCATTGAATAGAAACTAAACAAATTCTTTTATTCAGTCTTCACAGCTGAGGATGTTAGGGAGATTCCTAAACCTGAGCCATTCGTCTTAAGTGACAAATATGAGGATTTGTTGCAGATTGAGGTGTCATTTGGGGAGGTTTTGGAACAAATTGGTAAACTTAACAGTAACAAGTCATTGGAATCAGATGGCATTTACCCAAAAGTTCTGAAAAAACTCAAATGGGAAATTGCAGAACTATTAACTGTGGTTTGTAACCTTATCCTTTAAATCAGCTTCTGTACCTAATGACTGGAAGACAGCTAATGTGATACCAATATTTAAAAAGGGCTCTAGAGGTGATCCTGGCAATTACATACTGGTAAGTCTTATGTCAGTCCTGGGCAAATTAGTTGAAATTAATAAAATAGATTAAAATTGTCAGACACATAGATGAACATAATTTGTTGGGGGAAGTCAACAATGTTTCTGTAAAGGGAAATCTTGCCTTACTTATCTATTAGAGTTCTTCAAAGAGGTCAACAAACATTTGGAGAAGGGGGATCCAGTAGATAGTGTACTTAGATTTCCAGAAAGCCTTTGACAAGATCCCTCACCAAAAGCTCTTAAGTGTAAAGTAAGTTGTCATGGGTTAAGAGGGAAGGTCCTCTCATGGACTGATAACTGGTTAAAAGACAGGAAACAAAGGGTAGGAATAGAATGGAGAGAGGTAACTATTGGTGTCCCTCAAGGGAACGTCCTGGAACCAATCCTATTCAACTTATTTATAAATGATCTAGAGAAAGGGGTAAACATTGAGGTGGCAAAATTTGCAGATGATACTAAACTGCTCAAGAGAGTTAGGACCAAAGCAGATTGTGAAGATCTCACCAAACTAAGTGATTGGGCAACAAAATGGCAAATGAAATGTAATGTTGATAAATGTAAAGTAATGCACTTGCAAAAAATAATCCCAACTATCCATACAATATGATGGGGACTAATTTAGCCACAGCTACTGAAGAAAGAGATCTTGGAGTCACTGTGGATAGTTCACTGAAAACATCCACTCAGTATGCAGCAGCAGTCCAAAAAGTAAACAGAATGTTGGGAATCATTAAAAAAGGGATAGAGAAGAAGACAGAGAATATCTTATTGCCTCTATATAAAACCCTGGTATGCCCACATCTAGAATACTGCATACAGATGGGGTCACCTCATCTCAAAAAAGATATATTGGCATTGGAAAAGGTTCAGGAAAGGGCCACAAACTTATTATGGATTTAGAACAGGACCCATATGAAGAGAGATTAAAAAGACTTAGACTTTTTAACTTAGAAAAGAGGAGGCTAAGGGGGGATATGATAGTGTGTATAAAGTCATGACTGGTGTGGAAAAAGGGTATGCCTACACTTGCTCCCTAGTTTGAGCTAGGGATGCAAATGTAGCTGACCAAAATTGCTAATGAAGCGGGGATTTAAATATCCCACGCTTCATTAGTATAATCTCACCTGCGCATCATTCCGCTCAACAGCTGATTCGACCCAGGAAGTACGCTCTGGGACGTATTAGTTCAAATCAAACCTCTTGGTTTGAACTAACGTTACTTCTCATTTTTTTCGTCCTTTGCAACCAAGGGGAGCTGTGGGGAAGTGGTGTGAGCCAGGCCACCACTTCCTGCCGCTCCCCTTGGCTGCAAAGGATGAAACGGAGCCAATGGGAGCTGCGAGGCTCTGTGGCCGCGGCACCAGTAAATAAACAAACTGGGGCAGTCGTTAATGTGTTTCTGATAGTGATTTCATGGAATACATTCAGAAAGACTGGTCTAGATGTAGCCTGAGGTTCTATTCTTGGTATTTGTTTTTTTTTTCCCTTCTAAGTTGATAGAGTTAGTACTTACCTTCCTCTTCTGATTAGATCTCCCAACCAAGTAGAAGAATAAGGGTATGATCTCATCAGAAATATTCTTAAGTGAAATTCCCACAATGCTTAGAGATCAACCATTGCATTACAACTCTTATCACAATCTCCATTTGCTGCAGTGGCATTAAAAAAAATAAAAACCATTAGATTGACTGGCAAATCTGCAGCTTTGTCTAAACACATTTCCATTAGAACACCTAAAATACTTCTAGAGATCTATGCTTTGTCAATCAGACAAGAAGTAAGAACTTATTTACTGTGTTAAAATCATTAACAAAATCCTAGAAAATATGAGTGTGATGGAGATGAGGCAGAGAATGGAGATGAGGAAGTGAATGAAAAAGTGAGTCATTGTTTTAGAAACTGAGGAATAAAGCATAAAAATGCATGTAGGTATTAAACAGGCTGTCTAGAGCTCAGTGGGATAGTCACTGCAAAATATTAGATGGATTGCTTGCATGTAAGAGGAGGTTTCTGAGTACGCAGACTGCTATATGGGAGATGCAGGAAATATCCCAGTATATAGTGTGCATAATTAATCCTAAATGGTAGAAAGATATATGTGCACAAATTACAAAGTAGTTATAGGTTATGGTCTGGTGCTTAATATGCTAAGATTAAATAGTCTTTGGCAGATTGATGCTCATTTTCCCCAAAGTGGGTCACAATTCTTTTTAGTCTACTCTTTAAAGCTTTGAAAACACCACATTTTTGTGTGTGCAAGTGAATTGAAAATGGATTTTCATAATTTCTTTGTATCTAATTTCTTAATATGGTTGGACAGATTCTCACAGTTTCTATTGCTAATACAATTCCCTGCAAATAGAGCAGAAAGTTCAGGAGAACAAAAGAAATGATCTAATTTTAGTAATGGTGCAGGCTGAGCCTCTTTAACCTCACACTCTCTTTTATTCTCCTCCTCTTTTGAATGTCAGTATCTCTTCCAACACTACTTCTTTTCATTTTGAATTGAATTCTTGTGCATTGAGAACTTTGTGCAAGGGATTTTTAGATACCTTCTATCCAGAAGTATGCAACATTTGGGAAGTCTATAAAGATTTCCAAATAATCTCAAGTGATTTTATAAAACTCAGCTACACCAACTAAAATTGCTTGTGTTAAAAAACTGTAAATCTGAAATTCCATGTAATTCTTAATCTCATTTATATTAACCGTGCAACATCTTTGGCAAATTCTGGTTTGAGATTCAGGAGTCTGTTGACACTGTAGCTATAACAAAAATAGAAAATGTAGTTGTTGAAAGACAAAATACAGTTTATTTTAGTCCATTTGATAAACAGTTTGCCAGGCACTCAGGCACCAATTCAACAAAACATTTAGACCTGTTCAAAACTTCAGCATGATAAAGTGCTACTGATGTCTTAACTGAAGGCCTAGTCCTAAAAATGTGTTTAAGTGCTTTGCTGGATCAGGATCTCATGGAATAATTCCAACAAACAAAAATTACGCTTGCGTGGGTGAGGTTGAATGTTAATTACTAAGGTTTCCACAGTCCTGTCTCAAATAATGAAGCAAATTACATGCTTAATCTGAGGGGCATAAAACTCTTATGTGGGTATAAATCTGTTGTGCAAAACTGTCCAAGAAAAGAACTGTCCAAGAAAAGGCTCAAGAACAACAAGGGATGTATTGACGCTTATGAAGGGGATTTAAAAGATGTTCCTCTCCACACTGTATTTTTATATGTGGAATGGAGTACAAAAGCAGCAATATACTTATGAATGCAGTCAAAAAGAAGCTAGATATAGAGAGTACTTACATAAAAAAAATTACAGGCTACAAAATGCTGGCCCAACTTTTTTTTTTTTTTGCGCCAGCCCAAATGTGTCTTTTCTAAATGAGCACTTCAGTCATTTTTAATAATTCATGTTAATCATTTGAAACCAGAAATTGTTCAGTGTCTCTTTGATTAATTTAATGGTTTCTTAGTTCAGAAGGGACCATTGTGACCATCTAGTTTGACCACTTGCGTATCACAGATCTTCCACAAAATTTAGTGGCAAACATGCAGTAGGGGTCAGATGGGCATTATTATCAAATCCATTAAATACTGTGAACAGAAATGCTTCTATAATGGTCAGTGATACCGTGTTGCCATTAGGGATATGAATGGTTAACCAATTAATCATTAAGCATCACCCTTAATGGGTGATGCTTACTAGTTCCAGTTAACCAGTGGGGGCTGGAGTGGCTCCCCAGCCGCCGCCAGCCGCTGGGATGCACTGAATCAGCTGGATGACTGGCCAACACTGGGTTAGAATGACAGAACTGCCAGAACCTGACCCTAGGCAGTAAACTCAGACGGCGCTTTTGAAGCTCTGCTGTGACACATTTTAACTGTATTTACATACAAAGCCATGCTCCATAATGTCACGTTTCTCAAACTGTGGGTCCTGACCCCCGGGGGGGGGGGGGAGGAGTCGCGAGCAACTTAGAGGGGGGTCGTGGTATCACAAGGTTTGAGAACCCCTGCCATAATGTGAAATAACTGATGTAACTCCTGATATGGCATTGAAGCACAGTTTCACAAGTACAGTATTTGATACTTTTGTTTATAAGCGATAACAATATATATTTTAAATAGAATAAAAAATATCACTTCCATCTAATTTGGGGCCTCTTAAAGCCAGGTGCCATACACGTCTACCTGGTTTGCCTATAACGTCAGGATGGCCCTGCGCCGGGGTATGTGTGTATCCCTAGTTGAGAACCACTTCTGTTACACAGGTGTTATATAGTTGGGTAAAGAAAAAAAAACTCTCTCTAAAAAACAGAGGAATAATTTGATCTTACTTTCTTGTCCTTTCCTGTCACTGATTTTCTAGTGTTGTAGACCCCCTGATTTAAAACTTCACTTACCCAAATCCAATTATTGGTATGGTTCATTCAAAATTCAGATCCAACTTTTGCAGATCAGGACTATCTACACTGAACCATTCTGTGCTATAGTGCTTCCTGGGGCTCTAAATCGAGGTAGCACATGCAAATTAGGGGAGCCTGCCTCAGACTAATTTTGAGGAGTCCCTGTAGTTTAGATGCGCTATTTTTAAATAAGCTATTTCGGAATATTTCTTCGGAATAGCTTATTTCTAAATAAGCATGCAGTATAAACGTACCCTAAATGATACTGAATTCATAGGTGGGCTGAACATTTCCCCCCCCCCCCCGAAATTATGAAATGTGGGGCCAGTTTCTATAAGAAGTGCTCACTAGCTGAGTCTAGAAGGAGTATTACTGCTAACACACTCTGCTATATTATTATGCTCCCTTACACAGAAGGAAGTATATTTTGACAGGATACAAATCTGTCCCTTGAGTTTTAATTAGGGGAAACTGTAAACTCTTTTCTTTGGGGAGGAGAGTTGCTGGACCAACCAGTTGCTATGAGATTGTTTTTACTTACAGTACATAGAATATCCTTACTACAGTTTCTAGCCTGATCATCTCCATTTTTTCCTCAACTGTCTTTTAGTGCCCTCTTGAGGACAGAGAGTTACAAAAATGTAAGCAAGATTTTTTCAGTTACAGAGGTTGGCCTTGCTTTTGGGACTGCTGAAATAAAAGTGCAATTCTTAGTGTAAGTAGCTGAAAAATCATTTACATTTTGAAAGCAAAGTTCCACACAACAGATAAAAAATTAAAAATGAAACAGTGGACTGTTTTATACCTAGTTATACCTCAGCTTCAGTGGCTGGGATTGCATGACCTTTTAGGGGTCATTCCATCTCTATGGTTCTATGATTTTAGTGCCACCCTTCACATTTTCTAATGTATTGAGCCAGAAAAAGCTCTCGTCTCTTGATAGCATTTCCAGTATAATATATGGAAGCATTGCTGAAAAAAGAACTAAGGTTGGTTAAGTATAACAATTCTACAATATAAACCCTTAAATGCAAGGAAAAGACAAGGTATGGGAGACCTCTTAAATGCCTAGGCTTATTGGTTAATCTTGTTGACTACTTGCATTCCTGCCCCCTTGCTGCCTCTGTATCAGAGGCAGCAAGTGGGAGGGAAGCAAGAGCCAGTGCTGCATGCCTCCCCCCACACTGCTGCCTCTATTAGAGGCTGTAGCAGGAGAGGGAGGTACAGGAGAGGCTGCTTCGTGGTAGCAGCCCCTGTCCACGGGGGGTCCAAACTCCCTGTGGACAGAGGCTGCTCTGCATCTTCTGAAGCAGCCCCTGTGTGTGGCGAGCCTAGGCCTGCCGTGGGTAGAAGCTGATTCTTGGTAGCAATCCCTGTCGATGGGAGGTGGCGAAGGGAGGGTCTGAGCTCCCCACAGACAGAGGCTGTTCAGCATCTTGCAGAGCAACCTCTGTGGACAGGGGCAGCTGCTACCCCGCACTGCTATGTATCAGAGCTGGGAGCTGGTTTTTAAATGACTCCCCTTGGAGATTGGCTCCCCCTGCCACCCTATGCTGGCAGGGGGCTCCCCAGGAGTGGTCCAGAGCACACTAGCTGTGGCCCCCGCTCCCGGGGACTATTGAATAGTCGTGTAACCACAAAGATTTCATGAGGTTACACGATTATTCGATTGCCCAATATCTAACATCCCTAATTCCTGAGTAACAGTAAGACTCTCTGGATCACTGCAAAATACTACATTCTGCCTCCCAAACCTAAGGAAACACAGTAATCAGAAATCTCTCACAGTTTGGCACAAAATCATAATTACAACCTCCGCAGCATTAGCAACTATTCAGTGTTGGCATGTACATAGACTAAATGAATAATGTTGTTGTGTGACTGAGATCTATGTCCCCATGGCTGGTGAAAGCCAGTGGGAAGTACAGAGTTGTATATCATTGCCTATGTTTCTTTGAGGGGGTACAAGCTGCCAGCATCCCGTAAATAAATGATTAGTTAGATGCCTACTCCAAAAGCCACTGCCACAAACAATCCCTCCACACATTGCTTAGTCTTGAGTGTGGGTTAAAGATGACAAATCTAGCAAAATACTAAGTTCTCAGGACTGTTTGGACCAGGGTGGTTATGTTTTAGGCTGGGCTAGGGTTTGTCTGAAGCTCAAGGATCCATGCTGATTTATTTGCATATTGGCTGCTTCCCCTGTAGCTGATTATGGGGCTTTGTTGACATGACTGTGAAGGCTCACAAGGGCAGATGGGTCTGTTTGAGTGACTCCATTCCCATTTTGGACTTCTTCCAAAAGATTCTGTACTGGACTATTCAACAATTTCTCACTGTTCCTGCTCAGTGTACAGATGGGCCTTTTTGGAAGTGGTGTGTGGAGGGGACAGGGAGGCTACAGTGTTTTAAACATATGTCAAGGCAAGTCTTTGTATTCCCATCTCTTCCTATCTTTGCTGGTGTCGTTTGGAAATTGTTCCAGCAGTGAGGGCTAGCTTGTTGAAACTCAAGATGAAAATAACATTTGGAGGAAAGAGGAAATGTCAAACGTATCAGCAGCCACAAATGGAATCATGGGTCTGAGCCCTGCATTAATGCAATTTGTATGTACAGGGAAGGGCAGGGGTGGGCGTGAGTTTGAGGTCAAACATTGCTGTGTAGGTGTACCTCTGGTGACCGAAAAGACATCTAAAAATGCCGCCTTTCTCTTCCCCCTTGCGTGGTGAGAGGGAAATAATAGCACAGAGATAGATTTGGGGTTTGGAGGGTTTTTCAGGTTTGCTTTTTAATGTCGCTTGGGCCTGTTTTTGATTAAGTTTTATATTTAAATATCTCTGCTGCTCCCAGAGAATTTTTAATACTCTCAATTCCTAAAGAGCAACTTTCCAAGTAAGAAGACACAAATCCCCTACAAAGAACTGCTCCTTTAAACTTAGAAAGCAAGTCAATATTACATTGAAAAGGGAGCATCTTCGACCCAACAAGAGATAAGTCATTAATAAAAGCCTTGGTCATTGCTACAACAAGGAACAACTAAATGTAGTTCAGAGTTTCATGTCAATTGTACCAACCACCATTAAAAATCTCTTTGATTAAATGGGAAGGGAAGGAAAACCAGTTAATAGAATCATAGAATACTAGGACTGAAAGGGACCTCAAGAGGTCATCGAGTCCAGTCCCCTGCCTCCATGGCAGGACCAAATACTGTCTAGGCCATCCCTGATAGACATTTATCTAACCTACTCTTAAATATCTCCAGAGATGGGGATTCCACAACCTCCCTGGGCAGTTTATTCCAGTGTTTAACTACCCTGACAGTTAGGAACTTTTTCCTAATGTCCAACCTAAACCTTCCTTGCTGCAGTTTAAGCCCATTGCTTCTTGTTCTATCCTCAGAGGCCAAGATGAACAAGTTTTCTCCCTCCTCCTTATGACACCCTTTTAGATACCTGAAAATGGCTATCATGTCCCCCTTCAAACTTCTCTTTTCTAAACTAGACAAACCCAATTCTTTTAGCCTTCCTTCATAGGTCATATTCTCTAGACCTTTAATCATTCTTGTTGCTCTTCTTTGGACCCTCTCCAATTTCTCCACATCTTTCTTGAAATGCGATGCCCAGAACTGGACACACTACTCCAACTGAGGCCTAACCAGCGCAGAGCAGAGCAGAAGAATGACTTCTCGTGTCTTGCTCACAACACACCTGTTAATGCATCCCAGAATCATGTTTGCTTTCTTTGCAACAGCATCACACTGTTGACTCATATTCAGTTTGTGGTCCACTATAACCCCTAGAGCCCTTCCTGCCGTACTCTTTCCTAGACAGTCGCTTCCTATTCTGTATGTGTGAAACTGACTGTTCCTTCCTAAGTGGAGCACTTTACATTTGTCTTTATTAAATTTCATCCTGTTTACCTCAGACCATTTCTCCAATTTGTCCAGATCATTTTGCTTGGTATCATGTGCAAACTTAATAAGCGTACTTTCTATGCCAATATCTAAATAGTTGATGAAGATATTGAACAGAGCCGGTCCCAAAACAGACCCCTGTGGAACCCCACTTGTTATACCTTTCCAGCAGGATTGTGAACCATTAACAACTACTCTCTGAGTACGGTTATCCAGACAGTTATGCACCCATCTTATAGTAGCCCCATCTAAGTCGCATTTGCCTAGTTTGTTGATAAGAATATCATGTGAGACCGTGTCAAATGCCTTACTAAAGTCTAGGTGTACCACATCCACCACTTCTCCCTTATCCACAAGATTCATTATCCTATAAAAGGAAAATATCAGATTGGTTTGACAGAATTTATTCATTACAAATCCATGATGGCTGTTCCCTATCATCTTGCCACCTTCCAAGTGTTTACAGATGATTTCCTTAATTACTTGCTCCATTATCTTCCCTGGCACAGAAGTTAAACTAACTGGGCTGTAGTTTCCTGGGTTGTTCTTATTTCTGTTTTTATAAATGGGCACTATATTTGCCATTTTTCAGTCTTCTGGAATCTCTCCGGTCTCCCATGATTTTCCAAAGATGATAGCTAGTGGCTCAGATACCTCCTCTATCAGCTCCTTGCGTATTACATAAGAACATAAGAACGGCCGTACTGGGTCAGACCAAAGGTCCATCTAGCCCAGTATCCTGTCTACCGACAGTGGCCAGTATTCTAGGATGCATTTCAGCAGGCCCTGGTGACTTGCAGGCATCTAACTTTTCTAGGTGATTTTTAACTTGTTCTTTTTTATTTTGTCTTCTAAACCTCCCCCCTTCCCATTAGCATTCACTATGTTAGGCGTTCCTTCAGACTTCTTGGTGAGGACCGAAACAAAGAAGTCATTAAGCATCTCTGCCATTTCCAAATTTCCTGTTACTGTTTCTCATTAGCTTTAAAGTGCTCTAAGTAAGGTTTTCATTAAAAAAACCTCTAAAATCTAGGACTCTTTGGTCCGGCAGGACCTCAGATGTTCCTGTGCCAGAAAGCGCTGGTGGCCAAATGGCAGGTGACAAGAGAACCTGCAGCTGGGAGTTTGGCCAGAGCCGGCAGCAATGGAGCCAGTGTTTGGGTGACCCACTGGGGTGGGGAGCCCAAGGCTGGCAGCATCAGTGGGTCCAAAGTCCCAGCCAGAACTAGTGGCAGTCAGAGCTGGCATCCTGGTTGGGGCTGGTGGTGGCAGAGGTGCTGGCATCCCGGACAGGGCCTGTGATGGCGGCGGCAGGGCCAGCATCCCAGCTAGGGCTGACTGTGGCATCCTGGCCAGGGCCGGGGCTGACAGTGTTAGCCAGAGGCTGGTGGTGGCATAGAGGTCAGGAGCCTGGCTGGGGTGAGCAGTCTGAGGCCAGTCGCCTACCTTGGGCTGGCAGCGGGAGCAGGGTGGCTGACAGGGGCTGGTGGCTGGGAAGGGTGCAGCTGGGGTTGGAAGCGGAGTCAGCGAGGGGGACTGCAATTGAATTCCCCTGGCTCATCAAATTCCCTCGTTCAGGACCAGTCAGGTCTGGAGGGCGCCGGACCAGAGAGGTTCAACCTGTACAATTTATTTCCTTTTCCTTCATAGAGCCTTTTAAAGGGAGAAAGTCATCCTTGACAGATTTTTAGATTATATGAACTGTCCTTTTTGTGGAGAAACAAACATTTAGTGAACAGATCAGAAGCTGTTTTTGCTATCTGACCATGTTTTCAAACACACAAAATGGGAGAGAAAAGAACAGCAAAGATAGATAATGCAGCTTCTGTCTAGTTCTATTTCCAACCTCATTGCTGGAGAAAAACAGACTCAACACATAGTCTGATCAGCCAGTCTGAGACCTGGCAAATTTGTACCAGCATTAGGTTCTTTAAAGTATTGCTTTTATCTTGCCTCTGCTATCATAGGCTGTGGCAATTTTGCAAGAGGCATCTCAGCGACTGAGCCAGACTCTCTCTCTTTCCTTTTTTTGTGACTTTTATTTAATGTTAGAAATAAGAAAGAGAAGAAATAAGACAAGGAAGGCAAATGAAACACTAAGGCTACGTCTAGACTGCAAGCCTCTTTCGAAAGAGGCTTTTTCGAAAGATACTTTCAAAAAAGCCTCTTTTGAAAGATACTTTCGAAAAAGCCTCTTTCAAAAAAGAGCATCTAGACTGCAAGCAGTACTTTCGAAAAAGCAAGCCACTTTTTCGAAAGAGAGCACCCAGGCAGTCTGGATGTTCTCTTTCGAAAAAGCCCTGTTTGCATTCAAGAACACCTTTTTTCAAAAGAGCACTTTCAAAAAAAGGTGTTCTTCCTCGTGAAATGAGGAGTACTGCCGTCGAAAGAAAAGCCGCGTTCTTTCAATTTAATTTTGAAAGTATGCGGCTGTAGTCTAGACGCAGGTGAAGTTTTTTCGAAAAAAGGCTATTTTTTTCGAAAAAACCCTGCAGTCTAGACACAGCCTAGGTGTTGTCCAGGACTTAGCTGAAGCCAGTAGAGGGTGATGTTATCTCATTGTCTCTCTCTGATGCATTTCAGGGTCAGGATGAAAAAGGCCCAGTGGTGAAATAGTGAATCCTTGTGTCCCAGAAGATGGGGGGTAGCAGCCATGATGGTAAAGCTTGCTTCTTCCAGTCCATACATTCCCTCCTATTTCCAATGAGTGACTCCAAGCTAAACAATATCCAAAAAAGGGGGCAACCTCATTCCATTAGAAGTAGCCAACCAAATGATACTTCAGTGATTTAAATTATAAACATTTCTTCTCATTTCTAGATTTTTTCTGCTTGTTATTACATCAACCTATGACTTTACTAGGAGTTCTGAATACCACCTAGAATATTTCTTTTAACTTGAACAATTCATTTCATTCCAGTCTGTCTCCCAACTTTTATTGACTTTCATGAACAATCTTATGTAATAGCCTGAGTTGGACTTTTGTTGCCTTGGGTAACTAAGTATAGGCTTCTGCACAACAATTCACTGTAGATTCAGACTAGCTCTCCCTTTTTTAGAGGGTAAGATGATCTTGCATCCTCAAACACCACCAGCATTTGTAACACCCGCTGCTATGCATTCCCCCTTTTAGCTACCTGAATCCTGCAAGTTGCCAGTTCATTTGCTCAGGAGTCGAGGAGCTCTCCTTGATTTCTTCCATCTGACTGAACTTCTGTTTTGAAATACAGTAATTTACTTTTCAAAAAAAAGATTTGGAGTGCCACAAGTACACACTTCCGAGGGAAGCTGAGTTAGTCTGCAATAGGAAAAACTTAAAAAACAACAAATAGTCTGGTAGCCCTTTAAAGAATAACAAAACATGTAGATGGTATCATGAGGTTTCGTGGGCACAGCCCACTTCTTCAGATGACCGGAAAGTTGGATGTCCAGAAGCAAGAACAAATGGGGGGAGGGGGAGAAAAGCTTCAAAGGGAAAGACGAGCCAGTCTGTAACAGGAAAAACTGACAGACTCTTTGTTGTTTTTTAAGTTTTTACAAGTACACACTGTTAATGTTTTCTAGTCACCAAGCTGAGCATATGAACAAAGGCAGAAAAGGAAATACCGTGGCTTTTGTTATATTTTTTTAAAGACAGGCTACTTTTCTTGAGTAGATGGAAGAACACAAAATCAGAAAACACAAGCTATGCTATAACTTTATTCACATGAATAGACTGGGTTTTCTCATGGGAGCAAAGTTCGATGTGTGCCTGGATGATTGTAGGATTGGGGCCTGATATAAAAAGGCATTGGAAGAACAAGAATAGCTCTGCCTCATCTCTCACAGAGCAAGTTAAAAATAATGATACCATGTGAATAAAGAACAAACATCATCATCAAGCCCTAAATATTTCTAGAAAATAAGCACCTTTTCAATGAAAGTAACTACTCCTGGGAAAAAATAGTACAAAAAATTAATTGTCAGATTATGTGTGCCACTGTAATCAACATGCATGGAGTACCTCTGATGTGTTCTCAAAGCTGTTACTTAAATGCCATTTAAGGTCAATTAAATAAACAAAATTCTAAAGCCTAATGACATAAAGACATAAATAACATAAAGACCTGTAATGGTCAAATGATTTGGTGTTTAGCCCTTCTTGATTTAAAACAGCAGTGAAAAATGTTGGAACCCTTGAAGGTGATTTTGAAGATGGAGAAGTGACTGTGCTGCACAAACAGCAATCAGGGACAATTAAGTGAACCCGGACAAGTGCCTCATTCTCTGCAAAGACTGCAAGGGAAATTGCACTTTACATTTCAGTCTCGTTGCATTTAAAATAAGGCCCCCAGCTAAGTCGTTTTTCAAGTCCAACTCCAATCAAAAAGATATTGCTTAAAATCTTCCCATTGCTGTAGAAATGAAAGGAATGATTGTCTATGCTGATGAGCCTAGACGATTGTCTTGGAAAGAATTTGACAGTTTTGTCTACCAGTCCCATTATAATGTTATTACAGCCCCTGAAGAATACTGACAATGTCTGAATACTGGATTGAGTGTTGGGGCTGTTTAGGGTAGCTCTCGGTCACTGCAGATTTTGTACAGTTTCTCTGAGAGACTGTGTTCTGTACTGTATATAGATTTTCCATCTAGGTTTACTCTTAGGCAGATTTTCAGACAGCTTCTATAGTTACTAGCAGATTGTAAACTTTTGCAAGGTACAGAAAATAGAGAAATATAAAAGGGGGAAAATTAGGAATTTTAGAAGGAATTAAGTCCCCATTTTGCAGCTCTGTCTAGTTAAAAGCTTGTGAAATACGCACTGTTCATAAGCAATATTTTCTATAATCTGATAGTCAGCCTAGGCTGTTTTTAGCTATACGACTCCTGAAAAATTATATTTATATGTGGAAGTTGCATCATTCCAGTGATTTTTGTTGTGAAGGCAGGAATGTATTATACTTAGAGCCTGAAGCTTTCCACATCTCTCCAGGTGCCTAAAGATGGGCGGCTCACTTTTGTTTCAATGTTTAAACACAGATTTAAATGCCTACATTTCAAGACATGAAAAAGTTGGCTTGTCATCTGCATATTAAAATCATTTCTATCAGCATTCACACTGTTAGTAGGGAATGAGGAGTAAAGGTGATGTGAGATGAAAACACAACACTGCCTTTTACTAACGAATGGCTACACTCTTGTGCAATGGAGAGGACAGGCTAGATACTTTATTAAGGGCTAGACTGGGAAGCCATGTGTCGGAGCAGTGCAGACGTGTTCTTCCTGACGAGCGGACCATGGGATGAGTTGCAACTCAGAGAGTCACAGATTATTCCATGTTTCCCTTTTGCGCCAGGGAGTCATTTGTGCTAGCCCTGTACTGAATGTGGCTTGCTTTGCCCTCTGTTCCAGCAAACCAATGCCTAAGGGCAGGGGCAGCCCATGACTATAGGCCAACGCGGCTGTTGCCTAGGGCACCGCCTTTAAAAGGGCACCCGATGATGACATCACTTCATTGACCACCATTCAGGCTGGGGCGCCGATCGCGTGTTCCGCATGGGGCACCAGCTGCCGCAGCCCACCTCGGGCCGCTCCTGCCTAAGGGGCACAAAGCTGGCCTATGTGAGAGGAGGAACAGGTGGCTCAGCATCAGTTACTTTATGCTACACACAGAGACAAAAAATTCATCTCACTTGCACAGTGGAACAGCACTTTTTGCCCCTTTACTCATCTGCCTCAACAAACTGGCTACGTCTAGACTGGCATGATTTTCCGCAAATGCTTTTAACGGAAAAGTTTTCCATTAAAAGCATTTGCAGAAAAGAGCGTCTAGATTGGCACGGATGCTTTTCCACAAAAGCACCTTTTGCGGAAAAGCGTCCATACCAATCTAGACGCGGTTTTGCACAAGAAAGCCCCGATTGCCATTTTTGTGATTGGGACATTTTTGCGCAAAACAATAACACGTCTACACTGGCCCTCTTGCGCAAAAGCATTTGCGCAAGAGGGCTTTTGCCCGAACTGGAGCAGCATAGAATTTCCACAAGAAGCACTGATTTCAGACAGTAGGAAGTCAGTGTTCTTGTGGAAATTCAAGTGGCCAGTGTAGACAGCTGGCTTTTGCGGAAAAACTTGCCAGTCTAGACATAGCCACTGAGTCTCCTAGAGCCAGGCCACACATTTCTGTTCATTGTCATTAAACCATGCAAGGCTAGCACTGCATTTGTTTCATCATTCAAATCTAGATGTTTTCCTGATACGGTTTTACCAAACATTTGTCAATGTCTGTCTCATCTTTCTGCAATTCAGATTACCCCCAGCTCCAGAGTCCCAGGCTATGTCTATACTATAGAGGTTTTTTTGGAAAAATGGCCGTTTTTTTTTTTTTTAAAACTTGCAGAGCGTCCACATCTCAAGAGCATTTTTGTGCAAAAAAATTGAAAGAACAGAGGAGTTTTTCTGGTGTAGGTATTCCTTATTCTGCAAGGAAGAACGCCTTTTTGCAAAAGAGCTTTTTCACAATAAGGTGTGCTTGGACAGGGAAGAGGGGTTTTTTTGCACAGAAAGAGGAAAAAGCACAGGTGCCCTGGTGACCATTCTGTGCATAGCAATCAGAGCTTACTCTCGAGAGAGAGAGAGCATCCATGCAGTCTGAATGCTCTCCTTCGCAAAAGCGCATTGCATTTTCGATGCACTTTTGCAGTGTGGACACAGTCTTAGGCAAGAAGTTTTTGTGGAAGATCTCTTCCTATAAAAGCTTCTTGTGCAAGAAGCCTGCATTGTAGACGTAGCCCCAGGCCTGCAGTGTAACAGGAGCTGGGCAGGCAGCTGGTATGGCTGGTAGGGTTGCCAACTCTCCCAGTTTTATCAGGAGTTTCCCTGAATCAGGCTCTCTCTCCAGAAGGCGACTGCTGGCAACACTTTTAACAATACTAAAGAGAGACTTATTGCCTTGTGTGGAGGTTTCCTTTGGCAGAAAGGTGCTGCAGGGGATAGTCCAGTAAAAATAGCACCATAATGGCAATTTTCAAAAGTGTGTGTGGGGATCTTGTTTCTTTCGGTTTGTTCTCTTAATCCTTTAATCCTTCTAAGCCTCCCTACTCCTGTTCACTGCTCTATACCTTACACAGGTATCCAAATTATGGGAGATGCTGCGCTGCAGATGAGAAAATTTCTTACAGTAATTTCCTTTCTGCTAGCACCAGCTTCCACTATTCCACACTGTACCCTGTGTGGCATTTCAGTCCTGGTCATTTTATATGGACAACTTCTGGAAAGAATAATAGAAAATTAGGGTTAGAAGAGACCTCAGGAGGTCATCTAGGCAGTGCCCTACTATACCTAGTTACTTGGGTGGCTCTGGAATTATTAACAAAACATGTAGATGGTATCATGAGCTTTCGTGGGCACAGCCCACTTCTTCAGATGACCAGAGTTATCTGAAGAAGTGGGCTGTGCCCACGAAAGCTCATGATACCATCTACCTGTTTCATTAGTCTATAAAGTGCTACCAGACCATTTGTTGTTTTTTCTGTAACAGACTAACTCAGCTATCCCCTGAAGCTCTGGAATTATAGTTTCTAATTATTTTCTTCAAGTTTTTACACACCTTTGGAATGAACCATCTCGTGGCAAGCTGGAGAAGAGGGTGTAGCCAGCATGGGCTATGCCAGAAACTGGAGACCAGAGGGGAATGGCCCATATGTATCAGAATTGTGAGAGAGACTGCTAGTGGGAAGGAAATATTCAGTAAAAATATTTCCATTTCCATGTGTGGTATTTTCTGCTGTTAAAGAGTCTTATTTATTATTTTATTAGAAGAAGATGACTCAGAAGAGGTAGTAGTGACAGTGACAGCAGAGGGGGAAGGCAGCAAAGGAAAGGCTCTGACGGTAGGGAACTGCGACAGACTTTTCCTGATGCCAGTCTTTCATTGCATGAGGGAAAAGGTCTAGCAGTGGGGCACAACACTGCTAAAAATAGTAGCGTAGACTGCTTGGATATGTAGAGAGCCATAAAGAGTATGCACTTTAGCATTCAGGAGTGTCCTTAGTCATTTAAGCACTGCCATCCCATCTACATTGCTATTTATACCTGTGCTAGTTGGGCATGCTATGTATGTACTCTAAACACTGCCATAAGTGCAGATCAACCCTAAGGGGAAATGTGTTATTTATAGCATTTAAGTTCTCCAAGCCAACACCTCTTAACTGCATCTATGTCCAGTCAAACAAGAATGGAACACAAGTAGCAGGAATCTAACATGAAAGACATGTATACATCCCCAAAGATATCAATATGGAACAGCTGAGCTCTGAAAATAAAACAGAAATGTTACCACCAAAATATTTAAAAGGGAATAGCAAAATATCTCAATTATTTTGAGATGAAGATTTTGTATCCTTTAGCTTCTATTCTACAAGGGAAAATCATAGTGTGAACGTATCTGTGACTGAGAAATAAATTATTATTAGAAATTGGATACCAGGATATTCTTCTTCCTCCCGATATAAACTATCTAGGCCTGTTAGGAAAAACAAATGCAATATTAATTTGTATGTATAGCACAGCAAATATAAGCATCAAAATTATGATGAATTTGAATAAAAATTAATTGGGAAAACATTTATTATAATGCTCGTAAAACCTTTGGGACTTTGTAAACTGTTGTAAGACCAACAAGAAAATCCATCCATGATAGAATGGAAAAAGGCATGAACCATCTGGGTCTGGGAGAGGACATCCACTCAAATGCATCATTGTTTTATGAATCCATCCAAAGACTGAAAAAATTGGAGAACTATGGTCAAAGAAAATGGGCCAAATCCTGCCACTCCCAATGAATACTGTCTTATTTAGTAACAGTCTCACTGATTTCAATGGGATTGCTTATGGTTTAAAGCATCACTCAACAAGACTAAGGGTGACAGAACAGGACCCTATCTAAACCAAGGATTTATCTTAATACTTAAAAACATTCCTTAATGGGCAAATCATGGTCCCAATAGAGTAAACAAGTGTTTTCCATTGATTTCAATGGTGTCCAGATTTGTCCCAATGTATGAGTATCTATATAATAAGATTACAGGATTGACATAGTGTGTGTCATTCTGAGCTAGAATGGCAGTTTGAAGTGATGGAAAAAGTTACAGGTATGGTTGAGAGCTCTATTTTAGAATAGTACCAGGTTCACTCTCACCAAGATTTGCAGTCTGCTTTCATCCAATTTTTAAATTCTCAGCCATTTTGGCTTAAACTCTTACACCTGTGTTGTGTACAGCTATAGTAAGGCATTTATCTATGCCATGCCAAGAGTCTAGATCACTGTGATATCCGAGTTAACCAGTCACCACCCTCACTCTACATCTGATTTGCATGCAACAATGTAATTGGTTGTATGAGGCAGACTGTACAGATGGTGTCTTACTCAGCCCAACGATTATATCCTTGCGACAGCATGAGCTTTCAGCTACTAGTACAATAATAAGTGTGCCTAGCTTTTCTTAAGCTTTTTGGGTATTCTGAATATGTAACTATTAAATATAATTGCATGTTTGCATATAATGGAATAAACTTCACCCATAGTCAGTATCAGCCCCTGGTAAAAAAGGAGGATGACTGATGTCAGACTGGCAGCCGGCAGTAAAACTTTGCCAAAGAAATCCATGAAATGAGACCTTTATATACCCTATATGAAATGAGGGCATTCCTAGTAGAACATTCATTCCTGAGAAGCCTACTGCATCATTTTGGACAGATGTGATCAAAGAAAAATATCCAGAAAAAAAGACTGGTATCTAGTAATACGGGACATTAAGTGGAAAAAGTGCAGAGCTGGCTCAGACTCTTATGAAAAGGAAAGTACAAACTGCATGCATTCAAGAGACCTAATGGAAGGAAGCAATGGCAAGAAGTATCGCAGAAGGCTATAAGTTATTATACTATGGCACATTGAAATATGATTCTACCATTTGTCAAACGCTATATTAACTCCATGTCTCTTATTCAAACAAAATTTGATAATCTGCTAAGAGCCTGGCTAGTGAAACAAAAACAAGAGCCTTTTCTCCACAATTAAATTGGATGAAATGAGAAAATTCAAGAGACTGCAAAAGAAAAGAAAAAGTGTTTTCAGTTTTGGCAAGCGATGCTTCAGTGGCATGATTTTCAGAAGAATAAAAAAACTCCAAAAGATACTGAAGAAATGGTAATAGCCACTAAGGCTAATACCATAGATGGTTTATATGCCTGTCTTGAAACAGAGGATGAGGACAAAATATAGAGACTGGCAAAGACCTATAATGAGAGAACTAAAGATATCAGTGAAATCAAAGTAAATAAATATAAAAGTGGAATTATTTTAATGAGAACCAAATTAAGGAAATTAATTTGGAGAAACTATTTTGAAAGTTTTATGAATGAATATAACCCAAGAGAACCAAGCTCTCTTGGTCTCGAAGCACCTAGAAAAAATAATTGAAGAAACATCAAGCAATATGAAAAATAAGAAAGCTCTAGACCCCGATGGTATACCACAGTACCAGCAGATGTATGGAAATGGTTGGGGCCAGCAGAGGTGAACATATGGGCACAACTCTTTAATTTTATCATAAGGACTGAGAAGATGCCTGACGCACTGAGAAACAGCATAATAATATCAATTTTTAAGGGAAAAGGAGACAAACAAGACTGTGAACTACTGCAACATTAAAAACTCATGAGCCACACAATGAAGATCCGGGAGAATGTTATAGATAGGAGACTACCAAGAAAAGTAAAGGTCAATAACAATCCATTTGGATTTATGCCAGGTAAGCCAGCAGTGGATGTTATGTGTGCACTAAGATTACTTGTGAAACAATACAGAAAAAAAGAGGATACCCTGCATATAGTATTTATTGGTCCTGAGAAGGCTTATGACCACATTCTCAGAGAACTCATCTGATGGTGTATGAGAATGAAACAGCCATCTAAAAGGTATATCAAAATTGACCAAGACATGTGTGAGGGTACTAAAAGACGGCCATGTGCAGTTAGAAGTGAACAAATTAGAGTTAATGTGAAAGTGATACCAATTGTGGAAAAGCAAGGGAATCCAGGCTTAGATGATTTGGGCATGTGAATAGAAGGTCAGAAGAATATATAGGAAATAGTGTGTAAACTTAACATTAAAAGGTAAGAGAAGGCTTAGAAGACCCAAAAACATGATGGATAGATGTTGAAAGATTTGATTAACTGCAGAATTTTTGAGAAATTGCTTCAAGACAGACCGGAATGGAAGACTCAAAGCATGAGAACTAACCAGAATGGTTCTGGCTGCATTTGCTTATGATGGACTAAGAAACGAAGATAAAGGGACCAGGAGGGAAGAGGCCCAGGAAAACAGCAGGGCCGTGTCTACATTGGCGCGATCTTGCGCCAAAGCGGCCACTTTTGTGCAAAAACTTGCTGCCTGTCTACACTGGCCGCGAGTTCTTGTGCAAGAACACTGATGTTCTAATGTATGAAATCAGTGCTTCTTGCGCAAGAACTCTGATGCTCCCACTCAGGAATAAGCTCTCTTGCACAACTGTTCTTGCGCAAGAGGCCAGTGTGGACAGGCAACATGAATTTCTTGCGCAAGAAAGCCCTATGGTTAAAATGGCCATCAGAGCTTTCTTGTGCAAGAGAGCATCTACACTGGCAGAGATGCTCTTGCGCAAAAGCACATCTCTTGCGCAAACGCACATGCCAATGTAAACGCTCTCTTCTGGAAGAGTTTTTGCACAAGAACTCTTCCGCAAAAGAGTTCTTGCATAAGATCATACCAGTGTAGACACAGCCCCAGTAGTATACTGAAATGAATAGTATCTGGCTGCTGTTTATATGGTCTATGGGCTGGAACCTGGAGTAGTAGGCAGGTTCAGGTTCCCCCACCAGCTATGGGCGAAGTGGCCTAAGCCCTGAGAAGGGGACAAGCCTTGTGTTGAAACCTGAGAACAGGGCTGCATTTAACGACTACAGAGTTGAGGCAGAGGACCGTGATGTGGGTAAATTAGACAATTTGTATTGGATTCTTTACAACTCTGTTGGACTTTGTGACTTGGCTAGAGGGCTGAGCCACTAAGGATCTGCCAAGTGAGGTGACAACTGACAGGGGGCACCAGAAACAGGAAACAGATGGCACTCCTGCAGAAGCAGAAGGTGCTCAAGAGGTAAATGCACCCCATTACAGGTTGTTAGTCCCAAACCATGTTTCTTAGCTTCTATACAGAAGGACAAGGGTTTGAGTAACTTGTGAGCTAGCACTATGCCATTCAAATAGATGGACAGATCTGTAAGTAGCCAAGAAGCCATATACG
This sequence comes from Pelodiscus sinensis, assembly GCF_049634645.1. Lineage (NCBI taxonomy): Eukaryota > Metazoa > Chordata > Testudines > Trionychidae > Pelodiscus > Pelodiscus sinensis. The sequence continues at coordinate 12,717,072 of NC_134714.1, read as the reverse complement.
AGCATTATCTGTGCACTGAAGGTAAGATTTCAAGCTGAGAGAGTCCAAACAACTGTCCAGCCTGAATTTTTACAACAATTTCTGGTTTAGGAAGACTGTTGTCTTGTTTGTAGATGGCAAAATCAGGGATTGAATGAAGCAGGCATGGAAATGGCTGGAATGTAATTCTTATTGTTAATTCATGTAAAAATTGGTTTAATACACACAAAAAGAAGGTAGCCAAAAAGGGAGGGTTTTTTTAGCCCAATAGAGGATGGAGAATGAAAAAGGTTAATGGCATTTCCAGATCCTATTGTATCTCTGTGATAGGCCAAAAACAGATTTCAGACAAGTTCACAGAACAGATCAGAAGGTGCAATGCCCCGATTAACAGTCTCTCTGAGCTTCTGGTTATGTAAGAGAAGGATAAAACTTACTTGGCAAACAAACAAAATGCAATAACTGAAACGCAATAGAAGCTAATACTTCATTTTTTCACTGAAACAAAAAGTTCCAGCAGTTTGGCTGCAGCAGTGGGCCTTTCCATTTATTGGACTATATTACCTGCTGACATGTATGCCTTCGTCACTGGCTGGAAGGAAGCTTGAGATTCAAGAGGGAAAATCATGTACCAATGCACATCTTTCTAACAGCAATAGTTCTCAAGTACATGATGTTCTATATTTAACTGTATGGAAATATCGCAACCAAGCTATTTTTCAGCTAAAAAGGAGCCCAGCATTTAGAAAATAAAATAAAATTATATATCCTCACATCAGAAATCCTTGTCATACATACACAGTCCTCCCAACCATGTTTCATTTGTTCTGACTGCAGTATGACTACAAGATCCGTATGTATCTATTCTTTCATCCAAATGCATTAGAAACTATCTTCTAATAATTTACCCAACCTACTTTTCAAATGTCAGCTTCTTCTTTCCCGTTTCTCTAACTTGTTTATTCTTCCCTTTGAAATACCCAGCTGCACAATATATTTTTTCTGATGTTTACGTGCATTGGCCAGCCAGATCTGGAGTTATCCCAAGTTACTCTTCTCTGTACTTGAATTCAATCTAAATTTAAACCTGAAAGAATAGTCAAAAGAAGTCAGCATGAAAGAAAGAAACATGTTCAGGGCTACTTATTAATGATGATGATCCTTACTTGGTCAGATTTGAAAACAAGAGGACTGAATGGTTCGGCATTGGCAATGGCACACAGCTCTTTTCAGTTCTAGACTCTCATTTTGAATCCAGCCCAGCATCCAGGTTAGCAGTATTTGGGTGCATCGACACTGCACCCTTATCTTGAAATAAGCTACACAATTTGAGCTACATAAATTGCGTACCTTATTTTGCGTTAATTTCTAAATAGCATGCTATTCTGAAACCTCCCTTAATCCTCATGGAACGAGGCTTACGAGGGCATCGGAATAGTGTGCCCATTATTTTTCGAAATGATGGGTTTGCTTAAAAGATGAAGAATAGCTGTCTTGGGATACTTCTGGTATCCCAAAATAGCTCCACAGTGTAGACGTAGCCTTTGAAAGCAGTTACTTTCTGAGAGCTGTTCAGTGTGATGTCATTGATTCCTCTTTTGGTAGTTTTAGAAGAGAGAAATAAGATTTAATAGTCATGGAAAACAAACTATATTCACACCCTTATACAAGATCAGTGTTGAGGAATATTGGGTAGGGCAATGTAGGGAATCTTTCACTGAAATTTTCAGGACAGTATCCATTCTGTTGACATATATGGGATTTGAGTCTCTAGGCCTGAAAACCCAGCACTTTTCATGAGTACTAACATACTAAATTCTCTTTTAAAAAAAATCTCGTAAGGAGGACTCTCTACTAATTCATGAAACCAGAGCTCTTGCTAAGTCTGCAATGTATTATATTCGCATCTATCAGTACCTGTTAATTTTGAGCTTTGATGGGCATGCAACTGCACTTTAAGAGCTTCCATAGGTGATGCTTAAAAGCTCAATAACGGCTACATGCTTAAAGTGAACTAAAAAAAAAAAATCACATTGAGAGAACACTAAGGATACTGGAGAGCCAATGGAAGCAATTACAGTTCAGGATTAAACCTTCATTTGAAAACACTAAGGTTTTCAGGGCTCCCTTGCTGCAAGACTTTTTGTCCTGTTGTGCAAGCACTGAATATTGATATAGCCCATCTACTATTACTAGGGAGAAAAACAATAACAGCAGCAACAACAGTCTGATCCCAACACTAAGTCAATGGAGTTAAAGCAGGGTGTGAAGCCGGATCAAAGACATGTCATGGTTTTTTTTTTTTTTTTTTTATTAACTCACTCCAAAGAAATGAGGCAATCAGCAAATACACATTCACATAGAATAATTAAAAGAATTAAGATAGGACTTAGTTTGTGTTGCAAACCAATATGTTCTTATGTGGAAGTTCACCATATGTTCTCCAATACCTAGACACAAAGATGAGCCACCTTAACCTCCTTAATACGCCCCATTTTGCTATGCATTGGAGCATACATTGCTGTACATGGGTGGTTTAACTCAAAGCTTTCAAGTCTTTAAATGTCATTTTAATTGTGATTATATTAAATGATATCAACATTACTTGGGTGAATATTTAATTTTGTGCCATCAGTTATTCCACCATGTTTTTAGTCTTAAAGAGAAAGTAATACAAATAATAAAAATGATGAAGGTGTGAATACATGCAATGCAAATCATTTTTGGGAGGAGGGGGATTATGTCTTCTTTTTTGTAAGCAGCTCTATTATATGCCATGCAGCTGCAACCAGGCTAACAACAACCATATGATGGAATATCTTGTAATCCGGTTGTAGGTTTCTGTCTATAGAGACAATCTCCAAGTAGATGAGTTTTAAATCTCCTTAGAATTAAGAAGGGTAGGGCAACCAAATTAATTGTTTTGGGAAAAATCCTTCTTTATGGATCGCGAAGAGGATTTAAAAAAAAAAAAAAAAAAAAAAAACACGTCCTCTGTAGTGGTTAGTCAGATGTTCTTTTGGAGTTACAATGATTTCTTCCTTAATTCCTCTTCTTGTTGACATTCATGTTAAAAGAATAATGAGTACTATGTTCACTGCCTTAATGCTACTCATCCTTGTGTACATTATGAAATCTTTGCATTAAGCTAACCAAATGAATTGAATCACAATGTAAGGCAGATGCTTAAAACAACTGCACTCAACTGTAAGATGGCATAAAGGCTTAGCATAAATTGATACACTACTGTACAAGTGTTAATAATTGCCAGTACACTGTACAGTAATTTGTTTTAAAGAGGTGCTTGGACCCAGATGATTGAAAGCATGCATCATACTGGCTTAGCGGCTCTGAACTGGTTTTGTATTTCGATTTTTAATGTTACATACTTACCCTTTTTCCAGTATCGCTGAGACACTCAGGGAAAATGTATTATATCTATAAGTAATGTCAGGTTTAAATAATAGTAGACAACTGAACAATCAGCAGGTGATAATTTCCCAGGTATATGTCTATTTATATATATTTGTGGATATGTGATATATGTCTACAAAGGCTACATTACTAAATTATTCAATTTTAATGAGCTTTGGGATGCTAAGAAAAAATGTTTATTATTTCAGATTACAAGTCATAAACAGAGCTGGGCTAGTACTTATAATACTTTAATTAATATATAAAACCAGGAGACAATTCTTTTCTTTACATAAACTAAACATAAAATATACCAATTTTGACTTGATTTCTATCCGACTGAACTGTTTATTTGCTTCAGCTTTAAATCCTTCCACTCTGGTGTTCTTGAGCACCCGTTATAGAATTGAAGCTTGCTTTTCACCTATCTGTTAACAGTTTAACATAGATGTCTGGGTCCAGTCCATTGTTCCAATTGTATATAGTTTAAAAAGCTCTGCAGTATTTTACTCCTTCCATTGTATCTTAGCTTCCCTGAGTGCTCTGCTCGCTGCATTTTACTTGTACTGGTTATGTTTTCTAAGCCCATTTATGCCTTTTTTCTTCTGTACACACTTGTTCACTGGGGAGCTTAAATTGACTTCTCTCCATTCTGTATCCTTAACTAAAAATGCACCATTAAGGTTGATTGAAGTCTTTTGAAAACACTTCATAAAAAATGAAAGGCCATAAGAAATTAGGCTACCAGTGTTTGCAAATACCTGTTTTCAGCCAAATTGATGGGAAGGCATAAGAAAGAATTGAAAACTTAAAAATGCTACTGATACATGTTTATATGCTATCTATTTTTGTGTGAATTGGAAAAGCACATGTCAAACATTTTGGGGAATAAAATACTAAGAAATGCCAAGAAAATGTTCCATTCTCTAGGTTTTTGTTCTTTAAAACCTTTCTATCTCTTAAACATAAGGTATAGCTCTAAAGAGATTAAATGGATTAATTAACAGATTTATATAATTCTGTTATTATTTTAATTATTTTTTAAAGGAAAAATACTTCGAGTCCCAAAAATGTTACTCTTTAATTGATGAGTATTTTTTAAACTACACAACATATTTATCAGGTTTAGAAAGAGTAGATAAAATACTGCATTTAAAACTAAATAAAAACGTTCAGTAAAACTGAAACTTTAAGGCTTCTTTCAGCTAAAAGACTTATGTGCAATGACTGAAAACATTAGGCATGTCTAATGTTCAGTACATGGTAACTAATTAACAAAGAAACCTTATTTGGCAAGTCACACTCCAGGAGAAATGAGAGTAATTTCTGGACATCACACAATATGTAAGGGAAAAATTGTATGAGCATATGGAAATGAATCTTACTTTAAAAAGAGAAATATCTTGAGGGATTTATGCAAAGTTTAAAAGGAAACAAGTACTTCAGAATCACAAGTGATTTACGTCGAAAATGGCAACTCGGTTGTCAAAGCAGCTGAGACTGATCCCTTCAGTGAATAAGATACCAACCAATTAAACTGTTTCCAAACTCTCCCAATGTTGCTGTTTATTACTAATAAATGCATATTTAAGTGCTTTAGTGATTATCTGAAAGAATAATGATTGAATTTTAAATTTCTCATATTTCTTTTTCTTAACTATTTTCCTTTGCACCCTATAGATTTAATTTATAAGCTCTGCTAACAGTGGAATTTTTTTTAAATGTAGTTTGAAAAACAATCTATCCACAAATTCATTTTGGCAGTAGCTCCACCAAACTGAAATATCTAAAATTCAGAAGAATCTCTCAAAAATTAATCAGCAAATTGTAAGTTTAAAATTTTCTCCAAACTAGTTCTTCTTATCAGAGTCTATTAAAAATAAATATAACCTGTGATCATACCTTTAATTATTCAATGAAAGCATTGCCACAGCAATATAATGTTATCTTTAGCAACACAATTCATTTAGAGGTTTAAAAAAATATTACTATTTTATATAAGCAATGGAATAATTGCCAGACCTAGAACATTATTTAATGGAATAATGTGAACAGAAATTGCAGCAGAGTGCATGCTTTCCTTTAAGAATTCTCCCATTAATGGGGGGAAAAGAGCAGCAAGATCAACAGGAAAAGTAGCTAAGTACACGGAGGTCATTCAGAAGCTATGAGTTCTATAGCAGAGGTACAAGAAAAAACTGTCAGTTTCCATCCCATTAAACAAGCTATGAGCCATGTGTTAGACCCACTGGGATTACCAGCAAACCGTTACCAGGATGTGCGCTAGCTCCTGCTCACATAGCTCTATAAATTATTCAATTCCTTTTATGCAAATAATGTTTCTTAGACACATAGGGAATCCATAATGGGAGGAAGAGTAACATGCATTTAGAATTAAATGCTAGGTGAAACGAATGACACTTTGCAGACTAAAGTTACTGAAAATAGCACTGCTTTTTAAAGGTCTCCACACATACACACAAACAGAATAAGGAGCTTCCATATTTTCTTTTTATATATATATCATGATCTCTATGTATGTATGTAATCTAATATGTAAAGGAGAACGTTTGCATGTTTGTGCTCTAATAACTTGGACACTATAAGAGCTACTGCAACCAAACTTTCCATGGGATAACCTTTCGTCCAGGAGAAGGTTTTAAGGGACTGTGAAAGGGAAGAGATGAGAGATCAACACCTCTCCCCGGGGCTGCACGGAGCTTGGCAGTGCGGGGAGAAGCGGCTTCTCCGCCATTGCTGGAAGCATATGGAGGCCCCTCTTCAATAGTGCAATTGACTCGCAGTGGAGGGGGAGGGGCTGGTGTTACCGCTCAGCTGCCACTTTGAAAAAATGTCCAGAAGGAGGCGCATCAGGGACCCAGAGGTGTGGGGGGAGGGGCTGGACCATTGGGGGCGAGTGGGGGGTAGGGCAGGATTGGAGGGGGCTGGATCTTTGGGGGGTGGGCTAGTCCTGGGGGGCTGGACCGTTGGGAGCGAGTGGAGGGGAGGGTAGGATGAGGGAGGCTGGCCCATTGGAGGTGTGTGGGGGGGGGAGGGGATGGATCGTTGGAGGGCCGGCTGGATTGTTGGGAGCGAGTGGGGGGAGGGAAGGATTGTAGGGAGGGTGGGGCTGGACCACTGGGGACGAATGGGGGGAGGGGGAGATTGTAAGGGGATAAAGGAAGTGGGGCTGGACAATCCTGAAGGGAGTGAGTGAGAAATGAAGCCCATGGTGGGGGGGCGGGATCTCCTTTGAGGGGCACTGGTCCAAGGGGCAGCACTGGATGATGCTGGGTGGGTGAGAAATTAATCCAATGTGTGTGGGGGGGGGGAGATCCCTCAAATCTGGGCACTGGTCCTGGGTTTGATATTGGATGATCCTGTGTGTGTGAGTGAGAGAGAGAGAGAGAGATGCAGCACTGGCAGTTGCGGTGTGGCTGGAGGCTGTCAGGACCAGCTTCTGTTTTTCCAAATTTTGTTCCTCCAGTTTCCCAGGCAACGCTGGATAAGTCCAGCTAGTGCAGCAATAGTTGCTCTTAGAGACACTCCTTCCTACATTCACAGGTATGCACAAGGGTAAAATCATAGAATGAGGCCTCACAGAGAATTTCTCTAAGACTTCATTTTAAAACAAGAGAATTGTTTATAGGCAGCTTGGCTGGAAAAGGTGTTTTTAACAATGAGACTAGATTTTTTTGTAGCCTTTGGAGACAGAAAAAACAAGGTCCATTTCTTCACTACTTTCTCAGGTAAAACCTGCCATCAACTTCAATGGGTGCATACTGCCAAATTCATCCCCGGTGGAATTCCACAGAATTCATTGAGTCAAAACCACAAATGGCAAAGGAACTGCAACTAGAGTTGCCAGATGGTTTCAACAAAAATATCGGACACACTTGACATCACAATCTACAATTACATCACAATCTACATTACATCTTATTTAGAAAATACTGGACATTTATATTTTCTCATTTATATTTTCTCAATTTGTTTCCTGAACAGAAAGCTCAAATACCGGACTGTCTGGTTCAAAACCAGACTCCTGGCAACCCTAACTGCAATTCCATTGGTAGATGTGCACAGAACACTAGGGCTATGTCTACACTCGCGGCTTCTTGCGCGAGTAATATGCAAATGAGGCTAAGCGTGGAATATTGCCAAGCCTCATTTGCATACCTAATGAGCCACCATTTTTTTCAGAAGAGGCTCTTGCGCAAGAAGGAGCATCTACACTGCCCCTTCTTGTGCAAGAAAAACCCTCTTGCGCAATGCTGTTCTTTCTGAAAAGTAAAAGGTGTAACGGCATTGCGCAAGAGGGTTTTTCTTGCTCAAGAAGGGGCAGTGTAAATGCTCCTTCTTGTGCAAGAGCCTCTTCTGAAAAAAATGGTGTCTCATTAGGTATGCAAATGAGGCTTGGCAATATTCCACGCTTAGCCTCATTTGCATATTACTCGCGCAAGAAGCCGCGAATGTAAACATAGCCTATGTGTCTCTCCTGCCAGGGAACTGAATGTGTCTCCACTGTTGGATGTTAAATCCTTGGTCTTGGCTCTTTTTGAGGTTTCATCCTTTTTTTAAAAAATCAGTAATCTAATCAGAGAAAGTCCTTGTTCAACCACCTGTAAACTGTCTTCCCAATTAGGCATGATTTGCCCTAGCAAACCATTCTTGCTTACCTGTGTGTTAGCATTATCAAAATAAATATATAGATATAGTAGATATATAAAGATATAGATAATTAAGTTGAAGTGTTTAGTGTTTTATACAATACTTGCAGAATGCTGCATGTATTGTTCTTACTTACCTTTATCCCAGGTTGTAAAGCGATAACAAGCATTTGCATTATAAACCTGTGACTATGTAACTCCTCAAACTAGGAGAAAGGGCTTGACTAATGCAGACAATGGTCTCTAACAAGAAGAGGTTAAATTCTGTTCATTACATGCAAATGAACCATCCTACAAGATCAAAGATTGCAGACTTTGATAAGTGCATTCCACCCCATCTTTCCCCTCCCCCCAAGAAAAAGGGATCTGGGTGGAAACTGTTGCTATCAGCTGGGTATCTGAGGGATGAAGACATATAAATGTCTCACAAGGAAAAATGATAATCTCGTTGCTGTGTGAACTCTCACAGGGACAGTCTCTAAACTGAAACCAGAGCTCTCCCAGGGTTATCCCAAGTTTTGCTCTGAAAGACAATTTTGAATGGACAGGTCAATATAATGTTACTCTTAAGATTTAATTTGCATCTCATTTGCTTGCTTGAATCTGCAAGTAGCTCTTATTTCTTTTTCCTAGTTAATAAATATTTAGATAATTCATTACAGGTTTGGCTGCAGCATTGTCTTCAATCTAAGACAGTGGTGGGCATCCTGTGGCCCTGCACATGGCTCCTCAGGATGAGTAAGAGATCCTTGTTATCTCTCTCACAGCGTCAATGAGAGACTGCCAGCTGATAATAGCCAGGCAGGTTAAATAAATAAATTCATTAATCTATCCAATTTGTTTATTTAAGAGAATCCTACACCCTTCAGATTGGTACGACAAAACGTATACACACAAGACCTGCTTCTGCTCCCAATAAAGTCAGGGGCAAAAGTTCCCAATGATACCAGTGATGCATGATTAGGCAGGACTATGTACTATGTACTGTAAAATCGCAAGTATAATGCGCACTTTCCCCCCGGTTTTTTTAGTGTCAAAGTCGGGGTGCGCATTATCCATAGGAGTTTTTTTTTTTTAAGTTTTAAACTCACCCTCGGCGTGCACGAGCTGGGCGGGGGTGGGAGGAGGAGAGCCAGTAGGCTCGAGCTCGGCATGCGGGCAGCTGGGCAGGGGAGGCCCCCCCGGCAGGCGTGAGCTCAGCGCACGGGCAGCTGGGCGGGGAGCAGGTTTCCTTCCTGTTCCTTCCCCCCCGTTCTTCTGTATAATGGGTGTGTATTATACATAGGAGTTTGGTTTTTTCATGATTTTAAGAGTCTAAACTCAGGGTGCGCACTATACATAGGTGCATGTTATACTTGAAAGTTTATGGTATCCTATGTTTTCTTTCTTCACCCCTTGTCTCTCCTCTTCAGCTCCTTTGTTATCTAGTATTCCCACCTGGGGGACTGTGTCTCCAGACTGCAAACTCTTTGGGGATGGGCCTCTCTCCATATAGGTCTTTACTTTGCTTTTAACAGATTTTGGATCAGGGCCCAGGTTTGTATAGCTCCATCATGATAGGGGCCCCGAGGCATCAACATAATCCAAATAACAGTGGAAATCTGAATATGACATATGTTGCATCCTAGTAGCTAAGGCCCTGAATCTGCAATTTCCAATGCATGGGCAGACTGCCATGCCAGTGTAGAACCCTGTTGACTCTGCAAAGAGTCAGTAGTCTGCCCTATAAATTGCATGACTGGGGCTTATGGCCTAAACGGTGAATAACTCTGCTATACCAATGGAGTTAATCTGGATTTACATGCATGTAACAGTGCAGAAATTGATCCAAAGTACTAACATGTTGTGGCAAATCTACTCTAGAAAATCCACGGTGCAACAAAGACACCTGGTGGCTGTCCTGCAAATTGCACATCTTTAAAATGACTCCACAAAACAAAGACAAATGCTACCATAATGGGCTATCTGACACAGGCAGGTCTGATAAGCAATCTTTAGGCATGTGTACACTGGGAAGTTATTTCAAAATAACTCCACTTATTTCAAAATAAGAAGCAGAGCATCCACACTGCCAAGCCCATTATTTCAAAATAAGGGGCTAGTTATTTCGAAATAATAATTTCTGCTTGTGAAGAGGATTAAGCTTATTTTGATATAGTTATTTCAGGAGTTATTAGTTCAAAATGCATTATTTTGAAATAATTTTGTAGTGTAGCCATGCTAATTAAATGTAAGAAACAGCTTAATTATATTATTTTAATTTTAAAAAAATTCTGTGATTTTCTCCTAAGATATACAATTCTCAAGAATTATACATTTTCAACATTCCAGAATTTTCAAAATATTAACACATCTCACTGATAACATTTAAAAATGCAATAATTTTAGTAACCATTTACTTTGGGCCTGACATGTAAAATATATATTGTAAAAATTACATCAAGCTCTAATGGTATATTCAATTACATTAGAACAAGAGCTCTAATGTCTTTCACTGCTTTAATTTCAATGTGTAACACGGAGATTTACTCAAATAATAAACTCATGCTACATTTTTAAAAAACTGAACCAGTTTAATGGAATTTCAGTGGCTTTATAACTGATGCTAGTGATATCTTCTATTTTAAATTTCTGTGATAAAACTTAAAATAAAATATAAATGTAAGAACCCAAATGTACCTGTTCCTAAATATTAAAGTCCATTTATTGGCATCAGCTATGCTTGCATGGTTCCTACTGACTTCAGTGGCCACACTTAAATACACGGGTATGTGAAAAGCTCACTGTTGCTAAAACAGGTACAGTGAAAGCTTTGTTATCCAGCACTCATGAGACATGGGGGTTGCCAGTTCACTGAATGTGCTGGATTACAAAGGTTATTGCTCTGCTCCTGCCTCCTGCTGGCAGATCTGACTCTCGGCAGTATGGCTGGCTGGAGAGGCAGGAGTCATGCGCACACACCTGAAGATGCAGAAGTATTGTGGCTGGGGGGAATGCCTGTGAACAAAGTTTCTGGTTAACAGAGTGCTGGATAACACAGCTTTCACTGTACATATATTATAACTGAGTGATAAGTTCAGAGTCATATTTTCAGATCAGTTGCCTAAATCCTGCATGGGAGTTCTGCCAGAGTTAAGATTTTGCAGGATTGCTTTCTTAGGGCATGTCTACATTACGGGACAAGGTCGAATTAAGATACACAACTTAATCTATGCTAATACTCTTCCTTCAACTTCCATTACTCCTCGTGGAAGCAGGACTACTAGTATCGACCAGAGTCCTCCTCTCAGTTCAAATTAGCTGTCTTCATTAGACCGCTAATTCAAACCCTGGAAGATTGACAGTGGCAGCTTCAATCATTCTCTGTAGTGTAGACATACCCTAAGCTACTGATACCATTTCTTCTCATTTACTGTTGCAAGATGACGTACCATGCTATGATTTTTTTCCAGCCTAGTTAAACCAAAGAGCAATTAATTAATATTTTTGTGAAAGTTCCTGAGGTTGTTGAAAAAAATCCTGTCAAAGAAGGAAATACCAAATTCTGCCTTCAGCTACATCAGAATAAATGTGGAGTAACTATTTACTTCAGGTGACCTTTCTCACTGAATTCAATGGATATACAACAGCATAAATGAAAGCGGTATTTGTCCTAAGGCATGGCTATTGTTTGGATCATGAATGTTTGCTTCTTCAGCCTTAGGAACTTGATTAATAATGATTGATATGAAGTGTGAATTGATTTTTTACCTCGTGACTGAATCTAAATAGAATGGGACAAATTCTTCCATGGTGTAACTCCACTAAAGTCTGTGGAGTAATGCCAGGGATGAGTTTGGCTTAATATTTCACTCATGTCCATTTTTCTTATCGAAGTTTACATTCGATTTGGCCTGGAGGGGCTATTGGCTGACATCCTGCAAGAGAGAAACATTACGAAGTCAAACGACAGTGATAGCTTTATGAAATAAGAAGGTAATGTAGAGCAGTAATGGAAACAACAACGATCACTGTTACAGCACAATAACAAATTCAACGACTTTGATATCTATTCCAATCATACGCTCAGTTGACAACCACCTTCCTAGGTGAAATTCAGGCCTTGCTGAGGTCAAAAGGAAATTTATTATTGACCTCACTGGGGCCTCCATTTCATCCTCTATGCTCTGTGAATACTTCATAGCTAATACAATGAAGTAAGGATTATGAGTAAAATTTTCAAAAGCATATAAGTCACCCCAGCCTCAATTTATAAAGGTATTTAGGCATTGCTCTGTATAGCAAGGTCTAAGTGATTCAGCTGGCATAATCCTATTCTGAAAAGCACTTAAGTCACTTATGAGCCTTTGACTTTAATTTCGGATTTGAGCTCATGATTTATGTTGTGACGGGGCATACCCCACACCAGCATGGATGAGGTTAAAGTGCCATGAGGAGCCAGCTAGCCTCAGGCCACACCTGCTGGGGAGCTAAGGGGCAATGAGACTGAGAAGAAAGCAGGAATAGGTGGGACTATTCTAAAGCCTACGAGTTGAGGGAAGAATGCAGTTGAAGGGAGGTGAGCCTAGTGTCATACTCCCTGATTCAAGACGTAGTAGGAGCCTGAAAACAGAAGGGTAGGAGCGACAGACTTGAACATTGCTGGTTTGCAGGTCCCTGGATTAGAACCTGGTGTAAAGGGTGAGCCTGGGCTCCCCTACCAGCCACTATGGGAGTTGCACAGTCACTGTAGTGGAGTTGGAGCCTGCCTGAGATTTTGAGGAAGGAGTGTCTGGCAATACCCCAGAAGAAGCAGACAATGGTGATTTGGCCAGAGGGCTAAGCCATGAAGGAGAAGCACTGCAACTTTGGACTAGTGGGAGAGCAGTTGCAGTGTGAGTGACTGAGGTAATGCTGAGCAATTGCCAGATGGTGCGGACATTGCTGAATTAATTCCCCAGCTGAGCCAAGCAGTGAATTGTAGACCCCATGACATAGGTGCTTCTGAAAATGTTACCCTATGTATGTATGACCAGGCTGGTTCACAGATGTTAAGCAAATGAAATGTGCCATTACTGGCTTATAAATGACAACATTCAACATCTGATTATATGTTCCACTCTGATGGGTTTTCAGCCAGTTCCATCTTGGTGATGTCTTTGGAGACTGAAGGTATATCTGTACTACAGAGGGCTGGAGCTTTGAGGGTCCCTGAGCCCAGGTGCCTGAAGGCAAATTAACTGCCCCTTTACCTGAGCTGCGAGTGAGCCATGGGTTTCTAATTGCAGTGTAAACATACCCTGACAAAGCTTTTGACCAGCTGTTAGTGTGTAATCTAAATGTACACATGGTAACAGTGTCATTCCTGGCTCTCTGAGGTTAGCATGTGAATTGCAAGAATCCCTCCCAGCTTTAGAATGTGGGATTTGCTTATGCGCCCCTCCACTACCAAATGCTAGGACTTTTCATTCCTGTTAAAGGGATCTAGTGCCCTTGAATTGTCTCCAACTATTAGCTTAACTTAGAAAGAAGTAAAACCAGTATTTTAAAACCTGGCTGTGCACTGCTAGGTGTTTACAATCCTCTTTAGGCATCTAAATGGAAATGTACTGATTTCCCGCCCCCCGCACTCCTCCCAATGCCATTCTTATTAACTTGGAAGCATCTCACTGGCATGAAGTTTCTTTTAGACTACAATATACAAATGAGATGTTTTAATATTCAGCCACTCTAGGGAACCAAGACAAGAAATACATTATATTCTGAAGGTGCTGTTTGGGATTTCAGAGTTGAGGTTTAAGTTCTATTTTGCACTTAAATCAGGGATTCAATCTTTTTGTTTTGTAGGAAAAATAGGGCACATCTCCAAATTTACAGCACTTGCTCTCCGACTACAGAATTAATTTTTGAGAATTTACAAATAAGTCTTATTCATTAGTTTAAAAAATTAATTAAAAGTTGTGTCCTTTGAAAACTGTTGCATCCTGCAACAAGACTCTTGTCTTTTCTTTGAAAAAACTTTAAATTTTTCATAAATGTAAAATTAATTGAAGTCATATGCAGACTGAAATTGGGCAGACATTCCAGAAAGTCCTCATGGGATGGAGTTGTATCAGCTACTGTGAGCAATAAAGTTGCTGCATGCACCCTGAACAGCACTGTGAATGGTGCTGGGCCACTGAGTCAAGCAGTATCACTTTCAGTATCACTCTTATCATCCTGATACCCGTGGCTAGGTGAAAATCCCACAGCAGTCCCTAACGCAGGGCAGAACTGAGATAAACTGCTGGAATAGGTAGGTGGCAAGGAATCAGATATCTCTGGCACTTCAAAGGCACTGGTCCCTGGATCTAGGCTGATGTACCAGCTCTTTTCTATGGCCAGTCTGGCACACCAGTTCACCCTGGATGCACCTTTTGATCTGTCTGTATCTTTGGGCAGGCTGCAAAGGACAGCTCTTCAACTATGTTCTTGGAGAAGGTGGGTTTGCTTCCCCTGTGCTGAAGGGAAGTAAAGGAGCTCTTTTCTTTAGTTGGCAGGATTCCTTTCTGAATCATTGTAATGTTACTGAGGTTTTATTGTATTATTAATTATGTATTAGCTCTGCAGGGCTTTGCAGGGGCTTCTTTTTATTATTTAAATTGAAGCAACTATATCATGCTTGCTTTTCAGGCACCTCTCACTGTATTGGCACTGAGGAGGAAGTTGCTTACAAATGGTCTCTGGTATCCTGTTCTCCATGCGTCTTCTCTAAGCTAAATTGCTTCAAAAGAGTTGCCATGGCAACAGTCAATACTACTGCTTGCATTGGACCCTTTGGTATTAGAGACATTTATCAGAACAGAGGAGCCCAGGGCCCTTTGGGGAGGGCTTTATGCAGCTCTAACACCTCAGCACCAACCTCTAGAACTTGGGAGTTTATCTTCCCCCACTCACCCCTCAACATTTTCATAAATATCACTGGACTCCTTTTTTGGTGTGTTTTTTCACCATTTAGCCAGATTTGAACACAAGGTGAAGCGTGCACCACCAACTTACTAAAAAGCAAATTAATATTTTCAGTATTTTCTATCCATTCCCTTTATAGCCTAACATTTGATTTGCTCTTTTGATTGCCATTGTGCTTCGAGCAGGAGGGTCACAGTGTGATCCTCCTTCTTCATGCAAATTTCTCTAGTAAAAAAAGCATGGAATTAAATCTTAACTGTGACCTGCAGAATCCTTGCTATAGAGCACATTTTGAAATTTTCTTTGTGAAATCAACTGATTGCACACTTTAGTGCAAATAAAATGACAAAAGAAAATGTATTTAAGTTGCCTAGAATTGTCTGTTCTTTAGGTATAATAATGTGCAAAATTTGTCCCATGAAAAATATCCTCTTGGGTCCTGATCATGCAAACACCTGCTATTTAGCGTAGTTCTTATTGCAAAGTACAATACCTAGCATAATGTGATCCTGCTCTGTGACTAGGCTTCCTAGATATGACAGTAATAAGAATAAAAAACCATTGCATATTATTATTATTAATTAAGTCTCAAAAGCTTGTAGTCTCAAGATAAAAAGTACTAGGCTTGGTAGTAAGCGTTAGTGGGATCGGGCCTTTGTTCTGAGATGACTGTTTCTAACCCTGAATACTCCTGGTCACAATAACAAGTTCACTCTTGATTGTTGCTACTCAGATATATTTAATTTTTAAAACAGTAAACAAAATATTATGAACTGTGGAGAAAACAAAAAATGAAACAGGATGCTTTGAGTAAACAATAGCAAAGAGTCAGGTTGGATCTGTGGGACAATTGCTTGCTCCTGTTCAGTACATTATGCAAGACACATGCCAAATGAGTTCTCATTCTAGCTCTAACCCTTTCATCTGGTCTTACTACAGGTTGCACCCCCCCCAAACTGGAATTCTCTTGTCCGGCAACATCTGCGGTCTGGCAGGACTACGGATGTTCCTTGATCAGAGAACCCCAATAATCTAGTGGCAGGAGGGCAATCCAGGAGGGGCTGGGTTGAAGCAGCAGAACAGGGCAGAAGCTGGTGGCAGCTCCTGACAGCCTATGGCACTGGGACCAGGATGGGGCAGCCCCCAGCAATGCAGGGCTGCGGCCAGAACCCCAGGCAGCCCATGGAAGCGGGACCAATGCCGGGCTGAAGGCAGCCCCCAGAAGTGTGGGGCTGGAGGCCCAGACAGCTTGCAGAAGTGAGGCCAGAGCCTGTGGGTTGCTGTGGGGCAGGAGCCCACACTCTTGGCAGCCCATGGCAGAAGGATCAGGTCTGGGACTGGAGAAAGCCCCAGTACCCCATGGCAGCGTGGGGCCAGGATCCCAGACAGCAGAAGCCGGGCTAGAGCCCGCAGGCTGCCATGGGGCTGGGACTGGAGCCTGAGGCCCTGGCAACCCGACCAGGGCCAAAACCAGCTCCCAGCAGCCAGTGGTAGCATGGGGCTGGAGCCTATGGCAACGTGGGTTGCTGGGGCCCAGCAGGCAGTCCGGCTGGGGAAGCAGCAGTGGGGTCAGCGACTCAGCAGACAGCCTGGCAGGGGCTGGAGGGAGTCCCTCCGCCTCCCCAGCTACCAGAGTCGGCAGCTGGGGGCTGTGACTGGGAACCATCTCTGGTCTGGGGGGCAGCTGTATCACCAAGGGAGTGATCAGCAACACTGGGGTCCACAATCTTGCATGCCAGCACACTAAGAAGCTCCCCACCCCAAAACTTTTCTTTCCCTCCCAGCCCTTGGCTGCAGCACCTGGGTGGGAGGGAAGAGAGAAAAAATGCCCTTGGTGACTGGGTGGGAGGGTGACAAAAATACCCCTGGCAGCCAGGGGAGGTACGGGGGACACAAAAGGACTATGCCAGATAGGACCTCCCATCCTGAGCCCCTTCTTACCCTCTAACCCTCACTCTTGCACCTTCTCACCCGTCTCCTTCACTCCCCCCCCCCACACATCCCCAAGGCCCTGCCCTAAGTCCTGCACCCCCACACTGCCAGCCCGCTGCCCTGAAAGACCTGGGCAATGCTGGGTAAGTCTGCTAGTGATTTTATATACAGGCAATATGATATTTTCTGTCTTATTATCTATTTCTTTCCTAATGGTTCCCAATATTCTGTTAGCTTTCTAGACTGCCACTGCACACTGACCAGATGTTTCGGGGAACTGTCCACAATGATTCTAAGATCTCTTTGTTGACTGGTAACAGCTATTGTAGAGGCCATCATTTTGGTATGTATAGTTGGGTTTACATTTTTCCATGAACATTATTTTGCATTTATCAGCACTCAATTCCATCTGCCCTTGTGTTGCCTAATCACCCAGTTTGGTAAGAGCCCTTTATAAGACTTTGCAGTCAGCTTTGAACTTAACTATTCTGAATAATTTCAAGAATATTTATGAGAAGTTTAACAACACGGGTCCAAGTGCGGATCCGGCCAGCAAACCACTATTTATTCCTACTCTTTCTTCTCTTCTCTTTTAAGTGGAGTACCTGGCAATATTTTCATGATCTAATGATCCTTCAGTTACTTGAATGACAGACCCTTTGTTATCTTAATCACCCTGCCACCCTCTGTTTATAAACAAACCCCTGCCCCAAAGGCAAAGCACTGCAGTTAAGAACTGCTTCTGGGGCTAGGGCATGGGCTTTGAGCAGACCTCAAGTATTAAATTCAGGGGTTCTACCTTTAGGGGGGCTACTGACCCCCATACCCTCCCATGAATGGCACACTTTTTTGTCAGCCCTGGAAAGAAGAAAAGGTCAGAGTTTCTCAGATACAGAGTGCTTAAAGAGGAAGGGAGGCGGTATGCTAGTAAAAATAGGAAAATCAATGTTTATTGCTGGTAAGAGCCTCACCTGCCGCCATTTTCTCTGCTGCCCTGGTGGAAATGTGCAGTTCGGAGAGTGCCGTGTTGTGTCAACTGGTTTAGAAGATTAGCTGTTGCTCCTTTTACTTGCCTGAGAGCTATTTCTGCATGAATGCTTCGAGGATTATTTGTCACCATTCCTGGGTTCTTAGATTTCTTATCTGAAACACAAAATGTATGTGGATACCCTCTAAACATAACAGCAGTAGTCCAGCCAAACCCCAACATGCCCATTTCTAATCATCAGCAACTCCATCCATTCCTCTTTTCCTATCCACATCTATAATTCTGTATCTTTCTTATTGTTTCCTTACAGATATAACAAGAACTCTGATGCTCATGTCATCACTTTCCTTTTGAGCTTTTAGCATAGTTAGTTCTTCTTCGGGGATGTCCCCGCGGGTGCTCCACTATGGGTACTGGACTTGCCCCGGCGCCGCAGAAGGAAGCTTGTCATGAGCAGTGTTCGGCCAGACCACGCATGTGCCGCAGGCTCGCGGCTTTCGCGCTCTTTCTGTCACGTGGTCCGGCCCCCCGCCAGTTCCTCTTCACCGCCTCAGGCTGCAGACGTTTGTAACCGCGCTCCTCACTTCACAGAACTAGACTGCTTCTAGTTCTCCTTTTGTATATAAAATTCCCTTTTCCTCCCTCTCCCCTCTCTTTCCCCAAAAAGTTTAAAAAAAAAAAAAAAAAAAAAAAGGTTTTTCAAGAGAGGAAGGACAAAGAAAGTATCGGGAGTAAAAGCAGAGACCACTCTTACCTCCCGCCTCTCAGCTGTTCTCCTGTCAGCTTCACTGTAGAGCAGGGGTGTCCAAACTTTTTTCAAAGAGGGCCAGATTTGATGAAGTGAACATGCGTGAGGGCCGACCATTTTGCCTGACATTCTTTGAACCATTAAAATTAAATGCAAATTAACTATTTTATGCAAAGTTTATTGCAAACGGCATACTTTTCATTTCGTCACATGGATGACAAATCTAAACAGGTGTTAAATCACTCTGCCTTTCATATCTGAAGGCCAGATGAAAAAAAAAATCCAGGAAGCTGAAATATGTCAGGAACATTGTAAAGTACATTACATATTATTGGTAATAAAGGTTGTCTGTCAACTTTTAAGTTCAAAAAATATGAACAGGAACAAAACACCAAGTATACATGTTGTGTCCAAATATATTTATAACTGATTTAGACCAACTGACATTAACTGAGATTATACAATGTATTCATCTCAATACATATGGATTCGTTGGGGGCCATAAAAGATAGATATTGCCAAATTACCTGGGGGGCCATATTAAACCGGAACACGGGCCACAATTGGCCCGCGGGCCGGACTTTGGACATGCCTGCTGTAGAGAGACTGTTAAGATAAAAAAGAACAAAGATAGCCTGGTAATGACTCTACCCAGCTATCAGCTTCAACAACTACCTACTGTTTGGAAAAAAAAAAAAAAAAAAAGAATGCCAGCCTCAGACCGCCATGCAGAATGTATCCGTTGCCTGGGGGAGTCACATCCCCCAAAAGTGTAACCATTGTTCAAGGCTCACTTCCAGAGCCAGGAAAGATAGGGAGAGGCACCTTCGTATGCTCCTCTTTGACACAGCCTTACAACCACAGCAAGCTGACTCTAATCAGCAGCTGCATAAACGCGGGGCTTCCTCTCCCACTACGGGACTTCAAAAGGAAATGACTTTGTCCCCAACGAGATCCCTGCCAGCTGCCTTTAATGGCAGGGAGGGCCAGGCAGAGACACCTGGGATGTCTGGCATTGTGAAGCCACGTCCTCCTACCTCAGCGGCTTCAAAGCCTAAGCGGCCACGGGAGCCTTCAAAGACGCCGGCTCCCCAGGCGGCAGCAGCTCAGCCGCTTCTTTCTCCTCCGGTGCCGAGCGCTGAGCCGGCGCCGAGAGCAACCTCGTACCCGATCATGGCACCGGCCCTGACACCGGTCCTGGCACTGCCCCCGAGTCACTGCATGGTGCCGGACTACACGGCGCCGTCCCGTTCCACAGCCACTGCGGTGCTGATCATTCCTGCCCCGCCGCACCATGAGCCGACCGATTCAGCGGCTAGCGCCTCATTCACCCCGGAGCCCTGCTGCTCTACATTCCCCATACCACATTCCCCATACCGCCACAGCTGCTTCCGCTCTCGCTTCTTCTCCCCGGCACCATCCTCTCTTCTGTGGCACTCCGATCCCCACGCCGGTCTTCTCATCGGTGCCGGTCTCCTTGCTGCTCTTCAAGACTGCCTTCCCCATTTCTGGCGGCTGCATCTCCTCACCGCAGGCACCGGTACAGGCATCTCTCTGCCTCTCCTGCCTCCTCCAGGGCATCACACCTCCGCTCCTGTTCGCCCTGCTCCCCTTACCATTATCGGTATGGCAGCTGCTCCAGCTTCCATGATGACTGTTCACCGCGGCATGGCACCAACCATCGCAACTCTCGACATTCTCACAGCAGGTATTCTTGCCGACCACGATCCGCCTCCGACTACATTTCACGCAGATGCTCTCCAACCCCGGCTCCCCTTACTCCTCCGCACCAAGCATGGTCCAGCCAGACACTGCTAATGACAAGTCTCCGTCTGCGGCACCGGGGCAAGCCCAGCACCCATAGTGGAGCACCCGCGGGGACACCACCTCGAAGAACGACAGTTACTGCACCGGAGGTGAGTAAAAGCCTCTGTTCCTGAAGTCCTTCGGAACTGGCTCTATGGCACCCAGAGAGAGAAGGCGGTCGACCTCTAGTCTGAGGAGTTTGGTGAGAGGGGTCCCTGAAGAGGGACGGTGTGGGAGGAGTGGTTGGTGGGATGGCTATGAGAGGGTTAGGATAGCCGAACTGAACAATCTCGAGGACCCATTTGTCCGCGGTGATTTTTGCCCATTGATGTAGAAAGGGTCTTCTTGGTGGTGGAATAGCTGGGTTGAACGATTCACGGTGCTGCCTGTGGCTGTCTGCTCGCCCTCGACCAACACATCAAACCTGTTGCTTGCTGTTGGAAGGCATGTTCGTTCTGCCGGTTGGGTTTTGGCGTCATTGAGGCCTCTGGCGAGAACGCTGGTTGTCAAAAGGCCTCTGTTGTTGGTGCTGTTGTTGCCACTGGTGTCTAATGTAGGGGTAATCATATCTGCGCTGATAGGGTGAGTACCGACGTCTCTTAAAGGGGAGCGTATACATCCCCAAAGTTCGCAGGGTTGTCCGAGAGTCTTTAGAGGAGTGCAGGATTGCGTCCGTGTCTCTGCAAAGAGCTTATCCTTGTCGAAGGGTAAGTCCTCGACTTTTGTCTGTAGTTCCTTTGGAACTCCTGCCGCTTGAAGGAAAGAAGCTCTACGCGTAACAATAGCCGTAGTGGCAGAACGAGCCGCAGTATCAGCCACGTCCATGGCAATCTGGAGGGACATTCTCACTGATGTGTAGCCCTCTTGGATGACTGATCTCAGGATCGATCTTTTTGAATCGGGGAGGTGATCCATGAGGGGAGTGAGGCGTGAGAATGTATCGAAGGTATGATTGGAGAGATGCGCCGAGTAATTGGCGATTCTGAGGAGTAAAGTCGCTGAGGTGTATACCTTCCTGCCCAGGATGTCGAGCCTCTTTACGTCTTTATCAGAGCCCTGGTGTTTGAGGTGAGGGGCTCTAGATCTCTGTTGAGCTGCGTCGACTACCAAAGAGTTAGCCTGTGGATGGGCAAAGAGGAATTCCATGCCCTTTGGTGGCACGAAATATTTCTTGTCGGCTCTTTTGTTGGTGGGAAGGGCTGACGCTGGAGCATGCCACACCTCGTCAGCCAGTTCCAGGATGCCTTCGTCGAGAGGTATGGCGAGGCGTGAACTATGTCGCGGTTGGAGATTCCTGAAGAGCTTATGCTGCTTATCTTTCAGCTCTTGTAGCGGAATCTCCTGTGTAATACCTACCCGCTTAAATAATTCTTGGAATTGTCGGAGGTCGTCTGGAGGAGAGCTGTCGTCGGGGTTCACTGCATCCTCCGGAGGAGATGAAACCGGAATGGAAGACCCCGAGGTATGGTGCATGAAGAGAGTATGTTCCGGCTTTGAAGAGTGGTGAGATGGTGATGGCGCATGATGCGGAGAGGTAAGGAGAGCCGGGGTTGGAGAGCGTGCAGCGTAGTCGGAGACGGATCGTGGTTGGTAAGAATACCGGCTATGGGAATGCCGAAAGTCGCAGTCGTTGCGATGGTAGGCGCTATGGCGCGGCGAACGGTCATCGTGGAAGCTGGAGCGGCTGCCATACAGATAATGGTACGGGGAGCAGGGCGAGCAGGAACGGAGGTGTGATGCCCTGGACGAGGCAGGAGAGGCAGAGAGATGCCTGTACCGGTGTGATGGGGAGATGCAGCAGCCAGAAACGGGGAGGGCAGTCTAGACGAGCCGTGAGGAGACCGGCACTGATGAGGAGACCAGCGTGGGGATCGGAGTGCCGGCAGAGGAGAGGACTGTGCCGGGGAGAAGAAGCGGGAGCGGGAGCAGCTGCGGCGGCATGGAGAATGGGGAGCAGCAGGGCTCCGGGGTAGCTGAGTTGCGGCATGCGCTGAAGCGCTAGCCACTGAATTGGTTGGCTCCTGGTGCGGCAGGGCAGGAGCGATCGGCACCGCACCGGCCGTGGAAAGGGTCGGTGCCAGGGCCGGTACCGTGGTCAGGTCCAAGGTTGCTCTCGGTGCCGGTTCAACGCTCGGCGCTGGAAGAGGAAGAAGCAGCTGCGCTGATGCAGGCTGGGGAGCCGGCGTCTTTGAAGACTCCCGTGGCCGCTTAGGCTTTGAAGCCGCCGAGGCAGGGGGACGTGGCTTTACAATGCCAGATGTCCCAGGTGTCTCTGCCTGGCTCTCCCTGCCATTAAAGGCAGCTGGCAGGGATCTTGCTGGGGACAGGCTCATTTTCTTCTGGAGTCCCGCAGTAGGGGAGGAAGCCGGGCGCTTATGAGGCTGCTGATTAGAGTCAGCCTGCTGCGGTTGTAGGGCTGAGTCAAAGAGGAGCATACGGAGGTGTCTCTCCCTATCCTTCCTGGCTCTAGAGGTGAGCCTTAAGCAATGGGTACACTTTTGGGGGATGTGAGACTCCCTCAGGCAGCGAATACACTCTGCATGGCCCTCCGAGGCTGGCATTACCTCCCTGCAGAAGCCGCATTTTTTAAAGCAGGTCCCTGACATTTGCCCCGCCCGCTGCTTCTTATCTTTTGTTTTTGAACAGTAAGTAGGTGGTTGTTAAGGCTGATAGCCTGGTAATGGCTCTGGCCAGCTATCTTTTGTTCTTTTTATCTTAACAGTCTGTCTTTTTTTTGTTTTTGTTTTTTTAGGTGAATGGAGCTATATATGGAGAAGCTGACAGGAGAACAGCTGAGAGGTGGGAGGTAAGTGGTCTCTGCTTTCACTCCTGATAGTTCTTTCTTTGTCCTTCCTCTCTTGAAAGAAACTTTTTTTTTTAACTTCATGGGGAAAAGAGGGGGGGGAGAGGGAGGAAAAAGGAAATTTTATATACAAAGGAAGAACTAGAAGCAGTCTAGTTATGTGGAGTGAGGAGCGTGGTTACAACTGTCTGCAGCCTGAGGCGGTGAAGAGGAACTGGCGGAGGGGCAGACCGCACGACAGAAAGAGTGCAATAGCCGCGAGCCTGCGGCACATGCGTGGTCCGGCCAGACACTGCTAATGACAAGTCTCCGTCTGCGGCACCGGGGCAAGCCCAGCACCCATAGTGGAGCACCCGCGGGGACATCCCCGAAGAAGAACTAACCTTCACAAGTGGCACAGATACTCCTCCTGGTGTACCTCGAACCACCACGATCCGACACGTCCGTCCATTTCCTCCGCACTGGACTATGCATTACACCTAAAAAACAAGGGTCTCGCGTTAGCCTCCATCAGGGTGCACCTCGCAGCAATATCAGCATTCACACCACCTATAGATGGCGTTTCTATTTTCGCCCATCCTACGACTAAAAGATTTCTCAAGGGCCTCATCAACATGGATTCACCGCGCAAGCCAGTCCCACCTGTGTGGAGCCTGGACGTGGTACTCGATGCCCTAATGAGGCCACCGTTCGAGCCTCTGGCGACCGTATCCTTACAATTCCTCACTCTGAAAACGGTTTTCCTGCTCGCAATAACCTCTGCACACAGGGTTAGCGAGCTTTCCGCCATGATGGCCATCCCACCATATACGATTTTCCGTAGCGATGGAGTAGTCTTGAGATTACATCCAAGGTTCTTACCCAAGATCGTCTCCAGTTTCCACGTTAATGAACCAATCATCTTGCCAACCTTTTTCCTGAAGCCCGATGCCTCGCCATGAGACGCGGCCCTACATTCCTTGGACATCCGCAGGGCCTTAGCATTCTACATAGATCGCACTAAATCATTCAGGCTTACGGACCATTTATTCGTCTCCCTGGCACACAGGTCAAAGGGTCAACACCTATCTTCCCAAAGAATTTCCAATCTCGTAACCGCATGAATAGTGCAATCATACGCAACAAAAGGTTTACCCCTACCGTCCCAACCACACGCTCATTCCACTATAGCCATGGCCACATCTACAGCATTCCATAGAGGCGTATCTCTGAAGGACATTTGCAGAACGGCGACTTGGTCCTCTCATGGGACTTTCCCTAAGCATTATTCTATCTCTCTCTCTCTCACTCAGATGGGGCAGTGGCGACTGCGGTGCTCTCCACGGTGGATAAATAGGGTCTCCTTGCCCTCCTTCCGTTTTTGGCGACTACCGCTATGCAGTCACCCATAGTGGAGCACCTGCGGGGACATCCCCGAAGAAGAAAGCGAAGTTACTCACCTCTGGTGCAGTAACTGTCATTCTTCGAGGTGGTGTCCCCGCGGGTGCTCCACTACCCGCCCTCCTCCCTGCTTCGGAGTCCTTTCTCTCTCTCTCTGCTCTTGTCTTTTACAGACTCCGAGGCGGTTTCGAGGAACTGGCGGGAGGCCGGACCACGCGATAGAAAGAGCGTGAAATGACCGGCTTATGACAAGCTTCCGTCTACGGCGCCGGGGCAAGCCCAGCACCCATAGTGGAGCACCCGCGGGGACACCACCTCGAAGAATGACAGTTACTGCACCGGACGTGAGTAACTTCGCTTTTTCTTTCACAGACTGAAATTAAATAACTCCAAAAAGTTGAAATATGACAATTCTTATGTAAATTCTTCAGGTTGACAGATGCCCCCAAAAGAACTCCAAAAAATGACAAAAGCTAGAAAAACTACAAACTGTTTATTTTTTCTCTGAAAACACATGAGTTTTTCATAATCCTCTGTAGGATAGCACAAAGATTTAGTTATATATAAGTACTGTAAAATAAAGTCAACTATGAATGAACTGATATAATTTTTTTATGCAACTGAAATACCATTAGTTCCAGATCAGTCTCCAAAATATTTTTGCCAAGTTAAAATGTCTTGTCCAAATTATTCTATTTATCCTCTATGTAAAATGTAATGAACAGTACTGGAAAATATATAATGATATTTTACTTTCAGGAAAGAAAACAGAAATACTACTATTTGTTTATACTCACGTTTATTTGCCTCATTCAGTAAAGGATCCTCAAGTACATGTGGAAACACGAGGTCAGATCCAAATAAATTGTTGATGCCTTCAAGCAGATTCACATTTGTTACTCGTAGGGGAGGATGTTTTGAAAAAGTAATCGGCAACCCAGAAAATCCACAGTCCATAGGTGAATTTGCAATTGGGATTCCCTGCATAATAAAACAAAAGGCAAGTAAATAGATCTTATGATTTGGTCTTTGAGGCAAAATACATAAGCTGTATAGATACCATAGTAAGGTAAAATCCTAAAAATTCTCATACACAAATAATTCTTACTAAGCTAGTATTTGAGAGGAAGAATGGTGTTGGTGGTAAGACACTGGAGTAGAACTGACGAGAACTGTGTTTGACTCCTGGTTCTGTTGCAGACTCCATGGGACCTTAGGCAAGTGAGATAACAGCTATGTTTGTGGCTGTGAAATGGGGATGATAATATTTTGCTTCTCCCACCTTTTCTTTTTGTCAATGTAGAAAGGTAAAATGTTTGGGACAGGAACTGTCTCTGAGTTAGCAGCAAGCAAAATGGAGCTCCAATTTTGTTTATTGAATCTAGGCACTACTGTGATACAGGCTGTCCTCACTATAAGTCCAATATACATTCCAAAAAATTTGGACTTGTAGCGAAACAACTTAAAACGGAGAATTCTTTCCCCCCGGCTGATTTCCATTTGCGCAAATTGGGGGGGGGGGGGGGGATTTTGCGCACGCGACTTAAGAGCAGGGAATGGGTGAACTTATAAGGCATCAGTTCCTACAAGAATCAACTTATAATGGGGCAACTTATAGGAAAAACTTTATGTAAAGAATTGTTGGATTGGGCAATCAGTCTGCTGTTGCTAACTTGAGATTTAATCATTTTAGTTGCTAATTGAACTAAAATAGCACAAAAAATAGTTAGAAGCTAGTTAGAATAGTTGAATGGGTAGGGTCCTACCAAATCCACGGTCTACTTTGGTCAATTTCAGTCATAGGATTTTAAAAATTCATAAATGTCATGATTTCAGCTATTTAACTCTGAAATTTCTTGGTGTTGTAATTATAGGTGTCCAGCCCAAACAGGAGTGGATGGATGATCGCAAAGCTATTGTAGGAAGAGTTGCAGTACTGCCACCGCAACTTCTGTGCTGCTGCTGCTTGTGATGGCACTGATTTCAAAGCTGCATCACTGGAGAGCAGTGGCTGCTGGCCAGGAGTCCAGTGCTCAAGGCAGAGCTGCCACCAGCAGCAGCGCAGAAGTAAGGATGCCATGGTATGGCTGTGATAGTCTGTATCTTGGAGAAGTATTCTGTAACTCTCATATTTCTCCTTTATAATCATGATCTTACATATAAAGCATGCCATCGAAGATATCAGGGAAAGGTTATGAACTGCTGAAACCCATTGTTCTATCTAAATATATATGTCCTTAGTGCATACGAAGTTATGAGATTGTATTACATAGTTGTCATTAAAACATACTGTAAATTGGGGAATCAGCCAGATATTACCTCCCCAGAGATAACATAAAGAAAAGTAACCAACACCCGTCAGGTGTGAAACAACCACTAGCAGCCATTATCCAGCAAGGGAGCTACAATTCAATGAATCACTCCCATAAGTCCACACCAAGGAGTTGCTCAGTCTTGCCTGAAGACTCAGCAATGCACACCAGACCTGCTGGTTTAGTTGGTTAAAAGAAATTTACTATTTTTAAAATGCAGAAACAAATTGTAAAAGAAACCCTTACAAAATATGCAAGTAAATTGACTGACTGTCCATCATTTCCAAGTCAATAGTGAAGAACAGTAACTATGGGAGATAAAAAGATGCATAAAGACGAAAAAGAATGGTATACTATGTACAGAGTGTTCCAACAACAATCTAAAGTAGTGGTAAATAAGGTGCTAACCTACTTTGTGCTGAGAAAATGTCTTTTGAAGTTTAACATCAAAAGCGTTTTTTCTGCTTAAATGACACTCCTTACTTTCTAAGCACTTGAAAAAGCACAACTAGAATGCATCTGACAAACTTGAAAAATCTTTTGTGTTGTTCCACTTCAGTGATCTAATGAGATAATGGCTCAGTTCTGTTCTAGCTAATGAGATACAACATCTTCATTGAACCTTCATATAAAACAGAGCTCTCTAAAGCTAATGTTTTAACGTACTTCCCTTGCTTTGCTAATCTTGCTATGTTTTTTATTTAAGTGATGTCCAATGTATAAGAGCACAGGTCAGTTTTGAAATAAAATATTTACACATGAAGTGACTCAATCCACAAATGCCTTAAACTCTCGTATACAAGCACTATGGCTTCAAGTGGCAAAAATATATTCACTAGCAGAGTAACTCACTAAGGCTCTGATCATACGTTTATATTGACATGCTAACACATCCATAAAGAGGTCTGTGATAGCATGCGTTTCCAAGATCAGGTTTAAAACAGAATCTGATATACAGGGATTTGGACATAACTGGATTGAGTATGACTTATTATCAATATCAGGGAAAGCAATTAATACCCTTAAAAAAAAAGCAGACACCTTTAGGGAGCCTTATCACAATAAAGTACGTCATAAACAAATGATAAAAAGACTGTTTCTGCCCTCAAAACATACAGTCTAAATGTAAGATGAGAGAATGGGTAATTACTATAAGTAGATGGGTAGCAAAAGGCAACAGTGAGATTATTAGGATTAGTGTAAGCCGTGGTCACAGTGACTGCTTAGCCATTGTCATATTTTGTAGGTATCCTGGAGGAGTTGAGTTTAAGGCAAAATCTGGGGTATAATGGCTTTGTAGATGTTATGCTGAGCTTCTCTCATACATAAGGGACAGCATAGGATGGACACATTTGGGGGGAAAGTTGGACTAATGACAAATATAACCTGTCTTCACTGGTGCTTCTGATAATCTTGATTACTTATAGTATTTTATCCAAATTCAAATTGCTTTATTCAGGTGGGCTCTTAGAGATCTATGAGATAGGTCTGACAATTTAAGGCGCAGCAGGTACTCAAACATTCTACATGTGGTCTTCCATTGTCCAAATTCCCTGACTAGAGGTCCAGATTGAGAAGTGTTTGAAAAAATATATTTGATCCAGTGCACTAGTTTCTATTATTCAACAGGCACAATAGCTCTTTTCTGCTTTATCTAACCATAGGGTGTCCATGCCATTAGGTACAGGCTGTCCAGCTCTGGGTGCTATATCTAACCACAATGCTCTAATAGAAGATTTGGAAGGAGGGAAAGAGGTCTTGTAAGCTGGAATGATAGACTGAGTTAGAATGGCATTACACCTCCTTACACAAAGGACTGGTTTTGGCCCATCAAGCCTACACCTGAAATCCACATTTCAAGAATAACATCTATGACTCTAAAAGAAATTCAGGTTAAGTCAGAAGGAACTATCATGATAATATGACCTACACAGACCACAGTAACTTGCTCAGTAATTTCTGCATCAAGCCAGTAACTTCTGTTTGAGTTACAGTATCATCCAGTCTTAACCTGACCACAGTTACAGTGTTAGCAAACTAAAAGGCAAGTGTACTAAAGGGTTCACCAAATAACAATGACAAGATTAAGTGTAACTTGAAAATAAGAGGCAGACTGAACAAAACAAGACACTCAAACCCTTATTTTTCTCTGAAAAAAAGGTTGAAAACTGTCACGGGTGGCAAGAGATTTAAGGGCAATAGTGAAGATGTAAGGGTAAATGGAGGGGACCCCTGAATGCCTCGTAATCGACTGGTCGAGCCCTCACAATCAACCAGTCGATTGCGATCGACCAGTTGTCACCACGGGGTTATGCCATAACCTCTCAAGTGACATAGTGGGATTTCCACTAATTGAGACCAAATTGAACAATGCATAATAGTGTTTGTGAAAACAATCCTTCATTAAAAGAGAATACTGCCAGGATCTAACAGGTCTTTTCAATTCAGAGTTCTAGGATTTCAATTTCTTACTTGTTGTTCTATTAAATGAAGCTCAGCTCTTGCCCGCTCCTCCATGTTCACTGCAATTCCATCTAGCACTTGCAGGCTGGGCAATCGGAATATGAGCAGTGGACGGTGGGTCATCTTGCGAGAAACCTGAGATGAACATAAATTATCCTAAATATGGAATCCTGATCCAAAAAGATAACCTGAGAATAACTTGCCTCGAGACTAAATGTCTGAATCAAACCATAGAGTGAAATATGAATGGAGATGACTATACACTGTTCTTGTCCTGGGCAGTGTTACAGACAGAAGACAATATACAATTTATTATCTATAATTTAGCACAAAATAAGACCAAAAAAGATAAATGTGTTATCTGTAAATAGACTTTTCCTGATATTCCACCCTATTAGTGTCTGAACCATGCTGACAGATGCTAACAGAGGCTTGCTGATTCACAGTAGCAGGTGTACCTTTTATCACTACCTTGGATAAGAGAGCTGCAAGTGCCCCTCTGGAGCAGAATTGTAGGGTTTGGAGTTAGGTAATTCTAAGGAAGATACACCACACACAGCTAAGTCTGGAGAGAGAGTCTGGGTAGGAGTTGATGCTGCTTGGCTACCTGAAGCTTCTGTTGAGCTTTCTGCTCCTTCATAAATGCAGCCAGGTTTTTCCCTGGGCTACAGCTTGAACTTGCTGGAGTTGATTCTGCTGGGTTTTCATCTCTTTTAGAATCTCATTCATTTTCCCTTTTTACAGCAACCTGATTTGCTTTTTCTGTGTGTTTCTAGCCAATTCTCATTTTAAGGTCAGACTCTTCAGATTTACTATCCATAAAAATACTACAAGAACATTTAGGATTCTGGCTTTTGTAATCCGATTCTGCGAGGTGCTAAGTGTCATCTGAGATGCCTGAAACTGTAAACTCCAGTGATCCTTGGTACTTAGATCCACATTTATAGTGCTAAATTTGTTTTCCTATTATGAGATATTTTTCTCTTTCAAAATCACAACAGAAAAGTTTTTGTTTGGTGCTGCTTTTAAGTGTGTTAGTTAGAAGGCAAATTATATACATCAAGTGGTAATCCTGCAATCCTTACTGAAACACGTGGTGCCATTCAGATCTATCTTGCTCCTTTTTAAAGTCAATTGCTATTTGACTGATTGGACCCACTAATGTCCATAAGGATTGGCAGGATCCATACTTACATATGTGTAGGACAAAAGGCACAGAATCTTCAGTGTGGAAATGGTTGAAGACAAGTTTTTCATTTCTATTTTATAATCTTATAAATTTCTGTGTTCTCTTGGAGAGAAGAATCCAAACAATCCAGGGAGATATAAAAGCACAATTAGAGAAAAATTCAACCCTAAAAATCTCTATGGGTGTTTCATGAAGGGCAATGCATAAACAAACAATTATATTATCAGGGAACACCTTACTGTTTATAAAAAAGGTTCAGATATCCTTTAACATTCTTTGAGCTATTTGATAGACCTGACCTGCTTTGGAATATTAAAAAGACAGGCCACCACCATACACTTACTTTTTGAATTCAGCTTGTGGCACTGAAAAGAATAAAATATCAAAGAATGACTGCACTCAAATCACTCCTATACCAACATGATAAAAGCTCTCTAAGAAATTAATCAACACCCATATAATGACTACAAAACGGTAAGTGATTGATACTTAGTAGTTAATTAAACAAAAATTCTTAACAATTATAATGAACTAGCAGATAAGACCCATTGCTTACTGGGCAAAGTCATTTTGCATAGATTACACATTTAATTTCTTGAACTTTCCTATATGTAATAATTTTTTTTATTAATGTGCTCATAAAAGGGAAGTAAAAGAGCAGTTTTAAATTTGTAGGATTTCAACTTCAAATATTATTCATTTTATTGAATAATTACCATACATAGTAATTTGAATCAGTAAAGTTTCTGTTACTCTTCCTGTAACTAATTTGAATTATTTTGTGATTTGTAACAGTAAACATTTTCTTTACACTAAAATGACAGTTGAATAGGCAACTCAATTTTAATTTTGTTAGCAGATATTATTTATGAGCTCTAATCATAGTAGTCATGACTTTTTTCTGATGAAAAACAAAAATAATTATTTAAACCTTTTACCCAGCATATTCCTGTGTAAAAAATAGTGCATTCAGCTAATTTAAGTGGCAGGATTGTTTAGGCAAAATTTGGTATCTCTAGGCCATTGCAAAGTATGACTTTAGTTTGCACAAACAAATCTACAAACAAACTCTTCAAAATATATAATAGATTAGAAAGGTAAATTATTCACAACAAGTATACATCTAGTTTACATGATCATACAAAATAAAATACTCACTGGATTTCCATATACTGAAAGCTCTTTAAGACTAGGAATAACTTCAAGTTTTTCGAGTTCAGACAATTCCTGTTCACAAGATACAAAATAAGATAGATGCTATCACATTTCAAAGCCTCTGAACCAAATGTATTTACTTTGGCCAAATGCAAAGATCTTTACACAGGCAAAGCTATTGAATGTAATAAGAGTTTTGTCTGAATATCTGGCTCATTGAATTTACAGTTTGAACACTAATGTATTATACCTGAATTTTATTAAGTCCCAGGAAAAGTTTCTGTAATTTTACTAACGGCTGTAAATTGTTCAGTTCTCTCAGTCGGTTTTCTTCTAGGTGAAGCGCCAAAAGGGAGCTCTGTCTAGCAAAGGAGCCCTCTGTAATTGTTTTAACACGGTTATGATCCAATACTAGCTCCTGCAGAAATGGTAGGCCTTCAAGTCCTTCGATTTGACTGATTTCATTACCTAATGAACCAAGATTATATGTGGGAAATGAGATAAAAAGCAGCTGGTATTTGATAACACAAAATAACCTTTAACAAAAACCGTTTATGGTAGCAAACTTCCCAGATTACCTAGAGACTGTGTAAAAAAGCATTTCTTTTGATCCATTTTAAATGTATTACCTTCAAATACCACAGAGTTCCTCTCTGTTACTGTATTATAGAAAAGGAGGAATTTGAGTGGCCTTTTCTATACCATTACAATGACTGCAATGTTGCCCTTTAACTTTCTCCTTTGGGAAGTATTATCTTGCTTTGTATTACATGGGAGTTCCCCCATGCTGGTAGAGATATCTATGTCCAAAATTATTTGGCCAATTTTTATTTAAAGCAAATTATCTTTCTAATTAGCATGGCTGTTCAAATCCTGTATGAATTTTAATGGCATAGTATCTTATGCATCAGGATCACTCTCTCTCTCTTACACTCTCTCTCTCAATTAATGGTTTCAATCTTACAAACACTTACTACATTGAGTAGTCCCAATGATGTCCATGGAGCTACTTATTGCAGCAAGTGCTGTGGTGAGATTCTCAACTAAGATCTAGTCCCAGTGGCAGAGGGGACAGATTCTAGCCACAAATAGCCAGCAACGAATTTCTTTAGCACTGGAGGATATCCACTAGGGGTTTGGTCAAACATATTCCTGGAGGTTTCATCTCATGACATATCTTTAATTAAAGATTAATCTTTAATTCCTGGAGACTTCAGGATAATTCTGGGTAGTTGGCATTCTAATACCCACTGGCATAAAACTGACAGTGGTGTCTTTCTGAATTACCTGTCTCTTCTCTTTTCAATATATGGATGTGTTAAGATTGGACAGGGATTACGAGAAGCTATGGTGAGGTCCACTATATTGTATCTGAAGAACCCTAAACCAGGGGCATAAATTAGAGCATCCCCATAGCTGAATTGAGCTTGGCCCTATGTTGGCCAGTGTTAGCAGGACCGGAATCAATGTTATCTTGCTCGTAGGATACTATATTGGTTGCACAAACATAAATACTTTTATTACTTACCCTGTAGAAACAGCAATTTCAAATTTTTTAGCCTACTGAGCTGTAGTTGGGCCAAGTTATTAATTCCATTGTAGCCCAAATGAAGAACTTCTAAACTTTGCATTATTGGGGGCAGATTTTCACCAAATCCTGCATCCCTAAAACAATTAAGCAAGTAGTAACATGAGGCCAGATAATTTCCAAACATTTTTCCTTGTAAACAGTTATTCGAGCAATTCTCTCCCATTAACATCAACTTCAGAGGGGTAGCTAAGTCAGTCTGTACACAGAATAAACTTAAAAAACAACAAATAGTCTGGTAACACTTTAAAGACTAACAAAACATGTAGATAGTATCATGAGCTTTCGTGGTACAGCCCACTTCTTCAGATGACCGGAGTGTTGGATAGCAATACTCCGGTCATCTAAGAAGTGGGCTGTCCCACAAAAGCTCATGATACTATCTACATGTTTTGTTAGTCTTTAAAGTGCTGCCATACTATTTGTTGTTGTTTAAATTGATCCATTAACATCAGTTATAGGCCCAATTTGTAAATTCCTGTTTACAGTTACAAGTAAACAGGAATTTACAAATTGGATCAGGTTCAATAGAAATTGTACTTGGTTATTACACAAAGGCTGAAAAGCATTCAAAGAAATCTAGTTTTTGAAGTTTCAGTAGCCTTATACAGGCTTCCATGCTTATGCAAGCTTGGCCAGGTTTTACTGGATGCAGACCATGGAAATCAAATAAACATGGAAAACCACTCTTCTGCCCACAAAAGGCCTGAATACATATAATGGGAACAGCTGGAAATTGCTATTTAATTTAGTAAAATATTTATGTAACCTTTGGCTGTATTCTCACAACAGCCATATGATGATGTGGGAAAACCAACCGAACAACAGTATGCAATATCTGACTACTTTATTTATAAAAGCTTCATTTTTGTAACATATAACCATAGTGAGAGAGTGTGGTGTGATAGACTGAGAAAGGCACTGGTGGACAGGAACTTCTGCATTATTTCAGTCTTGCCACTGCCTCATACCCAATCACACAGGTAGCTGTATGACTCTAGGTGTGCTGAGCAACCTGAATTCTCATTAAAACACTAACATTAGTAGTTGCTTAGGTGCAAGTGATCATGACTTGATTGCATTGTTAAGTGCAGAGTAAAGCTCAAACCAATTACAGGCAGTCCCCGAGTTACGCAGATCCGACTTATGTCGGATACGCAGTTACGAACGGGGCTTTTCTCGCCCCGGAGGACGGGAGCGGCGGGACGCCCAGATGAGCTGCGGTCCCACCGCCCGCGTCCTCCGGGGCGAGAAAAGTTGCTCCCCGTCTCCCTGGTCTGCTGGTCAGACCAGGGAGACGCGGAGCAAAGCCGCGGAGGATGCCCGCAGCAGGACAGCCCAGGCGTGCCCTGGAATCAGCCGCTGATCAGTTTCAGCAGCAGCTGACTTGGGGACGCCTGGGGTTCTTAAGTTGAATCTGTATGTAAGTCAGAACTGGCATCCAGATTCAGCCACTGTTGAAACTGATCAGTTTTAGCAGCGGCTGAATCTGGACGCCAGTTCCGACTTACATACAGATTCAAGTTAAGAACAAGCCTACAGTCCCTATCTTGTACGTAACCCGGGGACTGCCTGTATATATATACACTTATTACTTTTTAAAAAGCCAGTTTCATAAATCTAAAAATAATTATGAACCAAATCAGTTGGAAGAAAGAATTTAAACAGAGAAATGTGAATGATAATTGGGAACTGTTTAAGAATACTTTACTAGAAGCTCAAAGTTACAATCCCACAATTAAGAAAGCAAGCTATAATAGTTTAAAACAATTTGGCTTAGTGCGGAAATAAAAGCAGCTATACATTTTTTAAAAACATGTAACACATGGAAAAAAAGGGGAAGCTGATAGCAATGAATATAAATTAGAATCTAGGAGTTGGAAAAAAGCTGATAAGGAAAGCGAAAGGACAAGGAGAAATCCATGTCCAGCAAAGTCCAAAACAGTGAGAATGTGATTTATAAAACTACAGGAGACTTCCGATAATCCGGCACCTTTGGGACCTAGGTGGGGCTGGATTATCGGATATGCCGGAGTACCGGGAGGTACTATAAGGGGGCATACTCCCAACCCAATCCCCCTCCCCTTCCCTCCTCTCGCCTTCCCCAGAGCCAAACACCTCCCGTCCCTGCTGTAACCCAGTCCGCCTTCTCCCCCAACCATATGTCCGGGTCCCAAGGCAGCTGCCTGTGCTCAGCGGCCGGCTGCTAGCAAGTGCAGGCTGGATGCTGTGTGCGCTGGGGACCATGAGTGGAACAGCGCAGGGCCATGAACGCACATGCAGCTCACAGTGGCCCGGCCGTAAGAGCTGCTGACCGGAGCACTTCCGGGTTTCAGTTGATGCCGGACCATTGGGAGTGCCAGACAACTGGATGCCGGACAATTGGAGTTTTACTGTATATCAGGGAAAAAAGGAATCTTAATATTTTATCAGCCTGTTACTAGATGGAAATGGTAGAATTATCAATACAGGAAGTCCCCGACTTACAAACGGGTTACGTTCCGAACACCTGGTCGCAACTTGATTGGTCGCAACTGGTAAGTCGGAAATACCCTTAAACGTGCTGCCTGCAAAACTTGACATACATGGTTCTCAACTCGAAAATATTATAATAGAGTTAATGGGAGGTTGGTCGTAAGTCAGGATGGTCGTAAGTCAGTGTGTTCGTAAGTGGGGGAGTGGCTGTAATAATGCAGAAAACTAGGCGGAAATCTCATGAATATTTCTCTTCTGTTTTTGGAAAAAAGCCTGGTCATGTATCAATATAGCAACATCCCATGGTTGTCACTATGTGTGTCACTCTAGCCTAAAATGATAGAGTCAGTGTGAAAGGACAGAAGCAGGTGAGAGGCTTTTTTGTCCAGAATATCACTAGGTTGAATCATGATGAAGTTCCAGAGGACTAGATGAAAAAAGGTAGTTACTCACCTTGGGCAGTAACGAGTGTTCTTCGAGATGTGTGTCCCCATGGGTGCTCCACTGTAGGTGAAGGGTCGCCCTGAGCCTCAGATCGGAGCTTTGTATAGCAGTTTCCCCTGTTGAGCCACGCATGCCCAAGAGGCGTCTCGAGCCCTTCCCGCCTCCTGAGGAGCGCGGCTCAACCCCTCCCTTTCAGTTCCTCGTCTCCGCCCGAGTAATTTCGACTCCGAGCAGAGGGGAGGC
Organism: Pelodiscus sinensis; assembly: GCF_049634645.1. Classification (NCBI taxonomy): domain Eukaryota; kingdom Metazoa; phylum Chordata; order Testudines; family Trionychidae; genus Pelodiscus; species Pelodiscus sinensis. Next base: position 12,680,556 of record NC_134714.1, on the reverse strand, counting down.
AGGGAGGGTCGTGGAGCACCCACAGGGACACACACATCTCGAAGAACACTCGTTACTGCACAAGGTGAGTAACTCCCTTTTCTTCTTCGAGTAGTGTCCCCATGGGTGCTCCACTGTAGGTGACTACAAAGCAGTATTCAGTATATGGCTGGAGGGAGCCGGAGTCAGTGTTTGGCAGTGGTGGAGAGCACTGCTGTGGCAACTGCTGAGTCACTCTTAAGTTGTGGAAGAATAGCGTAATGTTTAGCAAAGGTATGATCTGAAGACCATGTTGCTGCCTGGTAAATGTCTCCTAAGGGAACATTGCCCAGAAAGGCTGTAGAAGCAGCCATGGCTCAAGTGGAATATGCTCGTGGTGGGCGTTGTAGCGGTCTATTGCCCAGAGAGTGGCACTTAATTATGCAGGTCGATATCCACTTTGAGATTCATTGAGATGATATTGGTGCCCCTTTGGATCGTTCAGCAGTGGAGATAAAAAGTCTTTCAGATTTACGAAATGGTTTTGTTCTTTCTAGGAAGGTCAGAGCCCTCCGGATGTCCAGAGTGTGCAGGCTGGCGTCTGTCTGCGAAGAATGCGGTTTTGGGAAAAAGGTAGGTAATACGATCGGTTCGTTGAGATGGAATTCTGTACCGACCTTTGGCAAAAACATGGGGTGGGGTCTAAGTATGACCCTATCTTTTGTGAAAGCTGTGTAAGGAGGTTCTGACATTAATGCTCCGAGTTCGCTCACCCTCCTGACGGAGGTGATGGCTAGGAGGAAACAGACCTTCATAAAAAGGAAAGGAAGTGGTACTGTTGCCAGTGGCTCAAAGGGAGGACTGGTGAGGCAGTTCAAAACAAGATTTAGGTCCCACAAAGGGGGTGGGGCCCTATGTGGTGGGTACACATTCTGGAATCTTTTTGTAATAGGATGGTTAAAAATGGAGAAGCAGTCTACTAAGGTATGAAATGCTGCTATTGCAGAGAGGTGTACTCTTAGGGAGGAGATTGACAGTCCTGATGCTTTAAGGTCCAGAATGTAGTCTAGGATTGTATCTAGTGGTGAGGCACGGGGCTCCACTTTGACTCGCTGACACCAGTGACAGAAACGTGTCCATTTCTGTTGGTAAGTTTTCCGAGTAGACTGTCTCCTGCTGTGGAGGAGGACGTCTTTTACTCACTAGGAGCAGCGATCTTCTACCTCCGAGAGCCAGAGAGAAGCCATGCCTGAAGATGCAGGGTATTGAGTTGTGGATGCAGTATCCTGCCGTCGTCCTGAGATAGTAGGTCTATCCGGTACTGTAGTGGGTAGGGAGGCTAGACCGCTAGCCTGTGAAGGTATGGGTATGTTTGGCGAGACCATGGTGGCGCAATCAGGATGACTACGGCTTTGTCTCTCAGGATCTTGCGCAGAACTCTTGGGATGAGCGGTATGAGAGGAAAGGTGTAGTGTAGGGGGGCTGTCCATTTGATTAGGAAGGCATCCCCCAGAGAGTGTTTGCCAAGTCCTGCACGTGAGCAGAATTGGGGATATTTGATGTTCTGGGTAGAAGCAAAGAGGTCTATCAATGGCCATCCCCACTGGTGGAAAATTGAGTTCATCACCTCTGTATGTAACTCCCATTCGTGGTCTGAGGTGAAGTTTCGGCTGAGGGAGTCCGCTTTGATATTGTTCACTCCGGGCATGTAGGATGCTATAAGGGAGACTTGGTTGCGGATGCACGAGTTCCACAGGCGAATAGCCTCCACGCATAAGGAGCGGGAGCGGGCTCCACCCTGTCTGTTTATGTAGACCATCGTGCAGATGTTGTCCGTTAGGATGCGGACTGTGTGATTGGCGATGTCGGAGGCAAAGTGTGCACAGGCATTGCTTACTGCCCTCAGTTCGAGGAGATTGATATGTAAGAGTGTCTCGTTTGGGGACCACCTGTCTTGAAATTTGTGACCGTCCATATGTGCCCCCCAGCCGAGCAGGGAAGCATCTGTGGTGATTTGGATAGTGGGTTCAGTTTGTTGGAATGGAACCCCCGCCAGAAGATTGTTTGGCACTGTCCACCATTGTAAGGATGCCAGCACGTCTGGTGGGATAGTAACCGTTTTGTTTCGAGGGTGTCGTGATGGGATATAAACGGTTGCAATCCAGAGCTGGAAACATCAAAAGTGCAGACGAGCATGATGGACTACGTAGGTGGTGGAAGCCATGTGCCCCATTAGTCGGAGGCATGTAAGTACCATGGTGGTAGGAACTGTAAGCATCCCGTTTATAATTTCTTGCATAGTTGCAAAATGTTGCTAAGGTAGGTATGCCCGGGCTGTAACTGAGTCCAGGCGTGCGCCAATGAACCGGGTGCAGAGTTGACTTGTCTTGGTTGATTACAAGGCCTAGATGACTGAGGAGGGTCATGGTCGTATGTATCATAGAGGCGGTTTCGGCGTACGAGGATCCCCTTAGAAGGCAGTCATCTAGATAGGGAAATATGATGACGTTCTGTCGTCTGAGATACGCTGTTATGACCGCCAATACCTTCGAAAATACCCTCGGAGCTGATGAGAGACCAAAGGGAAGAACCTTGTACTGGAAGTGGTCTGGTCCCAACGTGAAGCGTAGGTAGCGTCTGTGGGAGGGGTGGATGGTTACATGGAAATAGGCATCTTGGAGGTCAAGGGCTGCAAACCAGTCCCCTTGATCTAGCACAGGAATGACTGTGGAGAGTGTGACCATCTTGAAATGCTGTTTCTTGAGAAACTTGTTCAGTTTGCGGAGGTCCAATATAGGTCTCCAACCCCCTGTTCGTTTTTTGGTTAAGAAATAGTTCGAGTAAAACCCTCTCCAGTGGAACTCTCTGGGTACCCTTTCTACAGCTCCGATGAGGAGGAGTCGATCGATTTCTTGTTTTAGAAGGGTTTCGTGAGAGTGGTCCCTGAAGGAGGACGGGATAGGGGGGATAGAGGTAAATGGGATGGTGTAGCCCACTCGAATTATCTCTAAAACCCAGAGGTCCGATGTTATGGATTCCCATTGAGGAAGGAATGGTCGCAAACGGTAGGTGAATAGATGGCCATGTTGAACTCATGGTAGATCGTAAGAGAGGTGTTGCAGGCCCTCGACCAAATCTTCAAATTTGTTGTTTAGATGGTTGGGTAGTTGGTGGGCGGGCCTGGTTGGGGCACCTTCTGGGACCTCGTTGCCTTGGTCTAGTGTCTTCATAGGACCTCTGTGGTCGATTGTATTGCCCATATCGGTATCGGTTGTATGAGTTATATGGGGTGTATCGTCCGCGTTTATAGGGCGGCGTGTACATGCCCAACGTGCGAAGTGTGGACTTAGAATTTTTGCTGTTATGGAGCATTTCGTCCGTAGTAGCTGCAAATAGCTTTTGCTTGTCGAATGGCAAATCTTCCACTTTAGGCTGGAGTTCGTGGGGAACTCCTGACGACTTGATTCAAGAAGCTCTTCGCATGACCACCGCTGTAGCTGTAACTCAGGCTGCGGTGTCAGCAACATCCATTGCGGTTTGGAGAGCAGTGCAGGTGATCATATGGCCCTCATGAACTATTGCTTTCAAGATGGATCTTTTGGACTCTGGGAGATGTGGCACCAGTTCTCCCAGTTTCGAGTAATTGTCAAAGTCATGATTTGCTAAGAGAGCGGAGGAGTTCGATATTCTGAGTTGTAGGGTGGAAGAGGAGTATACCTTCTTGCCAAAGGAGTCCAACTTTTTGTGGTCCTTGTCTGCGTTGCCCGACTTATATTGTGGGAGCTTTGCACGTTGTTGTGCTGAGTCTACGACTAATGAATTAGGCTGTGGGTGTGTGAAGAGAAAGTCGTTGTCTTTTGATGGGACAAAGTACTTCCTGTCCGAGGTCTCCATTATTGCCTCGTCTATAGGCAGGGCAATCTTGCTATGTAATGTAGGATGGAGATTTTTTAGCAATTGGTACTGTTTCTTCTGGACCTCTTGCAGGTGTTGTAAAGCAGGCTTTTTCTATCCATAGCCTTCGCGTATAGCCCATCCTGCCACACAAGGCCCCTCACACAAAACCCAGATACTCAGAGGAGCATGGGCAGCACAATGCAGTTTTGTGAATGGAATTTGATCTTATAGGCATTCTGGGACTCACAGGCGCCAAAAAAATAGGGAGGTGAGCATGACTAGATAGTGCTTACAGATAAGCCTCATTTGACCGTAGCTTGACCAGTCTTAGGGGCAAGGGAAAAAGTAAACATAGGGTAATAAAACATAATTGTCTAACACTAACTATGCCCCATCTGGTCCTGTCCACGAGGGGATCACACATACATCACGAAAATTTCTATAGGGCAGTATTGTCATACTACCTCTTCACTAGCCTATCAGGCCCTGCCAAATGCAGACCCTAGCATGGCACAGACACCGAAGTTTTGTATAAAAGACCCTCAATCCCTTTGTTCGATGGAGGTTCCGTGTATTGAGGGCACGTGTCTTTTTTTTTGCCCGGCTAAAGGATTGATCACCCTGAGGCGGCCTCCCCACCCTTCGAGTCAAATATAGGGGTGCACGAGTCCTGAGCATGCTCCGAGTTCTAGTGTGTCTTTATGTTGTTATCGTTTCTGGATTTGTAAGTATTGCTTAAATTTATTAATTGGTGGTTTAGTTAATAGTTAAGTTGTATTAATTATATCCTATAATCCTGTGAAGTATAAGTAAGTCATATTAATTGTATTGTATAGATAGCGTGATTTTGTGCTATGTGAAAGGGTTAAGCTTTAGCCCAGGTATTAGTGTTAGAAGAAAAACCTTTGAGTTGTCAACTTGTAACAGTAAAAAATCAATGACTAACTCCACCAGCTGTCCTAAAGTGACATTGGAGGGATTGGCTGTGGGTGGTTCTTTTATTATCATTATTTTGGCTTTTTTTTTGTATTTTTCATTTGTATGCTACGTTGTCTTAGGCGAATTAGGGATAGTGATTTGATATAAGTGAATTGTAATCAAAGAATTGTAATCAGTTGGGTATAATTGTGCCCAAGCTTTTCTACGCTGTAAAAGTACTAAGCAATTGCTAGTTTAAACACCCACTTGTTAATTGCTGGTTTTGACCACTTAATAAATATCATTTGTTTCACCATCATCCAGTAGTTTTCACTGGGTAGTCGGCTTTAACCCTTGAGGCTCCCATCACATCACCGAACCAAGGTGTAACAGCAAGGAGACATTCTGGTTTGTCGCTACCCTCTTGAATAGTTCCTGGAACTGTTTTAGATCATCAATTGCTCCAGAATCTGATGGTACTACGGCTTCATCTGATTGTGTATCAGGAGCATCAGAATGTGTGACATTTATTGAATGAATGTCTGATTCATTGTCAGAGATTCGGTCCGCCTCTTCATCCGAAAGAGTTGCTGGAGGTAGGGGCTGCGGCCGAGATGAGCTTCTCCGGGATGGAGTGGAGTGAGTTGGGGAGCGTCGTCCACATGGCTCCCAGTGTCCCCAGGGTCCCCATTGTGGTAGATAAGGTGGGGGTGGGTAAGACCAGTATGGGTGCCATGGGTTTTGTTGTGGTAGAGCCCTGTAATGGTGAGAGCGAGACTGCCTAGGTGATGCGTGCCTCGAGGAATAAGACGTGTGGTGGTCATCCTCAGGAAGAGGAGTGTCTTGGCAGGATAAGAGTGACATAGACCTGGGAGGGGATAGCCTTGATGGGGACCTCCCAGGTGAGTAAGATGTGGAAGGCAGGCACTGATAGTAAAGGCTGCTGTGTGAGTCAGTTTCCTGGTGAGGCTGATCCCTAGCAGTCTCATCTGGCTGCTTGTCTGGGTGTGCTGGCAGCGCCAGTGCAGCATCATGCTGCTTAGCTGGAGCTGGTGCCGGGCACTTAGCAGGCTGTACTTCGCTCTGCTGCGGTGCTGTGGCTTTAATCGGCACCGCACCTTTAAGCTGTGCTGCAGCTTTTGGCGCCGCCGAAGCTTGAAGCAGCGTCGGGGCTGGAAGCGGTGCCGCGGTTTGCATCGGCGCCGGATTTTCTTGCCGTGCCGGCTGCTTGGAGCACTCCTGGGGCCGCTCAGCTGTAGCGCGCCCCGATGCCGGTGCAGAGTGGGAGGATCGCCCCGAAGCCTTCGTGGCAGGGGTCCTCCCGCTCTGGTGTGCCTCTCCTCCATGTTTTGGAGAGGAAGAGGCTGGTAGGGAGCGGGATGGTGAGGGTCTGCCCCTCGGCTCACTCCTGGAGGGTGGGGTGGGGGGACTCTTGTCGCGTTGCCGCCTGTTCCCCAGCGGGCTGTAAAGCCTTTTCAAATAAAATCATTCTTAGGCGGAGCTCTCTGTCTTTCCTGGCTCTCGCCGTGAGTGAGTTGCAATGAGTGCAGCTGTGGGGAGAGTGAGATTCCCCCAAACAGCGAATGCACTTTGAATGCCCATCTGAAGCCGGCATAAGATCCCGGCATTGGTCGCATTTTTTAAAGCCCGAGGAGCCGGACATGGTCGGTTCTCTCCTCTTTGAGCTTGTTCTATGTATTTATTTGGCTGTTGTTGTTGTTGTCGTCTGTCTCCGTGTGTTGGGTTTTTTTGTTTTTGTTTTAAACTCTTTTCTTTCTCTCCTGTGTTTAACAGCTGTGAGAACACCGGTACCTCAGAGTCCCGGTTTGAAGCGGGTTCAAGTCCCCCTGAGGGGGGATTTAGCTAAGTGTATTCTTCTTGTTACTAATTTTTTTTTTTTTAAAGAAACAAGGAAAGCTAACTTGGAATAACAGGGAAAAAGAACTATGTCTAAACTGGGTAGAGGAGAGTTGTCAGAAAGTCTGACAGGGAGCTCCTGTTTGCTCCGTCCGCTGACGAGGGCGGTTAAAGAGGAACTGAAAGGAGGTGGGAAGGGCTCGAGATGCCTCCTGGGCATGCGTGGCTCAACAGGGGAAACTGCTATACAAAGCTCCGATCTGAGGCTCAGGGCGACCCTTCATCTACAGTGGAGCACCCATGGGGACACTACTGGAAGAAGAACAAATGTTGTGCCAATATTTAAAAAAGGATAAATGAGGTGACCTGGATAAGTATAGGCCTATGAACCTGATATTGATCCTGGGCAAAATAATTAGAGAGCTCCTGGCCGGGAGCAGGGATGGCTGGGAGGCTGGCAGCAAAGCAGCTGGAGGTGGCCAGGGGTCCAGAGAGGAGCTGGTCCAATAGCTGGGGAGCCAATGGCCTGGAGCTGGAGCCTCGCCGGAGGGCTGGGAATGGACCTGATCCCGTGGCCAGGGGACTAACGGCCTGGTTCCCTGCTGGGGGATTGGGAGTGGAGCCAATCTGGTGGCTAGTGGCCCAGACAAAGCTGGCAGAAGAGTCCAGTGACTGGGGCCAGCAGCGGGATTGCTGATTGTGAGGGTAGCTCAGCAAGGGAAGGCCCAGAGGATGGCAGCACGGGGGCCAGAATGACCATCTCTGGTCTGGCAAAATTCCTCGTTCCGGACTAGTCAGATCCTGAGGATGCCAGATCAGGGAGGTCCAACCTGTATTGTATACATTGTATACATAGTAGTTAAAAACTAAAACCCACATAAAGGCACATTTATAAGGTATCCACAAGGCAGTACAAACTGTGATCAGTAATCGACTGCTACTGGTACACAACTTTCAGTACATTTCAACTGAAAATATAGAAAGCTCTTGTAAATACTTGCGAGATACTTTTATAATTAAGAATATGCATTGTGAAAACAATGTTTGTATACTGCAAATTGCTGACATTTGCCATTTTTGCAGCATACTAAACAGTTTAATCATTTCTTAAAATAAATAGATACCCTTGTAAAATCAATACAAATCTTATAGTACATTGTCATTTGGCAGCTTTGATCAATAAAACACAACATTAAGGTGCTAATATTTACTTAATAAACCCTGCAGTCATAGGCAGACTGCAGTGTTTTTGGATTTGTGCAAAGATACACACTTTTCCTCATTTTGGGTATTGTTTCACCTTGTCTACAGGCTTACTGCATCATTTGACAGCTCCAAATCATACCTGATCCTAGTGTTCATAAAATATGCTTTCAAATAATACATGATGTGGATGCATGTAGAATAGAGTACAATAAACTCCAAAAATATGACCCTTTTTGAAGAATTGCTATATGCTTTGTTTCAGCCAGTGCCCTTCCCTCTCTCCCCCAGCAAATTAACAACAAATGCATGCATTTTCTACAGAAGCTTCCTATTCCCAACTAAATCTTATTTTTCCTCAAATTTATCCTATCCCCTAGAGAAGGAAGAGAGTTTGGGACAAGAAATAAACACAGAGTTGCCAAATGAACACAAAAAATGTAGGTGGGAGGAGCTGGACACTCATTTGAGAAATACACATATACACTCCCAAATCTCACTTTTTTCTGTGATGCTTTGTCACTAATAATATGGAGGGAACTCTGGGTAGCAGTTTGGCAAGTCTTGTCTGATGGGATTGGACTGAAATAGGCTATGGACACTCTCATAGTTGTAAAGATCTGACTGAATGAAACCTGACATGTTCTTGAAGTTTCAGGCCTGTTAGAATGCAAAAGTGAGAAATGAAAACTGAAAGCTGATTTGAAAAAGTTCTTCAGGACATAAACTGATCTAATGTGTTGGTACAAAAAAAAAGGAATGGATTTCTGTTGCAAGGGATGAGAAAAACAGCTCCTTTAGGAGTTGGGATAGGAGAAAGGATTATTGGCAAATAAGACTTCTCTGATTAGACAAAATACATTAGACTTCCGATAATCCGGAACCTATGGGACCTAGGTGGTGCCAGATTATCAGATATGCCGAACTATAAGATGGTTATATATATACTGTATACATTATATACTGTATATAAAGTGTTCCTAGCCCTTTTTATTGTACATACTGTATACAGTATACTGTAATGTTTTAGTTTTTTAAAGCCTTTTTTACCCTTTTTGCTCAGTTCAGCTGCTGCTGCTGTTACCTTGTGACTCATTTTTTGCCGAAGCTCACTCACTAGGCTCTTGCCATTTTGATGCTGGACTGTCAGGAGTGCTGGACTATTGGATGCCGGACTATTGGAGTTTTACTGTATTAGGAAGGAAATTTGAATGAATATGCAAAAGCACTGCAATTGGTAGGGTATGGTGCTCACTGGTTCTAAGAAGGGGTTATAAGAACTATCAGAATAATTGCTTGTCTAAAAGGACAGTAGCTGAGTCTTTACAGTTCAGGCTCAGGAGATGTAATATTACCTAAGTATCAAGATTGCAATGATTCAATATTATAGCAGGAGCTTATAAAGCCTTTAAAGATTTCAAGTAAATAATGTCCATGATAGGCCTGATAAGAGACCTATAAACATGCCATATCAAATCAAATCAATGACCATGGAGTACGAACTTGCCTGTGATCAGTATCAAATGCTTGAGAGGAAAGCAAAAAAGCCCCATAAATATCTGTCCCGTTATGCAATGCTGTACAAGGAGAATAGGAGGAGAGAAGATTGAGAGAATTAGTTTGACTATCATGTATTGAGAAGCTGTGGAGAGACAGTGTATCTGATGGTTAGAGCAAGGAACACTTGTTTTCTATTCCTGGCTCTTCCAGAGATTCAGTGTGATCTTCACTCAACTTTATGGGGCTTCAGTTTGCCAATATGAGTCGGTGCACTTTAGAGTGTCCCTGAACCATAGAGTTATAAGGGTCACTGGCTTCTGATGCAGTAGCCACTGCTGCTAAAGACTGGGAGTAGCACACTTTTCCCTTCTAAAGAGCGTGGGAAGAGAAGGGGCAACCTTATGCTGCCAATCCTCTTCCCATCCTAATAACTGAGGATGGTAGAAGTGATCCAAAAAGCCTAAGAGAGAGATGTGCTGAATGCTCCCAATCATGTCAGAGGTGCTCAAGTGGGTGGCAAAAGGTCACTGGGCTTCCTTGCCAGAAGACAGCTCAAGTTAGGTGGGGAGCAGAGCGCATCCCAGGCTCCTCAGTCTCCAAGGACTGTCCTTTTCAGCAAAGGAATAAAGGATTTACAAAAGTTCATTTTACAATTTGACAATACCTGCTTCCTTTTGAAGGTCCTTGCTGTCCATAGCCACTAGAGATCACTTTCTGGTACAGCTGCTGCCTGTTTGTTAAATGATTTTGAGGCTTTTGTCTGGGTAGTATTGACTCAATGTGATTGTAGTTCAGACACAATATCTGCATAAAGCAAGCCACACAGAGGTGAAAGTAAGTGGGTGCGCCCAGGTACATAGTTCTGGCAAGATCTGGCTGAGCTGCAGCAAAAGCCAGCAGGGAAAAGAACTGGCAGGGACCCAGGTTGCAACAGGACAGGGCCTGTAAGAAATTTTAAGGTACTTCCACCACTGAAGTCACATGAAATGAACAGAACACTGCTCTGCTAATATAGCAGCAAAGCTGTCATTTATAACGTATTTCTGGTCTTTCAAATTCAGATAACAAGCTAATTAACAGATTGGTTGCCGAATTACTGGTATTCAGTGCTTCAAAAATTCTTGATGCAATGAATAGGCTAGTGATACATTTATTTCAACACATGTTTAAATAAGTGGTTTTGTTTTTTTCTGACTCATTTGTACTGGATTAACACTGGTGCCTGAAATAACTGTAGAAAGCTATATTTAATAAATTAGTATACAATAAATGTAACAAAGATTCCTTCTTGCTCTATTATAAAAGACATCTCTGAGGCAAGAGTAAAGAAATGTAGACCTTTATTTAAAAAGAAAGAAGATTATAATTATTGTCACTATAAAAACAGGAAAGAAAAGCACAGAATGAGTAATTAACTCACTTTAACATTAGGCAGGAAGATTAAGCCACTGAAAGAGGTGAGATTGTTGTTCTGTAAATTCACATTACAAATGTTTCTAAACTGGTCTGCTGGTACAAGATCCACTGTTCTGAATCGGATAAAAGAAAATACAGAAAAAGGTATTATGTGACACACATTTCCTGAGCAGGACTGTTGGTGTTAGATTTCTGGTGAGAAATGTAACATCATCTTTTTACAGGAGCATCCTGATAAAACCTTACATTGTGCTGTTTTCTCAGAGAGTAATACAGAGCTGTGCAGAGGCAGTCAAAAAAGCAAACACAATGTTGGGAATCATTAAAAAAGGAATAGGGAATAAGAAAGGAAACAGCATATTGCTGAATACACCATGCAGATGTGGTTGCCCCATCTCTAAAAAGATATATTGCAATTGGTCCAGGGGGCAGTTAGGGACCAGGGAGAGAGGAGTTATATAGGGGACTAGGGCCAGGCCATAGCTGGCTGTTTGGAGAGGCATAGCCTGTCCTAGACTTCCCTGCTCAGTCCTCCATAACATTTCTGAACCTCAATGTGGCCGTCCAGACAAAAAATTTGCCCATCCCTGACAGGTGTTTGCCCAACTTGCTCTTAAAAATGTTCAATGATGGAGACTCCACAAACTCCCTAAGCAATTTATTCCAGTGCTTAAAAGTCATCTTTTCTAGACCTAATTTTTGTTGCTCTTCTCTGGACTTTCTTCAATTTGACCATACCTTTATTGAAACATGGTGCCCAGAACTGGACACAATACTTCAGTTGAGGCCTTATTAGTGCAGAATAGAGAGGAAGAATTACTACTTCTGTCTTGCTTGCAACACTCCTGCTAGTATACTCCAGAATGATGATTGCTTCTTTTTCAAAATGGTTCCAATGTTGACCCATATTTTGCTTGTGATCCATTCTGACCCCCCAGTTTCCTTTCCACAGTACTCTTTGCTAGGCAGTAATTTCTCATTTTGTATGTGTGCAACTGATTACTTCACTTATAAAAGAACACTGCATTTGTTCTTGATTTTCATCCTGTTTACTCCAGACCATTTTTTCAGTTTTCCCAGATCATTTTGAATTTGAATCCTATTCCTGTAAGCACTTGCAATCCTTCCCACCTTGGCATCATTCGCAAACTTTGTAAGTGTGCTCTCTATGCAATTATCTAAATTACTGATGGATATATTTAACAGAACTGATCCCTGTAGGATTCCTCTTTACATGCCCTTTCAGCTTGACTATGAACTCTCAGTGAATGGTTGTCCAATGAGTTATGCACCCACTTTATAGTAACTCCATCTATGTTGTATTTCCCTACTTTGTATATTAGAAGGTCACATGAAACAGTATCCAAAGCCTTACTAATGTCAAGATATACCAAATCTACCACTTCCCCTTATCTACAAGGATTGTTACTCTGTCAAAGGGAGTGCACAATTTGTCCTTAATAAATCTATGCTGTTACGTACCACATTATCATCTAGGTGTTTGCAAATTAATTCCTTAATTATTTGCTACATTATCTTTCTGAGTACTGAAGTTAAGTTGACTGGTCGGTAATTCCCTGGATTGTCCTTATTTCCCTTTGTATTGATGGGCACTATATTTGTTCTTTTCCAAGTCTCTGGAATATCTTTCAATTTCCATGACCTTCCAAAGATAATTGCTAATGGCTCAGCTATCTCCTCAGTCAGCTCCTTGAATGTTTTAGGAATATTTCATCAGGCACTGGTAATTTGAAGACATCTAACTTGTGTACGTAATTTTTAACTTGTTCTTTCCCTATCTTAGCCCTCTGATCTTACCTCATTTTCACTGGCATTCACTATGTTAGATGTCCATAAACAGAGAGACATATGAATTAACAGAATTAAGAAAGCATAGGTACTGGGTTTAATTATATTTTTCTAGCTATGATATTAAATTCCATTTGTAACATATGCATGCACATTCAAAAATAATTGCACCTGATCGTAGAGGTTGTCCAATTTAATTCTTCCATTTTAGTGAAGTCTGAATGTCCTAGTCTTTCTGCAATCATATCACAGGTAAGTCTGCCGCCAAATAAATCTTTAGCACTCTCAATGTCTGCTGGCTCCTGTAGAATGACACTTAAAATGAATTCTGTTATATTAAAGCAGAGCTAGCACTATAATAATACGGCAGGCATGAACATTTTCAACCCCAAAAGTAATTTTAAAAAATAAGTGCCTGAAAAGTCAGGACTTAAAACTAAAAAAAGTCTCCACAACCATCACATTAGCCCTGGGCCTGTAGTATTAGGCACTAAAACGATTGCTTTAACAAGGATCAGAAATTATCAGGATGCCCATGCCCTCTTGATGCATAAAAAAGCTGGTTTTAACAAGTTACCATAATCATATGATATCTAGTATAACTTACTACTGCAATGCCATCTAAAGCTTTGAGAGATGGAAGATGGAATATTACAGACAGTCGGTAGTTATCTTGTTTCCACACAATTAGATTTCCATACATGTCCAGCATGACCAGATTATTTAAACCCTAAGAAATAAAACACACAGATCAAGGTTTAATAGTATATTTTTAAATGTTTGTAAGGAATGAAATTCAGGGTACTCTGTTTATCATTAATCCTTCTCTTCATCTTACGACTGCAATGGTCAACACTGAAGCACTAAGGTGTCTTTACATCACTCTGGCAGTGTAAAGGAGCCTTAAAGTGGACACGAGTTATACTCATACTCACTTTAGAAACCTTTTACACTATTAGAATGCTGTAATGAGTCTCAGATAGCCAGTTTGTAATCAAGACAATCATGCTTGTATACATGCCAACAGATACAAGTTGAAAGAAACTGGGGTGGTGCATGTGTGGAACTTTGTGCTTTTGACTTTATTTCCAGTATTATCCTTTTGATTGCAGAGTAAGGCTAGGCACAATAAAAATGTATAGTGTGTGGTAAAATCTGGGCCCAATCCTGTTAGGAGCTCAGCACCTCCTTCAGAAGTACTGAGCTCACTCAAATCCAAAAGGAAGTTCAGAAGAAGGCTCTTAGGAAGGATGATTACCATGGAAGTTCCATTGTAATATCTTTGACTGGACCAATTTCCGCTGGAGAGAGAGACAAGCTTTTACACTATACAGAGGAACCTGAGGAAGAGCTCTGTATCTCTCACTCACCAACAGAGGTTGGTCCAATAAAATATTACCTCACCCCCTTTTCTCTTTGTCCTGTGACCGACATGGCTACAACACTACAAGAACATTTAGGCAGCCATTTTAAAAAAATGGCTTCCCATATTTCAAGATGGGAAAGATATTATATTTGTACTGATTTAGCAAGCAAATTGTGAATTTACTTTTACCTGCAAGTCCTAAAGCAATCAAGCCCCCATTTACCTTTAAATGATATATCTCGTGGTAGGCAGAAACATAGTTATTGCTGATGTATAGTTCTATTAATGTGTAAGCTTTCTGTAAACCAATCAATGAAGTAATTCTGTTGCTCTCAAGAGATAGGTAGTGAAGATGAGACAAGTTTTCAAAAACACATCTTTCCAGGCTGGTAAGATGATTATTATTTACACTAAGTCGCGTTATTTTGGTGAGTTTTGCAATTCCTAGAAAAAAATAAATAAGATGATCTAAAGTATATACAGATAGTGAAAAGCTAAAAAAGTAGTTATCTCAGATGGTAAAATAAGCTACACATGACAGGCAGGTGGCCTGCCCAATCAGGCTGTGAAGCAAGCGGGATCAAGAGAGACCATTTGGGGCATGCTCTTGTGTGACAGCTAGAACATTTTCCAGACAGAGGCTACTCATGGTCTAATTCACTGCTTTGGCAATAGCAGAGGTCCTTAGGGAGGCTACTTGGTGCTGATTCCTTCTCCAGCAGTAGCAAAGAGCATGGTGAGGGGGACTAATCGTCTTCTCATCTCTCATACAGAAGGTTCCTTTTGTTGCACCCTTCATATGCCACAGATGGGCCTTCTTTCACAATACAAAAGACTATGGCCCATATTTTTAAAGATATTTAGGTGGTGTTGATCTCAGCACTGCAACAGCTATCTGATTTAGGAGTCTAAATATCCTTTTCAAAATGAATGTAGGTACTTAGGAGCCAAAATAACATTGACAGTTAATGGTATTTAGATTATGAAGTGCCTATGTATGTTAGTATAAGGACATTTAGGCTCCTAACTCAGGTGTTACAACATTGAGCATGACAACAGCCAAATACCAATGTTCCCTCCAATCTTTTCCACGTGCAGAATAAATTTTATGTGCAATGAGGCATGTGTAAATGAGCACCATCAGCAGAAACAAAAATCTAGGTGTGGGCACTCTGCTAATCTGCTGGGTGACATTTGAAATTCTCCTGAGTGGCTGGATAAGCACACAGTTTACAGAGAACACTGCCAAATGCCTTTTAAAATCTGGGCCTACAAACCTAATTTTCAAATAAGCTGACAATAAAAGTATCTGCCATGACCTATACGGGGATATGAGGAGATGCATCAACTATCCAGTAGTTTCTGGAACAGTCATTTAGAGTGCATTAGGCAAATCTATTCTTTTTAAAAGTGAATTTTTGACCTTTTGGAATTGTTAGTTTATTACGTTCTTGTATTAAAAATTGATCCAACATATAACTATCAAAGGAAAATTTATGGTTTATTGTAGGAATGTTACATGTCCAGAAGTCTACATACTAAAAACCATGCGTTATCAGATTTGAAAAATTCCTATTACATATTTGTTTTGCTTTTCTGAAAAACAATCTACTTTGTCTCTTCTTCATTTCTGCTGAATATCCACCAAAAAGCTAGATATAAGGCAGTTATATTTTTTTTAATCTGAAATCTTTAAAATTATATGCAACTAATAAAGATAA
This sequence comes from Pelodiscus sinensis, assembly GCF_049634645.1. Classification (NCBI taxonomy): domain Eukaryota; kingdom Metazoa; phylum Chordata; order Testudines; family Trionychidae; genus Pelodiscus; species Pelodiscus sinensis. The sequence continues at coordinate 12,664,911 of NC_134714.1, read as the reverse complement.
AAATAAAAGGTCACCTTTTGAAACACTGGATTATATGGAAACATGTCTGTTGTGCCTAGCTTAATGTTTTGATTTTCATTAACTTCCTGTGTACAGTACCTTCTAGATTTGAGATGCAGTTTCCGTCTAAAGTGAGCTCTTCAAGATTAAGGCAAGATTCCAGTCCTTCAATTTTAGTAAGATTATTGTTGCTAAATGAGGCCCATCTTAAATTCTCCAATTTTTCTAAGTTGGCAATTTTGGAGAGATGTTGTCCATCCAGATTTAAGACTGTGATCTGTGAGAGAACTCAATTTTAGTATTGAAAGAGCTCAGTCAACTAATTCCAACATGAACACTAAAGCCAATGAGTCAAATAATACACTGAGGGCCACATGCTGCTTTCACATTCATCATTTACATTTCCCAGTAACATCAACAGGGCATTTCTTCTTGGACATTGGACATCATTAAACCCTCATCTTGCAATACAGGACTTCATTTCTAAAACCCTAAAAAAAACCCAAACCAACACAGAATCCTCAACATGTGCCAGAACAAACAATGATTCAACAATATAATCTAACCAACTCCCAAATGTACCTATGCAGTTATAGCTAATGTTAAAAAACAGGTACAATTTTTTTCTAGTGTAGATCAGACCACAGTATTAAGATTAATTTTACCTCATCCACCAATGTATGATTATCCTATTGATTAGCCTGCTTACACATATTTTCATTCTATGATCCAGGGGTGAAATATAGCCCCAATGAACTCAAAGGCAAAAACATTCAGTGACTTCTTCAGTAGGATTAGGATTTCACCCTGTATCGAGTAACTGTCTAGCTCAGTGTGCTAGCAGAATTTGAGTACTTACTAAGGAAGGGTTTATCCCTTCTAGTTTTAATTCACAGATAAGTATTCCTTTTTTTCTTTAATGTGTGTAACATTCCAATTCATTCCATTTTTCTTCTTTGCAAAATTCGTGGGCAGGAACAAATGAAATTAGATTCCAAACACATTTTTATCCTTTGGTGTTGTCACAGAACTTTCTTTTACATACACTTGCTGTGAATACTCACTTCACAACATGCTCTCTACATAATGGGAGCAATCAATGACCCCATCCACCTTAACGCATGGCCATGATTCCATCCTTTCTCCCAAAATGACCAGTAAGGCCAGGGCTGGCACTAGGGGGGAGACAATTGCCCAAGGCGTGAACCACTGGGGACCCCACAAAGCTAAGTTACAGGCACCAGCAGGACTTGGGGAAGAAGTTTCATCTCTACCCTCAACTCATCTTACCAGGTCATGTAACACTGTGGGTTAGTATCAACCACTAGTTCCACCCTCAGACTATCACAAGTACCTTTTGTAGGGGTCCACTTAATTTCTGCCCTGGACTCCAGTGACTATAAGGCCAGTCCTATGTAAGACTGCAGTGTTCTTCATCAGGTTTCACTTCTTCATCAATAATGAAAAAATGGCCACATGGCTTAATTTAGCAAGGTGAGTTTCTGACAGCACAGGATATTCAGCATGGTCTCCTGTCTATGCCAAAGAAACTTTACAAAATTCAAAGCTATTTCTTTCACAGATGATGCTAATAGCCAAAATACAATTTATATTCTGTAGGGTAAATTAAGGCAGTCCATGGTATCTTGCTGAGAACTGACAAACTCAAACCTGAAAATATTAGGCGAAGCTTGGAAAAGTAAAACAGTTCAACAGTTACTATGACCCTGATTCCCATGGCGACTACATTCCAAAGGGGCCTCTCTCACTCTGATAAGGCCTGGCTGATATCAGTCAGGCTGCACGGGTTTCACTGTCTCTTGTGCTTTCAGATTAATGAGCTTGAATCTCAAGGATTGTGCCAGGATGGAGATGGAGTCGTCCGTCCCACCTAGACATCACAAGTTCAGCTAACAAGCTTACAGCAACATATTAATTCTGGGGGCTGCCATCCTGTTTATGTTGGCACATTTAGCTTGTTAGGAATAACTACCTGTATTAGTGATAACATGTTTAATTGGCGATGGGCGGAAATGCTGTGTAACTGTCTTAGACCACTGGCTTATGTGCATATCTCACTTCCGCTGCTAGACCTATCAAATCACTTCTCCTCCGTCCATCTGCTAACTATATAATCTAATGTATGTTTTGGTTAGGTTAGTGTGCTCTGGGCTAACTACCTGGTCTGCACTCCACCAACACTGTGTGAACCAATAAATCCTCTGCTTGTTTTCACCAACACCCAGTGTGTCCGGAGATTATTCCCAACATAGTCTCTTTTCTGTCTACTATGACATTCATTTTGGATAAGATTTTTTCCTTCCTCAATAACATATTATATCCCTGTATGACCCCTACTTAATTCTGGTGTCACAAAGTGTAATGTTGACACCATATACTGAAATGTTGGTTCTCTTGGCAATATCTGTAAATGTGAATTCCTTAATGCACACAGAGTAAAACACTATGCCCATCAGCAGAAATGTGTTTTCCTCTAGCTATTTTATACTCTACACAACAAATTGAACTGACAGAGGAGCTTTTAACCTTTTATTCTTGGCAGATTAACATGATTTCAGAGGAGAGGTCAGACCATGGATTATGACAGGCTACAATGAACTCCGATCTTCCTATATAGTGTTCCATGGCTTTAAATTATGTAATGGAGTTGTAGTTGTTGGCTGTCATGCTAAAGAAGGGCCAATGTATATAGCCCTGAAATTAGACCTAACACGTTTCTTCATGTAATATGGTCTTAGTATTGAAAATACTGTGCTTCAACACTGAATATTTGAAAGTTTCAATATCCTGCCAAATCAAAAGAAAAGACCTAATATGGTCAGAAGATTGTAATCTGATATGGAAACTTTTATGATTTTACATTTTTAACTTCAAGTACTAGATTACATTTTTCAGTGATCAAAAAGATACATGGTTAATTAACATGCATGAACTCAAAACAAAAAACAAAACAAACATATGACAGATAAATCTATGTCCTAAGGCATTACAATTAATAGAGACAGCCTTACCCTAGGATACCAGCTGCTATTGAAATGTGTCTGTGAATCCAACTTGTTCTTGCTAATTTGACTCAGAATTTTGGCATAAGGATGTACACTAAGAACACGTGGCCTAGTTTCATCAGTCCTAGAATGTTCTAAGAGAGATGCCTGACAAAATGAAAATACTTCATAAATAGATAATACAATGGTATAAATAATGCACAATGTCCACCGCATAACATGAAGAAAAAGGCTTTATGGCTTACAGTATTCCAATCATAAAGAGATGGCCATATCATACGTTAGATCTAATATAGCTGAAATCTAATAGGTCTAGTAAATCTGGCATATGTTAATAGATTTCATCCATTTCTAATTTGTATTACTCTAAAAAAAATGATCTGGGCAAATTGTGAGGCCCTTACTTTGTGTTTGATCAGTCCTTACTCCAGCAAAGTTTGATTCTAGTCAATGGGAGTTTGCTAGAGAATAGACAGCGTAAAACCTGAATAAAGAATGAAATCTTGGCCAAAATCTTTGAAAAACAGTGTAAATTAATTTAACCCCCTTTTTTGCTTGCCACCATCTGAAATATCTTCTCCAGGCTTGTAAGTGTGGCAAGTTACCCAGGGTTCTACAGTACAATATTGTTCTACAGTACAATAACTTGCATACACTATTGCTTCATCATATTCCAGGACTTGTATTATAACATAGCAGTGTCCACACAGTGAATTAGTGAGTGGCAAGATGGTGTGCCAGATCACACTCTAGCTTGCTGCACACTAACTCACCATGTACACAAGCCTTCAGAAGCCTAGGTAGTTTTTTCTGTTTCTTGAGTTATCCTTTTTTTCATTTGGCAAACATATTTAATTTCCTGTTTTGACTAGATATGAAATTAACCAGTCATTTTAACAACCTTAAAATGATATAAAATCTAGCATTATGAAATCTTTCACCATGTAGCATGATCATTACCAGTATCAGCGAAGCCAAGTGAGAACTAAGTTTGCGAAATAACTGCTGCTTCACAGCTAGCTGCTGAGAGTGCAAAATGCGGCATTTTTACACACACAACAAAACTAGATGATTTTAAAAATATGATTAAATACAAATTTTGAAACAGAAGTCAGATTGTATGATTGTGCCTAACAATTCTTGTTTCTGATCTTGCATTTGCTACAAGTTACAGTAAAATGGAACACCAAACCTGAGTAATCTTTGATCCAGCAATAAAACACAAAGCAGCTGCAACCTCTGCTTCGGTAATCTGGACTCCATCTAAATGAGTAAGAGCCTTTAATCGGCCAATGACACTCAAACGCAACGAGGCTGGCTTGGAGGAGAAAAAAAAAGCAAAGTGAGACGATTTACTTTTTAAAATTATTTATACGGCTACATAAAAAAAGGACATATGATTCCTTTTAATCCATTCTCCTCTCCTGTTATGCACATTAAGGACTAGACTGTGGTCCATCCTCCTTGCACAGGGAAGTAAAAAAGAGGGCATAAAATGTGCCTCTTTAATGTCCCAGATATGCCTATCATGGATAACAGTGTAGAATGGGAAGCAGCCTCCACAAGGTTATTATGCTCTCTCTGCTCATCTGGATTGGGAATGGATGAAAAGGAAGGGGAATGGGCTACGTCTTGCCATCCTGTACAAAACTATAAGGAATGACATACATTTGGGCTAGGTTTGGTTACACTGATCTAATGTGGCACCCATGTCAATAAATTACTCTGGATTTACATGCATGTATAAGAAAAAAAACTAGCCCTGAAGGATTGTAGTTCTACATAGCTATGGAGGACATTAAAGGTACGTCTAGATTATATGCCTCTGCCGACAGAGGCATGTAAAATAGGCTACCGAACATAGTCAATGAAGTGGGGATTTAAATATCCCTGGCTTCATTAAAATAAAAATGGACGCCGCACTGTGCCAGCTCAGCTGATTGTCAGCACAGCATGCGAGTCAAGACGTGTGTCCGTTGACAGGGAACGCCTTTGCCGACCGATCCTGTAAATCTCATTTCACGAAGCATAAGGGAGCGGTCGGCAAAGACTTTTCTTGCCGACCGATCCGCGTCTGACTGCCGTGTTGCGCCGACAATCAGCTGAGCCGGCACAGCGCGGCAGCCATTTTTATTTTAATGAAGCAGGAGATATTTAAATCCCCACTTTGTTGACTATGTGGGGTAGCCTAATTTACATGCTTCTGCTGGCAGAGGCATGTAGTCTAGACATACCCTAAGTGTGGTACAATAACAACAAAGTTGTTAGCACCAACTGTACAAGTCAGAGGCTTGCAAGTACTACAAGGGTTATTACAGGCAAGGAATTTGATGACCTCAGAGGAGGTGAAAAAGAAGCTCAAGAGATTTGGAAATGTCAGTCTAAACTCAAGGTAGAACTACAATCCTAACTATGATAGAAAAATATTTTAAAATTCCCATTAAATAGTGCAAGAAAAACAGATTGGTTAATCATACTGGTAATGAAAGTGAGTAATAACATCCTTATTTCTGGCTGCAAAATATACTTATTAAAGCTACCAGAATAATAATTACCAATTTCATATTTATAAAGTAGATGGGGACTATGTGCCTGTGCATGGCAGAAAGAGTATGCACATCCTTTAACGAGGCCTCCAAGTATTCAGGGGAAGAGGACTACGCAAGTAGTCAGGGAATGGATGGAGAGGGAGTGAAATGTACTACATTTTGGATTGCTCCCCCATGTCACAGCCAGCACAGCTATGCTGCTACTCTGGGGAATGGGTGTGTCACCAAGTAGAAGGCTGGCATTGTACATTTTCCCTGAGACTGAGGGAAACTGTCTCTGCCCTGTCCCCTCTTTCACTGGCCAGTAGAGCTCAGTAAGAGCAGTGGGGGCAAAGGTTATTTTTTATGGCTGGTGTAGACCATCCGTAAAGTTGCCACCTACTAGAACAGGCCTGGGCAATAATTTTTGCCCAGGGGCCACTTCACAAATTTTTGAAGTAGCCCCAGGCTACCCCAGAAGGGGCGGGGCCTAAACAGAAAGTGGCGGGGGTACCCACCCCCAGACCATTATTGGTCTGGGGGTGGGGGAGCCCATTTGCTCCCCTTCCCACTAGGCACCCATGTCCTGGAAGAGGCCTGGCACACTCCCTCACCTACAGGCCAGTCAGGGCCTGGGAGCGGGGAAGCTTCTTCACACCCTGCGAGGAGCGCATGGCACTTCAAGGTACCGTGGGCTCCTTGCAGGGTTGGGGCAGGGCAAAGGAAGGGCCTTTTCCTGACTGGCCTGGGGGCGGGGGAGCACGCAAAGTCTCCTCCGCTCTCTTCCCCCCTGCCCTGCCCTGCGAGCAGCACGCAGCGCTTCAAAGCTCCACATGCTCCTGGCAGGGTGGGAGGAAGCTTCGCGTGCTCCCCCACCCCAGGCCAATTAAGGCCTGGGGGCTGGGGAGTGTGTGAAGCCTTCTCCGCTCTGCCCCTGCCACGTGCTGCTCTCAGGGTGAGGGCAGAGCAGAGAAGGCTTCGGGCGCTCCCCCGCCCCCAGGCCTTAATTGGCCTAGGGGAGCAGCAGGGCCTCCATGGACCAAATTCACCCACGTGGCGGGCCAGATCCAGCCCAGGGAGACCCTTGTGACCGCCCCTGTACTAGAAGCAAGGAGACGCATTATTCCTCAGAGTAGTGTCACTGAGTCACAAGGCTTCTAGGGGCCACTCCAGCAGCTTATGCACAACCCCTTGCTCAGGACTGTGTAGAAAGTCAAAGGGGCTTGATTTCTAGTTACCTTAGGGCTCTGAAAGCATAAAGAATCCATACAGTGGGCATACATTACATATACCCCCACTTTAAGACCTCTTACACAGTGAGAGTGGTGTAAAAGGGCCTCCATGTAAATGAGAACCACGTCCAAAATTTAGCATTATACAGGCTAATTGTTGTTATGGTTAGGTTTTCCTGAGACTTTTAAGCACTGACACATACCTTATGCCATGGGTTATGTCTGATATCAAGACTGAGCAAGTTTGAAGTGTGTTTACGTAATACACTTATTTCCTCTCCAGTCTTTTTCAGCTGATTCCAACTCAGGTCTAAATACTTCAGTTTGCTTAAACCTCTAATACCTTCCAGGGTGATCACATGGTTGTGGCTTGCATCAAAATACTCCAGATTGGGCTGCAAAACAGTACTGATTTGAGAATAATTGCACAGAAAAAAGCATAGCAAGGAAATATTTGATAATAAACTTGATTTTAATAGACATTCCTACCAAAGGCATTGTTGTTCAGATTCAATGCCCAAGATGCCCCTGACCCAGCAGCAGGAAGTCCGCCAAGAGAAAAGTCTGGTTAAGCAATCGAACCTTTAAAGGCATATCTGAATCCAGCCCATCCTGGACATCTCCTGATCCATCCACTACCTGAGAATACAGTACAGTTTTCTAGTTTTCTTTTTCAGGGTGAAATGCATCCCAGGTGTGCTCAGCCATGCAAGGCCCTGTACACCTCTTTAGTCAGAGAATGAGACAGACAACCACACGATTTGAGAGCAGTGGGATCTACAGCGAGTCTTTAGAAGGTGGCTGAAGGGTCCACATCTTGTATACCTCATGGACAGGGTGACTCTGTACTGACCCCAAACAATACAAAACAGACAAGTTATGATTTTGGTCACATGATCTAGAATCACCCAGAGTCAGTGGCCCAGAAATCCTGCGTAGGGGGTGCTTAGCCACTACACTAGAATGGTAACCCTGCAAGAGCAGCACTGTGTGGCCAGGAGGTAAATGCCATACTTCCTATCCCACAGCTAGAGTTCCGCTCCAAGTCTAATCAGTTGTATGTTGTTAATTGTTGCATTTGATATTATTATTATTATTTATTTGCATTAGTGTGGACACTATAAACATACATAGAAAGAAACAGTTTCTGACCTGAAGCATTTACAATCTAAACAGACAAGAAAGACAAAGGATGGGAGGCAGGAAGTAGAGAGAGGAATCCTAAATAACAATAAAACCACCATCTAACTCTTACAGAGCAATTTCCAACTTCAGATCTCAAAGCACTCTAAAAGGAGCTAGGTATCATTATTCCATTTTACAGATTGGGGAACTGAGGCAAAGGAGCCGAAAAGACATGCCTAAGACCACTAAGCAGACCGACTGCAGAGCCAGAAATAGAACTCAGGTGCCAATCCAGTGCTCTACCTACTAGTCCACACTTCCTACTACAAAGCACAAGTAGGAACAAAGGTTCTGTTCAAAAGTAGTGAACTTTAACCATTAGGAATAAATCAGGCTTGCTGCCATGCAACTGACAAATATATTTAAGTCATACACACAAAGGATTTTTTCAATTAAAATATTCCTTTAGTTTAATTTTCTTTAAAAATGTAGAGCAATATTTCTTACCAAGTGGTAAACATCATCTAAACAAGTAAATTCATTGAAGCTGACAATAAGTTTTCGAAGCCCTGTCAGTCTAGAGATGTCCCGCAGTTTGCACAGGCTGTTCCCATGTAAATTCAGAACCTAGGTAAAAAAATAATATTACAACTCTACTATATACATAGTACATACAGACAGACAGACAAAAATGTCTGTGAATCTGTTTGTTCAAGAACTCATCAAGAGCTAGGACCACCAAATGTGGTAGGCGGCTTTCTCTTATCCTAACTTAAAGCAAGGTCAGGGTTTGGTTGTGGCAAGAAAACGGGAAGTGCTGAGAATGTGACTGTTTTCCTTAACACGGAAAGGGAGGGGCATAGAGAGAAAGAACATGGTACAAGACCGAGTATGTAGCCCCCCTGCTGGACCTTGGCTGCAGCATCAGGGAGGAGGAGAGAGAGAAGGCCCGGCAGCTGAGGGAAGGGGCTAAGGAGAGACAGAAGGCCCCTGGCAGCTGGGAGGGAGGAGAAAGCCCCACTGGATGGGACCCCCTGCCCTGAGCCCCTCCTCACCCCCAACCCTCACTCTTGCACCCCCACACCTCTAGCTTTTTGTCCTACTCCCCCACCCCATATCTCCAAGGCCCTACCCTGATGCCTGCAACTCCACACACCGCCAGCCCTGAGCCCTGAAGAACCCAGGCTATAGCAGATAAGTCTTCAAGTATACATACACGTTCTGGGCTACTCCATCATTGTTTTTCACCATTAAAGAGCTTCAACTGCTAGTGTGTAAGAGTAAATGTAAAATTCTACAGATTATGAAAAAAGCTAAGAATCACAGAACACTAGAACCGGAAGGCACCTCGAAAGATCATCAAGTCCGGTCCCCTGTCCTCATGGCAGGATCAAGCACTGTCTAGAAACTCTAGATGATCCCTGATAGATGTCTATCCAACCTGCTCTTAAATATCCCCAGTGATGGAGATACAACCCCCCTAGGCAATTTATTCCAGTGTTGAACCACCCTGACAGGAAGTTTTTCCTAATGTCCAACCTAAACCCTCCTTGCTGCAATTTAAGCCCATTGCTTCTTGTCCTGTCCTCAGAGGCCAAGGAGAACAATTTTTCTCACTTCTCCTTGTAACACCCTTTTAGATACTTGAAAGCTGCTATCATGTCCCCCTATGCAGCACCATGGAGAGCTCCATAGGGAGAGCAATTATGGACTCTGGGACTTGAGATACATGCCCTGAGGTAAGAGCAAGAAGCTGTCACCAGTAAGGGTAGCTCCAGAGCCACCACTCTATCCAAATAGGGAAACAAAAACTGAGACACAGAAACAGAGGGATACTAGCAAAGGGCACCAGAATGGGCCCGTTAGAGGTATGCCCCGGAAGGGATTGCAATTCACACCAGGCCGAATAGCCGAGAAAGGCTTAAATTGAGACACTGCAGCCACATGCACTTGACCAGATGGGAGCCACCCTGTTACAATTTTGTTTATTTTGAAGGATATTTGTTCTTCAACTCTCCCCTCTCTCTGAAGTAACAGTAGGATGGGATGATGAAGACTCAGTTCAGAAATGTTTTTATTGGCCCATTGAAAGGGATCATGGTAGGATCAAGCGAGGACAGTTTCCAGTCCTTCCCCAGTAGAGCTCTTGTTGATTGGTGAGACTGATTTGGAAGACTGACAGCTGGAAACTGATCCATGCCCAGAATACAGCAAGGGGGTAATGGCACCCAAAAGAGAAGAGGATGACCAGATCTATTGAAGCCCAGTTCTCAGGAAGGGGAGTTAGGGGTGAATGCCAGAGGTAGGGGAGAGCTGTTTCTACTCCATCAAAGAGACAGGAGCAGAGATCAAAACTATTTAATCATTTGAAGGGTCAAATCTTCAACAGGCTACCTGCATCATGTTTGTATAGAGAGAAATAGTAACTGCAAATGCAAAACAGCAGTTAGATATGTAAATGTATGCAGAACTCCTTTAATTGCATATTTGCATAAGGGGTTTTGTGAGCACATCAGTTGCAATGATATTGAAAATCTGTCCATTGTTACGGACTGCCACAGTCACCCCTTCCCTGGATATATATTTTTCTGATGCCAAAACTGACACAAAATCTTTTTAAGAGCAATCACTACGCTGATACAACCATAGAGCCAAGAAAAGACACACAATTAAAGCTGGCACTTTAGGCCTTAACCAGGGCTCACAAACACTTTTTTACACATGATTTCAATGGCATTATTCTCAGTTTATACAACAGAAGGTAAGATCAGAATCCTGCCCAGTATATGTAATTTATATTTTTATGAAAAACAAATGGCATAATTTAAGAATGGAAGACCTTATTCTGATGTCACACTAGTTTTAGATCTCAAATTACTCCAAAAGCCCTTCACTAGTGTAAAACAAGTACAATACAAGGATCCAGCGCAATTGCTAGCCTTAACTTGTGCCATCCTGCCTTTGGCTGGTTTAGGAGGTAATGTGAATAATATAATATGGGTTATATAAAAAACTTCTCCTGTTGTACATGTAACAAACTATACTCACCACTATTTGACTGTAAATATTAGCCTTAGCAACTGAAAGCACTGTCTTTTCATCCAAGCAAACAATTTTTGGTCTGGCTTTTACTGTAGGCTCCATGTTCATAACTTCATCATCATGTTGCAAATCACCAGACAATATAAATCCTTCTGTATCTTTCTTTCCTTCTTCTACAATTACATTGCTGAGTGTAGAAAACAGGGACTGAACTTTGACCTATGCAAAATAATATTTGTCAATATTTGTAAATTTCTATTTTAAGTTAGGTAAATTATTTAAAATTGCATAGAAATATACAGAATGTAAAGATGATTTCCTAACTCTCAGTAATGCAGCACTTTCAGAAGATTACAGCAGTGCTTTTGATTGCATAAGAATTTAAAGATTTCATCAAGCTATGAACAAAAAGAGTTTATGGGCCATGTCCTGTCACTAGATAACTAGTGTTATGTTGAAACAACAATGCAAGTGTCTACACAGCCATTCCATTATTTTGAAATACAGTAATTTTGAAATAACAGACAGCTTATTCCAAAATCTGTAAACCTCATTCTATGAGGAATAACACCTATTCCGAAATAGCTATTTTGAAATAAGGCGTGTGTAGAAGCTTCACTGCTACTATTTCAAAATAGCCCCTCACCAGAGCCATTCTATGTTATTCCTCCCCCATGTCTCCTGGGGCTCTAAATCGAGAAAGCACATCTACATTAGAGAAGCCTGCCTCTGACTAATTTTGAGGTTTCCCTGCAGGGTAGACGTGCTATTTCAAAATAAGCTATTTCAGAATAGGTATTCCAGAATAGCTTATGTTGAAATAAGCGTACAGTGTAGATACACCCACAGAGAACTTATACTGAAGACAACAGACATCTGCTTCTTTATTCAAACCCCCAAAGTCCAAGCACTGAAATAGTTAACTTTCCAGTGAAGGAGAGCTAGCTGCAGACTCACCAGAGCCCATCACTACTGCAATTGTTTTTGCAGTGGCCTGCTCAAATGTGACTGAAAGGGCAAATCTTCCCCAGGAGCTGAATACTCTACTTTTGCCACACACCCTGCTTTTGCCAGGTAGCGAAGGTCTAGATCTGAGCTGAGACCCCTGCACGATGGCAGCAAATTACCCAGCCACAAAACCACAAGGCCTGTCCACTATGTAGCTTATAAACATTAACATAAAAGCTTTTTTAACTGAGAAAAATCCTGGTCAGGACCCCAACCAGTAGCAGAATATCTATGCATGCTTCAAAACTATATACATCACACATTGAAACAAAATACAATAAAAAATTAAGGATTCCATGAAGCAAGGTTTTGAGCACTATCAAATTTCATTCATTCTAGTGTGTCATGACCTCAAAGGATGGCACATTTAGGGAGGGAGGGAGGAGCTAATTTTCAATTGTGCATCATTGCACTGCCAAGGGTTCATTTAAGTCTCTGCGTCTTTCCTGCCACACTTGATAATGTTACAAAATAAGAGTCTGAGCTAACTCTCATTGCAATATATGAAAGTTTCTCATTCACATCAATGGGAATTTTATTAGGCTTTTTAGACAGTTGGAGGGGACAGAACCTTGAACTTAGATCATGTCAGATAATGTGAGAGGAGGAATAATTTCAACTAGCTGTTTTTCTCTTAATATTTGAGATCTGTTGCATAAAAAAGCCTCCGCCTGAGCTCACTAGATTTATATACATGGATTTTCTAAAGCTACACCAAACCGTAAGGTCTAAGGATTTAAACTAACTTATTATGATCCTTATCAATCTTTGCAATCTGTGTAACTCTCAAACTTACTGTAAACTGCAACTTTGTAATCTTTGTAACATGCAGCCACTTGGCTTGTAACTTTCCCTAAGCTGCATTCTCCCCTGAGTGAATGGAGAGAGAGTGTGAGTGTGAGTGTGTTTGAAGAAGGCTTGCAACAATGGACCACATGGCAATGAGTCATCACAGTCTGGGCATGCTCTCTGCTGGATAAAGGGAAGTCTGGGCATGCTCCCTGATGACAAGGTGAATGAGTCACAGGAGCCATTCAGACACTATATAAAGAGAAGAAGCACATGTGAGACTCTCTTTTTCCTTCCCCTGCTCCTGAGAGGCTCCTCTCCAGTGTCTCTCTCTCCTGACCAACTTCCCCAGCCATGATGAGCAGACAGACCCTTCAGGATCCACATGCCTTGGCTCCTTCTGCAACCCATATGTCTGTATAAGTGTGTGAGTGCCTGAGGGCAGGAATGAATGGGTGTGAATGAGTGAGTGAATGGAGGGGTGTGTGCTTGCTTGCTTGTCTATGTGTATGTGAGAGAGAGAGAGTTCTATCTTCTTCAGCTTAAACCTTTGGTGGCTGCTTTCTCCTCTTTAGTTCTACCTAGTGGAAATAAACCCCTACTAGTGTAACTCTGGGTGGTCTCCAGTGAGAATATTTTTTAAGGTAACAAGATCTTACCCTCTAACATCCTATTAGAGAAAACAAAGTTCATACCAATGTAGTGTACTCAAATTCAACGAAGTATTCAGGCAAGACCAGCTCATGATCAAACACAAACCACTCACACTGTCGATGGTGGCAGCCACAGTTTCTATGCTCCATGGAAGAATACATTTCTACAGCAAAAGAAAAGATATAAACATAAGTGGAAGGAATAAACAGAAGATTGTTCCATGTTCACTGCAGGTTGTAATGAACAAACATTTAGGAGCCTTGTTGCAATGTCTAAAAATCTTACTTCACACCTTTGTTCTTGCGCTACATATTCTGGGAGGGCAGTAAGGTAAGCAGCACAGCTGACAGGTTCCTGAATAAGTGGGAGGTAACCTCTCTGGGGGCCATTACTCACTCTTGTGCTGGTTGGAAGAGTGGGCAAGCAGAGGTGTGTGGATTGGGCAAGAGATTTGGCTCTATTCTCTGCCCCCATCCCCAACATTCCAGAAGAAATATTTTCCTGGCCCAGACCAGACAGATCATTTCCCCTCCGAAGTGAGGAGGGAGCCAAGGAAAGAACTGCAGCTGTTCTGCATGGCAGCATGATTGAAAAGGGAACTTTGCTTAGGCCCCCATCGCACAGACTGCTACACTGTACTGTTACCCAAACCTAGATTATTTCATGGTACAATCACCTGTGCACAGAAGGACAGATATAATCACATCCCCTGCACATAAACAATGGGATTGCTCCTTTCTGATATTCCAATGACTGCAAATTCCCCTGAATGGACAGGGAAGAGGTAAAACCATGGCTTTGTTCCCACTCTGTAATTTCCTGCAAAGTTGATCAGCCTCATGAAGCAAGCAGGATTGGCCAAAGATTTTTGCACTGTTCACATTATATGTAGTACACAGATAGTGCAAGTGATCATGACTCCCTCTGAACACAATACAGCATATGTCTTAGCATTAAAGGAATTCTCCTTCTGCTCAAGCAGAGATGACTTGGGGATTTTAATGATGAAGGTGTTCCATCTCCACTGAGGTATGTATACATGGACACACACACACAGACTTACTAGTGGTGGAAAAGCACAATCTGGTTCTTCATGCTTTCCTTTGAAAACTCTGTGTGAATTAAACTACCATTAGTAATCATTAAAACAGTGAACATCTTTTATTATCCTCATTAACATTACTTCGAAACACCATGCACTTGGACTGGGTCAAGACAATATTCTGAGTTCCTATAAGAACCAAAATTCCACGACAGGCTCCTAAACGTATGAAAGACAGGGCTTAGAATACAACCCTGACAACCTTCACTTGGTGCTAAGAACAGCCTATAGATACAGTACCCTCAGCAGTTCTAGATGTACCACTTGGTAAATGTTTCTGAGGCCTGAACACTGAATTAGCTCCTGGATAGTTGATTTGATGGATGGGATCTCTTTCACGAGCTGGAACACTACGTCCAAGAAAAACTTTTGCAATTATGAGTTTCCCTAGGAATGGAAAGAAAAGACGATTAATGATAAGACAAATCCAGTATAAACACAGGGAACTAAAATAGATTGTATCAAGCTGGCCAGAACATCAGGAGACTACCCTCTGGCCTAGCAGAATAATGATCTAATAAGTCTTTCTTCTCAAAATATACTTCTGATAATGTATTACCAAAACAGTAGCATTGGGCTAAGATTCTAAGCAGTAAACTCAGAAGTACAAGTATAAAAGAAGATGGTGGGAGGAATCTGTCCTTAACAGATCACCCTTTTGATGTTCCTTCACACCAGTCCAGACCGTCTAATAGGATTGTTCAGTCAGTCTAGCAGTGGTCAGCTTTTTAGCCTTCTGGCCAAGGTCTTGGCTATTTCTCCCCCTTTCAGTCTCAAGTGAAACAAAGAAACTATTCAAAGTCAAGTATCAGAGAGGTAGCCATGTTAGTCTGAATCTGTAAAAGTGACGATGAGTCCTGTGGCACCTTATAGAGTAACAGATTTATTGGAGCATAAGCTTTCATGGGCAAAGACTCACTTCGTCAGGTGCATTTGTGTTACTCACTTTGTCAGGTGTCTTTGCCCACGAAAGCTTATGCTCCAATAAATCTGTTAGTCTATAAGATGCCACAGGACTCCTTGTCGCTTATTCAAAGTAGCAAAAGAAGCTAAATAAAGGGAAAAATAAAAAAGACCACACCTAAAAGCAGTTCTAGCCAGGTTACTGGCCTCTCTTCAAAGAGACCCTGGGGGAAACCATGGTCCAGTCCCTTCAG
This sequence comes from Pelodiscus sinensis, assembly GCF_049634645.1. Classification (NCBI taxonomy): domain Eukaryota; kingdom Metazoa; phylum Chordata; order Testudines; family Trionychidae; genus Pelodiscus; species Pelodiscus sinensis. Next base: position 12,649,248 of record NC_134714.1, on the reverse strand, counting down.
CACAAGGTATGGGATACAATCTCTTCTCCCTTTTAGCAGTGAACTTATGCTTCCTTTTAGTGAGGGCAGAGGCTCTGACAGCTATCAGGCTTATTTTTCTGGAAGCTGGGAAGCTTAACGAACAGTTTTCTTCCAATGCTGTCCACTCTTTTTAAACATTTTCACTCCTGGAATGACTTGCAGACCTGGCTCAGAGGCACTTCTCTAGCCTAAAGAAGATTCTTACCCACTTTTGTACTGGTGAAGGATTGATACATCATGTCATTGATGACTGTTCCCTTAGAGTGCCCTGTCGTGGCTTCATATTAACACAAGCCCTCTATTTTCCCCCTAACTCCCTCTTCTTTTGAGCCTAGAAAGGTTAAGCTTCATCTAATTAGCTTCCAGATGGGAGTGCTCTCTTAGTTGTCTCTGAACCTGCCTGGGAGTTAGCTCCAGGCCATCATATGTCTTGGTGGGGTTTCCTAATAGAAAGGGCACGTGGTTAGATTGCAGCAAGTCTTCAGGATCCCTTCACAAAAAGACCCGTATGTTTTGTCACAACAATCTACTGTATTTACAAGACTTTCTTGTACTCACAAGATAAAACACTTTGCACTGACTTATAAAATGAGCCTTACAACTATCAGTGAGGTTTGAAACCACCTTTCCAAGGTATTACATTACCATGTATGAATGATTCCTCAAGATCATTGCTATTTTTACATTCATCCTTGGTTTGTTGCAGCAAAAATTCTATTCTGGGACGTTCACAGACACTTAGACTGTTAGAGAGGAGAACAGCGTCTCTTCTTAAAAGCTGCAAGGATAAAAGTAAAGTCTAAGTATCTTTATTTGACAAACACCCCCTGTAAAAATGTCAAGACATATATCCTTACTAAGCAGCTTTACCAGATGCAAATGAATTAAGGAAGGGGAGACGAGTGGAAGGGGAGAGGAGTAAAAGGGAAAGGAAGGTTTATTTGTTTATGATATCACAATCTAGTCAGGATAAGAGAAGGAGCAAAGAAAATTAGATTCTAAACACAGAGGAATCATATTTTTCTTTAATTCTGAACAGCACCTAACACAAGGGGGGTATGTCTACACTACCCCGCTAGTTCGAACTAGCGGGGTAATGTATGCATACCGCACTTGCTAATGAAGCCCGGGATTTGAATTTCCCGGGCTTCATTAGCATAAGCGGGGAGCCGCCATTTTTTAAATCCCCGCTGCTTCGAACCCCGTGTAGCGCGGCTACACGGGGCTCGAACTAGGCAGTTCGGACTAGGGTCCTATTCCGAACTACCGTTACTCCTCGTGAAACGAGGTGTACCGGTAGTTCAGAATAGGCACCCTAGTCCGAACTACCTAGTTCGAGCCCCGTGTAGCTGCGCTACACGGGGTTCGAAGCAGCGGGGATTTAAAAATGGCAGCTCCCCGCTTATGCTAATGAAGCCCAGGAAATTCAAATCCCGGGCTTCATTAGCAAGTGCGGTATGCATACATTACCCTCCTAGTTCGAACTAGGAGGGTAGTGTAGACATACCCTGGGAGAGGCAACTCTAACTGGTGCCTTTGAGAACTTCCACTTTCTATAACAAAAAAGCAGAGAGGGAAATGGCAAAGAGCAGGCTTTTCCCAAAGATACAATACCACCACTCAAGGTCTTCACAAAACAGAAAAACAGGGAAAGGCATGGTATTGGTAAGGCAGGCAAAATGAGGATGCTGTGGAAAAGAAAGCTGGAAGGCTGTCCTATTTCATCTCTCTACAATTTTCAAGGGTCAGAATGAGAAATTTTTACCTGTTAATTCTGTATTAGCAGCTTCTTTCCTCATTCATCACTAAAGGGATAATGATCCTTATATGTGGCATTCAAGACAGCCCAATGTTTTTGTTGTAGGCTCCAAAGCTAAGCTCTGCCCTTTAGCTCAGATTGCAAGAAGAGTTCTTTCAAGGCTGCCAGAACATTCCAGCAACTGATTATCAGCATTAAACCTGAGGCAGTATCTGAGCCTTTAGCTATCATCTTTGAAAAATCACGGAAGACAGGAGAGATTCCAGAAGACTGGAAAAGGGCAAATATAGTGCCCATCTATAAAAGGGGAAATAAGAACAACCCAGGAAACTACAGGCCAGTCAGTTTAACTTCTGTGCTGGAATCTTGCTGGAAGGGCATAACAAGTGGGGGTTCCGCAGGGGTTTGGGTCCGGTTCTGTTCAATATCTTCATCAGCGATTTAGATATTGGCATAGAGAGTACGCTTATTAAGTTTGCAGATGATATGAAGCTGGGAGGGGTTGCAACTACTTTGGAGGATGGCGTCATAATTCAAAATGATCTGGACAAACTGGAGAAATGGTCTGATGTAAATAGGATGAAGTTTAATATGGACAAATGCAAAGTACACCACATAGGAAGGAACAATCAGTTTCACACATACAGAATGGGAGGTGACTGTCTAGGAAGAAGTACTGCAGAAAGGGATCTAGGCGTCATAGTGGACCGCAAACTAAATATTAGTCAACAATGTGACACTGTTGCAAAAAAAGCAAACATGATTTCTGGGATGCATTAACAGGTGAGTTGTGAGCAAGACACGAGAAGTCATTCTTCCGCTCTACTCTGTGCTGATTAGGCCTCAATTGGAGTGTGTGTCCAGTTCTGGGCATCACATTTCAAGAAAGGTGTGGAGAAATTAGAGAAGGTCCAGAGAAGAGCAACAAGAACGATTAAAGGACTAGAGAACATGACCTATGAAGGAAGACTGAAAGAATTGGACTTGATTAGTTTGGAAAGGAGAAGACTGAGAAGGGACATGATAGCACTTTCCATGTATCTAAAAGAGTGTCACAAAGAGGAAGGAGAAAAATTGTTCTCCTTGGCTTCTGAAGATAGGACAAGAAGCAATGGACTTAAACTGCAGCAAAGGAGGTTTAGGTTGGACATTAGGAAAAACTTCCTAATTGTCAGGGTAGTTAAACACTAGAATAAGTTGCCTAGGGAGGTTGCGGAATCTCCATCTCCGGAGATATTTAAGAGCAGATTAGACAGACATCTATCAAGGATGGTCTAGATGGTACTGGCTCCTGCTGAGAGGGCAGGGATCTGGACTTGATGACTTCTCGAGGTCTCTTCCAGGTCTAGTGTTCTATGATTTTTCAGAGTTTGTGTGTCTGTCTATCTCCCCCAGCCAGGGGATATTGTTGAAGCAAAACAAGCTTCTCTGTGATTAGGCAGCTAACAAACAGCTTTATTGATCAATAAAGCACAAAGTGAGCCAAACATGGTCCCAGCAGAGCCGGGCCCAGTAAGGCTGCTAATATAAACAATCCTAGTATCTTTATACCCTTAACCAAACAAGTCTGACGTCAGGGAATCCAATTACAGAAATCATCAATTAAACTTAAAAAAGCAAAACTGTTATCAGCAAGATAGTGGGCAGGTACTAGGGAGTGAGGCTCCCTTCTTAACCAGCTCAATTAACACATTCCAGTAGCTCATCTTGCAGGCCCCTGACCTGGGGCAAGAGAAAGTTCACTCACTGGTGTACATGCAGAAGCAAGAAACTGAAATGGTTTCTGTTATACAAGATGGCTTCTAGCTAACTATGAAAATGGTTTCCACAAAATGCACCCCCTCTCCTGGCTGTACTTGCTTCAGCTGTAGCAGCCATGGGCAGGTGACCTGGCCCCAAGATGCTGCCTTGACAGAGGGCTGGGGTTGTCTTCTCTCCCCGAGGCAGCCCGCATACTGAATCCCTCATCTCCAGCCCTACCACATAACAATGATTTAAATTAAGAAAAAAAATGCTTTTTTCAGTTAAGGATCCAGACTACCCCCAGTAAATGTCTAGATAAATTATAAGACAAACTGATTGGTAGAAACTCAATTGCTAACTTGTTACACTGCTGGAGGCAGAGAATCTGGCACCTGAGGTGAAGGGTAGGAATTAGTTCTGAGGCCTCCATCAACAATGGGGGCATTGACTATTCTTGATGAGTGAGGAGTAAAACTGTGAAATGGAAAGCAAGGGAGTAAGGAAAAAAGAAGGGGGAAAAAAGGCAGGAAAAGGGGCGCTGAAAGCAAGTTTCAAAGCACTGATCATTCTTGTGCCATGCGGGACAAAGCAAAGAAGGAAGTGGAGACAACAGGAGGAAGGTCAAGAATAAAGGGAGAAAAAGGGGACAGATGAGTGGGACAAGGGTTAAGGACAGAAGGAAAAAGAGGGGAAAGGAGAGCCACACTATTTAAGCCACGCTGAGCTGGGTTATCCACTACTAACCCATAGCTGTGCAGACTTGATCTCACCTTGTGCTCTTCCACTGCCTGGAACCCATCCTCAAGCACTTGTAGTATTTGCTTTTTCTTAACTGGCATGTGTGGGTCAAACACATAAAAGAGACATTCTAGCATCTTCCTGGAGTTCCATAACAAGAATAAGAAGCAGGAAAATATTTCAGTGTTTGTTTCAAAAACAGTACGCAGCCTAAATGAAGTAAGTTCTTTATATAATGTTCACTGGGGCTGTGTCTACATTGGCACTCTTTTCTGGAAAACGGATGCTAATGAGACACTTCGGAATTGCAAATTCCGCGGGGATTTAAATACCCCCTGCGGCATTTGCATGAACATGGCTGCCGCTTTTTTCCGGCTTGGGGTTTTGTCGGAGAAAAGCGCCAGTCTAGACAGGATCTTGCGGAAAATAAACCCTTTTCCGGAAGATCCCTTATTCCTACGGGAGGTCCTACGGAATAAGGGATCTTGTGGAAAAGGGTTTATTTTCCGCAAGATCCCGTCTAGACTGGCGCTTTTCTCCGGCAAAACCCCGAGCTGGAAAAAAGCGGCAGCCATGTTCATGCAAATGCCGCGGGGGATATTTAAATCCCCGTGGAATTTGCAATTCCGAAGTGTCTCATTAGCATCCCTTTTCCGGAAAAGGGTGCCAATATAGACGTAGCCTAAGGGTATGTCTATGCTATAGATACATTAATTGCGTAGTGGAATTTGAACACTCTTTCTTTAACTTCACTTACTCCTTGTGGAAGAAAGACTTCTGACATCAACCAGAATTCCCCTCTCAGTTCGAATTAACCTGTCTTCACTAGACCTGCTAATTTGAACCCTGGAAGATCGACAGTGGCAGCTTCAATCTTCTGAGTAGTGTAGACATACCCGAAGAGTTAGTTGGATTGCAATTAAGGCATCCATCCACTTACATAAGAAATATAAATAACTTCTTGTTATTCAGCGTGCAATATCTGGTGAACACTAAAGGTCAACTGAATAATAAAAGGAGTGTTTGTGTCCTTTAGTGTAGAAGGGTGCTCTCCATTTCCTTTGCCCCCTCAAAAATCTACCCTTTTTTTGCATTTCAAATATCAAATTCTTTCTTACTTCTCTTGCTGGAGATCCTTGGCAAGCTTACTGTAGCAGCAGGGAAGTAGACTGGATAGTGGAATCCATGTGGACAAAACATCTCAAAGAACTACAGTTTCTATAAGAGAAATAACTGTTCTTTCATCTTCGAGTGAGTGTCCACGTGGATGACACTTCTGGTGACTAGCAAGCAGTGATTTCACAATCAGACTCATGATTATAGGATATCAGTGCCAAAATTGGCATTCTGAGACCTAAACTAAGGAATAGTGGTGGGACAAAACAAGGACTGGTCCCTACATAGCTACCCTGCACATTTCTGAAACTAACACACTTTTCATACCATCAACATAAAAGTGCCTGAGCCCTGCCAAAAGGGGCTCTCACCTGCCTGGGTGGATCTGCTCTAGCTAGCTCATAGCATAATCTAATACAATTAGATATCCCTTGGTTAGAGCAATACTTGGAAAAGAAAACGGATAAGTGATTCACGTCATTCAGATGTACATCTGAAATCTTTGGCAAACTGTGGGTGAGACCTAAGGATCAATGTGTCTTTATGTAACAGCATGAAAGATGTACCAGCCATGAGTGCTGAATCTTTCCTACCCATCACATTGATGGAATAGAAAGTAAAAAATCTTATGTTAAAAGACAGGTGATATAATGAGAGAGATTCTAGGAGCTCAAAAGGAGGTCCCAGTAACCCGGCTAAGACTATATAAAGGTCATAGAGAAGAGGGAGCTCCCAAACTGAAGGAAATACATGAGCAAGGGTGTGACCAGTTTACCAACTGTAGGGTGGGAAAATATGGTGTGATCCTGGCCAGGAGATGTAGCTGCTAAACATATTCTTATAAAGCTGATGTATGGTCCTGAATGCTTAGGGACAGCAGATAGTCCAGAACAGCAGGAATCAAGTTTTCTAAAGGAGACAAGTGGAACTCTGGTGCCTAAATAAAGCATCTTGCATTCTTCTGCACAAGTCAGTCTAGTAGAATCTTTCTGCTATGCACCAGTGTATTCTAGACATTAGCTATTCAGCTCCTGTTGATGGTAGTTAACCAGTCAGCCTCCATGCTGTTGGACAGAATAATGCTGGGTCTAGAATAAGATCTGTCCTTCATTCTGAGAGGGAAAGTTATGTAATACTATTGGGAACTGAGCTGAGAGGAGTTTGAGGAGGTCTATGACTCTTTTCACTTGGTCCCAAGGGGAGCAACTTACACCAGTACTCAACCTGAGAACAATGTTCCTTCCTTTCCCTTTCAGATGACTGAGTGGAAGAAGACTTAGCTGCTCTTTGTTTCAGTAGATGAGTTTCTCTGAAGAGAGAACTTGGGAATTTGGCGATGAACCACAGTTTCAAGTACACTGATGGAGGAAACCTGCTAAGGCCTACTAGGCCCTCTTTCTCTAACTCTGAAGATCTTATTGAGCACTACTGGAGAACATAGTTAAGACTGAGTAGCTGCATCATAGGAGAGGCAAGTTTTGAACTCCAAGGACTTCACTTCTGATGTCTAAATCTTGATACCAGGAAGTCCCCTCACACTAATGCAAGGTTTTTCTTACATATACAAAAAAAATAAAAATAAATAGAGTGAGAGAGAGCACACAGAAAGGGTACATCTACAACAGATGCTTATTTCAAAATAAGCTATTCCAGAATAGTTATTATGAAATAGCTTATTTCAAAATAGCACATCTACGCTGCAGGGGAGCCTCATAATAAGTCTGAGGCAGGCTTCCCTAATGTAGATGTGCTATCTGGATTTGTGGCCCCAGAAGGCACTAGGGAGGAATAACTTAGGCTGGCCATGGCGTGGGGCTATTTTGAAATAGCAGCCGTGGAGTGTCTACACACGCCTTATTTTGAAATGGCTATTTCGGAACAGGCGTTATTCCTTGTAGAATAAGGTTTACATATTTCAGAATAAGCCGTCCATTATTTCTAAATCATTATGAAATAACAGAATGGCTGTGTAGACACTCGCATTGTTATTCTGAATTAACGCTAGTTATCTCGAAATAATGGTGCCGTGTAGACACACCCTAAGAAACATAAAAAAGACATACCACTACATTATACAAGATCACTATCTAACTCTTTGGGGCTGCGTCTAGACTGGCATGATTTTGTACAAAATCTCGCCGCCTATCTACACTGGCTGCGAGTATTTGCACGAGAACACTGACTTTGTAATGTACAAAATCAGTGGTTCTTGCGCAAATACTCTGATGCTCTCGCTCAGGGATAAGCCCTCTTGCGCAAGTATTCTTGCGCAAGAGGGCCAGTGTAGACAGCAATGTTAATTTCTTGCGCAAGAAAGCCCAATGGCTAAAATGGCCATCGGCGCTTTCTTGCACAAGAGAGCGTCTACACTGGCACGGATGCTTTTGTGCAAAAGCAAATCTTTTGCGCAAAGGCACATGCCAGTATAGATGCTCTCTTGCGCAAATTCTTTTAACAGAAAAACTTTTCCGTTAAAAGTATTTACGCAAAATCATGCCAGTCTAGTCGCAGCCCATATGCACAGAAAATAGCAGTAAAGTCACAAACTGTACAGAGAAGAGGCTACTGCAGGTGATCCATCTCTCAGCTATGGGTGATAAGAACAAACTGAGGTATGGGTGGGCGCAAGATTTCTAGGCTGCAGGCACAGCTTTTTTGGATACTTGCTGGCTAAAATAATCCTATCTTACATGTACATTTACTGAAAGTGCAATCAACATGGATAATCACTAGAGAAACCTAATTTCTAAAGCTTTAGTGCCTGATCACGCTATCACTCCACGCATAGAATTCCCAGTGAGCTGTTAGTTCGAACGTGTTTCCAAGGAACAGGCCTGCCATTAAGATGTGCAGAACGCTATTTTGGGATAATAGTGAAATAGTGAAATATCCTGAAATAGTGTCCCTGTGTAGAATTAAAATTATCCTGCCCCTTCCCCCCCCCTCCCCGGGAACCTCCGTATAAACCAATCTTTAGTTTCTATTCATTGTGTATGATTTAATACCATCTCCCCACTTTCATGAGATGTATTGGAATGGAAGTTACAGAAGCAGGAGTATATATGGAAGAAGTTGCTTGTGTTAATGAAGTTAATCAAGTCAGGATGGAAGTGGGAAATGGCCTTTGTAATGCATTAACCAGTTAACACTATCAATTTATGATTGAATAAGGATCTCAATTGGTTAACACATTACAAAAGCAATTTCCCCTCTCTGTATATTCACATCTCCACACCAAATGCTGTGTGCTTCCACATTGACTTGATTAGCTTCCTCAAAACAAGCAACTTCTTTCTTATCTATGCCCCTGCTTCTGAAACTTCCACGCCAATTGATCTGATGAAGTGGGTTTTACCCACGAAAGTTATGCCCTAATAAATCTGTTAGTGTAGACATAGCCTTAGAGACTACCAGGTTATTTTGAAATAACTCCCAAAATAACTATTTTGAAATAAGCTTATTCTTCTTCACAAGCAGGAGAAGAAGATTTTTGAAATATTATTTTGAAATAACAGGCTTGATGACGTGGATGCTCACCTTGTTATTCCAAAATAAGGGAAGTTATTTTGAAATAACTCCCCAGAGTAGACATGCCCTAAGTGCCACAGGACTCCTTGTTGTTCATACGTCTTGTATACATTACTCTAACAATTGTCAAAACTTAAATTAAAAAGCATACATATTAAAAAATCCCATCTTAGAAACTCTTATTTCCAATAATCACTACCAACTGCTTGGACGAAGGGACTCAAGGCCTGCATAGAGCTCAGTACAGTATTAGGGTCTTAATTCTTCTGGTTAGAAGCAATGGAAAGAATAACTATAATAGCCAAATATATCTAAAGTATAAGCAATTTGGACATACCAACACTGGGGCGTACTGTTAGGACAAAGCCTTGCTTTCCTGTGCTGGACCTCAAGATGAATTGCCTGAGTGAAGATAACAGCCCAGCTACAATAAGACCTTGAGCATTGTTGAAAATGTCTCACTGAGTTTGTTAAAACTGTAACCCCCTCTTGGACTCTCACAGGTTAACAAGAAGCTATTTTGTTAAACCTTGCTGTCTCTGCTCCGTCTTCTCTTATCTACAGAACCAGTTCACCCCAGTCTCTCCCCCCGCTTACCCTGGTCCTGCATCCTTGTGCAAAGATCTGTTCCTTCTTGAACAAAGAACTAATGAACTAGTTGTAGCTGGTTTAATGATATGCATGATGTATGTAACTGATATACAGATAGTCCCTGACTTACAAATGAGTTACCTACCAAACACTTGGTAGTAACTCAATCTGTTCGTAAGTCTGACCCCAATCATTTAAATAGGATCGCGCTGTTCGTAAGCGCAGATCATCGTTTGTAAGTCGGGGACCAGCTGAATGGGAGATTGGTCATAAGTGCGGATGGTCGTACGCCGATGCGTTCGTAAGTCGGGGACCATCTGTATAAGACTTGTACTCCTGATAATTCTTTGGAAGCTGCTGTTGAGTCCTCCCTAATGCACTGCTAATAAAATGGCTTAGTATTATCTGTGTGGCTGAATTCTTGGGAAAATAATTCCTTTGCTTAACAGTACAAATCCACAGGGTGAATGCGCAACTAGATATCTACATAGTCACTACTGATATGTGTATTTAGTACAGATGCATACATGTGTATGTTTTTCCTCTTTCCACTACATTTCTTCTTTCCTTAAAAAAAATAATCTGGCCATTCACATGTATACTAACTAAATTCACAGACTTATTAGGAACAAATGACCAAAGTGCTTACTCATGCAAATTTGTATGTTGCTCTGTAAAATATATTACTTAAAACCACAAAGTTCGTATTGCTTCACACAAGAAATATAAACTGCTTCTCTATAATTGTCCTTACATCATCTACTCACTCTGTTTCATTTAAAACTTCTTCTTTATCCAAAAACATTTGGAACTTCTCCTCAAATATCATCCTCAGAATACGGTTGTGCACGCGAAAGATGCGATTTATTTTCACTCCTGTGATACCATATGTTTTGAAATCCCAGGCACAAAATCGTGATAGAATTAGATCATAGCAGGAGTTAAACCTGTACCCAGGAATGAGCAATGAATTACTACCTTCTTTTTGCAACCAGAACCTGATTTTTTTTTCTGTTTTCAAATGAAGGGAAAAAGAGAGAAAAATGATATTTTAAGGTAATTTCTCTTTTGTACTTTCAGAAATTCTCTCTCTCAACTAGAGATGGGTGATGTTGTATCACCTAATTTTGAACATTACAGATTATATTAGGGAGCAAACACTAATATTAATGGTCTGCCATGTTTCTTTCCTACATCTACAGTGGGATATTTAAAATGCCACGATGCATCTCAGACTCCATAAAATCTTCCATAAATGCTTATGACCACTGCTTTAGACATCTTGTCTGGAAAACTGCTACATCCTGCTTGACTCACACAAGTGAGTAATTCTACTGAAGTGAATGTGGACCTATCTAATTAAATGTTAGAAGAGGAATGACAATGGCACAAAAAGGGCAGTGGGTTAGGGCCTAGGATTCCTGGGATCATTTCCCTACTCTCCCTGTGTGACCTTGGGCAATTACTGGTGGAAAACTGAAACAGTGAAATGGAGGAATGACACTTCCATGCCCCACAGGGGTGATATGAAGATCAATACATTAAAGATTGTGAGGTGCTCAGGTATTACAATAATGAGGGCCATATCAACAGCTTATGTAGACAGCTAAAATATAGGTCTTATAATAATTATGGAAATGTAATGGTTACCCCAAAAATGAGAAATCCAAATGGGGAAAAAAAACATTTTTTAAATAACCAGAGGACAATTTTCTTTAAAAAACAAACAAACAAACAAACAAAAAAGAACTACTTACAATGAATGAAAACACTACACTTTCTATTAAATGACTCTGAGCTAAAAACTGATTCAAACATTGACCTCATTTAGAATTTTTCCTTGCCAATAAGAAAAAAAATCCTTGGATTGAAAAAGCAGTTTTAGTATTATTGTTATTTTATTTAATTCATTAAATTTAAATAACACTCTTTATAGTATAGCTAGAACCTCTGAGCACATCATAACCTGCAGCACTCTATCAGACATAGCTGAACATGAGAGAGCACAGGGGAGGCAGATAAGCTTCGAGTACTCAAGCAGAAAACTGTCCTTGAAATAATGCCAACCTAAGTCTGAGTCTCCCCTCAACAAAGTGTCAAGGTTATTTATACTGAGACTATGTAAACAACTTTTAATGCTTATTTATAATAAGCAATAAAGCTATCCAGGAATTATCTGTCATTGGTGCCACAATAGTTAAAACAGCTATTAGTCATTTCAGATTGCTCTGTTCTCTTTTATTGACGATATTATTTTTAGGGCTCTCAAGTGATTAAAAATGAACTGCGATTAATAGTGTCATTAAAATCACAATTAATTGTGCGATTAATTGCACAATTAAAACAATAATAGAATACCATTTATTTAAATGTTTTGGATGTTTTCTACATTTTCAAATATATTGATTTCAATTACAATACAGAATACAAAATACATAGTGCTCACTTTATATTTACTTTTGATGACAAATATTTGCACTGTAAAAAATATATATTTAAATTCCTCCATTACAAGCACTGTAGTGTAATATCTTTATCATGAAAGCTGAACTTATTAAATACAAAAAACTGCATTAAAAAATAAAGCAATGCAAAACTTTAGAATCTTCATGGCCACTCAGTCCTACTTGTTCAGACAGTCATTCAGACAAACAAGTTTGGGTACGTTTGCAGGAGATAATGCTGCCTGCTTCTTGTTTTCATATCAACTGAAAGAGAAAATACACATTCACATGGCCCTGTCTTAGCCAGTGTCACAAGATATTTACATGCTAGATGCAGTAAAGATTCGTATACCCCATGGGGCTCGTCTACACTGGCCCCTTTTCCGGAAGGGGCATGTTAATTTCAGCTATCGTAGTAGGGAAATCCGCGGGGGATTTAAATATCCCCCGCGGCATTTAAATAAAAATGTCCGCCGCTTTTTTCCGGCTTTTAGAAAAGCCGGAAAAGAGCGTCTACACTGGCCCCGATCCTCCGGAAAAAGCGCCCTTTTCCGGAGGCTCTTATTCCTACTTTGAATATTTTTGATATTTAAATCCTAGGCTTCATTTGAAAGTTCGATTGCCTACATTAGCCACCCTAGTTCAAACTAGGGGGCTAGTGTAGACATACCCTAAGGCAGTGGTCCCCAACGCAGTGCCCGTGGGCACCATGGCACCCACCGGGCCATTTCTGTGCGCCCGCCGACTGATCGGGGCCGGCCCCGCCCCCAGGCGTGCAACACAGGGGCGGCGCCAGCCCCAGGCATGCAGCACAGGGGTAGCCCCGCCCCCAGGTGCATGGTGCATGGGCTGTGCCGGCCCCGGGAACGCGGCGTATGGGCTTCCCTGCCCCTGGGCACGTGGCACAGGAGCAGCACTGGCTCCAGGAGAACGGCGCATGGGCGCTGCCGGCTCCTGGGCGCACAGCACAGGAGCGGCGCCAGCTCCAGGCGCATGGCATACAGGCAACCCCACCCCTAGGCGTGCGGCATAGGAGTGGCGCTGGCCCCAGGAGTGTGGCGCATGGGTGGCGCTGGCACCAGGCATGCGGTGTGTGCGTGACCCCGCCCACAGGCACATGTGAGGCCCTGCCCCCGGGTGCCTGGTATGTGAAAGACCCTGCCCCTGGGCGCCTGGCAGCCCCAAAAGGTTGGGGACCACTGGTAAGGTACTACAAGACTACTCATTGTTTTTAAAGTTACAGACTCAGGCTACGTCTAGACTATAAGCCTTTTTCGAAAGAATCTTTTTCGAAAGAGGCTTTTTCGAGAGAGCATCTAGACTGCAGCCACTTATTTCAAAAAAGCAAGCCGCTTTTTTGAAAGAGAGCACCCAGGCAGTCTGGATGCTCTCTTTTGAAAGAGCCCTGTTTGCATTCTAGAACGCCTTTTTTCAAAAGAGCACTTTCGAAAAAAGGCGTTATTCCCCATAAAATGAGGTTTACTGCGGTCGAAAAAACCGCTGTGTTCTTTCAATTTAATTTCGAAAGAATACGGTGGCAGTCTAGACACAGGGGAAAGTTTTTCGAAAAAAGGCCACTTTTTTCGAAAAAACCCTGTAGTCTAGATACACTCTAATATGGCTACCCCTTTGAGTTGTAAAATAACCTTTTTGTCTTAGCGGTTGATTGAACAAGAAGTAGGACTAAGTGCACTTGTAGGTTCTAAAGTTCTGCACTGTTTTTTTTACATAATTTCACTCAAAAACAAATCTACATTTGTAAGTTGCACTTTCATGTTAAAGAGATTATACTACAGCAGGGTTTTTCAAACTTCAGGTCACAACTTGTCTGGGTAAGCCATTGGCAGGCCGTGAAACACTTTGTTTACCTAAGCGTCTACAGGCACAGCCATTTGCAGCTCCCATTGGCTCCAGTTCACCATTCCTGGCCAATGGGAGTTGCAGGAAGGAGCTATAAAAGCTGCCACCTTCCACAGGCTGTCACAGAGTCAGAGAAACTGGACGCAAGCAGGACCTGAGGGGGCATGGCCAAACCATGCAGTTCCAAAATTTGGATCTTCCTCCATGTACTGCACAGAGAGAAAAGCATCAAGATATCAAGAACTATGGGTGGCATTGAGCTACAGAAAGAGTGTTTAAAATGTAACGTCTAAAACAACTTTACCAAGAATCACTTGGTGAGCCTTCTTCAAAGCGAGTATTGCCTACTGTTTCCAATTCAGTCAACAAAAACTGCACAATTAAGTTATTGCTTTTCTTCTTTTTAATTTCCATCTGGTAAATTTTTTCAATTCTGCAACAGAAACAAGATAAATTTTGGTAGGACTATAGTAAATTCTAAAGACAGGTACAAAATTCATTTTGCTTTTTTATAGCAAATTCACAACAAAATAGGGATTGAGATGGCTTTTTATGACTTATTCCGTTCTAAGAACACAGAATTCTTTGTCAAACCACTTTTCATTTGGATAGGCCTTGAGCAAACTCAGCTTTTAATAGTCCAAAACGCCAAAACAAATAAGGCAAGACCTGGCTAAACTGAAGGAACAATGATAGTTCTAAGGTCCTTTGTCTTATTAAAACACAGTAGAATATTTCTCAGAAGGGTAGCTGTGTTAGTCTGTAACTTTAAAAACAATGATCGGTCCCTGTGGCACCTTAGAGACTAATAGGTCATGAGCTTTTGTGGGTAAAACCCACTTCATCAGCTTTATCACTTCATATTTTTGCTCATCTCTAAAGTACCACAGAACTGCTCGTTGTTTTTAAAATAGAATATTGTTAAGCAATCCAACCTTTCCTTTGGTAACACACATTCATTTCTAAAATCTTAGTCATGAGGGATCAGACATCAAAAAACCAGTTAATTCTCATTATTTTCCCACTTGAATTTTGATATGATTTTAGTACCAATCATCTGAAGAATCCCTAGAACTAGAAACTGAATGCTTTATTAGCATCTCAAAGCTTGGAATATCAGCTTCCAAATCTTTAAAGAATTAAATTCTCCCCCTAGATAGGTCTCACATGAGGCCTATAGCACCACTGAAATCCCCCACAAGGCCTATTTTGAGGGGTTGTGCTATGTATAGACCTTGTGCTGGTCTTTTGCTCAGGGATTAATTTTACCCGTTTTGCTGGACCAATATCTGTTTTCAAGGCCTGTAAACTTTTCCATTCACTAGTCCTACGTGGCAAAGAAAATGCTTTGGTCCCAGCCATTTTTGTTCAATTCTTGTCCTCTTTGAGACATCCAACTTTTTTTTTTTTCAATGAAGACACCTGTGTGCTAAGAAGTAGTTTGAATCCAACAACTCAAATCACACAGGGTAGTTAATAGCCATTTTAATGATTTATTATTGTAGGGGGAAGGGTTAAAAGGTTTGAGTCAGCCTGCTTCACACCTGCCAGGTGTGAACTATAAGACTGGCCCAGCCTGCACCTTTCCCCCTTTGTTTTAAGGACACACCTAAAGCAGACTCCCTGAGGAGACTTTTCTTTTGCTAGTCCAGTGAAAGCTGGATTCATTTGCCAGTCCAGCTGGTGGCTAAAGAGTTGAAATCACTGAGAGCTGAAATCACTGGTTTGGCTGAGAGCCAGACCTATTGCAGCCAGTGAAGTGGCGGTGACCAGTGGCGTGGCATGGAACGGCGGCAGGCGAGGAGTAACCACCAGCGGCGGCAGCAGACAAGGAGCGGTGGCAGGCGCCCAGCGGAGCATCCAGTGGTGTGGGATGAGACAGCTGGTGGAGCGTGGCAGAGTTTCGTATAAGGTGCCCCCATCTATCCCCCCACCCCTATTTCTACCCAGGTTGGGAGGTGAAACCCTGTGGGTGAACTTTGGGACTCTGGGTGGCACGGACCAGGGACAGAGACTTTTGGGGTGTCGGACTCTTTGGACTTCGGGCGATTCTTGGCGGAGGGGGGGGGGGAGAGCTTGGCTCATGTTTGGGTTATGAACTCTGTTTGTGATGTTTTCCCCAAATTAATGCCGTGTGACTCCTCTCTCTGTTTCATTAAACGTTTCTTTCCTACACTCAGACTCAGTGCTTGTGAGTGGGGAAGCATTGCTTCTCAGAGGCACCCAGGGGTGCGTGAATTTCCCAGATTACTGGGTGGGGGCTCGAGCCAGTTCTATGTGAGATGGACCCCAAGATATTGAATCCAGCCCTGGTTACTGCCAGGCCTACCCGGCAGAAGGGTTACATTATTTATTTCTAGGAGATGTTCTTGTGACTTATGGCTCATGAGGCAGTCCAGCATTTCTACCTCCATCTCTCCAGTGATACATTTTTTGCTCCACAATAGTCTGTGTCCATGACAATAGCATCTCTTTCAATGGTTTTATGTCAGCTGTTGTCCTGCTCTTTTTCTTCTTCTGGCAAGTGGTATCCAGCCAAGGGTTTGTCTAGAAACTTTTTTTAAAAAATCTGCACGTGTTCAAACCACTTCAGCCTTCTTTCTTGAATCACAGACTCTGAAGTTTGTGCTTGTGGGATAAAATAACCAAACACCAACTACTCTCAGAAAACACTGCTGATAAAATGCATTTAGTTTTCTGTTATGGGTTTCTAGCATTTGCCATATTTCAGTATCACCTGTAAAGTCAAGAGTTTGAAATTTTCTTTTACTCCTCATAAGTCTTGTATCTTCCTTTGATGTTGTTTGGAAATCTCCCTAACATCCTCAGCCATGAAGAGTGAAGCAAAGAATTTAGTGTCTCCACAATGACCTTCCTATATAGGTGGCCCCTTTCCCAAAAGTTTCCCCAGTTCCTAATATATCTAAACCCTTCCTCCATACGTCATCCTCTCATCCACACATTGAGACTCTGAGGTTCTACATGCCTACCTGGCCCTGCGCGTGGAACTGAAAGTATTTCAGAGAATGCTACATAGGGGTCCTGGATTTTAATCTCTTTCCCAGCAGCCTAAATTTCTGGCCTCCAGAACCTCTCTCCTACCCTTCCTTATGTCATTGGCACCTACACATACGAGCACTACACATAAGTCTATCTAGATGTCTCAAGAGATTCGCAACCTTCACACCAGGCAGGCATGTCACCATACAGCTCTCCCGATCATCACAAACCTAATGGTCTATGTTTCTAATGATCAAATCCCCCATTACTAACACCTGTCTTTTCCTAATGACTGGAGTTCCTTCCCCTGGAGAGGTATCCTCACTGCGAAAGGATATCACAACATCATCTGGAATGAGGATCCCAATTATGGGGTGGTTTCCCTCTGCTCCAATTGAATGTTCTCCTTCCATGAGTCTTTTGCCCTCCTCAACAGCACAGGGCTGTCTGACTGGACATGGGACAGTTCCTCAGTGTCCCAGAAAACCTCATCTACTTACCTCTCTGCCTCCCTTTGCTCCTCCAATTCAGCCACCTTGGCCTCCAAAGCCTGTACGTGGTCTCTGAGGGCCAGGAGCTCCTTGCATTGAATGAACATATAAGCCCCCCGTCCATAGGGCAGGTAATCATAAATGTTACATTGGGCGCAATAAGCAGGATAACCCCCATTCTGCTGCTGGGCTTCTGTCCACTTTCTCTCCTACAGATAATTAAATTCTCGATAGGGTTTTTACTTAAATCAGGTAGTTTTGGTTTTAGTTTAGTTTAAAAGTTTTAAAGAATGCCAAATGTATCTATTCCCTTTAAACACCCCCTCTTAGCTCCCTGTTAGCTGCTCCTGTTCACTAAGCTCCCTGGTCACTTACTAGTGGGCTTTATACAGCCCTGGCCTTCTGGTAGCCCCCGCACCCTGGTTAAGACTTGACCAATGAACAGAGGGTTATAGATTTCAAATCCTCAGTAAGAAGCTTATAGCTTCCAACTGCCGGCCTCAGCACATGGTCCTTCAAACAAACAGCTCAGCACATGGATCTCCAAACAGACAAACACAAGATCAGCACACAGTCTTTCAGGCAACCAGTAAGTAACCCCCAGTACAGCCAGCTACTTCTACAGACAGCCACTTAGCCCAATGATCCCATAATTGCTCCTCCTTCACCTGAAGAGCTCCCTCATGAAACTCCCTGTTAGCTGCTTCTATTTGCTACGCTGTACTTCATCTATGCTCATGTTAATTATGTTCAACAGTATACTATAGAAAACTTGTCTGTGTTCTAAAGTAGTTTTTTTTCCTTGCCAGTTATTATGCACCCTTAAGTTGCCTTTCTTTGGTAATTTATAGAATACATCTTTCTTCTGATCTCCTAGGCAGAACTCTTTCCCTCAAATCATATTATAAAATTAACAAATTTAAAATGCTACCTGTTTGATCCTCAGTTGAAATACATGTAACACAGACTCCAAATCCTATTATCAATTACTTAAATTACCATGCCCCCTCTCAGTGAGTTAGAATGCATACATATTTCAAATTTCAGCTCTTATACAATTCACTATACATACTCATCTAATTTTCTGTTCCAGAATGTTATCCTTTCCCTCATGGCATCTAATTTCATAAAGAACTTTCTCTCAAGATTTGACTCCTCACTGACTTCATCCGCGTTCTCACTATCATCAATTGATTTTTCCATTTCCAGCATTTTATTCTTAATAGATTTGTTGCTCTGTATTTGTCTTGATGTCTGTAGCAATGCAAGTTCACGTTCCAGCTGTAAAAAAAAAAATACATTAGGATTCAAATGCAATAAGTGAAGATATGGTTGAAAAATACAGTATTTGTTTTTCCACAGAAGATAAGCCTTCTAGCTATATACAGTAAAACTCCAGTGGTCCGGCGCCATCTGGAACCCGGAACTGCTCCGGGCAGCTGGACAATTGGAGCTACTCTGCCCCCGGCTTCCCCAATTCAGCCGCTGCTGAAACAGACCAGCGGCTGACTCTGCGAAGTTGGGGGCAGAGAAGCTCTGCCCCGGGCTTCCCGGAGTCAGCCGCTGGTGAGTTTCAGCAGCGGCTGACTTGGGGACGCTTAGGTCAGAGCAGCTGGGGTGCTTCCGCATTGGTCCCGCAGCGCCGAGGGGCGCACTCCCCCCACTCTACCCCAGATACCTCATAGCCCCCCCCCCCCATCTGACATATCTGATAATCTGGTACCACCTGGGCCCTAAAGGTGCCGGATTATCAGAAGTTTACTGTACTACAAAGTGACTGTGAAAATATTTACCAGAAAATTAATTTAATAAAGCAATAATTTTCTTTTTTTAATGGCATTAACATTTTCTTGTTTATTTAGTGAAATAATTCTGCAATTTGTAACAAGTTACTTGGAACAAGTAAAAACATGCATCGAACAAGGCTTCAGTAATAAGAGATCGTGCAAAGTTGAAACTCCCACTTATTCAGAACTAAATACATATCTGGCCTATAGTAAATTATATTATAATCAAGAATACAAGACAATGATTTCCTGATAAACATTCAAATTTAAACACAGTAGTCTTCCTCCCTTTCTTGTTGGATATCTTCAGCTGTTATGGACCTTTATCCCCTTATATTGTCATGTCTATGAGGTTATGAAAAATATTTCATTTGAATTTGATACCCATGACCTAGAATTAGGAATGTTGAGGGCAGGCTCTGTACAATTTCCCCCACTTAGGGCTTGAAACTGGAGTGTATAGAAAAGGCGGAGAGGGGATATGCTCAATAGGGGTACATGCAACAATTGCATGTTCTATTAAAAGATAAACCCACTCTTTACTTTGAGCTAATCTCTGCAACAACACACACCTTTTGTCATGGGCACTCAGCACTGAGAAGGATGTGGGTTGAAGACGTAAAACCATGCTCATTTTAGAGCAAAGGGGCCAACCTTAGCTCTAGTCTAATGAGGTGCCCAATACTTATTGGAGGGTGGGGGAAATCAGTACTTCAGCAGAAGTAAAGCTAGGGTTACACTGCTCCATTACTAACCAAGATGGCAAATAGCTCCACTTTGACCTGAGCATGCTCACTGACTTTTCCAATGCACCAGGCTGAAATCTTAGCCTTGTTGATTTCAATGAGGCCAGGTTTTCATCCCTCTCACTATCCCCCATCCACGATTGAACCCTTGGCACTACAATGCTGACATACAATTTCCTTGCCATTGCAATCCAGGAGGTCTTTAGAGCAGCACTACAACTGAGATTTAGGTAAAATCATCTTAAATGAAATTCATGCCTGTATTATGGGATGGCACATGTATCATGTAAGTAACAACTGAGTCCTCAACATAGGGTTTGAGTAAGAGGCTTTGTGCTGGCCCTCTGCAAAAGGAGGAATTTTACCTTTTGTGCAGAAATTAGTTGAAAAATTAAGGGTCCAAAAATTCTTTAGAAATGAAAACATTTCCCTCTTATTTTTAGCATTAATTTTAGCATTTTAGACTTAAATTGTGTAGTGATTTCATGTTGAGTTGGCGTTTTTATTTGAAAGGTTGCAAACACACTTTTATCATTCAAACCGCACTGCAGTAGAAACAGAGGACCACCTGCCACTGAGCATAATATACTGTAAACTGACCAGTGAATGCAACTATGTGATAGGAGATATCATACAGGTGCACTCATTCTGTGAACTAACTTGTTTATTGTGTGGCAATGAGAGTGGGAGTTGTGTGTGGGGGTGGGTGGGTTGTTTTGGGGGGGGGGTTCAACTTTTCAGTTCAATTAAAAAGAAGATAGGAATAAAAGCAAAAAATACTGAAATGAAACTTCTTGAAATTTTTGTTTCAGGACTAATGATTTCAGCATAGCATACTATCAGCGAAAAGAGACTGCTCATTTAATCACATTTTTGAAGAAGTACATTTCATTTTGCAACTTTTGGAGGACATGGGAACTTTTAGCTCACAATATTTTGGTAGACACCTGAAAGCTGGACAAGTTTACAACTAGGTCTACTACACATCTGGAAACAAGACGACAGGCTTACCACTCACCAACTAAGAATCTGATCCAAAGCCTGATGAAGTCACAGAAGACTTTCATGTCAAAATCATGCTGAACTTTTTGTGATACTATGAATATTTACACCAAGATTTTCAAACCTCATTGCCTGAAGTCAGGCTCATAAACCCACATTTAAAGGCCTAAATAAGTGCATTGACTTTCCAAAGTACTCAGCACCCTGTGAAGAGGTGTCCACCCCACACTGGCAAAGGGTTAAAAATGGCCCTAAGGAGGTTGCACAGAGTGCTGAGCACTATGGAAAATGGGTGCTGGGAGCAGCCAATCTGAGAGAGGTTGCCAGAAGCTGCCAATCAGGACCCAGCAGGTCTATATAAAAAGAGCTATGGGGCCTAAGGCAGTCAGTTGCTACTAGGAGCCCAAAGAAAAGAACTGGGCTCCTAGAGGCTGCAGGAGAGTAATACCTCAGACAGGGCAGCTGCTAGCAGGTACTAGGGGAGCTAGAGAGGTACCTCTTGGCTAGCTGCTGGGCCCTGAAGGCTTGAGGCCCTGAGAAGAGGGCAAAGAAAGTCTGGGAGCATGGGGAAGTGGCCCAGGAAATGCAAGCAGCACTGGTGAGAAGTTAAGGAGAGGCCGTAGGAGTTATAGGGACTCTGGGCTGCGAGCCAGAGTCGTGGGTGGGACTGGGTCCCCACCATTCACTAATTGAGATCTTCCCTCTCCCTAAAAGAAATCTGATGAGGTTCAACAAGGACAAGTGTAGAGACCTGCACTTGGGACGGAAGAATCCCAAGCATTGTTACAGGCTGGGGACCGAATGGCTAAATAGCAGTTTAGCAGAAAAGGACCTGGGGATTACAGTGGATGAGAAGCTGGATATGAGTCAACAGTGTACCCTTGTAGCCAAGAATGCTAATGGAATATTAGGGTGCATTAGGAGGAGCATTGCCAGTGTAACCCACACATCTAGGCTGTGTCTACATTGACAAGATTTTGCGCAAAAGCAGCTGCTTTTGTGCAAAAACTTGCCATCTGTCTACACTGGCCGCGAGTTCTTGCGCAAGAACACTGACGTTCTAATGTAAGAAATCAGTGCTTCTTGTGCAAGAACTATGAGGCTCCTGCTCAGGAATAAGGCCTCTTGTGCAAGAGGCCAGTGTAGACAGGCAACATGAATTTTTTGCTCAAGAAAGCCCGATGGCTAAAATGGCCATCGGAGATTTCTTGCACAAGACAGCATCTACTCTGGCACGGATGCTTTTGCGCAAAAGCACATCTCTTGCGCAAAAGCACATGCCAGTGTAGATGCTCTCTTGCGCAAATACTTTAATGCAAAAACTCTTGTGTTAAAAGTATTTGCGCAAAATCTTGCCAATGTAGATGTAGCTAGTGTGGTTACTGAGCAATGCAAGTGGTACCGAGACCACAGCAACAGCTAACATCAAGAGACCTCTACAGCAGGGGCTGGGAGCCAGCTGGCTTTTAGTTCAGAGCGTAGAGGCTCCTCTACTCTGCTTCAGAGGTCCCAGGTTCAAATCCGCTTGGTGGCGGTTATACCGGCAGATCCAGAGAAGTGATTATTCGCTTTTATTCGGCTCTGGTGAGGCCACATCTGGAATAGTGTTTTCAGTTCTGGGCCCCCCACTATAGAAAGGATGTGGATGCATTGGAGAGGGTCCAGCAGAGGGCAACCAAAATGATTAAGGGGCTGGAGTGCATGACTTAT
Organism: Pelodiscus sinensis; assembly: GCF_049634645.1. Classification (NCBI taxonomy): domain Eukaryota; kingdom Metazoa; phylum Chordata; order Testudines; family Trionychidae; genus Pelodiscus; species Pelodiscus sinensis. The sequence goes on along the minus strand of NC_134714.1, from coordinate 12,626,712 downwards.
GAGGAGAGGCTGAGGGATTTGGGTTTGTTTAATTGGGCAGAGGCGGGGGGGGGAAAGATTTGATAGGAGCCTTCAACTTCCTGAAGGGAGGTTCCAAAAAGGATGGAGAAAGGCTGTTCTCATTAGTGACAGATGGCACAACAAGGAGCAATGGTCTCAAGTTACAGTAGGAGAGGTCTAGGTTGGATATTAGGAAAAACTATTTCACTAGGAGGGTGGTGAAGCACTGGAATGGCTTCCCTAGGGAGGTGGTGGAATCTCTATCCCTAGAGGTTTTTAAGTCTCAGCTTGACAAAGCCCTGGCTGGGTTGATTTAGTTGGGATTGGTCCTGCTTTGGGCAGGGGGCTGGGCTTGATGATCTCCTGAGGTCTCTTCCAGCTCTATGATTCTATAAAAAGGAGAAAACACAAATAGCAACATGGTCCAAGGATCGAATCAGGAAGAGGATGCTACAGTACTTGGGCTGAGGCAGATCTGCAGATGTTGATGGTGATGGGCAAGGTATCACCGAGAGAGGATGTGCCAGCTAGCAGAGCTAATCCCTGTGACCTCCAGCAGAAGGCATCGCACTGGTGAATGAATTCTGTGAACACCCACAATACTTTTAAAATCAGGTCATTTATTTAGGTTCCTAAATATTGATTTAAGAGCCTTGACTTTCAGCAAGAAGTGTGAAAATCTTCATCTAGGAAATTTACAAACTAGTCTATCATGTTTGATTACATCAGGCACATAACTCTTCTTCACTCTTTAGGTCTAGATTAAAGCTTCTAGGTTACTCCACCATGATAGCTGACTCAAGACTGCATGAAAAATAGCTAGAGGATCCAATTAACATTAACAACTTTAACCACTGACATATGAGAGAGTAAAAATAACCTTCCCCTTATTGCATTGTAAAAATAGCTCCTAAAAGTTACATTTCCATTAAACTGCACTATTCAGGAACAAGTCAGTCCTATGAGCATCAAAAATCCAGACAGTCTAACTATTCCTTTCTGTGCAATTTAAGAGTACAAATCCCTGATCAAAATACTAAAAACATTTAGATATATGTAAGAAGCAAAAAGGCTGGATTATTTTTAAATAGGCATATTTAAAAATAGCTAACTCATGGTACAAAGACTTATTATAAAGTAAAAAGAGTGTAGACTGCAAAAGAAAAATGTTTTACTGTTTAGGATTATCTGGGACAGCAACAAAATCTGTAACTCATTAACTTATTGCTTGTACTGTATTTAAAGAATAGGAAGATAACATTTTAGCCTTAAAATTAGAAACTGCAACTTGAGCACAGCCTGTTGAGGATTACTGAAACTGCAACACAAGTAATTGTTCTTAAATAGAGTTTAGGTATTTGAATAAACAACAGGGCCTTCTTACGGTAAGTTTTCCAATGAGTTAATCAACCAATCAGTCCCTAAGAACATTGGCTATATTCTGCACTCAGTCACACTGCCCAACCCAAATGGGTATTACTAAAGGCAGGATTTAGCCACATCTACTATATATTTGAGAGACTGTCTGTCCATCCATCGCATCTGATTATTCTAGAACTCCACCTAAATGGTAAGAGCTAGGACCATCAGTATACCACTTCCTCTTATCATTACTTAAAGCAAGGTATGGGTTTGGTTGTGCCAGGAAAACTGGATGTGCTTAGAATGGGACTTCTCATAAAATCATACATAAAAGAGACAATCATCAGGCAGGCAAAAGGGGCTGGCTGGGTGCACATCCACACATACATCCAGGAGTGTCCCAGCCGCCCATCTCCCAGAGGTGCGTCTACACAGAAATTATTTTGGAATAATGGCCGTTACTCCAAAATAATTATGTGAGCTTCTACACAGCAATTCCATTATTTTGAAATAATTTCAAAATAACAAATGGCTTATTCTGAATTCTATAAACCACATTCTACTAAGAATAATGCCTATTCCAAAATAGCTATTTCGAAATAAGGAGTGTGTAGACGTTCAACTTCTGCTATTTTGAAACAGCCCCTTACCAGGGCCATTCTAAGTTATTCCTCCTGGGGCTTTAAATCGAGATAGCACATCTACATGGGAAGCCTGCCGAAGACTAATTTTGAGGCTTCCGGACAGTGTAGACGTGATATTTTGAAATAAACTATTTCAGAATAACTATTCTGGAATAGCTTATTCTGAAATAACTGTGCAGTGTCGACGTAGCCCAGGTGTCCTTTAGGGAGGGCAAAAGTGGAGTTGAAGCTTCCACCACCCCAATTCGTACGGGGACATAAGTGGTTGTTTCTCTTCATCGTGGAGCAAGGGGAAAGTGCACAGGTTGCTGCATTGCTCACTTTGCTTGTGGAGTGCAAGGGGCAGACTAATCTCTTCCTGCTCCAGCCAAGGTTATGCATTCCTCCCCCAGCTATGCCCATGGGTGCTACAGCAGCCATAAAGAGTTGCTTCTCACCTAGCCCCAGGCTTCTGTGCTGAGAGGGGGCTGGAATAATCCTTTCTCCCCAGAGTAGCCTGCATACTGAACCCCTCATTCCTAGCTCCACCCCAGAGTAATAATTTAAATGAAGCATGTATATTTTCAATGTATTTTCAAAAAACAAAAATTGAATTAAGGAACCGAGCAACGCCAATTAAATCTTCTAGTAAGCTTATAAAAGAATTTCTTCATCCTAAACCGTATCTCCTCCCACAATAGACATTAACATTTCTTACAAAGGATGCATATTTTTGTTGATGTTTAAAAGTATTTAAACTTACATGTTTCATGTTGCAGCTGAACAATTTTATGCGATCTTCTGGCAATTTCTGAAGTTTCCATTTTCTTTCTTTTAGCTTTTCAAGTTCCTCATTGAGCTGCCTATGAACACTCTTTACACGCATATTATAGTACATTATCTTTTTCATCACTGTAGCCTTCCAGTGTCAGGAAAACAGGACAAGTTATTTGCCAGAATAAAGTTAGCAAAATATGACTGTTACCACATGCTGTTTTCTAGCAATTCAGCAAACTCGTGACATTACATTTTATATTTGATTGGCTCCTACAATTAACATTTTAAAATAATCATATCAGGTACTCGATTTTTATGGCATTGTAAGAGCTTCATTCATTTCATTTTGGGGAGGTTGTTTTCATTTTCTTTGTGATGTTCCCAGTGCACTTAAATGCAGTATTGTTTCAATCAGCACTGCGTTAATGAATGCACAGTAGGGAATCTTTAGTATGCACCAAAATAAATTACATGGACCAATTAATACACAGTATGTTTGTACATTTAAAAAAATCACACCTGTAGCTCTCATTACTACTACACATGGGCATGCTCTTAGAGACAATTCACTATTTCCAGGGTTTTTCCAATGTTTATTGGAAAAACACTGATTTAATTTTTGTAGTATCTGGGATGTTTCATCAGTATTTATTGGTTACAGCTGAAACATCAGAAGCCCTCGATATTGTATGCTGTTAGGTTAGCAGAGTTCAATTTTTACTTTCTTATGATTTCAATTGATTTGTAAGCATTTTTTCTATTTTTATCATTTTAAAGTTTCTCAGTTGCAGAAAATATGTGGGATAGACAATAGTGGAGGCCAGACAATTATTTAATGATTATATACACTGACATTCAAAGAGTGAAAGCTTTATAACCATTAAAACACAAGTGCTCAACATCATGTCAAAATATACAAAAGAAATATCCTTAAATCGAACCCTAAGTTCCTTAAGCAGCATTTTACTTAATTTGTCTAGCTGTAATTCATCATTCTTATCAACAAAAATATTTTTCTCTCTCTGTGTGCTCGCGCGTGCTTTAACTGACATTTACCAATAAAAATCTAATCCTTCCTAGCCTATATATTGCTATTAGATGACTTGTCTTCAAGTTAAAACATTATAGTTGTTTAAGAATGGTTTTAAAAAATGAAAAATAAGAGGGTTTTTTGTCCATTTCTAAGGAGAGTTAAGCTCGACATATTTGATTTTTAAAACCACTTTACTTGGATAGGATCATAATCAGCAGTAGCTTCATAACAGGATGAGCCACATAGAAAGGGGAGGACAGAACTTAAGGATTTGCTAGAAAGACTATATGGAAACAGTATATGAAAACACTAATAAGCTTTTTTATTTTTAAAACAATGTCATGCTTGATTTTCAGTTCACCTTCTTGTAGTTATTGCTATTCTATGAACTGTAATCTGTTTACAGAATACAGATGATAAAGATTGCCTTTATAGAAGTATTAGATTCTTTAAATAATGAAAAAAATATATAAAAAGGACTTGCAATCAATTTTCAAAAGAAGGGAATGGCTTCTACCACTACAATAACATTGCCTCTCACCAACGAAGAAAGGTGGCCAATAATACAAACCTCAAGCATTCAAAAATCATGAGCTGGGCCTTCTAAAATCATGAGATTAACAGTAATAATAAAGACTGTCCTAATTTCTTTGCTTTCAGGTTCTGTTTGTTTAGGTTTTATGTTTTTTCTCCTCATGTGTAGTAGAAACTTACTTTTAAAATTAATGCTGAGATTCTTTCATAATCATTCACTGGATATTGTGAGACTCATGATAAAAATCTCAAAAGCTGGCAACACTGCATGGTATTCATTTTGATATGAACACCTCAATTTTGTTGGCTGAAAGACAGATCTTGGGCAGTGGAGGTGTATCATCAAAAACTAAGATAAACAGGAAAAGCGGTCACAAATATTGTTGGAATAGCCATGTGGTGAAAATTTTACCCTTACCTCTGCCAGGACCTTGATTTGTTTTTCAGACACATCATATGTATCCAGCCTTTCAAGCTGAGGCATATGATACAGCACATGTGTAGCATAATTACAGAGAAGACAAATGGGGTTGGGGTCATACTGAGGATCATTCAGACTCAAATCTTTTAAATGAGGTAGGCTTGCTAAATTAGTGAGTTCCTGGAAAAAACAATAAAAATGGTAAATCAATAACATATTGATGATCTTTATTTCAATAAGTCTGCAGTACAGCATGAAGGCAGGTCATTACTTTTAATTACTAAGAGGATATATGCAACAGCAGAGGGAGCAAAATCAGGCAGATCTGGGGTAGTATTAAAGGAGTATCTGTATTGTTCTCTTCTTCTCCCAGTCCCCAGAAAAGCAACCTTTCATGGACTTTATTGGGATCAAGCTCCATACAGTGGAGAGAGACAAATAGGAACTGAGGAGTGGTCACTCTCTGTGGCAGCATATTCCCCAAACTTGTGAATTGTAGCAGGCAGTAGTTAACCCTGTACCATTAACTTACCTGTTTTCCCCTTGGTGTTATGGTACCAATACTCCAAGGCCATTTTCAACTGGTTGCAGTGAATTTACATGTTACAGGGAGCTTAGGGTCTGGCTACATAAGTTCAAAATCAGAGAGTTACTTGTCTTGTTGATGTCTGAATCCAAGCTACTGACCTGATAGCAAGCCCTTTTCAAGGTAGTGAAACAGACATCTGAGACCAAGAAAATCCAGAAAAAGAAAGTCAACCCAGGTATATCTTGTCAACCTGCTCAAGGCCAGGAAAGGAAAAGACAACGTCCTCATAGCCCTGTTCCCTCCCAAACCTGAACTTGGGCTGAACTATGTCCCAATGCCTAGAGGGAAGGATCTGCAACCCAATCGAGAGCAGTAAGTATACTAGTTATTTGAATCCTTCCCCTGAGGTGTGTTCAGTGGTACTGGGTGGACACACCTGATGTTTCATCATATAGATGCTGACTCCAGGCAGATGGTACATGAGAGCCTACAGCCACTCCCAAACAGAATGTGGGAGAGCCATGTTAGAACTAAGAATTGCTGAAGAATCACACAGTGAATGGGGAAGACCCATTGTGTTAATGCCCAAACAGAATAGGCTGATGTGGTTCTATATTGATTTCTGAAAGATGAAAACAATTTTAAAGTTTGATATACGCCTCATGCTAGGGTTTGGCAAGGTGCTGCGAGGACTGGGGGCTGCTAAACATATAACTGCCCTTGACTTTATGAATGGATATTGGCAGATTCTCTTAACAACTGAAATTAAAGAAAAAACACCTTCTCCACCACTTACAAACTCCATGGATTTACTACCACCTTTCAGCAGTTAATGGACAGAGTACTATGACCATATTGATTGTATGCTGTTGCCTAACTGACTGTATTGTCATCAACCGTATGAAGCATGTTATCTTGGTATTACAGGCTCTTAAGGGGTGGGGTTGATGGCCAACCCAGCTAACTGGCCACTCACCTATTTAGGGTCTACATGGGAAGGCATGCTTACAATCTATCATGGACAAGGTATAAGCCCTAGCGGGCAGCCGCATCCCCTCCACAAAGAAGTTCACTATTTCTTGGGATTAACGGGGTGCTAGCAGTGATTCATTTCAAACCTCACTACCTTTATTGCCCCTTTGATAGACCTGCTTAAAGACCTGAATGCAAAAGAGGCCACTGAACCAAAAAAATATGACAAAATATTTAGAGCACCGTAAGATCAGGTTATCTGGGAACAAGTGCTATTCCACTCAGATTTCTCAAAGGCATTTATCCTGCAAACAGACATGTCATGCTTGAAACTCAACTATCTTAAGATGGAGAGGAAGCTTAAAAGGGAACAACTCCTCTCAGAACAGGGAGTAAGTCAGACCTACCCTAAGAGCTCCTGAACAGCAGTGCCAAATAAATCTATCTATGAGAAAGAAGACAGCCTGTTAGGCCCAGTTGGAGCTGAAAGTTTAGTTGTCTTTTCTTTTGCTATCTTATATTGAACTTGGAGACACAGGGAGACAGATGGTAGGAAGTAACCTAGGAAGGCAGCATCGGGTGCATTCCAGAGTGTCCGACACTGTTGTCTCATAGGGCCCTGGATTGGAAGTCTGAGTGGAGTACAAGAGCCTGGGTTCCCCTACCACTTGCCCTTTGTTGCAAGGAGCATAAATCTCAATTCCATTGCAACCCCCTTGAGTGAGGATAGGGTAAGAACACTGAAAATCCAGTAGTGAAGATCGGCTACATACAAGGGTTTGGAACTAGACTAAAAGCCCTTTCCACTGAGAAGGCTGGAAACTAGACTACCTGGCCCTCTGAGGACTATTACATATCCTTCCCCTCCATCATGTCCCTGTCCCAATCCTGTATCTTTCTCATCCCTAGCTCTTTGTTCCAGTCCCATTCTTCTCACCTATTAGTTTTATTCTCCACTCAGACTCCAATTTCCTCACACACCAGGCTCTCTTTCCTACTCACACTGCCCTTCTCTTCTGGATGCGTATCCGTCTCTATCCCCACTCTTGATTCCAGTTCCTCATTTCACGAGGAGTAACGGTAGTTCGAACTAGGAAGCCTAGTTCGAACTACCTAGTTCGTGCCCCGTGTAGCCGCGTTGCACGGGGTTCGAACCAGCGGGGTTTTAAAAATGGCGGCTCCCCGCTTATGCAAATGAAGCACGGGAAATTCAAATCCCGGGCTTCATTTGCAAGTGCGGTATGCCTACAATACCCCGCTAGTTCGAACTAGCGGAGTAGTGTAGACATACCCTCAGGCATTCTGCAGCAGCCTATCCCTGGGCAGGGTCCAGCTCAGAAGACACCCACAGTAACAAGTATTTCACTCTCACCCCCAAAGCTGCAAGCTAGTCTGTGCAACAGCACCACTCATCTACTCTCCCACTGCCTTGCAGTGTTACAGATACCCTAGATTTTCTTGCTGCCCTCAATTCTGCCCCAGTCCAAGCTATGTTCCAGCCCACTTCAGCCTTGTTTGGGCCCTATTTCAACCTTGCTCCAGCCCTGCACCTGCCTCTTGACCCTTGGACGGAGTCCAACCCAGCTTAAATCTTTAGCCTACTTCTGGACTCTGACTACAATCCTGATTAGGCTTGTCGGTGGATTCTGGTCCAGGACCTGGCTCTGGGACCAGTTTCAACACTGTCTTTGGCCTGGTCTCAGCTCTACATCTGGCTTTGACTCTTGGCTTGGTAGCTGTCCTTGATCGTCACTCCAACCACAAGGACTGGTCAACTAGGATCCAGAGCCTGATTGCTTCTGAGACTGAGGTGATGATTAAAAGAACATAAAAATATAATGCAAAGCCTGGACATACCTTGAAGGAACGTATTCTATTACCAGAGAGGTTTAATCTTTCCAATTTTTCATTGGGATCAAAGCAAGTTCCTAAAATAAAACACACAGGCAAACATAATTAAAGAGAACATGGTTGCACTTACTGTACTTGGCGAAGTACACATTTTCACCATAAATACAAGCTTTAGCCACAAAATAAAATTGCACACAATTCATTATTATAAGTAAATAGCTCTTATGGAAAGCAACCTTTTCTTTTTCTATGCAAAACCAAAGCGAACACGGAAAAGAATCTGAGAAAAATTAGCAGATTTATACATTTCTCTTTTGAAAAATGTAGTGCCCAATTTTACTCTCACTGAAGTCCTGATTCCCATATAGTGTACATTAAAGCCCATTTATACTACTCAGGAAGTGTAAAGAAGCCATGAAGTGGCTGCACACTAATTGATATCTATTTTAACACTGCTGAGACAGTGTTAAAGGGCTTTAATGTAAATGAATTAGGCCTGGAGAGTTTTGCCACTTGTTTCCATAGGAGTGGGAATGACCACACAGGGCTTGATCCTGTGCCATTCAAGTCATTAGGTGCTTGCCATGGATTTGAACTGGAGTGGAATCATGTAAATATACATTAGATTTTACAGCAAATAAGAATTAGTATGCAGAGATGCCAGGTTTCAAATAAATATCACCTACCAATTTTATTTATTAAGTTTCCAGCCAGATTGAGCTCCTTTAAATTCTGCAGAGTGTGCAATCCCTGTAAATATTTGAAAAGATAAAGCTTCAGTCTAATACAATATTACAAATGATGACGTTCCTATTAACTAAAAATCAGAAGGCAGATCATTCCAATTTAAGTTGGTAAGGGTCTGTCACATTTTTATTATTCAACAATCTTAACTTTTATTGTAAGCTTCATTTTGTTCTAGTGTGTAAATAGACAATGAATGCTGCTCAAAATGAATTAATTTGAAAAGCCTTGTAATTTATAATAAAATTAAAATAAACCCAGTCTAGCAGCTCTTTAGCTTCACAACTTTTAATCAAAAACCTTACAAAACCATGCCCTGTGTCATGGGTAATCTAACTTTTAGCATCAGCCCACATCTCAGCATTGGGACACCACATTAGGATGCAATACTGATGTCAGTCATTTCTGTGTGTGATGAAGATCATAATATCCTGGGATGAGATTCCAGCATTACTTATTGTAACACATCTAATAATTTTGCTAATGTACCCTGTTTCTTTTCATTTTCTTCCTGAGCCCTACCTCTTCAGTCACGTCTTTCTCTCATTTTCCACAACACCAATCTTCCCTTCTTATTTTATCCTATCTCCACCCTTGTCACTCCCTGTGCCAATACTCTGCCACTGTCAACTCTCCAGTATACTATTTTCTACCTGTTCCCATAAGTCTTTCCTATTTCTCCATTAGAGCACCTGAATGGATTGGGTTTAAATTTACCAGAAAAGTGGGCTGCCTCAGACTCTCCAGACCAGCCCCATTCTTCTTCTTCTTCTCACTAGGATTCAAACTTGTTTTCTTCCCACTCCTTATTCAATCTTCTATGCCCAGCATACTTAAGTATGTGTCAGCCTGACCAGTGAGTTGTGTGGTATGCTACCAATTTACTCCACCACCTCAGAATTTCTGTTTCCTGTAAAGCCCTCTGAACATAGTATGCAGATTCCAAGGCTCCTGGTTTAATTAGCCCTTATAGATATTTTCCTCCTCTCTAATCCTTCTTCGTAGAATCTCCCTCCACCTGCTATTCCTCACACTCCAATAGGAAGATGGGGATGGAGGTGCAGCTGTTGTCTCACTGAAAGTGGAGAGAGGCAGGTGTGTCCTCTTCTGACAGAAGGGTGTATTTTATGCCCTTTCCTTCCCTTTACACACCACAGCTCCTCCTACAGCATTCTCTGACTGAAAGAGATCTCATTTGCTCTGTGATGAGCACTCCATCCCAAAGGTTAGCAGTGCACAGGCAACCATTTATTTTGTAGAACTTGTACATATGAGCTACTTTGACATGACAACAGGAGGAAAGGAAGCAGTAACTTCAAAATGTTCTTCTGATATTGCCAGCCAATAGCAAGGACCACAAGACACACGGATGTGCTGAAGACTGCAAGCGCCCTTGGGTGAAGCCAAACGTTCTTATAAGTGAAAAAAGACGGAAGCTATTAAAAATTATCAGTTTGTTTCACTGAAAGTGGCTGCCCTTTGCTAACTAGAACTCTGACGTCTCAGAAGGGTAGCTATCTTAGTCTGGAACTTTAAAATCAACAAGTAGTCCTGCAGCACCTTAGAGACTAACAAAGGTATAGGACCATGAGCTTTCGTGGGTAAAACTCATAAATTGGCGTTAATCTGCTGAAGTGGGTTTTACCCACGAAAGCTCACGGTCCTATACCTTTGTAAGTCTCTCAGGGTATGTCTAGACTGCATCCCTCTGTTGGCAGAGGGATGCAGATTAGGCAGGTCGACATTAAATCCCTGCCTCATTTGCAAATATACCGTGCCTAATTTGCATAAAAATGGCCACCGCGTTTTGCCGACTCAGCATTTTGTCGGCAAAAAGTGGCAGCCTAGAGGGGGATCTGCCAAGAAAGAAAGCCTCTCTCGACAGATCCCGTAAACCTCCTTGCAGGAAGCATAAGGGATCTGTCGAGAAAGGCTTTCTTTCTCAACAGATTCCCCTCTAGACTGCCACTTTTTGCAGACAAAATGCTAAGTCAGCACAACGCATGGGCCAATTTCATGCAAATTAGGCACGGGATATTTAAATCCCTGCCTCATTTGCAACGTCGACCTGCCTAATCTGCATCACTCTGCCGACAGAGGGATGCAGTCTAGACATACCATAAGGTATCACAGGACTATTAAGTGTTTTTAGAACTCTAAGGGGTCCAATCTAACAAAACAAATTCATGACTGTTCAAGATGTTCAAATTCTAATTTCAGGAAACTATAGAGTGGATCAGAACATAACATAAGAATGTCAGAACATAAGAACGGCCGTACTGGGTCAGACCATAGGTCCATCTAGCCCAGTAGCCTGTCTGCCGATAGTGGCCAGCACCAGGTGCTCCAGAGAGGGGGAACCGAAGACAATGATCAAGCAATTTGTCTCCTGCCATCCCTCTCCAGCCTCTGACAAACAGAGACCAAGGACACCATTTTGTCCCCTGGCTAATAGCCTTTTATGGACCTAACCTCTATGAAATTATCTAGCTTCTCTTTAAACTCTATTATAGTCCTAGCCTTCACAGCCTCCTCTGGCAAGGAGTTCCACAGGTTGACTACACGCTGTGTGAAGAAGAACTTTCTTTTATTAGTTTTAAACCTGCTACCCAGACAGCAAGGACCTCTACAAAAGAGATCTCTCCTCTTCCTATGCTCTATACAGGCAGTCCCCGGGTTACGTACAAGATAGGGACTGTAGGTTTGTTCTTAAGTTGAATCTGTATGTAAGTAGGAACTGGCATCCAGATTCAGCCGCTGCTGAAACTGACCAGCGGCTGACTACAGGAAGCCCGAGGCAGAGTTGCTCTGGCCTGGGCTTCCTGGAATCAGCCGCTGATCAGTTTCAACAGCGGCTGAATCTGGATGCCTGGGACAGAGCAGCTGGGGCGCTGCCGGGTAGGTCCCCGCAGCGCCGCACCTCAGCGCTGCGGGGACCAACCCGGCAGCACCCCAGCTGCTCTATCCCAGGTGTCCCCAAGTCAGCCGCTGTTGAAACTGATCAGCGGCTGATTCCAGGAAGCCCGAGGCAGAGGAATTTAAACATTTAAACTGGGAGAAGTTCTCAGAGGGCTGAGGAAGCAGAAGGCTTCGCCATAGAATCATCATTTGCGGAGAGATGTATTTTTGCTTAACGGGGTTCTTTAAATCTCTGACTAATGGCTTATTCCCCTGTATCTCAGCTATGATACAGTTTTAGGCAATGGGGTTTTTTTTGTTGTTGTTCTGTTTTTTACCTTTTTTACCAAAAAGGAAATTAAATTGCAAAAAGGGCATTGCATGACATAATTCTGAGGTCCTGACAAAAGCCGTACCTGAAATCACCGTAATATGCCCAAGAAATGGAAGAGGTCCCAGAAAAGTGGGTAATTTTATTTATGTTATGTATATGCAGAATACCATAGCACATGCCATTAGTTCTTGATGATGTTTCAACCAAAACATTTCATGACTTTAGGCTTAAAACAGACCTTTATGTGGTTTAACAGTCTTAAAAGGTAGCTTGGTTTATAAGTTGCATTCAGGTTCCATAGGATCCATGTGGCATAATCAGAATGGATTAGCAAGAAGGAAATCAAAGGGGAAAAAAGACTTACCTGTATCACCTTAATTTGGTTGTTATTCAACCAAATAACCTCCAGCTTTGTTAGCGCCTCCAGATTTTCAATTGTAGAAATTTCATTGTAATATAGGTACAGTTTTTCCAAATTTGTGCAGTATTGTAGACCATCAATTTTCTGCAGAGGAGGAAGATGTATTAGTTCTCAATGAACAAGGAAGAAAGGCACTCTGCTTGTCAATATACTGTATATGTACACAGAACACTAGACAGGAAGATGGCAAGTCAATTCCTGGAGGGCTTAACTCAATGCCCATTACATCAATGAAAAGGCTCCCCCTCAAGTGAGCTTTGGATACAGCCCACAAAGGAAAAGCAGTAGCTGCTGAAGAACTTCTTGATGAAAGTTGAAGTGGTTCTTTTAAAATGAAATAATTTTCTTTGTATCAGTTTCCTATAAAATGATTTGAACTCTGTACTGTCATTTTTTAAAAAGTTATTGTACAAACACTAACATTGGGTTCCACAACACAAGAATATGAAAATTATCAAAAGAAGTAACTTAGTCACATCTAAAACAGAATCTTTTCTGATCTAACAACCAATGTGATTACAAATAATAGGCCAGATTCTGAACCATTTTCTCACATTGAGTTAGTTTTACCTTACTCCTTGAGAAGGCAGATTGACACCAATGGAGCAATGTGCTATTCCCTGTGAGCATGTCTACACTAGCATGTAATTTTGAAATAACTCCCAAAATAACAATTTTGAAATAGCGTGTCTACACTACAGGGAAGCCTCGAAATTAGTCTGAGGCAGACTACTTTAATGTGGATGCACAACCTCAACTTAGAGCCCCAGGAAGCACTGTGAGTAATTATTTTGAATGGCTCTGGCAAGTAGTTATTTTGAAACAGCAGCAGTGGAGCATTGACACTACTGCTATTTCAAAATTACTATTTTGAAGTAAATGTTATTCCTTGCAGAAAGCAGGAGTTATTATTTAGAAATAACCACTCCTTATTTTGAAATAACAGGCTTGGTAGTATGGATGCTCCACTTGCTATTTTGAAATAAGGAGCATTATTTCAAAATAACTCTCTAGTGTAGACTAGAGCTGTAAGGAAATCAGAATCTGATCACTTACTTGAAAAGAAAAATCATAGAGTTAACTTACTGTTAAGCAACATTCAGCAATCCATAGGTTTTTGAGTAATGGACAATACTCCAGGTCTGAAATCTTGTGAATGCTTTGTCCAACAAGAGTGAGAGTTGTTAAATTTGGGAAAAATGACATGCCTACTATCTTGGGATAACCTGAGAAAAACATCTCCAGTGTTGATGTTTCTGGTCCCTCTTGATCAATTTTCTCATAATATAATCCATTACAAGTGCACTGCAAATAAAATACAACTATTTATTGCCCTTTTGTATGGTATGAACATTAGTTTCTATGGCACGAACATTAGTTTCTATGGTATAAGAAATGCATTTTGCAGGAGAATGCCTAACTCCCATTGAAAGTCAATTGGAGATAAATGTTTAAATGTCATTAGTGCCCTTGAAAATTCCACCCCCATGCCCTTGTCTTCAAATACGTATGCCACTCTGTAATGTTTTTGAAAGCCACATCTGGGATACAGCATGTCCTCACTATAAGTCACCCTGGCATACATCTGTTCCACATTAAAGTTGTTGACGCTTGCGGGAACTGATGCATAGGAAATCCTCCCATTTCCTGCTCTTAAGTCACGTGGGAAAAAAAAAAAAAAAAGCACAAATGCAGGAAAAAAATTCTCCGCTTTAAGTTGTTTCGCTATAAGTCCAAGTTTTTTGGAACATATATTGGATTTATAGCGAGGACGGCCTGTATTATGTTTAGTTAGGTTTCACTCACAAAAAAAAATTCAGTTCTAGCCTCAAAATACATCTATTTCATTATCAAAATACCTAATTGCATCCTGATGTAATTATAAAATGCATCAAAATCTATTTCCATTAAAACTATATGTACATGATAAAAGGAACAGTATGCTAGTGGATCAGTATGCTAATTTTTCACTTCTGGAGCACTTGGTTCAAATGAACTATAGGGTAAGTCTATACTGTATATTTCTTTCAGCAGCGTGTAGAGTACACACTTGGGTAACCTCCCTACTATGGATATAAACAGCAACATAGATAGGGAGGCACTTCTAAGGCAAGTAGAATAAAGACACACCTGATGGGTGTGGTGTTGTACATGAGCACATACCCTTTACATGGCTCTCTATTTGCCCAAGCCATGCCTCCCTGTCTACACAGCTGTTTTAGCAAAGTAGTGCCCTGCTGCTGCAACTTTTCTCTGCCACAGACAAATTTCTCCTGCTGCCATGAAGGACTCTGATAGCTCCCTACTGCAACCCTTCTCGACAACTGGAAAAAACTCAGGCTATAAGGGAAACTTTCACGGACACATATTTACATCGCAGCATGGACGCAGCTTGCTACAGGCCGTCTTCACTATAAGTCCAAGATACATTCCAAAAAACATGGACTTATAATGAAACAACAAAGCAGGGAATTTTTTTCCCCACATCTGACTTCCATTTGTGCAAATTGGGGTGTGGTTTTTTTTTGCATGACTTAAGAGCGGAGAATGGGAAGACGTCTAACGCATCAGTTCCTACAAACAGCAACCATTTTAATGTGGAATGGATGTATACCGGGGCAACTTATAGTGGGGATGCCCTGTATTCACTGCAGCATGTAGCTACGTATACCCTCCATGCCACCACCAGAATAGCCATAGTAAATACAGGTCTCTGTGGAAAAAAAAGGTAACATAACATTTCATTAAAATATTAAACATGGCAAAAAGTAAAACATGACTTTTCCAAAAAAGAATACTGTTAGGCCTCTTCCTTCAGTATCTACTAGGTAAAATCCCATTAATTTCACCAATGTCCTGATCCAGCTCAGTCAGTGGCAAAGCATCCATTGACTTTCCTGGTGCAAGACAGACTTTAAGAACTTGTCTTGAGTAAAGACTGCAGTTATTTTGTTTGACTATGTTATGTCCATATATTTGGATATCTCTGTACTATACTTCAAACAAAAAGGACAAAGGGAAAACTACCTTGAAATTCTGCTTCCCTGCAGATAACCTCTTACAAAACTCTCACTCCTGGGACTTTTTTTCTTACATGGGACTAGCAGCCCACTATTCTTCGGTTTTTTGACCCTTGTAAACCCGTTGTCAATGTATGCCAAGTTCTGCCCTCTGAACAAACAGTCCATGAGTGAGAATTCTGCACTGAAAATATTAATAGTGATTGCTATTTTGAGAGTTTAAAAAAAATAAAAGCAAAAAACTTACCAACTCTTTAATTATTTCCTCTCGGTTCTGGTTTTGGTTATCACTTTGGATCATTGTCTGAGTATTTAAAAGTAATGATCATTGTAGAATATCTGCTTGAAAAAAAATGACAATTATCTGTTGTGTAGCCACCCCCATAATTTAGAAGCCTCAAATAAATTTGGGGAAAAAAAAATCTCAGTTCCAAATAGATACAGTTCCAGTAGGCAAGTCTTTCATGGGATAACAGTTATGTTAAATGAAAGAAAATAAGCAATGTCCTGAATGTTTGGAATAATTACTTTTTTCATTTATATGCATAGATTTTGAAGTCAGAAGAGACTTCAAAATTTAAGGTTGATCATCTAATCTGACATCTTGTAAAACACAGATCAAAGAATTTCATCCAATTACCCCAATAATGAGCCTGATAACTCATGATATCTTCTAGAAAGGCATTCAGTCTTGACTGGAAGACATCAGGAGATAATAGAATCCTCTACATCTCTTGCTAGTTTGTTCCAATGGATAATCACGCTCACTATTAAGAATTTGTGCTTTATTTTGCATTTGAACTTGCCTGATGTTAAGTTCCAGATATTGGTATTCATTGTGCCTTTCTCACCTAGTTTAAAGAGACCTTTACTAACTGGAGGAGTAGCTGAGTTAGTCTGTAAATACCGTATTTTCCGGCGTATAAGACGACTTTTTATACTAAAAAACATCCCCCAAAAATCGGGGGTCGTCTTATACGCCGGGTATAAACATACTGTAGCTTCGGCTACTGTGCACCCCGTCCCTGGGTGCGCCCGCGGACGACCCCGGCAGCGGGGGGAGGAAAGCAAGAGCCGGCTCGCTCCCCCGGCGGTGCAGCGCGTGCACCCGAGTCTGCCCGCCGCGTTTAAAAGGCAGCCGGACCAGCTGGTCGGGGCGGAAGCGGCGGAGAGCGTGGGGCCGGCCGGGGCGTCCCAGGGAGCGACCGCAGACGCCGGCCGGAGGAGGATCGCGGCGGGCACGGCTGGGAGCAGGGAGGCAGCCAGGGGGCCTCCGGGGATGACTGCGGACACCGGCCGAAGGAGGAGGCCGGCAGAAACCCCGGGCAGCGGCGGCGGGGGCAAGCGGGGAGCACGGAGCTGGCACGAGAGGCAGGCACCGCGGCAGGGCGACCCGGGGTGCCAAGGCGGCAGAGGTGGCGGAGGACGGTGACGCGAGGGGAAGAGAGTTCCAGACCCCCAGACGTGCACTGGACCCGGAGGCGAGGCGGCCCGAGACGCTGGCCCTTGGAGCGACACTTCCAACAGACCCAGAGGGGCCGTGAGTAGCCCCCCTGATGGGCGCCGGGTCCTCCCCATCCCAGATTACGGGGACTCTCCCCCAACTGGGGAAGCGGACGGCTTGTTGGGCGGTAGGTTGGTCTCTCCCAGATAAATGGGCGTAGACCGCAACCTAAACCCCCCTTTGCAAGCAAGCCTAGAGCAAAATTAGGGAGTGGGGCCTCCGTGCAGTCAACGCGAGGACCCGTCCCCACACGGGTTTGGGGGGGGGGGAGGGGGAGGCGCGCTATTACAACCTTTGCCAATCCGAGCAGGCTTTGTATGCATTAATAGAATACACCGCTTGCCGGGATTGGCTCAGTGCGGTACATACAGTATCAGCACAGGGACGTTCTGTATAGGGGGGTAGTCTTATACGGCGAGTATAGGCCAAAACCTATGTTTTACCTGGAAAATTAGGGTGTCGTCTTATACGCCCAGTCGCCTTATACGCCGGAAAACACGGTAAATTAAAAAACACACACACACACACAAGAATGGTCCTGTAGCATCTTAGTATGTCTAAACAGCAGCATTATTTCAGAATAACTGATATTCCAAAATACTACAAGCCTTTATTTCAAAATAATGTCAAGCTAGAGGACTTCTTACTCCGACTCATGGTAACCCTCATTTCACGAGGACTAAGGGAAGTCATAGAAAGAGCGTTCTTCCTACGACTTCCTGCTGTGTAGACAGAGCCAAAAGCTGAATTAAGCTATTTTGACTTAAGCTATGCAGTTGATGTAGATGAAGTTACGTAGCTTAATTCGACTTTAGCTCTGCTGTGTAGCTTTACCCTTAGAGACTAACAAAATATATAAATAGTATCATGAACTTTCATGTGCACTTCTTTATATATTTTTGTTAGTCTGTAAGGTAATACAGGACCATTGTTGCTTTACTAATCAGTATTTTCTCACTAAAACTAAAAAAGCAGTCATGTTAGCTCGTCACCTAATAAACTATCTTGTTAGCCTTTGAAGTGCTACATGACTGCTTTTTTTGTTTTACCAAGATCAGACTAACACAGCTACCTCTCTGTGACTATTTTCTCCATGTGAAGAAACTTATTCCTCTTCATCTTCTTTTTCATTAAATTCTTTAAGTTTCTCTCTGTAAGGCATTTTCTGCAGGCCTTTTCTGCCCTCTACAGTCTCAGTAATGCTGTATACAGAGATTAAAAATTACAGGCTGTCCCTGCTATAAATCATTCCAATACACATCTGTTCTGCACTAAAGTCATTGACAATTGTAGGAACTGATGCATTATAAGTCCTCCCATTCCCTGCTTGTAAATTGCACACTCCCCTCCCAATTTGAGCAAATGGAAGTCAGCCATGGAAAAAAAATTCCCCACTTTAAGTTGTTTCACTATAAGTCCAAGTTTTTTGGAACATATCTTGGACTTTAGGAATAGATAGGCACAGCCCATCTTCACTTTCTCACTACTCCCTTATTTATAAAACACTTTCTCCACAATATCACACTGGGAGTTCATGTTCAGTTTAGGCATGATGGTATGGGCTGCACTTGTTTTCCTAGATGTTGGACCGTACATTTCACTGCATTAAAACAATACAGTATCTGCCTTTTAATTTATTGCTCTTGCTGTTAATAAAATTAAAGGAAAGGCACTTTTAAATTAGTCATAAGCAGTGTTCCCTATAAACTGTACCCTTGGGCAGAGATTCAACTGCTTCCCAACTGATTAGCAGAGCACTCAGCTAGGATTTTAGTTTCTACTCATGGTCTACATTCAACATGCCGCGATGCACATAAAAATTCATTTTGCACATGAATGGAAAAAATTGAAGGGAATATTGGTCACAAGAAGGAAATGCCCAAATTAAGAGGTAAAGGACACACAAGCAGACATGAAAATATGCTGAAGACAAGAAAACAATGATGTCCTACTGAGAATGGATTTTTTTTATTACACACATTTTTAGGTGATTAGTCCATTAGCTAGCCCTTTATATTATCAGTTTGATATCAGAACAAACAATATTGCAATTTACATCACACATTTCCTCTCCCAGGAGAGGGGAATATTGGCATCAGGGGCTTGAATGGCTTCCTAGGAGTAGGCAGGTGTGTGTGGGCCAGGAAAGGGATACCCCTTTGGAAGTGAGGGGGAAGATGGAAAGGAGGATGCCAGGCATAGGACATATCCTTCAGAAAGGGAAAGAAGGAACTCCAGCAGAGCTTGGGAATGGGGAGGAGGGTGGGAAGGGAAGGCAGGTGAAGGATACCCCCAGAGAAGGGGAGCGAGGCAGGGGACAGCCCCTTTAGAAGAGAGTGGGAAGGGGGGCAGGTGAGGGGAACCCCTTATGGGGAGTGGGAAGGGGGCCAGGCTGAGGCTATCTTGGGGGTGAGAAGGGAGCCAGGTGGAGGACACCCCCATTGAAAGAGGATTGGAAGGGGACAAGCAGGGATCACCTTGGGGGAAGTTGTGGAAAGGCCAGGCAGGGGACCCCGGAGGAGGTAGGAGAACCAAGCAGCAGACCCCTGGGGGGATGGGAAGGGGACCAGGAGACAGACCCCTCAGGGAGTGTGGGAAGGGAGCCAGGTGGGGGATCAAGGAGGGATAGGGGAACTAGGAGGGCGACCCCTGGGAAGTGGGAAGGGAGCCAGGCAGGGGACCCCTCAGGGGGATGGGAAGGGGACCAGGAGGGGGATCCCGGGGGGGGTAGGGGAACCATGCGGGGGCTCCCAGGGGGTAGAGGAACCAGGCGGGGGCTCCCGGGGGGGGTAGGGGAACCAGGCGGGGGCTAGGCAGAGGATCCCGGGGGGGGCAGGGGAACCAGGAGGGGGACCCTCAGGGGGTACGGGAAGGGGGCCAGGAAGGGGACCCCAGGGGGGGTAGGGGAACCAGGCAGGGGCTCCGGGGGGGGGGGGGGGGTAGGGGAACCAGGCAGGGGATCCCGGGGGGGGAGGTTGGGGAACCAGGCAGGGGATCCCGGGGGGGGGAGGTTGGGGAACCAGGCAGGGGATCCCGGGGGGGGGAGGTTGGGGAACCAGGCAGGGGATCCCGGGGGGGGGGAGTTGGGGAACCAGGCAGGGGCTCCAGGGCGGGGGTAGGGGAACCAGGCAGGGGATCCCGGGGGGGGGGGGGTAGGGGAACCAGGCAGGGGATCCGGGGCGGGGGTGGGGGAACCAGGTGGGGAATCCTGGGGGGTGGGAAGGGGAACCAGGCGGGAGCACCGGGGGGGGGGGTAGAGGGCCAGGCGGGGGCTCCCGGGGGGGGCAGGGGAACCAGGCGGGGGACCCCGGGGGGTGGGAAGGGGGCCAGGCGGGGGCTCCCGGGGGGGGCAGGGGAACCAGGCGGGGGATCCCGGGGGGTGGGAAGGGGGCCAGGCGGGGGCTCCCGGGGGGGGCAGGGGAACCAGGCGGGGGACCCCGGGGGGGGCAGGGGAACCAGGCGGGGGACCCCGGGGGGGGCAGGGGAACCAGGCGGGGGACCCCGGGGGTGGGAAGGGGGCCAGGCGGGGGCTCCCGGGGGGGGCAGGGGAACCAGGCGGGGGACCCCAGGGGGTGGGAAGGGGGCCAGGCGGGGGCTCCCGGGGGGGGCAGGGGAACCAGGCGGGGGCTCCCGGGGGGTGGGAAGGGGGCCAGGCGGGGGCTCCCGGGGGGGCAGGGGAACCAGGCGGGGGCTCCCGGGGGTGGGAAGGGGGCCAGGCGGGGGGGGCAGGGGAACCAGGCGGGGGCTCCCGGGGGTGGGAAGGGGGCCAGGCGGGAGGTTCCGGGGGGGTGGGGGAACCAGGCGGCAGTCACGTACCTGGGGCTCCAGGGACCCGGCGTGGGCAGGGCCGGAGCCGGCTCTGTGTGTACCGCAGCCTCGGCCGTCGCCTAGGAAACCATCTCCCCGCCCCCGCAGAACGGCAGCGAACGGGACGAAAGGAGTCACATGACGCGGCGGGGGCGGGGCTCACACCGCCTCCCTAGTCAGCGGTCTGTCGCCCGAGGGCGGGAGCAGATTTGCTCCGCCCCCTCCGAGGGAGGCGGGGCTTACACCTGCCCTCCCACTCTCTCTTGGCGGGAGGGGAGACTCAGACCTGTCTCCCACTCTCCAGTGGCTCAGACCTGCCCTCCTAGTCTCTCTCCAGAGGGTGGGGCAGAGGAGCTGAGATTTGCCCACCCCTGCACCCTGTGTCAGTCTGCCAGCCCCAAGTGTGCTAGTCCCTGGGGTGAAGCGCTCACACAGCAGGGGCCACTGGCAGTGCAAAAGGGGAAAGCAGCCTAACTCCACCTTCCTCTTGTTGGGAAGATAGAGGGTACGTCTAGACTACAGGGTTTTGTCGATGGAAGTTTTGTCGACAGATACTGTCGACATAGAGCGTCTAGACACATTCAGTTCTGTCGACAAAGCAAGCTGCTTTGTCGACAAAACCCTGTAGTCGAGACGCAACCCTACAGGCAATAACACCTTCTGTCGCCAGAACTCTGTCGCCAGAAGGCGTTATGCCTCGTAAAATGAGGTTTACCAGCGTCGACAAAACTGCTGAGTTCTGTCCACGTTATGTCGACAGAACTCAGCGGTAGTGTAGACGCAGGTATAGTTTTGTCGACAAAAGTCCACTTTTGTCGACAAAACTCAGTAGTCTAGACACATCCACAAAGTGCTCCTCCAGTCTCACTCCACTTCTGAAACTCTCACAAGGAACATCATGGGATCCCTACCTAGAATTATGTGCCCAAAAGCAGTGCTGAGCAGATGTAGAGTATAAACCAGCCATCCAGAGGCTCTTATCCTGCTGTGGCCTTTCCCCAGGCAGGCATGAATCTAGCATTGTATCTCAGGGTAAAAAAACCATCTGGCCTTAATTCTCTCCTGAGATCAGATTTACCCTGGTGTAAGCATCCTGATTTCAGTGGAGTTACTCTAGGTGCAGAACAAGCTAGAGGAGACTCAGGCCCCGTCCTTCCCTACCTTGGGAAGAAAAGGGGAAGAGTAGGGTAACACCTTGTACTATTTAACAATGAAAATTTAACACATTTATGCTTGTGTTTAAAATACAGTATTCCCCAAAGCTCTACCTCTACATGTGTAGTTTCAGAGATTACTGTTTCTCACTGGATCTCTAGTTATGTTGCTATCAGTGTATATCCTATAACCGACTTTCCCAAAGATCATAAAGCTTGTAGCCAGGGAGACAGTTCTATTTTGGCTCATTTGTCTTTCTTGATCTGGGTAACATTTGTGCACACAAAAAAAATTGCTCAAGTTTAACTTCAAGTGTGAATTTAAATGGCTATAGTGAAATGGGTGCAAAAAAACTATGTAGACGTTTAGAGTAGCTTATCTGTTCCTTACTGAAATGGATTAGAAATCTTAATTTAAATTCAGGATAATCCAGTATGATCTACTCCAAAACTACAATAAGTATCCATACAGCCTTTTGTACCTGTGAAACTATATCTATTTAAAACTAATTTAAATTAAATCCATGTCATTTTATTGGACAGACAATAAGACTGAAAATTTTTTATCAAACTATTTTTTGACAGAATTTTTTTAATGAACTATCTGCTTTCTATGGAAATTTTTGAATTTTAATGGAAAATGTTTGGGTTTTGTTTGAAAATGTATTTCTAAATTCTTATATTTTCATCAAAATTTCCCACAATTCCCCAGTTTTCCAACAGCCCTACTAGGCAAACCTGAACCTCAAGCTCTTTCATGTGTTTGCATTTACTCTTTAATGTCACCAGATGTCACTCTAATTCCATATAATACAACTTTCATACATTTAATACTTGATTAAAGATTTTCTAATAAGGATCTGCATACTTCCCAACTAGCAGTATTGCATCTGACTTATTAGTTCACATAAATGTGGTAGGTTTTTTTGCTCCAAATAAAATGAATATATCAATTTTTATATACCCTTATAATTTAGCACTCCACAAAACAACTCATTGCTCCCATATAACACAGACATATCAAAACATAAAAACCTTTTTATATAAAATGAGGTTAATAGCATGATAGATGTGACTGGAAATTAAATAAATGCTAATTTTTTCACTTCAGAGAAAAAACAACCATCAGTTATCTACCCTGCCTAGTCTAAGTTATCTTTCTATTGCAAGAATTTAAATGCCACTACCCTGGGTTCTGCAATAAAAATTTTGCAGTCTATATGCAGCTGCTAGGCAGCCACTTGTGAACTATCATGTGCATACTTCAGATTTGCAATGTGTTTTTCATTATATCAAAATACTTTAATTTTACTGTCTTGCCTAAATCAGTGACTTCAATTTATTTTCTAAATCAGCGATTTTCAACCTATGGTCTATTGAAACCTGGGGATCCACAGACTATGTCTGAGGTGTCCGTAGGAAATGTGATGATGGAAATAAAGAGTCTGATCCCAGAAAAGGACTATTTCTGAATACAGTAGTCAAAAGTATGTGAATACTCTGACCTACAGGTCAAAACCTGGAAGTGTGGTTGTTATTATAGAAGCCCACAGTTTAGCACCCTTTCCCACACCACACTAAATGCCATACCATGCATATGCAACATTTATAGTTGAATTCTGTTCAGTCAATTTTCAGTCTAAAAGTTGTATGGCATGTGTGTGCGGGGTGCTCCATGGTTCACAGGTTGAATTTCCACACTTCCATTTAAAATGTTTAAGATGTACACAAATGAAAAAAGAGAAAAATGAAAAACCATTACTCTAGATCAACAAACAAGCCACCCTGGGGCTTGATTCTCAGCTGGTGTAAATCAGCATAGTTTCATTTCAACTATACTGATTTACACCAGCTGATTGTCTGGTCCATAATTTTAAAACAGTGGGTAGAGAGCCATCCATTAAAAAATAAGCACTTGTGTCCAAAACTGAATGGTTAGTAATACTAATAATAATTATAAGTAATCACCTTTGTTTCTGAGCCTATAGTTGAATGACTCATCATTGGAATCTTTTTGCATAATATCTCTAATCTCTTCAACTGCTACAGACATGCAGGGAAGCATTGCAATATTCATTACTAACAGATTTACCCAGCATTGTTTGGGAGTGTAACTCAAGAAATTATTGGTTGGGTTTTTTGGGAAATAAAAAGAAAATGCAGATATGTTATGTAAATTACTGCAATTCTCAATAAGGAAGGAAAAAAGAAGTTTGTATTAATAAAAAAAATGAAAGTGAATCATACATTACATAGAGCTTGTTGATAGACAATATTTGCAGTTTTTCTGTCTTTTACTAGAATGAACAGATTTTTGGCCCTTCCCACTCTTGGGGTACATCTAGACTACATGCCTCTGGCGACAGAGGCATGTAGATTAGGCTACCCGACAGAGTAAAATGAAGCGGCGATTTAAATAATCGCCGCTTCATTTAAATTTACATGGCTGCCGCGTTGAGCCGACAAACAGCTGATCAGCTGTTTGTCGGCTCAGCGCGATAGTCTGGACGCTCCCCTGCCGACATCAAAGGGAGTTGTCGACAACCCAGGTATGCCTCATCCCAGGAGGCATACCTGGGTTGTCGACAACTCCCTTTGATGTCGGCAGGGGAGCGTCCAGACTATCGCGCTGAGCCGACAAACAGCTGATCAGCTGTTTGTCGGCTCAACGCGGCAGCCATGTAAATTTAAATGAAGCGGCGATTATTTAAATCGCCGCTTCATTTTACTCTGTCGGGTAGCCTAATCTACATGCCTCTGTCGCCAGAGGCATGTAGTCTAGACGTACCCTAGATGTAACAACATATAGTTTCCCATGTGGAAAGCTATCTGCTCTCAAATTCACTCCTGTAATTGTGAAGCACTGACCCCACAATGTATTTATTGTTATTGCAAAAGCAAGTCGTACTGGGAATTGGAGATGTTTAAACTGAAATGGGTAATCAATGGAATCCGTGGTATAAAGACTACCTGCCCTTTGGCAAATCCAGTCAAAATGGTAGCTTTGATGATGTGTGACTTCAAAGATTTAATGCAAAGTCTTGAACCACTTGGAGCATCTAAGTTTCCTAAAAGCATGACTGGCCATCCAACTTTCAACACCAGGTGATGCGGCACACTGCTAGGATTGAGGGAATTAAGAAATTCCATGAGATATTGAACAGCTTCATTGACATCCACAACTGTGTCAACTGAGTTCTAGCATACAGTTTCTTCACCCTGGGTGAAGCAATGTGGGAAGGGAGGGGGAGAGGGAATCCACAGGAGGCGTTCTTGCACAAACAGACAGACAGACAGACATTACATTTCTAAAATATATAGAGAGATGAATTCAACTCAACAAGAAACAAAACTGACATTACTGCTAGCTAATTTCCTACAGATTCATAAAGCTGTTAACAGCCATATAATGTTCATATGTACAGCATTTTTAAAATGCAAGGCAGCAGCTGTTAGGGACTCTCTTTTAATGTAAAGGATTTTCAGACTTCTCTCAAAATGCCTGAATCATTTCAAAGTTCTGCAGTGTGCTTTCACCTTCTGCTATGGTACGTTCTTCTTTAATGACACTAAAACATTTCGGTATAATTTGAGATCATTTCATAGGATAGTGAAGGGAGTTGTTTAAGTGCTGATGATGCTTTACTACTGTACATTTACTTTTTGGGCTTCTCTCTGTTATAGTTTTGCTGACTGCTGCAGCAACTTTTGACATCACTGACCATAGATTCACTTGGATCACAGTGCATCATGGGTTCATATTTCTGCCACTGTCTTTTACTGCTGTTGATATTTTTTACAGAGCAGCAGGCAAAGTGCTTTCACTGGGAATGCTAAGCAGGCATCATTGTATTTGTTCTGGAATGCTTACCATCCTTAAATCAATATAGTTTGCAATCTATATGCCTCTCTTAGGCAGCCACTTGTAAACTGTCATGTGTGCTTTTGACTTGCAACGTGTCTTTCATTATATCAAAATACTTCTAGTATCATTGTGCTTTCCTACTTATACTACATCAAGCATCAGATTAAGTGCTTAGATACTATGGCGATGGGCACTGTAAAATATCTAAAATAGATTCCTTGTTAAAAAACAGATTTTAAATGTTTTGAATTAATTGTAGTCAACTAGATTGAAAAATTTTAGCTGACTCTTAGAATCAATTAAGAAATGTGACAGTTGTATACAGGCAGTCCCTGGGTTACGTACAAGATAGGGACTGGAGGTTTGTTCTTAAGTTGAATCTGTATGTAAGTCGGAACTGGCGTCCAGATTCAGCCGCTGCTGAAACTGATCAGTTTCAACAGTGGCTGAATCTGGACGCCAGTTCTGACTTACATACAGATTCAACTTAAGAACCCCAGGCATCCCCAAGTCAGTTGCTGCTGAAACTGATCAGCGGCTGATTCCAGGAAGCCCGGGGCAGGGGCTTCCTGTAGTCAGCCACTGGTCATTTTCAGCAGCTGCTGACTAGGGGACACCTGGGGCAGAGCAGCTGGGGTGCTGCTGGGTTGGTCCAGTGGCACCCAGAGCGGCGCTACGGGACCAACCGGCAGCGCCCCAGCTGCTGTACCACAGGCGTCCGGAGCAAAGCCGCGGAGCACGGGGGCAGCGGGACAGCCCAGACGCGCCGTGGCTATCCTGCTGCCCTCGGGCTCTGCGGCTTTGCTCTTCTCTGCTCCCCGTCCGCCAGGTCTGCAGACCAGGGGGAGGGGGAGCAGAGTAGAGCAGAGCGGTGGAACGCGCGGCCAGCTGACAGCCCAGACGCGTCTGGGCTGTCAGCTGGCCGCGTGCTCCGCTCTGCTTCCCCCCCCCCCATGGTTTGCAGACCAGGGGGAGGGGGAGCAGAGCGGAGCAGAGCAGAGCGGCAGAACGCACGGCCAGCTGACAGCCCAGACGCATCTGGGCTGTCAGCTGGCCGCGTGCTCCGCTCTGCTCCCCCCCCCTGCAGATCAGGGGGAGGGGGAGCAGAGCGGAGCACATCAGAGCGGCGGAACGCGCGGCCAGCTGACAGCCCAGACACGTCTGGGCTGTCAGCTGGCCGCGTGCTCCGCTCTGCTCCCCCTCCCCCTGGTCTGCAGACCAGGGGGAGGGGGAGCAGAGCAGAGCGGAGCAGAGCAGAGCAGAGCAGCAGAACGCAAGGCCAGCTGACAGCCCAGACGCGTCTGGGCTGTCAGCTGGCTGCGCGTTCCGCCGCTCTGCTCTGCTCCGCTCTGCTCCCCCTCCCCCTGGTCTGCAGAGGGGGGGTGGGGGGCAGAGCGGAGCGCGTGGCCAGCTGACAGCCCAGACGCGTCTGGGCTGTCAGCTGGCCGCGCGTTCCGCCGCCGCTTTGCTTCCTCTCCCTGGTCTGCTCGAGACCAGGGAGAGGAAGTGACCCGTTCGTAACTGCGGATCCGACGTAAGTCGGATCCGCGTAACTCGGGGACTGCCTGTACTTAGTTTTGGCTCTATATTTAATAACCCATTTCATTTAATTAATAATGTTATGTCTTTGGATAGGTTTAAATAAGCTTTTCTCAAGTGAGTCATTGTGTGCACTAGGGCTACGTCTACAATGGCAGCTTCTTGCGCAAGAACTCTTTTGCGGAAGAGTTCTTGTGCAAAAACTCTTCCACAAGAGAGTGTCTACACCGCCATGTGGTTTTGCACAAGAGATGTGCTTTTGCGCAAGAGCATCCATGGCAGTGTAGACGCTCTCTTGCGCAAGAAAGCTCTGATGGCCATTTTAACCATAGGGGCTTCTTGCGCAAGAAATTAATGTTGCCTGTCTACACTGGCCTCTTCTGAAGAGCTCTTGCGCAAGAGAGCTTATTCCTCGTGGGGAAAGGAATAACTCTTCCAGAAGAAGCCCTGTTTTACAATGCTATACTGTAAATTACTTCTGGAAGAACGCTCGTGCAGTGTAGACAGCTGGCAAGTTTTTGCGGAAGAACAGCTGTTCTTCCGCAAGAAGCTGCCAGTATAGACTTAGCCTAGGAAACAGCACTGTTTCAGCAATTAGTTTAGGTGAAGGGGTATTGACCACAGATGGTCTTTCTCTATATTTGCAACTAAACTATAGTCAGCATGGGCTCACTGAACAGACTGCTGACATGTGATTAAGAACATAAGAATGGCCATACTGGGTCAAACCAAAGGTCCATCTAGCCCAGTAGCCTGTCTGCCAACAGTGACCAGCACCAAGAGCCCTGGAGGGGGTGGACTGAAGACAATGATCAAGTGATTTGTCTCTGGCCATCCATCTCCAGCCTCTGACAAACAGAGGCCAGGGACACCATTCCTGCCCCCTGGCTAATAGCCTTTTATGGACCTAACCTCCATGAATTTATCTAGCTTCTCTTTAAACTCTGTTATAGTTCTAGTCTTCACAGCCTCCTCTGGCAAGGAGTTCCAGATATTGAACAGATTGCAGAAACAGTGCTATTTTCTAGGGTTGTAAAAGTCCTGATTGTTTTAAAACGTGGTTGTGTTTGGGGGTGTAAAGCTACGGAAATTACTGCTATATCAACATGGTCATTGTTGGAGAAAACTTTCACCATTGCACTTACTGCTCTTTAGTTCCATCAGTGGTAAGAACAATGGGAGATGTAGTATAAACAGGTCTAGGATGTTTTTCCCACCATATTATCTAATCCGGCTCACGGCAGATCTACACAGTACTATGGTAAAAATGTCAGCAGCTAGTCTATACAGACAATTCCACCATGGTCTACTGTGAGCAATAGTGAAATGGTGGGACATTTCTCAAAGAGCAATAATGTAAACAGGACATTGTATATGTTATGTGTTTATATATCATCTAGATTACTGTAGCCCTATGCTCTCTAGTCTCCCTGCTCTTTGGTTTTAAACTTTTGTAAACACACTAATTGGGCCATGTAAAATTATTTGCTGTTGTGAATGAATATTTTGAAGCTCCTTACATTCACTTAGAGTTAAAGAGATTTAACCTAGCATCACTTCAGTGAAAGTAATGCCTCTTACAAGAAAGCCTTATCTATACTACAAATGCTTTCACTGGCATAGTTGCATCAGTGTTACATAGTTATACTAGAACCCTAGTACAGACACTGCTATGCCAACAAAAGAGTATTTCCAATAGCATAGTTATGTTATTTGGGAAGGTGAAGCAATCTTGTCTATACTACTGTGGGCGGTCAACCTAAGTTACACGAATTCAGCTATTCGAATAAAGTAGCTGAAGTTGATGTACTTAGGTCTTCTTACTGTGGTATATTCACCATGGTAAGTTGACAGCTGATGTTCTCCCATCAACTCCACTTACTCTTCTCATTTTGGTGGGGTACCAGAGTCAATGGGAGAGTGCTCAACAGCCGATTTATCACGTCTAGAGGATGTGATAAATTGACCTCCGCTGGATCAATCACTTCCTGTCGATCCAGCCCAGAGTGAAGACATGCCAAGAAGAACTGCTTCTTTTGGCAAGAACTGCATCTAGTTTAGGAGGCTCTGCTGGTATGGCTTTACTGGCAGAGCATTTGTGGTGTAGACAAGGCTTAAGATGTGCTGCAAGTATTGAAATCAAATTTGCTTTTTCTCTGTGGTTGCTACTATTCTGTTCCAGGTGTTGGATATTAATCCCAAGTGTGAAATAGTGTCAATTGGCATAAAAGATTCTTTTAGGAATTTATTATAAAATCACAACAAATGGAGACATGATCATTTGCTGGTTTGCTAGCTGGGATAACTTAAGAGATTAATCTGTTTTTTCAGGTGCAATAGGACATGAATTTTATCCTCTTTGAGAACTGGTGCCACTACTGTTGCCATCAAGGTGAACATTTTGGCAGTAAGGGTACATCTAGACTACATGCCTCTGTCGCCAGAGGCATGTAGATTAGGCTACCCGGCATAGGAAAATGAAGCGGCGATTTAAATAATCGCCACTTCATTTAAATTTACATGGCTGCCGCGCTGAGCTAATCAGCTGTTTGTCGGCTCAGCGCGGTAGTCTGGACACGCGGGTGTCGACATCAAAGGCATTTGTCGACCACCCAGGTAAACCTCATCCCAGGAGGCTTGTAGTCTAGACGTACCCAAACTCTTGATTGTATAGGTAATGGCCTGAAGTGTTTGTAAATTTAAATCAGAGAGATGACAGGGTGATCATCCGGTCTTGAGTCTTATTGGGTAATTGGAGATAGAGATTTTGGATATCCATCTAATAATACATAATACTAATCACACCCTCTGAGTCAAGTCAAAATTGAGCAAGGAGTTTAGAATTTGCCTGGTTCTAACAATGGAATAACTATATGCGTTCATTTCTGGACTTCCCTACATGGATACTTAATGTGTGGTTAGCCAGGCTGTTAATCTAATTGCTCTAGCCTGATGACCACTAATTGGCTGTATAAACCCTGGTGCTGTGCACTAAAAGTTCCCTACTGCACTTTGACATACAGCTAATTGAAACAGGAGTATGACAAAGCACATTATGGAATTTTTAGTGTCTCACAGGCTAGTGTACTGTATGTGTACTTAACCATTGGATCAATCTACCAAGGGTCATGCTTGATTCTCCATCAATGGCAATTTTAAAATCAATATTGGATGTTTTTCTAAAAGATATTCTTCATTTTGGGGATGTTCAAATGGTCAGAGATGTAATCTGGGTGACCCTAAACCTCCAACTATCAGAAGCTGGGCGTGGACAACAGGGTCATTCAGTGGTTGTGTTCATTCCCTCTAGTACTCTCCACAGTCAGAAGACAGAATACTGAGCTAGATCAGCAGTTCCCAACCACTGATCCACTGATCTGTGCTCGTCTGCGAACTGCTGGCTGCTGGCCTATGGCGGCTCTGGGGGCTGGGACTGGGATACACCGCCCAGTGCCTCCCCTCCTACTGCAGCTGTTGAGAGAGGCATGTCCTGCCCCACCTCTTAGCCAACCAGCACTGGGCCAGGGTGGGAGGCTGACACGGGGGGGAGGGCGGGAGCACTAGGTGTCTGGAGTGGAGGACTGGCACTGGGGAGCTCTGGGGGTATGGCTAGTGGTGGGGGGACTATAGGGACAGGGCTGGCACTGGGGGGCAGTGAGGACAGAAGGCTGGCACTGGGGGGAGTTGGGTGCAGGGGACTCTGGGGTCAATGACTGGCGCTGTCGGGAGTGGAGGGGTGGGGGGGCTTTAGGGGTTAGAGCTGGCACTGGGGGGCTTTGCGCACTGGGGCTTTTGGCAGACTGGTCACATTTTATTTGCATATTCATTATTTGCATAATAAATAAAATGTTGCCAAAAATTTGGGAATGGGTTTGCCGGTCCACGGTATAAAAAAGGTTGGGAGCCACTGAGCTAGATGATCTGACCCAGTATGTCTGTTCCTATGGGTGTCCTAGATATACTTCTGGCAAGCTTCTTTTCCTGTATGACATGACTGCTGAGCAGTGGAGCAGCGCCCTGACACGCATTCTCAACATGAGTGCAGTAAACCTTTGCACATCCTACCAGTATTCAGCATTGCTAGTACCAGGCCCGCTGATGGGAGCGGCAAAGGGGGCAATTGCTGCAGGGCCCGGTGATTCAAAGGCGCCCGGGGCTGCAGCCTCTACAGTAGCATCAGTGGCAACCAGAGACCTTGGCCCTTTAAATCACTGCCGGAGCACTAGGCTGCGCACTTTGGGCAGCGCTAAGGGTTGGGTGAGGCACACACCATGCTCCTAGCAGTGCTGAGGGCTGGCTTCTCTTGGTCCCACCCATTCCGGGAGCTCAGAGCCGGGCCAGTCCCCTGCGGGTTAGCACTGTGTCCTTATTCCTCCATCTTTGTTACAGGGGAAGAAGCAGTGCTGGGGCAGTTGTACAAATGTAAAGATTTTGAGCTATCGTGGCAAACTCTCCTTTAAAAAAATAAAAAGTGTGGGTGAAGAATAAATGTGAAATTTATCATTGACTGCAAGCCAAGCAGAGGTGGGTCAGTGCAGCGTGCTTTTGAACTGTGGACTTCAACGGAAGCAGAGCTAGGTCAACATTCAGAGCTTCAGAAAACCCTACTCAAAGTTTCCAAGAATAATCTTTGAGAAGAAATGTCAAGACCTTTTCATGGTTTTCTTTTTTGTATCGATTTAATTTTTTTCTCCCTGAAATCTATCAATAAATGTAAATCTAGCAAGTGCTTAAAAGCTTTAATAATACATTTCCCTTAATGTTTTTAAATAGTAGAATAAATCAGTTTGCCTGACATGGGGCTCAAACTCCTCATCTTTCCATTCAATGGCTGCTGTTTTAGACAGGACGATGGCTCCGATCTCTTTAGCATCTGGATGCCTCCCAATTTAATAAAAGAACAAACTCTGTCTGCAGGAGGAACTTGAAAAGTAGCAGATTTTTCTTTTTTCTCTCTTCCCCAAATGCAGGTTGAACTGCCAGTAGGGAATGATAAAAATCCAGTGAGTCTTTCTGTTGATTTCAGTGGATATTAGATCAGTCTGCCTCAGAAGTGGGGAGGAGCAATTTCCACGAGGCGTACAGATAGTGCGGAATGGCATGCTAGTTCGAACTATCTAGCCCGTGCCGCGTGTAGCCGCGCGGCACGGGGTTCGAACGAGCCGGCATTTAAAAATGGCGGCTCCCCGCTTATGCAAATGAAGCCCGGGAAATTCAAATCCCGGGCTTCATTTGCAAGTGCGGTATGCCTACATTACCCTCCTAGTTCGAACTAGGGTGGTAGTGTAGACATACCCTGCATGCTTTTGAGGAACAGTGGATGCTGTCTGGGGTTCTTGGCTCAGTGTCCCACCTTTGGCTCCCTGATTTTGACCCTATAGGCTTCACTCTTACTCTAGTTTTATCATTTGTTGTTCCCTACATTTACTTGAGTCCTAAGTCCAGTGGTTCTTCCTCTTAAGCAATGGGGACAGGGGGGAAGGGAGGCCCTTAGATGTGGGCAAGCTTGCACTCGTGCACCCCAGGGAACTCAATAGGTCTCACAACTCTCCGCCAGGGGGAGGACACTGGGGCTATGTCTGCACTGGTGGGTTATTGCGCAAGAACATCTTGTGTAAGGGTTCTTGTGCAAGAACTCTTGCACTAGAACACGTCCACACTGCCATGTGCTTTTGCGCAAGAGCATCCATGGCAGTGTGGACGCTCTCTTGCGCAAGAAAGCTCTGATGGCCATTTTAGCCATAGGGCTTTCTTGCGCAAGAAACCCCAGCCACGTGTCCACACTACCCTCTTGCACAAGAGCTCTTGTGCAAGAGGGCTTACACTTGTTAGAAAAGAGCATAGCTCTTGTGCAAGAAGCCCTGTCTTCTGATGCCATACTGTAAATCTTCTTGCGCAAGAGCAGGCAGGCAGTGTGGACGCTCTGCGGGTTCTTGCGCAAGAATGGTTATTCTTGCGCAAGAACCCGCCAGTGTAGACATAGCCTGGGTGCTCTGTGACTGTGGTGTCTATTTCTGAACTCTCCTAAAGTCATGCCTGTAGGCAGATTTCCTCTGAGTCATCCATTGGCTCTCTGGAAGTTTTTGAGAAGCAGTGGGCGCTGTCTGGGGTTCTTGGCTCAGTTTTTCCCTTCTGATTTTGAACATGTAACACTCACTCCCATTTTCCATGACTAGCTGATGCCTGAGTCCAGTGGCTCTGCCACTTAGGCTGTGGGGAGGGGCCTTTAGATGTGGACAGGCCTTCACCTGCCCATCCTCAGTGCTTCAGTAGGTGCCGAAACAGCCTAAGTGACTCAGCCCTCGGGCATGCCGTCACAACCCTTCCCTAGGCAGAACGCCACTCAAATGACCTCCTAGTACAGATATTTCATTAGCGCTGCTAGAGCGGCCAGTGAATATGTGGAACAGCACTTCTCAGCCAGGAACCAGTTCCTTCCTCCTTGTGGTGTTACAGCCTGCCTGTGCTTTCATCTTCCCTTCCTCTGATTCCTCTTCCTGCTCATCCTTGCCTGAGCCCTGCTACAGCCTATTTCAGCCTTGTCCAGGCCCTGCTCCAACCTTGCTCCAGCCCTGTTACTGAACTGCTCCAATCTTATACCTGCCTCTTGACACCCTGGCCTGCATCCAGTCTCTGATCTTGCTTCTGACCCATGGCCTGTCTCCTGACTCCAGTTTCAGCCTTGCCTTCAGCCCAGTCCCAACTCTCCAGCTGCCTTTGACCCTTGGTACCTGTTTTTCACCATGGTTCCAAGCAGCAAGCCTGACTGCCTAGAGCCCAGAGCCTGAGGCTATGTCTAGACTGCATCCCTCTGCCGACAGAGGGGTGCAAATCAAGCACTTCGGAAGTGCAAATGAGCCCGGGATTTAAATATCCCGGGCCTCATTTGCATATTTACGTTCCGACGCTGTGCCGATCTAGCTCAGTGTCGAAAGTGAAAGTAAAGTGTAGCCGCGTTTCTGCCGACAGCGGGAGCTTTTCCGGCAGATCCTGTACTCCTCATCTGCCGGAAAAGCCCCCACTGTTGGCAGAACTGCAGCAGAACCGCGGCTACACTTTACTTTCACTTTCGACACGGAGCGTGATCGGCACAGTGTTGGAACATGAGTATGCAAATGAAGCCCGGGATATTTAAATCCCGGGCTCATTTGCACTTCCGAAGTGCTTGATTTGCATTCCTGTCGGCAGATGGATGCAGTTTAGACACAGCCTGAGATATGAGCCCAGAGGCTATGAGGTCAGAGCCGACACTAAGGTTTTCTGCTCCTGGGGCAAGCTACTGAACTGCGTTCCCCCCCTTCCCCAGTGATAAATTATTAATTTTTTGTATTAATTTTATTCATTGCACAGGTTGTTAATTGCACACATATTGAGATTGCAAATAGATATAAATGAAATAATATTTTAACTTTCTAATTTTTAATTTTGCGCCCCTAAATGTACTGCACCTGGGGCGAGTGCCCCACTTGCCCCACCCTTGTTACGGCTCTGTATGAGGTTGCTCTAGAGCAGTGCCTTTTTTCTCATGACTCAGTTGAAGAAAATCGTTGATGCCTGCAACCCAACACAATTATATCTTTTGACTAGAATGTGGGCTCTGAGGTGGGGCCAGAGAGGAAGGTTTAGTGGTGCAGGAGCAGGCTCTGGGAGGGATAAGACAGGGGAGATTGAAGTGTGGGGTTGGGGTGTGAGCTTATCTCCAGTGGCTCCTGGTAAACAGCAGAGCAGGGGTACTAAGGCAGGCTTCCTCCCTGTCTTGGCACTGTGGACTGCACTGCACCCTGGAAGTGGCCAGCAGCAGGTTCATTTCCTAGGTAGAGGTGCACAAGTGGCTCTGCGCATTGCTCTCGCCCACAGACACTTCCCCCCAGCTGCCACTGGCTGTTTTCTAGAGCTGGTGCTCAGGGCAGGAGCAGTGCACAGAGCCCTGTGGATCCATACCTAAGAGCCAGACCTGCTGCTGGCCGATTCCAAGATGCACCATGGTCCAGGGTGCCAGGACAGGCACCTGGTCACCCTACAGAAAGGCGAGCCAGTGCCTAACTTTGAAAACCACTTCTCCAGAGTGCCATGGTTTTGGGGAATCTTCTTAACTGGCAAGGGGGAAGTGGATAGAAGCATTCCAGTCTTGTCTCAGTACCGTCTCTACAAATGCACTTTGTGGGGCAGAGTTATAACCAGGTGAAGACCCAGAGTAGCTGAAATAAGAGGATTTCTTGAGGGAGTTCCTGAGTAGTAACAGACTACTTTTTTAATCACCGGGGGATTACCAGACAAAGAGGACATAGAGAGGCAAAGGAGAGTAATTTCTCACCTTAGCAATAGCAGTGGTGCCTTTTGTCTAATATGTTGGGGGAAAAGCCTGTCATCACAAACAGCAATGAAAATGAGAAATTTTCTGCCCTTTTTTTCTCTCCCATTTCTCTTCATGTTGTATTGGCACCTCTCTGTGTCTGTGAGGCACAATGGAAATTAAAAATCTGCTGGAGCGGAACAAGTGCAGTCAACTTTCCAACGTGCAGTAGTACCTTAACTGGCATGTCTGCATAGGGTAGAAGGGCCAAGGCCTGTCAATCTAAACAAAGGGATATTATGTGCAAAAACAATTGTGAATCCAACGTTAACGAATCCTCATTGGGCTATTTAAATCCTGTGGTAGACGCAGTAGAATCATTTACAGTAAAAGAATGCTGCAAGATTGTTGTATCACAGCCCGGATTTGATTGCCAATTGGCCCTGCCACAAAATCATCTGAAAGAAGGTGGTTTTAAAGGACTTCTTCTATTGGGTTGATTTGTTAATAGCATTTTTCATCAGATGGTGTATTTGTTCCACCACAGGATTTCACAAAAGGTTTTTTAAAAAGTTACCAGGAAAGAATAATTATAAAAGTTTCTATGTATTGGTCAAGAGACGCTCTGAATGTAAGTTGGAGTGTGCCCAATGAGAGCTTTTTTTTTCTATGCTGCTATTTAGATTTTTGCTCCAGGAAACAAAAATTTGGCAGCTTTTAATGCTCTGCTAATTTTTATATGAGACGCTTTCACTTTTCTATGCTCTGCTTGCAAGTTCTTATGATGAAAAAGCAAATCATACACCTATTTATGTTGCATAATGCACCTATTAGTAGCTCAGGGTACTTCTACGCAGCAGGGCTAAAGTCTATACGCAACTTCAGCTACGTCAATTGCATTGCTTAAGTCAAAATAGCTTAATTTGGCTTTAGGTGCTGTCCACACAGCAGGAAGTTGAAGGAAGAACACTCTTCCTTTAACTTCCCTTACTCCTTGTGAAATAAGGGTTACCATGAGTCGGAGCAAGAAGACCTCCAGCTCGACATTATTTCAAAATAAAGGCTTGTAGTGTAGACACGTTCTTAATAACGCAGTTGTGTAGAATACCCGCAGGTTCCTGAATTAAAGTTGATACCAAGCAATAGGATATGTGCGTCATATATATATATTGGTGATAAAGATAGCTGTTTTATAATTTTAGGATTTTATGTACCTAGAAACCCAAAAATATGTGTGTGTGTGTGTGTGTGTGTGTGTGTGTGTGTGTGTGTGTGTGTGTATGTGTGTGTGTGTGTGTGTATCAAAATAGCTTGAAGGATATGACTTAATTGAGGCTGACATTCCGACTAAATTAATTCAACAGCCTTTCTAATGGTGTTATTCTAAAAGGTTATTAAATATTATACTTTGAGCAAAGGAAGAATGAGAAGGGGGAAAAGATTAACTAGTATAACTAAACAACAATTCTTTTCTCCCAAGAAGCACTCCAAACTTGTGTTTATGTGTTATGATCAGGAGTACTAACCAGCACCCAGTGACTAAGGGGTTAACTCAGGTACTCAGCAAAGGTGTCGGCAAGGGGGGGTTCCGGTAATCAGCCAATAACAATGGAGGTAGGAATTTCAAATTGGAAAAGAGGGTGTTTTTCTTTTCTTTGTTTGAGACCAGAGCAGTTTCTCCCAGGTATTGAGGGGGACGGGAGATGCTTCTCTCTTTAAAAACCGACTTCTTGAAATGTGTAAGTAGGGAAAAGTTTAGATAGTCCATCCGTGTTTATTGTTTTCTGTGTTTGGGGGTTTGGAAATCATGTCTGAGCTGGCTAATTGTTTTTCTCTTTTGTAACTAAGGATTACAGCCCAGGGACTTTCCCTGAGACTATGTATTGTGGCTGTTTCCTACCTAGCCAATTTACTATGCTTGCAACAGTAGTTTTGTTTTGATAATAAAAGAGTTTTCATTTTATTCTAGTTAACTTGTATTGGTTAATTGTTGTGTCCCTAGGATTAAGTGCCTAGTTACAAGGGCAGAGTCTATTGTTGTCTGTGGATTCCCTCTGTTGATCCAACTTCAGGCAAAACAGAGGTTGGGGCGGGGCGGGGTGGAGCTTTACCTTAGGGAAGGGATTCTCAAGTGATCTATTCCCTGGTTTTTCTTGGAATCACTTGTGTGGTGGCAGCGAAGAACTAGTCTTGTTTTCTTTTTTGAATCTCAGAGGGACTGAGATTGAATAAATTTGTCTCTGGGAACCACAGCAACAGAGGTTTTGCAGAGGTTATTCTGCTAGCCAGCCTCGTAACTCTATACACATAGGGTACGTCTAGACTGGCATGATTTTCCGAAAATGCTTTTAACGGAAAAGTTTTCCATTAAAAGCATTTTTGGAAAAGAGCGTCTAGATTGGCAGAATGCTTTTCCGCAAAGCACTTTTTACGGAAAAGCGTCCGTGGCCAATCTAGATGCAGTTTTCCGCAAAAAAGCCCCGATCGCCGTTTTCACAATTGGGGCTTTTTTGCAGAAAACAGTACTATGCTGTCTACACTGGCCCTTTTGCGCAAAAGTCTTTCGGAAAAAGACTTTTGCCCGAATAGGAGCAGCATAGTATTTCTGGAAAAGCACTGATGATTTTACATGAGATCATCAGTGCTTTTCTGGAAATTCAAGCGGCCAGTGTAGACAGCTGGCAAGTTTTTCCGCAAAATCATCTGATTTTGTGGAAAAACTTGCCAGTCTAGACACAGCCATACTGTCAGGTTTGGGGATCGAGGCATGACAATGTTATTTTAAAATAAGATATTTTTCTAAACCCCCTGCTCTGCTTTGAAAATCTTAATGTATTTTTGCTAGTAGGATGAACCAAAAATGGCTCTTTTAAGCTTCTGGTCATGTATGCGCACATTTAAAGTGTCCCAGAGTGAAAAGTTAGGTATTGGTTGCTATTATGGGAGTAACTGGGCTAATACCTGTGTTAAGCCTCTGACCACACCCAAAGCAAACAAAGTTTTCAGAAGCCTGATCAGAGTCAGACTGTAAGGGGTGCTCATCTAGACAAAAAACATTTTGTGTCTGTGGGGCAGACTTTTGAGTGCTTATTAAACATGACATAGAGCTTCCTTTCGCATCCAGACTGGCAATACAACTTCAGAAGCATTTTTAAAGGATGCAGTCGTATATCTGAAGAATTATTTTATTGTGCAGTATTTTAACAATATAATAGCACTCCAGTTGTTTTTAGTTGAATACCAGAACTGGGGTGCGGGCTCTGCAGACTTTCCTGAGTGAGAAATTAGAGCACACTATGATACTTCTGTCAGTTCTGTATGATGTAAGCATTGATTTAAGCACACCTCATCTCAGAGCCCTTATCTGGCCCACTCAGACTCCACATTTAATTACAGAATCACAGGCACAGTTCTTTTTAATAAAAAGTTTGTCAGGCTTGCAAATGCTTTAGGAGCTTCATTAAAATTCCTGTGAGGAGAATGTAAATGTGATGAAAAAAGGAATAAAGGCAGCCAGTAAACAAAACAATGAAACGTGTGGATTAAACTGAAATTGGC
Organism: Pelodiscus sinensis; assembly: GCF_049634645.1. Classification (NCBI taxonomy): domain Eukaryota; kingdom Metazoa; phylum Chordata; order Testudines; family Trionychidae; genus Pelodiscus; species Pelodiscus sinensis. Next base: position 12,587,473 of record NC_134714.1, on the reverse strand, counting down.
TCAGAAGAAGCCAACATGGCCTAATGCCAATCAACATTTATTCAAGGAATGAGCTGTCTGAAGGACATGGCTCTCCTTGTACAGACTTCAATGCCTACAACAGGGGAGAAAGAGATAGCCATCTATCCCTTAAGATAAGAGAGTAGTAGCTACAATAAAGGATTTTATTGTTTGTTACTTGTTGTTGCTGGCAGAAACACCAAAACCTACTGCTCCCCAGAATGTTGGTTTTGGTACCCACACTATATTTTCAACCCGTCCTGGGTCCAGCCACAATTAAAACAATTCCTTCTGCTAAACTAGAAGAAAGTGGAGCAAACAAACAACAGCAGCAATAAATAGATTCATGCTGGGCTTGGTATTGGCAGTGTCAGCAACAATACCGCATCTGAACAGCAGCAGCATCTTCTGGAATTAAAGGAGAGAAGGAAAAAGATGGGCAACCAGAGAAAACCATTATTTTGCTAGTGTGCTTCCCACAAACCAAAAGGGGCTCTACTTAGGAGAATTCCCTTTAAAAAGAAACAGAAGAGTACTGGTGGGTTGGGCAGCTGCTGCTACAGACCTGCTCTTCTTTCCACAAGTTAATCAATGGACCTAAGAAAGAGCCAACAGGGTCTATGACAGCAGTTCTCAACCCGTGGCCTGTGGGCTGCCTATGGCTCAATTAGTCCAGCTGTGTGCAAGAGGCCACCGGACCCATGGACTTTGGGGTCCAGGACTCGGATGGTTCCAAGGTTAATCCTGGGTCATCCTGGTGAGCTCTGGGGTCTGGAACAGCCGCGTGGCTGGGGACTCCCAGGGCTGCAACCCCATGTCACAAGTTCTGGGACTACCACCCACCCCACACAATGGGAGTCTGGGGCAATCAGGGGCCTGAGGAAGGCCAGGCCTGGGGGGTCTTTGGTTGGTGGAGCAGCTAGCTTGCCAGGTGTGGTCCCCAGTCAATGGGGCATCTGGTTGGTCTTGCGCAGTCAGGGTCCAGAGCACCATGTGGCAGAGTTCAGGGCTCCCCCACAGCCCTGCATAGCAGGTTCTGGGTCAGTCAGGAGTCTGAGACTGTCTTGTGGCCACATAGGTTGAATGTCTGGGACTTCTGCCTGGCCCCACAGGGTAGGAACCTGGGGTCAGGGTCCTGTCAGCCGCTGCTCTTCCACCTGGCTCCTGTGGTGCTGGCTACACAATGATAAATATGTTGAGAACTGCTGGTCTATGCTGTCAGAAGGTACTATGCAGTGCAAGAACTGCTACAATGAAGGAAAAGATAAATGTTACTGCTATGATTAAAATCCCAGGATGGAGCAACGTAGCAGGGGACAGTAAGGGAGAACAGAAATGGAAGCGAGATAATAGAAGAGAACAGAGGGAGAGGAGACAACAGGACAGAGAAAGAACAGGGTAGGAGGGAAGCAAGCCAGAAGAAGAGAGATGAAAGCATGGGGAAGAGATAACCAAAAGATCAAGGATTTGTGGCTGTAGTTAATGTTTTCAAAAAAGGAGAAGGCTTGGAAGAGGAAAGATAAAAGAACAAATAAGACAGAAACAAAATACTTAATAGAGTTAGGGAACAAAGAAAAAGGAGGGGGCGAGAGAAAGTGGGAACAGAAAAAGGGAGCTGGAACAAGATGAAATAAAGTCATGTATAAAGGGTGAAAAAAATTCCAGAAAGGACACACATAGCTGACATGTTATGGTATTTCCTGGCAGATGTTCTGTACCACAGTGCTGTAAGTTGGGGGCGGCGGGAGGGGGGAGGAGAGAGGGGAGGAAACCTGTGACATAAAATTAGTACTAGGAGAATTTGAATCTGATTGTTTGAATTGTTACAATTGATTGGCTTGCAATTCGTGTAGTGGGTAAGGTATGTAGTTTCAAAAGTTAGAAGCCACAGTGTCAAGTACAATTTTGATTGCCAGTTGTTAATTTGAGACAGTTGGGGAGGTTTAAAATTAAGTAAGTGAACCAGGAAGGAGACTTTAGTCTTGATTCTGTGCTTGATTTGGGTTAAACCTCTGAGGAAAGCTCACATACTTAAAATTAAGCATATAGTTAAAGTATTTTGCTGAGTCAAGGCCTCACAGAGTGACAGCCACAAAGAACTAAGGCCAGGTCTATACAACAGAGGAAAGTCAAATGAAGATATGCAACTCCAGCTATGTTAATTACATAGCTGGAGTCAAGGCACCTTAATTTGAGTTTCTGCGTGGTCTTCAAAGCGGAAGGTCAACAGTAGCAAATGCTCCTGTCAGCTTCCCTTACTCCTCATGAGGAGCAGGAGTACCAGCACTGATGAAGCACTCTCTGGGTTCAATTTAGTGGGCCTTTACTAGATCTGTTAAATCGAACTCCGGAAGACCGATAGCAGCAGGGTGGATCTTGGCCATAGTGAACACATGGCCTACATGTTTGCTAATCTAATAGTAGAGCTGTAGAAACCTTGAAGATACTGGTTCTACCAGCCACCCATAAATGCTATCAGCCTGACAACCAAGGCTTTCAGACTCAAGACTGAAAAAGGTTAATGCATTGGTTAGTATTATGCTCTAATATTGGCCAATGAGGGAAAAGAGTCCACACAATCCACAGCAGCTCCTTCCAAGATGACAGATCCAAGATAGCACGGTCAGTGAGGGGAACGAAAAGGGGGTTACACAGCAATTTCTGTCCTCAAAGACATTTGCATTCCTAGTGAGATACCAGAACAAATATTGTATGAAGTTTTATTGTAGCTGTGTCAGTTGCAGGAAGTTAGAGAGACAAAGTGAGTGAGTTAATATCTTTTTCTGAACTGCTGGTCCAAGCTATTACCTCACCCACCTTGTCTCTCAAAACAAATGTTGAGAAGGAGAAAAATCACTTTATAGCTAGAGGAGAATGAAATCTGAGCAGCCAGCAGCTTAGGGGTCACACAGAAGATATTGAATCAGGCACATTTGATTGCTTTTTTGACAGAATTACAAATGTAGTGGATGGAGGGAATCCAGAAGATGTTATGTATTTGGATGCAAGTAAAGCAGGATCTCATGAAATCTTTCTAGAAAAATTAAGTCTGGTCAGACAGGAAGAATATCACTGATTGGGGGCTGATGCCCATATAAACCCCTGAGTGAAAGAACCAGCCTTTTCACCATGTAAAAGAGACTCAGTTTTCCTAGCAAATAAATAAATTTCTAGTGAAGAAATTTTTGCTTGCAAAGATGCCCTTGAAAGTGTATCCCAATGTAACTCAGCAATGCAAACCCATAGCAAAAGTTGATAGGAATATGCAGCTGGACACCACTTCTGCAGCAGGAAGCTATGGTCCCTCATCCATTTAAACATTTTGATCAGGATTTTCAGAAGCAGTGGGCATTGACCTAATTCTGTTGAATTAATGGTGAAAATAGTCTGGCAGGTGGGTGTGGAGCATATCCCAAAGTACCATTTAGATCATCCTTCGTAAAGTCTTTACACCAGCCCTGTGCATAATAGTAAGACAGTCATGGACAGAAATTGGTTGTATTTGTGTGGGAAAACAGCAAAAATTGTTCTGCAGCTTGTCCCAAAATACAAATTCTAGCTCTGCCTGTTAAAATAGCCAGCCCTGTCTACTACACTTAGGGTTGTCACCTGCAGCAGCTACTGCAAGGGGAAAACCTTCCCTGAGTCTCACCAGTGTCTCTAAACACACCGGCTGCATCTAGACTGGCATGATTTTCCACAAATGCTTTTAACGGAGAAGTTTTTCTGTTAAAAGCATTTGCGGAAAAGAGCGTCTAAATTGGCACGGATGCTTTTGCACAAAAGCACTTTTTGCGGAAAAGCATCCGTGCCAATCTAGACGCGGTTTTGTGCAAGAAAGCCCCGATCGCCATTTTTGCCATCGGGGCTTTTTTGCTCAAAACAGTTTTTAGCTGTCTACACTGGCCCTCTTGCGCAAATACATTTGCGCAAGAGGGCTTTTTCCCAAACGGGAGCAGCATAGTATTTGCGCAAGAAGACTGACAATCTTACATGAGATCGTCGATGTTCTTGCACAAATTCAAGTGGCCAGTGTAGACAGCTGGCACGTTTTTCCGCAAAAGCGGCTGCTTTTGTGGAAAAACTTGCCAATCTAGACGCAGCCACCAAGTAGTCCCTGCAAGCCCCTCCACCAGCTGCTCTGCAGTGCAGGAGGAGGTGGGAGAGGAGACTGAGCCAAGCTACTGCTAGGAGTTTCATAGCCTCTCCAGCCTGCCTGCCTTCACTCTAACAAGCTGGTGATGAGATGAAACTTGGTGCCATATTCCCCAATCCAACAGCCTGCTCCCACAAATGATTAGCAGCTAGGGGAGATCTTCCCCTCTTAAGAACCAAAGGGCTCTCTTTCCCTAACTGACCACTCACCACAGAGCCAGAGACTAAGGAGTCTTTGCCTGCTAGTACGGTTGCCTGTAATAGCTCTTGGACAATCCCTCTGAGGTGAGGAAATGCTGCCAGGTAGAAAAGCCTGGATAAGAGGCTGAGAGTTGGGGAGTAAAGCAGTACTAGGGAGGGAAGTAAAGGACTGAGAGACAGGAGAGTGGGGAGCTGATGGTTTTGGGAGTGAAAGGGTGAGGGAACAGTGTACCACCTGTATCAATGAGTGAGAAGGCAAATTGTAGGAAGGAACCTTTTGGTATAAAATTGTGGCCACACAATTTTGGGCACTGAAACGGGGCTAAAAGATCACAAACAAAGGGGTACATAGCCCACATCTAATCAGAGACCAAGAGAGTGTCAATAGCCCTCAAAGGGGAAGCAGGAAGAGAACTTGCCTGAACTGCAAGCCCAGCAGGGAGAGACCTCCAGTTAAGAGGAAAATTAAATGAGAAGGCAGGCAGGAGCTAGGCACCTGAGAAAGGAAAGTGGCATTTTCCCCTTCTTTCTGGGAACAACTGAGGGATTGTAAGAGTGAGGAAATTCTGGGGAAAAACATATGAGCTCCTTTCTTGACTTCCTAGGAGAACAGTAGTGTGCTGACTGAGGGCCAGGAATCAGACTGTTTTGCATGGGTGTTGCTTAGAGGGGCAGAGGAGGTGTTGAACCCCTCCTCCAACCCAAAAGCCTCAGGCAGATATGGAATTTCTCCACCCCCTCCATCCACGTGTGGCCCCATTGGCCTGACTGAAGGTGCCCTCTCCAAATATAGAAGTCAAAGTATGCCTACCCTGTTGTGTCTTTTGTTTAGAGCTGGCAGAAGAAAAGCTAGGTCTATTTATGCATTTACTTTGAGGCCTAGCTAGCAAATAATCCACCTTTATGTTTGGCACTCAGCAGAACAAAGGCTGGTTGCAGGTAACTGAGCTATTCCTGAAAAAACTCTCGGGGGTTTGAGCCATCTAATAGGCCAAAATTGTACTACCTGATCATGCTCCTGGGAAAGGGGTAGCAATAATGAGAAGTGGGATGGGTTGGGTGAGGTGGCTAGTAGAAAGTACCACAGAGATCTGTAGACTTTATGGTCTTAATTAAGATCTTCATTAATGATCTGAAATAGGAAGTAAACAGTGCCTTAAAATCTGCAAATAATCCTAATACTGGATGGGCTATAAACACCAACAAGGAAAGGGATATACTACAAAGGACTTTAGGTCCAGATTTACAAAGGTATTTAGGTGCCTAATGGGATTCTAAAAGCCTCTAAGTGAATTAGGGTACGTCTACACTAGCCCCCTAGTTCGAACTAGGGAGGCTAATGTAGGCATTCGAAGTTGCAAATGAAGCCCGGGATTTAAATATCCTGGGCTTTATTTGCATCTTCCCGTCCGGGTGCCATTTTTAAATCCCCTTAGTCCGAACTAACTGCCCGCAGCTACATGTGGCAGTCAAACGTTAACTCGAACTAAGGACTTAGTTCGAGTTAACTGTTACACCTCATGGAATGACCTTAAATAAGTGCTTAGGTCACTTCTGAGAATAGCATGTAGACTCCCAAGCCATTTAAAAGTTTTTGAAAATGTTACCATTCAAGTAGAAAAATGGAAATTGTTCTTGACCTCTGATGATGGGACAAGAAGCAATGGGCTTAAATTCCAGCAAGGGAGGTTTATGTTGGACATTAGGAAAAACTTCCTAACTGTCAGGGTGGTTAAACACAGGAATAAATTGCTAGGGAGATTGTGGAATCTCCATCACTGGACATATTTAAGAGCAGGTTAGATAGACATCTATCAGGGACCTATGTCTGATTCCTGTGTCTGAGAGGGCAGGAGGTTAATACCTAAGACTGCAAGCCATACTACTAGGAGAAATTACAGCTTTCCAAACCCTTTGTAGAGGGAGGGTTAGATCTTGAGGATACCCCACAGGAAGTCAATAGGCAAAAATCCATTGGTGATTGTTGATATTTGGCAATAATTTCTATGTATTGTGCGATCTCTCTCAGATAATAGATTACTTCAGGGAACTCAGAAGCATGCCGAAAAATGTTCTCTGAGAAAGTCCTCTGAGATCCTTCCTTTCCCTAAGTAAAGGAAGACATAAGGCAGGAGATTCTGGAAATGAACCATTGGCTAGATAAATGGTGTTGGGTTCTCATTTTGTGGAGCATTGCTCCACCTTCTCTGGGGAAAGAGAGAGAGAACTATATAGTTTGGATGATCTCCACACCAGTAGAAGGGGAATTAATTTCCTCAGGGGACTAGAAGCCAGGAGAGAGTTAAACTAATAAAGAGGGAAGAGAAATGAGCACTCAGCACAAAATCGAGATGCTGAGAGCAATATTATTCAAGGAACCAAAAGATGCGAAGAGAAGAAATTCTTAAATGCCTATGTACCCATGCTAGGAGCCAGGATAACAAACATGAGGAATTGTTCATAAATTTGATCTAGCTGGTATTGTTGAAACCTGGTGGGATGATTCATGTGATCGGAATGTTAAAAATCAATGATAATAACCTATTTAGGATGGATCGAGTGGGAAAATGGGAAGGGGGTGTAATACTTTATGTCAAAAATAGCGTTTTCTGTCTGAGTCACTTAAATTTTCTCCAGTACTATATCTTGAACATTTGTGGATCAATGTTGTAAGTAACAGATAAAGCACAAAATGGGGGTATTTGGTGAGGTATGGTACAGACCATTAATTCACATTAGGGAACAGGATGACTGCCTTCTTACACGCTTACCTATAACATGTAAGAAGAAGAATTGCCTGATCATGGGGGACTTTGAATGACATATGCTGGATGTCTTATGTTGCACGTACTAAAACATCCTTGGCATTCCTAAATATTATAAATGTTAATTTCTTAACTCAGAAATTTTTTATGCATCCTCAAGGAATTCTATTGTAGACCTCCTCTTAATAGACAGAAAAGGAATGACTACAGAGCTACATTTGATAGGTTAAGTATTACAACCTTGAGTTGATCACATGATGGTGTGCAAACTGAATAAAGCCCTGAGTAGAAATATATATATTTTTATATATATTACTTTTAAAAGGCCAATTTCACAAAGCACTAAACAATTATGAGCCAAATCAGCTGGGAGAAAGAACTTAATTGAAAAAAAAAACCATAAATGATAATTGGGAATTGTTTAAGAACACCTTAGTTAGTAGATGCCCCAAAAGCCACAATTGAGGAAGAAGGCTGTTTTTATTAAAAATCTGATGTAGCCTAGAGGGAAGAGAAGGTAGAAATAAAAATAAAATATATGTAACAAATGTAAGAAAGGAGAAGGTATAGTATTGAATACAAATCAGATGCTAGGGATTGCAGAAACTTGATAAGGGAAGCAAAGAGACACAAGGAAACATTTATGGATGGCAGAGTTAAGGATAATAAGTATATTAGGAAGGAAAAAGAATCATGACAAAGATATGGTCAATTACTAGATACAAATGATAGTTATTAATATTGCAGAAAAGGCAGAAGTGTTGATTAAATATTTATCTTCTATATTTGGGAAGGAGGGAGCGAGAACACTCCTTCCATTCCACTAGCATCTCAGGAGGATGTGAAAGAGCAAATACTGAAGTTAGACATTTTTAAATCTGCATGGCTAGAAAACTTGCATTCAAGAGGTTTAAAAGACCTGGACAGGGAGCAAGCTGGACCCTTAATATTGATTTCCAATAAGTCTTGGAATACTGAAGAAGTTCCAGAAGACTGGAAGAAAGCTAATGTTGAGACAGAATTTAAAAAAGGTAAATGGGATGATTCATGTAATCATAGACCTGTCACTCTGACATTGCTCCCAGGCTAGATATGGAGCAGCTGAGACAGGACTAGGTTAGTAAATGAAAGGAGACTAGTATAATTAATGCCAATCAAAATGGGTTCATGGAAAATAGATTCTGTCAGACTAATCTGATTTTTAGGTGGTTAAAAATGTAGTTGATGTAAGATTGCTTAACGTGGTACTGCATGACATTTTGATTAAAAATCTTGAATGGTATAAAATTGACATGGCACACATGGAATGGATTAAAATCTGGCTAACAGATAGATCTTCCCACGTAACTGTACATGGGGAATCATCCCTGAGCCTATGTCTACACTGTTGTTGATTTTTTTTCAGAATTTCAAAATGCTGAAAATAAACATTTTTTCAAGCTCATTCATAGTGGGACTGAAAACTGCATGACTAATGTCAGTTGGAGGACTGGGGGTATGTCTACACTACCCTCCTCGTTCAAACTAGGAGGGTAATGTAGGCATACCGCACTTGCAAATGAAGCCCGGGATTTGAATTTCCCGGGCTTCATTTGCATAAGCAGGGAGCTGCCATTTTTAAAACCCCGCTGGTTCGAACCCCGTGCAGCGCGGCTCGTGGAACGAGGTATACCGGTAGTTCGGAATAGGAATCCTAGTCCGAACTACCTAGTTCGAGCCCCATGTAGCCGCGCTGCACGGGATTCGAACCAGCAGGGTTTTAAAAATGGCGGCTCCCCGCTTATGCAAATGAAGCCCGGAAAATTCAAATCCCGGGCTTCATTTGCAAGTGCGGTATGCCTACATTACCCCGCTAGTTCGAACTAGCGGGGTAGTGTAGACATACCCTGGGTGTGTGAGGACTGCAGTGCTGGGTCCATTATCAATATTTTAATTCAAGGATCAAAACAGCAGATTGGTACCACAGATATAAATTTACAGTGTGTTGCCTCCACTTTGAAGAATGCAATATGCAGAAAATACTACAAATTGATTCTGAAATCATAGAATCATAGGACTGGAAGGGACCTCAAGAGGTCATCGAGTCCAGCCCCCTGCCCTCAAGGCAGGACCAAGCTCCGTCTACACCATGTAAAGCAATAACTGGTTTTTTTAGTACCGAAGCTCTAAAAGTCTTTCCTTTGTGTTCATTCGGGGCCACCAGCAGGAATGGTATGGTAATTGTTCAGTTCTGTAAGTGTCTTGCCGAGATGAAGTCACAGCACAGTTGCAGATCCAGGGGGAATATAGATGTAGTCCTACACAAACATGATCCCCTTCTGAGTGTTGTGTGGTTCTTGGCCAACTCACTGGATAGAATTCTGCAGACCAAAGCAGAATGGGTGAATGTAATCAGGTCCAGGCAGTGAGTTGCGTTAATAAAGTTATGGGATTTGCAAATGTGGGCTGGTTCCTGACTGGGGCCTCATGAGTTAGGGTCATGTCTTTGGGACAAGGTGATAAAGTCAAGGTGAAATTGGACCGAGAGGAGACTAGAGCCCATCAGTGCTGCGGTTGGTTAAGAGTCTAGGCCCAGTATAGATACTCCAGGTTCTTATGGCCCTTGAATGCGTGAACCAGACAAAAGGTGCCTTCCAAGTGGCATCTCCACTCTTCAAAGGCAATCTTAATTGCTAGGAATTCCTCATCATAGTTTCATTCTTCAGGTATGAGCTTCTTTGAGTAAGAGGTAATGGGATGTAGTATTTGCTTGCGTCCATGCCTTTGGGAGAGGACTGCCCTGATTGCCGTACTAGAGGTGTCGGCTTCTACACTGAAAGTTTTCCCCATGGCAGGTTGGGCCAATACTGGAGTGGGGCGGTGAAGGCCAGTGGCAATTGCTCACATGCATACTGGGCCACGGGTGACTAATGGGATTTGGTGGGTTTTATTGGAGTAGGGCAGTGAGGAGTTTGGCTTGTTTTGAAAAATTAGAAATGAACCTCTGGTATCTTTGGCCCTGGCTGAAGTTGTGTGAGTCAGTCATAGTCCTGAAGTTGGGGGAGTTTTTCTGCACCCGTATTCTCAAAGACATCAGTGTGGTCATGGTACTTGGTGGGAGCAGGGAAGTTCCATAGTTTCCTAGTAGGTGTTTGAGTGCACACAACTACCCCTGTTTGAGCCTGACTGGGTCTAGGTGCAATGCTCATGGGTCCCTGGCCATGCTGCTGGCAGAGTTCTGACAGGAAGGAGATTTTCTGCTCTCACCAGTGAAGGAAGAGGTCACAAAGGCCAGACAGAAAATGCAGGCAGTGGATCCTAGCAAATTGTGACATTTCTCCATGTCCCTGAATAATGGCCTTCAGGGCAACAATCTCTTGCACAACTGTACCTGAGAAGAGAGGGAAATCATTGATCGTTTTTATTGTGTCAGGTGTGGTCTTGTGTAGCAGGGTTATCTGTAGGCTCTGAGCTGTAGCTGCACCCATTAAATTATCCGCTGCTCCTAAATGAATGAGGGTTTGTTGGAGGGTAAAATGTAGGGGGCAAAATGTAGCTGGGATGTACAGCTAAGTAGACACCTGCAAATGGGATGTTTGTGGATGGGGCTGAGGGTGCATTTCACTGAAGACTAGAGTATAGCCACTACTGGAAGCAGCAGACTCAGCCAATTGGGCCCTCCGACTTCAAGCAGATACTCAAGCACTGCAGGTACAAGTTGAGTAGCTGATCTCAGATAGCCAGCAGCTGAAACAAGACAGCTCAGCACTGAGAAGACCATGCTGTGAACTCAGCATGCAGCCCATTTCCCCCAACTGGGGCCTGCAATACTATTGCCCCAGTGGTTTGGGGTGGTGGTGATGTTTTTAATTTGATTTCCCAATTATGCCAAAAACTTTGTGCTTGTCTCTTTACGATTGTAGCCAATTTGCTCTCACGCTTCCAGAAGAAATCCTTAAGGAAGAGAGGGTGATTTTTTTTCTCCTGCTGAAACAGCTGAGACCAAAACCCCCTCTTGGCTCAACCACTTTGGCCACCCATCTATGTTCGCCTCAAAGCACAAAGGACTTCAATGCAAAGAGAAGCAATTTCTGTATGCATGTTTTGAGGTTCTGCATTTTGACCATCATCCTTCTGGACTGGACTATCATGGGGTACAGACCTCATCACCAGATTAGCACTCCTCCTGGCTGTGATGGAAATTAGCTGGAGGTTGACGGATACATCTGCCTTTGCTCCTGCTTATGGCTGCACCCTCAGTTCTTAGAACTGCAGCATCCTCTTCTCAACTCAGCCCTCCGGCTAGTCCTCATCTGTGTTTCCCCCTTTCTGCGGGTAGGTATTGCTGTCCAACGGTCCAGCTATTACCCTAGTGGAAAGTGAGGTGGGACCCCAGGCCCACCCACTACTCGGGTCCCAATCCAGTGATCCTGTAAATAACATACTCGGTTGCTCCTCTGTAACTTCTTTCAATGCCGCTCTGTTTCCCTGGGCCCCCATGATCCCAGCACATTCTTTGTCCTTATCTCAAGGCCTCAGCTACTCAGTCCCCAGAGCCAGCCACTGCTCTGTCCAAAGTGCTTATAATTTTCGCAGTCATCCAGGGACACGGTCCATACTCCCTGAACTCCCAGCAGCAACTGACCTTGCTCGCCCCTTCATCAATTTTTATATGAGCCTACTGGGCCCCAATTGGTTGTTCCTAGCAGCTCCACTCCTATTGGCTGCTTTCTGCACAGCCTCCCTACAGGTCTATTAACTTCTCTGCCAGTGTGAGGTAGATGCCTCATCACATGGGATTACCTCAATGTTGTATGATCTAATTCTTAGTAGCCAGGAAGGGCTAGTCAGAGGCTTTCTTTTACAGGGGTTTCTTTACATGGTATCTCTATGAGCACACCCGGCCCCCCTCAGCAAGCAAAACCAGCCATTCTGATTGATAAGGTCTTCTGATGATGACCCTGTTTCCACTCTTGTTTGTTTTACTAATCTGGAGTGTCTCTATCCTACAACCGTGAGGTGTTGGCTACAACAAATTTTTAAAAAATGACACAGGCCTCATGAAAAAGCAAATGTGGTGAGTCCAATGGAAAACAGAATAAATGAGCCCTCCTTGCTCTGACGCTTGCCAAGTTTATGGACTGGCCATCCTGGCTATGAGCTGATTCCAGCACCAGAGCCGGCCCACAACATTTTGGCACCTGAGGGGGGGGGCTCAAATGATGCTCCCATGCCCCCTCGCTTGGGCCAAATCTTTGATAGGTCTCCATCCTCTAGCACAGCGCTCTGCCATCTCTGTGCATCTAGAGCAGAGAGAATACATATGCACCAGCAGACACAATTTTCTACATTCTGGGTCCTAGTGGTGCCCCCCCCCCCCACACACAGTCTGGCACCTGAGGCGGCCGCCTTGGTTTGTCTCATGGTAAGGCCAGCCCTGTCCAGCACAGCCCAGAGTGTGTCACACCAAAACCACTTCATCCTGCAAGGGAAGGCTGAGCCTGTGTAATTTATGCTGCTTTCCCCTCTGCCTTTCTACACACAATTTCCTGTGACAGTTGTGGTTGAGGGGAGCCCGTGGAGGCATGATCTCCGGTGGGCAGCAGAAGCCACTTGGCTGGCATGGTAGAACTGTCGTGACTGGGCCTTCTGCACAACTGCCCTCCCCCCACCCAGGAACTGGGCAGATCTTGAGGGGAGATTTGAGGGAGGGTTCTGGAAGGAGGGGAGCAAATCCCAGAACTGATGGAGTTAGTCAGACGTACAGGTAGACAGGAGAGAAAGGGACTTAGATTTTGAAACGATATCTACTTTAAATCCTGCCTTCACTTATAACTCCCTACAGTAACCCAGTATCTAGGGATGACTCTGAATACAGTTAAGGCCCACTACTTTAATCTGCCTGGTCACTCATTAAGAGATCTTCAAGTTGCTGTTTTGTTACAGACCGATTCCACAAGCTAAATACACAGGGAAGGGTTGGAACTACAATCCATTCACAAGTTTAATTCTCATGCCAATGGTTTGAATCGAGATACCTGATGGCTGGGACATTATCAACCAACCAAACAATGAAGGTGCCAGTGGTTCTTTGTCTGTGTAGATTCTGGTGTTAGTACTCTTCCTCTCTAAATGGTAACTAATGGTCCTTATCCGTTTCCTTTAGGTATTTATAGACTATCAGTTTTGCTTGTTACATACCAGCTCTGTTTTCTCTTTGATGTTTATATACCCACTGCCTCTTTTTGTTTCCCCCTCCCATTTTTCCCCTCCCCTTCTCCCCTATTTAATATTGGTTCTAGACTTCCAACACTCTGGTCATCTGAAGAAATGGGTTATGCCCACCAAAGCTCATGATACCATCTACGTGTTTTGTTAGTCTTTAAAGTGCTACCAGACCATTTGTTGTTTTTTAAATTTGTATTTGTAGATAAACCACCTCCAACAGGGAAAACGTAGCACCGGTGGTCACATGGTTGGGGGCAATTACTCCTGGCTTTGCCCCTGATTTACTATGTGACAAATCACCTGTCCCCCAGGAGTCAGCCGTGTGAGGTGATGAATGCCGGCTGTGACTTAAGAACCCAGAGTGCCATTCACGAGTGTATTGTGACAGCTGCCTAATGAGCTGCACTCCTGCTTCCCAGCCGCGCTGCAAGCAGACGGGGGTGTGTTTGTAAACACACGGCAATGCTCTGGGAGCAGCTGAAGCAAAATGCAGGACAATGTAGCACTTTAAAGACTAACAAGATGGTTTATTAGATGATGAGCTTTCGTGGGCCAGACCCACTTCCTCAGATCAAATAGTGGAAGAAAGTAGTCACAACCATATATACCAAAGGATACAATTAAAAAAAATGAACAAATATGAAAAGGACAAATCACATTGCAGAACAGAAGGGGGATGCGGGGGGGTGGGAAGGGGGAGGAAGGAAGGTAAGTGTCTGTGAATTGCTGATATTAAAGGTAGGGAGAGTGGGATGTTTGTGAGTTAATGGTATTACAGGTGATAATTGGGGAAACTGTCTTGGTAATGGGTGAGAAAGTTCAAAGTCTTGTTAAGTCCTTGGTGATAAGTGTCGAATTTTAACACCTCTCTGGCTGAATGGGGGTTGCCTGGCTCTGTGCAAACCACCAAAGGCCAGACCCTGACGCCCGTGCCCCGCTGCACTCTCTGGGCATTTCGCTGGCCCCCAGCACGCAGCGACTCGAGCCTGGTTCCACCATGTTGCGTCTTTGCGCTGCGCCACTGGCCCACTGCGGCAGCGCCGGGTGGCGAGGAGGAGGCGGCTCCGTGGGGGGGAGAGGCTGGGCGAGGGACATTTCTCCCTCGCTACAGAGCGCCGGGTGCCGAAGCGGTTAAACGGGGCCGCGTGAGAGCCCGGCTGGCAGCGCGCTGCCCTGTGATATGCCAGCCACAGGGTGACGCAAGGGCTGCAGGGCTCCAACTCCACAAGCCATTTCCACCTGCGTAATCAGCGCTAGTGGAGCCGCCGCCGCCGCTCCGAGCTCCCCGCAGCCGCCCGCACGCCGAGCGGCACCGCCTCCTCCTGCTGCTCGAGAGCCATGTCTGCGCCGCCGGATCGCCAGGAGCTGCCGCTGTCAGGCTCCGGGGCGCGCTGGGCTGGGGCCGGGGCGGAGGAACGCGCCGCTGGGGCGCAGCGGAGGGATGGAGACGGGGCGCAGCAGCCGCCGCCGCCTGGCTCCGCCAGGGAACAGTTCCCCGTTACCATGGCGACTGCATCCACAGGTAAGAGGCGAGGTACCCAGAGATGCTCAACAAAGGGTAGCAAGTAGCAGCCCCCCCCCCCCTCCCATCCCTGTCGGGCTGCTTGGCGCTTGCGAGGAGCCGGGAAATGCTCACCGCTTGGCCTGGAAAAATAATCCTGGTGGCAGGGGCGACTACAGCATCTCTACCCTTCCCGCAAGCGCTGGGCACTTCGTTAGGCATGGCACGCCCTGTTCCGGAGCTGTGTGTGTGTGTGTGTGGTGGGGGGGAGGGGGGGCTTTTTATTTTTGTCCGGGCTGCCTGGATTATGCACACGCTCAATAAATAAATAAACTGCCTGGACTAGACCGGGATCTCCCTTACCCTGTGTCAATCCGGATTGATTGGCCGAGATCAGAGGAGTTAATCCGCATTTGCATCGGAGAGCCCAATCTGGCCCTCGTGTGATTTCAACATGTGGAATTGAATTGATTAATTGAACTTCAGTAGGGGAGGGAGGGGATGTATTTTCTCTTTGCTCTTGGGACGCATGCAATGTAAATACGACGTGTCCTTGTTGCTGGGCTTCTTTCCCCTTTTCTTTTTAGGGGTGCATATAATTTCGTTTGCTTTGGAGGATGTGTTTGGTTGCCCTAGACTTTGCTGTGGTAGGAGCCTTAGGAGAAGACACAGTGAAATCCAAAGATTTCAGTTTCTGGGAGTCCATGGGAGAATTATTTGAGGAAAGTGTTCCTTTATTTTCCTGGTGATTTTCTCCCTTCTCCTTGCCAGCTGGTGGGAGACTCTAACTAACCAGTGGGGTGTTCGCTACTCTGATTTAAATCCCTGCCCCCTGGGAAACACATATCCCTGTTATGAAACTGTACAGTATTACACTTGGGTTGACTAAATTGGAGGCCAGAGCCTTAGGATCAACATGGGTCCCAGGGATGCAATAACCGCAGATGCATTAGGAGCAATGTTTTGGGTTGAGTCCCTGTTGGATCTCCTACCATCATGCAGCACAAAGACTTGCTGTCCAGGAGGAACTCACGTTACATGACCCTTTGTGGCCAGCTCTGTTGGGGAGGCGCAGGATCCATTTACCCACAGCCCTGGCTTTCGGTGGGTGTGTGCTCAACATGGAAGTGCTTCAGCAAAACATCCTGGCTGCTTGGTTCTTCTGTGTTTATTAGTGACAAGGCTGGATGTTAGACCATGTTAGAGTGTTGGGCAGGCAGTAAAATCTGCCTGATGTGCTGCTCATTAGCTAATCTTGGTGGTACTGGTGAAACATGACTTTATATTAATGAGAGAGAGAGATATGATTTGGCTTGTAATGTAAATGTGTGTGTTTAAAAACAGTAGGGGTCCCTCGGTAGAAATTTCCTGTAAGAGTGTAATTATACAAATGGCTGGGTGTGTGTGAGTCCTCATCTTTCTTTCTTCATGTGTGGAGAGAAAACGTGGCAATCCTGAAGCTCACACAATATAATGAACAAAGACGGGTAGCGTCTTGCACAGCACAAACGAAATCCCCACTTAGCTGAAAAAGTGTGAGATCTTCTTCAGTGTTGAATGTATCTGTTAGGTGTCACTGATGCACTCTGGAAGGCACTGCAATTAGAGAATAGTTAGCTGGTGAAGAAAATCACAAAGATGTTGCATTTGGAATAATCGACACAGAGGTTTTATAAATATGTACATTTGCACCAAACTTTGGGGTGGGGTGGGTGGAGAGAGAACTCAGCAGTGCAAATATGAACTGACGATTACCTCTTGTAGATTGATGTGACCCCAGAGTAGCAAATAAATGTACTAGCTATGTTACATTTTAAGATATTTTAAAAGGAATACCCTGTCATTTGTACTGTATAAAGGTGGGAAGGGAGCACAGCAGAGCTGATACCACTGTATTCTACAGCATCCCATCCAACGAATCCTCTGCAATCACAGTTCGTTCTTAATTTTGTTGCTATAATAGCAGTGGTTTTTATATTCCAAAATAGGTATGTAACAATTGTTGTGTCCTTTTATGTGGGAAGCACATTGTTTACATATTCAGTGTGATTATTTTTAAGTTAGCAGCATGTGAATGCCCCTATTTGCTGATTATTTGGAACTTTCTTGTATTTCTTAAAAAGAGTTGAACTTTGTTGTTTATAGGATTGGGCATCCCGCATGCTTTATTCCGGTGTGCAATTCCATTAAAACCCAAGAGCGGTGGGAATAGGTCAGCAGGGAGATATAAGATGCAGCAAATTTCATCATAGAAAACTCAGTCTGCTAATAGTCACTAGGCTGAGGATAGTTAATGCAATAGACAACATCCTCAAGCAACCAAACATAGAATTGCCAGTATGTTTTCCACTTACCCTCTAGCCATCCTGCTTGTATGTTGTATATCCCCTTCCGGCACCCTGGATCTGTTGTTTTTCATTTGTTTGGATATAAGCTTCTTCAAGTAAGAACTGTGTCATCTTAAGTATTTGAAAAGTGCCCTGCACCTTGCAGATACTACTGACCTATACATAACTAAGAATAATAACAGCATTTACCCATTAGCTGTGCAAAAAGTTTTTTGTAATGAAACCTAGCACGTTTACCTTGGCTTTGGATTTTGTGATAATCTTGAAACATAGCAGAACTTGTTGAAAAGTACGTGAATGTTTTCAAGCCAACCTGGGCTCTTTTTGTTTTTGTTTTGTTTTTTGAGCCACACCAGCTGCATGTCAAAATGATGTTAGTGGCTTTTATATGATTTAGGAGTAAAATACAACAATTTGTGTAGAGGTTTTACTCTACTCAACTCCTGGATTACCTGAAATTGAGGACAAGGTTCACATGACTTCCCAATGAGGAGTGAGAGTGAGCTAGAGCTGTGCTGAATAGAACTCACAATTAGATCCTGAGATTTCTCATGCAAAATCTAGGCTATGAGAAGCTACCGTTTCCACATCGGTTACTTCTCCTGCATGGCTGCTATATTAGAAATCACTAGGGTGAATCTGTATCCCTGGAGAGGCAGGATGAGAGAGGTGAGCTACAGCTGCCTCTGTATGGGGCTCAGCCCTTGGGGCTGAGAATGGGTTTCCCCTCCCAAAATGTGAACTGGGTTGAAGGCAAGAAGCACTGTAGGCTGATCTCTCATTGCTGTTTGAGTCTTGCAAGATTACTAAACATTTGTATGTTTCTGAAGAAAGCTCCATGCGGATCCAACACACCATCTGCACAAGGATTCTATTTATTTTTATCCATTGACAGTAATTAAAATTCTTTGGAAAAATAACATTTCCCAAAATATTGTACAGGCTGATAGCCGGCATTTCCTGGGATAAACACAAAAGGACAGAATGACTAGGGAGAGATCGTGGCCGCTGGTTGGGTGTGTTAGGTGGTTGAGGATAGAAAAGGACACAGGGAGCCATTTGCACCCTCACCATATCCAAACCCTGGGAGAATAAATAGGGTGAGCACTGATGCTACCTACTGATCCCCCAGTGAGGCAGCAGTGGAACTAGGGCTTCTCTCCAGTTCCACACTTCAGGGCTGGCACTGAAAGGCATATCTAGGCTAGATTACGGGTACAGGTACTACAGACCTCTGCCCAGGGCTCCAATTCCCAGGATCATAATCTCAGGTTTCATTATTATTTATTGTAACTGGGTAAGTTTCTAGCCCACGTGCTTGTGAAGAAAAGATTGAAAATGTGACCTGAATACAGCGCATGCAGGGTCATCTACCGGAGTGTGCAGAAAGCCTGAAACAATCACTCCAAGATGGAAGACCTGCTCCATGCACCGCAGCAGAGTATGAATTCCAAGAGTCTTGGGGAGAGGGGGGAGGTTCTGCCAACATCATCCCAATAGGATTCAGTGTGTGGCAGAAGAGGAAGAGTGCAGCGTGCTTAACCCACCAGAGACACCGTTGCTGCTGGGATAAGTGCTGGGGACATCCATGTGGTCACTTTTTCCTCCTTGTGAAGGTAGAAGGGGACCTTTTTTCCTAAGTAAAGAAAGGACCCTAGTGCTGCTCTTAAGAAGTGTGGGTGGGGAGCTTTATATGACATGCAAGGGGAGCCCCTTCCACAGCCATCCCTACTCCAAGTTGGGAAGGGTGGGGCATGGCACAGAGCTGCAGAGGCAGAACCAGAGTACTCAGCATTGCTGTAATCGGTTCTTGACTGTATCTCGCAATGGCGTGGCATCTGACTCTCCTGCCCATGGTCCCCTGAGCCCTAGGCAGTGTGTGTCTCATAGCTGGTGCATTGTCCCTCGCACCCTCCCCAACACAGCGGTGCAGCAAAGCCCTTTTAATTGCTGTGGTCTTACTTGACGTGGGACAAATGTTCAGAGCAGAAAGTGCTGCGCAGTCAAGCCCTTAAAGGCAATACGCTGTTGATTAGACGCATAGGTGTACTGGAAAGCTGAAAATTAAAACGGAAAGAGGGAAAATGCAGCAGATCTTTAGGCAAGGCTGGCAGCTGTGCTGTGCCCTCTCCAACATATACACAGCAACTCTCAAGAACGAGCACAACGCCAGTAGGGCTGCAGCTTTTGCTGCAGCCACCCACCCTCCCCTGGGCTCCCCTGCACACAGCTTGCTGGCTTGGGCTGCAAATGAGGGGGTGGCACCGTTTGGCCCAGAATATGCCTGTTTCCCTGTTGATCCATCTTTGCTCATAAATCACTTTAATTTGCTCTTTCCCGCTGTGTCTGGGGCAATCTGGGTGCCAGATGCAGCCAGGGCAGCATCCTGTCTAAAGACAGGAGGAGAATTTTAAATGATTTTCAGGGCAACAAGCTCTTGAACACACTGACATGGGGCCTGAGGATGGATGCCTAGTCAGGCAAAACTCTCATTGGACTCCGTGAGCCTGAGCCCATGTATCTGTATTGCACTGTCTATGTGCACCTAGCTGGCCACGTCCACATCTTGGAACATCAGAGCATTAGCTAATCAACAGGTTGCTGCAAGGACATGGCCATAGTGCTTGTGATACAGTGATTTCCCTGCCCCCTTCAATAGCTGATATTAAAATGTGCTGTCTTAGCAGATTTTCCATCCTCTCCCATCATATGATGATGTGTTATTGCAGGGCTGCTCACACAGTACAGGGCTCCTAGCATATTGAATTGTTGTAGGAAGAAGCGCGTTGGTAGCATAGTGACACCTGCCCTAAGAGCTACCTGGCTGTATCTAAAGCAGCCACATCCACAATGTCCGCTATAGTCTTGTTCACAACCTAGTTAAAGTCTTTCAAGTGAATTAAGACCTAGTATGAAAGTGATTCAAGTGAAGTTGTGCATTCTTATGCCAATGAAGTATTTGGCTTCTCTTGTAACCAGATTTTTCCTTATGGCCCCTTGCAGAATCCCTGAAAATGTTAGTAATGCCCTTGCAAATTAAGAGATTGAACCAGATTATATTATAGAGGCCTCTTGCAACCTAAACAGTTATGATGTAGAATGTGCAAAAAGATATAGGAAAAAAAGTAGATTTATTTTTGGATCTATACCTTCTTAAAGTTCCCTCTCAGGATGACGGTGCGCTCCAGTCTGTGGTGAGCCAGTACATTGTGCGTTTCTTTAGAGGACCCATCATTTGAACAAAATTCTTCAGAACCTCACCTCCCAGCACCATGCCTTAATTTCCCCACTTGTAAAAATGGGGACAGTGACATCTTCTCTCCTTTTGTAGAATGCTTTGAGGTCTGTTAGTGAAAAGTGTGGAACCTATTGTTATAAAATCTTGTACAGGAGCACGATTTCTCAAACCCATGGAAATCAAATTCTAGTGAAAACTCTGACATTTGCCCACCACTACTGAGGTGGAAGGTAGCCTGCTAAAGCCAGCCTCATCCTGTATATGTGCAATGGCCTTTTTATTGTTAAACACATTAATGACCCCCATGGAAAAACTAGTTCATGTCTCTGTCTTTGCCCCCACTTTGACTTTTACGCTGGTACATTGCGTTCAACCAATAATGGTGACAACTGATTTGATTAGGACCAGGAAGAAGGAAAGGAGACATAGAGGGAAGGGAGAGGTCACTCCCCTCTGATGTATTAATCCTATGAATCACTAATGAGCTGGTTAATTTGTCAGAGGGGGAAGGAGGAGGGAGGGAGAAGTGGAAGGAGAGAGGAAGACAAGCTATTTTGGATGTCCCAATTCCATCATCCTGTGGACCAGTAAATCTGGTAACATAGTTTTGATTTTGTGATTGTTCTTTGGTCGGTGAACTACTTCTATCCATTTAATTCTGGTTAGAAGGGCATGGGGGAAGAGGCATCTAATCCCATTTGTCAGTAGGTGTTGTGGCTGCCCTAAATGTTTTAATGTAACGATTTGCCTTTTACATTGCACATCAGACTGGAAATAAGGCGTGCGTTGTTAACAGGAGGATAATTAACCATCAGGACAAAACCCAGCCCTTTGAGTTTTTAAATCCAATTTTGATTCAAACAGGAATTAATTCAGGGAAGTTCTGCGGCCTTTCTTTTGTGGCAGATGAGACGACATGACTGCAGCAGTTCCTTTCAGCACTGGAATCTATGACATTAAAAAAACCCCAAACCTTAAGATTTGCAACTATTTGGGGGTTTTGAGCCAAAAGATCACAGTGCACATGTGGATTCAAGTCTGGGAGAGGAAGGAAGAGTGATTTATGCTGACTTCTTCTTAGTAAGGTCTATATGCTGTTACTTACTGTACCTTATTACCCAGGGGAAAATTTGGGTGGATTCCATTGACTCACACAAAGCCCATGGCACCTGGTGAGATTAGATCTTATAAACACTGCTGGAGTAGTTATGTGCTAGAGAAGACCAGACACCTTTTCTAGGAATTTATGCATACATCTGTTTTATATTTAATTGCTTATCAGCTGGGATTGTAATTCTTTTTTCCTTCCAAGTCCTAAAAGAGCATACTCAGGTTTCATATTTTAATGGGTCAATTACATTCTAGCTTTTTTATTTTTATCCCTCTCTCCTCTTTTAATGCTGGAACAGAGCGATTCTTAAATGTGTGGCTTTTTTAACAGAAAAATTATGGCTTAGCAAAACTTTTCCCCAATAATGGGATATTATTTGTAATGAATACTGTAAGACGAAGTAAAGATCCGTAGGGGAGTATGCTTAGCATGTTGCCAGCACTAAAACTTTTTAATGCATAGTATTTAAATATTAAAGTACAGTTTTTACGCAAGGGTACGTATTGGGCCTCTCTATTTCTAACCATGTATAGGAATTCTATGTACACTCACCAAGGCCACGGAGGTTACAAAATTAAGTTGACTTTATGTAAGTTGACATCATGCCTCTAATTTAAGCAAGTCAATCTTGCATGTCCTCACTGTGCTCATTGTGTCAATGGAGTGCATCTTACTACAGATTGAACCTCCCTCGTCTGGCACCCTCAGGACCGGAGTGGTCCCGAACAAGGGAATTTTCCAGACCATGGGAGGTCAGGCATCTGGGCTCTCCTGTGACTCCCTCCCCCGCTTTGCCCAGTCTTCTACCCGAGGAGAATCTAGCAGCCTGACCACCTGGGACTTACCTGCCGAGGTCTGCTGTCCCCATCGCGCTTCTGGGGCTTTGCTCCCTGCCCCTGGCCCTGTGCAGCAGTGGCACCTGCTTCTGGCGTTCCCCATGGGAAACAGGTATAGGGAGCCTCCATGCAGGACAGGGTTGGGGGACAGCTGCTGCCATGCAGGACAGGGTTGGGGAACCCTGAGCTGGGCTGAGGAACCCTGGGAGCAGCTGCCGCCGCCATGTACTGCTCCGACGGCTCTCTGCCCCCAGGTCACTGCCCCCGCAGGCTGCTGTGAACCAGATCAGATCTGCTCCCAGCCACTCCGGACCTCTGCCGCTGGAGCTCTCGGGTCTAGCAGCATCTGTGGTCCTGCTGGACCACAGATATTGCCGGACCAGAGTGTCCCAGATGAGAGAGGTTCAACCTGTAGCAGGGTTTGCATCCATGCTCAGAGCTATGTAGCTACCCCCAGTTCCTGTCCCAAGTGGAATTTTGGGTCGGGCTTGCAGTGCTGTGTGGGGCCTGTACATTGGCACAGGTAGGTACAAGAACATGGCATTAGCCTCCTATGATCCCTTTATCTCCCTTCTTCCCTGAAATCAACAGCAAACAGCCAAGCCTTTTGGGGGCCTTTTTTTTGGTAAGCCGGGGTTACCTGTGGCCGTCAGAGCACAATAAGCATGGGCCCCGCTCAGCTGAAAGCTGTTGTTCTGAGTGCTACATACCCATCCTGCCTTACCCTGCAGTATTTACACAGCCGATACGGGAGCCACCGCGCAGAACAGTGTGATGCGCCACCAGCAGCCTTGCTGGAAGACCTAGAGCAAAGCAATTTGCCGTTGCTGGTGAGAGTCTGTCACCACGTTGATACAGACGAGAGTCATTTCTGGGCCCAGGAAACAAGCACTGATTGGTGGGACTGGAGTGTTAGGCAGCTAAGGGATGACCAGCCGTGGCCGCAGAACCTTCAGATGCAAAAGGCCACTTCCCAGGAGCTGCATGATGAGCTGTCCCCGGCTCCACAGAATAGCAAGCTGCTCTGAGCGTGAGGACGTGAGAGGCGATACATCTGTGGAAGCTAGCAACTCCAGAGTGGGGGTCACTTTGGAATGGATACAGCTACGATGGGGTCTGTTGTGATCCAAGTTTGCTGTGCCATTAACAGGGTTTGGCTAAGAAGCTAGTGACTCGGGGCAGTGCTCAGGACTTAGTGCATGGTTTTGCCACGATGGGGTTCCCCAGATGCAATGGAGTGACAGATGGAATGTGCGTCTTTATCTGGGCACCCTGCCAAAGAGCATATCAACTGCAAGGGGTGTGTCTCGGTGGTATTGCAAGCGCTGGTGGATCTCAAGGGCTATTTCACCAACGTCAATGTGGGATTGTCGGGAAAGGCGCATGATGCACACCTCTTTAGGAGCACCGGTCTGTTCAGAAAGCTGCCAGCTTCTGGCTTTCTTTCCAGACTGCAAAATAGCCACTGGGGGATGTTGAAATGCCAACTGTGCTATTGGGAGACCCAGACTATCCCTTGCTCCCCATGGCTCATGAAGCTGTATACTGGCAGCCTGGCCGGCAGTAAGGACCAGTTCAACAATAGGCTGAGGAAGTGCAGAGTGGCGATGGAACGTGCCTTTAGCTGTTTAAATCCTCGCTGGTGGTGTTTGCTGGTGGTGTTAGACCTCAGCGAAAGCAACGTCCCCATTGTTATTGCTGCTTGTTATGTGCTCCAGAATATGTGTGAAGTAAAGGGAGAAAAGTTTCTGTGGGGGTGTGGACTGTGGCAAGTTGCCCGACAGTCAGTTTTGAGCAGCCAGACCCCAGGGCAGTGAGAAGCGCACATCCAGGGGCTCTGCATCTCCATGAGGCTTTGAAAACCACTTTCAGCAATGAGCCAGAGTAGCGTGACACTTTCCTGTGTTGTTCCTTACCAAGCTGTCCCCTCCATTGCGTTTTCTCCTCTGTAAACTCCACTCCCACCAACCACTGCATGTTGAATGAATCATAGAATATTAGAACTGGAAGGGCCCTCGAAGTCATCGAGTTCAGTCCCCCGCTCTCACAGCAGGACCAAGCACTGTCTAGACCATCCCTGATAGATGTCTAACCAACCTGCTCTTAAATATCTCCAGAGATGGAGATTCCACAACCTCCATAGGCAATTTATTCCAGTGTTCAACCACCTTGGCAGTTAGGAAGTTTTTCCTAATCTCCAACCTAAACCTCCCTTGCTGCAGTTTAAGCCCATTGCTTCTTGTCCTATCTTCAGAGGCCAAGGAGAACATTTTTTTCTCCCCCTTCTCCTTGTAACACTCTTTTAGGTACTTGAAAACTGCTATCATGTCCCCTCTCAGTCTTCTCTTTTCTAAACTAAATAAGCCCAATTTTTTTTCAGTCTTCCCTCCTAGCTCATGTTCTCTAGAACTTTAATCATTCTTGTTGCTCTTCTCTGGATCTTCTCCAATTTCTCCACATCTTTCTTGAAATGTGGAGCCAAGAACTAGACACAATACTCCAACTGAGGCCTAATTAGCGCAGAGTAGAGTGGAAGAATGACTTCTCGTGTCTTGCTCACAACACACCTGTTAATGCATCCCAGAATCATGTTTGCTTTTTTTGCAAGAGCCTTTTCTCTTCAGTCCATTCAATTTTATTGTGCACACAATCACATAGAAAGCAAAGAAAAGAAAGATAACCTGGGGCAAAAGGACTAAAACCTCTGTGCAGGGGAGGGGCTGAGAAACAAGGAAAGCTTGCTTACAGGTAAACTAAAGTATCAATCAAAGGTATGGGAATGGGCCCCTTCCGGATTTGATCTTTGTATCTTCCTTTGGTGTTGGGTGGAGGAGATACCAAACTTCCTCACCCCCACATCTTGGAACTTTTGGGGGAAGGAGATGTAGAACTGGGCAATCATGGTGGCAGGTTCAGCATAGGCTGCAGATGGCTTTCTTGAACTGTAACCAGAAATCTCCTAATCCTCAGCATTTTTTCCTACATAGCACACTCTTGTTCCATGCATGCTCTTCTGTCCTCCCTGTCCAGGTTCTCAGACAGTGTAATCATCCAAGCTCTGAGCTCCATCTTGTCACGCTCAGAGGAACTTATTAACTCCTTAAAGATGTCTCCTTGTTTTTCCACCTTCTAATCTGGAAAGCCTTGGTCCTGGTCTGGCGGATGCGCAATGGACAAGGTTTCAGCTGCAAGGAATGTGAAGCCCAAGGGTAGCATGGACAGTGCATACATTGTTTCTGGTGCCAGGTTAATTATTTTTATTGGAAAAAAACCCACCCCTCAATACACTTCACTGCAAGCCACAAGGTAATCACAACCGCCAGCTAGAGCTGGAGAGGGTTTGTTGCTCCAGAAAAGGTGAGCGAGGCCACGAGGAGCAGCTGGGTGAGAAGTCTTGTGCTGCTGCTGTTATGAAGCTAGCCTTGGGATCACAGATTGCAGCTGGCAAAAAGCCCCTTTTCTCTTCACCACTGGGAGCCCCCCCTAAATAGTGTGGTGGTTTGTGTGTGTGTGTGTGTGTGTGTGTGTGTGTGTGTGTGTGTGTGTGTGTGTAGGGGGGAGGGTTAACAAAAGCAACAATGGATTTTTTTTTTGGGAGAGGGGGAGAAACTGGGAAGCCATTATCCCCACTTTATCCCCACCTTCCTTTTTTCTAAGCTGCTGGCAAAACACAGTGATCCCTTCCAACCACAGCATGTTTGGGAAAACATGGCTGTGTGACCCAGATTTCTGTCCCATTTGCTGATTACTTGTTGAATTGTTTGCAGTTTAAGGGCTGGCATTGAAAGCTTCCGCTGTTTCCCCTAGGTGACTCGGTGATACCATGCTCCTGAGGGTAAAAGAGGCAGCAAGGGAGCAGATGCTGTAAATGTCTGGTTCTTATGCTGCAGTGATGCCAACAGTTATACTGGAGTGGCGTGGGAAAGTGTGGCGGTCAAAAGAAAGCCATCCTCCCTAGAAACTTCCTCCACAAGAGCTTCCTTGAGATCATCATAGAGGATTCTTGAACAGTGTGCCCCAGAAGCTGAGCACTTGGGTGCCACCCAGATGATTTGCACAGCGCCCACAGCTGACCACAGCCAGCAGCATGTGTTTATATTGGTGGTGCACATCTGCACATGCCTTGGTGCACACCACAACATTTATTCCACACATCAATGGAAAAACTTAGAGGGAACGTTATTCTCGAGCCATCCTGGTACACATAGGCAGTCTTTTTTTTCAGAAAGCACCTTCTGTGTTGCTAGAGTGGCCACCGATACCCACTAGTCCAACTTTTTTGTTCAGTTTAACAAAAAAAAGTAATAGCATGTGACCCCCCTACAATTTGATTAGAAATAGAGTTGCCTTCCCCACCATCATGTTCTGCAGCCAGCTGGTCCTGTGAAGGGATGGGCTCCATGGTTAAAAACAGCTCTTGGCTGTTGGGGAGAATGGATCCTCCATTTGCCTCCCATTCTCGTCGTCCTCTTTCTTGTCGACAATGTCCTTCTTGTTGCTGCTTGTTGGGGAAATCTCGCTCCCCTGGGATACAGAGTCCCCAGAAGGGTCCGAGACTGGAGGTCAAAGCAGTGAGGAAGGAGAGAAATCTAGAAGGAAAACTTTATTATGCATGCATGCAGGCTGACAGCTACCAGAGTGAGAGCAGCAGCAGCCCTGAGAGACCGTTTCAGGGATCCTTTATACGGTATGTTCAGACAGTTTAGTTGTTGATTGTTTTCTTTAACATATCAAAGTCTCAGTAGAAGTACTCTGAGACGTTTCTGTTCACACCAGAAGTGCTAGAAGTAAGTTTTACAATACAACGGCACATGATAACCTGAGTGAAGAGTCTACAAGGCAAACTGTGACAAAGATAAGAGTTTACATGGCAATTTGAGACAGACTAGAAGTCTCCATGAACTTGAGATAGGAGGCATTGTAAGGGTCTTGATTTCTCTCTGTTACAGGGAGAGAGGCCTGGAAAACTTTTAACCCTTACAGCAGTTTTCTTTTAGAGAGTTTTATTTCCTCCACAGTCCCCCCCCTTAAACACAGTTGGAGTTATTTGATTTTTCTCTCACATGCTCAAGGTCCCCAGAGGCCCCTGAGTGGTATCCACAGAGCTTTTTGGGATAGTGGTGCGGTTACTACAAGCAGGTCCTCAAAATCAGCGTGGCTCTGAGGCAGAAGCAGAATGACTCTTCACCTCCCTTGTTGTCTGGCACGCTTGCTGTAGCTCCTTTATTTTCACGGACACTGCTGTGTTTCCCTGGCGTAGCCCCCTTCCCCACATGCTCTTGGCATAGATGTCGGCATTTCTTCTGCTGGATCAGAGCTCTGCCTGCACAGAGTCTTCTCCCTACACCGCACAGATCCTCCCCTCCTACATACTCCGTGCTGATGCACATTTGCAACCACGAGTCTCCATGATCAGCTGTGCTGGTGAGTGCTCCACGCTGATCACGCAGGAAATGAAAATTCAAAATTTCCAAGGGCTTTACCAGGAGAGCACCCGGGTCCTGTGCGCTGGGCTGAGGTGCAGTGGAGTTGAAACGCTCTCCAGGGCACTGCAGGACAGCTCATGGAGGCGAATTCATTTGAACTGCACAATGCAGAGCTTACACTAGCCGCATAGTGACCTGAGGATGACGAATCAAGTGCTACATTTCTTGTGGAGGTGGAGTACGGAAGTTGACTTTGCAAGCAGCTTAGGTCAGCAGAAGGGTCTCAGTGGTGTAAACTAGGAATGTTAAAAATCGAGTAATAGGGTAACCGTGTAACCGCTGAAAATCTCACCACTTCCACAGTTATCCATGCTGTGGAGCCTGCAGTGAAGCTTCAGGGGCTGCCAGCCCCTGCCGGCCTGTTTCTTGGAGAGGAGGCTTTGCTAAGTGTAACTGACACTGTTTAACCGAAGCTTATTGTTTGTCAGTTACACTCAAACATTCCTAGTGTAGACACATACCTTATTAGAGCGACTTAATGCAGCTTATGTTGACCTAAATTTGTACTGTAGATCAGGCCTGAGACTTATCTTCAGATTTAAGGTCCCAATTCAGAAATACAGTTAAGCACATGATTAAATCCATCTCTGTTGAACAAAGTTTTTAAGTGTGTGTACCTAACTTCATTCGAGCTTAAGCCCATTCTTAAGTGCTTTGTGGAATAGTGATAGACTTATTTAAGCATGTGTTTTGAAGTTAAGACCAGGAGCGGCCCTAGACTAGCTGCCAGCCACTGGCACCCTAGGTGAACCATGCAATCGGTGCCCCACCTCCAAACCCCTCAACGATATTGTGCCACCATTTGGCTCCCCATTACGCCCCATTTAACTTGGCTGCCTAGTTCACCTATATGGACGGGCCACTCCTGGTTAAGACTGTACTTTGCTGAATCAGGGACTAGATAATGTTACTGATGCAGAATGAATCCATTATAGAGCTGGGACTTGGACCTAGGAGACCTGACTGCCTCAGTTTATTGGTGTATAAAATGGACATACTAACACCTACCTTCCTCACTACAGTGTTTAGAGAATTAACACGGAGATTATTGGATGAAAGTCCTTATAGAAGTGCACAGCTGTTGTTGTTGTTTAATGTAATCTATCATCTGCCTCCAGGTCATGTCAAAAAGAAAAAGGCAGCAAAGCTTGGGAAAGGATTTCAAAGCATAACCCAACCAGACTCTCTCTTTCAGATGCCAAGTAAGGTGTTGTGTGTGTATTCATTATATTTTAATATGTAGCTTAGAATAGGGGTTTGCTATTTTTTTTTATTTAAACAGCTGCCATCAAGGAATTCTTAGACTATTTCAGTTATTGCAGTAATTAGATGCCTGCCCTTGCTCCAGCATTCAATTATCATGAGAACTTATATGATAATAACTGCCATGTGCTGAAATTAGTTTGACACAATTGCCATTAAGAGCCGCTGTTATGTTAGCGTCTCTTTGTGCCACGGCGGCTCTGCCCTCAAAACTGAAGCCACACGGAAATGTTTGTGTAACACTGACAGGCCACCCAAAGGCAAAATCGAACCTTGGACTTCTGGCGCTTCATGTATGAGCCTGTACTGCATGAGCGAAAAGCCATGTGGCCCTTAGCTAAGGCTGTTGAGCAGACTCACTAATCCAGGGGTCTCCAACATTTTTAAGCACAAGATCACTTTCTGAATTTAAATGCAATCCAGGATCTACCTCAAACCCAAATAACCTTGCCCTGCCTCTTTCGTGCTTCTTCTCCAAGGCCCTGCCTCTGTTCACTCCGTCTTCCCTCCTTCCCCCCATCCTCCCTCCTGTTCACCAGGCAGGGGCAGAGGGTTGGGGTACAAGATCTAGTCTTGGGCTAAGGGATTTGGAGTGTGAGAAGGGCTCTGAGCTAAGCCTATGGCAGGGAGTTAGGGTGCAGGAGGGGGGGGGTTCAGGGCTAGGGCAGGGCCCTAGAAGGGGGTACATGACTGGGGCAGGGGTTTGGAGCTGGCACCAGCTGGACACTGCGTCCCTCAGGTGGTTCCTGGGTGAGGGTGCAGTGGGGTTAAGGCAGGCTCATCCCTGCCCTGGCCCTGCACCACTCTCAAAAGCAGCCAGCAAATTCCCTGCATCCCAAGCCCTGTTATGCCCCCCTCCATTCTGTGGAGATAGAATACAGGGTGGAAGAGGGGGCACCGTGACATCAGTGCCCCCTCCTCTCCCTTCCCTTCTCTGTACTGCAAGCAGGAGGCCCCTGGGAGGTGGGCGGGAGGCAGCTCCAAGGCAAAGGGCAGGAGATGTGCAGCAGTGGGAGGGAGGGGCAGCCTTTGGCCAAACCAGTCAGGATCACCTGCCATAGTCTCCAAGATCTACCAGTAGGTCCCAATCTACTGGTTTGTGACCCCTGCACTAGTCTCTCTCTAAGTGGTCTTGGTGCCACTTTATGGAGCACATGCTCCGCCCCATGATGTAAAAGAGGAGGGGAAGAAGGAGGGTGGAATTAAGGGCATGGCGGTCTGTACCATAAACACCTTGTAGATCCCCTGTAATATTCTAAGTTCTGGGCTGCCTTTGGCCTTATATGGTGGGGATCCCCAGCATTGCCTTACACCCAATTTTCTTTCATTAAGTAGTGATGAATATAATAACTGCATTTGAATTACAATAGACTTCTGATAATCCGGAACCTATGGGACCTACCTGGTACTGGATTATCAAATATGCCGGACTATCAGGAGGTACTATAAACTGGTTTTTTATATATATATATATATATATATATATATATATATATATACTGTATACATTATATACTGTATATAAAGTGTTCTTAACCCTTTGGATTGTACATACTGTATACAGTATACTGTAATGTTTTAGGGGTTTTTTTGCCTTTTTTACCCTTTTTGCTCAGTTCAGCTGCTGCCGCTGTTACCTTGTGACTCATTTTTTGCCGAAGCTCGCTCACACTAGGCTCTTGCCGTTTTGATGCCGGACTATCAGGAGTGCCGGACTATTGGATGCCGGACTATTGGAGTTTTACTGTATTATTATTATTATTAGCAGTCACATTAAGGATGTCTTTATCCTGATCAGGAATGAGCCAATGTATGGGGCAAGTTTTGTGCAACATAGTAGGAAAAAGGCCTGTAGGACCTTTGTGGTTTTCTGGACTCAGAATCCTTTTCCATGTTAAAAGTTAATGGACTTTCCATTGTAGTCTCCTTAGGCGACTTGGGCCAGATCCATTAGATTTTTGGTTTAAACCTCCACCCCTGAGGCCTTGGACATGCTAACTGTTGAGTCACAAAGCAGCTATACTCCTCATTCTCCCCTCTATCACACATCATGCAATCACCAATCAACTGACCAGTGCAGCATAAAACACCACAGCAATCCCACCCTCAGATATGCACCATCAAACAGGCTTGGCAGCGTGATGGTGAGGTGATGGTCAGGCTGTCAAGTCAATGGAGCCCTGTTGATTTACGTGAGTGAGGATATGGCCCCCACTCTTTGGTCAGGTCTGGAGGCCTTTTTAAAGGAACACGCTGAGAAAAGGGCTACACTTAGGGCTTGACCCTGCACCATTAGGGCACGTCTACACAGCAGGGCAAAAGTCGAGTTAAGCTACGCAACTTCTGCTACGTCCATTGAGTAGCTGAAATTGAAATAGCTTAATTCGGCTTTTGGTGCTGTCTACCCAGCAGGAAGTTGAAGGAAGAGCACTCTTCCTTTGGCTTCCCTTACTCCTCGTGAAATGAGGGTAGAGGAGTCGGAGTAAGAAGTCCTCCAGCTCTCCATTATTTCGAAATAATGGCTTGCTGTATAGACATGCATTTTGTTATTTTGAAATAAGGTCAGTTATTCTGAAATAACGCTGCTGTGTACACGTACTCTTAGGGTACGTCTACACTACATGCCTCTGTCGGCAGAGGCATGTAGATTTGTTTATTCAGCAAAGGTAAATGAAGCCGCGATTTAAATGATCGCAGCTTCATTTACATTTACATGGCTGCCGCGCTGAGCCGACAAACAGCTGATCAGCTGTTTGTCGGCTCGCCGCTAGTCTGGACGTTCCCCCTGTCGACATCAAAGCCCTTTGTCGGCAGCCCCGGTAAACCTCATTCCACAAGGAATAACGGGGCTGCCGACAAAGGGCTTTGATGTCGATAGGGGGAACGTCCAGACTAGCGGCGAGCCGACAAACAGCTGATCAGCTGTTTGTCGGCTCAGCGCGGCAGCCATGTAAATGTAAATGAAGCCACGATCATTTAAATCGCGGCTTCATTTACCTTTGCCTACAACCCTAATCTACATGCCTCTGCCGACAGAGGCATGTAGTGTAGACACAGCCTTAGAGTCCTAGCAATGTAGGGCTGGAAGGGACCTCCAGAGGTCTGTGCAGGGCTAAGTATATCTAAGCCATCCCTGACAGGTTTTGCCAGTGGTGTCATTGGGAGCAGGACTAGGTCTTTAGGAAGAAAGCAAGACTGCCTAAGAAGGAAGGGTTGGTTTAGATTAATACAATCCCTCTTCTGTGCTGCCATTTGTTCCCTCTGTAGCCAGGCAGTGAAGGAGGGGCTAGATACACTGAAGCCACAGTGTGTGAACAAAGTTTGTTGTGTCAGTGTGAAATGGGATTGTAAGAAAATGCTGCTTCGCAGGGCTGGCACTTCTTGGGTGCTCATCTACATGCCACCCACCACCTGCATTATGACTAAGCAATCCAAAGATAGCACCACCTTGCACGCCTGGGATTCGAAAAGCACCTGAGACAAATAGAGATCCAGCACATTCACATGAGCAACAGCATCTCTCTCACTGAGCTGGATTTTAAATTTGCATGCAGTTGCAATAGAGAAAAGCCAGATTTTGGAACAAGACACACAGAATCTGCCAAAGCAGCACCTATGTTAGGGTTGCCAGGTGTCCGGTTTTGAACCGGACAGTCCAACATTTGAGCTTTCTGTCCGGGAAACAAATTGAGAAAATACCGGACATAGAAATGTCTGGTGTGTTCTAATTAAGTTTTATTGTTATCATGCGTATCAGTACATAGTTGCGTGCTGCGTGAGCGTGTCGACCAGCCAGGCAGTATGTAGCTATGCAGTAAAGAGGAGGGGGGCGGGGCCAGGATGGGATGGAATCTCCGTGGCCGGACTCGCCAGTGCACCCTGCCGGGACTGTGCGCGGGATGGGCAGCACCCCGGGATATATGTGCACCTGGGTCAGCCCCGCTTCCCATCGGCCGGTTCCTTCCCCTGGCCAGCCCCGTTCCTTCCGGCCTCCTCCAGGCCAGCCCCACTCTCCACTGGCCGTGTCCCCCCCCCCCCCCCGCTGCAGATCTCCCCCGGCCAGCCCTGCTCCTCCCGACCTCCTCCTGGCCAGCCCCACTCCCCCCCAGATCTCTCCCAGCCAACCCTGCTCCCCACGATCTCCTCCCGGACAGTCCTGCTTCCGGACAACCCTGCTCCCCCCAACCTGCTCCTGGCCAGCACTGTTTCCCGCTGGCTGCCCCCCCCCAGTCAACCCCACTCCCCCCAATGCCCTCTAGACTAGCCCCACTCCCCTCCCGGCTGGTCCCCCTCCCCACCCATTCTGAGATCGTGTATGTCCGGTATTTTGTGAAAGCCATCTGGTAACCCTACCAATGTTAAGCCCTTCTCAGGTTAGCAGCCGCCCCCTCCCAATCTACAGATTATTTCTGCCAGCAGCACAGATCATCAGTGTGGGCAGTGCACAGGGAACACTGCTCGGTCATGAGGTGCCAACACACAGACAGGCAGTTAGATTGTTATGACCAGCCCCAGAATGCCTGGCCTCGGCTCCTGTTAGAGGATGGCTTCCTGGTGTGTTCTTCAGGGAGCGAGGGGAACGTGAGCATTACCAGGTATAGCCCACCTCTGCTTTGCAGAGTACTTGAGTTTCTGGCAAATGTCTGAGCAGCTGGCACGCAGGGCCTCTCCGCAGTTTGCAGGCACAAATAATCACAAGAGCAATTTAGATAATTTAGATACTTAGGCCCTGGTCCAGCAAAGTGCTTAAACACACAGCATTATAGAAAGGGCTGAAAGGAACTTTGAGAGGTCATTGAGTCCAGCCCCCTACAGGCATTTGTCCAACCTGTTTTTTAAAATCTCCAGTGATGGGGTTTCCACAGTCTCCCACGGAAGCGTATCCTAAACTTAACTATCCTTATAGAGCTTAACCACATGCCCAAATGCAATGCACTTTAAGCATATGTATTCCTGTTGGCTTAAGCACTTTGCTGAATGGGAGCCTTAAATACTGGCTCTATAACTGCATCTAAATTACTAAAGTTGTGCCAGTGATATTTACATGTGCAAATTACAGGCACAGAAAGGGAGGGAAATTTTAAAAATAATTGGTAGAAATGCAGTTTCATCTTCTGATCAGTGTTCAGTACATCTCGAGATGCAGTGTACCTCATAGGATCACGTCATTGTTATCACAGAAATGATCTCATGTATCTTTGGTAAACATCACAGATCAAGGGAATAATGTAAATTGGAATATTTACTCTGCTCTAAATTTTGATTGCTACAGCTGTAGTACCTGTACCCAATATGGACTAGTTTCAGAGCGTGCTTATGCACACCATGGGCTACGTCTACACTGGCCCCTTTTCCGAAAGGGGCATGCTAATTTCACAGGTCGTAATAGGGAAATCCGCGGGGGATTTAAATATCCCCCGCGGCATTTAAATAAAAATGTCCGCCGCTTTTTTCCGGCTTTTAGAAAAGCCGGAAAAGAGCGTCTACACTGGCCCCGATCCTCCGGAAAAAGCGCCCTTTGAAGTAGGAATAAGAGATCCTCCGGAAAAGGGCTTTTTTCCGGAGGATCGGGGCCAGTGTAGATGCTCTTTTCCGGCTTTTCTAAAAGCCGGAAAAAAGCGGCGGACATTTTTATTTAAATGCCGCGGGGGATATTTAAATCCCCCGCGGATTTCCCTATTACGACCTGTGAAATTAGCATGCCCCTTTCGGAAAAGGGGCCAGTGTAGACGTAGCCCATGTGTGTTCATCATAAGCTCCACTTGGTACACTGCCAGGTATGGGCAAAGGCTCTTTTTAAAAAGGTATTTTGCACACAGCACTATGTAGTAGCTGAACAATAAAACACAGTTTAGCATTCCATTCCATTGTCCCCTTAAGTTCTGCATTCCCACCATGTATAGTATTTACACTATCACTCTGTCTTTGAAGTGTCTCTGAAGCCTACTGATTTTCTAATCGCATGACCTGACCGTGTAACAACTAATTTCAATGACTAGCTGTGGATGGTTTGGAATCCTTGAGTCTTTTCCTGTTCTGCATCTGCCATCTGTAGAGTTTGCTCTTGCTCTTTGACTGCTCTTTATGAGATACAAATTGTAGATGTCAGCAGTTTCTGTTGAGCTCTCTGCTGTGAGTCTTGATCACATGGGATCATGGGATCTGGGTGCTGAATTCTTTTTTTTTTTTTTTTGATAGCTGGAGTTGTCTCTCCTCTTTCTCCATCCACGTTGACATGACCACAGTCACCAGGTTCTAGATCTGATAGTTCTGAGTAATGTCTGTTGTAACAGTGTTCATGAGCTCTTTTCAGGTATGTCTGAACTTCTATTTAACACCAGCAGGGGTCTGTTTCAACTCTACATTGCATCTACACTTAGCCCCAAGCTATTACCCTGGTCTCTGGGACTCTCCCTTCTTTCAGGGTTCAAGAGCCCCAGCTGGAGCCTGAACATTTACACTGCAAATAAACAACTTTGTAGCCCACGCCCCACAAGCCCGAGTAAGCTGAACTGGGCCAGCTGTGGGAATCATTGCAATATAGACACCTCCTTAGCATTTGTATTCAGTTTGGCTACTCTTATTATTCCTGGTCACTTTTCAAGTAGGCTCTTTTCAAAAGTTGGAACAGCAGTTCCGAGGTGTCCTCCCATCAGGTGTTTTGCTGGACCATATCCAGTAGCTGCTCTTGGTGTTCATCTGTAACTCAGAACAGCAAGGAATGGATCTTCCTACTATAGGATTTTCTTGGTGCTGTACAGTTCTCAGCCTTTCCACTCACTTCTGGGTTATGTGGGCTACAGTGTCTTGACCAGCAAAACAGGCTGAATCAGCGAAACAGCAAAACTTTAAGAAGTGTTAAAAGTCATTATAATAAAAGCCCTGAGGTAGGGAGAGAGAACTTTCCAGAGTAAAGAGGGACAAATAGTAGACAATACAAACGAGGCTTGGAAAAAGTATGCACATGACATGATGCATGTCCAGCCAGAGGAATACAGTGCAATAAATACATGAAATATGGACATTTTGCAACTGTTTATCGTGGCTATGCAGTTGACTCATATTACAGATGATCACGAGCCATTGTTTCTGGGATCTGTTAGTTGTGATTACACTGGGCCTGCCTGGAGATTGAAAATGAATGTTCATGGCAAGACTATTGACTTTAAAATTGATTCAGGAGCTGAGGTCACAGTGATCTCAGAAGGGACTGACATTCACCTTCTGCCTCTCCCAGATTTGAAATCACCTGACAGAACTCTGAGTAGCCCTGAAGGTATTCTGAGCTGTATGGATCTCTTTGCCACAGAAGCAACTTGCAAAGGCAAAAGCTATGCATTCAGTGGATGTGATGAAAGGACCACAGGCCAACAACCCTTCTTGTCAGTAGAGCAGCAGCCATCGTGATGGGCCTAGTGAGAAAGGTGGAAGACCCTGATGGGATATTTGATGATGTTGGACTTTTGAAGGCGATCCTGCACAAATCTACTTAAGAGAGTGTTAAACTGTACAGGGTACGTCTATATCACAATTAAACACCCAGAACTGGCCCATGCAGCTGACTTAGATTCGCAGGGCTCAGGCTATAGAGACTAAAACTGAGGTGTAGACAGTTGGGCTCAGGCTGGAATTTATCCCTCTTAGCCTGGGAGTTCTCTCTCCTTCCCTCAGGGTTTTTGTAATAATGACTTTGAATGCTCAAGTGTCAGTTTATTGTTTCTAAACTAATTTCAGATTTTTTTCAAGTTTATTTGTTTTTTCTAAGTTATGCTGTTTTAATAGCTGTGGTTAGGGTTAAATCTTTAATTGTAGCTGCTGTGAAAGGTTTTTATCTGTGAACCCAATAACCAGTGGCCTGTTTCTAATATTTTCATGTTTTGCATTCTGAAAACCACAGTGCATGCAGAGCATGTATAAAATATGCAATATCTTCCCCCTTGTTCTTGAATTCTCAGATGGAAAAACACTCTGTCATGAACAAATCTCAGTGGCGTAGCTGTGTTACTCTGTATCTGCAAAAACAACAAGGAGTTCTCCAGCACCTTAAAGACTAAGGGTATGTCTACACTACAAAGTTAATTTGAACTAACAGTCATTAGTGCGAATTAACTTTAATAGGGCTACACATACAAACTGCTAGTTCGAATTTAAATCGAACTAGTGGAGCGCTTAATTCGAACTAGGTAAACTTCATTCTACGAGGACTAACGCCTAGTTCGAATTAAGTAGCTTGAATTAAGGGCTGTGTAGCCATTTAATTCGAACTAGTTGGAGGCTAGCTCTTCCCAGGTTGCCGTGGTGGCCACTCTGGGCCAAACCAGGGAAACTCTTCTGCCTCCCTCCTGGCCCCGGAGCCCTTAAAGGGGCACGGTCTGGCTACAGTACTTGTGCCAGTTGCAAGCCTGCCAGCACCCAGCCAGCAGACCCTGCACCTGGCACAGCATGAGCCAGCCACCCGCTACCACCCAGCCCTCCGCCTCTTCCCAGGACCAGACTGGTAGCTCCCAGGAGCCTGCCCGGGGCCGCAAGAGGCGGGCCCCCGTCTGGTCTAGTGCGGAGATCATGGACCTCATCGAGGTTTGGGGGGAGGCCTCCAACGTCCGCAGTCTCCTTACTAGGCACAGGAAAGCGGCCGTCTAGGGCAGGATAGCTGCCAGCCTGGCCACCAAAGGCCCCATGTGAACCTAGGAGCGGGTTTGCATGAAAATCAAGTTGGTCCAGTGAGACCCCCTGGCCCTGAGCCCTGAGCTTAGAACATAAGAACGGCCATACTGGGTCAGACCAAAGGTCCATCTAGCCCAGTAGCCTGTCTGCCGACAGCAGCCAACACTAGGTACCCTGGAGGGGATGGACCGAAGACAATGACCAAGCCATTTGTCTCGTGCCATCCATCTCCAGCCTTCCACAAACAGAGGCCAGGGACACAATTCCTATCCCCTGGCTAATAGCACTCCATGGACCCAACCTCCATGAATTTATCTAACTTCTCTTTAAACTCTGTTATAGTTCTAGCCTTCACAGCCTCCTGTGGCAAGGAGTTCCATAGGTTGATTATGCGCTGTGTGAAGAAGAAGTTTCTTTTATTAGTTTTAAGCCTTCTACCCATTCATTTCATTTGGTGTCCTCTAGTCCTTCTATTATGGGAACTAATGAATAACTTTTCTTTATTCACCCTCTCCACACCACTCATGATTTTATATACCTCTATCATATCCTCCCTCAGTCTCCTCTTTTCTAAGCTGAAAAGTCCCAGTCTCTTTAGCCTCTCTTCATATGGGACCAGTTCCAAACCCCTAATCATTGTAGTTGCCCTTTTCTGAACCCTTTCCAAGGCCAAAATATCTTTTTTGAGGTGAGGAGACCACATCTGTACACAGTACTGAAGATATGGCGTACCATCGTTTTATACTTCCCCTCCTCCTTCTTCGTCTGGCTTCCCCCTTCCAGCTCCCTCCTCCCAGGTTTCCCCCTCCCCTCTCCCACCTCCTTTTCCCAGTTTCACCTCCTTTTCCCAGTCTCCCCAGAGGTTAATCCCTCCCCCCAGTTTTGTTAAATACAGAGAATTTCTATTTTTGAACCCCCATGTCCTTTATTTTTTACATCAGGAAGGGGGGCTTGGTAAGGGTAAGTGGAAGGAGGTGAGGGAGGAATGGGGCACGAGCCCCCGATGGGGAGGACTGGGGTGGCTCTGTGGGTTCCTCGGGGTGGAAGCTCTCCTGCAGGGCCTCCTAGATCCTGACAGCCCCCCAATTGACCCTCCCGGATGGCAGCCTGAGGCAAGTGCAACCGGGCTGATGGCTGAGTGTTGTGATGTGCTGAGTGAGGGCACTCAGGGCACTCCAAGACAGGACTGCTTTGCTGTCCCTCATCGAGTTAGACAAGCAAGCGGGGAACCCTGAGAACTGTCTGTCCAGGGTGGGGGGTCGGGTCCCTTTAAGCACAGCCCTCGGCTAGCCTAAGGCAGCAGCTCCACACTCGAAGTCCTAACCTGATGCCCTGCCGGCACTGGTTCTGGCCAGCCTTAACTGCAGTTCAGAGTCCACTCAGTGTGGACATACTATTTCGAATTAGCAAAGCGCTAATTCTAATTAATTTTTAGGTCTAGATGCACTAATTCGAATAAGCTTATTTCGAATTAACTAATTCGAATTAAGTTAGTTCGAGTTAGTGCTGTAGTGTAGACATACTCAAACAGATTTATTTGGGCATAAGCTTTTGTGGGTAAAACCAACTTTGTCTGATGCATGGTTGTAGAGTAGATCTCAGTTTATTGCTCTCTCCACAGTCAAAATTCTTTATAACAAAGTGGTCCACAACTGTCAACTTTTTCAATTCAAGGACTATAGACTTGTGTCTCCCTTGCATGTTTTGGACCACATTTTTAAAAAATTCTGTCCAGTTCTGCACTTTCAAAATATCTTGTGCACTTGTGTCTACATAAACTGCAAGCACAGATGGAAAGATGGGTAAACAAGCAGCTGCTTACTTGCACAAATGTGGTGTTACTGAGCACAAATGAGTGTTTTCTTCCTCTTTCCAATCATCTCCAGATGTTAGTAAGATTTAGAAATGTACTTGAACCTATAACAGAAAATATCTTTATCTGTCTAAATTGGAGCACGATAAATGATATTTTAAAAACATTAGGTTATTTTTATTTTGTCCAGTAAATGTTTATATTCTATTTTAAAATAACCATTACATGCAACAGTGGAACTTCTATACCTAGAATCCCTGATGGTAGTTTTAAAGTAGATGGCTTTAAGCAGCTATTCCCGATTCAAAGCAAGAATCCATTACCATTCTTTGGAATTTTGTCTTGTCTTTCTGGCATGCTGGAATTCAGTTTCCAGATATGCAGGTCAGAACTAAGGAGACCCGTTTTGGGATGTATTACTCTATAACATATAGGAACTATTCTTGCACTTTGATTATAGCAAATGGAAAGTGTATAATCTCTGTAATATTTAGTAGTGTTGCCATGCCATGAAGCTTTTCTGTGCATATATCTGTCTGTCTGTCTATCTAGTTGTCCCTCACCAGGACATCTGAGTGCAACTGAAAAGCAACCTAAGGAAAGGAGACTGAACAAAGAGTAAGAAAAAATAAATTATTTCACAGCTCAGCAGTAGACTTTCTTTTCTTCCCCCTTGCTTTTAATAGGTCACTCTTCCAACTTACTTTATATCCAGCAGCTAGCTTGTTGGATGTTTGCACTGCCTGATTCATCTGTGGGTGCACTTCTGCAGGTCCACTATGCAAGTATGTCAACTTGTATTTGGTAGCCAGCCAACAAAACATATTTTTGGAGAATGGGGACATGGAATCATTCACAGTGGCATTTTTGAAAGAAAGAGTAAAGGAACCAGGGTTAATAAATCAGCCCTAACTTTGAAACAGTTGAACTATCTTTGTTGCCTTTTGAATTAGCTCTGTCCTCTGCAGTGTAAATTAAAAAGGAAAACACATAATCTGGGAAGCTTTCCAGAGCTCTCTTTAAAAATCTAAACTCGAAATTAAGAACTGTGCTAAGAAGAGTCTTTTGGTTTAGCAGAATGGTCTTATACCAATATTGGAGGTTTGTTTTGATTACACGTTGGATGGTGAGAAGACACAAGTCTCAGAGGGGTAGCTGTGTTAGTCTGTAACTAAAAACCCCTCAAAAATCCAACGAATGGTCCTGTAGCACCGTAGCAACTAACCAAAAATATAGATAGTATATCTATATATTGTGTGTGTGTGTGTGTGTGTGTGTGTGTGTGGTATATCCACAAGTTTTTGTGGGCACAACCCACTTCCTCAGATGACAAATAGAAGACACAAGTTGTTTTTGCTAAAACTGATCTCAACCACTTTCCCACTTTTGATGCACTAAAGGGTCTTGTGGTAATATCTGTGGATGTTTCATCATCAAAATATTTTTCTAATGGTATAAAAGCAGAGTAAATGTGTCGAGTGTCTTTTTCAGGATCCTTGTGCAGAGCTGTCCACATGCTAGGGTTACCAACCCTTCAGGATTGTCCTGGAGTCTCCAGGAATTGAAGATGAGTTTTTAATGAAAGATTATGTCATGTGATGAAACCTCCAGGAATACATCCAACCAAAAATTGGCAACACTGCGATATATATACCCTACTGTAAACACTCTCTGGGCCTGCCAGTATCAAGCTGGTTGCTCCTTTTTTCCAGTTCTGGTCTCTTATTGTAACATGAAGTATGTTACATGTTTCCCCTCTGGTCCACAATGAATAACTGCCTAACTCTGCTACCAGCTAATGCACTTAGGCTCGAGTTCTCAAAAGTATTTAGGCTCCTATCTTTCACTGAAACCAACTGGAGTTGGGAGCCTAACTACCTGTGAGGATCTGGACATTAGTCCTTTAACTAGAGTGGTAGAGGCAGGTGCTTAAGTAGTGAAGGTTCAAGTTACAGCCTGCTGAGTGCCCACACTGGGGTTCATTACTAGACGCCATTGGAAAAATTCCAAAGAAACATTTTTCCCATTGGAATTTCCTGGTTCATCACAATTGACAATTTTTTGCAGATTTTTTTTTATGATGTTGCAAGGTTCCGTTGCACTGCTCCCTGGTTTTCTGTCAGCTCTCCTGCCCAGACCTTTAGTAACTTGCCCTATGGGCTGCTTGGAGTGGGGGACCCCTGGATTTCTGTTGTTCGCTTCCAGAATCCTAGGGTTGGAACAGATCTCAGGAGGTCATCAAGTCCAACCCCCTGCTAAAAGCAGGACCAATCCCAACTAAATCAACCTAGCCAGGCCTTTGTCAAGCTGGGACTTAAAAACCTCTAGGGATGGAGATTCCACCACCTCCCTAGGTAACCCATTCCAGTGCTTCACCACCCTCCTAGTGAAATTGTTTTTTCTAATATCCAGCCTAGACCTCTCCCA
Organism: Pelodiscus sinensis; assembly: GCF_049634645.1. NCBI lineage: Eukaryota > Metazoa > Chordata > Testudines > Trionychidae > Pelodiscus > Pelodiscus sinensis. The sequence continues at coordinate 12,545,458 of NC_134714.1, read as the reverse complement.
CTGTAACTTGAGACCATTGCTCCTTGTTCTGCCATCTGTCACAACTGAGAACAGTCTCTCTCCAACCTCCTTGGAACCTCCCTTCAGATAGTTAAAGGCTGCTATCAAATCCACCCTCACTCTTCTCTTCTGTAGATCAAATATACACAAATCCCTCAGCCTCTCTTTATAAGTCATGTGCTCCAGTCCCCTAATTATTTTTGTTTCCTCTGCTGGACTTTCTCTAATGCGTCCACATCCTTTCTGTAATGGAGGGCCCAGAATTGGACACAATACTCCAGATGTGGCCTCACTCGTGCCGAATAAAGGGGAATAATCATTTCCATAGATCTGATGGCAATGGTCCTCTTAATGCACCCTAATGTGCCACTAGCCATCTTGGCTACAAGCGCACACTGTTGACTCCTATCCAGCTTCTCATCCACTGTAATCCCCAGGTCCTCTTCTGACGAACTGCTGCTTAGCCAGTTGATCCCTAGACTGTAACAGGGCTTGTCTCTCCCAAGTGCATGATTCTGCACTTGTCCTTGTTGAACCTCATCAGATTTCATCAGAAGGTCCTGAGGCACCTTGCTGTGTGGATTGCTTGGGAGCCACGGCTTCATTACCGTTTGCAGAGAATTTAGAAGTGTTTGCTTTTTGCTCCAAATCAGAATCAAAACCAGATTTTGAAACCTCAAAATCCTCCATGAAGCAGAATCACCTAGCTCTGCACAGCTCTAGTTCTTAAGAATTTTACTTCCTGTAGGCCCACTGATTTTTTTAAAGATGCTCTTGGCTGCATGCTCTGAAGACCGGAAAGAGGATTATTCCTATCCTCCAGCACTTTATGTGCAAATTGATTTTATTTTCTACAACTTCGGACCCTGTGACCCCACTACATTCTGAGCAGGAACTAAGAGCACACCGATATTTTCATGCTAAATGCCTTTATTCGGAAAGTGTCTGTTATTTGTCTCCAACTGTTCTTAGTCCATGCTGAATTTGTTGAGAGGTGGAGAGAAGTTGGGTGCAGTTTTCAGGGAGGGGTACAGAATGCAGGATTAGAAAATATGGTTCTTGGAGCCAAATTCTCTGCTGACGCTAGTGGTGGAAATTGCTTATTTAGATGGTGCCACACTGGTGGATATGGCCTGTGGTGTTTAACATTAGTTTTCTCAGGTTGGTTGCTAGCTCTGACACTTTGCTGCTCTCTAGGAGAGATTCTTTAGGCGGATCATAACTCAGTGGCCTTGGACAATGGAACACTGGTACAGATGGGGGAGGGTGCATCATGCTCTTCTAAGTCCGTGTTGGTTAATCTACTCAGTGAACCCCTCTATCTTGGGAGATTGCAGCCCAAGGTGGCCATCTTTCTGTCTCGTCAGATTGTCATTTTTATGAATACATATAGACACTTCTCAGAATAAAATCTGTTCTACACCAGTAACTTCTGACAACGGGATATTGTCCTGAGATTTTGCTCAGATGTATGATTGATGCACACAGGAAAGGAAACCTAATTACAAGTTCAGAATATAAAACTTGTGTCAGAAATTTGTTCAAGTGTGTCCTACTAGCAGCAAAAACTTAAGCCAGAATTTTCAGATGGATGTCTAGAGTTAGGTTTTTAAATCAATGTTTAGAGACTCTGACAATGGGCCAATGACGTGACAGATCACCTGCTGCAAAACTGTGGGTCTGAGCAAGTTTGAAAATTGGGGGCTGCGTTTTTAAAAGTGACCAGTGCCTTTGATTTTTGGGTCCCATCTTCTGCCTAGCTCTTATCTAACACATGCCCTCTGTCAATCTTAAAGTGCTTTACAAACCATCTAAGCACCATCAGACCCATTTTGCAAATGGGGGAAAAAGAAGCATAAGGAGGTTAAATGATTTGCCTAACGTCACCCAATGGCAATCTGGGAATAGCACCCTGCTTTCTTGAGGCTCGATTCAGTGCTCTAGCCATTAGTATCTCAAGGCAGGCAATTAAAATGGGACATAACAGGTTTCAAGTACACACAAGGTTGTTAAAAGGAGGAAGCAGGTAAATTGTTTTCCTTAACCTTGGCAAAGGCCTGGCTAGGATGATAGGACAAGCATCAATAGGCTTGAATTGCAGCAAGGACAGGTTAGCTTGGACATTAAGAAAAGTCTCCTGTCGGGGTGGGTAAGCCCTGGAATAAATTACCTAAGAAGGTTGTGGAATCTCTCTAATTGGAGATTTTTAAGAGCAGGTCAGACAAACACCTGTCAGGGATGGTCTAAATAATACTTAGTCCTGCCATGAATGTAGGGGATGGGACTAGATGACCTCTCAAGGTCCCTTCTAGTCTGAAGATTCTGTGATCTATTTCTTGTATATTCAGTTTTATTCTTGGGTGTTAATTTTACTCTGATTAAAACTACACTAGGTATTTCAACTCTAATTGCTCAGAGGTGAGATTCTTCTGCCATTCCCTAGATTCCTTCTTACATGCAACAGCTGTATGGAATCTGCAACAACAAAATATCAGACAGAGAAGAGACTGAAATAAATTTAGCAGTTCCAGTAGGCTTGATGGCATGGGAACAATCAACATAAATCTTGTTTGTTAAATTGAACTTGATAGAGGATGGAGCATTCCACCCTGAAGTCCACATAGGAAGGATTCTGTACAGTGGAATTAAGAATTCAAAATGGCCATGATAAATTGGAGAATTGTTCTGAAACCAACACAGTGAAATTCAATACAGGTGAATACAAAGTACATGACGTAGGAAGGAAAAATCAAATGCACAGCTGTAAAAGGGAAATTAATTGGATAGCTGGTAGTACTGGTGGAAAAAAAAATCAGGGTCCCAAATTTGAATATGAGCCAACTAGGCAATGCAGCTGTGTATTAATGGAAATGACATATGAAAGACCAGCTGGGGGAGTACTGTGTCCAGTTCTGGGCACCCCACTTTCGGAATGATGTTGACAAAACTGAGAGAATCCTGAGGAGAGAAACAAAAGAATGGACAAACGCCTGTCAGAGAGGATCTAGGTCTACTTAGTCCTGCCTCAGTGCAGGGGTCTGTGCTTGATGTTCTGTCAAGGTCTTTTTTAGCCTACCCTGCAGGGGAGATGACAGCTGTACTGAGTCCCTGGGCAAGATGGTGATGTGGGAGGCTGGCTCCGCACTCCCAGAAGGGAAAGGGCCTTAGGTGGAAGAAGCGGGGCTGGTGCAGCCCCTAAGCGTCGCCTGGCGTGCGCCATGATGGAACACCCCTCCTTCCCAGCTCTCTCACTGTATGGTGCTCCTGTGGTGATTTAAAGGCCCTGAGGCCCTGAGAGACGGGAGAGTGAAATCTGCCCTACACCCTTAGTTGAGAGCTAGCTGACTTAGCTCATGCGGTAGCGGCATGTGTCTTTAGCTCCTAAGGTCCTAGGTTCAATCCCATTTGCCAACCAGTGTTCCCTCCAAGATTTTCCAGCCATGAGCAGAGTGAGTTTGGCTTGTGCAGCAATATTAAGGTCATTGCGCTGGTTTGGACGTGTGCCACCGTGGCACGCAATTTATTAACACACATGTTCCCAGCCACTGGAGCAGAAACCTCCCCCTGCGCCATGCAGCAGGTCCTGTTCCCATCCCAAGCAGCCAGAAAACACCCCAGGCCCTCTGCCCATGTGGAAGCCCTGGTTACTGGAGAAGGCCTCCTCACACCCACCAAGGTCCCGGCCCCCTCCCCAGTGGCTCCTTCACTACGCCATCTCAGCTGGCCCTGCCCACCGGAGCAGCCACCTGCTGTGCGGCTCTCCAGAGGCAGTGGGTGGTAGAAGAATTTTTTGTGTGTGGCCGTGCAGGCGCACACTTTAGCAGGAACTATGTTGCTGACAACTTAGGTCTGTCAGATCTACACATGCATGTGATTCTAAGGAAGAATTCTCTCTACAATGGGAATTTTATGGCAGGAATGATCTTCAGTTCCTCTGGATATTCAGGCCACTGACACATTTGGCTCCAGCGTTACTATACGAGCTGCCTGGATTGCAGAATTATCTTCCTCCCGTCTCAGATGGACTAAGTGCAAATGGTGCAGGTTGAACAGGTGAGGATACGTCCAACATGCCTGATCATCCAGGCTGCCTTTTCTTTCCTGGGATTACAGAATGTAATTTTTTTTATCTGGCAAAGACAAAAAAAAAGTGCTTCCTTCTAAGACAGAACAGATTGGATTTTTGAGGGGATGTACTGGGCCTTCATGGCCCTTGCTGGAGCTGTTCTGCTGTACCCCTTCCCAAGAAGCCGTGAGGTGGGAGGAAAAAGAACAGCAATGGCGAGTCCTCCCAGCCTTTCTAGAGACACCTCACTGGGAGCAGCCACCTTGGAAGCTAGAGAGACCAGATCCTCTAAGGGCTAACAGCCAATCAGAGTCCAGAGGCTCTGATGAAAGGAACTGCCTAAGTTTAGCAGGCCAGTCCCTGGCTGGGAGCAGAGGAGTGAAGGAGAGGGCTCTGTGCTGGCTAAGGGAGAAAGACAAGTACTGGCCAAGAAACACTGGAGATATTCCACAGAGATTTCAACAACCTACATCCCACCATCAACCTCAGCCTGGACCATTCTATACGAGAGATCCACTTCCTGGACACCACAGTACAAATCAACAATGGAAAATTAGACACCACTCTCTACAGAAAACCCACCGACTCATACAGTTACCTACATGCATCCAGCTCCCATCCAGAACACACCACACGATCCATCGTCTATAGCCAAGCCCTTCGATACAGCCGCATCTGCTCTAATCCCACTGACAGAGACCAGAAGCTTCAGGATCTCTACCAAGCATTTATAAACCTCAACTACCCACCCGGAGAAATAAAAAAGCAAATTGAAAGAGCCAGACGAATACCTAGAAACCATCTACTTCAAGACAGACCCAAGAAAACCAACAATAGAGCACCACTTGTCATCACCTACAACCCCCAACTTAAACCTGTCCAACACATTATCAATAAACTACAGCCTATACTGGAACAGGATACCATACTCCAAGAGGCTCTGGGAGACAGACCCATAGTCTCCTATAGACAACCACCTAACCTCAAGATGATTCTTACCAACAACCACAGGACATACCACACTAATACCAACCCTGGTACCTTCGCTTGCAACAAACCCCGTTGCCAGCTTTGTCCACATATTCATTCTGCTGATACCATTATTGGACCTAACCAAGTGAGTTATAAGATCAAGAACACATATTCCTGCGCATCCAGAAATATAATTTATGCTATCATGTGCCGAAAGTGTCCGTCTGCTATGTACATTGGACAAACATCTCAGACACTTCGCCAAAGGATTAATGCCCACAAAACAGATATCAGACAAGATCACAAAGAAAAAACAGTTTCTTGCCATTTTAACCAGAAAGGACACTCCCTCAATGACTTAACCACCTGCATTCTGCTACAAAGACCTTTTACATCTGCACTTTGACAGTTCAGAGGATTCCTTTCTTCATGTTAAAATTCAACACTCTCCAAAAAGGAATGAACAAACACTCAAGCTATCTTACCCATTACCAAGATAGCTTCCCCAATTATCACCTGTAATACCATTAACTCACAAACATCCCACTCTCCCCACCTCTAATATCATCAATTCACAGACACTTACCTTCCTCCCCCCCTCGCCCCGCATCCCCCTCCTGTTCTGAAATGTGATTTGTCCTTTTCATATGTGTTCATTTTTTTTAATTGTATCCCTTGGTATATATGGTTGTGACTATTTTCTTCCACTATTTGATCTGAGGAAGTGGGTCTGGCCCACGAAAGCTCATCATCTAATAAACCATCTTGTTAGTCTTTAAAGTGCTACATTGTCCTGCATTTTGCTTCAAGTACCTAGAGTTTGTGACTGGCTGAATTTACACAGCAGAGATTGTAGAGAAAACTATCTCAGGAACTTGGCCATGAGCTAGGGATGGAGATAAAAGGGCCCAGGGAAGTAGCCGCAAAGGGCTGGAGTATACAGAGGGACCAGGGGTGAGAAGAGAGTGGTGAGTGCACCCTGCTGCTTGGAACTGCTGAAGAGTTGAGTGCTCCTTTCAGGGTCTTAATAGTATTCAAGCTTGATGCATTGAAGAGCCAGTAATGCTTGGTTGTGAGTGGGGACGTTCAGGCTGTGATTGTACTAGGGAGCATGGGCATAGTTTCTATTGCAGCTCAGATTTAACCAAATGTAAGTAGCAGAGCTGTCAAAAATGAATTGCAGCTTTAACTATCCTGTTCAGCAATAATTGAATGCCACTGATTTAAATATCTGATGACATCTACATCTTTGGAGATTTTAAAAATCCGTTAGACAAACACTTGTCGGGAATGATCTAGAAAATACTTAATTCTGCCATGAGTGCAGGAGACTGGATTAGATGACCTCTCAAGCTGTGTTCCCTTTAAATTTTTCCATCCACATGCAGAATAAATTTTGTTACAGGCACTGAGGCACGTGTGAATGTTCATCACCAGTAGAAACACATGCTGCTGGCTGTCAGTGCTGTGGGTGTTTTGCTAATCATCTGGGTGGCATCTGAATCTCTCTTGAGTAGCCGCTCAAGTGCTCAATTTACAAGGGACCGCTGCTCTTGAGGTCCCCTCCAGTCCCATCATTCTATGATTTTTTTTATCTGTTTTCATTTTTAAAAATATTGATTTCCATTATAAAACAAAATACAAAGCGTACAGTGCTAGCTTTATATTTTTATTACAAATATTTGCCCTGTAAAAAAGATAACAGTATCTTTCATTTCACCTCATACAAGTACTATCATGAAATTTCTTTGTGAAAGTGCAACTTACAAATGTAAAATTATTTTTTTACATAACTGCACTCAAAACAATGCAATACTTTTGAGTCTACAAGTCCACTCAGTCCTACTTCTTGTTCAGTCAATTACTTAGACATACAAGTTTGTTTACATTTACAGGAGATAATGCTGCCTGCTTCCTAATTATAATGTAACCTGAAAGTGAGAACAGGTATTTATATGGCATTGTTATAGCTGGTATTGCAATGTGCAAGTTATGCTAAACATTCATATGCTCCTTCATGCAAATATTTGTAACTAGAAGATTTATTCGATGTTGTTCAGGTCCTTAACTCCAATAATTTTTGTTGTTCATTTAAATTATTGCTTTGGGATGGTGCTGCGAATGAGGAGTTCAGTATGCAGGCTGTCCCAGGGAGAGAGAGGACAACCCCAGAAGTTGCAGAGGGCGCAGCCGGAGGAGGGGTGCCCATTCCCTGGCTGGGGGACAAGCTGACAGGCAATCAGACAAACTCTTTCCTATATAGTAGATAAAAATAATATAAAGTGAGCACTCTACACTTTGTTTTTTATGTTGTAATTAAAATCAATATATTTGAAAATATAGAAAAACATCCAAAATATTTATAATACATTTAAATTGGCATTCTATTATTGTTTAATAGTGCAAATTAAAACTGCAATTAATAGTGATTTTTTTAAATTGAGTTACTCTGTTATGAGTTAATCATGGGAGTTAACTATGATTAATCAACTGCCGTGAGAGATAGTAATTTTGCAATTCAGCAGTGATTTGTTGGAAATTCATCCTGTTGATCTTAAGCATTTCTTGGATGATTTTCCCTACTTGTTTCACTGATTGGGTTAAATTATTAACAGCTGTTGCAGATTATTCTTTAAATCTTCAATAAGTTCGGCCACAGCTTCTTGAATTGTAAACATAGTAAGTTTGTAAAGACAAAAACTTGCTTTGTATTGAAGTTTTTCCACTGGGGACTCGTTACTGACCAATAGGAGTTACAGATCAGATAAGAGGAGAACAAAGACATAGCAGTGTAGAATTCTTAGACCTAAAATATTCACATTCACCTCTAAGCTCAGCTTTGTTAGTGAAGAGAGGATCATTAAAGTCCCAGGAGCAAACAGATGGTCTAAATGGGGGTTTAAATAACAATGACTTTTTTTTACCAAAACACTTATCAGAACCAGTGTCAGTGGGTTGTTCCCTTATAGATGATACACTAGCATCTTTTGAGTAAACTGTTAAGGCCCAGTTTCTAAGCTTGAGTTCTATATCTGAGCACGTGAAATGTAAGCATCAGAATAAGGCCTCTCAAATAGAATTTAAACTTATGCTTAAAATTAGGCGGATACCGGAGTACATTATTAACACAAAGATTAAGTGTCCTAGTTTGAGAAGTGCTGGGAACCCCTACGTCAAATCAATTAGGGATCTGTAGGGTTGAAAATAAGGCTTTGTTGAAGGGCCTCATTTTATGTCTCCATGTTCAGAAAATGTTGCCTTAAGTTCTTAAACATCAGGGGTGCCATTTCAGATTTCTGGGGGGGGGGGAAGCGGGGCAACCTGTGCATGCTGTGATGGGGGGAGGGAATAGAATGAGAGCATGGGGAGGCAGACTGAGGAAAGAGGCGTCAGCATTGTCATTCAGCATGCTCAGTACAAGACAAGCACCAGATGGGGGGAGAACCAACCCCATCCACTCTTCCCTCCCACACATCATCTCTATCCAGGGGCTACTAAGGCACTGGAAAATTCTGCCTTTTTTGGCAGACAATGTAGCAGTTAGCTGGCAGGAGCACTGTATCTAATTCCTTTATAAAAGAAAGAAAATTAAATAAATATTAGAACCACTCCGCTCTAACACTGTCACATTCTGACATCTTGTGGGAAGTCACTTAAGAGACACCGGTTAGCCCTAAAATTGTAATGTGTATATTTTTACTTTGTTACTAACTCTGGGGAGAGAGGCAGACCCTGTCAGGATTCCTGGGCTCTTTCTCAGCTCTGGAAGGTGGGTGGGTCTAGAGGGTTACAGCAAGGGAACAGATACATTTCAGCTCTGTATAATAACATCAAGATGACCATACCTGGTCAGACTAATGGTCCTTCTAGCCCAGTATCCTGTCTGCCAACAGTGGCCAATGCCAGGTGTTTCAGAAGGAATAAACAGAAGAGGCAAACCTCATGATCAGCGCTCAACAATTAGTGTAATCTACTTGCCCGTGGCGACTAGATTACAAGCGCGTGTGCAGCGTGCCGAACTGCGCGGCTGGAGAGCAGGAGTCGCCGCCGCTTGGTGAGCTCTGATCATGATCCATCCCCTGTTACCCATTCCCAGCTTCTAGCAAACAGAAGCTAGGGACACCGTCCCTGCTCATTCTGGCTAGTAGCCATTGATGGACCTATCCTCCTTGAACTTATTTTGTTCTTGTTGGAACCCTGTTATAGTTTGGGCCATTCCACCATCCCCTGGCAAAGAGTTCCACAAGTTGCCAGTGAAGAAATAATTTGTCTTGTTTGTTTTAAAACGGCTGCCTATACATTTTAATTGGGTCTGCCTCTTGTGTTATGTTAGTGATAGAATAACTCACATTTCCTAATTCTATTTTTTCACACCTTTCATCATTTTCTAGACCTCTAACATGTCCCCCACCCTTTAGTCATTTCTTTTCCAAGATAAAAGCCCCAGTCTTGTTAATCTCTCCTCATATGGAAGCTATCATTTCTGTTGTCCTTTCTGTACCTTTTCCAAATCCAATATAATTTTAGATGGGGGTAATCAGATCTGCATACAGAATTCAAGATGTGGGCATACAATGACTTCATATAGAGGTAATATGGCATTTTGTCTTATTATCTATTCCTTTCCTAATGATTCTGGGACTGCATAAGCCTGCTGTGCAGGAATGCAGCTCCTGTCAGTTTTTCAGCGGCTTGTACCTTTAGAGACTGATGAAAAAGAAAGTGGAGAAAGGCACAGAGAAATTAAGTGGGGAAAGGTGGAAAAAGAGGACGAGGGTATGAGATGGAAAATAACCCACTTCCTGTATTGGGATGTTTTATTGATCAAATGTGTGCAGTTGCAGACATTACTTTCTACCATCAACCATTATTGTAAGCCCAGGAGATACTCCTTTCTTTAAAATGATCTTCTACATTTTTTTTTTTTTATTTGGCTTGGGGATAACGTTGTTTTTGACTTTGGCAAGGAAACATCCATTTAGTATAACCATGAAAAGCAACAATTACCAAGAAATGCATTTGCCAAATAATACATGGGTTTGATTTCCTAAATCAATGTCTTTGGACTATTTTTTTTTTAAATAATGCCCTAGAACACATAACTCAATATGTATTAATAGGCAGGGGAGTTATATTGACTTTGTTCCCATCAGCCTTGGAAATTAAATTGTTAACCCTAGATGGTATTTACTGACCAATAAAACTTTGAGATGACAGATTTGATGGGGCATCTGCATGTGCTGGGCTGTCCTACAACAATCTGGTTCCAGAGAGATTTGAAGGTGTTCCTAACCCAGTTCTGCCATTTCCTACAGGGTGTTGTGAAAGGGTGCACTCTCAGATGACCCCGGGAGTTGCTTCCTGGTGTGCTGATAAAATCAGTGACACTCGCCTTGTTGCTCTCTGGGGCTTCTCAACACCCTCTTCTGCTGGGCCAGATCTCCTGATCTCCCCCAGATGTGGCACCAAGTTTAGATTCTCTCATCCCCCGGAAAGCAATGCAGACACTGAATCACTTCAGCTCTGGGAGAATGCAGTTGTAGGACACAGCATCCAGGAAACCAACCCCCAAGTGGGATCAAACCTCCAAATAAATCCATCTCTCACCGTGCAAGAGTTTCACATGTCGAAAGCTCATTCAGGTAAGCCCCCTTTATCAATGAAAGGAGGATGTGCACATTGATTTCTCCCCTCAGGTAACAGTTATTTACACTGGGCTTGATAGCAAATAAAAGTAATTCTATTAAGTACAAACCGTAGGATTTAAGTGGTTGCAAGTGAAAAAAGGCAGATCAAAGTAAATGACAGAATTAAAATAAAAGAAAACACATAGCTAGCACTAATGCACTCAACCTTATTGCAAACTTACCCTAAAACTGTTCTTATTTCAGGCAAACCTTCAAGCCAGAGATTTTTTTTTACTCTCCCTGGCTATTCTTTAGGGTGTGTCATGCCAGCCAAAGACAATGGCTACGTCTAGACTGGCATGATTTTCCGCAAATGCTTTTAACAGAAAAGTTTTTCCGTTAAAAGCATTTGCGGAAAAGAGCGTCTAGATTGGCACGGACACTTTTCCACAAAAGCACTTTTTGCGTCCGTGCCAATCTAGACGCAGTTTTGCTCAAGAAAGTCTCAATCGCCATTTTCGTGATTGGGGCTTTTTTGCGCAAAACAATACCACGTTGTCTACACTGGCCCTCTTGCGCAAAAGCATTTGCGCAAGAGGGCTTTTGCCCAAACAGGAGCAGCATAGTATTTCCACAAGAACACTGACAATCTTACATGAGATCATCAGTGTTTTTGTGGAAATTCAAGCGGCCAGTGTAGACACAGCCAAAGAGATTAATAGCTTTCCAGCTTAAGTAGACTTCTCTCTGGGTGGGAATCCTTTGTTTCTAAACCATCTTCTTCTATGGAAAATTACCCAATTGAACTGATATATATGACCAAACCAATTTATACTGGTATCTTTCCAGAACCAACTACTTCTCAAACGTAACTTAAGAGACAAAACCAATCTGTTCATAGGCAATTTAGTTGATCATCCAGTGATTAAGGTTGCCAGAGCATTGGAAACACCCTTGATGGCTTTTATTTGCACATTTAGAATCATAAACCATTCCATACCCCATATTTCTAACTTTACATATAACCATGATACATGCACCAAAATAAGATATACAGATCCAGCAGATTGGGACATTAAAATTGCTAGTTTATATGAGGTATTTTGTCTAAAGTGTCTTTGAATTATGCATATTTGTCTCCTTAAGACAATTTAATAAAGAGGATGGCGAGGGGGGAACCATCACAGGTGTCATGTGACAATGATAAAGACTCTTTTCTAATACAGTGAGCAGAGAAATTTATCAGCAAACCACAATATCCTTAACACTTCTCTGTGCCACCTTCTGTCTACAGAGCTTCTGTCCAAAACCCTACCTGCTTCCTGTTGTAGGTAGGGTTGCCAGGTGTCCGGTTTTGAACTGAACACTCCAGTATTTGAGCTTTCTGTTCGGGAAACAAATTGAGAACATATAAATGTCTGGTATTTTCTAAATAAGATGTACTGTAGATTGTGATGTAATGTCAAGTGTGTCCAGTATTTTTGTTGAAACCATCTGTCAACCATAGCTATAGGGAGAAAGGAACATTGCATATTTTCCAACCTGGTGGCATGGTTTTCCTTCTGAGAAGACCTGTGTCCTAAGCCAGAGATATAAAAAATGAATAAAAATATTAACCATGTAACCAATTACAATTATATCAGTTACACAGTTAACCAATTCCTGCTGGCAGCTCCATGCAGAGTTTAACAATCCATCAACAGGTTAAATTCTTACATCCCTAATTTGACCGTTATTGAGAGAGCTGCTTTACGCAGGCTTGCAGCAAATGAAAGGCAGGAATAATATTCTTTGGTGAGTCTCTCTAAGGCTTTGTATGTGTAACAATGACAGGTGGAACTGAACCTGGGACCTTTGGAGCTTAGTGCCTTGAGATGCTATTGCTTGAGCTAAACACCAGGGCTGTGTCTAGACTGGCAAGTTTTTCAGCAAAATCATCTGCTTTTGCGGAAAAACTTGCAAGCTGTCTACACTGGCTGCTTGAATTTCCGCAAGAACACTGACGATCTCACGTAAGATCGTCAGTGTTCTTGCGGAAATACTGTGCTGCTCCTGTTCAGGCAAAAGCCCTCTTGCGCAAATCATTTGCGCAAGAGGGCCAGTGTAGACAGCACAGTGCTGTTTTCCGCATAAAGCCCCGATGGCTAAAATGGCAATCGGGGCTTTTTTGCAGAAAACCGCGTCTAGATTGGCCACAGACGCTTTTCCGCAAAAAGCACTTTTGCAGAAAAGCGTCCTGCCAATCTAGACATGCTTTTCTGAAAATGCTTTTAACAGAAAACTTTTCCGTTAAAAGCATTTCCGGAAAATCATGCCAGTGTAGACGTAGCCCAGCTATAATGCACACTCATTAGTCTCTCTGTAAGTGGTCTAAGTGCTACTACATGGGACAGTGAACCGCACCCAGCAGGTGTGCAGATTACACATGCACAAGGGATCTGTCCTGATTTCAGCCAAGGGGACCAGACCCTGGTATAACTGCAGCAGTGGCAGGGAGGGTAAACCATGCTAAGCTCAGAGTTGCACCATTACAGCTTACACTGGATTCCTGGAAGAGAAAATGTCACCTGCATCAATAGCAGATTTGCCTGTCTGTGCTAGGAGTAAAAATTAGTACTGAACCTCTAAAAAGAGGCACAGCACAAAACTCTCAGCTCAGAGTGGGTGAGAGGCCTATCTACATCATGGGCACTACAGCAGCATAGCCGCATCAATGTTGCTATAGCGTAGAGACACTTCCTACCTAGACCCAAGGGATTCCCTCAGCGTGGGAGGTAACCCACCTTCTCAAGAGCCGGTCAGTGGAAGAATTCTTCTGTTGACTTAGCTGTATCTATACCAGGGGTATAGCCAGTTTACCTAGAGAGCTCAGAGGTGTGTAAACTTCACACCCCTATGTGACGCAGCTAAGTGGATCTAAAACTTAATTGTAGACCAGAGGTAAGGCATCTTTGCCCCCTCCCATTCCTTGGCTATCCTAGGGATTGTGAAAGCACCCACCATAATTTATACAGGCCTGGGGATTGATCTCTGCCTGCCCCTGACCATCTTCTTTCCCTCTCAGATGCTGGCAGCCTGACATCCTCCCCACCCCCCGCTCTCAAGCTATACTCCTAGGTAGTGCCAGACTTCTATACAAGCGAAGTTAGCTACAGTGCCTTAGGGCCTCCGATTATGAGGGGCCTCTAAATACGAAAAAATTACTAGTTTTTAATTGCAACTGTGCCTGTGTACTGGTATATATGCAAATACAAGTCTTTATTATTTCTATTTTCATTGTTCTTTCTGTTAGAATAATGCACTGTTTTGCTTTGGGGCCTCATAAATGTGACCTAGTTTAGGGCCTTGCCATGTCTTAATATGGCCTTGCTCCCGGAGTCTAAATCTTCCAATGTAGCATACCACAAATATTATTCAGCTGCATAAAACGTAATTCTTTGTCATGCAGAAACCCCAGGAGTCTGTAAAGAGGGTAAAATGAAGGAAGAAGACACATTCTACCCCATAAGGAAAATACTGTCACATTTTAAATCCCCAAGTAAGTTTAAATAAAACTGAAATGTTTGAGGAGGGTGTTTACAGGCTCCATCTTCATCAAGCTGCAGCTCCTTTAGCTTTCTTTGAAAATTCCATCAGGATTTATTTTACTGGGCAGGACAAAAAGTCTTTTCACCACCATATGTAGAACAAGGCCTTGCTTTGAAGACCAAGGGAAAAACCTAGGGCCAGATCCTCAGTTGGCATAAATTGGTGTAGCGCCATTGAAGTCAATTGCCTCTCTTTGGAAGGAAAACAAACCCAGGTCTGTCTCTCACTCTCAGAAGGGTCGGGATGTTCTTGTACTTTTCAGAAATCTGCAAAAAAAACCAAAACAAAAACCCCTCTACCTGATGCTTTGTCCTTTGTGAGGCTATACTAGGGCTCAGTAGCTGATATTCTGTTGACGTTTCCCCTCTCCACATCAGAAAATATTTGGCAACTGCTCTGGTCTTTGGTTTCCCCTTTATTTTCTTTTAGTTTGGAGGTGCGCAGTACATTACAGACCTCACTGATTTCACACTGTTTACAAGCCACTCTGCCTCATGACCTGTAGCAGTGGAAAATTAATCTGGAGTTCACCCTTCTCCAGTTTGCACATTGAAAAAAATGTCCTCTTTATCAATGCATTCTGAAACTGTGATTACACCAGCTAGGATAAAAGTATGAACACGCTCAGCCCTCCTGGATAAGCTTGTCACTAGCTGAGACCATTTTTCCCTAGTTGAACAATTCGGAAGGTGCATTTGGGGGGATTTTTCAACTTTCTCTGAAATTCTTGTGAAATCCACAGTTGGAGACAGAATAATGAATTGACCAATCATCTGTTCTGGTTGGGCAAGTCTTATGTTGCCAGTAAGACTGAAATAAGTATGGGACAGGCTCCTTACATTCTTCCAACCCCTGCTGGTAATATCTTTGGAGGGGATCGTTCCACCTGCAGGTCAGACACACTGTGGCAGAGGTTCCCTTAGCTCCTTCTTGGCATCTTCCTCACAGTTTGCTGGCCACAGCTATTAACGCTGCCCTCCTCTCTGCAGCTCTTTTATAGACAGTACTTCCTGACACAGAGAAAATGCATTCCTGAGGCCCTTCCCCCCTCTCCCCCCCCACCCCCCCGAACTGTTTGCACTTTTTCATCTGCCTCTTGGGGAAAGTGCAAAATGCATCACCAGCTACTATGACAATGCTGAATGTGCAGAGGAAAACTCCCCTTGGAAAGCAGATGAGCAAAGAAAATAACAAACAAGATAGCTTTCCCCTCCAGCATGAGAATAGCAGAGATTAAACACCCTGGGTGCCTGGTAAGGGGAATGTGACTACAGTTTTAGGCCAGATCATCAGCTACATGGGAGCTATGCCAATTTACATCCTCTGAACATCTGACCCTATGTATACAGTGTCTTACACTCTGAATCAGGAGGCTGCCTATCAAATGATAAATCAAGTCTCTGGAATACATCTGTTGTTGGGTGGGTCATCAGTCCCTTTTTCAAGCTTCAGTTTATGGTAGAGATTCTCCAGAGGTGAGAAGACAGGTTGAAGACAAAATGGAGGAATATCTAGGGCCCATGTTATATCCTAGGCCATGTGACGAGATTCCCATTGTTCTCTGTGTAAAAATACAGCTACAAAATGGACAATGAAGTGGGTCTTTGCCCACGAAAGCTTATGCTTCAACACTTCGGTTAGTCTATAAGGTGCCACAGGATTCCTCGCTGCTTTTGCAGATTCAGACTAACACGGCTACCCCTCTGATACACTACAAAATGGAGTCTGTCACATGAGCAAATCACCTATCCGTGCATGATTCAGTTCATTCCAGGAAGCAGCCATTGCTCCCAGGCTGGTCTCAGTGTTCACAGAGGAGCTAATGGGATGATGGATTGGCATCACCCAAGGCCAATTGGTTAACTACTGCAATTCACTTGTCTAGCAGTCCTTTCACAACAGGCTGGCCAAGCCTCCTGTTGATGTCTTCCAGAAGCAAACACTTGAAATACAAACACACAGCCAATACTCATAACTTCAAATACAAACATGATACACTTTTTATAGACACCTCACTTGTTCCACTTGGCTCAAGATTTGGTGCAAACATCTAACAGTAGTTGCTACAATGACATGCATGTTCATATTACAATCCAATAACATCGCAGGGAGACCACACGTTGCAGGAGGGAAGAGTCTGGGAGGGATTCCCAGTCTGTGTACACATGATTTGAATGCCAGCTGCAGTTGCAGCAACTTTGTAAATAGTCTCTTAATAAAGGGCTAGTTTAATTTACAAAATACAAAGTCCCTTCATGTTAGTATCCAGGATATGGTACATGAAGCAGGGTAGTGGAAAATTTCACCAGCAGCTGATTTGTCTCTGGGAGATGGACAATGGGGAGAAAAATGTGTCCTGGATCTGGGGTCTGAGGGAGATGTTAGGATGGGAATGTCATTGTTGCCACCTCAGGTCTTGTAGCTTCCCATTGCATCTCCCACCTTTTGTCCTTTCCCATTGCTTTGATGTTGAAATGGCAGCTGGCTCTCCTCTGGCTCGCCATGTTATTACTAGCATGGGCGGCGAGTTATATGGGCTCATGGTGCCCATGCTCCAGCAATATGCAGAGCCAGGAGCGCTGCTCCACCAATATTTGGAGCTGGGTCTCTCCCCCGGCCCTGCCTGGAGTGGGCCCTGGCTCCCACCTGCCAGCCCCCCCACACATCCTCCCGGCCCGGCCCGGCCCTGCCGTGCGCAGTATTTCAGGCTCCTGCTGCTGGCTGCTGCTGCCATGCGCGGCATTTACAGGTGTGCGGGGAGAAGCCCGGGTGTGATGTTATGTCACGGCCCGGGACTTTAAAACTGCTCGGCGCGGCGTTGAGCCGGGTTCGGAGTCTGGGGACTTCTGGGGCCTGAGCACGGACTCCAGCCCCGCGTAGTGTAGTGTAGTGTAAGGTGGAAAACTAGGTGGAACGGATGGGAGAGGAAGGAGCTTGTGCGGAGGGGGAGGGGGAAAATAGGGGAAGGGGTGGGAGAGGAAGGGGCTTGTGTGGAGGAGGAGGAGGAGGGGGAAGAAAGGGGAAGGCACCAAGTGACAGCGTGGAGGAGAGACAAATACCAGGGGGCCAAGTGCAGACAATGAGGAAAAGGACAGGAGGGGAGGTGTCAGTGGGGGGGCGGAGACAGGGTGATGCTGGGAGATGAGAGAGTAAGGGCATTGGGGGCTAGAGGGGAGAGGAGGAGGTGCTGGGAGAAGGCTTGAAAGAAGGGGTGGGCATGAGAAAGATGGGTACGGAGCAAGTCATGTGTGAGGGCACAGAGGGGCACGAGAATGGGGGCAGAGAGCGGTGAGGGGGTGGGCACCAGGGAAAGACGGCAAAGGGAGAAGAGGCAGTAAGGGAAGGGGAAGGCACCAGGAGGGTGCAGGGCTAAAGGAAGGTGCCGGTGCCAGAGGATTCTGGGGGTGAAGCAGAAGGGCAGACACCTGCAGGGGAGGGACCAGCACCAGAGGAGAGAGGCAGAGCAGGTGTGTAGAGGGAGGTGTTAGAAGAGGGGATGAGGAGGGGTAGCTCACATGATCAGAGTAGGGCTACTGGAGGAGTGGGCACAGAGGGCAGAGAAGGGCTGGTGGAGGGGGGAAGGTTGCAGGAGGGCTGAGGGTAGTGAGAAGGGCAGGAGTCAGGACAGCAGAGGAGGGTGAGGAGTTGGGGGGCAGCAGGCACCAGGGGAGCTGATGCGGGAGGAGACATGGCAGCAGAGAGAAAAGGTAAAGGTTTATAAAATATTTATTAACTTGGGTGCCACATCGGCACATCCAACCAAGCCACATGAACTCAGTACTAGTGCACAACACAAAATACATTCTGCTCATGGGAGGAAACTCTTAGGCTATGTCTACACTGGCAGCTTCTTGCGCAAGAACATCTTAAGCAAGGGTTCTTGTGCAAGAAGTCTTGCTCAAGAACATGTCCTCACTGCCATGTGCGAGCTGTGCTTTTGCGCAAGAACATCCATGACAGTGTGGCTGCTCTCTTGCGCAAGAAAGCTCCGATGGCCATTTTAGCCATAGGTGTTTCTTACGCAAGAAATCCTTGCCGAGCATCCACGCTGCCCTCTTGTGCAAGAGAGCTTACACCTGTTAGAAAAGAGCGTAGCTCTTGTGCAAGACGCCCTCTCTTACCACGCCGTACTGCAAATTTCCTTGCGCAAGAACAGGCAGGCATGTGTGGCTGCTCTGTGGGTTCTTGCGCAAGAAGAGCTGTACTTGTGCAAGAAGCCACGAGTGTAGACATAGCCTTAGAGGGAACATTTCCCCCAGCCTCTCTGCCCCTGAGTTAATGTCACACACATTGGGTTAATGCAAGTGCAGGATAGTTGCATGGGGGGGGGGGGGGGGTTGGTGGGGGCCAAGCTAATCCCTGTTGGTAGGAGAATGGTGGGAAAAGTCCTTCGAGAAGGGTGACATGATACCTTTTTACTTCTGGCTATGTGTCCATCTTGCCCTGAGTATGTTACTTCCAGAGGCCTGGCTAATGGGAGTCAGGGGCGTGGCTAATGGGGGTCGGGCGTGGCTAGCTGGGGTCAGGGTGTGTGGCTAATGGGGCACCACCAAAAATTATACAAACCTGCCGCCCCTGCTCATTAGTCAGCCTCGTTCTCTTAGGTCTGACGTTTATGCTGAAACACTCTTGGCTGCTCCCTTCATTCCTTATTCTGCCACGTTGCCATGTTTTGGGTCACAAGGCAAACTCTATCACAAGAGCACATCACAATCTGAGAGGTGGAAGAGGTGACTCATCAGAGCAGAAGTCAGCAGCAGCTGGCTCTGACTTTAGCAGCAAAGTGGAGTGGTGGAAAGGGAGCCAGAATTGAAAGCGCAGGAGTAAAACTGGAGAAAGCAGAACAGATTCTGGGAGCAGTGTTGGAATGGACTCTTAACCAGTTCTACGGAAACTGGAGCAAAGCCTCGATTTTCAGTAGCATCAGCTGGGTTGCTGGGAAGTATCACAGGGTGCAGAGTTACTAGCAATCGCTTGGATGGTCATCGAACCCAGGACCTATGGTGGGTGTGGATTACACTAGCAGTGTGTGACTATGGGAGGGGGAACCCCTTTGTCTGTGTGACATAATAAACATGAGCAGTAAAGGGCACAAATAAAACGTGCTCTCTTGATGCGCTGCTGTTGGTGGCACCTTTTTTTTTGTTTTGTTTACTTTGCACATCATCTTTAAAGGGTGAGATTGTTGACGAGAATGGCCGCTTTGTTATTCTCTGGAGCTCTGCGAGTGTCTGATTCCTCCTTAGGGTCTCGAAGCTGAACAAGCACTGATGTCATCTGAAGCGCCAATTTTAGATCTGCAAGGAACTCTATGAAACTAGACCCCAATGGGACACCGTGTAGGTGCAGAAATCGGCACATGGCTCAGCCATGCAAGCTGCTCTGCACTAGAAATTATTCTTGGCATGTTGTCTGACTCCTATCCTATTAAGGTTAATGGAAGGTGGATGGTTGAATTCACATTAGTGATCCCTTCCCTGTCTTTTGTAGTGGATTTGAAATTCTTCCCGATGATGTTTGCTTGTTATGATGGATGAACACTCTCTCCGCATTTGTTAGACTCACTTCTTACCATCCAGTTTAAAAGTGTTTGTATAGGGGAAGGGATTTTTCCAGACACAGCTACAATTCTGCAAACTCTAAAACATGCAACTTAACTTTGCATAAGTAGGAAGAGCTTGTACTCCACAGGGGCATGGTCGACATGCAAATCACTAGAACAGGTCACAAAATGAGCCCTGGATTTTATTTTTGTTTTCATTTATTATCTTTTAATTTTTTTCAACCAGCTCTGAAAATGACAGTCTTTCTGAATGTTTTTCCATATGTTACTAACAGCTAAGATCACTGTAACCAAAAGAGAATAGAGGAAAGTATGGGTTTTTTTGTGATATTGTGCATTTTGACAGCAGTTTTGACTGCGCTGGGCGTCTGGGAGTTATCTCCCAGACAGTCTCAGTTTCCTATCACTGTAACTTCTACCCAGAACACACTTCAGTGCATGCAGATTATCTGTTCCCCTGCTAGTCCATTCTGCCTATCTTCCAGGTAGAATATTCATAAGCATCTGCTACACAGGCTGCAGTTTCCAAAGGGGCCTACTAGAATTAGACACACAACTCCTATTGAATGTCAGTGAAAGTGGGGCATTTTAACTCCCCTTCTCCTCTTTGCAACTCCTGTTCCCTTTGTTCCAGGGGACTGAGGTAAAGGAGTTGAATAAACTACATATGTTAATCCTGCTCTGAAAATCCTGATTTAACACTGAATGCAGGATCATCTGAACTGCAAAAGAAGTAGCTTCTGAACTGATTTGAGCAGGGGATTGCAGTCTGCCGGTCTAGAGAGAAGGCAGTTTATAGGGATATCTGTGCAGAACTGCACATATTCTGTTGTCAGGAGAACATTTTCTGTGGGTGAAGACTCAGTGAAGTGTAGATTCCATTTATCCATCAGAACAGATCAGCCTGACAAACCAGTCTGCTTGGGAAAGTCATAACACTGACCTTGTCTTGCTACCTAGTTTACAGCTTGTACCATATTTATGCGCTGAGCACTGTAAACTGCTAAATGTTTTTCTTCATTAAAAGAGAATTAACTCTCCACTCCTGCTCCATGTCATTTCCAGAATATTTTGCTCGTTTAATAGGTTGAATCTTTGCAATAAAGGCGTTTGTCTGTAAATTTAAAAAAAGGAATTAACCTACAAGGCATGTCACCTCTTAGTATAACCTGCAACTACATAGTGAATGGAAGTTTTGATTAATTCTGCCTATTTGACCCCAGTTGAAAAGTCTTATGGGGGGGATGTGACGGAGGTTTATAAAATAAATGTGTGCCTGTTATTTGCTCCTGTTATTTGTCCTTCATATATTCATATATTTGGGGTTATCAAATGAAATTACAGGTTGAATCTCTCTAGTTCAGAACTCTCTGGTCCAGAAACAACCTTGGTCTGGAATAATTTTAATTACCGTATTTTCCGGCGTATAAGGCGACTGGGCGTATAAGACGACCCCCTAATTTATTAGTGAAAAGATAGGTTTTCGTCTTATACTCACCATATAAGACTACCCCCCCCTTAAGAGGCCAACTGGCAGCGCCCCAGCGCCCCTCCGCCTCCCCAGCTTTGCTCCCGGTGTCCCTGATCTGCTGGAGACAGTCCCCAGCAGACCAGGGGCACCGGGAGCAAAGCCAAAGCAGCAGCGGGGTGCCGCGCTTCTGAGGCTTTGCTCTGGCAGCTTTTCTCGCCCTGGAGTACAGGGGTGGCGGGACCGCGAGGTCCCACAGTCTGTGTCCTACGGGGCGAGAAAAGCCCCATTCGTACCTGCAAGTCGGGGACTGCCTGTATACCCGGCGTATAAGACGACCCCCGATTTTTGGGGGATGTTTTTTAGCATAAAAAGTCGTCTTATACGCTGGAATATACAGTACCTGGATGTCCACTTTTCCTGGGTGTGGCTAAGTTTCCTGCAGTCCCATAAAGTTTATTTGCAGCCACCAGTCCTAGCTCTCAGTGTTCTGTGCTGTAATTTAGCTCTAATTTACCTCTAAATGTCTAAGAACCCAGTAAGCAGTGGAAATGTTCGGAATGCTGCTAAACAATAGTGACCTTTCATCGTCTGGAAAATTCTCTGGTTCGGAACTGGTCAGGTACCGAGGGTGCTGGACTAGAGAGGTTCACCTTGGAATAGGCAGCAGATTTAAAACAAACCAAAGGATGTATTTCTTCACACAGCACACAATGAACCGGTGTAACTCCTTCCAGAAGATGTTGTGAAGGCCAAGACTATAACTCCGTTTAAAAACAAACTAGATACATATTAGCCAGGGTGGGTAGGATTGGTGTCTCTAGCCTCTGTTTGTCAGAGGCTGGAAATGGGTGACAGGAGAGGGATCATGTGATGATTCCTTGTTAGGTTCACTGCCTCGGCATCTGGCATTAACCATTATCAGAAGACAGGATACGGGGTTAGCTGGACCTTTGGTCTGACCCATAATACCTGTTCTTATTCTTAGGGTCTCAGGATGAGACTCTCTGCGCAGGGAACAGCGACTGGACCCTCTCTCAGCCATAGGGCAGGGTCCATACAGTACTTTTGGTTTCCAAGAAAAACATGATTAGAGAAATAAGTCTGAGGGGCGAGAGGGAGCTAGTGAGATAGCATGTGTCAAATGAACTTCTCTTGCCAAATGCTGAGCCATGGAAGAGCCACAGCCTTTCGTGACTGGGCAGAAGAGGCCCACACTAAGATTGTCCAGGTTACCTAGGTGATTTAGGCACATATCTTGCATTAATTTATTCTATTACAATTAATGCAAAATAAGCCTCTGATCCTAAAGAGAAATATGTGACTAAATCCATTAACCTCCTTTGGAAAATCTAGACTTTGGTCTTTCTATGCTGCTCCTCCCTTTGGGTAGAGTCAGGAGACCTCCCTGTAAGTTTTCTTCTGTACAGAGATGATGTTCTGAGAGCTATTCTGAATATCTTCGAATCAGCTGTCCACTCATTGGGAAGCTTTTTAGGACTGATTGACAGTGTACTCTGAGGACAAATACAAAACTTCTGATTCTCTAATGTGTGACTGCATACAGCTGGGCTGTCAGAAATTCATATGTAACTATGTACCATTTATTGCAATTACATGTGCACTGATGGTACACCCCCATGGTCAGTTGGTTGCAAAACTCCTTATTTCATTGGGCACTTGCCTAATACATACATGCAATGGCATGCACACATTATACATAAAGGGGTGTGAATAATTTTTCATGCAAAAATGCACATAGGCAGTTTATGAAATGAGGCCTACAATATAATGCAATAGCAGCAAAGAAGTACTGTCACATTTCAGGTTCAAAAAAGTGTAACTGGAGACTCACGAGAGTAAGAGAACCCTTCCCACTCCAACAAAAGTAAACAGAAATAAAAAGAGTGGCAGCATGTCTCTGATGAACGGAATCCAGAGAGTCAATCTTATGTAATTGTGTGTTTCTTCAGTTCCAAGTGCAGAGAAACTCACTCTTGGATAACCTGTCTCTTGCCACTTTGTTCATCTGTGAATTTTCCTGACAGCTAGACTATGAATAGCTCTGAGGAACTAGCAATTCACGTGTGCTATTCAGAACACAATACTGAGTCATTTTAAAGCCACCTACTATAATACTTTTCAAGATGTATGAATTATTTTAAGCATGAGACTCTTACCAGAGAGAGGAATTCATGCCTTCAGTTTGGGTATGTGTCTACACTTGCACCCTCTTTCAAAAGAGGGATGCAAATACAGACATTCGAAATTGCAAATGAAGCCGGGATTTAAATATCCCGCGCTTCATTTGCATATTCACGTTATGGCGCTATTTCAAAATAACAGACGTTGTTAAGACGTAGTTATTTCTAGAGAAAACCCTTCTTTCGAAACAGCTGGTAAACCTCATTGTGTGAGGAATAAGGATTATTTAGAGAGAAGGGTTTTCTCTCAAAATAACCGTGTCTTAACAGCGTCTGTTATTTCGAAATAGCGCCATAACGCAAATATGCAAATGAAGCATGGGATATTTAAATCCTGGCTTCATTTGCAATTTTGAATGTCTGCGTTTGCATCCCTCTCTCGAAAGAGGGTGCAAGTGTAGATGTACCCGTTCTCATTTAGGTCCTAACTCTGGTCAAAATATACATTTTAATATTTTTACAAATTAAGACCAAAATGGTATGCTGTACCACTATTCAAGAATAGGGATTTGAGTGTGCAAATCTGTGTGGCTGTGGTGTAGACAGCTCTCCTCTTCAGAACCAGGAATATAAACTAGAATTCCTGACTCCCAACAGGCCTTTGACATGTAGCTAATCGTTATATAAACTACCGTCAATGAGGGTGTCCTATTCTCTGCTAGAGGCTGGTCCACATAGAGACTAACAGCCTATTACTGCTGTTTATAAAATGTGGGCAAGAGTGGAAATTCAATTAAAGGTGCTGTGAAGCTAAAGAGGTTGGGTTTAAATCTTGATGATGGTCCTGCTGAAGGGTCAGTATGGTTCTGCGTGATGGAAAGTCTGTGTTTTTTTTTTTTTTTTTTTTTTTTCCAAATTTGCTTTTTAAAAAAACCCAGAAAACCACCAGAACAGCTTCGCTGGGCCCCTACGCCAGGTGGGGGGTGGAGCCCACTCTACACCCTGGAAGAGGCGGGGCCTCAGGAAGACGGGCCGGGCCTGAGGCACATAGTTCTTAGATGACAGACTCCCCATTGTGCTAGTATGGTACATAGTGAAGTACCTGGGTTGTTCCTGTCGGTCAGGAGCCCAGTTCTCAGCTATGAGATATGACCCAACGGCAGCCTCAGTTGGACTGACTGTAGGCCCATATCTTTGAAGTGAGTTTTAGTATCACCCCGCAGGTAGAGTTATTCCCTCTTCTCCTTTGTTTCATCTTGTGTCTGGCCAACAATGAATCACAGTAAGAGTGGCCTTGTGTCTGCCTTGCAGAACAGGTTGGCTACATGTGTGATAGAATTAGTTCCATCTTACTGATGCTTCAGTCCATTACGTCACCTATTTCCTGCTCTCAAAATACAATCTAGGAGTTTTGTGTGTCTCCCAGTAACCGGGTGATAGCCTGAAGGGGGGTTCCAAAGAGGATGGAGAGAAGCTGTTCTCAGTAGTGATGGATGGCAGAACAAGGAGCAATGGTCTCAAGTTACAGTGGGGGAGGTCCAGGTTGGATATTAGGAAAAATTTACTAGGAGGGTGGTAAAACACTGGAATGGGTTACTTGGGGAGATGGTGGAATCTCCATCCCTAAAGGTTTTTAAGTCCTGGCTTGACAAAGCCCTGGCTGGGTTGATTTAGTTGGGGTTGGTCCTGCTTTAGGCAGGGGCTTGGCCTTGATGACCTCCTGAGGTCTCTTCCAGCCCTAGGATTCTACGGTCTTGCCTCATGGTCTAGACAGGCTGGGGCTAATAAACCAACTCTGAATCTACAATGTTGGGGGGGGGGGGATCAGGTGATTCTCTGTGTAGTGCAGCAGGGGGATGCAGTGAAGAGCTGATGCTCAGGAGGGACAGAAAATACCAGAAATGAGCAAGGATTTGGGACTGACTCCAGCCAGAAAGACCAGGGCACGGGCTGCTAAAACAGGAAAGACCTGGGGAGGCAGGGCAAAGAATGCAACAGCTCTCCACGCAAGGTGGCCTGAGTGTGAGAAGAGAAATGCTTGGTTAGGTGGCCTTAATTGGAGACTTTTGTCTTATTATCTCTGAATAAACCCAAACCCCAAGGAGACGTACTTTGACCTGAAAAAATGGGTGGAGTCTTTGAGGGAGAAATGAGGGGAATGTAGAGCCATGTAGGGTGGTCAGGAAGTAGCCACACTGCTGTATTCTCTCTGGGCCTTGCAAGGAAGGGGAACTATCCTGGGGAAATTCCCTACACTGAGCCATAAATATCTGTAACTTCCCTGAAAGCACACGATGAAAATTAAAAATAGCCCAGTAGTGCCAGCCACTTCTGGTTCTGGTAACCCTATCAACCATGTGAGTGTAGCTGGAGGGACTCAGACATGTCATCAGCACCCAGGTTAAGAGCTGCAGCTGCCTGGTCTACATTTAGGGGTCTTGGCTCTCGGTCACTTAACCCTTTCATGGCTAGTTCCTGCCAGGCTTTTCCAGTGGGGGAAGAGCAAGGCCGTGGTCTTTGAAATGCCATGGAACAGAGACCATAAAAGGTGACGTGCAAGGTATCTCCTGGACTGTTAGGCGGCAGTGAACCTGTTAGTGGGAGTTGCCTATGGGCACACAGGGGAAAGGGGAACGTCTTAACCTCTGCCATTATCCTGACACTACAGAGGGCCAAACCTTGCCCGGTTTACTCTGAGGCTTTGGACCCAAGTTCTGTAACTAGCTCTGAATCTTTGACCTTTTTGCTTCTCACTCCTCTAACAGGCGGCTGCAGTTCTAACTTTTTTTCAGTGTTTACACACTTAAAACTGGGTCGGTGGACTTAGATCCAAATACTGTTACAAAAGCACCAACAAACAGGCTGCCACAGCGCTCCTGGAATGAATCCTACTGAAGGCTTTTCTGACGTCCCAACCCACTCGAGTGCTGCTTTTAGACTCTAATATTACAGAGCTTCACCGCAGAACGAGTCTCTTATTAAGGTGCTGCAGTCAGCAGAGTTGAAGGATATGGTGAAACCCCCACTGGAAGATAATGGCAGCCAGGATCCTCACAGACGAGCCTGGACAAGTGGGGTTGCTCTGTCTCTCCTGGTATGACAGACATACAGAGAGATCTTCTCTTCCTTCCCAGCTCTTTTATCCCATAACATGGGTGGGGGAGACTAACCAAAGAACCAAGGAGATGAAGGAGAAAAGATCTGCTGCAGGTTAGGGCTGGAGGGGAGTTAGAGGAAAGAAATGCTCCCTTCATAGATGTACAACTAGAAAGGACCAGTCTTATCCTCTACTCTGACTTCCTGCATAGATCACCAAATGGTTCCTGCATCAAGCTGATAACAATCATGGAAGTAAGTTTGAGATGAAGCAGAGGAGGGGATAGAGCTACAAGCCCTTCTGAGGCCTTATCTATACTTAACACAGAGATTGACACTCTGGAGATCGATCTCCAAGGGTTCGATTTAGCAGGTCTGATAAGGACTCACTAAATCAAATGCTGAGGGCACCCCATCAATCCACAGGGTTGCAAGGAGTAAGGGAAGTCGACAGGAGAGTTTCTCCCATTGACCTGCAGTGGTCTTACCTCAAATTTCATGGATCCATCTTCACAGCTGCCCCGCATAGTAGGTAAGTAAATTTTATTTCCAGTTTTTTCAGTGAGGGGAAATGGAGGCAGAGAATTTAGGTGACTTGCCCAGTGCTAGAGAGAGTAAATCACGGTCAGGAGTAGAACCTAAAAGTTTCCAGCTCACTGTCCTCTGTGCCACGATCCTGAGACAGAGTCCTCCTTTGCCTTTTCTGCAACACACAGGAGAGAGAGAGAGAACACACTGGCAACTTCTTTATCAAGCCCACTTCTGTTCTATGGCACTGAACTGGGAAAGATTTGACAGACCGAGCAAGCTCTTCGCTTAATCATCTTTGGCAACATCTGTGTTTAAAAATGGAACTGGTAGAACCCTGAGGAAGGGGCGGGGAGGAGACGGGGAGAGACAGTATCATGAGCATTCTTTCAAGTTCCAGTTATACTATGTTTGTATCCCTTATTTCTTCACATTGGGAAACCAGATTTATGTTCCCAATAGTATTTGAACAGGGGTATTTAGCAATCCTAGGAGCCTTTGCTGTTCATAACTCATTGCTTATTCTCCTCATCCAGACAGGGAGCAGAAATAGTACCATGTGATTCCATTACTACTTGAAAATCTACTATATATTAGAGAGAGTTTCTGTGTGTGTCTGTCTGCCCGTTCAAGAATTCCTCCTAAACAGTAAGAGCTAGGAGTACCAAATTCAGTACACAGCTTCCTCTTATCACTTAAAGTAAGGTCAGGGTTTAGTTGTGCCAGGAAAATGGGATGTGCCTGGAATGGGATAAAACCATACAGATAAGAGACAAAATCATTCTACTGCCCCAGCCCCAAGCCTCCTGTTCCTCCTCCCCAAATTTGGTGGTCCTTGCTCTTACCGTTTAGGAGGAGTTCTTGAGCAAATGCACTCACAGACAGACAGACACTCAGACTGACAGACAAACACTCTGTAAAATATGTAGCAGATTAGCACGTAGACGTCTCAGCCCAGATCAAGGTCCTGTTGTGATCAGCAATGTAGTGCTTACAGTCCAAGTAGTAAATAGTCCTACTCAGGTTGTTTCATGGTTTCCTTGTGCTCCTGTATTTTTCTGTCTGTGTGGGTCTGTAGCCATCCTTATACTATGGACTCTTGGGGGGCAAGGTCTGTCTGTGTTCTGTGTTTCTACAGCACCTAGCATGATGGAGTTCTAGTCTGTGTGTGGGGTTGCTGGGTATTATTGCCATTCAGAAAAGAAATAAATGATATTAGTGGTAAGTCCCAATTAAGTGACATATACCGTGTTTATATACACTCAAGGTTTGACGAGTGAGGCAGTAGGTTGCCTTGTTGGACCTGTCTTCTCTTTAGAAACCGATGCTCAAAATTCTGTTTTGACCAACTGGCAAAAATATTTTAAAACACATGTTGAGAGGCCTTAAAAGTGTGTCTCCCTGTGACGGAGTAGGCCTTTGTTGTCCTGTTGTCATGGTGGTGCTGCAAGGAGGTTGTTTACAACCCAGCATGGCAAAGAACAAAGAGGAAGTTACTGTACATCACATGGAATAAGAACATAAAAATCTTTACTGTGCTATGCCTGTTAGTGAGTGCAATAAAACCTACAATGAACTCCTTGGTATGTTGAATGCAGGGTATCTGATGTTCCTTTCCGCCCATTTAGAGATCAACAATAGAGCTGGTTGGAAACATCTTGTAAGAAGTTTTCTGTCAGAAAATGCTATTTTAACCACATCAGTCTTTTCCCTCAAAAAAAGTTCTATACTTTTTGTCAGAATTGCTTTTGAAGCAACGTGGGTATGTCTACAGAATTTTTCCGGGAGACTGGAGGTGTCCCGGAAAAACTCTGCCATGTCCAGGGAACGCGTCTGCTCTTCCAAATTTTTTTTTAGAAGAGCAGATGCGCTTTTTCAGCATCCCTGTAAACCTCGTTTTACGAGGAAGAAGGGATGTTCCAAAAAGGTTTTTTTTCCGACATTCGATCCAGTGTAGAACGGCCAAATGTCAGAAAAGCCTCGTTTGAAAAAAGAAGCAGAAAAAGCTATGCAAATTGTGGTTCATAATTTGCGTAGCTTTTTCTGTAAGAACAGTGTAGTGTAGACATAACCCTTCTGAGTTTTGTCCAGCTCCAATTAGCAGTGCTTTCTGGGTCCACAGTGGATTAGCAAGTAGGATCTAGCTTTAGTCCCCAGTGAAGTTTAGATAATTAGACAGGAGTGTCATTAACCCAAAACACAATAACAAAAGGAGCCTCTGCTGAACATGAATACTGGCCGAAGTAAAAATAATACTGCATAAATAGGAAGATATATGAATTGATTGGCTAGTGGTTATTTTGTGAATGACACCCCAGCAAGAATCAGGCTCTGTAGTGACAGGGTTGCATGTGCTAAAATTCTCTTGGCGTGTTCAGCTCACTTATTCCTTCCCAGCTTTTTTTAAAAGCAAGATATAGCTAATTCTGTACTGCATCCTACACACTCGAATCTCTTCCGCAGGCTGTTGCTGTCTCATATTTACACACAAGCGGAAACACAAGTAGCACTCCTGCTTTGCCGTAAACACTCTTTATGCTTCTCCCGTGAAGATCAGTAGATTCTTCCTCTCTGCCCCAGCGTGGCATAGTTATTTTCAAGTGTCCCCTGCTACCAAGGGTGGTAAACATTCTAGCACGGATGGATATTTTAGATCAGTCGTGGTAGACACATCTCATCACTGACATTCCATTCCATTCCATGAATGAGCATTGTGGGGCACGAATGGTCCATCTTGAAACATTCCTTTTTGGAAAACCGTTTTTTAATATCCTCCTGCTTCCTGTGAGTATCATTGGCCATGTCTCTTCTAGGAGAGCTTTGCTGGTACAGTTTCCCCTATGTACCAGAAGCAAAATGCAGGACAATGTAGCACTTTAAAGACTAACAAGATCTATCACTATCCCTGTGTACCAGTGAGGATGCAGCTTATATCTACAGAACTGCACTTTTGATAGTTAAGCGGAGCGGTGGGGAACCTCAGGCCCGGGAGCTGAATGCGGCCCCTAGCCTGCCTGGATCCGGCCCCCTGAGACATTAGGGAGCCCGTGTTGGCACTCCAGCCCCCCTGGTGCCCCACCACAAAGGTGGAGCACACACAATCTACTAGGCTCTGGTATGCAAGGGGGATGTGGGAAGTGTCTTTCTCCTTTTCAGTCAGAGTGCCACATCAGTGAAGAGTTATTTTATTTTATTGCTTCTCACTTGTGTATGGCCCCTGACTGATTTTCTGTGCGTTAGTGGCCTCCGACCCACAAAAGGTTCCCCACCCCTGGTTTAGCATATTCCAAACCTGCTCCCAGCCATTCCTTCCAAACACATTCAGCTCTATTGGAAAAACTGCAGTTTGCTGGTATAACTGGGTCTACATTAGGAGCTTTTGCCATTACAGCACTATTGGTCTTTCCACCCTGAGCAACATAGCTATGCTGGCAGATATTTATACTATAGCTCTCACTTCCAGCTCATCTCCCAGGTCTCCATTTGCAGCCTGCTACTTCCGCTGCTCCTTCCACTACTGATCTAACATATCCGTCCAGTGTTACTGCTGTGTGCCGTCCTTTCCCTGGATTGATTGTGTTCTCCCGATTTATAGTCCTGATTCTGCAAACATTATTGGCTACAGTGCTGACTACCATGCCTAGTACCACTGAAGTCAATGGGCCACATTTTGCTGTGTTACATTGGTGTAAATCCTAAAGCCACTGGAGTTACTCTGAATTTACACTGGTGGAACTAACTGCCCAATGAAGCTAGTCATGGTTGTAAATATTACAGAGGCTAATAAGTATTTTCAGGATTGAGTCTTAAATTTGTAAGCACTTTATGCACTGCTCCATGGTCTTCAGTCTCTGTTACCGGCCCCTTGCCATTCCCTATCATTTAGACCAGTGCAGTATGCATTTAAAATACTACTAAATCAAAATGCCCTTGACTTGCACCCATTTTGCATCGGCCTACGTGACTGTACAAGATTCAGGGCAACAGAGAATCCAGCCCTGTGTTTGTTCGGCACCAACCACACCTGTAATGCTCTAAAACAGTGATGGGCACCCAGGAATGGTGGGTGGACTACATGAGTGGCCCTCCTCCACCTCAGTGGGCCACAGCAGCCTGTGGCTCACTGGGGTTCCACCTGCAGCCCTGCAGCTCCTCTGTCTGCCCCCTCCCACATATACTTTTCATGCACCAGGAAACCAGAGCCCCACACTTATCTGCCCCTCTCCCTTCCTCCCAGCACTTTTAGAACATGTGAGCCACTTGATTCACAATCTGTCCCGGCTCCTCCCTTTCTCTCCTAGAGTTAGAATGCTGCGAACAGCTGATTTGAGTTCATACAATGTCTACTAAAATCAGGCCCTGAGTTTGGCGGAGGCCTCTAGACAGTACTGCCTTACAAATAACAACTGAACAACTGAGAGTTTCCTCCTCTGGTGCTCTTCCCCTTACTCGTCTTACTCTCCGTCTGTCTGCTTTCCGGGATCTTTGCAGCAAGGCAGATACGCTGCAGATAAAGTTTAAGTTGGTTTTGTACACAACTCAGGCAGATGGCCTTCCACTCAGCTGTGGTCTCTAAAGATGACAGGAAACAAGCGTTTGTATTATTGGTGACACACCACTGCGGATGATATGAACCAATATGTGCACTGCACATTGAAGTGTGGCTCACAGACCTACTGATCAGTTCATTTAAAAATCAACAGAAAACAAGAGGTTAAGCCTTTCAGGACCCATTTACCTGGGATCTTCTGCCTCTCCCTTGTAACTTTCAGTATGTGCTCCAGAGCTTTGTGTCAGAATAACTTTGGCATCTATCATGACATCTCTCTTTGGAGCTTGCTCTACTTCACGATGCTCATTGGAAGGCTCTCAAAGCTATTAAGACACCAAAGTACGGTTAGTGTCTCTGTAAGTGCTGCTGGGTTTACTCTCCATGCTCACTAGATAAGGAGATATCTTCTTTTGGTTATATTCTTGGTGTAAAGTCAGAGGGCAAAGTCATGGTGTGAACTCGAAGCACTCAGAGCTATTGTTTTGCTGCAAGCCTGTGCGCTAATTGATTTCTGCAATTGTTTTTTAAAAGCATTGTTACACAAGCATTGTTACAGCTCTCCTAATAGAAACTACTGATCTGGACATCATTAGATGTGGATTTCATCAGAAGTCTATGAAGAAGCTGCTGATAAATACCTACTCTAGCACCTGAAAATCACAGTAGCTATCACTTTTCATACATTATACATATCTGATCCTCAGTCTAATTAGGGTGGTAAATCAAGCCTAATGCATCCGTGTCTCTTTGGCAGGTAGGGAAATGCAAGTGAACTTATAATTCATGAGGGCAATGGGCTGGCTGCATAAAAAATGTGTGAGTGTCTCCATAAGATATTTGGAATCGCCACAAGCAAGCATAAATCGAGCAAAGGAGGAAAGGCCAATGTATTGGGGGGTGGAAAGGGTCAAAGTAGGCCGGACGGATAAAGGTGCCATTTTGGGAGAACAGGGAGAGCACCAGCCATGTGTACTGGGACATGGCTTTCTTTTCTTCCTGTTCCCCTGACTGTCAGGGAGCGAGGGGAAAGTACTTGGACTCTGTGCATGCCTCTTACTCCTGGCCGGTGAAGGGAGGGGGGCAGAGGAGTGAATCAGAGGGAGGCTTGTAGGGAGCCAATCAAAGGGCAGCTTGCTAGGGAAGCACAGTTATAAGGAGCTGCTCAGCAGAGCAGAAGGCAGCTGCGTCCTGACCAGTCAGGGTGTGGGACTGGCTCCCAGCAAGGGAGAAGCACCTGGAGAGAGCAGTGCTGGGCAGGCTCAGGGAAGCCAGAGAGAGGCTCTAGCCTGATACCTG
Organism: Pelodiscus sinensis; assembly: GCF_049634645.1. Taxonomy (NCBI): domain Eukaryota; kingdom Metazoa; phylum Chordata; order Testudines; family Trionychidae; genus Pelodiscus; species Pelodiscus sinensis. Next base: position 12,512,558 of record NC_134714.1, on the reverse strand, counting down.
CCAGGCTGCAGGCCTTGATATAAGGGCCAGAGGAGTGCAAGGGCCATGGGGAAGTGGTCCAGGGAAAAGGGAGAGCAGTGAAGGAGGCAGAACAAGGCTGCTGCCAGAGTGTCCCTGGGCTAGGACCCAGAGTAGCGGATGGGCAGAGGTTCCCCCCCTTACACCACACTTTGCCACCAGGGAGAGTGGAACATACAGACTGCACTTTGCTCCTGAGGTGAGGGGATAGATGATGGCTGCAGTTGGCCAAGGTAGCAGGTGAGACTGAGGATTGCTGATCCCCCCCAGGAAGGGGGTGAGAGTCTGGACTAGTGGGCACTGCCAGAGGGCAGCATCCCGAAGCAGACACTGCGGTCCTGAGAGTGATATGGTCCAAGGAGAGCCAGCCGAGCAACGAGCAAGATGCTGGCCAGAAGGCCATGTCAGAGGTAATTCCCAGTGTGACCAGCAGTTGGCATCACGTCCGTGAGCCTCAACCCCGTGACAGCCAGGTAAATATATCACTCTGGGTCTGTGTGTACTTGCATACTCTGTGTTTATATGCCTAGCCTGTTTAATAGTTTGTCGTTCCTTTCTCTGCAGGCAACAGCAGCTTATTCATGACAAGAATAAGGAGAACTCTCAAGGTCGGGTGAACAGATCGTTTCATACCGACACCATCACAAATGAGACCTCTGTGAAAACAGAGACACAGCAAAATGCGTTTCTGTCACTGAGATGTTTGCCAGATTAAGCTGCAAACAAAGCAAGTGCCGAAGCTTTGTGTCTAGGGTACACTTCACATCACGTGTCTTCCAGGGCTTGTATCTGAAACTACTGTTTCTACAATTAATTATGTGAGTGGAAACCTACATATAGTGACATTCACAATAACTGTAACACTGCTCCGTTACCGGCTTTATATGTGGGGATAATGGGTTACAGATTCTATTCTGCTCTGTACTGGTTCTTATAACACCATCACCCCTATCCTGTCTGAGCACTTTCCAGTCGTCCATTAAGCAACATAACTAACATCTGACATGTGTGGGTTGTTCTCTCACCGTCTTCCCGAAGGGGAATTGTGTGTGTGCAGGGTAGCGTTTTGGTAGCTTGCTGGGGTTTTGTTTTCCTGGAGGTGTGTGTGTGAATGGTGTCAGATGTACATGCTGCTGTGCCCCTTTCCACTTGGAGTAGAAGGCGATGAGATTATGGGATTGTCCTACCTGTAGGAGTTCATTGAGCAGTCTTGGAGTAGCCACCAAAATAACTGTCTCCCACCCATGAGACACGTATTCTTGGAGCAGTCGATCAGGAATGCAGTGATGCGCCACATAAGGGTAATGGACCTTCATAGAGTCTTGCAAGGTAGGCCTGGTCTACTAAGGGCTTGTCTACATGGTTCTGGCAGAGTGCACTGGAGGGATGTGATTTGTAGATCACTCTCACGTCGCTTTCTAACTGCCTCTTGCAGACCCTGCTGCCGCACTCTAAAGGATACCTAGTTGCACTGATGTATTCCCACTTCATGTTAATGTGAATTAAGCACTTTTTAGAGTGCTCCAGCAGGGTCTGCATGGGGCAGTTACAGGGCAAGATGGTGGTGAGCTTTACAAATTGCACCCCACTGGCATGCTTTGCTGCATAATATAGACAAACCCTCAGTTGCATTGCAGTGTTTGTTTGTTTTTAATGCCTGGAGCATGTGGAAGGTCACTGATCAGATCCTCTGTTCTCTGTCCCTTTTAAACAACAACCCAAATAATATAACACATATTGGGGCTGAGGCTAACTGGGGTTTGGACTCCAACCAAATGAGTGTGCATCTGTCAGGTCCTGGGTATGGGTTCCATGAAGTAACAATTTACCATAACTCACTACTAGTGTCTGGCTACCTGTTACGTCTAAATCTGAACTGGTTTGACCATACCTGGTGCTCTGAAAAAACTCCATTGTGGCCTGAGCTGCAGATTTATATGAGGATAGTTGCCAGGACAACCAAAAAGGAGGAAAGGATGGGAGCACTTGAGGAAGAATGTGTTGACAATTGGATAGTTTAATAGATGTGTTAATCCCCTTTCAAATGTCCTACTATTTCTTACTGAGCTGAAAGGATGCTCTAGTATGTAAATAGTTGTCTACTGAGTGTATCTGCATTTAGCAGGTGGGCATTTCATGTTGATCGCACATACTTTGTTTATAATATATTGCTATATTAAAAATGCAGGGCCTTTGCTATGTATTTGAAATGCCGGAGTCACATTCAATAACTATTTCAGGCTCTGTTGGAACATACTAAGTAGGCCCCAACTCAGTACGTTGCTCTCTCCATCAGTCACTAAAAGTTAGCCTTTCATGGCTGTGGTTTGCCAGACATCCCCTTGTACTCGTGCATGGGGAGGGCTGACAGACCTGCCTGGACCCTGGGCAAAGTGGAAGGGATCTGGCTCCATGATCCAAGGCATGGTCTACACTAGACAAGGCAGGTCGGCTTAAGGGATGCCTCACAGAGTGAGGAGTACAGCATGCCAGGAGGGGCTGACCTCAGCATTCGATTTGAGGGTCTACACTCGACCCCCTAAATCAAACACTAGAAGATCGACCTCCAGAGAGTCGATCTCTGTAGTGTAGACATGCCCCCAGAAGAGGCAGAGCCTCAGGCATAAGGGGCAGGGCTGGGGGCAGCCAGCCCTCAGCACTGCCTGGAGCATGCTGCGCTGCAGCTCCTCCTTCCCAGCCAGCCCTCAGAGCCACCTGGAGCGCGCTGTGCAGAGCTCCAGTGGCAATTTAAAGGGCCCAGGGCTCCAACTCTTGCTGTACCTGCAGCAGCGGCTGGGAGCACGGGCTCTTTTGAATTGCTGGGCCCTGGGACAACTGCCTCTTTTGCTTCCCCCCTGTTGGCGGCCTACTCAGGCATGTGATTCCCACTTGACTTCAGCGGAGATCGCACAGGTTTATTTTTAAGGGTGGCATACAGGTCTCGCTCCTCATCCTCTTCGCTGTGCGTCAGGACTGAAGCAGATTCCTCCAGCCATATCAGCAAGACACGACATCTTTAAAAAAACATCAGCTCTGTTGTGCTTACTGGATCAATTAGCAATTTCGTTGCTCTCCACAAGAAGTGAGCTTTGACCACAACAGCTCACGGTATTTTTTGTTAGTCTCTAAGGTGCTACAGGACCACTCATTATTTTTTAAGTTTTTGTTACTTTTCCATCACCATCCCTTCTGCATTCCAGTACAGTTTAGGGAATACGAAAGCCTAAACCATGCAGGGCTATTCTGTTTTCTGCACTCTCAGTAAATACTAGGGTATTTGGGGCCTGCAATTATAAGATGTATACAGAATTCTATAAATCTCCACTTTCCCCCAAACAATTACAAGGAAATTAAAAGCAAATACTCTGAAGTGTAAGAAAAATGGAACATCCCGTTGTGAACTGACTTGTTACATTTCAAAGGGTGTGAAGTGGCTTGTCCTGCTTTGTGAGGAGGAAGAGATGTTGTGTATTGCACTGGCACATTTTGTTGGTGCCACACAGACACGCATCCCCTTGGCAAAGCACTGCCATTGCGTCCTTTGAAACGGACTCTGACAGCAAAGGGTTGCTACTATCATAGAACGTAAGAATGGCCATGCTGAGTGTCAAGGGGTGACCACCTCCCTCCCTCTTAGCCCCGCAGGATTGTGAGGTAGGGTGGGCCCGCGTTCGGTTCTGACCGTTTGCTCTAGGCCTATAGGGCATAGTAGGGTTCTCTTATATCGGGAAGACCCCGCTGTGACCAGAACCCTCCTACTTATGCCCTGGGGCCTGCCAAGTTCCCAGTCCCTGTTCCCCCCAAAGTCTAGCTTCCGCGGGTTCCGTCGTGGTCGGATCACCTCCTGCCCCGCGGGTGTGATGGAGAGGCGTCGGGGACCTCCCATTCTCCCGGGCGCCTTCCCTTCTCCTGGGCCAGAGGGTTATGCCGTCCGGGCCCCTCCCTTACAGGTTGTTCCGGTGGCGTGGGGTTCTGTTTGGCTCCACGGGGCTAGTCACTGTCACTGCCCGGCACCCTGCTAGGGACGGGGGGCTAGGTACCTCCTCCACTCGGGGTTTTCTTCCGGACGTCGGGCGGGTCCCGCTGGCTTCCCGGCTGGGATCTCTGCGGTCTGCAGCCTCGCCGGTCTGGGCTCGGACTCTTCGCTACTGCTTCCCGCTGGCCCCCTGCTGTCTTTGGGACGGGGGGAGATGCTCCTCGGCTCGCCCGCCGTGAGCCCCCCTTCGAGGTCCGGCGGCGTCCTCTGAGGCCTCCCACCCCTCCCTTCCTCGTCCTCCGCCGCGCTCTCCGCCCTTCGGGTGTGGGCCCTTCCCCCCCTAGGTGTGCCGGTGCCGCGCTTAAAAAGTGGCCGCCGGCTTGCCACGCATGCGCAGCAGTACAGCCGGTGCTCACCCGGCTCCCCGCTCGCGGCGCGAGCCACCTGCGTGCCTGGACCCGGTGCGGGTGACGGGGCCGGCTCGTCACACTGAGTTAGACCAATGATCCAGCTAGCCCAGTGTCCTGTAGGCCAATACCAGGTGCCTTAGAGTGAATGAGCAAAACAGGGCAATTATGGAGTGATCCATTCCCATGGCATTCATTTTCTGGCAGGTAGAGGCTCAGGGACACCCAGACAATGGCTTGGTTTTTCTCCACGAGTGCCAGACAACGGAAGTCCGAACTATAGAGGTTCAACCTGTAGTATGATCACTGATGTTATACCCCTTCCATACAACTGTTCTGAACAGATGATTGTGCTGCCTTTTTTTCCATCTTGACAAGCAGCTGTCCCTCCCTTCAAAGAAAGGGAAATCCCCTTGGATTCCTAGTCCCAAAGGTTGAGAACCCAAACAGATAATACAAAATGTAAGACTAGGTCCAATGCCCTGTCTCTGTCTATTATTCTTTAGCTTTTCTCCATGCCAAAAAAGCCCTCAAAGGGTCTGTCCATCAGGACACTCTTGAAGGAGCATTGTCAGCTTCATGGCCTGTCCTTATTTTTACCTTAAGATGTACACGTGGAGCAGAATGAACAGTGGGCGCTAATTAAGCAGAAGCACATTTTGACAACAAAAGTGCTGATGCATATAAAGCAGCAGCTCATTAAAGCAGTATAGTATTTAGTTAGGTTTTTTGCAGAGATTACAATTTGTGGGTTACTTCAGACTTGGAAAATGACCTCTGATTGTAAAAGCTCTTAATATCTCAGTTGTTACACACTATGCACGAAACTGCATTAAACCATTCATCCAGCTACCCAGTTTTCTTTGGCAATAGCTAGTACGTGGCGTATCAGGAAATATGTCCATTTCTAGACCCCAGCAGTGTATTTTCTATGCCTTTATTATAGGGTGCACCCCAAATATAAGCAGTGCCATTGACTTCATTGGAAATTTTTTACTGGGAGAAGGATTTTAGGAGCAATTATTAAACATGTAACTTCTAACCATGTTGTTTTATGTTCTGTCTGGCTTTGCTGTCCTCATAAACCAGCCACCGGCACAACTGTCCAGTCCGATGGCATTGTGCAAACAGGTGAGTATGTTTGAAGTTGAATCCAGCTGGGCCAATTCTGTTGAATTAGTGACACATGCGGCATTTTTCAGAACATGGACACTCTGCTTTGTGGGTACAGATGAGAAATACAGTGCTGAGCATTGCCAATAAGAGTCAAAATTTGAGCACACTGTTAAAAATGCTGACTGTGTATTTGCTGAGAGAGTCTGCAGTGCATTGTAGTAGGGCCAGGGTAGAATGACAAAACAAAGGCAATTCACCAGAAGCTAACGTTTGGACATAAAATGGAGTTGTATGTCCAGGCTTCTTCTTTAACCCAAACTGACATTGATTTGACAGAAGCCTCCAGCTGCACATGCCTTCTATACAGTTTTACAAGTAGTAAAATCAGAAAGACTAAACCCACTGACCAGACAGTAGAGCTCCTGGGTTTCCCCAGAGTTCCCTGATGGGGATTCTGGTCAGCACCATCTCCATGTCTCTTCTCTGACACACACACCCTTCTTTTAAGATGCTGAACCTGAATAAGCTTTGTATCCTCTAATTATGGGAGTGCCTCTCTCTGCTACGTCTCAGCTCCGGCTGGGAATTAAGCCTGTGAGAACTCAGGCAGTTGTCTGGTTTGGCAAGGTCCCTACCTGGAGACAACATTGGGACAGGAAGTGGCAGGGCTTTGGGGCCATCTCCAAGGGGTGCTAAAAGACCATTACACTCTGTCACTCATATCTACACTGAGGCTACGTCTATACTGCACCCTTCTTCTGCAAAAGCTTATGATGCATTTTTTCAGGAAGAACAGCTCTTGTGCAAGAAGGGGTTTTTGTGCAAAAAGGAGCTGTCTACACAGCTCCTGTTTGCGCAAAAGCCTCTTGCGCAAAAAGTCCCCTAATTAATTATGCAAATGAAGTGTGGCAGTATGCTAATCTGCACTTCATTTGCATAAGCTTTTGCAGAAGAAGGGTGCAGTATAGACATAGCCTGGGAGAACTTGTTCTACACTAGTGCTACTCCAACAGTGGTAGCTATGGTAAAAGCTGTAGTATGGGCAGAGCCCCACATCTACCTTAAAAAAATTTCTTTTTAGTATTTATATTAAATAGATCCTGCGGGATGCAGCTGAGGTTGGTGATCCCTGGCAGTAGGCACCATGCGCATGTAATACCGACAGACTCTGGTCGTTGGCAGGCAGCCAGTGGAGCTAAATGCATGAGCCTCTACTGCCATGTGGGGCTTAACTAAACTGTAGAGCAGACTCACTAATCTCTAAGGGTATGTCTACACTACCCCGCTAGTTCGAACTAGCGGGGGTAATGCAGTCATCCGTAGTTGCAAATGAAGCCCGGGATTTGAATTTCCCGGGCTTCATTTGCATGAAGCCGGCTGGTGCCATTTTTAAATGCCGGCTAGTTCGAACCCCGTGCTGCGTGGCTACACGCGGCACGGAGTAGCTAGTTCGGATTAGGCTTCTAATCCGAACTAGCTGTACACCTCGTTCCACGAGGAAAGGACCTCACATTCTTAATGTTGCGTAGAGAGCAAAGACACAACAAAGACACAGTGTCTACTGCTACACAATGAACATCTACCACACAGCGGTATTCACCTCTGTCATGGCGGTGGTGTTTTCTGTACTTGGAATGAGAAATATCACAACTAACATGGTAAACATAACTACCATGGCTAGCTTTTCAGTGGTCACTGAACATACAAGCTCAGCCTTACAGATAACTAAGGATGTTCCACAGAGCAAGAGATCAGGCATATAAAGTTATTCCAGCTTTTAGTATTAAAGAGGTCACCAGGCCAGATCCTTATCCGGTGTTAGTCCATGTCGCTTCTTGAACTTCAATGGCTCTAGGCTGATCTCTGCCACCAGAGGATCTGGCCTCCAATCTTTCTGGTTGGAAATGAGTGTCTGTCTCATAATGCAAATGGAGGTGAATTGCTAGTGGATGGGTAAAGAGGTGGAGGTAGAATGTATGTATTTGCACAGTATGTTGAAGCTTTTTAATAAAAAAAAATTACTTAACCGCCAGAAAAAGATAAATCAGAATTTAATTTTCTTCAACCAAAGTGCTTATGGCTTGATTGGTCTCTGCAGTGAAGCGAGGCAGACAACTGCTTACTGAACCTCTGCAATTGGAAAGAGTGAGCCCTGCCAGCCATAAGTAGATTCATCTTCCCAGAGCGTGCATTTATTACCTCTTCAATGCATGCCCAGGGCACTAAGTAACATATCTTGTCTCAAACAAACAGCCCTTTGTCTCTACCATGTCAGCACTGACAAGCAGACATTCCTCCAGGATTTGCGCCAGTACACTGGGAATAATTCAGGATGATCTGCATTGGCTCTAGTGAGCTGTTCCTAGCAAGTGGCAGCAGAGGATTGTTAATTTTTTTTAGAGGTTCTGACGAGATTTGGACTAATTATAGAAATAAAAGAAGAATCAGAAGAGATATAGACACCCATTTGGAAATGGTGGTACATTCTACTGAGTGGAAACAGACAATCTGCAATTAATAGCTGCTGTGAGTGGCATTCATATTTATTGATAGGTAAAATGACATCCAAGTTATCCTCTATTGTGATCAGTGAATTATTTATTTTTGGTGAGGTCAATTTCTATCCTCTCGAAAGAAAAATACTTGCAACATTAAGCTCCAATTAGTGACTTTCTCAGTTGAAAAGTAACGAGATGAAAAAAATCTGCTTCCATGTAATATTTAAAGCCTGGCATAAATGTTAGAATTTATGCTACAATACAGTAGAGTGGATGTTTGTATTGATTGAAAAATTAACCATCTGTGACCTACTGTTTTATTCATCAGAAAATGGCTTTTATCTTCATTGTCAGTGTGGTATGACTCATTCTCAGGACTATGCCAGATCTGCCTTCTGGGTGGGTGAGGTGCTTGGGGTAGAGGGAGTCTTGGTCAAGAAGCTGAAGAAGGGCTGTGCCCTCCCCCAGGCGGCAGGGGGAGATGATGTCAAAGCAGGATCATCCAGGGCACCATTTTGCCTAAGGCTGGCCCTGGTACTATGTTCATTAATTCATTCTTGGCACCATACCGGTAGAGCACTTAATTCAACACCATGTTTAGCCTGTCTTTGCTTTGAAATTTGAATAGTGAATAGTTTTACTCAATGATAAAATGGAAAGAGAACAAAGTGATTTTCAAATGTAGCTGAGTTCTCAATCTTGTGCTGCTTAGTCACAGAATTCCCTTTGGGAGTCAATTAGTCAAGTCCTAAGTAAATTCTTTCTCATTTTGTAAAAAAAAAAATCCTTTAAATAATAATAATTGACCCAGATCTTCATCTGGTGTCAGTCAACACACTTCCATTGACTTTAAACTTGAGTCTTTCTCAAAGCTCTGTTCTAGTTTCACCAGAAGTGATGTTTGATGCAGGAATGGCTTGGTGAAATTCTCTGGCCTGTTTGAACACAGGACGTCAGACTAGATGATCTCTTCAGGCCTTGAAATCTGTGAGCCTACCCTGATTTCCAACAACAGGAGATCTGGCTCAGTAGGTGTTAACTGAATGCTGATGAAAAATGCTAAAGTCTTATCCCTGGATACTGAAGTCCTGTATTTATCCATAAATATGCTATCCTGGAGACAGAAGTAGTGCAACCTTTCTTCACACTGCTCTGTCCAAAGCTCGAACTAACTCTAGTGATGAGGGTGTAATTCAGTCTCTATGCCTATGCAGCCCTACATATCTAGGTAGTGATGGCTGTAGTCCCTGTGGTTTCTGAGAACCTTGACTTAATCCTTGGTCTCTCTGCTTCTGTGGCTACCAATTATGGTGGCTTTCTCCAGAGAATCTATTACTAACCTAAGGACCAGTCTATATCTCTCACATGAGCAGTCCTTCATTAGCTCCTGGTCTTACTCCAGCTGAGGTCAGTGGCAAGCTACCTATTGCATTCCGGGGTGCAAGATCAGGATTTACACAGTTTCATTAAAATGAATGGGCTACTCATAACAGTAAGAATTATTCAAGTATTATAAGGGGTTTCCCCTACTCTTTTTACATTTGATGTTGTAAGCAAGTGATGTTCCTTTGGCAACTGGCTAAAACTGTATTCTCAGTAGCTTGCCTGGCTCTGGTGATAGAGAAGCAATGGCAAGGAAGCAGGGTAGAGAATAAAGACAGGACACAATTTACATACAGGAAGGGTGTCTCGGTTCTGTGTTGTTGGATCCCAGATCAGACATTCTGCTTCACCTGTGTGTCCCAGGTAGAAAGGAAAGAATCTTTTCTACAGTATCTAGAGCTGACATGCTAGAATGACAGGAGAAGTTTACTTTTAGTAATAAGCAAAAATTATAGAATTCATTTTGTTCAATTTCTCTTTGAGTGCAGTGCTCATAATTCAACGGAAAAGCAACACCATAAATGGTCTCTTTCTCTGCATGTTACTTTTAGCTTCTCATCACTAAGAGGCATATTAACAGAGATGAGATTGGCCTGTGTCTACTCAAATAGACATTTGTACTTATGCAGTGTGGTAGCCATGTCGATTCCAGGATATTAGATCAGGTGAGTGAGGTAATATCTTCTAGTGGACCAGTTTCTGTTGAGGAGAAAGAGACAAGCTTGTGAGATTACAGGGAGCTGTTCTTCAGCCAACTCCACACTCTCCCCAGCCCTGAATTTCCCCAGACCCATGTGGTCTGAAATGTCCAACCCAGTCTTAGAACAATCAGAGGAATGTTAAGATTCAACACTCCTCTAAAGGGTCAATATCCAATTGTTTGTTATTGTAACAAACCAGTTCAAACACAGCACTGGATCGGTTTAGATTTAGAAATAAAGCAAGTTTATTTAATTCCAAAGAGATTGCAAATGAATACAAGTATAAGGATTAAAGTCAGAAATGGTTACAAAAGAAATAGAGAGAAAATACTTTTTAGCAACTACAATTTAACAGTCTAGACTTAGTTCAAGGTAAAATCCTCAACCCATGTTTTCACAAGATGGCTGACCAAACCATTGAGTCAGGATCAATCCTCCAAAGTCAAAGGGCTGGTACGATTGTCTTTTAAGGTGAAAGACAGACCACTTGGGTTTCTTTTGCCCCCTTTTTTATAGTCCAATTAACCCCTGAAATGGATTCTTCTGAGGGAGGATTCTTCTAGCTATGAGGTAAGCCACATGGAGCCTGTTGTGGAGGAAATGTTCTGCTTCTTCTTTCCCCGCAGGAGTTGTCTGCTAACATACAAACTATTTAGTTTCTGCCTCCTCCCGTGCATTTGAATGAACAGTATGTCACTATTGATATCCTCCCCTTGCCATGATAGTTTGGTGTTTGCCTCCACCCCTTGTTAGCTTGATGGGTCTGTTTAAGCCAGTGTTTCTCAAAGTGGTCTGCAAAACCACTTTGAGAATCCTGCTAACTGGCCGCGCTGGTGTGTTTATTTATCAGCACCACGGCCACAGAACCTTGTGGCTCCCATTCGCTGTTTGCAGCCAATGGGAGCCATGGGAAGCAACAGCCAGGCCCACGCCGCTTCCCGTAGCCCCCCTTGGCTGCAAACGATGAACCGGAGCCATGAGGCTACATGGCCACAGTGTCGTTAAATAAATAACCCCAGTGGCCAGTTAGCAAGTTTCTCAAAGTCGTTTCATGGTCCATGTTGAGAAACACTGGTTTAAGCAATGTAAATATGTTCTCACTGTCTTTCAAAGTGCTTTGGAAGTAACTCCCAGGTGGGGAAAACTACATTCCTTTGTGTAGGGTGGGGTAACTCCTGCTTGGATGGCAAACACATTTTTTCAGAATGATGTTTTCAGTTTGTGTCCATAACTTGGTATCCGTTGCTTTCACCTACATTACACACTTGCTCCGGGAGAAGGGAACATGGTCCCTAGGGACCTGATCCAAAGCCTATTGATTTCAGTGGACTTTGGCTCAAGTCTTTGATTGTAAAACATATAGGCTGTGTCTAGACTGCATCCCTTTTCCGTAAAAGGGATGCAAATTAGACATATCGCAATTGCAAATGAAGTGGGGATTTAAATCTCCCCCGCTTCATTAGCATAAAGATGGCTTCCGCTTTTTTCCGGCTCGGAGCTTTGCCGGAAAAAAGCACCAGTCTAGACGCAGATCTTTCGGAAAATAAAGCCTTTTCTGAAAGATCCCTTATCCCTCATTATAAATTAGGGAATTATAAATGAGGGATAAGGGATCTTTCAGAAAAGGCTTTATTTGGAATGAGGGATAAGGGATCTTTCAGAAAAGGCTTTATTTTCTGAAAGATCTGCGTCTAGACTGGCACTTTTTTCCAGCAAAGCGCCGAGCTGGAAAAAAGCGGCAGCCATTTTTATGCTAATGAAGCGGGGGAGATTTAAATCCCCGCTTCATTTGCAATTGCGATATGTCTAATTTGCATCCCTTTTACGAAAAAATGGATGCAGTCTAGACACAGCCATAGACATTGCAGTGATCAAAAAAGTGAAGCACCTGGGTATGTTCCAGACACATCCCTGCCCCTCTTTTCCTGGCAGGTACCTACTCTTTGATGCTACCAACACTTCAGGGATTTTGGCCTGCTGATGGAAGTGTTACATAAGAGCAAGAAACTGTTATTCTCCCATTTGACTGATAATAGGCGGTGAAGCCTGCTTGTCCTTGCCATGTTGCATGTTTTCATGAGCCCCTTCCTCTCTCTGGTTAAGCAGTGACTGAAGATCATTCTTTTTCAGGAGAGGTATCTGTTTTAATCCCTGTTGGACCCTGTGTGGGACGCCCCTTTCTACTGATGCTGCTTTATATTACAGGCAGTCCCCGGGTTACATGGATCCGACTTACATCGGATCCCTACTTACAAACGGTGTGAGGCAACCCCACACTAGCTGCTTCCCCCCAGCAGACCAGGGAGACGCAAAGCTAGCGCCCTCTCCCCCCCAGCAGACCAGGGAGACGCGGAGCGGCTTTTCTCAGCAGACACCTCAGCTTGAGAATAAAGGACTGAGGGAAGTGAGGTGTGGGAGAATAAAACTGAGCTCTGGAGAAATGTTTGGCTAGAGTTTCCCCTACAATATGTACCAGTTCTGACTTACATACAAATTCAACTTAAGAACAAACCTACAGTCCCTATCTTGTACGTAACCCAGGGACTGCCTGTAGTATTTTAGTATGCTGCTCTTATGTCTTACCTGTTTTAATTTTAAGGCCAACACTGTATTGCATTGGTCCACCTTGGTCCATCCTGTTCTGTCTGAGACACACAACAGTTTAGTCTTCTGAGGGCTGAAATGGTTCAGCTCAGGTAGTTGGGCTTATTGCAGGGATGGCTGGGTGATATTTCATGGCCTGTGATATTCAAAAGGTCAGACGAGATGACCTATGGTCTCATCTGGACTTAAATTCTTTGATTCTGTTTTTGAAGGGTCCTTAGTCCTTTCTTGTATGCGCACAATCTTTGAGCGCTACTGTTTGCACAGGCAGGTGCTGGAGGTACATCAACACAACTGAAATTTGGAGAAAACTGAATTTTTCTTTTAAGTTTTATAGTGCTTTATTATTTTTGTACTTTTATACCCAAAAATTTCACCGCCCACCTGGCTATGATTAAGTTGTTTAAACAAATGTGTTGCAATGGTAGAAAAAAATGTGTGTGTCTGAAAACTGTAGGTACTGGGGGTACTTATAATTTTTTTAAGGGGTACTTTAAACACTGCTCTAACCTATGAGCATCAATGAGCAAGGATGGGTGCAAGGTTAAGGCACGAAACTAGAATTTAGGAGATCTGAGCTTATTTTTTCAGCTGTGCCACAGAATCACTATGTGATCTTGGGCAAGTCTTTTAATTGTTCCATGCCTCAGTTTCCCATCTGTAATGTGGGGATAACAACACTAGCTTTGTCTGCCTTATCTTCTTAGACTGTAAGTTCTTTGGACAGATATACAGCCCTTGCTGCTTGCTGAAAATTTGGCCTCATGCTGCATTATAATTCATTGCAGCCTTTTAACTCTGTGCACTGCTTTGTAAAACACATTTGTTTCTAATTTCTTTTACTCTGTGATTATTCAATTATCCTTTTCCCCCCCCTTTTTCCTTATAATACTGCCACTGACTTTGGTGGCCCCTGAAGATGCATTTTCCCAATGAATTCTTCTGGCAAGTCCTGTTATTGGCTAATTGGATTTGCAGATGGAGTGTCTGTGCTGCACTTAGCATAGAAAGTAGCATTGATTCACTGCAGGCGTTCCTGATGCTCAATTAAATCAACAACCAGTTTGTGACTCAGGCAGATGTGACTGTCTTACACCATTATTTATCTGCTCTGGCTTCATAACCTGTAGGAAAAAATCCTACACAAACTGACTAGAGATGGCTATATAACTTTCTATCTTCTATTTTCTGTCTCTAGAATTTTCAGACCAGCCCGTGGATTTTGGTAAAAGGAATATAATTCTCTTATTACATTGTTACAGTAATTGCTATAGAATCCTTTTAGTATTATCCTGCACAAATTCTATAAGATTTTGCCATAAAGGAACAAGTCTGGATCCAAAGCTCTGTGAAATAAAGAGAAAGACTCACACTAATTTAAATGGCCTTTTAGGATAGTCACAAACAGACATCTACCAATCCAGGGGTGTTTTACATGAAAATCCCATAGGGTGAAAAAATTGCTTCAAAACCCACTTTCTTAGCTCAGCTCAAAATGTGCTCTCAGCATCCCATTAAATTGAGGTGAGTTTGTAATAAGCATGAAATATGATGGTTTGTGTGGAAGGTCCAAATAAGCAACCATAACCTCATCTTTATTAGTTAGTTTCTGAAGACATAGCACACAGAGGACTACATGTAACCAGGGCAGCTGGCTCTGTTTGACAATTTTGCTACCTTTATCTCTATTCTAATCTAGAAAAGCCAGAAGAATTTGATAAATATTTCTGTTCTGTATTTGGAAAGAAGCAAGACATTAATCAGCACTAATGAAATACTGTTTGTTCCCTCAATAACTAGGGAGCAGGTTAAAAATATTTCACTGTTTAAAGTTAATAGTTCTACTTTAAAATAATGGATATCTTGCACACAAGAGTATTAAAAGAACTGGCCGTGGAGTTCTTTGAACCAATTGGGGAATATGCAGAGGACTAGTGAAAAACTAATATCATTGCAATTTTAATAAAGATGAAGCAGGATGACCCAGATAATTATAGGCTGGTGGTATCCTGAAATCATTTCCAAATAAAATAATGGAAACAATGATATGGGACAAAAATCAATGAAGAATTAAAGGATGGTAGCATATTATTAGACAACTTACTTTTATGAGGTCACAAGTTTAGCTGATAAAAGTAACTTGATATATTATGCTCTGTGCATGGAGTCCCATCTCTGCCAGTTCTGTTCTCCTACATAGAAGGAGCATTTCAGTGGTGGTTTGGGTAGCTGTAAGGCGTTGGTTCTTGATTCACTCTTTTCTTGATTCTCCTTTAGGAGATCAGAAAGCAGGAGGGGTCCAAAACTCGTTTTTACCTAACTCAGTTCATACACTTGGGCTGAGACTTTCGAAGCGGACAAGTGGATTTAGCTACAAAACTCTCATGAACTTCAATGGGAGTTATGATGCTAAGTCCTCGAGCCTAGGCCTACACTAGACCAGGCAGGTTGGCTTAAGGTATGCCATCTAGCTCCACAAAATGCATAACTGGCGTCAGCTTACCTTAAGCCGAGCTGCCAGTGTCCACACTGAGGGAGGCCAACAGGAGCACATGCTCCCGTCTGCTTCCCTTACTCCGCACAGAATAAGGAGTATTGGACACTGAGGGAGGTGCCCTCAGCATTCGATTCATGGGTCTACATTAGACCCTCTAAATCGAATGCTAGAAGATGGACCTCCAGAAGGTCGATCTATTCTGTAGTGAAGACATGCCCCATGTTAGCTAAATTCAGCAGTGAACTTTCTGGGCTCATTGCTGTCTGGTCAGCACTCAGTTTAATAGTGGAATATGCTCATACTTGAGCCATTGAGGAAGGTGCAGAAAACTATTGATTAGCTACTTCAAATTATTTGCATAAAAATTGTAAATGAAGAGTCATGGGTATATTCATTCAGGAAATAAGACCTGGCCCATGCACTGAGACAAACCTTTAAGGTTTTGATGGGTTCAGATTGATACATGGCCTAATATCCAGCAGGCCTGCAAATCTGTCTTACTCACCATATGCCATCTCAGCAGGTCTAGAAATCTCTGGTTGGTTGGATGCGTTCTTCGGACCTCATGTTCTGGGGTCTCGCCTGGGACAGAGGGATCTCTGAATGCACTTGTCCAGGACAGAGTTGAGACCACAAAATGCCAGGCCTTGCAATGGATTTGGCAAGCTATTGTTAATGATAGATCGGCTCATTGGGGCCGGGGGAGGAAAGAAGCATCAGGTGGGAGAATAGCCATACTAAAGTTGATTTAAATGGAGAGGCTAGGAGAGAGAAAGGGAAAAGCTTTAGTACACATGGGAGGGAAAGGAAAACCTCACAGACTTCAGCAATTTATACTTTTCACTAACAGGGTTTCTCCATATATTTCTCAAAGACCCTGATTCTGCAAATAAAAAAAAAGTTTGTGTCATGTTCTTATGCTGAGTTTCAATGGTTTCAGTGGAGCTACTCACATGCCTAAAATTAAGCACATGCTTAAATGCTTTGCTGAATCAGGGCTAAAGTGAGTGACTCCTCTCATACCCATTTCATAAACTTGGGCACAAAGCGGGGAAGCAATGGCAAGTCAATGCCAGACCTCCCAGCCCAGACCGCTAGCCATATTCTCTGGGGTTCATCACTATCAAGCCTTTAGAGCAGTGGTTCTCAGCCAGAAGTCAAGTCATCTAATTATTTGCCTAATTTTACAACAAGCTACTTAAAAAAGCACTAGCAATGTTAGTACAAACTAAAATTTCATATAGTCAATGATTTGTTCATACTGCTCCATATACACTACACTGAAATGTAAGTACAGTATTTAATAATAAAAGAAGAATGTGGCCGAGTCCCTGGCAACTGTGCAACCTAGGGGCTAGGTTACTTAATAAGTGGGCAGAAAAAAGCGAAAGTAGCTGGCCCCCTCCCCCGTGTTCCTGACCCAAGAATTCCTGTTCAAGTCCTTAAGTTTGGAGCATGGCCCCAAGAATACAGAATCCCCTTAGTTCGGGCTTCCTTTCCCACAGGTGTAGGGATGGAGTTTACTTGCTCCCCTGGCAACTGAACAGCCCGGCTCTGGTTCATGTCCTTCAGTTCCAGCCTCCTTGCTGGTCAGCCCCGAACTGATCCAGGCTCCTTCCTTTTCTCCTCCCTCCAGATCTAGCATTGGTTGCAGGTAAAAAAGGGCAGGGCTAGATGGGTCCGAGGCTTCCTTTAATCCCTGGGATACCGGGCCCTCCTTTCACTGGGCCCTCACTCAGAAAGAGCCATTTTTCAGTAATAGTGAAAAATGTGAGAACACTGATATATTTGTGTTTGATTTTGTAAGTGTGACTGGGGTGGGGGAAGGGGGGTAGGACAAACCATATTTCTGAAAGGTATTGTTGTGTCTTCAGGATATTAGATACGAAAGGAGCCAGTAAACACCAAGGATAAACTATATCTCTAACTTTATTATACGCAGAATAGCAAAGGAAAGCAATGCAGAGTTACATAAATCCATTCCAATAAATGGGATAGGTAGGACAGGCACTATAACAACACCTACATCTAGGATAAGACACAAGATATTTAACTTTAAGAATATAAACATACATGTACTTATTTCTATAAATCAAACACAGTTCCACCGTTAGCAACTTATGGTTGTTAGACGGAAGGTCAAGGCCTCTTTCTTTCCCCACGTGCAGAGGCGTCCTTGATGCCAGTAGCAATAGGCACCAGCTTCTTAATTGCAGTAAGGTAGTGGGGTACCCAATGCCTTCCACTGATTGTTTTCTATACCCATATATATACTCAATGTGGTCATTCAAATCATATCTACCAATTAATTACATATTGGCTACATCTACATTGGCAAGATTTTGTGCAAATACTTTTAACGCAAGAGTTTTTGCGTTAAGTATTTGCGCAAGAGAGCGCCTACACTGGTATGTGCTTTTGCTCAAGAGATGTGCTTTTGCTCAAAAGCATCCGTGCCAGTGTAGATGCTCTATTGTGCAAGAAAGCTGCGATGGCCATTTTAGCCATCGGACTTTCTTGCACAAGAAATTCATGTTGCCTGCCTACACTGTTGCACAAGAACAGTTGCGCAAGAGGGTTTTTTCCTGAGAGGGAGCATCAGAGTTCTTGCGCAAGAAGCACTGATTTCACACATTAGAATGTCAGTGTTCTTGCGCAAGAACTCCCCAACAGTGTAGACAGGCAGCATGTTTTTGTGCAAAAGCAGCTGCTTTTGTGCAAAATCATGTCAATGTAGACATAGCCATTGTGTAAGGCACCTATTATGCCCATTTTTGGAGTACATCCTGCTACTCAGGATGTTGCAAAAACTATATGCGTAGTTAACAATTTTAAGGCTGTATCTTGTATTATTTGCTTATCAGAAACAGAAGTACCAATACTAGGTTGCTTGTCCTGTGTTCTTGCTGTACTGCTGAATCTGCATGACTCTGCAAAACATTCCTGCCTCCCAAAGCTCCTCCCCAGCCTTTCCTGCATGCTTATGTGCACCAGATTTGAGACAGGCTTGGGTTTTGCTTGGTAGAGATCCATTCTTTAGACAAGGCAGACATTATTATTTGTCAACGCAGAGCCATACAGGCTCCCCTATAGGTAGAGAGGCATTGCTCTCGAGCATCTGAGTTTCACCCATCACAGGTTAAAATACGTCAATGGTAAACCGTGCTCATTGAATATGAATTGAAATTGAAGTCGGGAGAAAATGCCTAAACCAAGCAATGCGAATTAATAGACCATGGGTTTGGAGACATCTGTGTCTGGATTCATTCCACAGTCTGAGTGCGTCTTGCCACAAACCTAGCAATCCTGCTAATCTGTGTAGGTTGATTTTACCCTACCCCACAGCGTACATGTGCAGCTCCCCAAGGGAGGGGTCCCATGTCTCCAAAATGGCTTCCAGGATGGGGAACAAAACTGCTATGCTAAGCACAGTAGCTCTTCCGTGTGTAGTTACAGATGAAATTGAACATGCACTGTTAATCCAATGTGGAGTCTTCAAAATGTGGGGTAGCTAAGTGTATTCCATGCCCTGAATTTATTTCCAGGAACTTTGGTGGTAATTGGGATTTCTACAAGCAATTTGCCTCACATTAGAAAGTCATTTCGTGGCCTGTTCATCTAGGGCTGAGTTTGGGCTGAGCTATGCAGCAACCATTTGTGAGACGTGACTTGCTCTGCTTTGTTCAAGGCATGTTCCTTGATATTCGCTATCCCTATAAAAAGCAAGCAGCCAGCAGGACCCTGCGCTGCCCTTTACTCTGTGGCACAAAGGAAAGCAAAGGAACAGAGATCAGCAGGCCCTAAATCCCTCATAAAGGGTACTGGAGCTACAGTGGCACTTTATTCCCACCCCATCTGATCCAATCCAGCCGGGGCTTTCTGGGTCTGGAGGCCCAATGTGTGGCAGCAGCTCCTTTCTGCAACTTGCATTCTTCTGCACCCAGCAGGGCAGCGTTAAGCCATTTGTTTTTCTCCTGCAGCTAGAGACACAGAGCCCGATGCGGCTCAAGGATGCCCTGTGTCCTGATGGAGCCCCAATGCCAATAGGAAGGGACTTGCCCAAGAGGGAACGTGGAGGAGTTTCAGTTTGTGTGGGTGTCCATGATGGAGGCTGGCATTCCCCCATGGCACTCAGGTTCTCGCCCTGTGTGTGGTTGAGAGGTTTCTCCCAGGACTCTTTTCTCTCAGAACTCTTCCCCCCCCTCTCGTCCCCCAAACCCGCTTCCTGCTGGAGCAACGGCTCTGGGACTCCATGAGCTTCCATGTGTGGATTATTCGTCTTTCCTGCAGGCTTTCCTATGGGAGGTGATATTAGGGCTGCTAAACCCTTTCCATGCAGATTAGAGTTTTGGATTTGCCAGGAACTAGATCGTTCATTAGAAAACTTCCAAAGAAATCTGCCTCTCTTCAGATACAAACAACCTAGAAAAACCAGATCCCAGTGAAAACCAGATCCTGTGTTTCCACACGGTGCAGTAGGCTTTGTTTGTTCAGCCTCCACCTCATCATGTTTTGTTTTATGACAAATGGACTTAATAATGATTTTCATAGTGGGATATTGGAGAGACCGTCCATCATAAGTGTAGTTATTGGTATCAGAAGTTGACCTTAATTCAGAAAGGATGCGCGGAGGCAATCTAAGCAGTTGAAGCAAATGAAGAATAGAATTCATCTTTAAAAGATACAATTATCTATATTTTTCTAGTTCATGCACTTTCCCTACAACAGGAGATGTCCCTGGACTTTGATGTTAAAGATTAATGCTGCTTAACCCTCCTAATTATTTACCGGTGCCAAGTGTAGTTCAATGCTGGGATGTTTGTAGTGCTGCAAAGAGAACTGCAGTTCATTTATTACTGCTCTGTTCTATTGTAGTCTTAATCCCAAACAGATGGGCAAGGGTGGGTTGGCTAAACTTCAGCAAGAGCGCAATGATTTTCTCAGAGCTTCCCATTTTAAGGGCAACACAGCAATGACACAGCATCCGCAATGAGGCCGAGAATAGAGCCTGATTATCATCAATTATTCCAGAATTCTAGAACATGAAGAATGAATCCCTCTGAGAACTCCTAGGGCAAATGTTTTTCTTTTATTTGGAATAGAGCTCGACTTAAGTTCTTTTAAAGGGCACTTCCTTGTCGGATAACAAGCATTTTCAGAGTTGTTGCTAGTCACTACAGGTTGAACCTCTCTAGTCTGGTATCCTTGGGACCTGACCAGTGCCAAACCAGAGAATTTGCCAGACCATGGGAGATCAATATTGTTTAGCAGCATTACCAGCACTTCCACTGATTACTGGGCTCTTACAAGACATTTAGGGGGTAAATTAGAGCTAAACAACAGCATAGAACACTGAGAGCCAGGATTGGTGGCTGCAAACAAACTTTATGGGACGGCAGGAAATTTGGCCACACCCATGATAAGTGGACTTCAGGTAACTAAAATCATGCCAGACCATGGATACTGCCAGACCAGTGTGCCCAACTAGAGAGGTTCAACCTGTATTTGTGAAATGTCCTTCTCCCTGATCAGAAATGGAATACTTTCTGTCATTCCCACAGTATCTTACATGTTAAGTTGTATTCCAGCATGATTCCAAACATAACGACTAAAACAATGAGGGGAATTTTAGACAGCAAAATATAACTACCATTGGATGATTAGATTCAGATACAACTTTTATATTTGTTATGTAAGTGTGCATCTACACAGCACCCTAAACTCGAAATAAGATACGCAATTTGCACTATGCAAATTGTGTATCTTTCTTCAATTGAGTTTTGAAATAGGCTATTTCAAAATTTGGTGTGTCTACACAGTGCCAAATTTTGAAATAATGCCCTATTTCAAGACATCCCTTACCCCTCATGGCATGAGGGTTACTAGGATGCCGAAATAGCGTGCCCACTATTTTGAAAAATATTTTGAAATAACGGGCAGCTTGTGAAGAAATTGCATAGCTATTTCAGGATACATCCAGTATCCCAACATAGCCATGCAGTGTAGACGTACCCTAAGTGTGGAACAGACGGACAGATCCATAAATATCCTTTAAAAAAGAAGCAAAAAAAGAGAATCTGTATTCTTTTTTTTTTTGCTCTTCCCCCTCCTCCCTCATTTTTATTGGACCTACATCTCCATTT
The DNA here is from genome assembly GCF_049634645.1 of Pelodiscus sinensis. NCBI lineage: Eukaryota > Metazoa > Chordata > Testudines > Trionychidae > Pelodiscus > Pelodiscus sinensis. The sequence goes on along the minus strand of NC_134714.1, from coordinate 12,491,215 downwards.
AACACTGCAGAGGTTCCCTGCACTCTAGATACATTTCCTTGGACAAGTGCCTCATGTTATTCTATACAGTGTACGCACACACTGCTAGCAGAGAGTATTCTTGGGGACGAGGGACTTCCTGATTGTAGATAAGGAGCCAGACGTTGGGAGGGGAAAATAATACAGGCAGTCCCCGAGTTACGCGGATCTCACTTACATCGGATCCGCAGTTACAAACGGGGCCCTCCCTCTCCCTGGTCTCCAGCAGACCAGGGAGAGGAAGCAAAGCGGCGGAACACGCGGGCAGCGGACAGCCCAGACGTCTCTGGGCTGTCCGCTGCCCGCGTGCTCCGCGGCTTTGCTCTGCTTTGCTCCCCGTCCCCCTGGTCTGCAAAGCAAAGCAGAGCAAAGCTGAGCACGTCTGACGCGTCTGGGCTGTCCGCTGCCCGTGTGTTCCGCCGCTTTGTTCCCCGTCCCCCTGGTCTGCAGACCAGGGGGACGGGGAGCAAAGCAGAGCAAAGCCGCGGAGCCTGGGGTTCTTAAGTTGAATCTGTATGTAAGTCAGAACTGGCGTCCAGATTCAGCCGCTGTTGAAACTGATCAGTTTCAGCAGCGGCTGAATCTGGACGCCAGTTCCGACTTACATACAGATTCAACTTAAGAACAAACCTACAGTCCCTATCTTGTACGTAACCCGGGGACTGACTGTACTTTTATGGAGTATTATTTGAAACCTTTTACCTGGAGGGATCCTGAGGGGACCTGCTACTTCCAAATCATGGTCTCTGTGGAGCCAATGGCAAACTCCCCTTGACTCCAGCAGTGTCAAGGTTTGGTCCTTTACAGGCCTGGCTTCACCAGCAGTGAACAGTAGCCCTTTGTGGAGTGTTTTGTGGCAACTTTTGAATGTTACACAGGAACACTGCACAGTCATTTGGGACAGAAAGTGAAGAATGTTGTATCTACTTGCAATAGTGAAGGGGATGCAAGCTGCCAGCATGCCACTATCCAGCTCCTCTAAAATCATAAGTGGTCAGGACCTTTTGTTTTACATCTCTTCTGAAAGACAGCTTTTTTGGTGATGCATTGATCCCAAAACCTGTGCTCAGAAGAGGAGAGCAGACTGCTGCCGGGGCTACTCCACTACTAGGAACAACTGGAATATCCCTGAGTTCTTCATCCCACTCTAGGGCAGTGTTTCTTACACTTTTTCAGACCGAGGAACACCAAACAATAATTTTTTTTAATGCGGAACACCAAAGACTTTTTGTTGAGCAGACGGTCAGGGGAAAGTTATTGAGGAAAAAAAAATCCTGCTCCTTTAAGGTGTGCCATGGAACACAGTTTAAGAAACACTGGTTTAGGGAGATGAGAGTTTGGATGTCTCATTCAGCAGCCACAGAAGGTGAAATGCAGAGGTGCTATGTGACTTAAACCTATGTGCCAGCATAGGCCCCCTTTCAGCAGCTTGGCTAACTTTTGCCTAAGTGGGCAAGTGCCTTTCTCCTCAGGATACTCTGGAGCTCAGCATTGTTGCAGCTCTGTATTTATTTTAAGAGCAAAGACATTGGAGAGGAGAGGAGCTCCACTAGCAATTTCATATGTGTGTTTTGGCATGGGGCTCACGCTATACCCCTCAGCCACTTCTGGGATTCTTCTAATAGAAGTCAGTTTTGTCTGGGATGAAGTCACAAGAGACCTCTGCTGCAAAACCCATTCCACAAATTAATTAGTCTTGGCCTCAAGCAGTGCTTTTGTTAAGGCCTCATTCATTTACTTGTAGGGTTTGGGTGGCCCCCTATGGCAGTGTATCTGAAAGTATACTGCGGAAACTCTTTCAGAAACACTTTAACTGGCCACCCTGATTTGTTTATGTACTGGCGCCATGGCCACGGAGCCTCGTGGCTCCCATTGGCTCCATTTCATCCTTTGCAGCTTCCTTTGGGGCTTCCAAAAGAGGTTTTTTTTTCCCAACATTTGGCCCAATCTAAATGGGCCAAATGTCCAAAAAGTCTCTTCTGACAAGAGAATCAGAAAAAGTTTTTGTTTTCCAACAATAACTTGTAGCGTATCCGTACCCTATGGCAGTGAGGCTCATCTCAGCCCACCTTGCTGCTGGAGGCTGGCTCTTTGTAGACTAATTGCTCAAGATTCACATCACACACATCCCTACAGAGCTTCCCAGCCTGATAGGGAGACCAGGCAACTCCCTGAAAATTAATTTGAACACCGTTCTCAAATACACTATTCAGGTGAGGCAGCAATGCTGTTGTGAGAGTCTTTTTGTCCTCCCGGCTCTCAGAATGTGTTCCCAATTCAGTGTGGTGCTTTCTTTGCCATTCTAATCCAGGCAGTTCTGCTTTCTGATCAGATATCTGTGTTAAACAATTCTCCAGCAGATCTGAAACTCCCATTTTTCTTGGCACTTGATTCAAAACGCTATCAAGTATGGATGGCACAGGGCAGATTTGGCAACTTCACTTCTTCAGATCCTGCATTCTTTAAAAGGCAATTTAAGGACTGCTGTAAATCTTACAGCATTTTGATGGGTATAAACTATGCAGGCACTCAGTCCCTGGTGCAATTATAGGCCTTTTTAGCGTAAGAACTGCCAAGAGGACGCATCTTCATAATGTCAATTCAGCTTTAGTGAAAGTTGGTTGAGCAAAGGCAGGTAGACAAGGTTATTGGTAGCTAGTTTTGAAAGCTAAGCTGCTGCAGCAGCTTTGCAAAATGTATCAGTGAACTACTGTATGCATTACCCAGGATGTAAGTCCTGGTTTACACTAGGGAGTTATTTTGAAATAATAAGTGGAGTGTCCATCCTAGCAAGCCTGTTATTTCGAAATAACAGGCTGGTTATTTCGAAATCTGTACTCCTGCTTTCCTCGGGAAATACGCTTGTTTTGAAATAGTTATTTGGGGAGTTATTTCAAATTTAGTTATTTTGAAATCATTTCCTAGTGTAGACATGCCCTAAACCTACAAATACAGGGCAACAGTGAAATATTGCAGCTTAGGGGAAGGAAGAGAGGTGGATACATTAAAAGAGAGATGTAAATGAGCAAAGAGTAGCTAAGCCTTGTTTTAGTTCTCAGGAGTCTCAGGGGATGACTCTACCTGTCCCCTTCCTAGATGCAAGGAGGAATTTGATTTCAAATCACGTAGGTGAGACAGAGCCTCAGCTACAGCCCAACTGCTACTACTGAGGGCAAGGCCAGTCCCTTTGCACTGAATTAGAGCGGCCTGGAGGCTGTTCTAATTTCAACCAGCTGCCAATCCCGACAGGGTGGAGACTCCCCTTCAGGACTGGGACGGCATCATCAGGGCATCCTGCCACATCCTCTTGCTATTGACCACACCCACAAGACAGCTTGGAGGAGGGTGGTGCAGGAGCCGCTACGCTGGGTCTAGGTCACCGGTGCGTCCATTGGGGGTGATTATCCCGGGGTTGGATAAGCCAGTTTTAGGGTTGAACCGCACCTGCCGGGAGGCCCAAAACAGCCGCAGCGCATGGGAGAAGCTGGTCCAAGACTCTGCTGAATGTAAACACTGTAATCCAGCCAGGTGGGGTCCTGCTGATTCGACCCCTCCTGGCCCAGGGTTTGCTTAGTACAGTGAGGTTAGTCAGAAGTACATTAGACAGGCTGTCGGGGATATCTCTGGAAACCGGACCCCCTCCCCTTGGAGTGGCCATGGCAGAGCTGGTGATCTGCTCAGGGAGAGCTGGAGTGCGAGTGTGCAAATCTCTCCGCTCTCCTGGTGAGGACAGCACCACAGCATTACCATGTGTCAAGGGGCATGGCCCCTTTCATTCCCCTCTGTGCAGCTATTGGGTGGGTTCCACTGTGCGGGGTGGAGACAGCTTTTCTGGAGCTCGTGCTCCAACAAACCTCCTCGTGCAGTAAAGCAGAGCCGAGTTTGGGGCTGGTCTGAGGTCAGCCACACAGGTATTTGTTTGGAGTGGATCCATCTTTATGCCAGTTCCCCAGCTGTTGCCTCCTGAAGAGCAGTGGCGCTATGACAGCCTCCTTGCTCTGAGACACATCCGCAGCACGGCCCTGCCCCAGCCCTGTGGATGCCCTAACTCCCTCTTTTGCCCATGTTCATGGAATCCCTTATCCCCAATCCATGCCAAGTGCCACTACTTAGTATAGATGCAGGGGAAAAGATCTGGCCCCTTTGAAGGGGTAAAACTCTTATGATGATGCAGAGTTTTCATTTAATTATTTATGGTGCAGACTCTAGCTGCATTCCTTCCAGAACACCATTTTGCTTTGGGTCTTGCATGCCTCTGAAAATAGCCCTTTGCGGCAGCTTCATCCGCAGGAACCTAGTTATTTATTCATAGGCATTGGATTTATTCTTCTAGTCTGATGGGCTTACTGAATTTCCTCTGAAAAGGGGATAGACAGAGCCCTTTATGTCTTTGGGTTCCCTGAGGCCAAGATTGGCTTTGCCCCTTTCCTCCATGATGAAAGTGAGAAAGTCTCCTGGTATATTTTTATATATAGTTAAAAATCCTCCCTACAACTTTGTCTGGAAAGGACATGAATAGGAAAGTGGACACTAAATTAACTAACCTTAAAGTTGGATGGATATGAAGGGATGTACATTTTAGCATATTTATTTCTGTTTTCCATTTCTTTAGCTCCTTCTCTTTTTTTCCTCCTTTCTCCTACTTTATTTTCTTCTTCTTTTCTATTTTTTTTCTTTCTGGTCCATTTTCATTGTCACTTGAATTCACTTTCCTCTTCTTCTGTGTCTCTTTCTCTTCTCTCCCTAAACCAATTCTCTTTCCCCTCTGCAAGGTCATGTTCTTTTTCTTCCACCATATCTTTTTGCCTTCTTTTCTTTCCATCCAGTTCCTGCACATGCTCATTCCCTTCCACCTACATCCCACCATAGGAAGTTTCCCTCTCCCCAGCTGTTAGCCTCTGGCCCTCATCCTGTTTTCTCCTCTCCCTCCTAACCCCTCATCAACCAATGTCCATCCCTAAATTCCCATTACAAATGCTTCTCTCTCCATACTTCCTGACACCCCTTCAGCAGATTCTTTTTGGTCAGGGCCTCCCCAGCTTGTGGAAACACTCTTACATAGGACAGAAAGATCCTTCCAAGGCAGGGGAGGGATAGCTCAGTGGTTTGAGCATAGGCCTGCTAAACTCCAGGTTGTGAGTTCAATCCTTGTGGAGGCCATTTAGGGATTTGGGGCAAAAATTTGTCAGGGATGGTACTTAGCTCTGCAGGGGACTGGACTGGATGACTTTCCCTTCCAGTTCTAGGACATAGGCAACCTCCTTTTATTTATTTATTTATAGGGCTGAGATAACAATGCTGGGAGCTCCCCTCTGCACACAGAGTAAGCTGGCAGAAGGGGGCGCTGCTCCCTTCAGCAAAGTGCTTTATTAGCGTGGGAGAAGTAGCAGAGCTGGGAGGGAGGAACAGGGTTGTACAGCGTATGCAAGGGGTGTTACGATGCCCTGTAAACTGTTGGTCAGTCTCACCTGCTGGGGAAGGGTAATAACACTCCAGACGTGACTCTTTTTAGGCCCTTCGCTCATGGCTTGTTTTAGTGTCCACAAAAAAAAAAAAATATCAATTGAGAAACACTGGGCAACAATTTCCATCAGCTTGCAACAGCCAACCAGTGGAGAGAAACCGCCTTTTCTCACACATAGCTTCCCCCTCCTCTTTCTGAGCTTAACCCGTCAGGGACAGCAGCACCCCCCCCCCCTTTGTCACATGCCTCCTGAAGAGTAGGATCGTGGCACCTGTCTGAATCATCAGATCTGTGAATGTGAATCAGGCCCATAATGCAGCCACTGAAGGGCATGTCTACACTGCAAAGAAAACCCCACAGGGCTGAGTGTCAGAGCCCAAATCACTTCACTCATGAATGGGGGGTTTAGGCTGAAGGGTCAAAAATCGTAGTGTAAACATTCACACTTGGGCTGGTGTCCAGACTCTGAAACCAGGTGAGGGGGAAAGTTCCTGGACTCCAGCAGTAAGAGTGGGAACGTCTACACTGCTATTTGGAGCCCCTCATCCCTGTTCTATTCTAGTTCAGTTCATTGATCACGTCTCTAGGGCTGTGTCTACACTACATGCCTCTGTCGGCAGAGGCATGTAAATTAGGGTTGTAGGCAAAGGTAAATGAAGCCGCGATTTAAATGATCGCGGCTTCATTTACATTTACATGGCTGCCGCGCTGAGCCGACAAACAGCTGATCAGCTGTTTGTTGGCTCGCTGCTAGTCTGGACGTTCCCCCTGTCGACATCAAAGCCCTTTGTCGGCAGCCCCGTTAATCCTCGTGGAATGAGGTTTACCGGGGCTGCCGACAAAGGGCTTTGATGTCGACAGGGGGAACGTCCAGACTAGTGGCGAGCCGACAAACAGCTGATCAGCTGTTTGTCGGCTCAGCGCAGCAGCCATGTAAATTTAAATGAAGCCGCGATCATTTAAATCGCGGCTTCATTTACCTTTTCTGAATAAACAAATCTACATGGCTCTGCCGACAGAGGCATGTAGTGTAGACGTACCCTTGATCTGGTAGGAAGACATTCATAACATTGATCCTAATTTTTTCTTCCTTAAGTTCAAACCACTGCTCCATCTTCTGAGACTGTGACTAATTCCCTTTCTTCATTTAGACTGATACCTTGAGAAGTATATATAGACTGTGATCACATCCCCGAGAGTCCTTCCCTTTTCATGATACATCAGTTTAACTGCCTCAGTGCCTTACCCTCTCTATTTGTATTATGTGCTGTATCCTCCAGCACTCGTATCGTTTTGGTGCTTACTTTTGTTGATTCTCTGTGGGGGGAGGGGTTCTGTGACTTTCCTAAACTGTGGGAAACCAACCCAGAAGAAGGCAGAACAGAATATAGTTCAGTTTCTGGTTGGAATCCTCAATGTGCACAGCAATGACAAACTGAGAGCAAAGCAAAGCTTTAAAATTTAATACTGTTCTTAGCACAATTAGTAAATACACACATGTTCCAAACCAAATGTGAATATAGCTGTAGTGATGCATTAAACGGGTAGTGTCCTACACTGTGTCTTCAGGTGGATCACAGACTCCTCTTAGAAAACCCCAGATGGTGTTCTACAAAGATCTTACCCTGTCTCTGGCATGCCAATCAAATCCAGTGGACAGGACCTCAATGCTTACAGGTGGTTTGGCTGATTCATGACTTCAATGAATATTTGTACGGCCACTTTGTGCATAACTGACTTCCTGACTATAATAACGTTGGAGTGTCCTTCTCCTCAGCTTATTATCAGATACCTCAATCATTGCCACGGAGGTTTGTTCCTTTGTAGGCGTTCCTATCCTAACCTATCCAAAGGCAGGTATCAGTTCATATTCCTGCAGTGACTCAATATCATTTAATATAAAAGTCTCCAAAATGTAATATTCTCTGGTCCCAATAACTCAAGGTCACTCTTGGATCACTCACTTATGGTAAGGCTCACAGACCTCAAAGCCTTATACTAACTACTGATAATCACTTAAGAAAAGTCTTACAGGGCCTGTGGGTTTCTTGCATTACAACTATGGAAAACAGCGTAAGTGAACTCTATGGGCTACAATTAGCTTTTTTTCAATGTTGCTTTGGTTTAGGAGCTCTTCTTTCATTGGCTGTCACCTCACATGTCTTTCTCAAGCATCCCTATTAGTCAGCCACATATTTGTGCTGTCTAGTGCCACTTCTTAGGTGCAGCCCTTTATGTTTTGTCATACTGCATTTCAGGGCCAGCCCACAACATTTTGGCACCTGAGGCGGGGAGCTCAAAAGACGCCCCCATGCACCCTTTTCTCCTGCCTGCCTGTTAGGTCTCTTGTGCCCTCCTTCCTCCAGCACAGCACTCCCCCATCTCTGTGCATCTAGAGCAGAGAGAATACATACGCACCAGCAGCAGACACAATTTTCTACACTCTGGCTCCTAGTGGTGCCCCTCCCCACAGTCTGGCACCTGAGGCAGCCGCCTCAGTTTGCCTCATGGTAAGGCTAGCCCTGCTGCATCTCAGCATGCTGCATGCAGCCCATTCTTTGTAGTTGGGTTCTGAGCTGATGTGCATTGCTGCTTCTCTGAATGTGGTGTTTTCTACAGATAATCATCTTGGAGAATTCCCACTCTGTAGATAGTTAATGCAATCATAGAATCACAGAATACTAGAACTGGAAGGGACCTTGAGAGATCATCAAGTCTTGTCCCCTGCCCTCATGGCAGGACCAAGCACCGCCTAAATCATCCCTGATAGATGTCTATCTAACCTGCTTTAAAATATCTACAGAGATGGAAATTCCACAACCTCCCTAGGCAATTTATTCCAGTGTTTAATCACCCAGACAGTTAGGAAGTTTTCCCTAATGTTCAACCTAAACCTCCCTTGCTGCAATTTAATCCCATTGCTTCTTGTCCTATTATCAGAGGCCCAGGAGAACAATTCTTCTCCCTCCTCCTTGTAATACCTTTTTTGATACTGTACTTGAAAACTGCTGTCATGTCTCTTCTCAGTCTTCTCTTTTCTAAACTAAACAAGCCCAATTCTTTCAATTATCCCTCATAGCTCATGCCTTTAATAATTTTTGTTGCTCTTCTCTGGACCTTCTCCAATTTTTCCATATCTTTTGTGAAACGTGGTGCCCAGAACTGGACAGTCCTGTTAATGCATCCCAGAATCATGTTTGCTTTTTTTTCAACAGTGTCACACTGTTGACTCTTATTTAGCTTATGGTCCACTATGACCCCTAAATCCCTTTCAGCAGTACTCCTTCTTAGACAGTCACTTCCCGTTCTGTATGTGTGAAATGGATTGTTCCTTCCTGAACAGAGAACTTTGCATTTGTCCTTATTAAACTTCATCCTATTTACCTCAGAGCATTTCTCAATTTGCCCAGATCATTTTGAATTATGACCCTATCCTCCAAAGCACCTGTAACACCTCCCAGCGTGGTATCATCTGCAAACTTAATAAGTGTACTCTCTATGCCAATATCTAAATCATTGATGAAGATATTGAACCAAACCAGACTCCTGCAGACCCTCACTTGTTAGGTCCCAAAACAGGCCCCTGCGGAACCCCACTTGTTAGGCCCCTCCAGCATGATTGTGAACTGTTAACAACTACTCTCTGAGATCAGTTATCCACCCAGTTATGCCCCTGCCTTCTAGTAGCCCCATCTATGTTGTATTTTCCTAGTTTATTGATAAGAAAGTCATATGAGACCATATCAAATACTTTACTAAATTCTAGGTATACTACGTCTACCGCTTCTCCCTTATGCAGAAGACTTGTTATCCTATCAAAGAAAGTTATCAGATTGGTTTGACATGATTTGTTCTTTACAAATCCATGCTGGCTGTTCCCTATCATCTTCTTATCTTCCAGTTGTTTGCAGATTAATTTTTAATTACTTGCTTCATTATCTTTCCTAGCACAGACGTTAAAGTGACTTGTCTGTAATTTCCTGGGTTGTTCTTATTCCCCTTTTTATAGATGGGTACTATATTTGCTCTTTTCCAGTCTTCTGGAATCTCTCCCATCTTCCATGGTTTTTCAAAGATGATAGCTAAAAACTCAGATACCTCCTCTCTCAGCTTCTTGAGTATTCTAGGATGCATTTCATCAGGTCCTAGTGACTTTTCTAAGTAATTTTTAACTTTTAAATTTTTAACATCTTTTTTTAAAATTTTAACTTCTAAACCTACCCCATGTCCACTAGCATTCACTATGTAGGTATCCTGTCACCATCAATCTTCTTGATAAAAACCAAAACAAAGAAGTCATTAAGCACTTATTTATTATTATGAGTCTCTGATTCTAACCTCTCAAACATCCCCCACTTGGAGATCTTGCCAGTCATTCCTCCTCTCTATGCCTGTTCAATTAAGTTTCTGAAACACATGTTACATATTTATGACTGTAGATGATACTATATCTTATGTATGATTGAAACCCAAATATAACTACATCCATTGCATTCATTTTCACTCCTAAATCAGTTGCTATGTTCAAGAAGGATGTTAAATTTGGTTAGCATCACCTATTTTTGATGAATCTTTGTCAGTTATTAGACACATTTCTTCCAACTCTCCTTCTGACTCACTCATTATGGAACACTCTCAAATATTTCTCCAAATATGCATCATGCTAATTGGCCCCTCACTTTTCAGATCCTTCCTGCTAGTTTCCTTAAAGACAGTGACCTTTTCTGGTCATCTGCATTTATCATTTATGCATCCATGTGTAGGTGCTTTAACGACGCCTACAGAGCAGTACAAAACACAATGGGATATTATTTATGTGTTGGTTGCTGCATCTGGCGATGATAAAAGGTCATTTCTCATAACGTTATTTGTAGATAAATGTTTGTCATAAACGCATATCAAATGTCCCCATTAGTCATTGTTTTTCATGTGGGATTAGGCATACCATACATATTCTCTTTATTCCTTGTGTCACAATTTTTCAGGCTAAGATGGAAGTGAGTGGCTCCCACATGCCACTGTGGCTATCTTGTAGCCATCTGCCATCTTATAGCAGTGTGCTATTCACCTCCTGAATTCCACAAACGTTTGGATTGTGATAGCAAGGATGGTGTTAACAATGGAAACATGGATGGTTTTAACAGATGATATGGAGGAACTTCCACAGCAAAACCTAGAACTTCCACAGCAGAGCAAGAACAATCGAAATACAGGTGTTCAGTCTAGCTTGTGATGAGAAGACCTGCGGCACACTTCTGCGTTCCATGGTGCGGTTGTCAGCAGCGCAGACTGATGGGTCCTTTGGGTGTGAATCAGCCAGTCAAAATAAGTTGACCTCCATTTTAGGATTTCACTCTGTCAGCTGACTATGCCTCACCTTTCCTTAGCCTCTTGCATTCGGTAGGTGCTTTAGGCCAGTGTTTCTCAACGACTGGTCCAGGGACTAGCACCAGTCCCTGAGGTCTCCCTGACACAGTTTAGGAAAACAATAAGCCAGTCCCTGGTATCGAAAAGGGTGCAAAATACTGCTCTAGAGTCTGCCTTTAGACTTAGGCTGCCACGGGTCAATGCAGCCATTCCGAACACAGTCTGATGAACAACATCACTGGAAAAAAGGCAAGACAATGGAAATGCTGTAGCCTGACTTCTTTTATAACACTTGCAGGGACCAGTCACTGTGACGGGTCAGGACCACCTTGGGACTGTCACTGCTTCCCCCCAACAGCCTGGGCATCCTATAACACTGTCTCATTGAGCTTAGCTCTACAGCCTGCTTCAGCATAGACACAGGGACAGGACCACACCCACAAGGCTCCAGGCATAGACTGAAAGCAAGACCACATGGGACCTTTTCCTGGCACTCAAGTACACAGCCCCTTTGGGAGTGGAACCCTTGATAGACCCAGACAGCAGAAGATGGATTTATCTATACAGTGTAAGTTCATGAAATTCTCCCTTTTTCTCAATGTAAAGAGAAAGATGCACAAGTTCTTTGCTCCCCAGATAGTAGTAAACCCAGTGTAAGTAATTACTTTTGGATCTGGTAGGATTTTGGATTTTTTTCCCAGGAAATTTTGCCTTTTTGTCAAAAACCAAAAGGTTTGGCTGAAACTTTGGGAGTGTTTGATCTTACAGTGAAAAACTGAAATTAAAGACTTTGAGGAAGCAGACCGTTTCCATTAATAGTCAAAAACCCAGCTGTGGAATCTTCAGGAAAAAAATGAAAGAGGCTGCATTGCTGATGGCCCATCAACAAGAGACAATGAGCTGTAAAAGGGCTTAACCTTCCTGAGAATACGTGGGTCAGCTCATGAGGAATGGCTACAGAGACATGTGACCATGTCACCTGATACTGGAACCCATCTTGATCTCTGCAGTTTTCCATGAGAAGCTGAGAGGCGGTCCACTTTGAAACAAAGGACTCCTGCCTTACAACTTTTTTTTTTTTTTTTTTTTTTTAAACAAAAATTGGGTAACATATTTTGACCGGTCGTATGTATTTTGCCTGGTTATACAGGCAATTAGAGCCTCACTAACTGATCTCCCCAAGAGTTGCGACAGACAGTATGGGTGGGACATTCAAAACATACATGTTGACCAGGGCTATGTCTACACTGCACAGTTATTTCCAGAATAGTTATTTCGAAATAGCATGTCTACACTGCAGGGAAGCTTCAAAATTAGTCCGAGGCAGGCTTCCCTAATGTCGAAGTGCTATCTCGATTTAGAGCCCCAGGAGGAATAACTTAGAGTGATCCTGGTGAAGGGCTATTTTGAAATAGAAGAAGTGGAATGTCTACACATGCTTTATTTTGAAATAGCTATTTCGGAACAGCCGTTATTCTTCGTAGAATGAGGTTTACAGAAGTTGGAATAAGCCGACCGTTCTTTCAAAATTATTTTGAAATAATGAAATTGCTGTGTACACCCTCCCCCCCCCATTAACTGTGCTTAGTTGACATCAGCAGGAGCAGAATTAGGCCAATGCTGAACAGGCTGGGAAAGGTCTTTCTGATTCCTTGTCCCCAGGAGTGTGAATGAAAAGTGTTATCACAGATAGCATGGTGATGGGTGTCTTGCGAGTACAACAGATGGAATTGATTTGTTAGATCCATCTTGTTGCTGAGCAATTGGTGTCTTCATAATGTTAAGCTCAGAATTTGCAGGTCTGTTAAAGCATATGTTCCATAAACAACTTAGAGAAAAACAGAGGTGGGGATTCTCAGTTCCTAGAAAAATCTAGCAGTGATGGATGGAGGTCTTGGAAGCCCTGCAGTTCTACTAGTGAACAATATTTTCCTGTAAGCATTCTATTAGGATTGCCACCTTGTGATGGGGTGGACTAGGCCCAAGGCCTCCTGTTGGATGAAGCCTAACGGTCCTGCCACACCCCATCCCAAAGGGGAGCAGAAGACAAGTCCTCCACGTGGTTTCGAGTGGTTGGGGTGAAGCAGCCCATGAGAGAGGTTGCAAGGGACAACCAATCAGGTCCCAGCACACTCCTGTAAAAGGCGCTTCAGCAAGTCAATTGATGCCAGGAGCTGGAGCAGTGAGGTATGTTTTCCTGGTTAACTGAAGGAACAGCAGGACCATGGACATATCAGTTGCTGGCAGGGATTGGGGGAACAAGAGGGAATGCCTGGCTGGCTGGCTGTAAGAAGACCGTATCCCCAGGCAGGAAGTCGTAGGCTGGGATTAGTTAAGGACTGAGCCCAGGGAAGGCTACAAAGACACCACCAGAGAGGTAATGGGATGGACCCCTGGTAGATTATATATCCCAGGAGTCTGTTCTGTTTCACAAACAGACAGGCTGTGTCTACACTGGGCCACTTATTCCGGAAAATCAGCCGCTTTTCCGGAATAAGCTGCGAGCTGTCTACACTGGCCCTTGAATTTCCGGAAAAGCAACGACGCTCTACTGTACAAAATCAGCCGCTATTCCGGAAAAGCTACGCTGCTCCCGCTCGGGCATAAGTCCTTATTCCAGAACACTGTTCTGGAAAAGGGCCAGTGTAGACTGCCCAGTAGTCTTTTCCGGAAAAAAGCCCCAATCGCGAAAATGACAATCGGGGCTCTTTTCCGGAAAAGCGCGTCTACATTGGCCACAGATGCTTTTCTGGAAAAAGGGCTTTTCCGGAAAAGCAGCCTGCCAATGTAGACGCTCTTTTTCCGGAAATACCTATAACGAAAACTATTCTGTTTTAAGCATTTCCGGAAATTCATGCCAGTGTAGACACAGCCACAGTGTGTATGACTTGGCCAGGGGCCTGAGTCACTCAAAACTCAACTGAGAAACCGGAGAGAATGGTCACCAGAGAGACCGCATGTGCACACGCTCGGCCAGCAGGTGCTTGAGAAAGGTGGGTGCCAGCCCATTATGCACCTATTTCCTTTTGTCCTGAAGAACAAGTGCATGTGGTACATTGACAGCTGTCATTCAAAATGATCTTTTGGGACGTGATCCTGCCTGCAAGGCTCTCGTGTTATGGGGAACATCCCTTACAACAAGCAAGGCCTTGCAAAATTTGTTACCTGTAGCAACCATCAAAGAGACACATTCTGTAAAGAGCGAAGTACCCCCCGTCTCAATGCCCCTCATCAACTCGTTGGAGGCAATCCGCACTAACATCGGATCAGGCCTAAAAAGGTCACCATACCCATGACCCTTTACTTGGGGCTAGACTGCCACAGTCCTTACTTGGCGGTGCAGGCTTGTAGTGGGGAATGAGCATCTTACGGGGCCTTTAAAAATCTGGCTATTACTTCCTCCCTGGTGGGGAGAGAGAGCAGGAGAGGGACTCGGGCACCCTGAGGCAAGGTTCTCTGCTCCGTCACCTCTTACTCAGACCAGGCCCTGTGTTCTGGGAACATGACGACACAGAGCGTATACATCGTGACAGCACAGAGACAACAGATGCAGGAACTTGCGTTCCACGCTCACCCGGCAAGCACGGCTCGGTACGCTGAGCGGTCTAAGAATAGAATTCCCTGGCTGAACAGAAGTTAGTATCTAGGTCAGATATTATTGCCAGCTTCTGCAGATTTTAACTGGCTCCTTGCAACATGCTGTGGGCTGAACTGGTGCAGCAGGATTATCAATTATGCATGTTTTGCATCCCTCCGGGCGCTGTTCTTCCTGAGCCCAGTGGCCTCCCAGCATCTGTTTGGGTTTCTGAGGCAAAGAAGTACTGTTGCCTTCTGCTCAAATGTCAGTTCCCAGTCACAGAGATCACGCTGGCCTACGGTTAGCATATTAGCAGGGTGGGCCGCTGTTCTGTTTTCACATCACGGGACCGGTTAGCCCACAAATCAGACACAGCAAGAAAATGAATGTGCTGCACAGTGGGGCTACTAACCCTTTTTACCTTGTGCAATGCTTTCCCGGCACATGGAGGGAATTTATTAAAGTGATAGTAGGGAGCATGGCCCAGATGCTTCTGTGTGCTTGCAAAGGCAAACAAAGGGCTATGCAGAGGGTGTTACGTCCGAATAACCAATCCCGGTTTGTGCAGTGGCGAGATCGAGCTACTCACCCCCGCCTGTTCGAATAATGTACAGTCCAACAAATTATAGACCTGACGTTCGGTTTCTTCTTGATGCGAACAGGGAAGTGTTACTAAATCCCAGTTACACTGCCTTAGATCCCTCAGGGAGGGACCACGGCTGTCACAAACCCTATTTCTGAGGCTCTATGGTGCCACCCCGCCCCATGCACGCCATGAAGACACAGTTCCCACCCTGCTTCCCCCTTGCGACAGAAAAGAACGTGGGGATTACAGTGGATGAGAAGCTGGATAGGAGTCAGCAGGATACCCTTGTAGCCAAGAAGGTCTAGGGAAGTGATTATTCCTCTCTATTCAGCACTGGTGAGGACAGACCTGGAGTATTGTGTCCAATTCTGGGGTCCCCGTTACAGAAAGGATGTGGACGCACTGGTGAAAGTCCAGCAGAGGACAACAAAAATGACTAGGGGGCTGGAGCACATGACCTGCAAGGAAAGGGGACTTAGACAAAGTCTACCGAAGAGAGGGGGGATTTGATAGCAACCTTCAACTATCTGCAGGGGGTTCCAAAGAGGATGGAGAGAGGCTGGTCTCACCCGTGACAGATGACAGAATGAGAAGCAATGTTCTCAAGTTGCACTAGGGGAAGGTTAGGTTGGATATCAGTATAAACTATTTCACTAGGAGGGTGGTGAAGCACTGGAATGGGTTATCTAGGGAGGGGGTGGAATCTCCATCCCTAGAGGTTTTTAAGTCCTGGCTTGACAAAGCCCTGGCTGGGCTGATTTAGTTGAGATTGACCCTGCTTTTAGCTGCGGGCTGGACTTGATGACCTCCTGAGGTCTCTTCCAGTCCTGGGATGCTATGATTCTAGAGTCATCACAAATTGCTGCTCTCCTGTACTAGAAATAAAGGATGATATCTGCGGTGTCCTTGCTGTGCCAGCCAGTCTGCCCCACCCACCCCCAAACAGACAAGGCTCGATCCAATCCATGTCCACATTTTCCAAAGCAGGAGTAGCCAGTATGCAGCACTTCCTTGCTTCTGCACTGCTAGTCCCAAGGCCTGGGTAGTCAGAGGGATGTAGGGATATGTATGTGATGACTGATGTCCCTTACTCTGGTGGTGTTAGCCCCTGCTGAGTATGTGTTTCAAGTGTCTTTCCCTTCCCCACCCTCTGTGCCAAACCATGGTAGATACAAGTCTGCTACAGCCCCAGTGGGGTTTTTAAGTCAACCTGCAGCAGCTCAGGATGTTAGCTGGCAAGGTTCAATCCCCAGTGTGTCAGTCAAGGTGGTGACCGTCCTATAGATACAAGGCGAAAGGACAATCTAGCCCCCATGTCATGCCATTTTAAGAAACAGTAGTTACAAATGAAGGCAAACTGCCCAATAAAACCCTGGATACCTAATGGTCTTTGGAAAGCCTTGAAACCTTTCAATAAGTGGGGAAGTCACTCAGCCTAGATGGCTTTGAAATCTTCATTGCCCACTGGTCTGGAGCACAGATTCCAAAGCTCACTGGACTGTCTTGCTAATTATCTGCCTCTTTCTGGAGTCCCCTCAGAATCTGGGGGATTCGTGGTTCTACTCCCTCGTTTTCCTGCATTTTGAAACGCTGTTCTGAAACAAAAGATGCGGCGTGTCTCACTGCTGCATTGTTTTGTTCCTGAAATAGCACAGGGGTTGGGCACCTTCATCAGAAATGTGTATGGCTAAGGTTTTCCGATCCCTGCTTGGCGCTTCATCTCCTTCACAAACAGAACCCAAAATCCCCCGCTTGGCAGCTAAGGAAAAATGGAACTGGTTTTCCTATAGCTAACTGTAAAAGTACAGTAAGTTTTTTTGTTTGTTTGTTTGTTTTTGTAGCATCTATGTCCAAACATACTGGGCCAGATCTGAAGCAGGTGTTAAACGAAGCCAATGGAGCGACTCCAGCTGTAAATCAGATCCCTGTTCTGCCACTGCCTTGCAGATTAAACTCTTCTTTTAATGTACTTGCAAAAAATGGTCTGCTGCCATTTTAGACGTATCCTCTGCCCACCCTCCTCCCTCTCCTAAAAATAGAGAGAAATCACTTAGCACAGGAACAAACAATGCAGCATTTTAGATCCCTGGCTCTGCGAGTGGCCTGGTGACAAGTTGTCTGCATCCAACTGTCTCTGCTTTTAATGTTCCTTGAGCTTAATTGCTGGTGGTGCCTTGTTTCTTTCATTGTGCCCCGATACCTCTTCCTCACTCTTCCCCTGGGTCTTTTATTTCTCACCGGTGCTACCAGTGAGTAGCACTATCATAGACAAAATACCAGCAGCCACCGGTAGTTAGTCTGGTGCAATGCTTTGCTTTACTTGTTCTCATTAGCAGTGCTTTATTGCTGGAACAATGGGGGGAAGCTGTAAGAAAAAAAAACACTTTGTTGTTCTCGATTTTGAACTCAGGCTTACATAGCCATGTCCTCTCTGACCTCGTTTTGGCTGCTTTCCCTGGAGTGTTAGATTTGATCCTGATTTGCAGTGGGTGATTTCAGATCTTCAGATTCTGGCCAGGTCTACACTAAGGAGCAATGTCGAACTATGGTACCTGAGTACCATAGCTGGAGTCGACGTAACTTAGATTGAGTTACTGTGGCATTTCCACTGCAGAGGGCTGATGGGATAAACTCTCCCATCAACTCCTCTTACGCCTCTCAGTCTGGTGAAGTGCCAGAGTTGAAGAAAGCACAATCAATGGTCAAATTAGCTTGTTTTAATAGACCCAGCGGTCAATTTAGTGGGTCTAATAAAACCCGTTAAATTGACCCCCAAGGGATCGATCCTGACAGTGCCAATCTCCTGGTAAGAGGGAGTCTGAGACCTCTCTCCCTCTTATGACAACTTTCCACAGGTGTAACTCTGCTAGCTTCAATGAAATCACTGCTAATTTACCTCAGCCCTAAATTCCTGGCTGGTGGCTCTTTCTGTAATGTGTGGCAGCAAACATTTTGCTATAGGTGTTACACATGGTTAGAAAATTAATTTTTCTCTCGAGGGTGTTCAGTGATTCTACTGGGCTGGAATCCAAGCTCTGAAACCCAGTAAAAGGAGAACATCCCAGAGCCTCTGGCTATTTTTAGTCCCACAGTGTGAGCCCCATATGCCCAAGTTAGTTGTCCCAGGCTCTGGAACTCACTGCCATGGGTTGGGGTTGGGTTTTTTTTGTTTTTTTTTTTTCCTGTGTAAATCTATCCTCTGTCTCTTTAAAAAATCTCTGTTCCTGAAGCAGCTTAGACCTCACGGGAGTTTAAACTAAGCCTAGAGGAGAAGGGTGCCCTTTCCTCTGAGTATTTAAAAATAAACGGGTTTCATTTTGTGCAGGGTTCCAGTCAGCAAAAACCCGTTGCGCAAAAAGAAATGGCAGAAAATATGCTAATGATATCGCAACTCATGCTAATGTGTCCCTCATTAGCATATTTTTCTGCCGCAAAAACTCGCAGTGTAGACATAGCCAGAAGTTCAGAGTTTCAGTTCAAATCTCTCTGGATGCTTATTTAAACAGTATCCAAATTTTATTTCTATGGTGAAACTCTACCAGCAGGCACTCTCTTGGGAGCTCAAAAGCCTATGAGCAAACTTTAAAAATAGGACTTCAAGTTTGTCTACACAGGGACACTCATGGAAATTAATCCAAAATAACTGAAGATGTAAATTGAAAGTGGATGTTTGCATTAAACCCTTGTGTGCACATTTTCATTCAGAATTAAATTGGCATTAGTTCAGTGAATTGAAATAAGCTGAATTAAAGCCCGACACTTTGATTCTGAATGAGCGTGTCCACACAGGGATATGATGCACTTTAACTAATCCACTTTAAATTCACATCTTTAGCCAATTCAGATTAATTTTCCTGAGTATCCCCTACAGACAAAGGCATCTATGGTGCTTCTGAAAATGTTATCCTTTGGCCAAAGTTTGATCACTCCAGTGGTACTATATGAGTAAAATGAAATAAGAATACATTCTCTCTCTTAACTGGAGTTTAATCATCCCCAGAGAAGTACACTGGATAGTTTTTAGGAAGAATTTTAGTATCCCTGAACCATGCCTTACACATCAGATTATTACTGACAATATTATTGCTATAACAAATCCACTATACTGCCTGTACCTGTCTCTTCATTTCTGAGGATGGTTGGCTTTCTGTTGAAATGGCAAAGTGATATTAGTGTCATTGTCAGAAAATTACCATGGCGATCTAACCTCAGAAGCACTATTGATTCCTATTTCGAAGATGTCATCATCTCTTTTAAAAATCACCCTTACAACGCTGGGAGATTTTTTGCTGGGGCTGGGGACACTTTTTGATGATTTATATGCTTTCTAATACACCAGTGAGAGAGCTGTCAAAGACACTTCCCAGCTCTTTACTGCCAGGACAAGTTCTGTTTCTCTCAGCCTGCTTGCTGAGGTGGAAAGCCTGCAGGCTGGGCATGTAGAGTTTCTCCAACGAGGGGGAAATGCTGAATCATTTATTATCCACTCACTTTGCTGGCTGCTAACTTTGCCCTCATCCTGGGATCTCTGAGTGCCCCAGGCAGGAGCTAAACACCCTTACCACTAGTTGATGTCAGGAAGCTGAGGGTGCTCAAAAGTGCCAGTGATTGGGCCTGAAACTGACAATCTAGCATAGTAATTGTGGCTGCAGTACACTACTTTCTCAGGGAAACATCCCGAGCGCTCACAACTTGTATTGAAGACAATGGGAGCTGGGAACTCAGCTCTGCTTAGGACGTCCTCATTGTGCCCTTCACAACCTGCCCACAGCACATGCTCTTGGGCTCTGCAGTTTAGCCAGTGCTATGAGAGGACTGACCCCGGTTGGTTTTCTGCATTGCTCAGGAATCTGCCTGAGACAGTCAGTTGATATCAAGGGGAGGAAAAGACCCTGCCAGAACCTCTGGGCCATCTCCTTTGGACCTTCAGATGGGAAAAACGACATGCACGTGACACCCCCGTAGTCAAGTGCACGATATTAATTGTCCAGGGCTCGCTTCCCCTGCCGTGTAGGTGTAAATCAGGCAACACTCCCCTGAAGCCCATGGTGTTGCCCGGATGTAAAACCCATATAAGGGAGAGGACAGAATGCGGTCTTCTATTTCATCCCCTGGTCTTTTGCCTGGGAGCCCCTTCATCACTTGGACTATGACCTCCGGTGTCCCTGTATCTGCAAACCGCAGCTTTCCTCCAGGGGGAAACCCCTTGAGAAGGATAACTCGCCGCAGCTTCACTCATGCGTCTCAGACGCACGCTCTCTCATCTCGCTCCTGTCTCCGGGATCTAAAGCAAGGTCTCGCCAGCGGGGCTGAGTCAGCAGGAAGCATCCCCACCCCTCCCATCTGCCTTGTCAGTCTCCTTCCTGCAGCCAGGACTCACACGGAGAGCTGGGGAACAGAATGCCCAGGAGGTGAACACAGTGTGACTCTGCTACACCTTCCTAGTATCCCAAACCTCCCACCGTTTCCAGTGGCTAAAGTAGTACAGGACGCCATGCAGCTTTGTCCTTTGGCGCTGGAGACCAAGGGGCAGACAAGCCAAATTTGAGCAGTGTGGCAACCGAGAGCACAGAGTCTCGCTGCCATTCAAATTTGGCTGTCCACCCTTCTGCCTCCATCTAGGGAGGGGCAACTGAGCTATACCCGAGTGATGCTGTGGCCGCATGTGCCAGGTCACAATTTTGGAGCTCCCTCAAACAGGGCATCAGCGGGGCTGGAGGTTTATAGCTGGGTTGCCAACTTTCTAATTCATGAAAACTGAACACCCCTGCCCCACCCCTTGCCCTGAGGCTCTGTCACTTACCCCCCTTCTTCCTCTGAAGCGCTGTCCCTTGCCCCACCTGTTCCTCGGAGGCCTTGTCCTGTACCCCGTCTTACCCCTCCTCCATTGCTCACTCTCCACCCCCTCTCTTCTTACCTGCTCCCTCATCCCCTGGGACTCGCCTCCTGCCCACAGAGCTGGGCTCAGAAGAGCTGACCAACTGGAGCACAGCAGGCCACTGCAAGGGTCAGTCCCCAGAGCGGGAGGCTAGGGTGGAGAAATCAGAGCACAGGGGAGCAGGGGGAGGGGTCCCTGGAGCAAGTGGCTGGAGTAGAGGGGGGTGTCAGTCCCTGGACTGAGGGGCTGAGGTGGGGAATTTCGGCACAGCAGGGTGGGTGGGGGAGACAGTTTACACCACCACCACCACTCCTCCAGATGGCACTGGTACCTGCTTTGGAGCCTGGTCCCAGAGCCAGCGGGTTCTCTCAATCAGGCTGGAGGGAGGAGGAGCAGCAGCTGATAACCCAGCGATGGACAATAACCGGCCCGCTGGCCAGATGCGATTCACCAGGGTTAGCAGGCCGCCAGTGGTTTATTTACCTGCATCTCTGCAGGAAAGGCTGCTTGCAACTCCTGTATGCTGCGGATCGCTGTTCCCGGCCAGCGGAAGCTGGTGTCCAACTGGGACATCGCTTCCCGCAGCCCCCATTGGCTGGGAACGGTGCTACGTGGCCAACAGGAGCTGCAAGCGACCAAACCCGTGGGAGCGCAGGTAAATAAAGTGCCGGTGACCCACCAGGGACTAACTCCGCTGAACCGCGTCTGGCTTATTGCGGGCCCCTGTGATAACCAGAGCTGCTCCTCCAGCAGCTGCTGCTCTTTCCACCCCCTGGCGCTGGAGGCTAGTTACTGCAGGTGACTGGAAGCTGCCAGTTTTGTTTTTCTACCAGACATTCTGGTCAAAAACAGGACACCAGGCGAGCATTGTTTAAAGGTCAAAGGGGGACAGACAGTCTCATGAAGCACAGGAGAACTGATAATGTCCCTCACATACTATGCCAAAGTGGTTGCCTGCCAGTTGCAATTGATTCTGTCCATACTTGACCATACTGTATGTGGCTGAGTTACATCTTTCATATAGACAAGTGCATGAAAGCTCTGTAGGGAAGTATGAATGTATAAGCTTGTGTACAGTAAGTTAATACAAAGAGCACCATCTGCTGACAGGTAGAAATATCTAGCATCCTTGTAAGGATATAAGAGCAATAAAGTTGTTGCATTGGAAAAGGCTTGCTGGTCTGCATTGAATAGGTGACAGCTGTAAATACCGGTACTGTTGAAGAGAGCCTAGAGGCCAATACCTAGCCCCGGCCATCATGCTCACGGCTCTCTGGAGAGTGACAAAGCAAGGGGAAATTCCTGGGAGTTTATTCTGTCGTCTCATATCTCAACAGCACCACTGACACCTGTATTTCATTCAGAGATAGATAAGCCTCACAAAGCTTGGATTCCAGCTTCCGTTTGAAAATGCACCCAAGTGTCTGAATACATCTGAACTTCCTCCAAACTTCCTGGGCTGGAAAGCTCATGAGGAAGAGGGTTGTAAAATCTAAAGCATGTCTGAGTTCCACTCTTGATTGAAAGCAAGTGAGGGAGAAGCACTTTGGTCTTCTGAACCTAAAAAAAAGGTTTGCTGTAAATTCAGTTCTATGCATGGGTTTTGGCTGAAGAGTTTCTCCATTGATCAGATTTTCCTATCTCCAATGTTGAATGCTTCCAAGTTTTTGATCACATACTTTTTGCCGGCTTTTTACTGGGAGTAGAATTATAGCACCACGTACTGTCTTGTACTAGGCACTGTGCAAACATACATCAAAAGAGAGTCTTTGCCCCAAAGAGCTTGCAGTTGGAATAGACAAAACAGACAGAGAATGTGGAGAAACAGGAAGGTGAAGGAACTTGACCAAGGTCACAAAGAAGAAGTTAATGTCAGAGGGAAGACTAGAATCCAGGACTCCTAATTCCCACTCTAGTGTACTACCTTATATGCTTCTCCTGTCTTTACACCATATGCTCACTCTTGCTGCTACGGCAATAGGTGAATGGAACCCATTGATTCAGTCAAGTTCAAAGTTTGGCACATGCAACTGTTTGTGCCCACACATGTGAGTGAGCCCCTGTTCTGAGTGTCTGGATTGGGAAACTGACCACTCGATTGCTCAAGTTGAGCATGACAATGACTGTCTACAGAAAACCAAGGCAAATTTGCGTTGGGAGCTCAGGAAGTGACCATGAATCATCAGAGCTAAGGGCTGAGAATTTAATTTACTACAGCTGGCAATAACAATTGAACAAGGTATGTGGAAATGAGGAAATAGGTTAGCAGGGTTTGCTTGGGGGCTGGATTCATCCAATTTTATGTCTTTTCTAAACAGTTTATTGAGACCTTTGTTGGTATCTCACTGTAGCAAACATCAGTCTGTGTCTAAGCACAGCTCTAGCCCACAGGTCTGTCGACTGGGGGGCAGGCATAGGGGGCAGTTACCCTAGAATCAGATGTTTCAAAGGGATCCAGAGTTCCTGGCCCCTGTGAATTGCTGTGAGAGTGCCGAGCGCCGCATGGAGGGTGGGCCCAGCTCCATGCTCCAAGTGGTGCTAAGGACTGACTGCCTGAGGCTCCGCCCCTTCCACCTGAGGCTCCGCCCCTTCTGGAGGTGCACAGCTGTGGCCTCTTACTCCTTGCCCCCAGGCCCGTGGTGGCTGTTGGCTCTGCTGCTAGCCTGGAAACTTACTTTGTAAAAATAGTGTTGTCCTGTTCAAAATTTCTTCCCCCTCTGAAAATGTAGTAGATTTGCTTTGGGAAAGAAAATTAACTGAGGTACAATCAGTATTGAACCTGGTATTGCCCATCATAGTGGTATCTGAATGCCTAGATATATTTCTTTTAAAAAAAACCCAAACCATCCCAAAACAAGGAGTCTTGTGACACCTTAAAGATTAAAGATCAGGAGTACGGGTTCTTTCAAAAAAGGTTTTTTTTTTTTTTGAAAGAACCATGTCTAGACTGCGGTTTCACTTTCGAAATACCCTTTTTCGAAACAGCAATCGGATGCGAATATGCAAATGAAGCACAGGCTATTTAAATCTGCAGTTCATTTGCACTTTTGATCTGCCTAATTTACATTCCTCTTTCAAAAAAGGAATGTAGTCTAGACAAGCCCTAACAGATTTATTTGGACATAAGCTTTTGTGAGCAAAAACCTGCATCATCAGATGCATCTGATGAAGTGGGTTTTTGACCATGACAGCTTATGCCCAAATAGATGTTAGTTTTTAAGGTGCCACCGGACTCCTCGTTGTTTTTTACAGATGCAGACTAAGGCATCGAAAGAGGGATGTAAATTAAACACATCGAAATTGCAAATGAAGCTGGGATTTGAATTTCCCCCACCTCATTTGCATAATTGCATCTCGGTGTTCTTTCGGAAAAACCACTATTTCGAAAGTGAAACTACGGTCTAGACGCAGTTCTTCCAAAAAGAAAAGCCTTTTTTGAAAAAATCCTGTAGACTTCATTGTTTGAGGAGTACAGGATCTTTCGAAAAAGGCTTTTCTTTTCGAAAGAACCGTGTCTAGACCGTGGTTTCACTTTCAAAATAGCATTTTTCGAAAGAAAGCCGTGACGCAATTATGCAAATGAAGCACGGGAAATTCAAATCCTGGATTCATTTGCAATTTCGATGTGTCTAATTTATGTCCATCTTTCGAAAGAGGGATGTAGTCTAGACCTAACATAGCTTGCCCTCTGAGACATATCTATATTCCAATCGCCTACCTTCTTCACAGCTTGATACAGACTTGTTAACATGGATCCTGGTTATTTTATCCATGCGACTGATAATTTTCCTGGCACATGCCAAAGATTCTAAACTGTTCACTGACTGAGATTTAATATACCGCACTCTGCAGAAACTACAATAATCACCCATTTGAATTAACTGTTATCCTCAGCTAATTTTTAGTTCCTGTTCCATTATCATGAAGCACTTAATCTTTCATTGATCCAAACTGGACATCAATTGCCTTTCTGGTAAATTAAGATAGTTACTTCATATGGAACCAATGATCTCTAAATTATTTTCAGCATCAGTTATTTAATAGCTTCATAGCTTAGTGTTTAATGGAGACTGTTTTGGTCAGTCGGTAACTTAGCCCTGATGACACAAAATAGCTATTTTCAAAATCTCTTATTCTTTTCAGTCCCTGCAAGCACATTTAATAAATGCTAACTTAGCATAAATGTAGAACTCCCATTGAATTCCATGGCCAGTTAATGAGGGAGGGCCTCTTAGGTACACACCAGTAGTGAAATTAATGGGGCTTATACCATTAATTTCAGTTGACCATTATTTTGCCCAAGGAGCAAAATTCAGTCTGTGCAGAAAGCCAAGGCCTGTGTACCACTTAAGGCCCATTTAAGTCAGTCCTCAAAACAAAGGCTAAGTTGGACTTGCCTGATTCATGCTCTTTGGGCTGATCTTTTGCAAAAGGAGTGAAATTCACATACAAACAATGAACCTTTAGATCGGGGTAGGGAATCTGGATGTGGCCCCCAGTTTGCCTGGATCCAGCCTTTGAGGCTTGGCCCCCTCTCTCCCCCCCAGCATTGGGGAGCCTGCACTTGTGGTCCAGCCCCTTCATCACATCCCCATGGGGCTGGGGCACACAATCTATTAACCTCCCCCCGCTCCTCCCGGCTCTTGTGTGCAAGCGGAATGTGGGGAGTATCTTTCTCCTTCTCAGTTGAGTTTTTTTTCCTTCCCACTTGTGTGCAGCCCCCAACTTACTTTTCTGTGGGTCAGTGGCCCCCGACCCAAAAAAGGTTCCCCAGCCTTATTTTAGATAATGCACAACTTCCTAGAGTTTTCTGGAGAGATTTAAAAATCAACTGATTTCCCTATAGTTTGGGGAGTAAACCATTACACTAGACAGACAAATTTTAATCTCCATGAGCCATCTCCACACACATGTGCTGCATCAACACTCAGATATATTATTTCTCCCAAGCTCACATTACAGTACCTCATGACTGCTTCTTTCTGTCAATGAATAGCGTTGCTTTTCCTGAATTGGCAGGCAATGTTTTGGGGGAACATTTGAAACAAGATTAAATTCAGTGCTGATTCCGCCACCAATTACCGCAGCTATTCATCCATCCCTTTCCCACGGATATTGAAGGAAATCTGAATAAATTTCAAGTTAGAAGGAGTCTGCTTTATCACTGGACTCTGAATACACCACTCCGATAAAAGGGCAGCTATCTGCAGCTAGCTAGATACAACATCTAACCAGCAGTTATAGATTTCCAGATTTTTAATAGCCAGACCAGTAGCTATGTGCTAATATTTTCTTAAGAGACACTTTTACAGTTGAAGGTAATGTTTCTAAAATCATCTCCTATAAGGGATGTTAAATATTGGTTAATTGAATAGCTGCATGAATTCTTATCGGTTACTTAATTATTCTATAATACCCAGCAGCCAGTGCACTCCGGCTCCACTCCCGAGAAGCCACCTATCACTCAGTGCTGCTGCCTCTGTATCAGAGGCAGCAGCATGGTGTCCCTGGTGGGAGCTGGTCTATGAGGGGAGCCAGTTAAAAAACAAGTTCACTTTGCAGACCGGCTGCCTTTCGCCCTGTATTGCTGCCTCTTACAGGGTGGTAGCAGCCCCTGTCCAGGGGAGGTCTGAGCTCCTGGACCTGGTGCAAGCCAGGCTGCCTGCCTGCCTAGCTCCTAATACACGAGGCGTACAGCTAGTTCGGATTAGGAAGCCTAATCTGAACTAGCTAGTTCGTGCCGCGTGTAGCCGCGCGGCACGCAGTCCGAACTAGCCGGCATTTAAAAATGGCGCTGGCGGGATCATGCAAATGAAGCCCGGGAAATTCAAATCACGGGCTTCATTTGCAACTCCGTATGACTACATTAACCACCCTAGTGCGAACTAGTGTGGTAATGTAGACATACCCTGACATATGTAAACTGTGGGCAGAGCTGGCTGAATCATAGAATACTAGAACTGGAAGGAATCTTAAGAGGTCATCAAGTCCAGTCCCCTGCACTCACGGCAGGACCAAGCACCGTCTAGATCGTCCTTGTTAGATGTTTAGCTAACTTGCTCTGAAAAATCTCCACAACCCCCCTAGGCAATTTATTCCAGTGTTTAACCGCCCTGACAGATAGGAAGTTTTCCTAATGTCCAACCTAAACCTCCCCTTCTGAAGTTTAAGCCCATTGCTTCTTGTTCTATTATCAGAGGCCAAGGAGAACAATTTTTTCCCCTCCTCCTTGTAACAACCTTTTAGGTACTTGAAAGCTGCTATCATGTCCCCTCTCAGTCTTCTCTTTTCCAAACTAAACACGCCCAATTCTTTCAGTCTTCCTTCATAGCTCATGTTTTCTAGACCTTTCATCATTTTTGTTGCTCTTCTCTAGACCCTCTCGAATTTCTCCACATCTTTCTTGAAACGTGGTGCCCAGAAAAGGAATACTACAAACATTTGTGAATGTTGGTTTGAATAAGTTTTGAATTCACTTTGCCTGGAATGCGCACCCCCAGCATTCCATAAACATTCACACGAACAATTATTTTAGAGGTGTAGCCGTGTTGGTCTGTAACTTTAAAAACAACAAGTAGTCCTGTGGCACCTTGGAGACTAACAAATATATAGAATCCTGAGCTTTCATGGGCAAAACCTGCTTCTTCAGATGCAGAAAGTGAAAGTGTTGTGAATACTTGTGTGATTATATGTCACAGCCATTCTGAATACTCTCTAGTTATGAACCAAAGCCAGATGAAACCAGTGGGTTTCTTTCTGTTGACTTCAATTGGTTTCCCATGGATCAGGCACATGTACTCTTGGTAATCATTTAATAAGAGAACAGATGTGATGCCATGTGACTCAGACAAGCACTCACCCAGCACAAATTGGCAGCAACCCTCATGAACAGTCAGCTGTCCACAGGCTGGAATATGTTGGCATAAACAATTCCTCAAATAATTTCAGTGAACAAACACTATGTGAAAAGCCACAGCAGGTAATTCAACAAAGAGAAAAAGACAAACTGAGCAAGAAGGCCGTTTGCTGTGAAGAGCTAGGCCCATCTCTGGAGAGTGGATCTCTTTTCGCTACTATGTAGTAGCTGTTTTTTAACACCCTTGTGGAACTGGTGCAGCATTTGTACTGGGATACTCATCAATTCAATGCAGCCATTTTTTGTTTTGCTTCTTCCACTGTACTGATGTAACGTGCCCCCCCCGGTCTGTACTTGTGAAGAGTAAGACTGGAATTCTCTGCTGACCCTCTAGAGGGCGCTGCACAGAAGACATTGCCCTGAGAAGGTGAGGATACTTTAAGCTGCCTTTCTACTCATCACGTTTTAAGGTGCTTTGGAAGCTGATAAACTGTCCTGGAGATTCTCTATTTCATAACACTCTCTCTCCCACACCCCACAAGGCCATTGATTTCATCGGTGCAGCAGCCTGCCTGCACGTGATCAATCCCAGAATCACATCTTAGATGGGAAACAGGTGACCAAACATGCACATGAGCAAATGAGGACACAGTAAGAAGAGAGGCAGGTGTGTTTGCATAAATTAATGGCCACAGTAATCTCCACAGTTAGAACCCTGCAAGTCTGCAGATATCCATGGGCATACGCATCCTTGGAGGTAGATGCAGATGGCCGTGGCTCATTTTTGTGGAAATAGATGCGGTGCACCTCCAACTCCCAGGACTGGCTGGGCAGAAATGCTGGGACTGTGATGAGAAGCTTCAGGAGTGGAGCCTAGGACTGGCAAATGAAGAGAATGGGATTAGAATGAGGAGCCAGAGGTGAAGGGGAGACAGGACGGGGACAGGTTGGAGGGGAGACAGGACAGGGACAGGTTGGAGGGGAGACAGGACGGGGACAGGTTGGAGGGGATGGAACAGAAGGGTTTGCACCGTCCACCCTCCAGAACCTGGATTGGGACCAAAGAATCCTGAGTCTATCCTTTGCTGTCAGCAGGTGGCTGTGAAAACCACTGGAAGAGTGTCTGTCTCATCTCTCATTAGTGCCCGTCCACTCTTGCTGTCAGTGACTCTCTTAGTTCCAGTGGCAGAGGTCTGTGCGGTGGATCTGAAGGGGCCAACGCTGCTGAAGAGCCAGGGGGATATGAAGATGCCACAAGACAGAGTTTCCAGTTCTCTGTAAAAGAGGGCTAATCACCCTCCCTCGCCTCACAGTGGTATTGTGAAGATTAATTAATGTTTGTGAAACCATCTGACCCTGCTGAAGGACTGTGTGGTTGGGAATGTTAAGTCACGTGATAGAATTTCTGTTTTTATTTTCAGTTTGGTAGTTTTTTAACTTAAGAAGTTACACCGGGGGAAAAAAAACGACCTAAAGAATATTCTTGCAATGGAGCTTTTTCTGTGCAATGGTACGGACGTTCCATATCCCAGGTCACAGCAGACATTCCGTACCCAAGGAGCTCTGAATACCAGGTAGCGTGTAGCTCTGTGCCGTGCAGGTATCACAGCTAATGCCAGCCAGGGTCTGAGGCATGGTGTGGAGTGTCACTCAAGTGGTTAACTCTCCTTCAGACAGCAACTTCACTTAACCAGCTTTGTTCCTGTATGTCCCAGTTCCACCGGCTCCTCTACAAATCTGCCCTGGTATCACATGCACTCCCAAAGGAGAGCCCTCTCTTCCTGTTCTCAAGGACACTTCCTGATATTAATGGATCACTTAAATTTATGAGCACTCTCTATAATTCAATTAGAGCCATGCCTGGGAACTTAAGGTTACGGAGGCATATTAGAGACACACATTACGAATGATGTACGGTCAGTGAAAGGGCATTTTCCCCTTTTAACACCGATGCCAGAGCTCTTCTGCTCTGACCCAACTGCTGCTTCTCAGCGCATGCCCCACCACAACCAGTTTGATATCTTCCCTTTCTGCTCTGCCCCTTTCCAGAGCCCAGAACTGTCTGCAGGAGCTGAATGAACATCCATCCTGCCTGCTAACTACTGCCGCCTTCCTGCACCGAACCCCAGTCATCAGCCCTGTCCTGATTTACCTCCAGCAGTGGCAGTGGAGTCCCAGACCCCTTAAATCACCACTGGTTAACCTGTTAAGTTTAGTCTCTAGAAAGCATGATATGATTTTGTTCTATACGCAGCCATTAGTTTCCAGTATTCTTACTGTCATTGGAATCATGAATCTTTGATTATAAATTTACTGTTGTTTTCACTATGGCAGTGTCTAGACTGCATCCCTTTTCCGTAAAAGGGATGCAAATTAGACACATCACAATTGCAAATGAAGCAGGGATTTAAATCCCCCCCCCGCTTCATTTGCATAAACATGTCTGCCGCTTTTTTACGGCTTGGAGTTTTGCCGGAAAAAAGCGCCAGTCTAGACGGGGATCTTTTGGAAAATAAAGCCTTTTCCGAAAGATCCCTTATTCCTTTTTTTAAGAGGAATAAGGGATCTTTCGGAAAAGGCTTTATTTTCCAAAAGATCCCCGTCTAGACTGGCATTTTTTTCCGGCAAAGCTCCGAGACGGAAAAAAGCGGCAGCCATGTTTATGCAAATGAAGCGGGGGGGATTTAAATCCCAGCTTCATTTGCAATTGCGGTGTGTCTAATTTGCATCCCTTTTATGGAAAAGGGATGCAGTCTAGAAAGAGCCTATAAGTATATCTCAGTGCTGTGGTACGAAGCTCGGTACCATTCCTGAGCAGAATCCTATAAGCTGTTGCATATTCTGTTCCACCAGGGACAACAGAGCTGGTATTTCTGTGAGCGTTCAGTGGACCAGGGGCTGAACATGACAGGGAAACATTTCAAGGGATGGGAGGATTGGGGTGTGAGGGGGAAATCTCGCTCCCCTGGGGTACAGAGCCCCCAGAAGGGTTCGAGGCCGGAGGTCAAATCAGTGAGGCAGGAAAGAAACTTAGAAGAGAAAACTTTATGATGCATGCATGCAGGCTGTCACTTCCAAGAGTGAAGCAGCAGCCCTGACACACAGATTCAGGGAATCTTTATACAGTATGCTTAGACAGTTCAGTTGTGGATTGTTCTTCTTTAACATATCAAAGTCTCAGCAGAAGTACTCTGAGACTTCTGTTCACCCCAGGAGTGCTAGAAGTAAGTTTTTACAGTACACAAAGCCACATGAGAACTTGAGTGGAGGAGTCTACAAGGCAAACTGTGACAAAGATAAGAGTTTACATGATAATTTGTGACAGACTAAGAGTATCCATGAATTTGAGATAGTCATTTGTAAGGGTCTTTGATTAGAGTTAATTTGATTCTCTCTGTTACAGGGAGAGAGGCCTGGAAAACTTTTTAACCCTTACAGCAGTTTTCTTTCAGAGAGTTTTGATTTCCTGCACAGTCCCCCCTTTAGACACAATTGGAGTTATTTGATTTTCCCCACAGGTGCACCTAACTGTTACCCTGCAAGGCAAAGTAGGGACTGGCTTAGCACAGAGGAGAATATGAGTGACTAACAGGCTGGTGATGTTAGGAAGCTGAAACGCAGTTAAGCACAAGCAAGAATCTCGTTGGAAGGAAGGGATAACAAGGTGACTCACTGTTCTAGGTACCCCAAGAATCATTACACCTCTCACAAAATTTCTAAACAAACAACGAGGAGTCCTGTGGCACCTTAAAGACTAACAGATTTATTTGGGCATAAGCTTTCATGAATAAAAAACATTTAGTTAGAATCCTGATGAAGTGGTTTTTACCCATGAAAGCTTATGTCCAAATAAATTTGTTAAGGTGCATCTACACAGCAGGGCTTAACTCGAAATAAGCTACGCAAATTGAGCTATGTCAATCGCGTAGCTTATTTTGAAATAGAGCACTCTTCCTCTGACTTCCCTTACTCCTCGTGCAATAAGGGTTACAGGAGTCGGAGTAAGAAGTCCTTCAGCTTGACAATATTTCGACATTTCAAATTAACTGCCTGCTGTGTAGACGCGGACTAAGTTATTTCGAAATAACGCTGGTGGTTTTGAAATAATGTTGCGGTGTAGATGTACCCCTGGTCTTTAAGGTGCCACAGAGGTTCTCATTGTTTTTGCATATACATACTAACATTGCTGCCCCTGTAAAAAATATTTCTATAGGCTAAATAAAACCTAACTCTTCATTCATTTTGGATGCAGGACTTCCACAGAGGGATTTATGTTGAAGGATTGCAGATTTGATGTCTGGAAGATACGTGTTAGAGAAAAGTTATTGGGCTCCATTCACAGCTAACTGGGTGAAAAATCTTTGGCCTATGATATACAGGAAGCCAGACTTGGTGATTTTAATGGCCCCTTCTGAGTTTAAACTCTAGGAAAATCTATGAATCTATGATTGGGCACAAGGGACTTTAATGTACACAATTTTTTTTCTGGGAAGTGGGTTCACAAATTGTTCCTGGAAAATAAAATGAATCATGGAAGGCCTAGTAATGAATATTTATATTTCTCCTCTGCACAAAGCCACTGAGCAATTATGTACTGCACTTGGTTGCTTTTTTAACGGCTTTCTTCTGGCACTTAGTGATGGCAGCGGTTATGTTTTGACAGTGTTGTTTTAGGGAATGCATGAGCATATAGTATTGTCCCATCATTGCATTGCTAAGATCTCCCCCTGTGGGGGTAAAACAAGAAGGTACACTGACCTTTCTAGTATTCTAGTATTCCAGGCCAACCAGTGGCATGGTAGGCACTAAAGGTATGAAGAGATGCCCTTATTTTGTCATGGGCTTGGGCTAGAATGACATTGGGGTGCAAACCGGGTGTGTGATTAAAATGCATTTTTGGCTGAGCATAATGAGCTGTTGATAACATGCCCATCAGTTGTGGTGGTCATGCAGTCAGGATTTATTTAGCACAGGAGAGTAGCAGTGATTGTTTTATTCCTTTAAATTAGAGGAGGAAAACACATATTCCCCAAATGAGAGATGGATAAATTCCATATAACTTACGCTGTACTACTGCATCTCCCTTAACAATGAGTTAAAAATCCAAAAATACTAATTAATGTATGCAACCCTCTAAGATGATATTAACAATGATCAATACTCATACTTTGTAGCTCTTACAGAAGTTAACTAAGTGATGTACATCACATTCTCTTGAGACAGGTAAGAATTATGAATTTTGAGCACCCAAAATTCTCTTTCACAGAAGGAGAAACAGAGGCAGAGACATTTAAAAAATGACCTCACATTTTGGGTGCAGGCACACAACATTCTATTTCAAAAATCGGGCTGTTAGGACCCGATTTGTCAGATGCTGGGGGACCACAGATTCCCCCAGCTTCACTTGTCATCATGGGTGCTCAGCATCTCTGGAAATGACAAGCCACATTTAAAAGTCAGACACTAAAAAACAGAGATGCCTATAATTAGAGGTCACATGTAAAAGTTAGGGGTCAAAACTTACCTAGGGCCATAGAGAGAATTGGCTGCAGAGATGGAACTGGAACACAGGAATTGCTGATTTCCAGGCGGTGCTCATTTCATACACTAATTTAGCACGTGTAATCAGTGCTTCTTCTAGTGACTGGCCCCAGCAATTCTTAATTGTTATTAATAGTAGTAGTAGTAGTAGTATTTATGAAACACAAACATGTGCAGGCCTCCACTGAGATCAATTACTCCATTGTGCTGTACAAATGTACAGTAGAAGACGGACTGTCCCACTGAGCTTGGGGCCAGATTTTTGAAGTTATTTAGGTGCCTAAAGATTTGTGTAGGCTCCTAGTAGGCTTTTCAAAAGCACGTAAGTAAATCAGTGCCTTTTAAAGTGTAGCCTTTTGAGTCTAAGGTCATGTCTTTGCTTGCCATACTGGAAATCAATCTTCTGGTGTTTGATTTAGTGGGTCTAGTTAAAACCCGCTAAATCAAATGCTGAGTGAAGCTCTGGTCAGTGCCAGTACTCCTTGCAGTTGCGAGGAGTAAGGGAAGCTGATGGGAGCATTTACTCCCATTAGCCTTCCTTTGTGAAGACAGCACCAAACTCATGTTAAGGCAAGCTGACTCCAGCTACATATTTGACGTAGCTGGAGTTGAGTACTTAACCCGAACTTCCAGGTCTAGTGTAAACCTGGTCTCAGTAGACAAGACAAATGATGGGAGAGAGAAGGAGGCGAGGCGATTTCCCTCAAGACACAAATCAGTGGTCAGTGGCACAGCCAAGGTCAGTGGCACAGCCAAGAATAGAACCCAAGTCTTTTGACTTATTCACCGTACCATATTGTCTGTGCACATGAAGTAACTGTCACATCTACAGTACAGATGTTACTCATTTAGCACAAGTGACAGGGCTGGTGCAGATACTGCTGAAGGTTCCAGGCACATTGGCCACTGATGATTGGTGTCTGTGTGTCTATTTTACCCTTTTGCTGTTTCATTCAAACTGGGCCATTCCCCCCCACCTCCCCATGCTTGCAGTATGTTAAACACAAATATGGGAGACCAGGAGCTCGTTTAACTTTATTTTATCTATACATTAATCTGATTGAAGATTATTTTCCTCAAAAATCTCTGATGAAGTGAAACTTTACGGAGAGAGCAATTAAAGGAATCGCTTGCCGTTTCACTGTGTATGCTTTCTGTGTGTTTTCTTTAGGTGATGCCAAGGCCTCTCGCGTCTTTGATTACAGTTCTACTAAAGGAGGCGACCGGTCCTTTTACACATCTCTGATCTCAGACGACAATTACACACCTCCGCCAGATTCCACATACTTCACGGGAATACTGCAGAAAGAGAACAGCCCCGTGAGTTGTTCAGACAGCACAGAAGAATTTAACACACTAAGGCATTCCATTCAAAATGTGATGGCCTACGACTCCCATGGCTTGTTCAGCTCAGATTCAGGAATAGAGATGACTCCTGCAGAATCCACTGATGTCAATAAAACCCTAGCAGAGCCCATGAAAGTAGAAGCTTATAAGTACATGGACATAAGTAGGTCAGAAGAGGTAAAATACCAAGAAAGCAGCTTAGAAGACAAGAATACCGTTATCGATAAGTGCCCTGAAGCAGCAGCCAAGAAAACCACTTTTGAGGAGACAAAAGTGGCTCGAGGACAAAACCTTTTTGAAGAATCAACTTCTCCATCCTATGCAGAGGAAATATTTGGTGGCCAGCACAGTGCCTCATTGATTACAGCACCTGTCAAGATTACGCTCACTGAGATAGAAAGTGTAGGGGAACCTACAAACAAAGAGACAATTCCAAATAAGCAAGATACAGGGCTGAAACCAAGCCACGAAGTGGTTCCGACAGTGACTGTGTCAGAGCCAGAAGATGACAGTCCAGGCTCTGTCACACCTCCATCTTCTGGCACAGGTAAGATGTCCAACAACCAGTATCTGCCTAGGCTAGAAAATGAGATCCTGACCCCATCAAAGTTAATGGTAAATCTCCCATTGCCTTCAGCAGGGCCATTATTTCACCCACTGTGTAAAAATAGCACTGTGTCACTTTGTGTGTGTTCAGAGACTCACCATTACCTAAACTAATGGTCTGATTTCCAAAGATGATGAACACCTGCAGCTTCCATTGAAGTTCACTGAACTATGTCAGGTACTCAGCACCACAGACCTGGTCTATGCTAGGAGTTTAGATCAAATTTAGCCACATAAGGTCAATTTTCTAAACGATGTGTCAACAGTAACAAGCCAGTTCCATCGACCTTAAGGGCCACTGAAGTTAAGGGCTCCTGCTTCTCACAAGGAGTAATGCAATTTTCAACTTTGTCTGGTCAAATTTATGGCAGCATAGCTGCAGTGTTGCAAAAGTCGAGGTTCTTGACCTCTGGCCTACTTTCCCTACAATGGGGATACAGACCTTCGACTTTGCAAAATCAGGTAACCAGAAATCAACCTTAATAGATTCATCTGTTCACACTGCAGAGGGTAGGCAGGATATGGTGGTGCATTCTGGGAGTGGAAAAAAGAAGGTGCTCAGACTTGTTTTGTAGGCTTTATGGCTCAGGAGGGATGGATGGCAGAGACTATTCAACCAGAGATATCATGGCTTGTTTCCCAGCCCCTCTTGCCCCAGGAATCAGATGGCACCATCCAGGCCACCTGGACTCCTGAGGGCAGCATGGCTCTCTAAAACAGACAGAAGAGAGGAAACTGCGATTAATTTGCAGGTGAGGCTGGAAGCAGGAGCCATTTATCTGCTGCTCAGCTCTGCTCTCTGCTCTGACCTTTCAGTGGCAATTTAGTGCATTGCTGCCCGACCGCATGATAGAGACCCAGAAGGGGGTGAGCAGGAGACTCCTAGGCTCCTAGCACTGATTGGGTGGCTTGCAAAGTAACAGCAAAGTGTGGGTACAGGAGTGAAGGAGCAATTCACTTCTGTCAAGTCCTGAAAAAGAGGTGTGGAAGAGTTAGAGACCTTGTTTCTATGGGTGGAGGAGAAAATAGATGATTGATATATAGTGTGATTAAACTCAAAATGACCCAAGCCTAATTTACCTTAGCCTGTCTGAATTCCCAGTGAGAGCTTCTGTTGTTTCTCTGTCCATTTTGCAAAGGAGGGTGCTCTCTAAAAGCCAGGCATCTCTAAAAGAAGGTATGCAGAGAGGCTTTGGGCTTCCTAACTAAAGCAGGATTGGCACCTAGAAAACGGAAGAGTAATATGTTATTGTCCATATCCCACCAGCCAACATGGTGGAGTCAAGAGATTACACTCCACTCCTGTTGGTCTGCCACTGGGAGCGGGGAAGGAGATTAGCAGGGGATTGTTCTCACAGTCCCACAAGAATCCCATCCTGGATTCTGTAATTTCCACTCATCTGATGAAGTGGGTTTCACCTCATATATTAATCTCCAAAGTGCCTTGAGACTGCTCACTGTTTTTAAAGCTCCACATGCGTTAGCTTATAAGATGAGCAGAGCAGAGCAGCAAAGCTCATCCCAGTCCCTAGGCAGGCTACCAGCTATGACTGATAATAATAACCTCTTCTTCGCTGAGCCCAACGCGGGCCTGATTCCGAGAACGAGTTTGGCCCTGTGAGTCCCTATCCCCACTGCCAGTTTATAGAGCTATA
The DNA here is from genome assembly GCF_049634645.1 of Pelodiscus sinensis. Classification (NCBI taxonomy): domain Eukaryota; kingdom Metazoa; phylum Chordata; order Testudines; family Trionychidae; genus Pelodiscus; species Pelodiscus sinensis. Next base: position 12,454,320 of record NC_134714.1, on the reverse strand, counting down.
GGTTCCACAGAACAAACGCACCTCTGTGTTTTGTCTTTGGAGGAAGAGGAATGTGTATTCCTACATGAGCAGCCATCACATTAAATTTTATGTAGGTAATTAGGAGTAAAATACTGGGGTAGATTCTCCACTGTGCTTAATGTCTACTGGGCACAGCAAGGTGAGGAAGCATGATACTGTGGCTATTTTATACAGGCCTTGAATAGACTAGAGCAGCCCTCAGCAATCTCCAAGATGTCATCCACCAGCGGAGGTTTGCAGGAGCACAGGGCTGACCACACACCTTCCATGCCAAAGCATGGAGGCATTAGAACTTCTCAAAGAAAAGATTGCCAGAATTTTTTTTAACATAGTCAAAACAACATTTTCCCCTAGACTTGTTCTTGGAAATGGCTAATCCCTTTAGCTGAAACTTTAAAAGTAATCCGCTTGAAGCAGACACCTAGCATGGAATATTTTAACCCAAATGGTTACAGTTAGGCAAAATTATAGGCAACTGAAAACAGGGTCTTATCATGGGAAGTGTCAGGCAGCCTTAATAATAAGGGGATGCTACCAGTCATTCCTAGAATTCAAACAAGGGTATCCCATATATATAATTTTTTAAAAAGTTGTATAATTACAAAAATTCAAGTAGCTGGTGTAGAATATGGTTCCTCATCTGTGACTCCAGAACAGATGATTATTAATTGTCCACGTTTAGTGTTTTGGGAGGGATCTGATTCTGTATTCCTCATGCCCCCCGTATTCCCAGTGTGGTAAAAGGGGAGTTTGCTCTTTTGTATCCAGATGGTGAGTGACCAATGCAAATTTTAAAAAAGATTTAAATTTGAAAGGTCAAATGATGTTGTCCAAATCATGAGATCTTCCTTCATATTTCATTGAGCCTTTACCCAAGACAGTCCTCAATGGCTTCAGTGGGTGTTTGCTGGAATAAAAACTGAATAAGGTTATTTTCCATTGTTATACAGTTCATGATGCACACATCTTATTTAACAAGCAGCTCACATTGGTTCTGAGTCTTTCTAATCCCCGGCACTGAAAATTCCATCCCAAGTGCGAATCACAGTGTGAGTGAGAATAGTGCCTTACTAAAAAGCATATTGCATGCTGCATACCAACCACACAGATGAATGTCTGTTGCCAAGAGGTTGCTAAGAATTTTTCCTCTATACATTCAAGAGAATGGTTCCAAAATACTAACTCTGTCTGCGTGTGCATGCCCTTGCCTGTGCACACCTCTGGGTATATGCTTATTTGTGTAATTTTTATGTTAAAATGCTCCCATTTTAAAAATAGCTAATCTTAGGTTGCTGAGGGACCTTGGGCATATGATTATCCTGACCTCTTGTAAAGCACATTTATGTAGCACTTTCCATCCATGGATAATTCTTTATTATTAAAGGTAACATTGGTAACATTGCCTGCTTGTGTGAGCAGTCCGGCTAGCTGGATCTGTGTTTGCTTAGTCAACAGAGAGTGATTTAAAGCAATCAGAAGTTATCTTTAACAACACGGTGTGTTTTTTCTCTCTCTTTCTATCTCCGCATGGCATAACAGAACCATCTGGCTCAGAATCTCAAGGGAAATGCAGCCTATCAGAGGACGAGCTTATCGGGGCCATTAAAGAAGCCAAGGGCTTTTCCTTGGAAACATCTGAAGCCCAGCGATCATCAGGCCTTTATTCAGAAAAGCATGATCAGAAAAGCAAGCCGGGGCGTCCTGCTGCTCCATCCCCCTTAGATAACGAAGCCAGCAGTGCAGAATCTGGTGACTCTGAGATAGAGCTGGTCTCAGAAGACCCGCTTGCTGCGGAAGAGGTGCTACACTCCAGCTACATGACCTTCAGTCATATCGGAGGGCCTCCCCCTTCGCCTGCTTCTCCATCAATACAGTACAGCATCCTGAGGGAGGAGCGTGAAGCTGAACTCGACAGCGAACTGATTATCGAATCATGCGATGCCTCTTCAGCGTCTGAAGAAAGTCCTAAGAGGGAGCAAGATTCTCCCCTTATGAAACCAATAATCATGGACATAATCCAGGAAGAGAATAGTTCGAGAAATGATGCTTCAGACTTTGAACTAAGTAAGACAACAGAGAGTAGGATGAACAGGGAAAATCTCGCTGAGTCAGCTTCCTATCTGAAATGCTCTTTTGTTGCACCCAAAGTCAATGTTGAGCCACCAACCTCTACCATCGGTGCCGAAGAACTGAAAGAAAAAATAACTCAGAAGGAGCCACTTGAAGAACCAGTTGTTAACCAAAGTAAACTGTCTTCCAAGGATGCTGGGAAAAGAAGTCCCTTGGCATCCCCCTCACTGCCCTTTTTAAATAAGCAAAAAGGTAAATGCAGAAATTTTTTTGTCTAAGTAACATGTTTTTTTCTTTGAATGCAGCTAATGGAAGATGTGTGTGGTTAATGCAGGAGAGCTTTTTAATCTAGCAGGCAAAGCCATAAGAAGATCAATGGCTGGAGATTCCAGTTGGAACTGGTCAAGCTTCAAACAAGGCACAAACAATGCCGGGTAATTAACCACTGGAACTGCTCACCAAAGATGATGTCTAATGCGTGCAATGTGACTGCTTCATGGCATTAAGTCCAGGTGGAATGTATTTCTAAAAGAACTGTGCTAGCTCAGGCACAAGTTACTGGGTCGAAGTCAGAATCTGTGGGTGGAGTCCCATGGCCTGGGCTGTGCATGAGGTTGGAGTAGATGATCACAATGGTCCCTTCTGCTCTTAAGACTCTGTGTATACAAGTAGTAGGAAGACTGAGGTTGGCTGTACACTGCAGAGTTCAGTCGACACAAGGCTGTTTACCTCAGCTATGGGAGTGTCTACTATGACAGGGTCAGAACAGAAGGCTATAAAAAAGTAGTGTAGGGGACATATATTAGCCTCAGACTGAGGAGCACTCTGTTGCCAGGGTAACAGGCAGGTGCTGGTCTAGAACCAACAGAGGCAATTGGTGCAGTTGAACACCTGGGGCTAATTGACCAGGCCTGCAGAGTCAATTAAGGAAAACCAGTTGAAACTGGTTATAAAAGGAGCTTGCCTACACTTGGTGGTGTGTGTGTGTGTGTGTGTAGCTGAGAGGATGGAGGAAAGCGCCACTGGGAGCAGGAGGAAAAGAGACAAGTGGAAACTAAGAGGACAAACCAAAGAGAAGGAAGGTGCTGGGGATGGTGTGGGGAAGTAGGCCACAGGTCTTGGAGCTGTTGTATAGCAGGTGTCACGGACTCGCATAGGCATCTACTATTACAGGGCCATCTGCTGGAACCTGGAGTAGAGGGTGGGCCCAGGTTCCCCCAACACCCACCTCCCCATTTCCACTCAGAGAAAAGTCTGCGGAGACAGTTATTCCCTTATATCATATGCTGGCCAATGATGAAAAGAGCTCAGTAAACAGCAAACTAAAGCCCTAGATGAGGTGCTTAAAATTGGGGGTTGCTGTGAGCCTCTGAGGCAAGCTAATCCTCCAGGAAGTGCAAGACCCACCGAATTTAAGTAGGAGCTTTGTCACACTACACTTAAATTTTGCTCCCACTGACATTCCTGTCCCACTACACCAACTTAATAACCCCACTTCCATGAGCGGCATAGAGTCAAGGTCGATGTAGTTAGGTCAATGCAGTGTCAGGGTGTGTCTAGACTAAAGGGTTTTGTCGACAAAGTGGACTTTTGTCGACAAAACTATACCTGCGTCTACACTGCCGCTGAGTTCTGTCAACATAACGTCAACAGATCTCAGAAGTTTTGTTGATGGCTGCAAACCTCATTCTATGAGGAAAATAACGCCTTTTGTCGACAGAGTTCTGTTGACAGAAGGCATTATTGCATCTATACTGTCCTTTACATCTACACTGTCATGTCGACAAAGCGGCTTGCTTTGTCGACAGAACTGGATGAGTCTAGATGCTCTTTGTCGACAGAAGCTTTGTCGACAGTATCTGTCGACAACACTTCTGTCGACAAAAGCCTGTAGTCTAGACGTACCCTCAGTGTACACCCTGCATTGCTTATGTCAACTGTTCCTGGCTTTCAGGAGCCATCCCACAATGCCCCACACTTACAGTACAATTGATACAAGCACTCCTGGTGAGGACATGCACTGCCTACACAAGAAGCGAATTGTAGATATGCAAAAGCGATGTAATTGCTATGGTGGCTGTATGCTGATGTAAATTGTCAACTTCATTTGTAATGTAGACATGGCCAGGGCCCTTCTGCCTTTGTATTGTATTCCTGCAGTTCTGACTATAGTCAAGTTGCCATTCTGTTTGGTTTCATACATTGTGCCCGTCAACCTGGCATGTGGGTGATGGGCGTGATGGGCATGATAGCAGTGTGATTAACACCTATTGAGGGTTCTTCTCTTCTTTCTCCTTTCCTCTCCTCTGGAGAAGTTCTGAAAACACAATTACGTCTGAAGTACTCCCTGTTGGCTAATAGCCAATGCAGGTTGGAGAAACATACCTTGAACCTCAAACAGAAAGCTGTGGGGCTAGAGGGGCTTCTTAGATCCTTTGCATCCACACAATCCATTGAGTGTTTACCCTAAATTAGGACAATAAGATCAGACCCTGTTATAGTTTAGTCTTAATTTAATTTAATATTTGTTTGGTTTCTGACCTCATTATTGACAACCTAAAACATACTAATACAAACAACAGGTTAGGTTCTGCATCACTTTATACACATGTGAATGACCTCTCTTAGATGCCAAGATGTCTATGGGACCAGCCCCGTTGGCATAACCTCCAAGACCATAGGACTGTCTCATAAGTCAGAGATTTGGTGAAGAAATACATAACCATTAATGAACATACACTGGAACCTCAGAGCTACAGACACTTAGGGAAGGAAGGTTGAACAAAACATTATGGTGCTTATTTCAGAAGTTTACAGCTGAACACTGACTTCAAACAGCATTGAAACTTTACTATTTAGAAGAAACATGCTACCTTTAACCATCTTAATTTAAATGAAACCAGCACAAAAACAGTCCCCTTACCTTGTCTTATCTTTTTTAACTTTCCTTTTATTTTTAGTAGTGTATATTTAACACAGTACTTCCTTTTATATGCTTTATTTTTTGATTCTGCTGCTGCCTGACTGAAGACTTCTGGCTCCAAATAAGATATGTGGTTGACTGGTCAGTTCATTACTCTAAGACTGTACTGTAGTCTCTGAAATCGTGAACGCATATAACCCATATACACCTCCTGGATGTGATGTGCAGTCCCATCTAATGGCCCTGAGAACATTTAGAGAGATTAATTACTCTGCTCTACAGCCTTCACTAAAGGCCCCAGGGCTTTTAGCTCATGGAGTAGAGGCTCATGCATTTAGCTGAAGAAGTCCCAGGTTCTATCCTGCCCACCCACACCTGAGGTCTGTCAGTGTTACCTCAGCAGTGGAAACAAGAAGTCAGGCTCTCCCACGGGTTGTGTTGATCACAGGAATGTGGATGGAGGGACATCCAGATTAGAAAAAAATAGCTCAGATTACCAAAAAGCTTGTTGATGGCTGGAACTGTCTCCCTGAAAGAATCCCAGGGTGCTGTTAGAACCCCTTCCATCCATAATAATGAGCAGGCTTGTGAATGGAGCAAATACAGCTTCATTTTCCTAATGCTCAGCTCCTGGGAAATGCACCTGCTGCTACTGTTGGGCCAAAAGAGAGTTTTAGTCAAGTATTGGTTCTTAGCTCACACAAAGCTACAGCTGACGTCAACAGACGGGACAGATTTAACTAAGGACTGAGTAAAAACGTCAGCAAGAACCTCAGGATGTGACTAGTAATTCTCAAAAAGGAATTCTTTGTTAATTAATCATCCAGGGTATGTCTACTCAGCAGGGCTAAAGTCAAGTTAAGCTACGCAACTTCAGCTATGTCAATTGCGTAGCTGAAGTTGAAATAGCTTAAGTCGGCTTTTGGCGCTGTCTACACAGCAGGAAGTCGAAGGACGAACAGTCTTCCTTCAACTTCCCTTACTCCTCGTGAAATGAGGGTTACAGGAGTCAGAAATCCAAAATAACGCTGCAGTGTAGACGTACCTTCAGATTTGGAGGTTTGGCCTCCAGCCTATCTTCCACTTCACCACTTCTGATGTTAGGGTGACTTTCTTATATTAAGGAGAGATCTGTGAACTGCTGCTTCCTCAGTTAACCCAGGGGTGGAGAGAGCAGATTACTGCAGTAAAACCCATACTGAAATGGACATCTAATCCTAGTGTCTTGTAAAACGGAGGCTTTGCTTAAAAATGGGTTTTGCACAACCGGGTATCTGTATGTGGGGCAAAGTAGCTTCCCCATTACTTGGGTCAGCCAAATGCCCTTGAATCCAGACCCGCAACTGCTTGAGCTAGTAAGTTCCCATTAAAACAGAGACAACCAGACACGGTGGTGTCTTTTGTGCTATGAACAAAGGTCCAGGAGAGACTAGCTTGGAAGCGCCAAACCGATAGCATGGCCAAACTTATGGCCTGGGTCTCTATAGCAGGACCTCACTGTGCTCTGACATGTCCCCTTTTCCAACTGTTTGCACTATGGTTGGTGATATATGAAGGGGAAGATACCCATCCTGACTGAGAGAACTCAGATTAAGTTGTGGGACTGACAGTTAAAGACCAGCTTTGTATTTGCACATGGAGCAATTTGATGTGGAAATCACTGTTACACAACAGACATGGAAACTCCACAGTACCATTGTTACCAAGCAGCTTTTTAGGGAACAACTGCACATTGTGAAATAAGCAGGCAGGGGCTTTAGCTACATGACTTAACCACAGATCTGTATGGTAAATTTGTGGGAAACGCTTTAAAAATTAACCTATTATTTTACAGTGAACCAAAAGCAGCAAACTGACTCTGATGAGTGAAGGGCTGCAGGATCGGATCTAGTGCCCACAATGTGAGATGCTGTTAATTGGGGGGGGGGGGTGACATATTAACAAAATTCAGGATCTAAGAAGCACCTAATTTTGTATTTTAATACTTCAGAGGTGGAGGGCTCAGCTGAGAAGAGGAGACACAAAAATGACTCTGGCCCACTTTTCTTCCTTCTCTAATCCTGGGGCCACACCGAGCCCTAGTGCAAATCAGAGCAGTCACAGGACTGTTTGAAGTTATGCTAGCTAGAACATTCTTCCACTGGTGCAAGATGTTCTGACCAGGGATGGGCCCTTCTGAGATTGGGGAGCTATGATACTGAGGTACCCAGGTACCTCTTTGATAAAGCTTTAGGTCCTCTGTGCTGGGGTGGGGGGTACTGGACTGAGGAACTTGCAAATGAATTTCTGCACCAGTGGAAGAACGGTTGAGATAAATTCTGTTCATTTCCCCCTCCCACACTTGTTCAAATCCAGGATTTGCCAGGGATGGAATTAAAGAGCTGGATAGATCTCTTCCCTGTGAACACTGAGAGCTTTTTAAAAAAATATTCATTAGTGGTGATAGTTTTTTCCAGCGGGTTTTATTCATTACTTACTTGTGCTTTACTGAGCTGTTCCTACTATAGTTTTTCAGCATTCCCTTTTGATGTGGGGCCAGTTTCTCTTATCAGAAAGAGTGACAAATCTCCACTGAGTTCCATAGAAATTGCACATGCGTGTCTTTGAGCAGGTGACTCCACAAGTCAAGCTCATCCCTCTTGTAACCCCACTGATCTTAGTGGACTTACATCCAGGATGAATTTGGCCCAATGTGTTTTTCTTGATGACCAGTGTGTATTTTCCCTTCATGAATTCCTTTCACCATTTCACTGCTTAAACTGATGCCAGTTCACTACCAAAAGCTATAGTCAGTGTTCCCTGTAAGTTGAGCTCTTTGGCAGCCATCCAGCAGAGATTCAAAATCCAGCTGATTAGCAGAGTGCCCGCAGCCAGCAGCATGTGTTTCTGTTGGTGGTGCACATCCACACATACCTTGGTGCACATAACAAAATTTATTCCACACATGGATGGAAAAAAAATTAGAGAAAACATTGGCTATATCCCTTTTGCTTTACAAAGGGGATTCCAATGGACACCAGTGGATTTTCCCGTTTAGTCAGCATTTGCCACTTATATTCCCTTCATCTTTGGTGGTGGGAATTTTCCCTACCTGCGACAGTTACTAACTTGTTTTTTTCTCATATGTCAGTGCTTTGCAGCCATTACACATGTGCTGAGCACTGTACTTCAGTAGTTGCTATTTCCCTGGGCAGAGACTCCAGAAATCTCTCTGATATATCTACAAGGGTGCCAGTAAACTTATGCAGCCCACCGAGGGAGCAGAAGGTGGTCAGTACCTCACAGAATCAGGAATCTTTATGCAGAAATATAAGCTAGATCCTCATCAGGTGTAAATCACTACAACACCGTTGACTTCAGTAAAGCTCTCACAGTTTCTACCAGCTGAGGTTCCCAGTGTTGCTAACTCACAATGTCTGTAAGGGCATGTCTACACTAGAAAATTATTTCAAAATAACTTATTTCAAAACAATAACTCCTGAAATAACTATTTCAAAATAGCGTGTCCACACTGTAGGGAAGCTTCGAAATTAGTCCGAGGCAGGGCCCCTGAATGTGGATGCTCTACCGCAACTTAGAGCCCCAGGAAGCACTGGGGAGTAATTACTTTGAATGACTCCGGGCAGTCGTTATTTTGAAATAGTGGTAGTGTGGACGCGCCACTGCTGTGTGTCAAAATAAATATTTCAAAATAAGTGTTATTCCTCGTGGAAAGCCGGAGTTGTTATTTTGAAATAACCACCCCTTATTTTGAAACAATGGGTTGGTAGTGTGGGCACTCCGCTGCTGCTATTTAGAAATAACTCCCTAGTGTAGCCTAGGGCTGAGTGTCTTGCAATGTTTGGTGTTCTTCTTAAAGTCCCAGTGACAGGAGGCATGTGATTAGCTGAGAATCTCAGCATCATAAAATAAGCTTTTAGCCCCCAGCGTTGCGGAGTGATGCGTTAACATGGGAACCCCCAAAACTAAAGTTTGAGAAAACTAAATAAAAAAGTTATTGTTTTTTCTTAAATCTCTTTATTTTTAAGCCAATTTTAAGATTTTTGAGAGTCTGACTCATGATTTTCAAACTCTTAGGATTGGCAGCGCTGGAATCTAGCCAAAAATGCTTTTCTGTCTGAGGGATTAATGCACCCATCACTATCTCTAATTAAATGGTCCCTTAAGAAGTGCTGTAAATCTCTGTTGTTCCAGCTCGTGAACAGTACACTTGTTCCTCTTCTGGAGAATTCACAAGGGGCTAAATGGGTTAACCTAAATCATTCTACACAATTTAGCTTTGAGCTGGGAGGCTAAGCCTACAAAATTTCATCCTCAGAGGATTTATTCTGCAAAATAATTTTAAGTGAACAAGGAGCTGCAAGAAAAAGCACCATGCAGCCAGAACTATCGCTTTTCATATTCAAAGTCTACAGTATTGGAACTTATCAACTGTAGACAAAGTTATAAGGCAAAATTCATTCTTGTGGGTCAGAGATGGCATTGAGCTATAAGAGCACACATTTAAGTCCGGAAGAGAGTTCAGTGACTCTTGCTCTGTGGCCTCCAACTTTTTAAGCACAAGATCACTTTTTGAATTTAAGTAAGTCAATCCAGGATCTACCTCAAACCCAAATATACTTGCCCCTCCTCCTTCTTTGAGGCCTCTCCCTACCCCTTCTCTGAAGCCCCACCTGGCTCACTCTGTGGAGATAGGGAACAGGTTTAGGGGTAAGGGGACACCCTGACATCAGCATCCTCCCTCTTCTGCCTCCCCTACCTTGCACAGCAAATAGGAGCATGGGGGGGGGGGGAGTGAGGAGGGGCAGCTGAAGTGCCAGCAGTTGATAGTCTCTTAGCCAAACCACTCAGGATCATCCATCAGAGGCTCCAGGATCTACCAGTAGATTCCAATCTACTGGTTGGGGACCACAGCTCTAGTTAGTTACTGTCAGGGTAGATGGAGTCAAGAATTGTCATTCCTCAAACCATATAGCTTCTTCTGCAAACATGCATGTAGTTTGCAACTCAATATCCTTATTTTGTATGTATGCAAAGTACCAATGTGCACAATGGTATCTGTTTGCAGGATTAAATGGGCATCCTGCCACATTGATCAGACTGGATTAGTGCTAGGGCTGATCATAGACATGCAGAATTGAATCTGAACTCCTGTTCCATGGAATTAATGCACAGTCTGTGTTGCTTCTGGAGTGAGTCAATGTGAAATCACAGAATTTTACCTGAAATGAGCTCACAGTCTCACTGACTAGCTACGTCACCGTGAGTTTGCTGTTTTTCATAGCTGTGTGCATTTGCCCGGTACCCTATAATCACTCACTCCATCTTCCTCTCTTCCCTGCAATGCAAAAAAAAAAAAAAAAAAAAGTGCTGTGTAACGCAGCAGATAAAGGTGCAATTTATATGGCGCTATTCAAAGTCTCTCTTTAATGTCTATTGCCATCCAGTGGTGGTAATGAAAGTGGCCAGCCATTTCTCACTTCCATTTTACCATCCCTTTCAATCATCTTTTGTGAGAGAGGAGATATTTCCCAATTTATTCCCCATGGAGAAGCTCTGTTAGCTTTTGACAAAATCATAAAGATTTGATCAAAGATCTAATTTCTCTGTGTGGCTGTGATGGAGTATGCACTCCACACAGGAGTGGAGAGGGTTAATGGAGGCCAGATGAGGCAAATAACCTAGTAGACTGGAGGCTGAGGAGAAAGCCCTAATTAGAGGAACAGGCTCACCTGTGTGGGAACAGATGGGGCCTGTAGAAAGCTGGGCTGCTGCCTAGGAAAGGCCCTAGGGAAGTAACCATTCTTCCCATGGAGAGAGCTGGAGTCTGGCAAACCCAGACAGGCTATGTCTAGACGGCAGAGTTTTTGCACGTCCAGAGAACATGTCTGCTTTTTTGGAACAGTTTCCTAAAAAAGCAGGCATGTTCTTTCGGCATCCCTGTATTCCTCGTTTTATGAGGGATGTTCCAAAAGAGAAGGTTTTTCTGACATTTGGCCCCGTGTAGACAGGCCAAATGTCGGAAAAGCCTCTTCCGAAAAAAACAAGCGGGAAAAAGGTTCGGAATTTGCGTATCTTTTTCCAAAAAAACAAAAAACGGGCAGTGTAGACATAGCCACAGAGTTGGTGCTAGCGATGTAGGAAACAGCATCAAGAAGTAGGTTTGCATGGGGTCTGAGGCTGCTTATTTTAAGTCCTGGGCTGGAACCCAGTGTAGACGGTGTTCCCCTCCCAGCCACTGGGGAGTGGCAAAGAACACTGGAGACTCCAGTCATTCAGGAAGACTGTGAATTGCCTAGAAGAGGAAGACTTTGAGGCCATGAAGAGAAATCTGCAGACCCAGGAGTGAGTAGGGCTGCAGACTGAGACAGCATGTGGGAAGATGCCACCAGAGGGAGAGTGTGAGCTGGCAGAGCTAATTCCCAGGATACTCAGCAGGAGGCAACATGAGCAGTGAGTTACCCTGTGATAGTGGCACACTCTTATCTGTTCACATGTGCTCTGGTCATGCTATCACTGGCTACATTATTATTTTCCTCCCTTTCCTTTTGCAGGACACACAGATGATGGCAGTAACTTTGCCTATTTTATACTGAAACTGCAACCTTCTCATTCATACCAAACCTGTATAGTAGTGGTCACCATCCAGTCGATCAGGATCTACCAGTAGATCTTAGAGCCTCGGACAGGTGATCCTGATTGGTTTGGCAAGGAGGCTATCAAGAGCTGGCATGTCAGTTGCCAAACTCCCCAAACTGCCCTGCTGCTATTGCCCTTTGCCTTGGAGCTGCCCCCCTGGGAGCCTCCTGCTTCTTGTACGGAGTGTGGGAGGGAGAAGAGGAGGGGCACTGATGTCAGCGTGTCCCTCCTCCCCCTGCTTCTGTACCCTGTCTCCACACAGAGAGATGGGGAAGGAGGGAGCTTAGCAGTGCAAATCTCTGTCACTCTCACACACTGTGTGTGTGTCTGTCATTCTCACAAACACACACTGTCCTTCACTCTCATCTCCCGACCTAGTGCATAGGTGGGGGTGTTGTTACTACTTTTACTGCTTGCAAAGTGGCTTAGTTTTGTTTTTGGACTGGTCTGTGCGTTTCATCATTTTCATTTCTCCCTTACGCTTAAATTTAATTCTTTGAGTAGTGAGTTCTAAAATGGCTAACCTGTCGTGGCTGCAGTAATTGTCCCTGTGATCACTGCTGCTCCTGGACGTGGCTGGCATGTCCCTACAGCCCTTGAGAAAGGCAGAGCAGGGGGGTCTCCACATGCTGTCCTTGCCGGCAGACACCACTTCTGCAGTTCTCACTGATCAATAATGGGGAACCATGGTCAGTAGAAGCTGTGGGCTCAGTGCCTGTAGTTGAGGGGCAGCACTTGGCACCATGGAGCCATCGCTGTACATGCTGGCTGCTTTCAGGTGTGGTGCTTGGGCCAGGGCAGGAGTAAGCTGCCTTAACCTCACTGCTCCACCACCCGGAAACCGTCTCAGTCAGACCATGCCCAGCCAGAGCCTGCTTCCTGAACCCATCCCAGTCCTGAACCCCTCCTGCACCCAACCTCCTGCCCCAGACGTGAGTCTCTCTGCACCCAAACTCCTTCCCAGAGCCCCTTCCACACTCCAAATTCTTTGGCTCAAGACTAGAGCCTGCACCCCTGCCTCAGCCTGGTGAAAGTGAATGATGATTGGAAAGAAGGGGGATGGAGTGAGTAGGGTGAGGCCTTGGAGAAGCGGTGGAGCCTCAAAGAAGGGGCAGGAAGGTAGCAAGGCAAGAGTATTTGGGTTTGAGGTAGATCTGACATTGCACTTAAATTGAAAAATTGATCTTGTTGCTAAAAAGGTTGGAGACCACTGCTTTATAGCAAGCCAAACAGAAGGGGTATGTCTACACATCAAAGTTAATTCGGAATAACAGCCATTATTCTGAATTAACTTCCATAGCCTCTACACAAGCAACCTGCTATTTCGAATTACATTCGAAATAGCGGGGTACTTAATTCGAGTTAGCTAAACCTCATTCTACAAGGAATAATGCCTATCTCGAATTAGCTAATTCAGTGCTGTGTACACGCTTATTCTAAAATAGAGGGCCTCCAGCCTTCCCAGTTTCCCCTGGTGGCCACTCTGGGCCAAACCAGGAAAACTCTTCTCCTTCTCCCACAGCCCCGGAGCCCTTAAAGGGGCAGACTCGGGCCACAGTGCCTGTGTCAGCTCCAAGCCTGCCGGTCTAGAATCAGCAGTCAATACTCCAACCCAATGGCCCTACAACATGAGCCAGCCAGCCCTCCACTGTGCCCCAGGAGCAGTCTGCCAGCTCCCAGGAGCCTGCCAGGGCCCAGAGAAGGCGGGCGCCTTCCTGGTCCAGGGCGGAGATCAGGGTGAACCATACTCAGGTTTGGGGGGGGATGCCCCCAACGTCCATGATCTCCACACTAGACAGAGGAACACAGCCGTCTCTGGCAGGATAGCTGCCAGCCTGGCCACCAAAGGCCACATGAGAACCCAGGAGCAGGTTTGCATGAAAATCAAGTTGATCCAGCAAGACCCCCAACCCTGAGCTTCTCCTCCCCCTCCACAAATGCTTTGCTGTCCCTCATTGAGGCGGGCAAGCAAGCAGGGACACCTGAGAACCGGCTGCCCAGGGAGTGGGGGGTGTCCCTTTAAGCACAGGCATCAGATAGCCTCAGGCAGCAGCCACACACAGACACCTCTGACCTGATGCCCTGCCTAACCTGGTTCTGGCTGGCCTTAAATCCAATTCTGTGTCCAGTCAGTGTGGATGCAGTATTTCGACTTAGCAAAATGCTAATTCAAACTGCATTTTGTGTGTAATTATTTCGAATTAAGATAACTCCAATTAACGTTGTAGTGTAGACATACCCAAAGATAAACTGACATGTAACTTTAAAAACAGCAGGCAGTCCTGTGTCACCTAAGGGTATGTCTGCACAGCAGGGCTTAGCTCGAAATAAGCTACACAAATTGAGCTATGTCAATCACATAGCTTATTTCAAAATAGCTTATTTTGAAATTGGAAACATCTACTCAGCACTTATTTCAAAATAGAGCACTCGTCCTCTGACTTCCCTAACTCCTCATACAATGAGGGTTACAGGAGTCGGAGTAAGAAGTCCTCCAGCTTGACAGTATTTCGACATTATTTCAAAATAACTGTCTGCTGTGTAGACATGGACTAAGTTATTTCGGAATAGCACTAGTTATTTCAAAATACTGTTGCTGTGTAGACATAAGAGACTAACTAATATATCATTAGCTTTCCTTGGTAAAACCCACTTCATCAGATGAGTTGGAGTGGAAATTACAGAATCCAGAGAGAGAGAGTGTAGGACCATTGTTAATTATGCTAATTGAGTCAGACTGGATGTATCCCATTCAGAGCTTGTAAATGTGAATATCGAAAGTGGAGGAAATTGCCTTTGTAGTGTGTTAACTAGTTAATATCTTTATTCAAGCCCAAGCCGATAGTGTCAAGACTTTTGACAGGTAACTTCTCACTGTAACTAGGAATCTGGAGTCACTGGCTTGTAGCATCTGAGATTTGACTATAACAGGAGAAACAGAATGATAGCAAGGGACAGAGCCTCAGCTGGTGTGAACAGGCCTTTGCACAGCAACTCTGGGCCCCGGGGCAGAATAATCGATAGGTCCCCACACACGCACAAGACACAGACATGTTCTACTTGACATTTGGATGAGGCTGTGCCTGCATTGGCTGGTGCCCACAGAGCTCTTCTGGCATGGCCAGGGCCTTCACATGCCCCCCACCCCAGTAGGGCTGCCAACTGTCTACTCACACAAACCCAAAGACCCTTGCTCTGCCCCCTGCCCTGAGGTCATGCTCTTGCTCTTTCTGTTCCCCCTTCCCTCCGTCATTCGCTCTTCCCCGCCCTCACTCACTTTCCCCAGGCTGGGGCAGGGCACTGGGCTGTGGGAGGGAGTTTTGGTGCAGGATGGGTTGAGGGGTCGGTCTCTGAGCTGGGGCAAAGGGTTGGGGTGCAGAAGGGGGTGAGGGATGTGGCACCTCAGTCAGCTCCGGAAAGCAACTGGCACATCCCTCTGGCAGCGGCTCCTGGGCCAGGGGATCTCTGTGCACTGCTGCCCACCAGCACCGCTCTGCAGCGCCCTTGCAGTTCCCAGTCCACCGAAGTGGCGGTGTTAGTGCTCAGGGTGGGACAAGGTGCAGAGAGCCCCTCCCCCCCGCAGGGGCCTCAGGGAAGTGCCAGCCACTTCCAGGAGCAGCCCAGAGTGAGGGCGAGCAGGCAGGAAGGCTGCCTTAGCCCTGTGGTGCTGCTGGTGGTGGTGGGGCCTCTGGGCCCTTTTAAATCCCCCCTTGTTGGTGGTCTTGGGTGTGAACTGGCACCGCTCTATTGATTTCTGTGGGACCAGCTGAGGATCAGGCCCAATAACTAATTTAAATAGCTTCCGAGGAGTAGCCGAGTTAGTCTGTAACTAGAAAAACTTAAAAAACAACCAATAGTCTAGTAGCACCTTAAAGACTAACAAAATGTGTAGATGGTATCATGAGCTTTCGGGGGCAAACCCCACTTCTTCAGATGACTGGAGTATTAAAAGACCAGACCCAAGAATAAATAAGTGAAGGGCGGAGAGAAGGAAAAAAAGGAGAAAAAAGGCAGTGAATAGATTGTTCAGGAGTTACAAGAGGCTGATAACCATTAGTACCCCCATTGGTTGGTTGGTTAAATCATTAGGATGTGGAAGAGAGTGTGCAAGCCAGACGATATTCCTGTTTATTCCATTCTGATAAGAATTAAACCTGTAAATGAAGTTAAGTTCCAACCCTTCCCTGTATATTTGGCTTGTGGAATCGGCCTGAAACAATACAGAGACTTGGAGGTCCATTAATGAGTGCCCAGGCAGGTTAAAGTGTTCTCCAACAGGTTTTTGTGCGTTGCTTTTTCGGATATCTGATTTGTGTCCATTAATTCTTTCCCGTAGAGACGGTCCAGTTTGTCCAATATACATGGCAGTGGGGCACTGCTGTCATTTGATGGCATAGATCACATTAGTGGATGTGCAGTTAAATGAAACCCTGGTGTAGTGGCTGGTGTGGTTGGGTCCAGTGATGAAATCATTTGTGTAGATGTGTGGGCAGAGTTAGCACCGGGGCTGATTGCAGGGGTGGGTTCCTGGACGATTACGATGTAGGTGTGTTGCATGGTTACTGGAAATAATTTGTTTGAGGTTAAGGGGTTGTCTGTAGGCAAGGATTGGCCTTTCCCCCACGCCCTGTGAGAGTAAGGGGTCATTTTCCAGGATAGGTTGAAGATTGTTGATGATGTGTTGGAGGGGTTTAAGTTGTGTGCTGTAGGTGATGACAAGTGGAATTCTGTTGTTTTCTCTTTTTGGCCTGTCTTGAAGTAGTTCATGTCTGGGTACTCTTCTGGCTCTGTCAATCTGTTTTTTCACTTCTCAGGGTGGGTATTTCAGTTTTAAGAATGCTCTATATAGATCCTGTAGGTGTTTGTCTCTGTCTGTGGGATTGGAGCAAATCCGGTTGTATCTTAAGGGCTGGCTGTATACAGTAGATTGAGAAATGTGTCTGAGAAATGTGTCTGGGATGGAAGGAAGCTTGAGGCATGAAGGGAAGTGTAGCGGTCAGTAGATTTCCGGTAAAGGGTGGTGGAAATTTGTCAATTATTTAATTGTACTGTAATATTCAGGGCTCTCCAAGCTATGGCGAGCCCCTCTCGCCAGCCGTGTGGTTCAGCATGCTGCTCATACACAGACCGCGCTGCGCATGCGTTGATCGCGCTGCGGTGCCATGCCGGGCTATAATCTACTCACCCGTGGTGAGTAGATTACCTAAATTGTCGAGCCCTGGTAATATTGTACTATTCGTTGTTTTTTAAGTTTTTCTAATTTAAATAGATTCTCTGTATCAATCAAGAAAACTCCTATTGGCTATGAAAAAAGGCCTGTGTGAGCACTCTGGGCGTGTACAGTCAAGCCAAAGGAAGGTGAACCGAAGCAGGTCTGAAAGGATAGTCAGATCAGTGGCTTTGTGCCTAGGTCTTACATTGTTCTTCTTACTTCTTAAAGTGCTCCGAGTGGAGCATAGGTCATCTGTCTTGAGAACACAAATGTCTTGACAGCCTGGTTTCTAGCATGTTACCCCCAGGTTAAGCGTGTATAAGTGGCTTCCTAAATCAAGGCCTGTACCACTGGTGAAGCACTTTTGTGTCCCCCGTAAGTCTGTTATGTACTGTTCCCTTGAACATTATCCATTAATCTGGATCATAGCTGAGGTGGCACAGCTGGGAAGCCATCGGTCTCTGGAAAACAAATTGTGGTTCTTCTCTGCGTTTCTCTTTTTCCCATCAATGTTGACTTGGAGTGCTCTGAAGTCGGTCTCATGCCTTCCAAGAGTCCAGAGGTCCAGAGTGTTGGTCTGGGCTCTACCATTGCCTCATTTGGGTAAATCACTTTGCCTTTCTCTGTTTTCTTCGTCTGTAAAATGGGGACACTATATTTATTCACCTAGCTCTCCGGGCAGTTGTGCAGAGTTGTTACTGAATGTCCCGACTGGGCTTTGAATGTAGGATTTGTCTGTGGGATGGTCGGAAGCAGCTGACAGGGTTGCAAATTGCAGAGCATGCCAGAATGGAGTGTTCTGACTGTCCCACGGAGACCCTGCTGGCATAAATTAGGACAGGGGTCGGCAATGTTTTCAAACCAAAGAGCCAAACCACATCAACATTCAGAACGAGTGGTCAACAAAGAGCCGTGTAAGAATGCCCCGTTGTATGACTGCATGCAGCAGTCACGGGGCCACCATGGCTGGGCCGTGGGATCTGCCCCAGGAGCACGGCAGGTGAGAACAGACCACGGCAGTCAGATGAGAGTTGGAGCTGGGCTGCCATGGCCAGATGAAGGCATCTGCTGCCACTGGCCCTTCTCGCTATCCCGGATGGGAGAGCACCCATGTCCCTCCTCAGAGTCCCATACACCTGAACTCTCTTCCCAATAGAGCCCATTTGCCTGCCCTTCCTTGCCCAAATTCCCATTCCTTTCCCCACACCGCTCCCTCCCCAGGGATCCAGAGGGAGAAACAGCCTGATGCTCAGTCCCAGGCGTGCACAGTTTTCTGCACGCTGCCCTCCCCTCCTTTCCTGGGAACTGAACTGCCAGGAACCTTCTAGCTCCCTCCCCCTCACCTCAGCAGCGTCTTCTATGTGGGAGCTGGGCTCTACCAAGTTTAGTGGCACCTAGGGTTGTCCGATGGCTTCAACAAAAATACCGGACACACTTGATATTACATCCCAATCTACATTACATCTTATTTAGAAAATACCGGACATTTATATTTTCTCAATTTGTTTCCCGAACAGAAAGCTCAAATACTGGACTGTCCAGTTCAAAACTGGACACCTGGCAAACATAGTGGCACCTAGGAGCATTGCAGCCCCTTTCACCGAGGGAAGGAAATTCTGCGTGCACCACACCAATTTCTGCAAAATTCCACATTGTGCAGGAGCACCGAACTCCCACAGGAGTACATTTCAAGTAGGAACCTCGCACAAAGCACCTTTTGAACAGTTACAGGGCAGAGTGTTACTATGCTCTATAGTTCAGACTCCTGTACACTTCACCTTGCCACCATATACACAAGCCCATAGAAAACACACAATGTCGTTGTCAAGAAATCTGTCACTGGTGACATCCGTGGTGAGTGCTTGTAAATCTGAGCAAGTTCTGAATGATCACTTGTGTATGGACCTTTGGTCAAATTCTAACCTCGGTTACTCCATGGGTTGTGTGGTTGTAACTGAGGGCAGAATCTGACCCCTATGTAACTTCAGCTGAAAAGTGAATCCGCTACATTTGCCCAGTTGTTAGAAAACACCTCAACTTCTCTTAATCCTGCTCGCTATGGCTGTTCATATTGCAAAGTCAGCTACACACCCTTGTCTTCTATACTAAGGACAAACAAAACTAAAGTCTACTCGCTCATTCTTAAAAAAAATTGTTTTCAGTCCTATGTATATAATTTATCCTTAGTCTCTATATCTGATCCTTGACTCCAGAGCCTGGATCCTCCCAGTTCCTACCTGGCCACTCCAGATTGATTGTAGCAACGTGTTGATTCAGTCTATGGAAGGATTCTCATCTGTACAGAGGAGGAATGGTGCCGGGACAACAAGAGTGCCTGCAGGGTGGGAGACCTGGATTTAATTCCTTGTTGTTAGTGTTGTTGTGTTCAGTCTGTATCTGCAAAAACAACAAAGAGTCCTATGGTACCTTTAAAGACCACTAGATTTATTTGGGCATCAGCATTCATGGGTAAAACCACTTTGTCAGACGCAGGCTATTTGTGACACTATAGATAATCAGTCTCTTTGGCTTCATTTCTGTCTGAAAAATGGAGTGATAGCAATTCCCTTCCGCGTGGGAGGCCTAATAGGGATAAATCTATTATGGACTATGAGGTGCTCTCCATATAATTACCATAGACAGGCTTCAGTCAGCCTTGGATGGGCTTCATAGCCTTCTTGTGTGTTATTTCCAGAAATATGGCTCTCCCCCCCCCAAGCAGTTTGACCTTTGCCCTGTTGTGCTGGGTCCCCTCCTGCAGAAAAGACCCCCTCCCAGGCTCAATTGGTTTCATCCAATCAGATTCCTTGTGTAGATTTTTGGCAGATGGAGGCACCAGGGCAGTGGAGAATGAACCAGAGCACATTTCTTCTTCAAAACACCTGACTTTTAGGGAGTGGATCAGCTGATGAGTATATGTTAAGCCCAGCACCCATCTCTGCACAATTCTATCTAATCACCCTTTATTTCCTTGCAAACAGCTATACAGTAGCAGCCATAAACTGCTCACAGAGCTCATGATACGGCATCTGTGTGCACTGAACAATGAATTGCTCTCCGTGCCCTGCAAACCCGTCTCTTGAGCCACCCCTCATGAGGATCAGTGGCAAAAGACACCCTGTCACATGCTTTCCTTCAGAGATAACAGAAGCAAGGAACTCCTCCATTCATCTTTGCAGGGGAGCCCCATACTCCCTGGTCTGCATTATGAGCCATAAACCAGCCTATCAAAATAATTTGTTTAAGTGATAGCATTCTGAAAGATCCCTTGGATGCCTGTACTCAATAGAGCAAGTAGTAACTGTTTCCACCCAAGTGAAATTTCATTTACAGTCATACGTTTCACAGAAATATCATGCAGAGGCATTTGAAAAGATTGGAAACAAATCTTTGTCTGGGTTGGTTTTTTAAATTATTATTTTAATGTCTGTGTCTACCTAGGGCTGTTGCCATGGCGAGTCAGATTTTTTTTTTTTTTTTGGCAGCTTCATAATGAATTTGTTTTTCAATAGATGCTTGGGAGTTACCTTTATGAGGAGTGCTTTTGTTACACGTATCCTTGCTAGAATAACAGTAACACAGCTCTTGTGTTGACATTATTTGCTAGTGTGGTTGTATTGGAGGAAGGGAGCTGTTTGGTAGAATGATTCTATACTCTGGGACTCATTTTTCATCGCCATTTTCTACATAGACAGTCTGTAATCAGCAGTAATCTGTGGCTGAGCTTTGAACATAAGGAAATGTTAGTTTAATATTTTAGTGCCATCTGCTGTAAGCTCTCCCATGTTCTGCCCCATCTGGTTTACTTTTACTTTTTTACAGTGCTCTGTTAGCTTTGCATCATTCATAATTCCCCCATTTGTAAAAGGAGTAAATGACGGGGTCTTTTCTGTGATCTGTGTGACACTGGGGAAACAATCCATTTGTTACTGTGCACTGTGTTTAATTTCCTATAGGCACTATTGTTTATCTCCACACATCTTACAGAAAGTACTTACAACTCTATGTGGAGGGTGGGGGTATGTGGGGTTAAGTCACTGGAGTAGGAGATCTGGACTCTGTTCTCAATAATGTGAGTTCAGAGCCAAATTCTGTCCTCCATCTGCGTGCATTGTCACCGAGGGTTGCATGCACATAGCCAAAGGCAGAATTTGACCCCCAGACATTGCACATCCATAGGCAGTATCTACAAGGATAAAAAGCAGAGGTGAGTCTTCAAAGTGGTTACACACTGGAATAGTCATTCAGCCAGGGTACTTATCACAGGGTAAGCCAGCCATTAAACAGGGCTCCAGCTCTGACCTGTGGCTAGTTTCCTCCCAGTCTAAGGGAATTCTGGGACTTGTAGTTACCCAGTTGAAAAGCTTCAACACAGCCAGCAGGGGAGGGGAAACAGGAAATAAGTGGGATCCTGTAACTTAGAGGGAGGGGAGACTTGGAGCAGGGCTGTGCTTACCTTTACACAGAATACACGGCTGCATAGGGCACCTGAAAATTTGGAGTACTACTGGGTCTTAATGTCCACCCCATCTGCCTTTTCCTATCCCTGTTCCATGGCTTCTCCCCCTTCAGAAGGGACCTACTTAACCTTAAAAGTGAAAAAGCCTGCCAGATCTCTTAGCAGATCATTGAACCTGTGGTAATGAAGCTAATGGGTATCCTAGGCAGGGAGTGGGGTGGGTGGGAAGAGATCTACAGCCATATCCAGCGTACTAGGGTTACAGGCACACAGCTCGGGAATAGACTCCTTAATTATGAAACACTTTTGGCTTCAAAGCTGCCTCACGGATGGAACTGTTAATCCCAGTTAAACAGTGTTACTTTGCTGACAGTCCCTTGTCTCTATTGTTTAACTGGAGTATTTGAAGAAGGATCCATCTGGATCCATGTGTCCTTTTACTTGGCTAAACTAAGCCCAGATCTGGTTACCTTTACTGTGGTTTAGTAGCAGCATATTCTGGGATGTCCCATTGAAGCCAGTGGGACTTACTTATGGAGTAAGGTCCTATTGAATGTGAATAAAGATGTTGGCATCTGGCCCATAATATTTACAGTAAAGCCTGGAAGGACAGTGTGGGGTAGAGTCAGGAAGATGGCTGGGTGTTCAGCCGAGATCTTATGGTGTTTAGTTTCATTCTGTTTTGATGCATCACCCTCCCAGATGCAGAGAGAGCAGGGCATGAGGAGGCTTATGGAGTTGTCCCCTTCTCTAAGGGACCACAGACAGATGCAGGAAATGTGACCAAAGGAATGTGCTCCCTCCTTACTCCCCAAGGGAGGATGTTGCCCAAATATGGACAGGGAAGTGAAGGGCTGTGGATCCACCAGTCAGCACGGTCCCTTCCAACCAGTGGAGTTCCTCCTTCACCCCTTCACAGGGTCACTCCTCACTGCTGCCGTAAAACTCTAGTTTGGTCTGTAGCCTTCAAAATTGCAACATCTTGGGCCACAGGTTGTTCCTTATCCCATCCAAACCACTCACCTGATACCTGGAGGTAGGCATGATACTTGGTCTCCATTGTGCTTACACTATTCCAGTCAGGTTTTTATACCATGCTCCTCAGAATAATATCTCAACACCTTCCAGCAATGTGTTAAGCAGTGTCGCTAATCTCTGTGGTGGCTTCTGTTCTCTCCTCTCGCCGGGGAAGAAGCGCGGGTCTTGTTTGGGTGGGTGTAAATGTCCCAGTTTGGGGGTGCGGTCATCCTTGCCGCCTCCCCCCCAATCCCGTGCACTTGTCACCCTATAGTCCGTTTCCCCGTGTCTTAGCCACCTGTATTTTCAGCTTGCCAGCCTCCTTCGCGCAGGAGGTCGGCTTTTCTCCCGCGATGGGGAGAGGGGGGTCCGGGCCCACCCCCTCTCATGGACCCCAGGCCAGGGCCCTAAGGACTCAGACAGCCAAGTTGTCCGGTCCGGCCGGTAGGGCATCTGCCTTAACTCGCCAGCCCGCAGGCTCCCTTTGCCCGCCCTGGGCTGCTTCCTCTCCCCACCTGGGTTTGGCCTGCCGCGTCGGGGCTTACCTCCTTGGCTTGGGGCTCATCCGTTGTCCTCTCTTGGGGGATGACTTTCTCAGCGCTCCCCCCTTGCCACAGTGCCGGACGGGGTTTAATACCCGTGCCGCTGTTCGCCAGCGGGGCCCCGCCCGGCCCGGCGTGGGTCCGCTTCCGGCCCGGCGTTGCGGCTGCGAGGTGACGTCCCGCGCACCGTGACGTCACCGGGCTTCCCCGGCTTGCCCAGGCGCAGTCTGTGTCGGGGCTGCCCCGGCGGCTGGCCGCGAAGTGCCGCGAAGTGCCCGACTGGGCGGCTCCCGTCTCCGAGAGAGCCGCCAGGCATACAGCTCCTGGGCGCGTTGGAGTGCGGGGCGCTTCTGCCCTGTCACAGTGGGGTTTTTCCTTTGTTGGTTTTCATTTAACGATACCTGTTGCTATGTAGAATAGTGATAGAAATGTAGCCGTGTTAGTCTGGTGTAGCTGAAACAAAATACAGGACTATGTAGCACTTTAAAGACTAACAAGATGGTTTATTAGGTGATGAGCTTTCGTGGGAAAGACCCGCTTCCTCAGATCAAATAGTGGAAGAAAATTGTCACAACTATATATACCAAAGGATACAATTAAAAAAAAGAGCACATATGAAAATGACAAATCAAATTTCAGAACAGAAAGAGGATGGGGGGGGAGGTAAATGTCTGTGAGCTAATGATATTAGAGGTGATAACTGGGGAAGCTATCTTTGTAATGGGTAAGATAATTAGATTGTTTACTCGGACTCAGGTGTAAAGTGTCGAATTTAAGCATGAATAACAGTTCAGAGGATTCTCTTTTAAGTGTAGTCTTATAAGGCTTTTGAAGCAGGATGCAGGTAATTAAGTCGTTGAGACAATGTCCTTTCTGGTTGAAATGGCAAGAAACTGTTTTTTCTTTGTGATCCTGTCTAATATCTGTTTTGTGGGCATTGATCCTTTGGCGAAGTGTCTGAGACGTTTGTCCAATGTACATAGCAGACGGACACTTTCGGCACATGATAGCATAAATTATGTTTCTGGATGCGCAGGAATATGTGTTCTTGATCATATAACTCACTTGGTTAGGTCCAATAATGGTATCAGCAGAGTGAATATGTGGACAAAGCTGGCAACGGGGTTTGTTGCAAGGGAAGGTACCAGGGTTGGTATTAGTGTGGTATGTCCTGTGGTTGTTGGTAAGAATCATCTTGAGGTTAGGTGGCTGTCTATAGGAGACTATGGGTCTGTCTCCCAGAGCCTCTTGGAGTTTACTATCCTGTTCCAGTATAGGCTGTAGTTTACTGATAATGTGTTGGACAGGTTTAAGTTGGGGGCTGTAGGTGATGACAAGTGGTGTTCTATTGTTAGTTTTCTTGGGTCTGTCTTGAAGTAGATGGTTTCTAGGTATTCGTCTGGCTCTTTCAATTTGCTTTTTTATTTCTCCGGGTGGGTAGTTGAGGTTTATAAAAGCTTGGTAGAGATCCTGAAGTTTCTGGTCTCTGTCAGTGGGATTGTATGCAGTTGTATCGAAGGGCTTGGCTATAGATGATGGATCGTGTGGTGTGTTCTGGATGGGAGCTGGAAGCATGTAGGTAATTGTATGAGTTAGTGGGTTTTCTGTAGAGAGTGGTGTCTAATTTTCCATTGCTGATTTGTATTGTGGTGTCCAGGAAATGGATCTCTCATGTAGAATGGTCCAGGCTGAGGATGATGGTGGGGTGTAGGTTGTTGAAATCTCTGTGGAATGTCTCCAGTGTTTCTTGGCCATGCGTCCATATCATAAAGATGTCATCGATGTAGCGTAAGTAGAGAAAGGGTAAAAGGGGACGGGAGTTGAGGAAATGTTGTTCTAGGTCAGCCATAAAGATATTAGCATACTGTGGGGCCATGCGTGTACCCATGGCTGTGCCGCTGATCTGGAGGTATAAGTTGTTCTCAAACTGGAAATAATTGTGGGTGAGAACAAAGTTACATAGGTCTGCTATCAGGTTGGCAGTGGTGTCCTCTGGGATAGTGTTTCTAATTGCTTGTAATCCGTCTTCATGTGGGATGTTGGTGTATAGAGCTTCTACATCCATGGTGACAAGGATGGTGTTATTGGGGAGGTAATTGATGTTTTGTAGTTTCCTGAGGAAGTCAGTAGTGTCTTGGAGATAGCTGGGGGTGTTGGTAGCATAGGGTTTGACGATCAGCTGATCCGGCACAGTGCGGCAGTCTAGACTGTTTCACGAGGCATAAGGGATCGGTCGGCAAAGGCTTCCCCAGCCGACAGGCCTGTGTCTAGACTGCCGTGCTGTGCCGGATCAGCTGATCATCAGCACAACGCAGCGGCCATGTTTATTTTAATGAAGTGGGGATTAGTTAAATCCCCACTGCTTTGCCTATGCCGGGTAAACTAGTTTACATGGCTCTGTCAACGGAGACATGTAGTCTAGACATACCCTGGCAGTTGCCACGTGCACCGCCATGCCCTGCGTATACCCCACACATGTTGCCTCTGGCCTTAGCTGGCTTTCAGGTCATACAGTAAAGGCTCATGCACTAAGCTCCAGAGATCCCAGGTTCCGTTCCATTTGTTGACCTAACGCAAGAGCAAAAATTGGAGGGGGAAAAGAGTGGTAGGAGGCTTTTATCGGCCTTTAGACCCCATTAGATTCCATATAATTGGGGAGCTGCAGTCAGTGTACTGTGCCCTGCTGTCTCCAGCACAGGTGTTCACCTCCTCAAAAGAAGGTGGGAGGAAACAGGTGAAGATTGCAGTGTCACCTCATCTCCCTGGTTGGCTGGCATGAGGAAGATACACGCTGAGTCTTCTTCCATGGGGGTGAGCTTCCTGTGCGGCACGTACTCTGGCAGGAGGCATTCCAGCTGAGTCAGACAGTGTCCTGACTGCAGAGTGACCCCCTCTGCATTACCCATTTCAGGCCGTGGCTTTAAGCCAGCATTTGAGCCTCTCTGTTTAAATGCTCTTAAGGGGGGGGGAGGCTGTTTTTCTGATAACTCTGCACTGCAGTAATCACTTAGAGAAGGACATGGGGGAAATTCTGTCCTGCGGTGTATCTGCGGCGAGACGTTGTTCTTAAATTAAATGCATTTTGGAACTTGCGTCCCGTTAATTCTGTCCGGGTGGTCTGTGACTCAGCTTTTTCTTCATTCAAGGTGATTCTCTGACGGCCAGGTCGCTTATCACAGCCAAAACAAACATTAACCACGGTGTCATTGCAACTTTACCACTAAAACAAACATTGTCTCCAGCTGCCTGGAGTTCAAGTAGCCCAGAGAAACCCAAGAACAAAGTCACTACTGACAAGCAGACACCTAACACTTATTGATGGTGTTGGCCTGTCAGCATTTGCATGATTTCTATAATATATGCCTGTGTTAGGCACAGGTATTCCAGTCAGACACAAGGGGGGAGGAGATGAAAAATTGGGAGGCTATGTCTATGCTGCAATAACAGACCCATGACACCAAATTTCAGAGTCCCTGTCCATTGTTTCAGGCTGCAGAGGTAAAATTGGCAGTGGAGATGTCCAGGCCTGGACTCTCTAATCCAGTGAAGGCGGTGGGTCTCAGAGCCCCAGCTCCAGGCCCAGCCAATATCTGCACTGCAATATGTAGCCCTGCCTCCAGACCTGGCAAGCTCAAATCAGCTGTCTCAGGCCAGCTGCAGCAGTGCGGTGGGTTTTCTCTTGCCGGATAGATGTACTCGGAGAGTTTAGAAGTAAATCCCCTAGAAGTGAGTTGCTGTTTCTGTGTGAGTGATAGTCCTTCCAGTTGCCCAAGGACAGACATACTATTGTCCACCCAAATGACTCCACTCTTCATTTTCCTTAAAAAGAGCACCAGTAGGAACCCCCCCCCCCCCCCACACACACACACACAGACATTTTGAAAAAAACATGCAGAGCTAGGAGCAGCAGGGATGTGTTGCCACTTTTGGGGAGCTGCCCAAGGTGAGGACTGACCAGATCTGGCACTCAGAAACACCTCCTACACCCTAACCCCTTTCCCCAAGCCTCCCCCCCCCACACACACACTCAAATTTCCTGCCCAAACCTCTCACCTTCTCCCATCTCCACCCTAAATCCATCATCCTCAGCCCAATTTCCTCCTCCCTCACTCTGAACCCCTCATTTCTGGCCCCAACTCAAAGCCCATACCTCAGCCAGAGTCCCTTCCCATACTCCAAACTCTTAATCAACCAGAACTGTTAGCTTTAGCTAAGCAAAACGCAATGTGCGAAAACCCCACATGAATCATGCTGGACCGGAGTACAGGCCTCTTCTTAGATAAAGTTCTAAATTCATCTGTGTTTTCTCCCATATTCTTATTTCCTCAATTTTTCTCCACTTTAATACAATGAACTATGGTCTTGCCATATTCACAAATGGGGTTAGATAGACATCATCTTCTCTTTTAAATGCTAAAAGAAAAGGAAGGACCTCAGAATTACATTTTATCAGCCTCTTCTCTTTTGTGTTTGGGCTCAGCCATTCTGGCAAAGTAATGGAAAGATTTCATAATGTCTCTGAACTTTTGTTGTTGTGGGTGGCTTTTGTTTTTTGTTTTGTTTTTGTTTGTTTGTTTTGATTTGGGTTTTTTTTAAAGTTTTATTTAACTAATCGAGCTGGCTAAAAACTTCACAGTGCATAACTCAGGCATTTTAAGTCAAAATTTCATTCTGTCAAAATTGAAACTTTCTGTGAGAACATGTTGACTTTAACAATTTCATTTAGATGCAGAAAAAAAACATTTTGATAAGGTTGCTCTATTCTGATCATTTTGGAAATGGACCTTTTTGACCATTTTTTTTTTTTTTACATATTTTGTTTCACTGAGATTTGGAATTAAAAAACCCCATCATAAAAAGCTCTTTTGATGGGGTTTTTTAATTCCAAATCTCAGTGAAAACAAATGTCAAAATGCTGGAAATTCCCACAGAACAGAGATTCCAGTTTCAGCTGGCTCTCATAATTTGTTTGTGCCACAATTTGGCCAAGGCCCTGATTTAAAGACATTTAATGATTTTTTCAGAGCGGTTAGTGCACTGCTGCATGTTATGAGTGACAACGAGTCAGTTGTGTAATTATGAAGCCTGAGAGTGAATTTCTGTAGCATGGTTCTCATTTGGTATGGATGTGCATGTTGGCTTAATTGGAGACTTCCTTTATTTTGGGGGATTGCATAAATGCAAATCCTTCCTAACACAATCTTAATTAAGATGAGGGTGTTTTTTCCCCTCTCCCAGACACATGCTGTGTTCATGTAAATTCTGAAGTCTCTTTAAAGAGAACCCCAATCTCCAGACAATAAACCCCCAAATCCATTAGAGTGTGATTGCCCCTAACCACCACCCAAAAAGGGACTGTCGCCACCCTGAATCTTGTGCTTTGAATATTGTTTTGCCTTGTTTGGTTTTTAGCCTTTGGGTTATGGCTCGTTCCCTGAGTCTCTTTACTTCCAGATCACCCGGAGCTGTAGTAGGTCTATCATAACAACGGTGAGGCCCTTCAGGGTGTTCAGTCCTCAAACATGGATCACAGATTTGAGGTAGACCAGTTGTACATTAACTTAGATTCCTCCCCACCACCTATTCCGAATGACTAGTAGTGAATGTGGCGTTTGTCCTCAAATACCACTTGGATGCTATTAAAATCACTAAAAACAAACAAGCAAAAAGAAATGCATGCAAGTCGCCAGCATGGCTCTTCTCAAGTATGACAACTAACTGCAAATGTCAGTGTTGATTGGAACAAGCTTCTCTCCTCCCCCTCCCCCACCACACACACACACTGAAGTGCAATTGGATACTTGATGTGGCAGTGGTGGTGAATGTTTGTTTGTTGTCAAAGCTGTTTAATCAATCCTTACCATGAAATCTGAGGCTTTCCGAGTTAGATAATGATTAGTAACTAAACTATAGGTTTGCAATCTGGGGAAGAAAAGCACGGTGGTGTGTTGAGTTTGTCAGCTGGCTCCTTGAGCAGAGTCCTCTCCTAAATCCTAGCCTTCACCTCTCTCCTGTTCTGGACCAGCTGTCATTTCATCAGCTGGGAAAGTGTCAGCAAGTGTCCTTTTCATGCAGATCCATCCTTCCCCACTACTTTTTCCCTTTAAGTAAGGGAAAAGATTGCTGCAACATCTCTGGGATACTAACCACTTCTTCCTGGCAAATGATCTGCGTGGACTCACATGAATCTTTTATTAATTTTCCCCAGCCTCACTGCTCTTCCATAAAGAGTCCCAAGGAGATCAAGACCTAGGCAGGGGCTGAAGCTTTGCCGTTTCAAGAAATGGTGCCTCTTCCCATCTCTTGAATTCGTCCTAGGTCACTCATGCCAGCCAGAATAGATTACCAGCCATCCAGTCGGTATCCCGGCTCTTCAGGAGCCATGCTGGGGCAATGTATTTCAGCCCACGGCAGTTAACAGCTCTGCACACAGTGCTTTTATCGTCTGTCATTGTTTTCACATATCGTGCCCCATTTTTGTTTCAGTCCTTGACTGCCGCCAGGAACTATGCACATGTTTCAGCACCAGCTTTGCATCGTTTGAAATGAATGTCACATCAGAACATGCCAGCTAGAAGACGTCTCCTAGGCATGGTGCTCTTGATATTGTAGACAGCTTGAAAAATGTCAGTCGAAAGATACTGGATACATCTAGGCAGATGTGCACTGTGCTTTTGTTGGGAGGTAGAAGGAGAGTTTTACAGTCTGCTCTGAACCATAGTTTAGTTCCAAAAATATCTTGCTTAATTAGATTGATATGAGAAATGGTCAGGGGAAAATTCACAAATGCCGCAGGTTCTTCCTACAAATTAATACAAATATGATGATCCTGACCAATTGCTTTATACGGTCTTGTGTAACCTGTCTCCCTTTTGTAAAGAATAGGATGCCTGAGAAAACTCACCTAACATTTACTTTATAAAACACCAGAAAGAAGCGCTAGGCACTGTCTTTAGGAGACTTTCGATTTGTGCTTCGTAACCCTTTGTGGGAGATGTGTTAGTGGTTATTGTGTAAACAAGAGGGTGTTATATTCTCTCCCCTGCACCCACACCCACACAAATCGTTACCAGCTGCCAGGCTGTTTGTTATACCGGGCCAGGGGCTTGCTTGTGCACCTGAGGTCCCAAATCAACTTAATCCTGAGTTGCTGCATTTCATCCATTACATTTGCATTTGACTTAATGATACATGCAGACATTCTGCATCCAGAGCACCCCTTTCTGGGAGACGGCAGACTCACCAGTCATGAAACCTTGTGCCTTTTCCAGCTTCCTAGAAGGGGGAAAAGGTGTGCTCTTGTAACCACCACTAGGTGGATTTGAACCTGGGACTTCTGGAGCAGAGTATAGGCACCTCTACCCTCTGAGCTAAAAGCCAGCTGGCTCCCAGCCCATGTTGTAGAGGTCTCTTCCTCTTAACTATTGCTGTGGTCTAGGTACCACTTGGATTGCTCAGTAACCACACTAGGGCTATGTCTACACTGGCAGGTTCTTGCGCAAGAACAGCCGTTCTTGCGCAAGAATCCACAGAGCATCCACACTGCCCACACTCTCTTGCGGAAGAAGATTTACAGTACAGCGTGGTAAGAGAGGGCTTCTTGCACAAGAGCTACGCTCTTTTTTAACAGGTGTAAGCCCTCTTGTGCAGGGGCTCTTGCGCAAGAGGGCAGTGTGGACGCTCGGCAGGGGTTTCTTGCACAAGATGACTAAAATGGCCATCGGAACTTTCTTGCACAAGAGATCATCCACACTGCCATGGGTGCTCTTGCGCAAAAGCACAGCTCTCACATGGCATTATGGATGTTTTCTTGCACAAGACTTCTTGCACAAGAACCCTTGCGCATGATGTTCTTGCGCAAGAAGCCGCCAGTATAGACATAGCCTAGGTGTGTGGGTTATACTATCAGGACTTAGAACTATGTATTATAGAAACTTAAGTTCAGTAATGGCTGGGAGACATTGTAGTCCAACGTGAGCTTTTGATTATTATGAAGCCTGCCTTTGTTGACATTGTCGGGGTGTGTAAGAGTTAAATAAGGGGGCTGAGTAATTGCTACCCTGGTGATGGGGGTACCGCCTGGGTAGACACTGCTTCTACTGATTTATAAACATACTTTGATTCCTCCTTTCCTGCTTGCTCAGGATAGATAAGCTACAGCTGTACCCAGGATGTAACTTTTCATGAAACTCTGTCACAGGTGAGGAACCTTTCTTGGGTTGGGGGCCACTGACCCCCTGAAAAATCAATCAGGCTGAGGACAGCAGGCGCTGGAATGCCAGAGTAGGCTCCCCAATGCTGGGTGGGAGGAGGCCTGAGGGCAACATCCAGGCAAGCCAAGGACTGCATCTGGTCCCTGGGTCTCAGGTTCCCCACCTCTGATCTATGTATTAACCATGGTAGCCTTTTTACCCCCTTATCCGCTCCCATTTGCTCTGAAGTATACATTCAGGGTCACATCCTTTTCCCCCTTGTAAGCTGCTGATTCAAGGAGTTTTGTGATGTGAAAACTGCTCATATCAACTAAGAAGTAGGAAATGGGGGCAAATATAATGATATTCATCACATGGTTATGATTATGCATCATATGGTTGTTCACGTTACTAAATCAGGGCTTAAAGGGAGATGTAATTGACAAGTGTATTTACATACTGAGATAAAAAGGTGAACCTGTGGTTAATTTGCTGCTCACTCGGATCCTAAGGATGGGGCCCTCCTACTCCATCCACCGCTGGGTAACCTGATCTTTTCTAACAGACATAAATTTTACATAGGAGCCTGTATCTTGTCTCCGTTTCCACAGCCGTCGAGGTGGTAGCTCTCTCCTGCTTTGGCCAGTGTTTGCATTCCTGTACACTGTTCATTGCTGCAGCCAGCTCTGGGTCCAATCCATCTCCCATTGGGAAAAAGGGAGCCATTCCACTGACTCCAGTGGGAGCTGGAACAGGCCACTTGTCAGCTGCTCCCATAGCTCAGCGCCCTCTCTCCTACACTTGGGTAATTGTATGTGTATGATCCCCTGCTTGGGTGATCTCTGGTTGTTCCAAATTGTTACCCTTGCCAAGATCGCAATCAATCACTTCTTCCCATCTGGGGTCCTCTCTGTGAGATCTCCCTTGGGCGTGTTGTATGTTAGTGGTGCAAAACGGGCCTGACCGATCATTCGCCATATGCCTTGGGAGTGTGATGTTCAGGGTCACTCACTGCATTTTGGCCGATCGTCGCACTTGCCTGCCTACAACATGACCCAGAGCCAGGGGAGCTGACACGTGGACGAGGCGTGTGTGGGGTCCACCTCTTCACGCCCCAAAGGAGCGGAGCCTCAAATGGAAGGGGTGGGGCCTAGGCAGCCAGACTTCAGTGTCACCTGAACTGCAGCGCACCCCTCTGAGCCCTCAGAGCCACACGGAGTGAGCTGTGCCGTGCTCCGGCGACAATTCAAAAGGACCCTGGGCCCCCTTAAATTGCTAAACCCTGGGACAACTGCTCCCTTTCTCCCCCTGCCACCCCTCCCCTGGTTGGTGAGTCTGCCCAGAACACTACATGTGGTAGCATTGCAGACTACTAGAGTTAAACCATGATTCACTTCTCTTTTCCTCTGGGCACAGACTCTGCCATTTTTTAATAACACAGATGGTTTCAGTGGCGCCTCTATGCTTCCCCTCCCCATATCTCCTGCCTAGCCTGTATTAACCCTTCCTTTTTAAGTGATGGTTTTGTCACTTAGTCTCATTAAAACTTCTCTTCATTGAACTCTAGGAGCTGCTTATCAGGCCACAAGGCTAATCTATCATTTGTGATTTTAATTTGTGTCCCGGTCCCCTGCTGCCTCCTACAATGTGGTGTCATTAGATAAAGGCATCCCTCTCAAGGTCATTTATGCACAGTACAAGGTAAACAATCCTAGCTCTCATTAACTATGGGGGTACCCTCCTGGTTACATGTCTTTCCAGTGGACTGTTTGATTTTATTGACAGCTTCTGGTTCCTTTCCCTAAGCCACTTTGTAATGCATTTCAGTCACCTCCTGCCCGACATACCCAGCTTTATGACTTTATAAATCAATCTCCTGTGATGTACAGCAGAAAATGCTTTTCTGAAATCCTCAGCCCTTATCTGCACTGTTTTCCTGCTTGCCTTGCATTTCAGCCCAGTAGCCCTAGGATACAAAGGCACTGATTTGTCCTTCACTAAATTACGCATCTGTAAATCTTCAAGAACCATGTTCTGTTAGAGGCTTAATGGCTCACAGGATTGGTAATGGGTTACAGAGCCTTCTGCCTTCTGGCCACTGCTTTGAGTCCAGCTGTCTGTGTTCAGTGGCATATGTGAAATTAATTGGTAGGCTGTCTAGTTCCAAGTGAAAAAGTTCCACCTTCAAAAGGCTGCCCCATCACACTTGGTACCAACTGGTATCTCCTCTGGCAGCCTCGACAGAAAAGTCAAGCACTGAGAGGGCATGGATCACAAAGCAACTTTTTTACCACTGTGTGTCTGCCTCAGTTCTTCTAATGGCACCTGGCACCGGGGTATGTGAGCACCACTGAAGAGTGGTGTGTAGAACTCCAGACTGTGTAGAGGCACGTTTGCAGAGCAGCAGCTAAAAGTGTGCAATGTAGTTGTATCACTTCTGTGCACCATCTGAAGCTGTCTCACCAGCATTCCGTTCACCTGAGAAGACAGACAATCTTGCTTCTGGTTGAGATTTCCACCTGTCTGTCCAGATGTACACATACTACTTCTTTTGGCGCCTCTGTGAACTCCAAGTGGGGCTTGTTCTGATTACACAGCTAGCCTCCACGCGGTCCCTTTCCTGTCTGAGTGCCCCTCCTCAGGTCTTAGGCATTGTGCCATTACTTGATCAGTCGCAGAATTCTGCAGTTCTCCCACACTCAGAGCAGGCCCTGGATTACAGTATGCTGTGTACTGACCTACATGCGTAGCAGGTCTGACTGTGTTTGGGCACTTACAGTTCTTCTCATTGGGTGTCTCTGACCACTGGTGTACAAAGAGCATTCTTAAGACACACAATACTTTGGGCTTGCCATGGGAACAAAATATTTAGAGAGGGAGGATTTTAAAACCATCTACTCACATGTTTGTTACCTCACAACTTGCCATCCCCATTCTCTGAAGGCACCGAGGTGGGTCTAACTTCTTCAAACAGTCTGGATGTCTGTTACAGTCTGATTTTCCCATGCTACTATCCCTAAGAGAGAGAGAGAACCCTTTTAAAAATCATGTTTATAGTTCTTTTGATCTCCTTCATTCTGGGGCTTTTTTCCTGGCGGTATCTCTTAAAAACCCTCATGTGTTTAGGGACAAGTAGCTTATCTGGAGCCTTACCTTTCTGCTTCTTAGCTCTTCAAATCCTTATTAAAATAAATCAGCATATTCATACTGTAAACATTCCAGTAATCACATCAACAGTATTTACAAATCATTAGAGAGCTCCACTATATCCATTACAGGCTAAATGAAAGCAATCATGCCACCAGGACAAAAAAGTTTTAACCAAATACTACTTTTTAAATTTCATTTTATTCATGTATTTATTTTGCAGGCTGCTGGATGGAAGGTACCCAAAACACATCTATCTTAGCAGATGATAGAGCAATTTGTCTCACCCTAACAGGGGTATTTGCTGCAAAACTGGAAAAATTTTCCCTGGGGTATGTTCAGGAGAGCACAGGATTTTCACTATATTGTTAGCAGAAAGCCATGCTTGCAAATTGTCAGGAACATTCATTATTATTGCTGTCATCATTCTGTTTGTTTGACAGCAGAGCCTGGAACCTCTAGCGAGGACCAAAGTTCCCATGTGGTAGGTGCTGTACTTGCACACAGGGAGAATCCATTCGGCTACGCCTACACTGCAACACTATTTCAGGATTCCAGAGTATCCCGAAATAGCTATCCTGCGTCCTTACCGCAAGCCCGTTATTTTAGGATCACTATTCCGACGTCTCTGTGAATCTCATTCTATGAGGAGTCAGGGACATTTCAGAATAGCGCTTTATTTCAAAATGACAAAATAAGCTATTGTGAAATAGCATTGAAATAAGACACACAATTTGAGCTATGCAAATTGTGTATCTCATTTCGAGCTACAGTGCTGTGTAGATGCACCCTCCCTGTGCCAAAGAGGCAGTCTAAATAGAAAAAATAGAA
Source organism: Pelodiscus sinensis (assembly GCF_049634645.1). Lineage (NCBI taxonomy): Eukaryota > Metazoa > Chordata > Testudines > Trionychidae > Pelodiscus > Pelodiscus sinensis. The sequence goes on along the minus strand of NC_134714.1, from coordinate 12,419,267 downwards.
AGTAGGGAAAGAAAATATTACAATCCCCATTTTACAGGTGGGGAACTAAGGCACCAAAAGACTGGGTGACTTGCATGCAAGAAGGCTGGCTGTAAGAGCGGTGGAGATCTCCAGACTCCCAGCCTAATTCCATAGACTTATCCTTTATTGTCTTAAAAAAAGCTGCTATTTAAAAAAAATCTGCTCCATTTGTGTTGCCTGATGGTCCCTGGAGTCATTTCCAAACTTGGCTCTTGGAAACCAGTCGTGGGCATATTGGCGTTTTCCTTGTGTAGCTGGGACCATACTAGCAAGGAATCATTCCCTTCCCTGAGGGAGCAAATGATCCATGGCCATTTATTGTTTGTCCTGGAGACGTGTAATCTTTCACTTCAGGTGGATGTATTCCCAGTTGTAGGGAAGCTCTATCTGTGGGTAGCCTCACTCTGTACCAGCTTTGTCCTGTCCTTTCCAGTATATCAAACAAAGACTTTGGATGTGATTCTGTATTTATTGGCACCAGTTTTACCCCACAGTAACTTCACTGACTTGGCTGGAATAACTCCTAATTTCTAGTAGTATAACTTCAGGTCAGAATCAGAGGTGTCTAAAGGCAAAGCATCCCTTTTCACAAACAACATGAATCCTTCTCTGCTCTCTGTAAGCAGCATGCTCTTCCAAGCTCTGTGGAGACCATATATTTTTACCCCTTTCTGTGACTTCCCTTTTGTGTGCTGCACTCTGTTCTCTTTGTTTAGGCTGTTGCAACACCAAAAGAAAAGAAAATAGTTTTGTTCAGAGCATGCTCCATTTTCAGGGAGAACAAAGATAAATGCAGTTTCATTCAGAGGCAACACACTGCAGTCCCCTGTGCCCAACGCTGGCAGCAGAAAAGGCTGAGTTAACCACCTATCATCAAAAAACACTCCAATCTTTATTTTTTATTTTTTTTTAAAAACCCAATACATCTGTTTCTTTGGTTTCTGAAGCAGGAATGAGCAGCCAGAAGCGCTATTGAAACTAATTCTGATTTGCCTCTGGCTCTCAATCCCCTCTTCTGTATCCATGGAAATAAAGGTAGGATGAGGGGAAATGGGGGCAGAGGCTTAACAGAATGAGTTCTAAAATATTTATCTTGAACAATCCTCCACCCCTTTACAAAGTCGGGGTAGGAGAAGAATTTCCATGCAGAGAATCTAACCTGGAGTGGTAGCTCCTGAATAGAATTGATGCTCTCGTTGCTATGTCTAGACTGCCAAGAAGAGTCGGAAAAAGATACGCAAATTGAGAACTGCAACTTGCACATCTTTTTCTGCTTTTTTTCCGAAAGAGGCTTTTCCGAAATTTGGCCCTACAGGTATGTCTAGACTACAGAGCTTTTCCAGGATGCCAAACTGGAAAAGCTCAGCTGCGTCCAAGGAACGCGTTCGCTTTTCCAAAAAAAAGTTGGAAAAGCAGATGCGTTTTGTCAGCATCGCTGTAAACCTTGTTTTACGAGGAAGAAGGGATCTTCTGAAAGAGGGTTTCTTTCTGACATTTGACCCCATGTAGATGGACCAAATGTCGGAAAAGCCTCTTTGGGATGAAAAGCGGAAAAACATACACAAATTGCAGTTTGCAATTTGCGCATTTTTTTCCGACTTTTCTTTGTAGTGTAGACACAGCCTGAACGGGGCCAAATTTCAGAAACAGCTCCTCTTTTGGAACATCCCTTATTCCTCCTACTGAGAGGAATACAGGAGTGCTGAAAGTACACGTCCACTTTTTTGGAAACTGTTCCGAAAAAGCGGGTGCATTCCTTGGACGCGGCAGAGCTTTTCCGGGATACCTAGACATACTCCAGAGCAGATATACTTGCAATAGCAGACAAGAAAGCCGCACAGCTCCCAGGGACAGGGACACTAGGGCTTCTAATTTCCAAGCCAGTATTGGAGCTGCACTCTGAAAGTCCGTTCCAGGACCTCACGGTTCCCATGGCAGCGAGCCTGGAAGCCTTGCTGTGGCAAGTCTCTGCTCCTCAGCCACAGACCCAGGAAGTGCTAGAGTCTATAGCAGCCTTCCCGGAACCCAGGCAGTCTCCCATGGATGCCCTGCCTTGGATGAACTGCATGCCCATCACACCCAGATATTTCATGGAGTATCCAGGGAGAGGGAGGCTGTGGTTTGAACGAGGGACTCAGAACCAGGAATTCCTGAGCCTTCCTCACAGCTTTGATACCAATCTCCTCGAAGTCACCTTATCTCGAAGTCACCTTATCTTCTTATCACCTTATCACCTTATCTTCTCGAAGTCACCTTATCTTCTTATCACCTTATCACCTTATCTTCTCGAAGTCACCTTATCTTATTTGATCTGAGGAAGTGGGTCTGGCCCACGAAAGCTCATCATCTAATAAACCATCTCGTTAGTCTTTAAAGTGCTACATTGTCCTGCATTTTGCTTCACCTTATCTCTCTGCCTCACTTTCCTCATTCTCAAGATGGAGCGTATTGAACTTTCTTCCCTGCAGTGCCTCAGAGGGTTGTATGTGCTAGAAAAGGTTGAAGAGAGTAAGCCCTGTGTGACTGCTGAGTACTATTCCCTATGGCAAGTGGATCTCTCTTACAACTGACCAGATTGTTTTGTTTATACTTGTTAAGGCATTTAAGCCAGAGCCCTGAGTAGGCATAGGCCTTTCCCACCCAGCTATCTGGTTTAGAACATAAGAACAGCCATATTGGGTCAGACCAAATGTCCATCTAGCCCAGTATCCTGTCTGCCGACAGTAGCCAATAGCAGATGCCCCAGTGGAAGGGAACACAACAGGTAATCCTCACGTGATTCTTCCCCTGTCTCTCACTTCCAGAGAAACAGAGGAACACAATTCCTACCCATCCTGGCTAATAGCCATTGATATACCTAACCTCCATGAATCTATCTAGCTCTTTTTTGAACCCTGTTAAAGTTCTAGCCTTCACCACATCCTCTGGCAAGGAGTTCCACAGGTTGACTGTGTGCTGAGTGAAGAAAAATTTCCTTTTGTTTGTTTTAAACCTGCTGCCTATTAATTTCATTTGGTGACCCCTAGTTCTTATATTGTGGAAATAAGTAAATAACTTTTCCTTATTCACTTTTTCCACATCAGTCATGATTTTATAGACCTCTATCATATCTCCACCTCTTTGTATTTACTAGGTTACTGGACCATATTCAGAGCTCAGACAGAGGAACTTAATTAGGCCCTGTCCTCATTTGGAGTAAATTGGCATAGTTCCATTGACTTCAGTGAAGCTTCACAGATTTACGTCAGATGAGCTTGCCTTGGGTAGAGTGACTCCTGTTTCACACTGATGTAATTGAGATCAAAGTCAGGCCCACTGTTTTTCCATCTAACTTCGGGGTATTGTTCATTATCCTGCTGTAAGAGATCATCTTATCATATGGCTTGGTTTGAGTGCAGCACCAAGATAAATTAATCACTGCAACAGGCAGAAAGTGTGTATGTTTTGTGGGGAGGGAGGGGCGTTAATAAAAAATAATTCTGTCCTCCAAACTAATTCATTAAAGGGCTTTTCAAACTCTGGAAAGTGCTGCTTGTCCATTTGGGAACTAGCACATATTAATAGTAACAAAGTCATTTAAATGGAGAGGAATTTCTCCCTGCAGTATAGTCTCTGAACAAGACACTAAAAGGTCAGATTCTTGCCAACATGCAAGTCCTGGAGATTCTGGTCCTGCCAGCAACAGTAAGACCCAATGTAACAATAAAATGGGGATAGAAACATCCTAAAAGTCATCAGTATTAACCTGCAGCAGAACGTCCTGCTTTTCTGAGTTAGCAGAAGCAAAACACAGTCCTTTTTTAAACATTTTTAACAAAGTTATTTCTTTGGCGCTGGTGAGAAATGACACCTCCAGCTGTCTGTCGGCACTGCTTGATTCATGCTAAATCAGAGATTTGCATTAATTATTCAGCTTCTGGGAAATCTGCAGAGTCATTTCTGACACTTCAAACACGCGAAGTAATCGTCACATTTGCTATCCAGCCAATTGGACGTCAAAAGTAAGCCATGCAGGGCTGAGTCCCGCCTCTCCCTATGCCAAGGCTTTGGGACAGCAAGGAGCTCTGTCCCCTCACATGCATTGGAGCAGGAGCCTGGGGCAAGCTGTATTCCAGGCATTACCTGCAGTGCTAACCTCCCTGGAGGGCCATGTGAGGAGCAGGGTGATTCTTCTCAGTTGCACCAGGATGGTTGCGCTGTGCGGAGCACTAGCTACACTTACCATACGTATGCAATAAGAGGTGTTCTCCCAAGCACTAATACCTCCATGCACCACACTTCCCTGAGTTTCTACCCCTCTCCAGCTCCTCAGAATCACAATTGAGTCCAATGTTTACTTCATTCTGAGTGGACCAGGAAAGATTAGTGTCATTTACTGCTGTATACGGTAAGGAGCAGAAATGCATAGTGCCATGATCTACGTATCACTTCACAACAGACTGCAAGAGCATGTGGTCTAATGCAACAGATCTTAAGACTCCTTCAGTCAATGTGTCTAGAGCACAGGCTCTCAACCTGGAAGGGATACACAGACCTAGAGGGTCATACCTATCTTCTCTTTCTAGGGAGCATGATGGCAGGAGGGTCCTGGAACCCTTTCTTCTAGCACCATAGTTTGGGAAAGCATGAGAACCATTGAGCCAGAGCAAGGCAAATAGTTCAAGCTAAATCATTTTTCCAATGGTGTTTCTCCTCGTTTCCCATTCCTGACTGTCCACAATGAGATCATGGTTTTCTCAAATATATTTATAAACTCCAAAGGAACTAAAAATGTTTATAAATTAATTCTTGGTCTTTAGCTTGGCTGCAAGGAATTTGGAATACGGACATTGGCCTGTAATAGTTTTTAGTCTCTTGGTTGCATGACTATTTCTTAAAATCAAAGATTTATATCATGCAATTACATGGTTTAAGGAATTCAAAACTCTTTTTCCAGGAATATTTTGCAGTATTTGTTTAGGATTGGCAGTTTCAGCAAACCACCCATATGCTGGGATATTTTCAGAAACAGGTGGAGCAAATTTGTTAAAAATTCCAGCATACTTTTTAGAATCGTCTGGCTGTGATTTTTTTCCACTGCTATGCTTGCTGAAATGCTAGATTCATATCTTCATAGCTTTGTTGAATTTCACTGTTTTGTTCTTTCAGAAATAAGTTAGTCTTCTTACAACACAAATGTGACTTGCCATTTACCAAACCTGTATTTTGTAGATTTATACTCCATCTGTGATAAAATTTCTTTTCAGAGTCAAACAGTTTTCAGTATGCAAATTTTAAAAAGTGAGATTTGGATTACATTTGAAAGCCCTCCATGGTACAATCAGCTCCTGAAAAACAAACAAAGGATATGTCTATACTACAGCGATATTTCAAAATATCTAATTTTGAAATAGTTATTTCAAAATATCTTATTTCAAAATAACGCGTCTATACACAAAATGCATTTCGAAATAGCTTTTTGCTATTTTGAAATAGCACGTCCACACTGATTGGACTCTGAATCACATTTAAGGCCAGCCAGAACTGGTTCTGGCAAGGCATCAGGTCAGAAGTTACCTTGTGGCCAGGGCGGCCAGCAGGGTACCCTGGGAAAGGCTGGAGGCCCCCTATTTCGAAATAAGTGTCTACACAGCGCTTATTTCAAAATAGCAATTTCGAAATTGGCGCTATTCCTCGGGGAATGAGGTTTACCAATTTCGAAATAAGCCCTCCACTATTTCGAATTAATTTCAAAATAGCAGTTGGATTGTGGCAGTTGGCTTCGAAATAATGGCTGTTATTTTGAAATAACTTTGCTGTGTAGACATACTCAAACTGACTGTACCTAGGGAATTCTCAAGGATAATGAGATGGATTCATTATATTTTCCATCTGCCACTTTGCTCCATTTATGCACAATGATCAAGTCTGTTTTCTCCCTTCTCCTATATGACCTGTTATAATCCCATATTTTGTTCATTCACTTGCCTTCCTCAATTAGTGCAGCTCCTTCTGTATTCATATACCAATCACGAGTGAAGCTTACAAGGCTGAATATACCATAATGTGATAAAACTATTCCCTAGTTCAATGTAAATACTTGTTGCTTTTTAATTGGTTAACAAAATCAAAATTCAATTTAAATTAGTGTTTTATTGATTTTGTACCTTTATGCTCAACAGAACAGTGTACTGAGTAGAATTCTTCCTTCTGAGGTGGTAAAACGTTCTCAGACATTGCTGCATTGACATTTTCCTGGGGTGAAGGATATTTGCTTCTTCTTGTACTCCAGTTATAAAAGCATTTGGGAGGATATGAATTGTTACTAGGGGTCAGACCAAGTTCAGCCCACTTCCTCTGACAGTGGGAGACTATCCGCTGCTTCAGAGGAAGGTGCTAGAAAACCCCTGGTGCACAAAATGGAAATGACCTGCCCATAAAGGAAGTTTCTTCCTAACCCCCATTGGTTATTGGTTTTATTATGCTCTGGAGAATGAGAATTTATGACATCTAAAAATGTCTTTTACTCTATTTAGTGTCACTGGATTTTTTTTAATAGTCCTGAGGACGTTTTGTGCCAAGTAGTGTCAGATTCATTAGGCATTGTGCAAAGAACGTTTTCTTAGATCACTTTTAAATGTATTGCCTTTTAATTTAATTGAGTAGTGTAACGGGGTTGCTCTCACCTCAAACGAGTATCCCCCGGCCAAGTGTGTGTGCCTGTTCTCTCTTTGTTGATGGTGGCTCTTTGGTGACTCAGTCCTCTGGCTGAGTCATACAGTCTGTATGCCAAACAAAACAAACCACTCTAGCCTCTGTCTTGTTTGTCGTGAGCTCTCCACAGTGCTGCTCTTCCCACCAACCACCCAGTCTTCACTCCTTGAGCATCATACAGCAACTAACTGCTGCTCTGCTCTGCAGCATCTTTTATATGGCCTTCCTGGCCCCTTATTGGTTGCTTCCCTTGCAGCCACTCTAGCCTGCTTGGAGGACTTCTCTACTGCCTTAGGGCCTATTCCATCCTGTCACAAGCAGTCTCTTGTTTTTCTGTATGGGAGAAACTAAACTGGAGCATCTGATCTACTTTCCCTAAATCATTCAGTCCTCTTTTTCCTTTCCTCCCCAAACTAAACAGGTCTAGGAAAGTCTTCTCATGCCTTTAATCATTGTTATTACCTGACACTAAACCGCCTGTTTCTGCTGTAGATTCTTTACTTGTTTTTACTTCCCCAGTGCTGCAGATACAAATGTTTTTAGCCTGAACACTCCTCAGCCACTCACTGGTGCTGTTAAGTTCACTTATGTTCCAGACACACAGGTCACTTCATTCTGAACTTAAATGGACAGCTTATTGATGTACAGTAGCCACTGTCAAAACGTTGAATACCCAGTTAGCATTGCTGCAGTTGAAGGTTTCCTCAGCTATATTACCTAAAATATAAGGTTATCACATGTCCTATTTTTTTGGTCCTCTGATCTCCATCTCGGCAGATTCTTGAAACATGAACAAATATCCATGCGTTTTCCTTGCTTGTTTTTTCCAGCTTTGATTCTAGCAGAACTGCAATTTACACTGTGCCCTAAGAGTGGCATGCATGTGTTCTGGGTTGTCTCCCTTTTTTCTGCACTGTTGCTGGCAGTGGCACTGTCTTAGCAGACCGTGGCAGCTACTAGCTGGGCATCAATGCTCCCTCTAATTTTCTTTCCATCCATGTGCACAATAATTCTTTTTATGTGCATCACCAGCTGAAACAAAAAACCTAGCTGTGGGCACTCTGTTAATCAGCTGGGTGGTGTTGGAATCTCTTCTGAGTGGCTGCACAAGAGCACAGCTTAGAGGGAACACTGCTGGGCACCCAGCTCTGAAGGCAGCACCGCTGCCAGCAGCGGTGCAGAAAAAAAGGTGACATTGGCATTGACGAGTCTCTGAAAAGGATCCTGCTTGTACAATACAGCTTCAGACACACATATTGTAAAGACTTTCATGGCTACCCAATGAACACATCAGCCACTGCTAAGAGAGACGCATGGGCACTACAGGAAAAAGTGCAGTAGGAAAGGACTGACTGCATGCAAAAAGGTACATTTACATTTATTTTTTGGCCATTATGCTAGTTATTTATAAATGTTAAATATTCTAAGTGGAAACTTTGTACTCCCTCCTCCTGCTTTTCCTCAAACTCGCCTCCTTCCACCTTCCTCCCCAGCAATATCCTCTGTTTGGGTACTTGTAACCCCATACAAATGTCAGTGACTCTAGGATGCTTCTTTGTGTATTGTTACTGCCTTTGGCCTGATCAGTTAGCCAAGATGTAGGGTCCTGAGGATTGTTTCCATTAGGAGGACAATAGAAGACGGTCTTTTTTTCTCTTTTGGTGCAATCCTGTTTATTTACAAAGAGTGTACAAGGTCCCATGTCCCTGAGGACAGTAGGATTCAAACAGGAGGCAATTGCTCTGCTCACAATCACAATCAAAATTCCAATTCTCTCTCTCTCTCTCTCTCTCTCTCTCTCTCACACACACACACACACACACACACACACACACACACACACACAATTCCAATTCTCTCTCTCTCTCTCTCTCTCTCTCTCTCTCTCTCTCACACACACACACACACACACACACACACACACACACACACACACACACACACAATTCCAATTCTCTCTCTGTCTCTCTCTCTTTCTCTCTCTCACACACACACCCTCTCACCCTCCACTGGACTTCCATGCCATCTCTGTGGTGGTAGTGACTCCTGTTTCAAACCTCATCTTCCTACAAAAAGGAGCCAAACTGTTTCTTGCCTTTATTCTGAGTGAAGGATAGATGAGTCACACCCGTCAACTTCCAGAGGGGCATGCACTCAGCCTACATCAGCACACTATAACGAACCTTACCTGGGAAAAGGTAACAGAAGTAGTACAGCATTCCTCACTTATTACGGTCATCCTGGCCGTAGCCAGCAGTTATGGACAGAGAACCTAACTGAACATATTTTCAGGGAGAGATTCTGCTACCCTTACTCAAGATTAGTAACAGCTGCTTCTCTAGTTGTCCTGTTGATTTCAATGCTATCTATCTCTGGTCCATATATGGCCCCCGTTGTAGCAGGCTGTGTCTACACTGGCACCCTTTTCTGTAAAAGGGATGCTAATGAGACACTTCGGAATTGCAAATTCTGCGAGGGATTTAAATATCCCCCACAGCTTTTGCATGAACATGGCTGCCGCTTTTTTCCGGCTCAGGGTTTTGCCGGAGAAAAGCGCCAATCTAGACGGGATCTTGCAGGAAATAAGCCCTTTTACGGAAGATCCCTTATTCCTACTTGAAAGGGCTTATTTTCCGCAAGATCCCGTCTAGACTGGCGCTTTTCTCTGGCAAAACCCCGAGCCGGAAAAAAGCGGCAGCCATGTTCATGCAAATGCCGCGGGGGATATTTAAATCCCCCGCAGAATTTGCAATTCTGAAGTGTCTCATTAGCATCCCTTTTACGGAAGAGGGTGCCAGTGTAGACACAGCTGCAGTGTCTGTGTGCCTCAGTCTTTACATTGCTGATCACAAAAGATCTGTGGAAGTAGAGCTGGGCTGCTGGAGAGTGGCAGCTGCTAGCTGGATGCCCAGCTCTGAATGCTGCATTTCCCTGTTTCACAGATGGGAAACTGAGGCACTTGTCCCAGGTCACAAGTCTGTGGTTGGGTAGGGAATTGAACCTAGTCTTCCATATTGTAGCCTAGTGCCCTAACCATTGGACCTTCCTTCCTCTGTGGGTTTAATAGGATGCCTAATTACTAGTGTTTACTATATTCTCATGCAGCTCTGAATTCCCTAATGACTATTGCTTTGTTCTCTATACTTTACATGGTTTTGCTGATGTAATCCTAACCCTTTTGCCTTCAGAAAGAAAATAAAATATTTTTCTCCTCTAATCAGCTTAAGGGGTACCAGATTTGAAAGTCTTTTTTTGTCACTGTATTACAGAGGGGGCAGTAATGCTCCCTTTTATTCAAATACCTAAGATTAGATCAGTTTTCCCTTCCTCTCCTCCTAAATGGGAGATCGCTGGTTACCTCTCTCCGTGATGAAGGTCTCTGTACTTCTACAAATTCTACTGCCTCCCCTAGTATCTCTTTGTTCTCTTTTCTCTCCTTCCTCGTTTCAGTTTAAATTTAGTGCCAGATTTAGCTTGCACATACACATGCAAAATGAAACTTCAGTTCTGGGCCAGGGAAGCCCTTAAGGGTTCATGTCATTGGTGTGGAAATTCAGTATGTGTTTTTGCTGAATCAATATTGGAATTTCTTTTTTGCTTTGCTCATGCTCTTTTCTGGGCACAGGCTCTTCCCTGCCCTCCATACTTCGTGCCAGGGGCTCCCTGGAATGGATACCTCCCAGGTTATAGGGACAGAATATTGCTGCTGGAAGGATATGCCCTTGCATTTTTTTTTCATAGCTCTTCTCCCAGGTACCATTTCAGAAAGTAATACAAGTGTCCTTGCTTGTTTTCACCAGGATATACAATTCTGACCATTTTACAGTCTCGGGCAGATCATTTCCTCAGCTAATCTTTCTGATTCCCTTGGGATCCATAACATCATCTAAGGATTAACCCAGGTATCTTCACTGTCTGTAGCATCTTTCATCTAAGGATGTGAAGAGGCAGATAATCCACGAATCGTGTAGTCAATAAAAAATTTATCGACTACACGATTAGTCAATAGGGGAAGGCTGCTGTGGCTCTGAGTTTAAATGTAGCAAGAGCCGGGGGTGCAGGCACCGTGGCTCCTATTACATTTAAACTGCAGAGGCGCAGCAGGAGTAGGCCCCGGATCTGGCGCGAGCCAGGACTGAGCCGGGCTTGCTCAGTTTCAGCTCATGCCAGGCCCAGCAGTCCCTGTTCACAGGGAGTCCCAGCGGGGAGCTGGGAAGCCCCACGGACAGGATCTGCTGCCGAGCTTTAGTTTCTTAGTAGTTTTGGCTGTGCAGTCTTAGGGTACGTCTAGACTACATGCCTCTGTTGCCAGAGGCATGTAGATTAGGCTACCAGACATAGGAAGATGAAGCGGCGATTTAAATAATTGCCGCTTCATTTAAATTTACATGGCTGCCGCGCTGAGCCGACAAACAGCTGATCAGTCTGGACGCGCGGGTGTCGACATCAAAGGTATTTGTGCCTCCTGGAATGCCTTCCCCTGCCTTACATACCAGCCACCCATGGGAAAACACATTTGGTGAAACATTGCTTGGTTGCTAGGTGTTACAGAGCAATCGGGGGTGGGGAAGAAACGATTCAAATACAGAGACTTGCTTCCCTGGGATTCAGTTTGGAAAGTTACTGTATAAGGGGGTAGTACAGAGAAGTCCAACATCCCTGAAAATAACCTGATCGCGTCTCACTAAACATTCCCTGTTCTGTTAGGGTATCTGTTTCAAGTTTTAATCCTTCCCTAGACATGGATACCACTGGATACTCCATGCCTGGCTTAATGCATGTCCTTCCAGCTCTGTTCTGGTTACACAACAGCAGGAACAGGAAAGCCACTCATTTCAGTTCAAAAGCCCATACTCAGTTTCCATTGCTTCTCCTGATCTCCTGCCAGCTCACTTCCTGATTCCCAAGCATTCCGCGGGACTCTTTAGAACTCACTGTCTATGGTTGTAACCCTTGCAGGCAAGACAGTTAGGGCTAGGTCCTACCGAGTTAACTACCAAGAGACTTTATTTAACTGAATGTCCAAAATGTCCAGAAAAGGATATTTTCCCACTGTCCCTTCATCACAGCATGAACACTCATGCTTGTTCCTTCCCTTTGTGAGTCATAGAGAATTTTCTGTTTCCAAACATCTCATTCCCAAAGAAGCCAATGACTGGGCTATGACACAAGGAATTTTACTGCTATCTAAATTCAATTTAATATGAGTATTGTGTTGCCATTTGCCTGAAATAGCTGAAACTACTCTAGCAATTTTGGCAATTTATTTACCTAGGTACCTATATGGCCTCCAACCTCCCTGTGATGTAGGAGAATATTCTTAGCCCGGGTTATGAACATGGCAAGAACTTGACATAGAAAGACTAAGGCTGAGTTTTTCAAAGATGATGGATACCTCAGTCCCTTTGAATTTCTTTAGGAGGTTAGTATCTATTTGAGGGTGCTGGCCCTTGTGACTTGCCCAAGGTAACAGGGCGGGAAAGTGAAGCCTGATCTCCTGAGTCCCAGCCCAAAGCCTTAACCACCAGCCCATCAGTCTACTTTCTCTACCCTTCCCTGTGCACTTTGTACTTGTGCACTGCTTAATTAGATCCCCTTACGGCTCTGTGGTCCTGCCTTGAGGGCGGGGGGCTGGACTCGATGACCTCTTGAGGTCCCTTCCAGTCCTATTATTCTATGATTCTATGATTCTATGATTATAGTCAAACTATCCTAACTCTTTGCATGAGAATATAAACTAGCACTAGGAGCTTTAAAACTTGGGCTTCATCTAACAGAAGTGTAAGGAGGTGTAGTAGGAGAGGCAACTTCTGCTGCTTGCTCCATCCCTTGAGGCCGGACTAGACACCTGCTGCGCACACATGGTGGGGAGAGAGCTAACACCTTCACCCACAGAGCTCTGTCTGGTTGGCTAGAAGACTGGGAAGAAATCCCACCCATGACTTCCTGGCCTCCCATTGGAAGAGGGGCATGCCATTCAGGAGAGGGAGTTCAAACCAACTTGGAGAAAGGCGATTTGGTCAGGCTACCTAGTTGGCTTTGGTGCAGTTGGGTGGGAGATGAGCACTTGCTGGTGGAAGGAGCAGGCCCAAACACAGCCTAGACCCAGGGCTGGGAGATGAGGCCGGGCACAGTGCTTCAAGAGTGGTCCAGACCTGCAGAGGAAGGTCTGGCCAGCATGGTGACCACAGGGACAGACACCTGGCAATGCAACAGAGACCAGAACTCACCACTCTGAGCTCACACTCCTCCTGAGTGTATGTGGCCACCGCAAAAGGCACCAACGGCCTTGTCTGGGGACTCAGAAGCTGGGGTGAGAGGGCCATTTGGACAGTTTGTTGGTTCTTTTAGGAACCCTTTAAATATTGGGGGCTCAGGCTACTGTGTTATTGATGGGGCTAGGTTTGGGATGTCCCCAGTGGTTCCTTACTGACTCCTTTTGTTGATTGTGGCTGTGTTCCAGAGTACTGAGGGGCATATCAAGTCACCGGCTTTCTGTCCAAGCACAGCAGTTACTCTTGGGGCCATTTCTGCCTTTCCAAAAATTGTGGAAGAAAATCTGAGGCTGGGGGATGTATTGGGAGGCAAGTCAGTTTCTCCACCCTGACTCCCCAAAGCATGTGGGTTGGAATTTGGGTGTTCCCTTCCACCTCGTGGCTCTGTGAATGGAAAATGATGATAGTGGTTCTGCACTAGGCCAGCTCAGCTGCTAACCCAGAAGGAGGATGACTTGGGACCATGTGGGAGTGATGCACTTGGTAGCAGTCATCACCACTGCACCAAAAACTCCCTTTAACAACTGCTGCCAAATGTGGATTTTGTCTAGGATCCTGGTGTGTCATCGGAGCTTGCTAGCAGTGTGTTCTACCAGGCATGGGTAGGTATGCTGGGGGAACGAAGCGGTTCCTTAACTCTCTTCCTTTCTCCACCTCTACCCCTTCCCAGTGCAGCACTTAGCCCTGCTCAAGTGGGAAGAGGAGTTTGACCAGGCAATCCCAGGACTTCTTTAAAAGTTTTCATGAGTTCAGACAGCTGTGAGGAAGATGAATATAAAACCCTGATGTGTCATTATTAGCACAAATCACTATAGTGGCTAGAAGTCTCTGTGGTCCTGCTGTGCTAGAGGCCATACAAATACATAATAAGAGGCAGCTGATGTCCCAGCGTATTTGAGTTAAATAGACTAGAGACAGTCAAGGGGAGGGTACTGAGGGGCTAAATGATGCCCAAGGTCACACAGGAAGCTTGTGGCAGAACAGGGCATTATCAGTGAGGTCTCCTTAGCCATCCTTCCTCTTGATTACCAGTGCATTAAGAGATCGATTCATGAAACATTATCCACAGTGCCAGCTGCAGTGCCTGACAGTGGCATAGACGATACAAATGTAGTGGCAAGAGGCATATATGCAGTAGCCTGTGAGAATGTGGAGACCATGGAGAGCCCTAATGCAGGCTCCTTCATAAAAACCCCATTCCTACTAGGCAAATTGGTGTGTCCATGGGAGTAACAGGAATGTATCATCCTCTAGGATCAAGCTTCCAAAGGAGAAATAATAACATAACAACCCACACCTAGCTGTGAAAAGAAACCCCTGATTAGAAGGTTCCTGAGCACTTGAAATTTTTCTAGTCAGTGGGAGGTTTACCTTTATTCACCTATTGGTGCAGTCTCTACATTAAAAAGCCAAGGAAAATTACCTGCGACTGAGCAGCCAGGAGTACATTCTGATTAGTCTTATGTATTTGACCCATATTACCTGTTCCAGTCCATGGGCTAAAATCTGAGCTAAACTGGGTGTTTACAAGCACAGTGGGGCTGTAGAATGCTCAGTGAAGTGGATCTTTGTTAGGCTGACAGGGGAAAAAATGGTTTCTTTAAAGTATGAGGATGAATTAAGCACTGATGTACCTCATACTGTGTAGCAAAAGTCCATACACTTGAACCTTGGGAAACAGGGTTTGTTGGGTTAAAGATTTTGCCAGGCAAGTGAGGGCAGTGGGGGTGGGGTGTTCACCTGATATGAGAGCGGTGGGGAAAAGCCTCTGGCCAGGGGTCGTTGGTGCAGCTACGGCAGGGGGAGGCAGGACCCCAGACCCACCTACATCCCCACCCCCTCTGCTGAGGCAAGCACTCCACTCACCATCACAGGAAGCAGAGGGGGCGAGCGCATGTGCACGTGACCCTGGAGCACAGGGAGGGCAGTCACTGAAGGCAGCAACATTCTGCCCCCCGAATGCTTACAGCAGGCATTCTTGGAGCGGAGTGTGGCTGAGGCCTTGCTTGGCAGGTTGGGAAAGCAAAGCCTTCCCTGGCCATCACTGAGCTGCCATTCCCGCAGCTGGTGGGAAGGGGAGGGGAGTGGCCGCATGTGGAGGTGCTTCCATTTCTACTGCCAGGGTCTGTACAATGGGTGTTCCCAAATTAGGGACACCCAGAGTACAGAGATTATACCAGGGGTGGGCGAATTCCAGCCCACAGGCCGGATCCACAGAGCTGGCCCACAACATTCTGGCACCTGAGGTGGGGAGCTCAAATGACACCCCCATGTCCCTTTGCTTGGGCCAAAACTTTGCAAGATATCAATTCTCTGGGTCCTAGTGGAAATCCTCCCCCCCCCCCAGTCTGGCACCTGAGGCAGCTGCTTCAGTTCGCCTCATGGTAAGGCCAGCCCTGCAGATCTGGTCTGCAGGTTAGTCCCTCCGCAGGTAGCAGCGGATCGCAGTTCTGGTTGTCCGTGAATCAGCGTCGTGGTCCGTGGTGCTTCCTGCCACTCACATTGGCCATGAACAGCGATTTGCGGCCAAGCAGAGCTGCGAGCCTCCGATGCCTGCTGAGGCACAGGTAAACATAGTGGCGGTGGCCCGCCAGGGACTAACCATGCGGGCTGCGGGTTTTTTATTGCCCACTCCTGGATTATAGTGTAGTTTGAATAGAACACTGGCTATAAATATTAATCGCGGGTCACCAGGCCGCAGGGTTTTCCTCAAATACAAAGTAATGAACCCTGGCTTTCTTCTGTGTGTGTTTCAAACAAGTACCCCGATCATACAGTGGGATCCATGTGAGTGGGTGCCTGGGACCTCATGGACTCCATTGATTTTAGTGCAGGACTGGGGCCATAGCCACTTGCTTAACAGTAATGATCTGGTAACCTTGACCCCATCACTGAGCCTGGGGAATTTTTTGGTTTGGGTTTTCGTTTTGCTTAAATTGTATTCAGTGTTACAGGGGTTGTTTGTGGTGCTGTTGTAACCACCACTGGGCAGATTTGAGCCTCTGCTGGTTGAGCTAAAAGCCAGCTGGCTCTCAGCTTACGCTGTAGAGCTCCCCTTGTTCGTATCTATCGCTGTAAGTGGTCTAAGTACCACTACATAGGACAGTGAACCACATTAGGTATGTGGGTTACACCGTGTTAATGTGTGTTTCAAAACAAAATAATTTGGTAATAAGCCACAGTTTGCATAGTACATGGGGCAATTGGGAATTAATGGTGGACCCATCCTAAGATGGTCATATTTTCCACATCAACAAGGACTTACTTAAGGCAACATTTTTCAGTAGCATGAAATCCTCAGCTGCTCTGCAGTCTGGTTCCATTCACTTGCTTGGGAATCTCTAGTCTAGCTGGAGCAGAGTTTGCAGATTGTGGGAGGGGTTGCAAGTACTTTGGAAAATAGGATTAAATTTCTAATTGATCTGGACAAACTGAAGAAATGGTCTGAGGTAAATAGGATGAAATTCAGTAAGGACAAATGCAAAGTGCTCCACTTAGGAAGGAACAATCAGTTTCACACATACATAATGGGAAGTGACTGTCTAGCAAGGAGTACTGCAGAAAGGGATCTAGGGGTCATAGTGGACCTCAAGCTAGATATGAGTCCACCGTGTGATACTGTTGCACAAAAAATGTAATAGCAAATGTAATAGCAGGAGTGTTGTAAGCAAGACACGAGGAATAATTCTTCCCCTCTACTCCGCATTGATGAGGCCTCAACTGGAATATTGGTTAAGTTCTGAGTGACACATTTTAGGAAAGATGTGAACAAATTGGAAAAAGTCCAGAGAAAAACAACAAAAAGTATTAAAGATCTAGAAAACATGACCTATAAGGAAAGATTGACAGAACTGGGTTTGTTTAGTCTGGGAAAAAGGAGACTGGGATGGGACATGTTATCAAGTACCTAAAAGGTTGTTACAAGGAGAAGGGAGAAAAATTATTCTCCTTAACCTCTGATGATAGGAGAAGAAGTAATAGGCTTAAATTGCAGCAAGGGAAATGTAGTTTGGACATTAGGAAAGGCTTCCTAACTGCCAGGGTAGTTAACCACTGGAATAAATAGCCTTGTGGAATCTTATCACTGGAGATTTTAAAGAGCAAGATAGACAAACACCTGTCAGGGATGATCTAAATGGTGCTTGGTCCTGCCGTGAGGGCAGGGGACTGGACTTGATGACCTCTTAAGATTCCTTCCAGTTCTAGTATTCTATTAATCCTGTAAATCAGGGGCTAACATGAGGGAAATGCAACCATGTGACCTTCTTTTATGTATTCCTTAGTCCTCACTTCCCCTTGCCTTAGGTCATCTTCTCCTTCAGTTCATGACTCTCAGTCCTACAGTGACTCCTGCATGAGAGAGATCAGTGCTACCTTTAAGACCTGTGAAAATGCTTTTAAAAGCTAAACAATGAGATCATTAGGCCTTTGGCTATAGCAGCACTACCAAATTTTACTGTGTAAAGGTGAACCTATTACGTATTAAGATTCACCCTAGACATTAGCTTTAGCTGTGGGAGATATTGCCCACCAGAAGTGACCTGATAATGCCAGCTGTGTAGGACCACTATTAGCTTAAGTGCTAGAGGCCATAAGAATCAGCAGCCCGGTCCTAGCTCATAGGCTGCGTGTCTAACTTGTGTAGCTGTGTCTGCAACACAAAGATATTTTTTACAACACATTGGATTCAGTGGGAGTTGCATGTATCCAGGATGAAGACCGATGTTTACTTTGAACTTAATGTATCAGTACAACGTTTAATTCTATGGCATGGGTTAGAAGATTAAATATCAGTCTTTTGCAGCTGGGTGTTTCTAAAGGCTCATCCTAATGTGAACAGTGACTTGTATGATGATGAGTTTCCATGTCTTGGTTTTCCCATCAGTGAAATGGGGATAATAATACTTACTGGGGAGTGTTTTGAGGACTGATTACAATATGAACTGAGTGTTGAAAAGGCCAGGCACTGCATAAATACTAAGACTTATGGCCAGTGCTGTTCAGATCTAGGATTCTAGGCAAAGATTTTGTTAATTAACTCTCATCATACCTCTGTTAGAGGAAGCACTATTCTGTTCTTTTTACTGATGGGGAAACTGAGGCGAAAAAACTAAGTGGCTTCACTGAGGGGGAGACTAGGGTAGAGCTGGGATTGGATTAGAACTCAGGAGTTCATGGCTTCCATGCTTTATATCCAGACTATGCCCTCTTTAAATGTAAATATACCCCTACAGTATGTGTATCATATGGGACCACCTTTTAAATAGCGTTTATTTAAGAACTGTCTAGAGGATCTCCCTAGTAACATAGGCCATGCTGTTGCTGGCTCCTAAGCCCCTCTCACTAAACTCCCGTTTTACACATTCCCCTGCCTACGCTTCCTTTTTTGTGTGATGCACAGACTGGGATTCTAGTCTCTGCTCACTTGTGCTTTGTCCTAGGTCCAGCCATGGAAAGCTGCGAACGTTTTGGAGGTTTATTTATCCTGTCATTTCCTTGTGTCTCTGGACTATTTGGATGGGTGCAAATGAGGAGGAATTTGGGCCTCCATCGAGCTGAAGAAAACAGTGGATTTCTTAATGTTCTCCAGAAAGTTCTGGAACATTAATAGTCACAGGGAATAAATACATAGGAAGCTGTGTCCCACGCGCTCACCCCCACCACCAGCCCACTTTGTTTTTGTATCTGGGCTGTCAGGTTCAGTTAACCATTTCGACGGCTTAACAAGGCTAAGCCGCCAAGCGAATGCTTTTGATTTGATAGGCAACTGCATCCCCTGTTCAAAGGAGCCTGCTCCCTAGGGCAACCACATCACAGTGCTGATTTGCTGCAGTGGAGACCGCAGCGCATACAATATGCCCTCCCCCCCTCCCTGTTCTGCTTACAGCATCAGTCTGTAGCCAGTGCAAGGAAGCAGCCGGGATACCCACTAGCCTATTCATGCTTTGGAATGCCTCAGTGAGAATCCAGGAAGGGAGCCGTGATTCCTAACCCCTCAAGATGCAAGCCAGTGCCGATTCTACTAAGATGGACTGTCTGTGGAGCAACTGGAAATGTCAGGGTATTATATCTATTCTAGTGTTGCATGCCTAGAAAGACTGCATGTGTGAGAAGGCAAAAGCAGCATCCATCCATTTTGCATTGTTCACCTGTGGACCTTTGCATGCTTTTTATTTTCCCCAGAAGATTTTCTCTGGCATAATTTTTAAAAAACACCCTAATTATACCCTTTATTTCTTTTCTTTTTTCAGTCCCCGGTAGTTAAGCCTTAAAAATATATAAGGAGGTTTTCCTCTCATATTGCAGCTCCTATCCAAACCATCCCTGATGATGTAGCTTTTTCCTCCTCCTTGTGGATCGTTGTCAGTCTGTGCCCAGCATGATTTCATATGCTGTAGACTTTTAGAAGAGGGTTGTAATTGTGAATTTGAGTCTGGTTAGGCTCCTGGGGTTTACTGACACTCCTATTTTGGAGCTTCAGTGCATCATTTTGGCTGGGACACACCCATTTTGAGATCTGTGTCCACTATCAACACAAAGAAAATATAGCCCTGGCAATTACTGTAATAATACTGAGAATACTGTGGCATTGCTACACATGTGTCAGTTTGCTTTAAAATTATTCTGATTATTATTTAGCACACCCCTAAACCACCTGCTGGAAAATATTGCGATGTTTGGATCATCTGTTGTGTAACAATAGACGCTACGTTCTGTTACAACATATTTATTTTTGAGACAGTCCATATTAGCACTGGGTGTGGCTGGCTACCTTCCAGCTTGCCTTAGACAGCTTTTCAGCCATTTTTATTCAGCTTCACACTTAATAGCAAGCATCCTTTCTTTGTTTTGTTAGAAGACTGTGACACTGCTTGAGGAACAGATTCCAGAAAAATAGATGGAAAGATGGATCCAGTCTTGTAATCTTTTGTATGCATGGCAGGCTTTGTTTTATGTTATTTTATAATACGTTTTATGACAGCAAGGTATACTTTTTTTTTTTTTTTGCTTTGACATATCGTGTATAGTATTAATGATCTCTAGTGGGTCTTTAAGAGTGAATTACACTATAGCGGCATCTGCTTAAAGGGGCTGTGCTGCTTTTCAGATGTAATTTCTCCTCCTGAAAAGTATATAAATCCTGGCAATTGTAATGCAATCTAGAAAGCCTTCTGAATGTATTTGTGGAGCAGGAGAGGTTAACTGAATCCATCTGATTGCCATTTGAGATCTTTTAAACCTTGGCTCTGCACGTGCTCATCACCACATTCTGAGGGATTTGTCCTAAAGTCAGACAGCTACAAGATAAACACATGCACCTGCTAATATAAGCCCTCAGCAGATCACAGTTATGTTCATAAAGACTGAGGTTTTTCAACAACCTTCATCTGAAAGATTCACCACCAAGATTTACCATAATAACCTGAATTCTGCACACTAAATCCAATAAGATACTTTAAACAAGGCTAAAGAGTAAACTGCTGCCTATTTTTGTGAAAAAGATACAATTGCTGAGTCAGGTTGTCATGTTCATCTTGACTTAATACAAGATTGGATTTTTTTTCTCACATCTTTACCAAAACCAAAAATATATGAATACATTGCAAAATGTAGGGGCACAGGACATGCCATCTTTGCTGAACAAATAATAATACTCTTGTGCCATCTGTCTTTTTACAGTCTCCCCCTTTGAAATCAATAGGCAGTTTGGTTTATAACTGAATGGCACAACATAGTCCATGTTGGTCAGAGAGAACCTAATGGGAATAAATGATTACCATGCTTTACTTATCTTTTCCTTTCCCTTGAGGTCACTTTTTTATGTGCAGGGCATGGGACATAAAGACTTTTGTGATAAAAATACTAAAACGCAAATGCTCACTGCAGAACTGTAACCCCCTCAAAAATAGCCACAAGAAGTATAAACATAAATGTTCAATAATAGACTATGCTGACACTCTATATATGTTTTCTGAAAAAATGTAAGTTGTACAAATTTTCCATCTTCATAAATTAGTGCTTCATGTCAGGTAACTCTTTTCCCTTCATAGGGCTGTCTATGTATATAACAGACAAAGATCAATGCCACTGCAAATAATACAATGAATTTGTATTGGAGTGATGGTTAGCACAACTTTTAATTTACTAGAAAACCAGGTATGCAATTAACTAAAATGAAGGACTAGGCAATGTAATATCTCAATACTGTTTTGGGGTGGATTAGAGAAAAGCTAGCTGGTGTTTCTTCTGAAAAGCAGCAGGAAAACTAGGTAGTGGTTTGGTTTTGTTCATTTTGCCTTTTTTTTTTTTTTTTTTGGTAAATGTTCTTGTTGGTAATGGAAATGTATTTGCTATTGGTACGTAATATCAAAATATATTGCAATGTATTATTATCCCTCCATACTGGAAGAATGACGTGATTGTTGTCAATGACAGGTGATGATACAATCCTAAGGGAGAACCAAAGTCATTCTCCCTGCTGGGTGTATAGCCCATTCAAATATTACTTCAGACTAAGGTGAATTGCAGCAGACTGTTATTTTGCTTCCATCTTTCACAGTTAGAAGATGATATATTTGAAGTAGACTGGGGTTGAGCTATCCAGTATATATAAGGTGCAGAAGTACATATGCCTCTGTATATGCTTCCTGATGTGGGCCTCCATACACTAACGGTCAGACGAGCTGTCTCCAGAAGGTCGTACTTCAGACATGATGTCACAATACCAGGTAGTCAGTCACCATTGTGCACTGCTCTGAGGTCATTCCCAAAGTATGACCGTTGGAAGCTGTGTTTCTGAGAGTGCCTTAAGAGCACAAGATGGTAGCATCTTCCGCTTCAGATATGAGCTGCTAGACCAGGCATCTTGACCTTCCATGAAGATGTGCCATGATCTTCAAGGGCAGTGGCTCTTAATCTCTTCAGACAACTGTACCCCTTTCAGAAATCTGATTTGTCCTGCATACCCACCCCCACCCCAAGCGTCAGCTCACTTTAAAACTACTTGCGTACAAAATCAGTGTCGCAGCACACTATTACTGGGGAGGAAATTGCTGATTTTCTCATTTTACCACTCAGTTATAAAAAATAAATTAAGTGGAATATAAATATTGCACTTACATTTCAGTGTACAGAGCTGTGTCAAGTCTTTATCTGCATGAAATTTTAGTTTGAGCTGATTTTGCAAGTGCTTGTTTATGTAGCCTGTTGTAAAACTAGGCAACTATCTAGATGAATTGATGAGCCCCCTGTAAGACCTCTGCATATCCTCAGGACTCACATACTCCTAGTTCAGCACCAATGTTGTAGCATCCCCTGTAATCAATACTTTTGGTATGTACCAATTATATTAGAAAATACCCGTGCATTGAACAGCTAGTTATTTTCAGTATTCTAGCCTAGTGTTTCTCAACTTTTTTTTTATCAAGTACCCCTTTTCAAAAAAAAAATTAAGTACCCCCTTTTAAAAAAATTATTATAAGTACCCCTAGTACTTACAGTTTTCAGACACACACATTTTTTTCTACTATTGCAACACATTTGTTTAAACAACTGAATCGTAGCTGGGTGGGCAATGACATTTTTGGGTTTAAAAAGCACAAAAATAATAAAGTGTTGTAAAAATGAACACAGAAATTCAGTTTTCTCCAAATTCCAGTTGTGTTAAAGTACCCCCCAGACTTCTCTCAAGTACCAGTAAAGGTACTCGTACCACTGGTTGAGAAACACTGCTCTAGCCTGGCCCAGGCCATCATTTCTGCTTTCATTTCCCCCTCTACAATATCCGTGAGTGATATGTTTCTATCTGCTTCTCTGTTGACCTACAAGTCTCAATTTAAAACAAATATAAAAGATTCCAAAGAAAAGAACCTGTGGATTCTTTACAGAAATGCCACTAAATGCCAGCTCTAGAGTTCATCTTTGCAGTACCCAAATGTCAAGTTGAATAAGGAATGCTGGTTTCTTTGAAGTCAATTTTACTTAGCTTCATTGGAACAAAGTCGTGAACAGAACTTTTACTGGCACCTGTTCTCTGAGTATCATTCAATTAAAGTAGGAGCTGGCTTTAAAATTGTACTAAAAAGCTAGACCAAGCATTACCCCATGGCTGTCTTCTCTGTTTTCAGTACTGAGAGCTGTGTTTGGTGGTAATAATATTCATGTTTTCATTTAAAGTGTAATCTTGTTAGCAGCTTTGAAACCATTCTCATTAGCCGCCTGGCCATAAAATAGTAATTTCTGCCTATTGTTACTTCAGTGCTTTCCACGTTTTCAGAAGTGGATTGTTTCAGCAGGCATTAAGGATTAGATCCTCAGCTGGTGCAACCTGGTGTGGCTCCAAGTGAGCTAAGCCAGTTTACACCAGTCGAGATCTGTCCCTGGGAATCTGTCTTTTGCTGAACCTTGATAGACACAGATCCTTGAAGCCAAGGTGCTGGCTTAAGCTGCCAAGAGTTCTGTGAAACTATAATAATGTTGACCCCTTGGGAATTTAATCCCTTTTCTCTTTCAGAGGGTATCCTATAAAAACTGAACAAAAGTGGTTTAAGTTGCAGTTTAAGGGAAGAAAAGTCTTCCAGTTTCAGCTGTTCTTATTTTTTGTGGAAATTATGAGACCAGACTTATAAAATCAGTACTGCGGATGTATTTTAGTCCCTAACCTGGGCTGCTGCCTTCTGAGGGTTAGCACAAATAAAGTGTATGAAGTTTGTGTAATTTGCATGGGAAGCAGATTGAAACAAACACACCCTGTTACTCCATATATATGACAACAGATTAAGGACCAAACTTTGAAACCTGTCCGTAACATTTCACCTGCAAACTGGGTGATTGGGTGCACAGTCACCGGAATGGTGAGCGTAAATGTTGTTATATGAGCACATTTTGTGAAGGTATTATTTAGGGTCCCATTTGAAAATTACACCTTAAAGGCTCAACAAGGACTTCTATTGGGATCAGATGCAAAATCAAATAAAGGGTCTTAACCATTTGATCATCCAAGTCATTAAAAAAAACATGGTCGCTATTATTACTTCTCCTCAATTTGTTTCCCCCCTTAAACTTGGAATGTGCCCTGTCATGTGTCCACAAAGTTCACCTTATTGGCACTCTCACAAGTTATGCTGACAACTCCATCCTTAGTCCATGGCTGGGGTAATGCTCTCCCACAGCCATGAGCTGTCAACCTGTCTGCCCTGATGAGAGCTGGGTTAATTTTTTGTGGGCCTGGCTCCACACACACTGGATCCTTTACAATGGGCAGGCACAGTCTGGCCCTTAGTGCAAATGTGTACTTTGTCTATTCCCAAGTTGGTCCCACACCTAGACCGGCGGACAAGGGGAGCAAAAGGAGCAGATGCTTAGGCTGTAGAGCTCACTCATTCTTATTAAGGAGGAGGGAGAAAACTTGTTCATCTTGGCCTCTGAGGATAGAACAAGAAGCAATGGGCTTAAACCGCAGCAAGGGAGGTTTAGGTTGGACATTAGAAAAAAGTTCTTAACTGTCAGGATAGTTGCCCAGGGAGGTTGTGGAATCCCTATCTCTGGAGATATTTAAGAGTAGGTTAGATAAATGTCTATCAGGGATGGTCTAGACAGTATTTGGTCCTGCCATGAGGGCAGGGGACTGGACTCGATGACCTCTCGAGGTCCCTTCCAGTCCTAGTATTCTATGATTCTATGATCTCTTACTGTACATGGTCTAAGAGCCACTACTTGGGACAATGAACCACACTAGGTGTGTGGGTTACACTTGCAGGTCTCACCAACCTCTGTGTATCGTTAGCTAGCAGAGCTAGCCGAGTGTGGAGCAGGGAGCTCATTGCACCATCCTAAGAGATCGTTCAGTGTGCACATTCCCACTATGTCCCTGGCAGTTCTGGAAGTGGGTGCACTGGGGAAGGTGGGTGGAGCTTCCTCATTTGCTTAGGGGTGCTGTGCTGCGAGCCAAGGCTCCTGGGGTGTAGTCACATCATTGCTTCTGGCTCTCTTGAGAACCTTGGCTGAGTCACATTCTCTGACCCTCAGTTTGCCCAGCTTTAAAATGGTGATAACAGTAGATGCCACCTTGGAGGAGTGGCGGGAATTAGTGTTCGTGAATACCTTTGAGCACCATGGATGAAATGCAGAAATCTAGGGGGCGGGTATTCATTATTGTTCTGCCTTGTTTAAAAGTATTTTGTCATGAGATTTGCAAACAGATTTCAAGACCGAGATTCAATGAGTTTGGATAATAAGCACACTGATGTGCATGTGCAACTCCCCCAGATTTCAGTACAAACCGCATGTGTACATCTGAGGCTGGAACTTGATGTGGGGTTCATTCAGCAGAGCCAGGCACTTGCCAACCGGAAGAACATAGAATCATAGATTCATAGAATACTAGAACTGAAAGGGACCTCGAGAGATCATCGTCTAGTCCTCTGCCCTCATGGCAGGACCAAGCACTGTCTAGATCATCCCTGATAGATGTCTATCCAACCTGCTCTTAAATATCTCCCATGATAAAGATTCCACAACTTTCCTAGCTGGTTCGAACCAGCGGGGTTTTAAAAATGGCGGCGCCCCGCTTATGCAAATGAAATGAAATTCAAATCCCGGGCTTCATTTGCAAGTGCGGTATGCCTACATTACCCTCCTAGTTCGAACAAGGAGGGTAGTGTAGACATACCCTGAGGGTTTAAGATTGCAGAATAAGGCAAGCACCGACTGCCATTGTTCTGAAAGGAAAGGTAGCGCCTTTCAAATTGGGTAATTCACAGTATTCCCAGGGTCAACTCCCACTCCCGTGCTCTCGTCCCTGTGTTTGGAGAGCAAGGGACCTCTCTGACTTATTGAGAGCTGGCACAGGTGGATTCTCAAGAGTGTTCTTTCCTCAGGAAGAAGGATGGTTTCTGTGAAATGAGTTTATAGGATGAAGGGCTGTAAAGCAAGAGAAAATAATGGGATCCAGAGGGCTCCAACAAATCCATCAAGGATAGAAAAAGCCCCTTGTAAAAGTAGCAACGACTCTGCAGTTCAGGGAAGCAGGTTTAGCCGGGCAGCAGTTTTCAAAAGCTGTGATGTAGCCGGGCAGCAGTTTTTCAAAAGCCATTCTCCAGAAGTGATATCCCAGTGTATTCCATGTAAATACCATTGGGGGGAAGGAGAAATTGGAGGGGAGATGACATATTGGCATAAAAAGATGTGATGAGAGAAAACACTGAGCTGGTATCCTTTGGATAGGCTTTGTTAGTGGGAAACTCCTCTGCTAATCAGTGCATAAATAGCTGCATGCTCTTGGCCAGATTTTAATCTCCCTACATTATGTGAAGAATCCACTACTTTGCCAACATACACAAAGATGCAAGTGGACCTCTTGCAGTGCCCTCCCTGCCGAAATCCTGACCCCATTGAAGTCAATGGCAAAACCTCTCATGATGCCCTTTGGGCCAGGCTGTAATCTCATTTCTCCGAGGCAAGACTCTGACCCTGTAAAGCATATATTGTTAAACTGTAGAAATAATTTCTGGAGTTTTAAACGAGTCTGTTTTCCTGCAGCATAGGAGGGACTTTAAATACTGTAGTTACATCAAGGTCTGTCTGACACTGATTCTGTTTCTAATGTTCTTATCACAATAGTGCCAAGGCATCCATTTTTCAGAGGTTTAAAAATTCATATGATAAGGAGTAGAGGTGGAGTCAAACCAAAACCCTGGATCCAAAGACTCCAAAGCTTCCACAGTTCACACCTGGATCCAAGCTCCACTGCTGGCCCTTGGTCTATAATGAACTCCACACCACCACCCCTAACCCTACCCCCACCCCCACCCCCACCCAATATGCTCAAATTTCCCACCATGTGAGTGATCTTTGCAGCTCTGCAGCTCTGGCTGCACCCTAATAATAAATCAGAATTGTCCAATAAAGGCTGTTAATTAACAAGACCTTCATTATAACATTCTGTTTCCCTAGCTTGCCAGTGTCACTACAGCCTGTGAACAATCAGTTTGAATATGTGTACTGAAATTCTTTTCCTAATTTTCCATCCACAAAAGTGCTATCCAGGGAATGGTGCTGCCCCACACACATACAGGAAGGAGCCAATGGTTATGGTGCTCACATCTGAGAGACTGAGTCTTATGATGCCATCTGCAGGTTGAAGCTTATTCCTTATGTTTGCAAGTTAACCCAGGATTTTTACAACATCACAGTTTTATTAAAATCCCAGATAAAGTTCGACCCTCCTGCATGTTTACCATGTAATGGGGACTGGGCAGGAATGCTCAGGCAATGTTGTATGTAATGATACACACCTCTTGTGTTGTATGTAATGATACACACCTTCCTACACCTCTGCTTAACTCTTTGCCGAAGCAGAGACCATTACCAACACTTTTGCTGTTTACTGGGCTGCTAGAGGACATTTAGGGATGAATTAGAGCTAAATAACAGCACAGAACACAGAGTTAGGACTGGTGGCTGAAAACATTGCCCAGAGTTAAACCTCAGAGCTATTGTGTGTAAACCCTTGATAAAGGGATGATAATTCATAGTCAGTTTGAAAGAGAGAGTAGTGTACGCTTTTTCTAATAAAACCTGCATTTAATGCACATGACATTGTAAATAGCATGAAGTACAGGCAGTCCCCGACTTACGCGGATCCGACTTAAGTCGGATCCGCACTTACGAACGGGGCTTTTCTCGCCCCGGAGCTCACGGGCGGCGGGTCGCCACCCGTGTCCTCCGGGGCGAGAAAAGCTTCTCCCGGTCTCCCTGGTCTGCTGGGGGGATCCAGCAAAACCACTGGACCCCACCAGCAGACCAGGGACACCCGAGCAAAGCCGCCCAGGCGGCGGGAGTCCCGCTGCCTGGGCGGCTTTGCTCGTTTGCCCCGGAGCAAAGCCGCTCAGGCAGCAGGACTCCCGCCGCCTGGGCGGCTTTGCTCCTGTCCCCCTGGTCTGCTGGGGGGGTCCAGCAAAGCCGCTGGACCCCCCCAGCAGACCAGGGACACCCGAGCAAAGCCGCCGCCTGGGTGGCTTTGCTCCGGGCAAACGAGCAAAGCCGCCCAGGCGGCGGCTTTGCTCGGGTGTCCCTGGTCTGCTGGGGGGGGGGGGGGGTCCAGCGGCTTTGCTGGACCCCCCCAGCAGACCAGGGGGACAGGAGCAAAGCTGCGGGCGTGCTGCGCGGCTTTGCTCCCCGTCTCTCAGCAGACCAAGGAGATGGAGAGCAAAGCCTTGGAGCACGCCCGCAGCGGGACAGCCCAGGCGCGCTTGGGCTGTCCCGTTGCGGGCGTGGTCCGCGGCTTTGCTCCTGTCCCCCTGGTCTGCTGGGGGGGGGATGCAGCTAGTGCCCCCTCCCAGCAGACCAGGCTTTTCTTGCCTACCCCTGGGGTAGAGCAGCTGGGGGCTGCCGGGTTGGTCCCGCAGCGCCGCTCCGGACCAACCCGGCAGCACCCCAGCTGCTCTGCCCCAGGCGTCCCCAAGTCAGCCGCAGCTGAAACTGACCAGCGCTGACTACAGGAAGCCTGAGGCAGAGTTGCTCTGCCCCAGGCTTCCTGGAATCAGCCGCTGATCAGTTTCTGCAGCAGCTGACTTGGGGACGGCTGGGTTTCTTAAGTTGAATCTGTATGTAAATCAGAACTGGTGTCCAGATTCAGCCGCAGTTGAAACTGATCAGTTTCAGCAGCGGCTGACGCCGGTTCCGACTTACATACAGATTCAACTTAAGAACAAACCTACAGTCCCTGTATTGTACGTAACCCGGGGACTGCCTGTATAGTAAACAGTGTTTGGAATACAGGTTGAACCTCTCTAGTCTGGCACTCTCGGGACCTGACTGGTCCTGAACCAGAGAATTTTCCAGACCACAGGAGGTCAATATTGTCTAGCAGCATTACCAACACTTCCACTGCTTACTGGGCTGTTAGAGGACATTTAGGGGTAAATTAGAGCTAAATAACAGCACAGAACACAAAGCCAGGACTGATGGCTGAAAACAAACTTTATGGGACTGCAGGAAACTTGATCATACCCATGAAAAGTGGACATCCAGCTAACTTAAATCATTCCAGATGACAAATGTTTCCAGACCAGAGAGTTTTGGACTAGAGAGGTTCAACCTATACGAGGAATGACTTTCATACAAAGCTACTGAACAATAAAGCTCCAGTAGCCCTTATGCAGTCTTCCTCCCCCTTTTGTTTCTGTGACAAACATTCAGATGTAAACTTTGTACGTAACGCTGTGTTTGAGCTCACCCATCCAACCACATTTCCCTCTGATCTTTTCTCAGAGATGATTTTCAAGACTTGAGCAGAACAACACCTAGTGGGTCTAAAATAATTCACCCAGTCACTGCAGAATTTACTCTAATGTATTTATACATGTCTCCCCACTCCTGTCTTTAAAACAGTATTTTTACAAAGAAGAAATATGCATGACTTTGAAGGTGCAGAGACATTTAAGATATTGTTTGACTAACAATCATGCATTCTCCAGATATGATTTTGGGATGTCCTTCAAATATAAAAGATAACAAGACAAACTGGGGATATAGCTATGCAAGTGTGTAGGTGACCACACAAACCATTAAAGCTCAGTTCTCATGGTTACCATGAAGTCATCACAACGCTTGATGAATGTGCATACCAGTAATACAGCTCACAACAGCTCTCTCATGCCCTTTGTCCCTGTCATCTGTCCCTGTAGCTATGCACTGTCTAGTGCATCTATGCTGGATATGGGCTATCTTTCAACTTTTGGGATGCTAAATGCCCAACAACAAGAAACGTTTTCCAAAAGAAGCAATACCAGGATAAGTTTCAGGCATTGTACCCGCAAAACTTCCTCACGGGGATAAGTCACAGGCTACTGACAGCATTTATTTTTGAGAACTTAGGTCTAACTTGCTCTGCAAGCAAAATGTTTAGTTTCTAACATTACCCATTTGGAATTGTTGCTACTACGTTCACCTAGTTGGATCGCTAGTGCAGCTGTGTGGCAGAGAATGGAGAATTCAGGTTAGCTTAATGAGATGAAATGATATTTAAAATGAAGGCTGAGAGTCTGATTAATACTCTTGAGAGTTTCTTCTTTCAGCCTGAAGGTTTGTGTTGTGTTATGTTTTGCAGAGTTCTCCTGTTTTATTTCTAATGAAATAATGAATAAGCTGGACTATAAAAGTAGTCAGATAGTAAGCGTGTTTCTCCATTGCAAACACTTTAAAGAAAGTGACGACACTGATTTGCCATAGCCTGAGACCCCGATCTTGCTCACTTTAAAGTCAGTGATAAAACTCCCCTTAAATTTGGTGTTGCTGGATCTGGCCTCTAATGAGGAGAGAGAAATGGTGCTGAACTCGAGGTTGTTTCTATAAATCATAGAGGCCTTTATATCTCTACAAGCAAATGAGACCCACAGTGGATTTGACTGGACTTAATACAGGTTGAACCTCTCTAGTCTGACACCCTTGGATCCTGACCAGTGCTGAACTAGAGTATTTCCTGAACCATGGGAGGTCAATATTGTGTAGCAGCATTATCAATACTTCTACTGCTTACTGGGCTCTTAGAAGACAGTTAAGGGTAAATTAGAGCTAATTAACAGCACAAAACACTAAGGGTACGTCTAGACTACCGGGTTTTGTCGACAGAAGTTTTGTCGACAGTATCTGTCAACAAAACTTCTGTCGACAAAGAGCGTCCAGACACATCGAGTTCTGTCGACAAAGCAAGCTGCTTTGTCGACAGAACCCTGTAGTCTAGACGCAACCCTACAGGCAATAACACCTTCTGTCGACAGAACTCTGTCGACAGAAGGCGTTATGCCTCGTAAAATGAGGTATACCAGCGTCGACAAAACTGCTGAGTTCTGTCGACGTTATGTCGACAGAACTCAGCGGTAGTGTAGACGCTGGTATAGTTTTGTCGACAAAAGTGGACTTTTGTCGACAAAACTCAGTAGTCTAGACACACCCTAAGAGGCAGGACTGGTGGCTGTAAACAAACTTTATGGCATCATGCGGAACTTGGCCACACCCATGAAAAGTGGACATCCGGCTAACTAAGATCATGCTGGATCGTGGATGTTGCCAGACTAGAGAGGTTAGACATATGCCAAGATACTTGAGTGAAAGTAATATCACCCTTGTTAAAACAAATTAAAAAGTAATCATGAGGAGCTACCACTAAACAGCTTTTGCATGTTAACAGACAAGGTTAGAATTCGAGACCGGAGTTTCCAAAAAAGTGTTAGGGAGTTAATTAGGTCTCCAAATCCATTGAAATTGAATGTGATTTTGGTGCCTATGCTCTTAAACTCCTTTGAAAATACCATCCTCAAATATGAGGCTTGTCACTTAGTCTGTTTAAGATCTATCAAGTTGAGCTGGGCATGTGACTCTGTTATCAATCAAGTATCAGAGGTCTAGCATGCCAGGAGCATCTCACTTCATGTGTATTCCATAGGGAGCTTTCAGAATCCTGCAGCTGTAATGGGCTTTGCGTAATTGAATGCTCCTTCCTAAAAATTGTGCAGCAAGCTCATTATTCACAGCATGGCAATTCATTTAAGACAGGTCACGTGGACTGGAGTAAAGTCATTCATTCTTTCTGCAGGTGACTTCCTCCCCAGAAATATGACTAGGGATCTAATTAATGTTTTGTTCTTAATTCATATTCTGCATCATCCCTCTCTTTCTCTCTCTAATTTACAAGTGAATTTTGTGCTCATGGAAGAAACATAAACACTGACTTAGGACCTGTTTCCATGCACAGCTTTGCAGCGGTGCAGCTGGACTGCATCTGGTGGAGACTCTTTATGCCGATGCATCAGAGCTCTCCATCAGCATAATAAAACCGCCACCACACGTGGTAGAAGCTGTGGCGGTGGGAGAAACTCTCCTATGGACAGTGCTGTCCATGCCGGTGCTTGTGTCAGTGTTGCTGAGGGTTGGTGGTTTATTCACACCCCTAAGTGACGAAAGTTCTGTCAACATAAGCTGTAGTGTACATGCGGCCTTAGATCAGGTACAGCGCTGGTACAGTATGGCCTATGCCAATTTGTCTGCACAGCTCTGCATGCACCTGAATCCTGCCCACAAAATCGGCTGAGTTAGTACTGACTGAGGCTTTCAAGAATAGAGGCTGCTCATTATGACAGCTTTTATGGGGTCCTGGGTTGTGCACAAAAAGGGACTAGAGTGAGGCCAACAAATGCCCTTTTGCTGGTGACTTAAGTTCAGATTTGAATTTAAGTCTTCAAAGATGAAGGAGCGAAAACCCATTGGGCCAGCCGACGGTGTACATACCGGTGCACTGACTTGATATGATGCTTGGAGATGCAAAATAGTGTGTGTGCCCTGGGCTGGTATCCTCAGCTTTGAACTGCACCTTTACTACACTTAAGAATGAAAAGGGCATTTGAACAAGAGAGGAGGCAGCCATTCTTTGCTCATTTGGTGACAAGGCAGCTGATTTGCCATTGCAGTGTCCGATGTGTGTCGTTTACACCCGAAGGGGATGTAAAGGCTTTTACTTGAGGCAGTAATGATTTACACCTCCTTTGCAGTGGTTCGGGGAAATGGTTAAACAAAGGTCATGAGCAGTTATGAACTGCGTCCACAGATTCTGGCTAGAGATATTTTCACAGCCTCAGATTTCCCTTGTGTTCCATGCTTGCAGCCAGTTTTGTTGTCTAGAGGAACATGTACCAACCCCTGTGTCATGGCTGCCACTTATGTGAGATCTTTTGCTCTTTGTAAAAGAGGCACTGGCTAAATATCTGGGGCCAGATTGTGGCTTCTGTTATGGCTGCTTTGCTCTGTTCTGGTGATGCAAAGCCAGAGAAAGAAGGAGAAATGCCTCCTTCTCTCCCCCCGCCCCTGAGGATTCCCCTTGTGAGGTCACTGCAGTGACTCCAGGACCATGCCACGAATAGCGGGCATACCCATGGGAAAGCTAGGACATCCAGTTGTCCTAGAACAGGCAGCATCACTGTAAGTGCATTCTGTGTGATGCCACTGGAACATGCAGCACAAACCCTCCTCGAGTTCCCTCCTGTATCCGTCACAGTCAGACTCGGTATCTCTGCAGATGGGAGCCAGGCTCTGACAAAAATGGAAATCTGCCTGCTTGCAATGAGATTTCCCTTGTTAAGAAAAAGTGAGATGTAAATATTGGAAAAGGCCTTCTATGTGACATGCATACAGAGGCAGCTCTGATTTACAGCTGGTCTTTCAAGCAGCATTTGAATATCCTTCGTTATGGTGGACTTAGCTCAAAACAGCCAAGTCCTGCCAGCGTGAAAGCTGCATGCTGACTTCCCAGCTGGCCCACCTGCCCAGGGGAAGGGCTGAATTGCCACAGCTGGGAACCAAAAATACTCAATCTCCATGTAGCTTTCCACCCTGGAGGTATGGAGTTGCTTGAGGGAGGCAAGGGCTCATGCTGATAAGCTACATGCTTTGTGTCCTATGCCGAAAAGGGATCTATGTTATAGCCTGTTATACTCTCTCTCTCCCTCTTGCCTGTCCAAGGAGCAGTCAAGGGACTTCTTGTTCACTCCATGACACCAGTCAGGGACATGAGACTGAGTGACATCAGCGGTCCTGATTATAGGTGTAGTCTGTGTCCTGGTTTATTCACTTACATCTAGATCCTCAAAGGTAGCTAGGCTGCTAACTTCCATTGAAATTGGTGTAAAGTAGGAGCCTAAATATCTTTGAGGATCTGATCCTTATGACAAATCCTGCTGCATTCCATAGACTCAGAGACCATGCAGACTGACCCAGCATTGTTCCATTGCACAGGGGAGGGATAAGATTTGGGGAGACTATGCAGCACAGCTGTGGGCCCTTCAAAGTTTGGGGCATCCGTGGAACCAGACCCAACAGATCCATCACTACACATGTCCATGAGTCATTGCCTCAGGGTTACAGAGAGACTTGGCTGCTGCTCCATAGCTTGGAGAGGAAGATTTCTTTCTCCCAACCCCTTTAAATCCCTTAACTATACTATCCCAGACCATTAGTCTGTTCCTGCTGGGAAGAATTTCCCCCCTGTGTTCCACAGGACGCCCAATGATATGAAAAATGGCCTTTAAAACATATTCTGCTGCCCTCTCCCTGGGCTTCAGTGTGATGTTTAAACTTGTATTTGATATGTGGTTTCTCTAGCAATGCAAATTACCACAACAATGCTAGCAGCACATACTTATAGATGCATACTACCTTGGAGATACTAACTCCCTTATAATTTTCATTCAACTAGTGAATGAAATCAGCTGTATTTCTCTTCTTGTCTCTCGCATCCATATAGGTCCCCTATGAGTGGTTCTTTTTTTGTTTTGGGGTTTTTTTTTTACATATTTGTGAGACAAAGTCGGTGAGGTAATATGTTTTATTGGACCAGATTCTGATGGCGAGAGCTCCACAGAGTTCTTTGACTCCACAGAGTTCTTTGAGTTCTGAGGAAGGGCTCTGTGGAGCACAAAAGCATGTCTCTCTCACAAGTTGGTCTGATAAAAGGTATTACCTCAGCCACTTTGTCTCTCTAACAGCCTGGGACCGACATAGTTATGTCACTTCCTAGTTATGTCGGCTTCCTAGTCCGAACTACCTAGTCCGTGCTGCGTGTAGCCGCGCGGCTCGGAGTCCGCACTAGTGGACATTTAAAAATGGCGGCGCCCGTCTTTATGCAAATGAAGCCCGGAAAATTCAAATCCCGGGCTTCATTTGCAACTCCGGTTGCCTACATTACCACCCTAGTTCGAACTAGGGTGGTAGTGTAGACATACCCTTATAGACTAACACTGCTACCCCTCCGAGAATTAAACTTTCTGTGTTGAGTTTGCAGCAATATATCCTCCTTAAGCAGCGCCTCATTCTTCTCTAAAATACAGATTTTTTTTTCCTTAAAAAAGGAAATGCAGAATGATCGGCAGGAAAAAGCAGTGAGGAGATGACTGATCTGTGAGCTGCTTTAATCGGGGCAGCCTGCAGTTGCTAAGGAAAAATACTAATAACTAATTATTTTATTAGCCAAGTCTTTAATATGTTTTAGCAAAAAATCCATCTGTAAGTCAGGTTATATCAGTATGATGCACACTTTGGAATAGATTCTCATTACTTTAGCCATTCAATGCCTTTTTTTTTCTACCTGAAAGGAGTAGCACTCCTGGAAAGCCTTGTGTATCCAGGTGAGATTCTAATCCATTTCTAGCCCATGCTAATACACATCACATGACAGCACAAATTCTAGCTATGATGTCATATTGGCTAATTAAGGAATTAGTTGCTGAATTTTGGACTGATTCTCAGCTGGTGGTATAAAGGGATTCAGATGTGTTTGGTTTTGCCCAACTGACATTCATATAACTCTCCATTCCATATTCACCATTCTGTTTTCTTTTGGTGGGTGGGCATACAGTTCCATCAGCAGATGAGTGTACATGCACAATGCCATGAACTAAGCAGCTAATACTTGCACTCACTTCACTGCTCTGCAGAATATGAATTAAAATAGGACACGAGAAGGACTATAATCAAAGGTATTGCACAGTGAGTTTGCATTAAATCTCTAATGGCATCCCCAAAAAGTAATTTTTCAGAATTTTTAGGTATAAAAATGAACAGTGGGCTTCAAATATTATCTCCTTTCCCAAGTCCATATTGTTGAAGTCTAATCAGAGCCATGCAGTCGCAGACTCTTATAACTCATGCTCAGCAAAATACATGTAAAGTTGAACCTCTCTAGTCCAGCACCCTCAGGACCTGATTGGTTCTAAACCACACCATGGGAGGTCAGTATTGTCTAGCAGCATTACCAACACATCCACTGCTTACTGGGCTGTTAGAGGACACTTATGGGTATATTAGAGCTAAATAACAGCACAGAACACTGAGAGCCATGGCTGGTGGCTGAAAACAAACTTTATGAGACCACAAGAAACTTGATCATTCCCATGATAAGTGGACATCTGACTAACTAAAACCATGCTGGACCATGGATATTGCCGGACCAAAGAGTGTCAGACTAGAGAGGTTCAACCTGTATAAACGAATTGCATTACTTCTCACCTATTTGTACCATGACATCTCACCTATTTGTACCTTGAAAATCCACCATTTCTTTATCTGGACACACTGTGTAAAGAAGGTCTGCTAATCTATCCTATTTAGACCCCAATCCTGCATGTGCTCTGACATGTGAATAGCCACACTGAATTCAACAGGGCTATTCCTTGGCATCAAGGTGTGAAGGCTCCAATCTGAATCCATACATTTAGAAATATGAAAGGATTCTCTTATTTAGGCTTCATAAATGAAATAGAACTTTACTTTAAGTAGTATTTTTTGAACTCTCTCCTAATGTACTTTACAATATTGAGTGAGAACTGTAATAGTAATGAGTAATAGCTCATTCAGTAATGACACATCTCTCTGGAGATTATAATTATTGCTGGTCAAATAATTTGCAATTAGTTTTATTTTATGAATGTTGCCTCTTTTTCTGCTTGTGAATTTTCTTTGAACAGATCATAATTTTCCTGAATTTGTTCTTTATTTAGCATTATGCTACAGCAAACATGTATAAGTAAGACTTATTCTGGTCCATACTCAAGGGCTGTGTCTACACTGGGCCACTTATTCCGGAAAATCAGCCGCTTTTCCGGAATAAGCTGCGAGCTGTCTACACTGGCCCTTGAATTTCCGAAAAAGCAACGACGCTCTACTGTACAAAATCAGCCACTATTCCGGAAAAGCTTCGCTGCTCCCGCTCGGGCATAAGTCCTTATTCTGGAACACTGTTCCGGAAAAGGGCCAGTGTAGAAAGCCTAGTAGTCTTTTCTGGAAAAAAGCCCCGATCGTGAAAATGACGATCGGGGCTCTTTTCCGGAAAAGCGCGTCTACATTGGCCACAGATGCTTTTCCAGAAAAAGGGCTTTTCCGGAAAAGCAGCCTGCCAATGTAGACGCTCTTTTTCCGGAAATACTTATAACGAAAACTATTCTGTTTTAAGCATTTCCGGAAATTCATGCCAGTGTAGACACAGCCAAGTAGTTCATCATGAATAATAAATGTTTGAAATTAGAGCTGTTTTTGATTGGACATTATGTTACATGGCATAGTTCTGTTCCCTGATTGGATGAAGGCCACTTTTAGAAGCAGATTTCAGATGTAAATGTTTCAGATCATGAATTTTCCAGGAATGTTCAACAATGTTCACTTAAATTTTTCTTTTATGGTGAATTCTTGTGTTAGTAAAATCATTTTGCTACAGTATTTGTGGTACATGAACACAAAATGGGCCCAAGCCAGGTGACGTGAACTTTAAAAGGTGATGATGTATTTACACAAAATGTTTTACCCTGCTAAGATTAAATCTATTAGTTGAATAGTAAGAGAAAGTTGGCTACGTTTTTTTTTTAAGTGACATGCTTATTTTCCAGCTGAACAGTCACCAAACTAAGTAGGACCATTTAAAAAATGTCTCGTCTGAAAGATGGCTCCCTAACAATGTAAAAAATAGAGCTGGTCAGAAAATAAGGATTTTTTTCCTGATGAGAGAATAAATGAAAATGGAAAAATAGTTCTCATTAAAATTTTCAATGGAAAATTTTGATTTTTTTTTCTTGTTACATCAAAAATAGAAAAATATTTGAGATTTTAAATGAAAAATCTAAAATGTTCAAGGAAAGCAGATACATTTTGGACAAACTTTCATTTAGTTGAACATTCAGCCTCCTTTGAAAACAATTTTGATGGAAAATTTGGATTAGCCCTAGTAATAACCCATAGTCCTGCATGGAAGGCTCATGATAGAATAAGTAATGAGGCTGGTAAGAGACTCAAATATATGACATTCTGATTTAAAGAAAAAAATGCTGCCTACTAAGCCATAGTAACACTGCAAGGCCAGGTTTTGATCTTGTTTGCAATTGTGTTATTCTGGAATAACTCCACTGATCTCAACAGAATTGAGAGAGAGAGAGAGTCATTTGTCCCTTTGAAGGATATTGGAAGAAGAAATACCTAAGAATGGTCACCAAATGAATTTAATAGGTAGAAGGTTTAAAACAAACAAAAGGAAGTACAGGTTAAACCTCTCTACTCCATGGGACCTGACCGGTGCCAAACCAAGGAACTATTTATACGCAAGTAGCTTTTTTGAGCTAGCGCATGTGTATGCCAACTGGACATCACACCCTAACTTGCAGGGTGGACGCAGCCTGTGTTTCTTTGCAAAAGTCCTTGGTCACCTGAACCTGCAACCATAGCTTGCTTTGAAATCATCGCTGTGCTAGAGTTTGATGGATTGGTTTTTTCTCTTCCCAGCTATTGACCTGTTGTACTGGCGTGACATCAAGCAGACAGGGATATTGTTCGGAAGCATCCTGCTACTGCTCTTCTCTCTGACCCAGTTCAGTGTGGTCAGTGTTATTGCCTACCTGGCACTCGCTGCTCTCTCGGCCACCATTAGCTTCAGAATCTACAAGTCAGTTTTACAGGCGGTGCAGAAGACGGATGAAGGCCACCCATTCAAGTGAGTGCTTTGTGGTCATTGCTGAAGAGTGTTGTACAGTATATCCTGCAAAAGATTCATTAACACTCAGTTCTGTAGCTGCCATAAACATTTTTAGACTCCAGACACAGCAGGTTTCTTTTGCACAAGGGGGGCGGGAACATATTCTTTTCCATTGTTCGTGGTCTTAAAAGCCCATGAACTGTCTTTGCTCAATTTTTTTTTTAAATTCGCCCCTCAGATCTTGAAAATTTTAGCCTGAAGGCCGAAAGATGTAGAACATTAGAAGCGACTAGGAAAAGGGAACAACTGTAGTGAAAGCAATTGCTATCCCTGGTGTTCCAGCTATAAAATGCATTCTCTCATAGCAGCAAAAATACCATCCGACACTTGTTTTACAGAATGCCTAAAGCTTTCCATAAAGCACCTTGGGCATGGATAGCACAAAACAAATGTTAAATGTGGCTGTTGTTTTCAGAGGGAAAGCTGTAGCTTTACCTCAGCAAAGTTAGGGTCTCGAGATTGTCAGCTGGAGGAGATGACAGAAGGCTGAGGTGGGAACCCCGCAAACAGATTTTCTTTCTCATGTGTGGAAATGGGGGAATCTCCAGTTTCCAAAGGATTCTAAAGAGAGCCTTCCATGGGGCCTGGGAACAGCACAGCACGTTGTTGGATGGAGTAGACCAGGGTAGGTCCCAGGGGACATATATCATTCACCCCTTCCTTCCCACTGAGTTTCAGAGTTAATGTGGCCTGACGTTGCAGTGTCTTTTCCACTTGAACTACCATAGTGCTGAATTTGGAGCTGTGCTGTCAAGGAGGGGAGTGCGAGGTACTGGTGTTCCACAGATAATGGAGAGACACAAGACCTGTGAGCAGACGGCTCTGGTCTCCTTGCATTTTCCTGGAATCTGCAGCGTCTGGGGGGGAGGAAGTTGGATCCATATTCCAACGGCAAGATGTAGCGGGAAGAGCCACTGAAGGAGCCTTATCAAGCTTCTTCCCCTTGGCCTCCTCCCTTGGGTTTTACCATTGGATGAGGCAGCACGGACCATAATTATCCAAGGGTGAAATGTCAGTGCAGGGGGGTAATGGTGAGTACTGGCAGTGCTGTGGCTGCTCCGGCCACAAAGAAAATGAGCTAGAGGGTTGTAGGGAACAGCAGGAGAAGTCAAGCACAAGAGTAAATGAATTGCAAGGTTGCCTGTGTTTTGTAACTGGATCTGTGTTTCTGGCAGAGCCTACCTGGAGATGGAAATGTCTCTCTCACAGGACCAGATTCAGAAATACACAGACTGTCTCCAGTTGTACGTGAACAGCACAGTCAGAGAGCTGAGGAGACTCTTTCTTGTCCAGGACCTGGTGGATTCTTTAAAAGTACGATTTCCCTTAACTATTTCAAGTGCCTTTGGAGAGGAGATATTTTACCCATAATTCCTGCCTCAACAGGTTTACAATCTAAGGTGTCAATTGTGCAGAGTTCTCTGTGCAGGACGAGTCCTCTCTTCAGTCAGGCTCCATGCTTGCAATGTTCCCTCTAATTTTTTCCATCCAAGTGTAGAATAAATTTTGTGATGTGCACTGAGGCATGTGTGGATGTGCAGCATCAGTACAAACACATGCTGCCGGCAGTCTGCTAATAAGTTGGGTGGCTTCGAATTTCTCCTGGGTGGCTGCCCAAGCACTCAGCTTACAGGGAACACTGGTGCAGAGGTCTGCCTGTGTTCAATCATTGCAGGATCAGGCCCTAGACATAAGGCAAAAACCCAATGAGGAAGATAACAAGGAGAACTGCAGAGGGAATGGTAATGGAAGGAAGGATGGGATTATGCAGAAAAAAGTGGGATGGTTTCCCTCTGTTCTGAGCCCTTCTGAAAAGATTGCAGGGTTTTGATGTGGTGGTGTGGGCTTTTTTCCCCCCAATGATTCTGAAAGTTTATGAAAAATTAAAGTAACCTACAGCAGATGTCCCTAGTTGCTAAGCATGCTGTATTCTAGCTAGTTAAGTGAAACTAATGGAATAATAATATGCCCATATGCTGGCTAGTTAAATGAAGCCATTTGTTCTGGTGCTGACAGTTTCAGTGATTGTCAGGAGATCTAATGATTTGTTTTTAATTTAGTTTGCAGTACTAATGTGGCTGCTGACTTATGTTGGAGCTCTCTTCAATGGCCTGACTCTTCTGATCATGGGTAAAGATGTTCATTTATTTTAAGATCTGATGTTAAACATGTATTAATCGTGGCAATTTCTTGTTTGAAAAACCAGCATTGCCCCCCCCCCCCCCCCCCGTCTCACCTTTGAAATGTGCTTTTTTCACAGTTATCTTTGTTTCCCTCACTAAGGCTGTGTCCAGACTCAGGGGGGTTTTCGAAAAAAGTAGCCTTTTTTCAAAAAAACGTCCCCTGCATCCAGACTCAAGCCGCGTTCTTTCGAAATTAATTCGAAAGAACGCGGCTTTTCTTTCGATGGCGGTAAACCTCAATTTACGAGGAAGAACGCCTTCTTTCGAAAGTTCCTCTTTCGAAAGAAGGCGTTCTTCCATGTAAATAGGGCTTCTTTGAAAGAGAGCATCCAGACTCACTGGATGCTTTCTTTCGAAAAAGCAAGCCGCTTTTTCGAAATTTCTCCGTGCAGTCTAGACGCTCTCTTTCGAAAGAGGCTCTTTCGAAAGAGGCTCTTTCGAAAGAAGCCTGCAGTCTAGACATAGCCTAATACATATTCATCTTTATTTCTGATTGCGTTGTCCCCTGATATCTAGAAGTCGTTCGCTGTTTTTAGAGGCTTCTCAGCTGCTGGGTACATAGGGATGATACATTTTTCATTTGTAAGATTATGTCAGGGTTCAGTTTTCATACGGATTCTTGAATTATCTCTTGAAGGAAATTACATCATGGGCTTTTGCCTTTTCTTTCAAGAGGAAACTAGATCATGCATCTTGTTTTTTGTGGATATCAATCTCAACCGCAGAAACTTAATACTGTGCATTTCTCCCCCAGCTGTGGTCTCTATGTTTACTCTACCTGTTGTATATGACAAGTATCAGGTAAGTCAAAAGATGGTACAGTAATTATCATTCAGATTAGCTGTCTTAATGGTTCTTGCTTTCCAACATCCTATTGATCGTTGGATGTATGTTTTTGCTCTTTGCAGGCACAGATTGATCAATACTTAGGACTTGTGAGGACCCACATAAACACTGTCATGGCAAAGTGAGTTAAGCAGCAGATTTTTATAAGAAGCAAATCTTAGGTTCACTTGTGTTCTCATGGCACATTGGGATAGAAGGGGTGGCATAGAAGGTTATAGCTCCAGCAGGAATTCTGCTACTGAGACAACGTCTACCAGAGCTCCGCAGTGCACAGGGGGAGTGTGTCTGAGGCGGGTGGAGATCTGGGTCAGAATCATGGCTCTGCATCCTCCTTTCCTCTCTTCTTCCCATTTGGGGAGCTATGGAGGGAGCAGCCCTGACTGTTCCTTACACGCCTTACACAGACTGCACAGGGAGAAAATGCTCTTTGCTCCCTTTCCTTACTGCCCATTCCCAAAAGAGCTTGAGGCAATCTGATCCTTGAGAACCCTGGGCATATTTCATCCACTCTTTGTGGATGTCACCGCTCATAATGAGCTAACCTGACATTGACATGGATGGCTGAGGTGCTTCTGCAGAATAGCAGTGTTGTTGTCACGAGCAATCTCTTGGTAAAGAAACTTTGCCTTCTGTAAACGTAAGCGTGAAGCCCATATGTGCCCGCACTCTTACGCTTCATGCACTGATGAATTAAAATT
Source organism: Pelodiscus sinensis (assembly GCF_049634645.1). Lineage (NCBI taxonomy): Eukaryota > Metazoa > Chordata > Testudines > Trionychidae > Pelodiscus > Pelodiscus sinensis. The sequence continues at coordinate 12,376,987 of NC_134714.1, read as the reverse complement.
CATCCAGGTGCAGAAAGATGGCCCAGGGTTTTGGCCCCATTTTAAATTCCCCAAACAGTGGGACTTTATTGGTATATGGACCTGGTGCTGGCCCTCTGCACAGAGAAGCTGTCACCCCAAGATTTAATTTGGGCACTGGGCTTAGGATTCACCTCACAGAGAAAAACAATTGTAGCCCTTTACTCATAGAAACAGTCGCTGTGTTCTCTATGACCTACATAGTTGGAAAGCTCCGGGTTGCTGATCTGCCCAGCAGCCACCTTTCTTTCCCAGTCTCTGACCATGTTTCCTTAGGACTGCAAGCCCACTGGCAACAGAGCCACTCTGAACCACATCTCCTGAGCATGTGAGGTCTGCAGTATTAGAGAGATTGGCCAAACAAACTGAACCCTGGGCTCTGAGCACTACTGGATTCTGGTGATGTTAAAAATCTGGGTCCAAATTTTGTATCTTAACCATATCCTTAGCTTTGTTACAGACATATGGTGGAAAATTTAAAGGCCAGCAAGTTCACTGACCATAACTCTAGTATATATAAATTGTTAAGAACCCAGCTGCTTACTCCTTTGCTCCTGGAAGCAACATCCTGATGGCCCACGTGGGCAGGCTCTCTTACCCCCTCCCCATTTCTTTCCTGGGCAGATATGTGATCTAACTCACAATCTAGCCCTCTTTGTTACACACACCTCTTACCAAGATATCTGGAATGAAGGCTGAAGCAAAGGTCACCTTCTAGCTAAGAAAAGTCATGCTGCTATAGAAAGATTTTGATCAATTGCTATTTGACAGTGTAATCCCTTTTTTTCTACACCTAGGATTCAGGCAAAAATCCCAGGCGCTAAGAGAAAGGCAGAATAAAGCAGACATCAAGAATCCATCAACTACAGTAGTGAATAATGGGGGAGCCTGGAATGCAAACAGCTCTGCTCTTACACTTCATTGCAAATTTATTGTTCCTTTTTTTTTCTCAACACCATGATCTTAGAACATAAAACACAGAAGCAGCTCTTTTTCCTTGCTGCTTGTGTACTCTTAGAATATTTGCAATCACTTGTGTCAAGCACTAAAGTATAGTAAAGAAAAAAGTGTACTAGATGTGGTTTTTGTGTTGCTTATAAAGTGCATGATGGCGAGAGCCTAAACAATATTGATTTTTAAGTGTTTTTCTTCTATTGGCATTGCTTCTATAACTTTAATGTTACATGTGGCTAGGGCTTTCCTGCTTAGTGCACTGATGCAATAGTTAAAATTGCTTCTATGTCACTGGATTGCTGGTTGGGTTCATCTTTATTAACTATATAGAATTGTGGGCTGATGTTTTAGTGATTTCCAGCACAAATTGAATAAACAGTAATTGGTACTTATAGTAATCAGTTTTGTATAACTAAGAAACAAAACAAAAATCCAGTACTTTTGTTGTAAGGGATTGATGGGCTGATTTACATGTACGGTAACTGGAAAGGTCCAGCTTGTTAAATTTATTACACTTTGTATTACATTCTCTGTAGTTCCTAATGGACTTAATTATGGAATCTGAATATTTGCACTTATGTACTTGATACTGAATGCAGAAATAAATGTTACTAAACATACAAAGTTCTCCCTCTTGTTGCCATTGGGGTTACATTAGAATTTGTAAAATCAATACCTAATCTGCAAAAAGCATGGAAGGGCTTGTTCATTGGTCTCTGAGAGCTATTTATGGCTTTTCCATGCACAGTTTTGCCACTACAAAATGGTTCCTTCCCAAAGGTTGTCTGTACTTAGTTCATTTAGCAGTTTCACATGCTGATGAACAAAGAATGGAAATAAAGCAAACTCCCTAATGCCAAAAGTTGTTTATGTTGGTGTCATTGCCACATTTCAGGCACATATAATGGTCAATGAATTCTCTTGAAAGCTGCCTGATTACCTAGTTAAAGGTGTTGTATCTGATTTGACCCACAACTTGGAAAGTAGTCAAAACAGCACTGGTCATTGTTCAGTTGCTACATGCCCAGTATTTCTACTTTCTTAGCCTACTTTATCCTTTGAAATTTGTACTAAGCTGAAGGAGTCCATATTGATCACAGGTGCTGGGAGCCAAAATGAACATTTGCTTCAGCTCAAAGCTAGTTTACAAAGCCTTTTCTAAATTTCCCTTTTTATTTAACATTTGTATTTAAATATTTGTGTTTAAGTTTTTATGATAACATTTTATAAACCTCAGCTGCACATATATTATAAACATTTTTCTTGATCAAAATCTGAAAACTCCAGTTTGATCTATTTTTATTTTCATTCTTTTAAATGGTGTACTTATTAGAGTGTTTAATTTTGAAGCCACTAGTTAAAATTACACAAAACAGCCATCCAGAGCTTTAACTGTGTTTCTCACTTCTATATTCATAGATTCCTAGGGGAACAGGTTCTATGATGCATCTCCTAAGAAGACCATGTGGATTGCACAGGTGTAGATGAGTGCACAGGTTGATCTTCAGCACTCTTACTACTGGTGATGGAGTGTGGGGGCAGATCCCTGGATAACTTCTAGGATGAGTTGTCATACTGGTGGTTAGTTTGACTAGGAAAATAAGCAAATGTGACATCATCTCACTTCCCATGTGGGTGGAACTCCCAAATACCATTGTTATGGACTCAAGTAAAATCACACGTTAAAAGATTTGCCTTTAAGAAATACTCAAGTGTTAATTCTTCATCTATGAAACCATCATCTCCCTTTTACATTGTTACCCACTGTAGTAACACCAGTTCCTTCCATGCTACTCTGTGATCATGAGAACCAGCTGTATTAAAAGTCCTCCATGGTGAAAAATCCTACAGAGCTGAGCCCTTCAATGGATCTGGGGGGTCTGTCCTATCAAGTTTATGGTGCATTATTTTGGGTATTTTGTATGGTTTGGGGGGGGGTTGAGTGAAAAAATCATTATAGTGCAAAAAACAGTGCAGAGCTGTTCTCATGAAAATGTGTCTAGTTTAATTGCCTAAAGTAGCTGAGTGTGTGTAACATTTAATGACCTGGGCCAAGTTGTAAGCTGGTGAATGGGGGTGCTTCATGACTGGAACTCAATCAATTTACACCAGTGGAGTCACACTGCTTTACACCAGCTAAAGATCTGGTCCCTTATCCCTGAAATAGGCCACTTGAAAAGAACAGTGAATGCTTTCTAATGTTTTTCCTTCCAAAATTATAAATATCCCTGATTTTCCTCTCTCTTTCTGTACTCACAATTTGCTTTTCTGTTACCTGCAGATTTAATTGCCTCAGAGCTATTACTGATCCCTTTTACTACTCCTCATTTTTTCCAATATTTTAATCTCATGATAGAGGAATATAAAACACATTTGATTCAGGAAAGCCCCTGAATTTGGAAGGAATTATCATGCTGCAAAAGTCTTTTACCAGCTAGTCTATCTTCCTTCTTCCCCTCCCATTTTCAGATGGTGTGGAGCTTTATAATTCTGGCTCTTGTGGAACACAAGATTTCACATTTTCACACTATCAGCCTTTCCTCTTGGCCCAAGCCCAGTAGACTGAATAGAGCAAGTGCCAGACATCAGCCCAGTGTAACTTCCAGTTCCCAAGGGCCCCTTTTCTCAGCTCAGCTGGTTTTAATATTTTATTTTCCCTACTTCAGAAAAATGATCTTTCAAGGAACTTATGTTTTAATGGCCTGTGATGCACAGAAGCAATGGAGAGTGATGCTGCAAGCTCCAACGGGGCTAAGACTGGCAGGTGTCCAGCTATTGATGGACATGTGCCATTTTAGCGAAGCAGAGAGAGAGAGGTTGCCCTCTGAAGGATCAGAATTTGTTAGGTGTTTCCAATGTGCAATATCCTTCTGGGGTTTCCCTTCCAACTTAAATGGACCAGGAAGGGGATCCAAGTACTGTTTATACAAGTGCCATTAAAGTCCCTGAGAAGGCTGGTGTATTGTAATACTTTACACTAACCATTACAATCTCAAGGGGCAAAGGAAACGCTCTCCGATGCAGGTGGAGATTGTGCCAAGAGCTTTGTTTCATCAAGCAGAGTGGGTAAAATAGCTGAGAGCGGGTGGCTTCTTCATAAACCTCTTTGGAAAGTGAGGCCTGATTATTCCTGTATGTGCTGTGGTTTGCTTGTTATTTCCTCATAGTTTAACTTTCCATTCCTAGTCTTTGACATTTCTGTTTGAGCAGACTGTAAATGAAACTTCCCTCAGCATTTCTTCAGGTATTGCCGCCAGGACTCTTCTAGCCGGACAACTACAAGAAGTGGCGATTTAGCACCTCTGCTGGTTTGCAAACATGCCTAGGAGGTGCCACACGTACAGATCAGACATCTCCCATTCAGAGGCCCAGTCCTGCCTTATAGCAACTGCTGACATTGGGAGCTAGCACATAGACCTCTGCAAAGGAGTGTGTGAACCTCAGGAGACAACCGTGATTTACCAGGATAACAATTGCTGCCCCCTTGTTCCAGGAGGGAGAGTTTTTACTGTGTGGGCCCAGCTCACTTCCTGCTGTAGACCCAGCTCAGCCCACTAGTAGCCATTGGTCTGTCCCTTCTTCATCCATCTAGGAGACTAGAAGCTCCACCTATGCCCCAAATCTATGATCTGGGCAGCTTTCCCAAGGTTTTGCAGAGGAAGTTGCAATGTCCGGCGCACATGCCATAAGTGGCATGCAAGATGATTTTCAGTGGCATGTGCACTGAACGAGCTCCCCTCGCTCTTCCCCACCTGCAACGGGAAGCCCGTGCTGGGGATCCAGCATCCTGCCCCCGGCAAGATTGTGGCCAGTGCCTGCTTCCTGCGGGGGAGGGGGAGGAGCCTGTTCACTGCATATGCCCCGCAGACGTGAGACTGAGCTTGGCGGTGAGGGGGGAAAAGTCTAGGCACATTCGCACACCGCTGCCGGGTGCGTAATGTGGCGTTGTGTGTGTCATCTCCATTTGCAGAAGCGGAAATTACATACATCGGCTGAGCCGCCCCTTATGACAGTTTGGCCCCATCCCTTTCTCCACTTGGGGCGGCGACTACACTGTGTGTTCCTGGTTCTGTCACAGTCCCCAGGATGGGAGCCAATCGTGGCCAGAAGAGGGAGGGAGGCAGAGGTGGAGAGGTGTGTGTGCGCATGCACTGAAGGCCAAAGTCTGACAGCTCGGGCTGGCCTGGGAAACCCTGAGGCTCCATGCCAGATCTGGCTTGCAGGGAAGCATGTGCATGCTGCTCCTCCCCTCACCACAGAAAAAGCCAGAGCGGAGCCCAGGGCAGGAGACCAAGTGGGGCTCGCGGTGGAGAGAGCCCCTACCCCTTCCACTAGAGTGGGGCGGCCTAGGGCAGGAGGGTTAAATTTTGGCACGCTACTTCAGAAAGGTTGCCGACCCCTGTGCTCTACCAACACCACTCCTTTTTCAACAACATCCTTGTTACATCCAATTGATTTTCCTCCCTTTCACTTATGAATTTCTTCCAGCTCATTTTTCAGTCTGCTCTCCCATTATAGAAGCAGAAATAGTTGACACACTGTCATTCCTCTTCTGCAAAAAATGCAAGCGAGATGTAGGGCCCAAGAATCTGCAATAGCATGTGTACAAAAATCTTGCACATGACCTGTCCATTGGAAGGGGTTTAGACGCACAAGAAAGTCTAGCACAGGCCTGACAGAAAGAAATAAGGCATCTCAGATGCCACAGAACAGAGAGGAAAAATAAGGGTGATAGATCAGCAGAGATGCCAAGGATCAAATTCACCTGTGATCTCGTTCTACTGCAGGAGTGTGAGACTTGCTAACAAAACCAGAGGAGTCCTGGGTTATGCCAAATGGACCAAATTCAGAACTGGTTAACATGATTAAAACAGACGCAGGGTCCATGAGCCAGAGTCAATAGTTGTTCCTGCATTACTGTAATTTGCCCAGAGGTCCCAAGGGGATTGGACAAGTATGTGATGTAACTTGCTCCAATATGGCATTCAGGAAGAGTGCAAAGTGGGCATAATGAACATGCTAAGAGGATAGAAGAGGCCTGCATGGCAGAAAAAGCATTTAAAAAATGTAATATAAAATAGCCATGTTTCAATTTGCAGGTTCCCGCTAGTTGCTTTTCCTGATGCAGCCTGCTTTTAGCTCCGGGGCTGGCAAGTCACATTCATTTCTCATAATCAGTCAATACCGAACAGGTTCAATGTGACAACTTTCACCCCCTTACGAATGACACTTTTCCAATTCACATCACCATTTAAGTCACAGAATAATTTGGTCTAATAGACGCCACTCCCTTCTATGTTATAGCTGATCTGTACCACTCTGGCAGTGTAAAGGGTTTGTAAAGTGGATGTAAGTTACATTTACATCCACTTTATACACTTTTAACACTGCCACACTGGTGTAAAGGAGCCTTAGAGTAACAGAGAATCAGGCCCCAAACATCCATAGCTCTGTATAAATGTGACTGTAAAGAGACACCTTCTCTTCTAGCTAGTGGAAGTAACTTTAACATCAGATTTATTTACATAAAAACACCACACTTGCCATATTAGACGTCTGCTGTTTCAAACCCAGTTTGATTCTTGATTATTTCTCAGATGCTAATTTGGAAGAAGCATGAGCTACATAATTGATAATGATGTTACACTGAACAATAAAATACCACTCCAGGCATAAAATAAACATAATTACAGAACGGGTTGCCAGCAGAGCAACAGCTTAATTTGTCTCTAATCAGCAAATTTAGATACTTAAGTAGGTAGACTGCAGAGAGAGGTGACACTACAATATTGACAAAATGGCTAGAGCGAAGCGGTGCTACTTCTACCACTCCCTGTTTGGTATCTGGCAGGAGTAGAATTTTCAGGGCTGAAACATCAGCTCCTTCATTCCTCTTCTTCCCTGGCTATATATCCTACAGAGTTTAGTAGCTCCTGTCTTGAGGCAACGGAGTTCAATGTGCCAGTGAAAGTGGGTGGGGAAAAAAGTACTTCAAGGTTTCAAAGAGCAGAGATCACTCCTCACCCTGACTCTTAAGCATGGTTCTAGGGCCTACGGGTATGTCTACACTAGCCCCCTAGTTCGAACTAGGGTGGCTAATGTAGGCATTCGAACTTGCAAATGAAGCCCGGGTTAAATCCCGGGCTTCATTTGCATGTTCCCGGGCGCCGCCATTTTTAAATCCCCTTAGTTCGAACTGACTGCCCATGGCTACACGTGGCAGTCAGAAGTTAATCTGAACTAAATCCTTAGTTCGGATTAACTGTTACGCCTCATTGCAGGAGGAGTAACAGTTAATCCAAACTAAGGACTTAGTTCGGATTAACTTCTGATTGCCACGTGTAGCCGCGGGCAGTCAGTTCAAACTAAGGGGATTTAAAAATGGTGCCCGCCTGGGAACATGCAAATGATGCCCGGGATATTTAAATCCCGGGCTTCATTTGCAAGGTCAAATGCCTACATTAGCCACCCTAGTTCGAACTGGGGGGCTAGTGTAGACATACCCTCCCAGACAGAGGAAAGGGCTTTGCCTGGGAGGTCAGTATTTACAGGGTGCAGCCTTTTATTCTTCGTTTCCTGGCCCTTCAGCATGGCCCCCTTTGCTTCCTCTATGCAGTTGAGGAGTGAGAAGAGCAGGAAGATGGGTCCACTGTCAACATTGCCGGACTACTGCAGGATGTAGATTTTCTCAACTATTGTGTGGTAAGTATCTTCTCCTGACCCCATCTCCTGGAGTGTCCAGCATCCTACTGCTCTCTGCCCTTCATTTTAGCTTTTAACAGTTGTCACCCTTTTTAACATTTTTGAATAAACACCAATACATTTCAGGGAAATTAAATCAACAAAGGTCCTTAGCTATACAGTAATGTAAAAATTTTTTTCTTAACTTCTTATTGTTATGATTTTAAATCTTAGGATGGATGGAGTATATCCTGATGCAGCCTTATCTGGTGCTAAATGTAGTTTTTGATTTGTTATTAGTCTATTTTTCATCCTGGGGCAAATACAGATCTGTTATTAAACCCTCAGTTACTTTACTAGCCCTATTTAATCTACCTTTTTAACTAATCTGTGATCCATTTATTTGTATATAGCTGCAATCACTACCACTGTTTCTCTTTTTATTTGAACTGCTAATTGAGAACATAATTCAAAGACAGTTAAAACCTCTTCATCCCTTGTGTTTCTTGCAAATTGCCCATCATTATTTAAACTTTCTCAGGCATCTTTAAAAAGAATAATGTGCATAAAAAAACATGTGAATGTTGGTTAACACATGCATTATAAAAATAAAGAACAGCATTGGCATTAAGGTTGTATGTAGAACCTTAATTCCAAATTTCCTCACTTTTGACTATTATTTCCAAATTACAATATGCAATGCTACTGTTTCAAAACAATGGATATGTATATTCAACCTTCATGATCTTAAAAATGTTGATTTGATCTGGAAATATACAATTAAGAATGAGGCAAATTAACAGCAGCTCATACGTAGCCCAATATAAACAAGCTAACAGCATCGTCACTTCAGAAAAGAAATTGTACTCATATAATGCTAGCTCTTTTGTGCATAAAAGAAACCAGTATCCTCTTTGTTGTCGTAAATTCATGTTATAGTCAATGATTACAGGGCAATCTATAATTTTGGGTGCAGGATTTTCACAGAAACTGAATGATCATAAATAGCTTTGAAGACACCTGCCTGAGTTCCCCACAGCTGCCACTGACTTCAGTAGGACGCTCAGGATCAAGTCCAGTGTGATCAACCGATATGTGGGAAGAGAAGCATGGATAGCATGTGCTCAGTTTTAGTATGCAGCGGTGTGTCAGCATAACGCAATTTCAGATGCAATTTGTCAAAATACTGGCGATGAAAACGGATGCCATTCTCATTGAATGTCCTTCACTGGGTGACACATTGGCACTAATTTTGACCAAAGCAGGTGAACAATAAATACACTCTTAGGTATTGCCCATGCTTTTGCCCACAAAAGCTCATGATACTATCTATATATTTTGTTAGTCTCTAAGGTGCCACAGGACTACTCATTACAGACTAACGTGGCTACCCCTCCGATTCTTTTTTTTTAATATAATTAAAATGTTGAGTGATCAGTGATCACCCTGATTATTTTTCCCTGCCCCTCTTTCTTAGTTGGCCCAGTGGTGCCAACTCATAATTTTATTATAAGTCTCATGAAATTGGATGTTTTTTCTTAATGCCACAGTTCTGACAGGCAAGTTTCTAACCCATATGGTTGTGCGGAAAATCTTGAAAACATGATTCGAAGGTGATAAAGGCATAAACATCAAAAGGCAAATTAAGCGAATCCAAAACATGTTGTTTAATAAATAAATAAAAACTCTTGATATGAAACCAATCTCATAGTACTTTGAGATCTGATGTATGATTTTTGAAACGTGGAGGTTGGTGTTACTATTCGTCTGAGCAGCAATTATCAAGCACACCAGACTATACATAAAAATAATGCATACTGTTTCTTGATGTGTGCTACAATTTGAGAAGGTGAGGATTAAGAACTCCAGCTCACCTAGACTCATTGCATTATTTTTTCTTTGAACTGGACTTAATTCAAGTACCCTGTTTCCAACAATGCCTTAAGTAGCCTCAGAGGAAGACAAGCGACTCCAAGCCAACAGCTGGGGTCTTGCGCAATCTTGATACAGAAGAATGTGAATCTATATTTGCAATAATGTTTCCTCACTGAGCTATAGGAATGAGGCAACATGTACAGAAGCAGATCATGCAGATCTCTCATTCAGTTTTCCCCTACAGGAATAATGCCATGTAAGAGCTGGCAGAAAGGTCTGTCTGCCCTGTAGCATAAGTCTGTCATATGTGCCATATCTAGCATGGCAATCTGTATACACTGTGGGTGCATCTAGACTGGCAAGATGTTGTGCAGCAAAAACTTGCCAGCTGTCTACACTGGCCGCCTGAATTTGCGCAAGAGCACTGACTTTGTAATGTACAAAATCAGTGCTTCTTGCGCAAATACTGTCATGCTCCCGCTCGGGGAAAAGCCCTCTTGCACAAGAATACTTGCGCAAGAGGGCCAGTGTAGACAGGGAAGAATTGTTTTGCGCAAAAAAGCCCCGATGGCTAAAATGGCGATCAGGGCTTTCTTGCGCAAAATCGCGTCTAGACTAGCCATGGATGCTTTTGTGCAAAAGCACTTTTTGCGCAAAAGCATCCTTGCCAATCTAGATGCTCTTTTGTGGAAATACTTGTAACGGAAAAACTTTTCCCTTAAAAGTATTTCCGCAAACTCATGCCAGTCTAGACATAGCCTGTAGGTCTGGGCGAAAGTTGGCAGCACAGTCTGTTGATTTAGTCCAGTGTTTCTCAACCAGTAGTTCGAGTACCCTTTAAGCGTACTTGAGAGAAGGCTGGGGGGTACACCAACACAACTGAAATGTGGAGAAAACTGAATTTTTAAGTTTTACAGTGCTTTATTATTTTTGTACTTTTTACAGACAAAAATTTCATCGCCTGCCCAGCTATGATTAAGTTTGTTTAAACAACTGTGTTGCAGTGGTAGAAAAAAAATGGTGTGTCTGAAAACTGTAGGTACTAGGGGTAAATTTTTTTTAAAGGGGTACTTTATTTTTTTTAAAAAAAGGTTGAGAAACACTGGTTTAGTCTAGCCCATGGCCGGCAGCTCTGTCTGTAAACTCTGTAGGACAGTCTGTCTCAGAGCTGGCAGCATAGTCAGTACAACCTGTAGGTCGGTCTGTCTGAGGGCTGGCAGCATAGTGTATATAATCTGTAGGCTTGTCCATCTGTCCTGGCTGGTAACAGTGTACATTCCTGTAGGTCTGTCTGTCCAGGCTGGCGGCACAGTCTGTGTAACCTGTAGGTCTGTCTGTCCTAAGTTAGCAACAGTCTGTGTAACCTGTAGGTCTGTCTGTCCAGGCTGGCAGCACAGTCTGTGTAACCTGTAGGTCTGTCTGTCCTAAGTTAGCAACAGTCTGTGTAACCTGTAGGTCTGTCTGTCCAGGCTGGCAGCACAGTCTGTGTAACCTGTAGGTCTGTCTGTCCTAAGTTAGCTACAGTCTGTGTAACCTGTAGGTCTGTCTGTCCAGGCTGGCAGCACAGTCTGTGTAACCTGTAGGTCTGTCTGTCCTAAGTTAGCTACAGTCTGTGTAACCTGTAGGTCTGTCTGTCCAGGCTGGCAGCACAGTCTGTGTAACCTGTAGGTCTGTCTGTCTTAAGTTAGCTACAGTCTGTGTAACCTGTAGGTCTGTCTGTCTTAAGTTAGCTACAGTCTGTGTAACCTGTAGGTCTGTCTGTCCAGGCTGGCGGCACAGTCTGTGTAACCTGTAGGTCTGTCTGTCCAGGCTGGCGGCACAGTCTGTGTAACCTGTAGGTCTGTCTGTCCTGGCTGGCAGCACAGTCTGTGTAACTTGTAGGTCTGTCTGTCCTGGCTGGCAGCACAGTCTGTGTAACCTGTAGGTCTGTCTGTCCTAAGTTAGCTACAGTCTGTGTAACCTGTAGGTCTGTCTGTCCTAAGTTAGCTACAGTCTGTGTAACCTGTAGGTCTGTCTGTCCTGGCACCCCCTCCCCCAGGCCGCTGACTGACGCCCCCGCCTTCGAGTTCCAGCGCCCGGCCTCCGCTAGGGGCCGCCCGAGGGCTCGGAGCGTCGGTTCCCCGGGCAACCGAGGGGCCAGCTCCGTGCGCGGCGGCGCGATGGAGACGCGCTGCCAAGAGGGGCCGGGCCAGGTCGCGCTCGCGGCCCTGAGCCACCTGCACGGAGTGGGTGAGCGGGGCGGGGCGGGGCCCAGAGCAAAGGTGGCGACGTGGAGCCAGGGCTCCTCCCCAGGCCTGTTGCTAGGGCGAGGCGCTTGCCCTGGCCCTGGGCCCAGGGGCTGCGGCTGGCGCTGGAGACGCTGCTCCCCTGCGTGGCCATGGGGGCTGCCGCTGCTGCTCCCCTCCCTGGCCTTGGTGCAGGAGAGCTGCCTAGGTACCGCCCCACAGCCCGGCGCAGCCCGGGTTCCCCTGCCTTGCCCTGCAGGTGTCTGGGCCCCAGCCCGGCTGGCCCGGCCTGCGTGAGCCTTGACAGCTCTGGGCTGTGTTTGGCCCTAGGGAGCTGGGATGCTGCCCATTGTGTTTTATCCCTGCAGGAGGGGAGAGTCACACGGGTCAGCAGAGACTCTGACCTGGCCAGTTGTGGAAGATCTCCAGCGAGCCACTTGGGCTGCCCAGCCTGGAGTCGGTCACCCATGAGGATTCAATCCCCAACTGCCCTCCATTCCTATCCCCTGGGTATTTCCATAGGAGTGTATGTCCTGGGCCAGGGTTATGTACAGGACAATCTTTTCAGAGTTTTATTCATGCGTGAGAAATGCTACCTTGGGAGGCGTATCCTTGGGGATGCTTTATTTGTATTTTACACTATGCCTGCCATAACGTGAGTTTCTCTCAACAAAGACAGATTGGCTACATCTACACTGCAGGCTTCTTGCGCAAAAACTTGCGGAGCATCTACACTGCACGTGTGTTCTTGCACAAGTAAATTCACAGTAAAGCATCGGAACAGAGGGCTTCTTGTGCAAGAGTTATTCCTCTCCCTACAAGGAATAAGCCCTCTTGCGCAAGAGCTTTTGCGCAAGAAGGCAGTGTGGACAGGCAACAGGGGTTTCTTGCGCAAGAAACCCTTATGCTAAAATGGACATCAGAGCTTTCTTGATCAAGAGAGCATCCACTCTGCCATGGATACTCTTGCGCAAAAGCACATCTTTTGCACAAAAGCACATGGCAGTGTGGACGCACTCTTGCGCAATAATTTTTGCACAGAAACTCTTGTGCAAAACAGTTCTTGTGCAGTGTAGACGTAGCCAATGAGACCCTAAATGTGCAATGTGCTTCCTTAAGGCAGATCCCTGTATCCATGCAGAACTTGTTGAGATATCAGGGCTTGATTTTGAAAATAGGTATTATCCAAACTGATCAGTTACACTTTATTTTAGATACATCTATTAAATAAGGCTAAAATATTATTTATGCCTATAGTAGTGGCTCTGGGTTTTCTTATTCCTACTTGACCCAGGAGATGTCACAGTCTATCTTATTATTTTGGCTGCCATATGCATATAAATCTGCATTTTGTTGGGACTGGGGGATTGATAATATGTGTAGACAATATTTTTTGTTTGATTGTCACGTACACAGCCATCTGGTTTCTCTGTGGGACTCAGACTTTTTGGCAAGCAATGATCTGTTTAGGTTCTCTGGGTCTTCATGTTGTTCTACTGTTTCTTATATTTGCAAACCATTTAAACATTTTCTTGAGTAGTCAGTATTTCCACACATGTAAAATCCCCTCTACCTATACATCGTGCTGTTATGATAGGGAAACCATACATGGAAAAGAATCCTTCTTTGACCTCCATTTCTGCTGATACAGTGGAGAGGTGAACACTTTTCACACAATGGGCAAACATTGCATTCAGGTGCAGAAACCTCTCCTATGAGCTTTTGAAATGAGCATATGGCATGGTGTCTGAAGGAAGAAGGGACTCTGACAAATACTTGAGAGGTTGGAAAGTCCTTGAATTTACTTTAGTATTAATTTTGTTCAGGTGGTATCTGACAAGAAGCAGGTTGTGGTGCTCCCGAAAGACCTTTCTTAGAAAATAAATTTGCCATCTGAAAGCACATTTATCACTGTATCTGTCTCAAGAAATAAAACCTGCTCTCAGGACAACAGAAAGGTCTAAAAGATAAACATTGGGAAACTTCCGCAATCAGTAGTTTGCTGCTAAAGTCTTTGTGAAAGAAGCTTTAGCAGTAACTAAGAAAGGAAGAAATTGATTCATGAGGGAAGATTAACCACCATCTAGGGAGAGGAATTGTTTTAGAGTAGCATAAGCAATAAGGTATAACCAAGAGCAATGGAATTAACTAGAGCAAAGAAAAAATTAGATGGTATATGTGGTGGAAAATTCCAAACAAATTTTATTAGACCGTGGAATACCTTATAAGTGAAATTGTGGAAGCCTTCTTTCGGATTAATTTGAAAAATGAATTTTGAAGGAGGGGTAGACTATTCTAGTGATTGGTAATGGACTATTGAACATCTTTCCTTTAGATTGCCAGTCCAAATCTAACACTGGTTAATAATGATGAAAAGTTGTTAGTAGGGATGTAAACGACTAGCCAATAAGCAGACGCTTATTGGATAGTTGACTAGTCATGTGACTAGTCGCTTCCCACCTTGCTGTCTTTATCAAAGAGGGGCAGCAAGGGAGGGGAGCAGCAACCAGTGCTGGGAGGAGCTGGCTTAAAAGCCGGTTCCCCCCCAGCACTGTCTCTGCGGTGGGGGAGGGCAGGGGAGTTAGAGGCACAGTGGGAAACGGTGCAAGCGGGGACTGAAGCAGTCTTGAGCTGCTTCTGATTCGATTCTTCGTTTGACAGGCTCAGACACCACAGGGAATGTGGGGCCTGTGGGAGTCCCTCACCGGTCCAGTGCTCCCTGCAGGGCTTCCACTTTGGAACTGTAATGAACAGGGATTTCCATCGACTATTCGATTAATTAGTCTAAATTTATCATCCCTAGTTATTGGTGCTTGATATCTGTTTGGTGCCTGGTCTAATGTGAATTGCTAGACTTGGACAAGTTCCTTCTGGTGAGATGTCTGTGTTGTAACATATTTACCACTGATAGCCTTAACAGAGAGAACTCAAGGACTGCATGGGGATGGAATCCTTGTTATCCCTGAATTAGGGATGTAAAAGAGGAGTCGATTAGTTGACTACTCGAAAAGCCTAGGCTTATCGGCTAGTCGAGTCAACTACTCACTCCCCCTGCCCTGCTGCCTCTATATCAGAAGGAGGGGTTGAGCTTGGGCTCGCCACAGAAAGAGGCTGTCTGCAGGGAGGGGGAGGGATAAGAACTGCCAGAGCAGTCTCTGCCTGCAGTCATCCCGGGCTGCAGTGGACAGAGGCTGCTTCATAGCAGCCTTCTGTGCCTCCTCCTTCACCCCCTAGCAGCCTCTATCCGCGGGAAAGTCGGATCCCCATGGACAAGGGCTGCTGCCACCCCGCATTGCTGCTGCTGTATCAGAAGCAGCAGCCTGGGGTAGCAAGCAGCCGGTCCATGAGGGGAGCTGGTTTTGAAACTGGCTCCCTTCGCGGACCTGCCCCCATCTGGCACCCCATGCTGCTGCCTCTGATAGAGAGGCAGCAACGCAGGGTGGCAGGGAGCTCCCCGGGAGTGGGGCTTGACCGCATTGGCTGCTGGCACCACCCCTGGGAAATCTAGAATAGTCGACTAACTGCTAAGAATTCATGCAGTTAGTTGACTGTTCTGTTGCTCACTAGCTAACATCCCTGCAGCAAATGAGGAGTCAATAGAATCATAGAACCATAGACCTGGAAGAGACCTCAGAAGGTCATCAAGTCCAACCCCCTGCTCTAGGCAGAACCAATCCCAACTAAATCAACCCAGCCAGGGCTTTGTCAAGCCGAGACTTAAACACCTCTAGGGATGGAGACTCCACTACTTCCCTAGGTAACCCATTCCAGTACTTCACTATCGTCCTAGTGAAATAGTTTTTCCTAATATCCAACCTGGGCCTCTCCCACCACAACTGGAGACAATTGCTCCTTGTTCTGCCATCTGTCACTACTGAGAACAGTCTCTCTTCATCCTCTTTGGAACCTCCCTTCAGGAAGTTGAAGGCTGCTATCAAATCCCCCCTCACTCTTCACTTCTGCAGACTAAATAGACCCAACTCTCTCAGCCTCTCCTCATACGTCATATGCTCCAGCCCCCTAATCATTTTGGTTGCCCTCCGCTGAACCCTCTCCAATGCATCCACATCCTTTTTTTAGTGGGGGGCCCAGAACTGGACACAATACTACAGATGTGGCCTCACTAAAGCCGAATAAAGGGGAATAATGACATCTCTGGATCTGCTGCCAGTGCTCCTCTTAATGCAACCTAATATGCCATTAGTCTTCTTGGCTACAAGGGCACACTGTTGACTCATATCCAGCTTCTCATCCACTGTAACCCCCAGATCCTTTTCTGCAGAACTACTACTTAACTGGTTGGTCCCCAGCTTGTAACTGTGCTTGGGATTCTTCCATCCCAAGTGCAGGACTCTACACTTGTCCTTGTTAAACCTCATCAGATTTCTTGTGGCCCAATCCTCCAATTTGTCTAAGTCACTCTGGACCCAATCTCTGCCCTCAAGCGTATCTACCTCTCCCCCTAGCTTAGTGTCATCCACAAACTTGCTGAGGGTGCAATCCATCCCCTCATCCAGGTCATTAATAAAGATATTGAAAAAACCGGTCCTAGAACCAAACCTTGGAGCACTCCGCTAGAAACCGACCGCCATCCTGACATCGATCCGTTGATCACTACCCACTGGGCCCGGCCTTCTATCCATCTTACTGTCCATTTATCCAATCCACATTCCCTTAACTTGCTGGCAAGAATATTGTGGGAGACCGTATCAAAAGCCTTGCTAAAGTCAAGGTATATCACATCCACTGACTTTCCCATGTCCACCGAGCCAGTTACCTCATCATAGAAGCTAATCAGATTGGTCAGGCACGACTTGCCCTTTGTGAATCCATGTTGACTATTCCTAATCATTTTCCTCTCTTCCAAGTGCCTCAAAATGGATTCCTTAAGGATTTTTCCAGGAACCGAGGTAAGACTGACCGGCCTATAGTTCCCTGGATCGTCCTTCCCTTTTTTGAAGATGGGCACTACATTTGCCTTTTTCCAATCATCCGGGATTTCTCCCGATCACCACGACTTTTCAAAGATAATGGCCAAAGGCTCCTCAATGACATTTGCCAACTCCCTCAGTACCCTCGGATGCATTAAGTCCGGACCCATGGATTTGTGCATGTTTAGCTTTTCTAAATAGTTCCTAACCTGTTCTTTACCCACCACGGGCTGTCCATCTTCATCCAACCTTGTGTCACTTCACGCAGACGTCCAGGAGCCTACCTTGTCCGTGAATACAGAGGCAAAGAAAGCATTGAGTACTTCAGCTTTCCCCACATCATCTGTCACTAGGTTACCTCCTTCATCCAGTAGAAGCCTTAAAAGGGATAGGTGACATACTTCAGAATAGTCAGATCTTGGACAGGAATTTTGGCAATGTAGGCAGGTTGATCATTTGATGATTACCTGTTCTATTCATTTCCTCGGAAGCACCTGGCATTGGCCATAGTCAGAAGAAAGGATACTGGGCTAGATGGACCGAGAGGTGAAAGTAAGCCAGTGTGTCCCGGTGCGCCACTCTGGTAAGAAGGACCCAGCCGACTGGGGCACTCTGTTATAGCGGGAGGCATGGTGCACTCCCAGCTGGGCTCCCGGGGCTTCCTGCAGGCTGCGGCTCTAAGCAGCCAGATGGCAGGCAGGCTAGTTACAGGAACTAGCTGGGCGTGTGCTCCCTCACCTGTCCGAAACTGCCCGAGCCCTGAGCTTCCCCGGGCACCATTTAGGGAGGCCTGGGGGACTGAAGCTGCTTGCTCTTCTCCTTCCCATCAGGGGTGAGAGGAAAGCACAAAGCATGAGAGGATAAGGCAGAGGAGTGAGTGACCCACACTGCTTTCCTCTCACTCCCCAAGAATGATGAAGGGGAACAGCAAGCAGCATCCTAGTATGAATCTTGTGGGGGCTTCAGTCCTCTTGCTCTCCTTAAATAGCACCCACTGCTCTCTCTCCTATCCACAGATACCCCTGGCCCCTGCCCTGAGTCCCTCCTCATGCTCCCAAACCTGACTCTTGCAACCCCCTACATATACCCCAACCCTCTGTCCACAGCCTTTCCTCACAGGAGGAGGCGTGCCATGTTCCCAGCAGGACTCCTGGGGCTTCCTGCAGGCTGCTGCACCCTAATCCTGACTCCTGCACTCTACCTTCCCCCATCCCTCTGTCCTGAGTCCCCCACACCCTCAAGCCCCTACCCTGACTCCTGCACTCCCTTATATCCTCACCCCTTTCCCTAACCTTCCCACAGCTCCCTTCCCTGAGTTCCCCACACTTAATTTTCTTGCAAGTACTGTCGTATCTCAGTCCCCCCAACCACCAGCCTTGAGCCCCTACCCCACCAAGGGGTTGTGATACAACAGTGCCTATATGAGATTAAAGTTACTTTCACCTCTGGATGGACCTTTGACCTGATCTAGTATGGCCATTCTTATGTGCTTAAGGAAAAGCCAGTTTTTGAAATGGTGTGGAGGAAAGAAATGGTAATTTTTAGACATGGCCTGAATGTGCAAGTGAAAGGACAAGGCCATGTCAAAGAGGAAGCCAAGTTTATGTTCTTGAGCAACAGAAAGGATGAAGTGGAGGTTTCTGTTGTGAGAGAGAGTAGCTCATGCAAAGTTTCATTTGATGGCTGGACATCCACAAGGAAATGTCAGAAAAACAGGCTGAGATCTTGGGTTTGGATGGACTCAGGTCTAGAGAGGAGAGAAATTGTTTTGAATGTATCAACATAAAGATGGTAATTGATCTGTAATTATAGCTGAGATTCACCCAGATAAAAGTGTAGGCAGGAGGAACAAAGAAGGGGTCTAAGAATGGAGACTTGCATATATTGCCTTGTCATCAGCAGGCTCTTCCTGTGGATAAAGAGTGCTTTTTGCATTTTGCAGGTTCCCTTTCTAAGCCTGGGTTTAGGATTGGTTGTGATTTACCTCCTTAAAAAACAAACTACCTACCACCTTGTAAGTGGCCACTAACACATTTAACAAATAGCCCTGAATGTAATGGGCAACAAAATGGCAAATGAAATTTTATATTGATCAATGTAAAGTGATGCACATTGGAAAAAATACAGGCAGTCCCTGGGTTACATACAAGATAGGGACTGTAGGTTTGTTCTTAAGTTGAATTTGTATGTAAGTCGGAACTGGTACATATTGTAGGGGAAACTCTAGCCAAACATTTCTCCAGAGCTCAGTTTTATTCTCCCACACCTCACTTCCCTCAGTCCTTTATTCTCAAGCTGAGGTGTCTGCTGAGAAAAGCCGCTCCGCATCTCCCTGGTCTGCTGGGGCGGGGGGGGGCGCTAGCTTCGCGTCTCCCTGGTCTGCTGGGGGGAAAGCAGCTAGTGCGGGGTTGCCTCACCCCGTTTGTAAGTAGGGATCCGATGTAAGTCGGATCCATGTAACCCGGGAACTGCCTGTAATCCCAACTATATAGCCAATGTGATGGGGACTAATTTGGCTACAACTGCTCAAGAGAAAGATCTTGGAGTCATTGTGGATAGTTCTCTGAAAACATCCACTCTGTGCAGCGGCAGTCAAAAAAGCAAATAGAATGTTAGGAGTCATTTAAAAAGGGGTAGAGAATAAGACAGAAAATATCTTATTACCGCTGTATAAAACCATGGTATGCCCACATCTTGAATACTGCATACAGATGTGGTTGCCTCATCTCAAAAAAGATATACTGGCAGTGGAAAAGATTCAGAAAAAGGCAACAAAAATTATTAGGGGTTTGGAACCGGTCCCATATGAAGAGAGATTTAAAAGAGTTGGACTTTTCAGCTTAGAAAAGAGGAGGGATATGATAGAGGTCTACAAAATCATGACTGGTATGGAAAAAGTGAGTAAGGAAAAGTTATGTATTTATTCCAACAATATAAGAAGGAGGGGTCACCAAATGACATTAATAGGCAGCAGGTTTAAAACAAACAAAAGGAAGTTTTTCTTCACTCAGTGTACAATCAACCTGTGGAACTCCTTGCCAGAGTATGCAGTGTAGGCTAGAACTTCAACAGGGTTCAAAAAAGAGCTAGATGGATTCATTGAGGTTAGGTCTATCAATGGCTATTAGCCAGGATGGTGTCCCTAGCCTCTGTTTCTCTGGAAGTGGGTGACAGGGGAGGGATCACGCGAGAATCACCTGTTGTGATCTTTCTCTCTGGGGCATCTGGTATTTGCTACTATTGGCAGACAGGATACTGGACTAGATGGACCTTTGGTCTGACCCAGTATGGCCAGTCTTATGTTCTTAAGCATGCCAGAAAAATGGCAGATGCACTGAGACAGATAATTACTGCCTTTTTTTCCCCCCAAGGATGCGTAAGCAGTTGTTTATAAAGAGCTTTTCTTATAAATGTAAAGACTGATCTATAATTGGGGGATTGAAAGTCATAGCTGCCTATAGGCCTGCTGGTGGGCTACCTACCTCAGCCTGTTTGTTTGCAAAATTGAGTGGGGAAGAGGAATATAAAAGGAGAGGCCATCACCAGGGAAGGTGGAGAGAGAGGGTGGGGAAACTATGGCTACATTTATACTGCTTCCTTCTTGAGCAAAAGCCTATGGAAATGAAGCACGGATTAGCATATTGCCGCTCTTCATTTTCATAATTAATTGGGGGCCATTTTTGCGCACGCGCCTTTTCTGCAAAAAGAAGCTGTGTAGATGGCTCCTTTTTGCACAAACCCCCCCCTCTTGCGCAAGAGCCGTTCTTCCTGAAAAACTGAGGCAGAATGGCTCTTGTGCAAGAGGGGGGATTTGCGCAAAAAGGAGCTGACTACACAGTCTTGTGCAAAAACGGGCCCTAATTAATCATGCAAATGAAGTGCGGCAGTATGCTAATCCATACTTTATTTGCACAGGCTTTTGCGCAAGAAGGAAGTAGTATAGATATAGCCAAGGAAGGAGGAGGAGGGTAACACAAAATAGAAAGGTTATTTGATAATGGCCCACATAGGGCACAGTGTTACCTTTTTAAGTAAAAATGGGGAAGAGAGAGAAGAGCAAATAGATAAAAGGAATCAAGGGGAAATCCGACAGAGGACAGAATTAAAGCAATGGGAAAAGGTAAAGAGAAATCAAGAAGAGACTTGACAAGCAGCAGTGTGATTAGTGACATTGATTTTTTTATTTGTGCAAACTATGCCCTATATCTATCATGTTTCTGGGAAAGTGGCTCACAGCTCTGTTGATCTGCAAATGATAGAGAGATTGTGATGACAGAATGTTGGTGTTGAAAGGATTTGTTTCTAATTGCTGCTTACTGCTGGGCCAAATTCTGCTGTGATTTACCCCCATGCAAGTCAACTATATTGAATAGACCTCCCTTCTGATCTCAGTTCCGCTGCTTGAATCATGAATAACTCCATTTAAGTCAAAGGAGTTACACTAGCATAAAAGTGGTAGCTCGTCAGAATCAGACCTTGGGACAGCCATGGGGTACACAGGGCATAAGTTAGAACTTGGCATGAAGGCCACTAACCTGAGGTAAAAGTCCAGTGAAGACAAAGCAGTTTGTAGTTTTCACCCAAGTTAGCAGATCAAATAAAGAATACGGGGGAGCCTAGGGTTTTACTTAGAGCTCAATATTATGAGTTAAGAACATGCCTTTTTTTTCCTTGTGAAGACACAGCCTCCATTTTATGGTCACAAGTTCACGATCACTCCTGCTCAGAATTAGTCCGCCTGTTTTATGAACCTCAATAGGCCACTTTCCAACCTTTCCTTAAGGATTGGGGCCTTCTGGGGCATGTCTAGACTGCAGGCTTCTTTCGAAAGAAGCTTTTTCGGAAAATCTCTTCTGAAAGAGAGTGTCCACACTGCCAAAGCACATCAAAAAAGCGATCTGCTTTTTCAAAGGATAGCATCCATTCATTGTGGACATTATCTCGCATTTAAGCTGTGATTACTATGGACGGAGTGGCCACCAAGGCACCTGTGCTTTTTTCTCTTTCCCCTTCTTCCAAAAGAATTCCCTCTTCCGCGTTCACACACGCCTTTTTCCGAAAGAGCTCTTTCGGAAAAGACGTTCTTCCTCGTAGAATGAGGCTTACCAATGTCGGAAAAAACCCTGAGTTATTTCGAAAGAATGCAATAGCAGTGTGGACGTAAATGAAGCCTTTTCACAAAAACGGCCATTTTTCCGAAAAACCCCTGCAGTCTAGACGCACCCCTATGGACCAGAGTATCTTAATCAGAAAGAAGGTTAAGAATCAGGTTATTACCAAGTTATTTAAGCGAAAATCTTTTTTTGCTCATTGGTCCCTGGAGTCAGAGTATTCAGTTTGAACTAAATTATATGAATCTCTCCAGGGAATAGCTTCAACTCTTAGAACAGGAGTTCTCAACCTTTTTCTTTGATATCTCCCCTCCCAATATACTATAAAAACTCCATGGCCCAACTGTGACATCACTTATTTTTCTGCACATAAAAACCAGGGCCAGCATTAAGGGGTAGCAAACAGGGAAGTTGTCTGGAGCCCAAAGTCACAGGGGCACTCAAATATTGCATTAATTGTGTCTTTTTCCTAAAAAATTTCAATATAGTCCCACAATAATACATAAACCGTTGCATTTCACTACAATGAACTCCTAAACTTGTTAAGCCTAATTCAATAGGGTTTATTTTAGTACAATAGGGTTTATGTGGTATT
The DNA here is from genome assembly GCF_049634645.1 of Pelodiscus sinensis. NCBI lineage: Eukaryota > Metazoa > Chordata > Testudines > Trionychidae > Pelodiscus > Pelodiscus sinensis. Next base: position 12,354,597 of record NC_134714.1, on the reverse strand, counting down.
TAGTCTTGTCTGTCATATTGTGTTCCCCCAAACTTTATACTTAGTTTCTGATGTCTTTAATTTGAGGAATGTAAAAGGTGCTGCACCATGACAATAAACAATTTACAAATAGCTTTGGAATGAAGCCTTCTCTTTTAAAATAACTTTTATAATGTAACAGTAGGCATATATCATTGTAAAGTTAAGGGGGAAATGCAAGCTTTTAACTTTAAATGTTTTTGATTTAGAAATACAGCTGAAAAATGAAGAGTGTGCATTCAATGAGGAATCTATACAGCACCTAGAAGATGCTATTGAAGCTATTAAGAAACTGGTAACCTACAGCCAAGAAGTATAAAATATTCAGTCACTTGTATATGAGATTTACAGTGTGAAATGAGTGAAATTAATATTTTACTGTTGTACTGGTGGGTATAGTGAATTGAAGGCAAGACACACAAATGGAGGTCAGGTTTTAGCTATAGGTCATGTGGGCAACAGTCTAGGTCATCATCTATTTATGGACCAGCCACTCTTCCCCACTCATCTCCAGCTGGGAGCTGCGCGCGCGCGCGCACGCGCACACACACACACACACACACACACACACACACACACACACACCCCCTTCCCCCCGCGTACAGTTCCAGGGGGCTCTCAACAATGACTCCAGCCTATGCTCCTTCAATACTGCTTTGATGGGTGTTTATTTAAGGGTGTCCTTGACATGCACGGCTCAGTGGCCAACAGTGAGGAACTGGGCTACCAGTGCGCCAGCCTTGGGGTTGGGGGTTTGACATTTAAATGATTCCCCCCAAAACAAAAGCTGGGAGCCAACAATTTGCCCTCTAGCCCTGTTGCTCCCACAACACAGCTTTTGGAGTGCAGATGGGGGGGTCTGTCCTTTTCATGGCACACCAACATGGCCAGCCCTGCATGGGACAGGATTTTTTGGAAGGCGGCTGGAGGATGGGAGTACCTAGGGTAGCCATGTGTAAAAGGGCAGAGAATTTAGAAGCCCCAAAGCACTTTTTTCATAGATTGTTTTCTAAGTGATTTAGGTTGAATCTGCCCTTTGTGTGATCATCTATTTGTTAATTGTCAGGAAAAATTAAGAAGACATGCCTTTGAACTTCTAGAAGAGGAGACCATCAAAAATAGTAATCTCCGTGTAAAATTCCAGAATATTCCAGAAATACTTATCAAGGAGATGGAAGGTAGTGTTAAGTTAAACAACTCTGAGAATATAAGATGGAAGAGAAAATGTGTCACAGGATCTAAACTGCTGAAATAACAGACAGTTAGGGTTGCCAGCATACCATTTTCAATCAGAATGCCCGGTCAAAAAGGACCCAGTGGCAGTGGTCAGCGCAGCTAACCACGCTGCTCAAAGTATGGTTGACTCCAGTGCCAGCATGGCAGACAGACAGCTCCGTGCACAGCTCCATGCAGTTCCCAGGAAGTAGTGGCATGTCCCTGTGACTCTTAGACGGAGAGGTGGCCGGGGGATTCTGTATGCTCTTACCACCTGCATGTGCCACTCTGAGCACCAGCTCCACAGCTCCCATTGTCCAAAAACCTGCCACTGCTTACCGGGAGCTGTCTGAAGTCAGCACCTCTCAGAGACCACACCCGAAGTTACCTCCCGTCCCCCAGTCTCCTGCCCCAGCTTGGAACCCCCTCCCACACACAAAATCCCTCCAAGAGCCTGCATCCCAAATTCCTTCCCACACCCAATCCCTAGCCCTGAACCTCCTCCTGCATTCTGAACCCCTTGACCCCAACCTGGCGCCCCCTCCTGTACCCAAACCCCTCCTCCCCAGTCCCACTCCAGAGCCTGCACTGTCATCCAGAGCTTTCCCCCCCCTCCCCCGCTTAGCCCCACTTTAGAGCCTCCTCCTGCTCCCTGAACCTCATTACTGGCCCCATACTGGAATCGAAAGCCCATACCCCCTCCCACAGCCCAACACCTGTCCAAAGCCAAATCCCCTCCCACACATTGAACGCCTCAGCCCCATCCCCCAGCCTAGATCCCTCTCTTGCACTCTAAACCTGTCATCCCCAGCGCCCCTCCCAAGAGCCCCAGCTCCCCAACCCCAAGTCTCAATTTGGTGAAAATGAACATGTGAGCAAGGATGAGTAGAGCGAGCAACAAAGAGAGGGAGATAGAATGAGTGGGGGTGGGGATGGGGCATCAGGGAAGATGCAGGGCAAGGGTGGCAAACTTTTTGGCCTGAGGGCTACATCTCAGTACTTTATGGACCGGCTGGGTGTGGCCCAAAGGCCATAGTTTGCCCAGCCCTGACATAGGACCTCAGGGAAGGAGTAGGACAAGGATGTTGTTTTCTGTAATTAGAAAGTTGGTAGCCCTATATACAATATTATGGGGATTTGTTCAGTGTAGTTTTAAATGTATTCCTAGAGTAGGAGAATCACAGCTGGGTACCTAGAGTTGACAGTTCCTACAGTACTGAATTGAAGATAAGAGAAAATAAGCCACATAAAGGTTGTTTTGCCTTTTTTTCCCCCAATGACTACACATATTATTTTTCTAGCTCTGGTTGTTGCGGCTCATGAATCGAGTGCTGCTCAGATAAATCAATTGCAGACAGCACTGAAAAACATCGCATGTGAAATCGAATCACTGAATCAGAAGCAAATCCTTTGTGAAACCCAGAATGCTGCTCGGTGGTATGTTTTTGCCTCGGGAAATCATATTGATAGAGGATTAAGGAGAAACTAAATGAAATCAAAGCCAAGGGAACAGTGCTTGCCCCTTGCTTCTGCAGCAAGCTGCAAACCTTCCTAGACAGCTTCCTGCTGCAGTAGCTGCCCTGGTTTTGAAGATCATCTTTCTTGAGCAGCTGTTGATGTCTGATGTAATGATAGACTGGCTTACAGGAAAGTGACTGCAGATCAGGCTTTGATGACAGACAGAGCCTGCAACAATGAATGTCAAAGGACCATCAGCTTCAGGGGGTAGCTGAGTTAGTCTGTTACAGAAAAAACCAACAAATGGTCTGGTAGCACTTTATAGACTAACAAAACATGTAGATGGTATCATGAGCTTTTGTGGGCACAACTCACTTCTTCAGATGACTGGAGTTATGAGTTAGGATGTGCAGACCCAAAATAAATAGCAGGGAAGAGGAGAGATGAGGCAAAAAAAGGAGGGAGTAGGAGACAGGAAGCTAGAGGGAATCAGTAAGTATCTGAAGATTGGGTAGTTAAAACAAAGCAAATACGAATCAAAGTCTATTGAATGTATCCTTCCTGACATAGGAGTCTACGCAAAGAGCTGTTTGCACCTTCAACGGCTGCTAATTTGGTAGTGCCCCAACTAACTTTCATCACTATTGAGTCCATTAGTATGTAAATTGAATTTGCAGATGAACTCTAATTCCAAGGTTTCTCTGTGTATCTGGCTAGTAGAACAGGTTTGTGACAAGACAGGTACTTGAAGATCTTTTAAACAGTGATTAGGAAGATTGAAGTGTTCCCCAATAGGTTTCTGTATGTTTCCCTTACATATATCTGATTTGTGTCCATTGATTCTTTCGTGCAGAGACTGTCCAGTTTGTCCAATATATATAGCAGTGAGGCATTGCGGGCATCTGATGGCATAGATCAAATTACTGGATGTGCAGTCAAATGATCTTTTGATTTGGTAGCTTATGTTGTTGGCTCCAGTGATGAATTCACTAGTACAGACATGTGGGCAAAGTTGGCATCGTTTTTGGTTGCAGGGCTGAGTTCCTGGATGCTTATGATAGATAGTTTTAAGTTTGCAGCCCCTGATCAACTATGGAAGAGAGCACTGAGTTTATATCAACATAACCTCCTGGTATAGACTTGGGATGTTAAATAATGATTAATTGAATAGTCGATTAACCTCATGAATTCTTTTCGGTTAGTCGACTATTCTATAGTCTCCAGGGGTGGTGCTGACAGCCAGTGTGCTCCCGCCCCACTCCTGAGGAGCCCCCTGCCACTCCACACTGCTACCTCTTTATCAAAGGCAGCAGCACGAGGTGCCAGGTGGGAGCTGGTCTGCAAGGGGAGACAGTTTAAAAACCAGGACCAGCTGCCTGTCATCCTGCGTGGCTGCCTCTAATACAGAGGCAGCAGTGCCAGGTGGCAACAGCCCCTGTCCGGGGAGGGGCAGGGCCTGAGCTCCTGGACCCAGCACAAGCTGGAACTAAGCCAGGCTGCCTTCTCGCCTGGCTCATAATACACTTTAAATGCAGAGCCACAGTGGGGGATAGATCCCAGACCCAGCGCGAGCCAGGACTGAGCTGGGCTACTGGCCAGCCCACTAAAAAAATTATTGGCAGGGAGCAGGGGAATATATGTAGTCTATGGGATTAACCTATAAGCTTTTGCTTACCGGTTAATCAGTTAATCAACTACACTATTACATCCCTAGTATAGACACAGCATACATTGACAGAAGGAGGAGTTCTGCCAGTATGAGAACACCACTTCTACTAATGGCATTAGTGCTGCCAGCAGATACCCTTGTCTGCCAGCACAGCTGCATCTACACTAGGGATTTTGTCAACAGCTATGCTGACTAGGGGATATGGATTTTTCACTCCCTGAACGACACAACTATATTGGTATAAACTTTCACTGTAGACCAGGCCAGAATCTCTGTAAGTATCCCCTCATAGAGATTCTTCTTCCACATCGTCCCACTGGGAGGTGGGGGCATTTGCTTTGTCCTTGCCAAATGTCATGTTCCTGTCACTTTCTGCCAAGGAACCAAAGTTCAAAGAGATGACAACATGTTTTCTTACAGTAAGAAAGCTATTTTTTTTTTAATTTCCTCTGTTTGAAAATAATTCATCCATTTTTTAAATTAAACTTTCAGAAAATATTTGTACCTGAAGAAATAATACTTTGAGAATGTTATAAGCAACTGAAAGTGAATCCTTAAAATGGGCAGGCTTAGGTCGTCTTAATTACAGGCAATTCTTCATGCACTACTGTGCCTATATTATATATGGTGTCATTAATGTGTATTATATAAGTGTCATTAACGTGTGCTTTACTGAAAGGTAGAAAATAAAGATTCAGGTCTAGAGCTATAGTGTCATGATTATACTGATTTCAGCAGGCTTTGGACCAGGACTTTAATCCTTATTGCACTTTAATCCTGGTATACACCAGTGTTTCCTGACTTGGGTGGCCACCCAGGGGAGATTCAAATGTTGCCCAGCTGATTAGCAGAGCACCCAGAGCGGCCCAAAGCTGGAGCATGTGTTTCTCATGGTGGTGCACATTCACATATGCTTTGGTGCACATAACAAAATTTATTCTGTGCATAGATGAAAAAATTAGAGGGAACATTGGGGTACAGTAGTCTCTGCTTTGTTTTCACCAGTACGGAGCAAAAGCGGTTGTGGGTCAAGCATGAAGAAGCTGTAGACTTACTGAACCAGCAGATGGCACAGAAAGCTAACACAAATATACTTTTAAATGAGTTTTGCAACAAAAGAAGGGATGCAGAACAACAAATAATCAGTGTAAAGAAAGCAGTGCAAGAAATGAAAGATGTTCAAGCTAAAGACAGAAAAACATTTGATGCTGAAAAAAAAATTTGGGCTAGAAAGGTAAATATTACAAGCAGGACTTACTCTGTACTCATAAAAGTATACAGGTTAATGCAGCTCCAAAATTGCAATAGTTTTAGGAAATATACTGCAATTTTGATGTTTGTTCGTGCCAAACAAAATGGGATCCTGGTCTGTGCATGGATCTCCTGACTACAATGATTAAACAAATAATATCATAATATTTATGTTAAACATTTTACACAGTTTGCTATCATAGAGTCAAATTATGCTTCATACCAATGAAACAGAAAAGTGACTTCCTAATGAGCTTTTTATATTGGAGTGGGGAGATCCAGTCCATGGGTGTGTGTTGGTGTATATCAAGATCTTATATTCTCTTAAATTGCGTATTGAATTCTGAAATCTCTTTATTGTATTGCTTTTATATTTTTCTTACTTATTTGATTTCTGTTTTGAAAAATGCCATAAAAACACCCCTTAAAAGATGTTATTTTCTTTTAGTTTGACAAAAATATTTTTCTGTAGAACAAATGATAGCCCAATACCACCAAGACCTAATCACATACCTAATGTTATGCACTGTTTGTAGTCCCATGTAAATCAGTGGTGCTGTTTTTAGCATGTAACACTAAGCATGGGCGTAAGTCTTTGCTAGGTCAGAACCTAAATTAATACTGCATTTTAATGAATTGTTATTAATGTAATTTTCCTGTAGAGTTTGGGTATTCAAAATAGAGGGAATCCCTGTAGAAAGTCCTTTTTTTAGTATTTTCCCATTAGTGTAACACTTTTTAGTGAAAAGCTCAAAAGGTTGCTCTATTTACAAATATAGAGACTTTCTTCTTTAATTAAGCAATACATAGTAGCTCATTATACTAGTATTTTTAAATGTAGAATGCAGACATGAAAACAAAACTTGATCTTCAGAAGGCAAACACTTCAGGGAAAAAGGATGAATTTGAAAAATTATCCACAAAGCTATCAGATATCCAACGTGAGATAGCACAAAATACAGCGGTAAGGAGAAAACAATTAGCTTCTCTTAATAGAGTTCTTATTGCAATGCAAATTTTTACTGTGAAGAGCCGCGCCTTTTAATTAAATAGCTGGACAAACTGGAGGGAGTTGAGAGGGCTGGAGGGATCAACTTCTGTGACGAAAGAATAAACAAGCTAAGTACTTGGCTACATGAAGAAATTATCAAGCATTACTGGCCCGTAATTATTCCATAATAAAGTTGCTTTTGTTCTGGAATAGTGGGCCCACATGGGGGAATTATACCAGTGTTGCGGTAGCTTTGGTAGTCAGTTTCCCTATGCAGACGTACTTTATATACATGCAATAGCTCAGCTAGATGAGGACACAGGCCTCAGTTCTATAAATGGCTCCAGATGATTGCCCAGCCAGAGCCACTTCCAGGATCAAAGTTAAAGAGAAGCTATGACCATTTGGAAATACTTGATGGCTAAAACAATTACTCAGTGTGGTCCAGGGTGGCGTATCTAGTAGCAGTATGAATAAAGAGAAAGGAGAACACTTAATCTGATTATCAGCAAAGATATCCTGGCATATTAGAATATGGAATAATTAACCAAAGGAAGTGATAGAAGCCCCATTTGCATAGGACACTCAGAAGTAAGCTGGACAAACTAATGCAGCTTCTATTGATGCACAAGTAAAAACAATATAGAGCAGGGCTACTCAACATGTGACCTGTGGGCCACATGTGGCCCACCGCCCATTTATTTGCAGCCCGCAGTGCAGTTTGGATTTACTTGGGGCTCAACATATGGCCCACGAGTGGGATCCTTTGAACATGGCCTCCACTGGGAACATGCTCCACAATGGCGAGGCATGTCCCATGTGGGGTGAGCATTGAAAGATGCAAGTGGATGGGCTGGCTGGAACAGATGGGTACAGAGTGTTGGTGTTTCTAGTCCCCAGGGAGGAGATGCTGGAAATGCCAGGGCATTGTGTGAAAATCTTTTTGCATATATTTGCATATATATTTCCATTCATATTCAATCACACTTAAGTTGCAGCCCTCGGCATGTGCTGTGAGTATCGATGTGGCCCCCAGGTCTTCCAAAGTTGAGTAGCCCTGATGTAGAGCATCTCAAGATCTGGGAAGTCAGAACTAATAGGGTGAGAGAGAGAATTGTCAGGGCCCTACCAGTTATCTTAGAATTATAGAATACTAGGACTGGAAGGGACCTCGAGAGGTCATCGAGTCCAGTCCCCTGTCCCCATGGCAGGACCAAATACTGTCTAGACCATCCCTGATAGACATTTATCTAACCTACTCTTAAATATCTCCAGAGATGGGGATTCCACAACCTCCCTGGGCAGTTTATTCCAGTGTTTGACTACCCTGATAGTTAGGAACTATTTCCTAATGTCCAACCTAAAGCTCCCTTGCTGCAGCTAAGCCCATTGTTTCTTGTTCTATCCTCAGAGGCCAAGATGAACAAGTTTTCTCCCTCCTCCTTATGACACCCTTTTAGATACCTGAAAACTGCTATCATGTCCCCCCTCAATCTTCTCTTTTCTAAAGTAAACAAACCCAATTCTCTCAGCCTTCCTTCATAGGTCATGTTCTCTAAACTTTTAATCATTCTTGTTGCTCTTCCCTGGACCCTCTCCAATTTCTCCACATCCTTCTTGAAATGTGGTGCCCAGAACTGAACACAATACTCCAGCTGAGGCCTAACCAGCGCAGAGTAGAGCGGAAGAATGACTTCTCGTATCTTGCTCACAACACACCTGTTAATGCATCCCAGAATCATGTTTGCTTTATTGCAACAGCATCACACTGCTGACTCATAGTCAGCTTGTGGTCCACTGTAACCCCTAGATCCCTTTCTGCCATACTCTTTCCTAGACAGTCGCTTCCCATTCTGTATGTGTGAGACTGATTGTTCCTTCCTAAGTGGAGCACTTTGCATTTGTCTTTATTAAACTTCATCCTGTTTACCTCATCTTTGTCCCTTACGTACAATTTCATGGTCATAGGATTTGAAAATTGTCAACTGTCACATTTTCAGAGGTTTAAATCTGAAAAATCATGGTGGTGTAACTGTGAGGGTCCAGATTGTGGAGGGAGAGGTCACAAACCTCTTGTAGGGGGGTCATGGGATTATGACCCTCATTTCTTTGCTGCCTTCAGAACTGGACTCTGAAGGCAGCAACCACAGAGCTTCCTGCAGCCACAGGAGGTTCCCAGAGCTTGAGATAGGTCTGATTCTCCCTTCCCCCCACAAGCAGCTGGGCAGGGAATGGACAAGCCCTGTCCCTCCCCAGCCCAGCCAGAACTAGAAGCCCCATTTGTTGCGGGCACTCCCAGCCACGCAGGATGTCTTGTAGCAGGGTTAGGCGCCTGGAGGTGGGTCTGGTCTCCCTCCTCTACCCAGCAGCTGTGCAGAGGATGGACAAGTCCTGTCCCTCCCCAGCTTACCTGCTAAGACCATGACCCCCCTACAACCGTTTGCTGGAGCACCCTTAGGGAAAAGGGAACATCATATTTTAGGCTGTGAAATGAGGAGGCCTTAGTCGTCATGATGTCTATGCCTTCCACACAATACTGGCTACCATTTTTATCTCATGTAATCCAATGACAATTTCCCCTTGTTTTTTCAAATTAATAGCTTCTCTGAAATGTTGGGAGAGATCAGTCTCTTCATCTGTCCTATTAGCCTATGTTTTCACTGCAGAGCTAACTTGAGTTATCTGTGCTTTAATTAATTCCTCTGGAGTTAGGCCTGTCTGAAACTTAAAATTTAGGTCAATGTACAGCCCTCAGATGTGAAAAATCTACAGCCCTAAATGCTGTAGCTGTGTCAACCTATCTCACAGTGTAGTTGCAGCTGGGAAAGCTTCTGTCAGGCCTGATCTGTGCTGTGTAGTTAAGTCAATGTAAGCTGCTTTGCATCGACTTAGCTGTGGAAGTGTCTTCACTTGAATTTGGCTCCTGCCAACATTAGTGTCTCTCTATGCCACTTTACTAACACCATCTCCTCCCCCAGCAGCACAGACCTATGGTCAATGCCAGGGCCATTCCACAACATTTTGGCACCTGAGGCAGGGAGCTCAAATGACACCCCCACGGCCCCTCACTGCACCAGCAGCAGACACGATTTTCTACACTCTGGGTCCTTGTGGCGCCTCCTTCCTCTCCCCCCCCCCCCACACGCACACACAGTCTGGCACCTGAGGCGGCCGCCTCAGTTCGCTTCATGGTAAGGTCAGCCCTGGTCAATGCAATTAGATCAACACAGTATCAGTGTAGACACTGGGTTTCTTATGTGAACCACCTCTTGCTTTCAGGAGCCATCCCATGATGCCCCACAGTGGCAGTGCAATTCATATAAGTGCTCCTGAGAGGACTGTGCACTGTCGACCCATGGCAGCAAGTGTGCCCACACATATAAGTGATTTAATAACAGCAGTGGCAGTATGGTGATGTAAATTAGGTTCACATTATTTTGTAGCATAGACATGGACTTGGCTACTGTCACTTGAGGAGGTGATGTTTCTACAATGACAGAAAAACTCCTTCCAATGCTGTAGGCTGCAGATATCCTCTAGGGTGGTGCTGGCATGGCGATGGTACCGCCGCTATGCCGCCACAGTCCCCATAGAATATATATGGTGAAATAACATATGAGCAGCACAAATCAATTGGATTGGCAGCTGCTGAGTTGGCCCATACCTCCTGATGGGTCTGCCAACATGAGTCAAAAGCACTACTGCACTTTGTGCCTGGACAGGAGTTGAATTAGGGGCAAAGCTCAAATTAAAATTCAGGTTAACTACAGGAAAGACAAGTTAAAGGAGAGAATGTGTAGCTCAAAAATCTTTAAATCTCTTCTGGCTACTGCTGTGACTCGGTTTATTAAAATTGTTAGTGATCAAATAGAGTAAATATAGGAAAACACTGGCTTGACTAGTACTTTAAATATCATTTTTGCATATTGTCTAATGGTTTTGCTGTGACATTTCAGAATAAATATTAAACAGTTACACTAAAATCAAATGCAAAAATTACAGTCTTTAAAAAAGAAAAGTAGCAGTAAATTAACTATGTGAATACTGTTTAATTTTATTTTTAATAGACTATTTTTAATGAGAAGGTTCAGATAGCGCAGCTAAAAGAAACAAGCGAAAACCTGCTAGTAGAATTAGAACTTAAAATGGCGGAAAAGCTGAAACTCGATGAAAGGAAGTAAGTGATTAGATTCTTTGTTCTTTTTGCTAAATATGTATCAGCACTTAATGTTTCTATAATCTTTAAGGAGTTAACAACAATGTTGTTTTGCAGTCAGCCAGATTCAATACAATATTTGAATTATTAAATAATATAGAATAAATCTCTTCAAATCGTCTATTGTATCTATTAATGTAGCTTAAGCCAGTGCTATTTCTGGGAATCAAGCTACCTCTTTTTCTAAGGATTTTGCAAGTCACATGTCGGTCTTTCTCTTTGTGTGATTGTTTATGCATACACAGAATGGCTGACTTAACTCAAAATAGCAGTATCTTAGGGCCCAGTTCAGTACTCTGGAAGTCAATGTGATTCTTTCCATTAACTTCAGTAGGGACACACATAAAAAGTAACTCAGATGATATGTTGGTGAATTTGAGGTAGTTGCTGTGAAATAAATATTCATACAGTGTACATAAGGCCTGTATACTCAGTTGCATTCCTGCACAGCTACAAACCCTGTGTTCTGTAGGGAAGGAACTACTCTCTCCATGTGTTCCCAAAGGTTCAGGACACCCCAAAAAGGACAGGGAGGAAGTTGAGCAATGGATTGCTTCAAAGAGCTAGTAGGTAAGGTCCCATGGGAAGCAAGACTAAGGGTAAAAACAGCTGAAGAGAGTTGGCAGGTTTTCAAATGGATATTATTAATGGACATCAAAAGCAAGCTATTCCACTGCGTAGGAAAGATAGAAAGTATGGCAAAAGACCGCCTTGGCTTAATCGGGAGATTTTGTATGATGTTTTGGGTCTGGTTCTGTTCAATATCTTCATCAACGATTTAGATATTGGCGTAGAGAGTACGCTTATTAAGTTTGCAGATGATACCAAGCTGGGAGGGGTTGCAACTGCTTTGGAGGATAGGGTCATAATTCAATATGATCTGGACAAACTGGAGGTAAATAGGATGAAGTTTAATAAGGACAAATGCAAAGTGCTCCACTTAGGAAGGAACAATCAGTTTCACACACACAGAATGGGAAGCAACTGTTTAGAAAGGAGTACTACAGAAAAGTATCTAGGAGTCATAGTGGACCACAAGCTAAATATGAGTCAACAGTGTGACACTGTGGCAAAAAAAAGCAAACACAATTCTGGGATGCATTAACAGGTGTGTTGTGAACAAGACACGAGAAGTCATTCTTCCGCTCTACTCGGCGCTGATTAGGCATCAGTTGGAGTACAGGCAGTCCCCGGGTTACGTACAAGATAGGGACTGTAGGTTTGTTCTTAAGTTGAATCTGTATGTAAGTCGGAACTGGCGTCCAGATTCAGCCGCTGCTGAAACTGACCGCCAGTTCTGACTTACATACAGAATCAACTTAAGAACCCCAAGCGTCCCCAAGTCAGCTGCTGCTGAAACTGATCAGCAGCTGATTCCAGGAAGCCTGGGGCAGAGCAACTCTGCCTCAGGCTTCCTGTAGTCAGCGCTGGTCAGTTTCAGCAGAAGCTGACTTGGGGACGCCTGGGACAGAGCAGCTGGGGTGCTGCTGGGTTGCTCCAGTAGCGCCGCTCCTCGGCACTACTGGAGCAACCCAGCAGCACCCCATCTGCTCTGCCCCAGGTGTCCTGATTCAGCCGCTGCTGAAACTGACCAGCAGCGGCTGAATCAGGACCAGAGCAGCTGGGGTGCTGCTGGGTTGCACCCCAGCTGCTCTGCTACAGGCGTCCGGAGAAAAGCCTAGTCTGCTGGGGGGGGGGGGGGTACTAGCTGCGCCCCCCCCCCCCCCCACCCCAGCAGACCAGGAAGACTCGGGCGGCGGACCGAGATGCACCGTGGTCCCGCCGCCTGGGTCCTCCGCGGCTTTGCTCCCCGTCTCCCTGGTCTGCTGGAGACCAGCAGACCAGGGAGACGGGGAGCGCCTCTGAGGACGCCGGCAGCGGAGCAGTCCAGGCGCGCCTGGGGTGCCTCGCTGCCCGAGCCCCCCCCTCGGCTTTGCAAAGCGCGGGGAAGCCGGCGGCGGCGGGGCAGTCCAGGCGCGCCTGGGGTGCCTCGCTGCCCGAGCCCTCCCCCCCCCCCCGCGGCTTTGCAAAGCGCGGGGAAGCCGGCGGGGCAGTCCAGGCGCGCCTGGGGTGCCTCGCTGCCCGAGCCCCCCCGCGGCTTTGCAAAGCCGCGGGGGGGGGCTCGGGCAGCGAGGCACCCCAGGCGCGCCTGGACTGCCCCGTCGCCGGCTTCCCCGCGGCTTTGCAAAGCCGCAGGGGGGGGGAGGGGGGCTCGGGCAGCGAGGCACCCCAGGCGCGCCTGGACTGCCCCGCCGGCTTCCCCGCGCTTTGCAAAGCCGCGCGGGTGGGGGAGGGGGGGGCTCGGGCAGCGGGGCTGCCCCGCTGCCAGAGCCCCTCCGCGGCTTTGCTCTGCGTCTTCCTGGTCTGCAGACCAGGGAGACGCAGAGCAAAGCCCCAGAGTACACGGGCGGCAGGACCGCGAGGTCCCGCAGTCCGTGTACTCTGGGGCAGCCCCGTTCGTAACTGCCTGTATTGTGTCCAGTTCTGGGCACCACATTTCAAGAAAGATGTGTAGAAATTGGAGAAGGTCTAGAGAAGAGCAACAAGAATGATTAAAGGTCTAGAGAACATGACCTATGAAGGAAGAATGAAAAAATTGGGCTTGTTTAGTTTGGAAAAGAGAAGACTTAGAGGGAACATGATAGCAGTTTTCATGTATCTAAAAGAGTGTCACAAGGAAGATGGAGAAAAATTGTTTTCCTTAGCCTCTGAGGATAGAACAGGAATCAATGGGCTTAAACTGCAGCAAGGGAGGTTTTGGTTGGACATTAGGAAAAACTTCCTAATTGTCAGGGTGGTTAAACACTGGAATAAGTTGCCTAGGGAGGTCGTGGAATCTCCATCACTGGGGATATTTAAGAGCAGGTTAGATAGACATCTATTAGGTATGGTCTAGATGGTACTGATCCTGCTGTGAGGGCAGGGGACTGAACTCGATGACCTCTTGAGGTCCCTTCCAATTCCAGTGTTCTATGAGTCTATGAAATGGCATTACTGATTCAACATTTGTCTCCCAGATTACCCTGACTGAAGGGCTATGCTGATGTGTATGCACTTCTCTGAGCTTTTTAACAATTTTGACATTTCATCTGATGGAAGAATACAACATGGGAATTTTCTTTGCAAATCCAAGATTTTGTCTCCACCAGTAGCCAATATTTTATGTTTTGGAGGAAGCCCAAGAGCACCAAACCATGCAGAAAATATTAATCCTGGGATCCCTGTGTAAATGAGCTTATTGTCTTGCATCCTGAAGTGTGACTACCCTTTTCCTAGCTGGTATAACCAAAATAGCAAATTTTATGTCCATTATTAGTAATAAAACTATCAAATGCTTTTCAAAATCCAGCTGCAGTCCAGTCCCAACACATGGCCCTGATCCACCAACATTTATGCATATGCTTCACTTTAGTACCATGAACATAGACTTTAGTGGGACTCTTCATGGCAATAAATTGAAGCAGGTGTACATGTTCACAGGCTCAGGGCCTTGTGACTTGCTGCAGTGAGTGTCATGGGCTGGTATGACTTTTTCCCTTTGTGTGACTTTTTGGTAACTTTAAAGAAAGTTTTAAGTGTGTAAGGTTCCCTTTCTTGCTCTACTTTTTTGCTGTTACAGTATCTCTAGAGTCACTTCATATTATATAATGTGCCAGAGCCTTAATCAGTGAAGTTAAACTGAAGAACTGCCACAATATGTTCCTTCCTTCTTTGTGTTTGGCGCAGATCCCAAAGCTCAAGCCATGTGGGGTTCTCAGTTTTTTATGTTTCTTTCTCTTGAAGTCACCAGTTTTTCTCCTCTCTTACTTTCTTAAATTCTTTCCTCCTTTATCAGATTTCTTCCTTCTCACATTTTTCCTCTAGTTAGGAGAAGGGGTCAGCTAATTTCTTGCTTGACCACCAGCTCTGTGCTGGCTCTTGAGGCTAGCCTCAGCCCCCCCAGTCTCCCACCCCCCCTCAGGCTGCATCCAGCCCCTGCTCCCCAGGAGGCAACGAGTAGCACAAGTGTGGGCCGGAGGACTCTGGAGAAGCAGGGGGCAGCCAGTGGCTGGAGGGAGGCCTTGTTTCCCCTTCAAAGTAATGCTTCTCTCCAGCCGCTGGCTGTGCCCCCTGCTCCTTCAGAGTCCTCCAGTCCGCACTTGCACTGCTTACCTCCGCCACCTGTGCCTCTTGCCTGTTCCCCTTAAGCCAGAGCCATCCTTACCCATATGCACTGAACCTGAGAGAGATCCATTCAAGCAGTAATGTAGCCATTTAACAGGCATTTGCAAAACCCCAGGTATATACTGTCAGTTTCTGAATTTACTGTATTAGTCGACAGGACCTTATTTTAAAATTTGCTTTTAAAATATTTCCTTAGTGCCTTGCTGAAGATTATAAAATCACATCTCTAAAAATTGTCATCTTCCCCTCTGTTCCCGGGACTGCCATTGAGGCACCTGTTTAATAGTACTGTGTAGGGCCCCATAAATCCTAAGAATGTCCCTGCCTGGGGTTACAGGTGAGCTTTTGTGTGTAAGTGCAGATGTTTGTAACTCGGGCAGTGCCTGTACAGCTCACACCAAAGTTGGTGCTGCCATGTTTTCACTGCTATTTTAGCAAGCGAACTAGGTCGCAGGATATAGCCACTGTCACTGGCTGGCTATGTCTGCTTCGCAAGTTGTATGTTCATCAGGTGTGTACCTGGGAAGCACCCACTGCTGAGTAAGAATCTCGTTTTTGATAAAAGTTCAAGGTGTGTTCAGAAAATTGTGTGCTGTGTTTCCACTAAAGGTATGAGAATAAGGACATTTAACGGGCGATTGGTTATAGTTTTTTGTTCATGTTCACTCCTTAATATGTGTGCACTGGCTTTGTTTCATAGACATAACATGGATTCTGACCTATTCCTTTTGCAATCAAAAATTGCCCAAGAAAGAGAGACTCTAAATATTCAGATAGAAAAGGTAAGAAGCAGAAGATATTTTAACTACTTTATTGGTTTTAAAAAATATGACTGTATATATGAGGCCTTGGACCTGAATTTATGAAAATTCCTGAAAAACTACATCAACATGGAAGTGTTTTTCAAATGTGGCCACCAAGGCTGTTTGTGGCCACTAGTGGCTTTTCTTGCAGCCACAAGCTCGTGGGTTATTATTGGGGGGCGAGGGAGCAGTGGTCCCTCCCCCTCCCTGTTGCTGCTGCATGCACTGCTTTTGTGTTGCTTGCTAGGGTTGCAAGCTTCTGGGTCACAATGTTGGAGGAGCAGGCAGCTGATGATTTCCCCACCTTTCCAAAGGTGAGGGGCTCAGGCTTCACCCCTGGGATGGTGGGGTGGCAGTCCCCAGACTTAGGGCTTCAGGCTCCATCCCCATCCTTGGCCACAGGGCTTTGGACTGTGGCAATGGGGCTTCAGTCTTTGGCATCCCACTTTCTCTCCCAGCTCCACAACTCCATCACCTCAGCCCTTACTGCCTCCCTCAACCCTGTGTCCAGGGCTTAATTTGTCCCCAGAGTTGCCAGGGCTGAGTAACTCCTTTGTGAAAAAATGATACTTTTTTTTGCACTTTTTACACCAGATATGCTAGCTAGCAATAAATAACTGACAATGGTTTTGAGGTGCATGTGAGCGTATGGATTTGTTTTTCCTAAAGCTAATTAAGTATTTTAGGAAAAAGTGAGAGCGGTCACTGGCAAGAGTGAGTGGCCACATTCTGAGGCCACCAAAAAATTTATCCTGAGGACCTTTCTAAACAACTATTTCCCTTCTTTTACAAATTCACAAGATGGCATGCATTTGTAATGAGCATTTGGATATAAAGCATTCTGGTTTGTAGGACTATAAATACAGAGCAAATCTAGTAGCCATAAATAACTGCTGAATACACATGATCTGATGTGTTATATGTATAATTTATATAAGCACATTATTTAATATTATAGTTTGTATGCAGGAAGGATATTTCTTGATCGGAGTTACTTTTTGTCACAATTTTATTGTGTTATATTTGTGGGCAATAAAAAAAAATGTGGTCTGCCTGGGTTAGTCCCTGACAGGTTGCTGCTGCTGCTATATTTACCTGCGCCTCCTCAGGTATCAGGCAGTTGAAGCTCTCATTGGCCACAGATTGCCATTCACAGCCAATGGGAGTGGCAGGAAGTGGCACAGAAAAGACACCCCTTCCTGCTGCTCTCACTGGCCACAAACGGTGATCCATGACCAGTGAGAGCTGCGATTGCCCGTACCTGCAGAGGTGCAAGTAAATATAGAAGTGTGGGCCTATCAGAGACTAACTCTGGTGGATCTGATCTGTCCCATGGGCAGGAATTTTTCCACCCCTGTATTTGTGTGTCCACTCTAGGTTAATATTCTTCAATTAGTAGACTTCTTTGTTATCAAATAATTACTTGGGCCCAGAGGCTGAAAGTGGATGAGCCACTAGACCTGCATAGAGGCTCATTAACAGCAATTACTTGCAAAACTGGAGCATGACACAGTCCATTTTTGTGTTTTAAGGCTAATTAGCATTTTGTTTTATTTTGAGATGTTTGTTTTAGTGCACTAAAATATGCCTTTAGAATCTGACCGTTTTTATAACACCTATTATTTTTGATGTGCCCTGTTATAGCGCTGGGTTTGAGTTGTTTACATAGACATTAAGTAATCAACTCTAAATAAATGGGTCTCAGTGCTCAAGAATCAATGACAAAAGGTGAAATAGTATAACTGATCATGATCTATAAACTAGAGATGTGATCAGCTAGTTGACTATCTGATAAGCAAATGCTTATGAGATAGTCGACACACTAGTCGTCTGGTCACTTCTCCTGCCCCTGCCTTCCCCCTTTCTTCTTCCCTCCACTCCCCCCCACTGCTTCTATCCGAAAGAGGCAGCTAGCGGGGAGAGAAGAGGGGGTGCTTCAAAGCAGCAGTGGAGCGTGGAAGCTCTCCACGCGCTGCCACTTTGAAATGCCACATTCAGCTGGCCCTGAGCTGCACATGGCATTTCAAAGTGGCAGCGCCACGTGGAGCCTGGGATCTGCCACTTTGAAATGCCACGTGCAACCCAAGTTGAGCTGTGGACTTTGCAACGCTGCGGGGAGCATGAGGCCAGCGTTGCTTGAGTCCCCCACTGGCCCTGTCCTCCTGCAGCACTCCTGAAGGCGCCCTTGTTGACTAGTTGATGCTAATTGCATCTACTATTCAATTAGTCCATTAATCTACATTAACATCCCTACTATAAACTGAGTGTGTTTTTCACTGTTTGAATCTTACTGCTGTTTGATCCCCTAATTTTCAATAAGCACCGTTTCCTTAAAACAGCAAATGATTTTATTTCTCTAGTAGCTCTCATCAGGTAAAATTGAAGACCCAAATTAACTAGGGACATGTCTATACAGCAGGGCTAAACTTGAAATAAGCTACGCAACTTGAGCTAAGCTAATTGCGTAGCTTATGTCGAAATAGTTTTTTTCGACTTTTAGAATCATAGAATAATAGGACTGGAAGGGACCTCAAGAGGTCATCGAGTCCAGCCCCCTGCCCTCAAGGCAGGACCAAGCTCCACCTACACCATCCCTGACAGATGTCTATCTAACCTGTTCTTAAATATCTCCAGAGAGGGAGATTCCACCACCTCCCTTGGCAATTTATTCCAATATTTGACCACCCTGACAGTTAGGAATTTTTTCCTAATGTCCAATCTAAACCTCCCCTGCTGCACTTTAAGCCCATTACTCCTTGTCCTGTCCTCAGAAACCAAGAGGAACAAATTTTCTCCTTCCTCCTTGTGACACCCTTTTAGATATTTGAAAACCGCTATCATGTCCCCCCTTAATCTTCTTTTTTCCAAACTAAACAAGCCCAGTTCATGAAGCCTGGCTTCATAGGTCATGTTCTCTAGACCTTTAATCATTCTTGTCGCTCTTCTCTGTACCCTTTCCAATTTCTCCACATCTTTCTTGAAATGTGGCGCCCAGAACTGGACACAGTACTCCAGCTGAGGCCTAACTAGTGCAGAGTAGAGCGGCAGAATGACTTCACGAGTTTTGCTTACAACACACCTGTTGATACAACCTAGAATCATATTTGCTTTTTTTGCAACAGCATCACACTGTTGACTCATATTCAACTTGTGGTCCACTATGACCCCTAGATCCCTTTCCGCCATGCTCCTTCCTAGACAGTCGCTTCCCATCTTGTATGTATGGAACTGATTGTTCCTTCCTAAGTGGAGCACTTTGCATTTCTCTTTATTAAACCTCATCCTGTTTACCTCTGACCATTTCTCTAACTTGCTAAGGTCATTTTGAATTATGTCCCTATCCTCCAAAGAAGTCGCAACCCCACCCAGTTTGGTATCATCTGCAAACTTAATAAGCGTACTCTCTATCCTAATATCTACATCATTGATGAAGATATTGAACAGTACGGGTCCCAAAACAGACCCTTGAGGAACTCCACTTGTTATCCCTTTCCAGCAGGATTTAGAACCGTTAACAACAACTCTCTGACTACGGTTATCCAGCCAATTATGCACCCACCTTATCGTGGCCCTATCTAAGTTATATTTGCCTAGTTTATCAATAAGAATATCATGCGAGACCGTATCAAATGCCTTACTAAAGTCTAGGTATATGACATCCACCGCTTCTCCCTTATCCACAAGGCTCGTTATCTTATCAAAGAAAGCTATCAGATTAGTTTGGCATGACTTGTTCTTCACAAACCCATGCTGGCTATTCCCTATCACTTTATTACCTTCCAAGTGTTTGCATAGGATTTCCTTAATTATCTGCTCCATTATCTTCCCTGGGACAGACGTTAAACTGACCGGTCTATAGTTTCCTGGGTTGTTCTTATTCCCCTTTTTATAGATGGGCACAATATTTGCCCTTTTCCAGTCTTCTGGAATCTCCCCTGTCTGCCATGATTTTTCAAAGATCATAGCTAAAGGCTCAGATACCTCCTCTATCAGCTCCTTGAGTATCCTGGGATGCATTTCATCAGGACCTGGTGACTTGCTGACATCTAACTTTCCTAAGTGACTTTTAACTTGTTCTTTGTGAATCCTATCTTCTAAACCTACCCTCTCTCTGCTTGTATTCACTATGTTAGGCACACCTCCAGACTTCTCGGTGAAGACCGAAACAAAGAAGTCATTGAGCATCTCCGCCATTTCCAAGTTTCCTGTTACTGCTTCTCCCTCCTCACTAAGCAGTGGGCCTACCCTGTCCTTGGTCTTCCTCTTGCTTTTAATGTATTTATAAAAAGTCTTCTTGTTTCCCTTTATGCCTGTAGCTAGTTTGATCTCATTTTGTGCCTTTGCCTTTCTAATCTTGCCCCTGCATTCCCGTGTTGCTTGCCTATATTCATCCTTTGTTAGTTGTCCTAGTTTCCATTTTTTATATGACTCCTTTTTTATTTTGAGATCGTGCAAGATCTCCTTGTTAAGCCAAGCTGGTCTTTTGCCATATTTTCTATCTTTCCTACACAGCGGAATTGTTTGCTTTTGGGCCCTTAACAACGTCCCTTTGAAATACTTCCAACTCTCCTCAGTTGTTTTTCCCTTCAGTCTTGCTTCCCATGGGACCTTACCTACAAGTTTTGGCACTGCCTACACAGTTATTTTGAGGTGGAGCACTCTTCGCCTGACTTCCCTTACTCCTTGTACAGTGAGGTTTATGGGAGTCAGAGTAAGCAGTCCTCCAGCTCAACATTATTTTGACATTATGTCAAAATAACTGCTTGTGTGTAGACGTGGACTGTTATTTCAGAATAATGTCAGTTATTCTGAAATAACACTGCTGTGTAGACATAGCCTAGTACAGCTCTGGCAGTTTCTTTTTTTTATTACTCCCATAATGCAAAGCAGGCATAAATCCTACTTAACTAGACAGCTAAGCTGGGTTTCATGGCTTTTGTCCGTGGCTGGAGCAGCACAAAGCAGAATGGGCTAGCGAATATTTCCTCAGGTCTGTTCCAAAGAAGCCGTGCTACAGTGGAGCTGAAGATTGGATGAAGCAATAGCCCTCATCCTCTGTATCTTGCAGGATGTGAGATTTTCCTGGGGTGCCCTGACTGAATCACCTTGCTACCCACTGCTTCCCATGAGAGGGAGTCTAGTTGTAATAATAGAGTATCAGCTCCCTGAGATTGTCATCTATTCAAACATTCTCCTCTGGGCTTAAGCTAGCACTAACTTCGCCTTGCAGTTCAGTACTAGGTGCAGCCCAGTCCCTGAGCTTCTCTGAGGTGTCCCCCAGTAGTATCTGGCTTCTGTCATGGGATGCTCATAGAAATTACCCGGTAAGCTGACCCAAAAGGAACAAAAGCTTCAGAGGGGTAGCTGAGTTAGTCTGTAACTAGAAAAACTTAAAAAACAACGAATAATCTAGTAGCACCTTACAGACTAACAAAATACGTAATGGTATCATGAGCTTTTGTGGGAGCAACCTACTTCTTCAGATGACTGGAGTATTAAAAGTCCAGATTCAAGAATAAATACGGGAAGGGCAGGGGGAAGGAGGAAAAAAAGGAGAAAAAAGGCAGTGAATAGATTGTTCAAGCAATTACAAGAGGCTGATAAGAACAATTAGCATCTCCATTGGTTGGTTGGTTGGTTGGTTGGTTGGTTGGTTGGTTGGTTGGTTGGTTGGTTGGGGAAGGTGGTGTGCGAGCCAGCCAATATCTCTGTTCATTCCATTCTGATAAGCAAAGGAACAGTGTACACCCAGCTTGACGGGTACAAATCAGGAGGAGGGTCTTTATAACTTTCCTGTGCTGAGCTATATTTGTAAGGGGAAAATCCTAAATGTATTATCAAAGATTAAGATTTAAGACAGGGGTGGGGAACCCAGGGGCTGGATGCGGCCCCCGACTTGCCTGTATCTGGCCCCTCGAGGCCCCTCTCCCCCCCAGCATTGAGGAGTCTACACTGTTGCTCCAGTCCACCTGCTGCCCACCACAGGGCTGGTGCACACAAATTATACCAGGCTGCCCACCTCCCCTACAAGCTGTTGTGTGTGAGGGGAATGTGGGAAGTGTCGTTCTTTTCATTCGAGGGCCAGATCAGTGAGAGGTGGAGGGTTTTTTTTTTTGGTTTTTCTCTTGTGCGGCCACCAACTGATTTTTTGAGGGTGTGGGGCCCCCGACTCAAAAAAAGGTTCCCTACCCCTGATGTAAGAGATCCTGAGTAAAGATTATGGAAACAAATAGTTACATAAAAACCAAGTATAACATACTTCTGATAGTTGGAACTTAATTAAACATGTGTCTGAAAGCAGTTGTATCTCACCCAAAGCTTTCTTCCAATGTCACTAACCAATATAGCTAGGATCCAGCATTCACAAATGCAAAAAGGGCAGTTCTTTGTGCATCTCCAGTGAAGGATATAAAAGGTGTCCTTTTGCCTTCCTCTTAAACGTGAAAGGTCAGTGTTTTTCTCCCTACAGTCAGGATGACCCCGTGGTTCTTTTCCTGGGATGCTGGTCTGTGTCTTTACATATTCTTGCTTAGTGTGCAGACAGATTTGGCTTCCATTGTGTTGGCTTATCGTGCATAGTCTAAATAGCCAACAGAGAGAGACAGGTGGATCAGCATCCTTTGATGCAAACCTGTCTGTCAGGTCTACCTTGGTCACCAGTTTGGGGACATATACACAGCTCCTTGAATAGTATCTGTATGTACATCTTAGAATATGTCTATATAGCAGGGCGTATAACTCTTCCTTCGACTTCCCTTACTCCTCATAAAATGAGGGTTACCAGGAGTCGAAGTAAGAAGTCCTCTAGCGCACCATTATTTTGAAATAATGGCTTGCAGTGTGTAGACATGCTCTTCGTTATTTCTGAATAACATGAGTTATTCCAAAATAACACTGCTGTATAGACATAGCTTTGACGATTATAAAGATCAGTGTGGTAAATTTTGCTAATTGATATTGTGGAGTTCTTAGGGTCCCACAATGGTACCATGAAGTATAATTATTTTAAATGTGTTTCAGATTTTCAAATGGAAGATGCTGTAGCAGTACAAAGTATTATTACTATAATTATTAGATACATGTAAAATAGACAGGAAATTACAATGAAAAGTTACTATGTTTGGTCTTTATTTCTAGGCTAAGGAAGAATTAAGTGTAGCTGAAAGCGTGAATAGAAAATTTAAACATGAAAATACATTTATAAGTAGCCAGTATCAGCAGTTACTGGCAGAAGAGGAACACGTACATGCTAAAAAGGATGAGGCAGCAGCAGAGTAGGTTTAAACTGTCAACTTTTTAATTCTGAGAATTAAGGAGGCTGTAGGGTTGTTTTTAAACTAAGGGCTGAAGGAAAACCGACAGGTGGGGAGGAGCATGTGTCTTGGACATAGATATCCCATAGGCGAGACTCTATTAATGGAGATTGCTTATATCTTAGTAAGGAGGAGAGGATGGAATATGATAAAATATAGGTAGGATCTGATGAGAAACAGTCAAATGAAAAAAGTCCTATTCGTTACATCATATAGTGGCAGATAGCTAAAAGGTGACAATTTTAAGTGCTTATCTACACGTGCTAGAAGTCTAAATACCAAGATGGGTGAACTTGATGCCTCATATTAAATGAGGATATTGATACAATAGGAGTCACAGAAACTTTGTGGAATGAGGATAGCTAATGGGACACAGTAGTATCAGGAGTACAAAATGTATCAGAAGAATAGAATAGGCCATACTGGTGGGGGAGTGGACAAGAGTGTAGTCAATTAAGTAAAAATCTTAAATGAACCAAAGTGTACCATAAAAACCTCAGTAATAATGGAGTATTTCAACTATCCCCATAGTCGATGGGCTCCCTGGGGTGCAACCTGGAACAGGGGTCCCACTGAGCACTCTGTCTAAAAAACCTGAGCTCATACAGTGATACGATGACAAGCTACAAAGTTCTGCAGGTGCTGCACTTACATAGACATTCACAGGCAGGGACGCATGCAGTTGAGGTACATGAATGCTTCTGCTACTCTCACCTGACCCAACAATACAGAGGCTCCAGCCAATTCTCCACAGCTCCCCAGCCTAGGACCCCAGTGCTGCACCATTGTGCCCTGGTCAGACACCTGACCAGTGTACGTTTATTACACAGTTTGCCACTTCTACAAAGGAAAGTGGATATGCGTCAGCTTTTGTACTCAGAGCATATTCTCCAAGCTGTTCAAGCAAAACACACTGGTTAGGTAAAATGTTAAAAGATGCATTAACTACAGAAACATAGATTCTTCTTTGAGGGATTGCTGATGTCGATTCCAATTAGGTGGGCGCAGGCTGCACAGTCGTCAGAAAGTTTTTCCCTTGGTAGCTCGTGATGATTCGGCTGAGGAGCTCCCTGGAATGGCACCTTCTTAGCGTTCAATATATGCTCCTGCCAATCCAGCCCCTACTCAGTTCCTTCTTATCACCAGTGATGGTTGTTGGGATTGTGTTTGCTTGCATAGCAAGTGCTTCCTTTAGTATCTCCTCTAGTTTGTAGTTGTAGTTTCTAGCGCATAGTTGTATATAGTCAGAGAAAACTTGGGAGTGGGGGTTTTCCCAATTCCTGTCCCCTCCCCTTTGCAGTTTAGTTAAGTGCTTAACTACCCTGACAGGAAGTTTTTCCCTAATTTCCAACCTAAACCTCCCTTGCTACAATGTAAGTCCACTGCTTCTTGTCCCATTCTCAAAGGTTAAGAAGAACATTTTTTCTCCTACCTCCTTGTAACAACCTTTTATGTCCTTAAATGGTTATCATGTCCCCTCTCAGTCTTCTTTTTTTCAGGCTAACCAAACCCACTTATTTTAATCTTCCCTCACAGGTCATATTTTCTACACTTAAATCGGTTTTTGTTGCTCCTCTCTGGACTTTTTCCAATTTATCCATATCATTCTTGAAATGTGTCACCCAGAACTGGACACAATACTCCAGATGAGGCCTAATCAGCACAGAGTAGAGCTGCATTACTCATATCGTGCTTACAACACTCCTGCTAATACATCCAAGAATGATGTTTGTTTGCTTTTTTTTTGCAACAGTGTTACACTGTTGACTCATATTTAGCTTGTGGTCCATTATGATCCCCCGATTCCTTTCCATAGTGCTCCTTCCTAGACAGCCATTTCCCATTTTGTTTTTATGTGCAACTCATTCACTTTTGTCCTTATTGAATTTCATACTAGATACTTCAGACCATTTCTCCAGTTTTTCCAGATCATTTTGAATTATAATCTTATCCTCCAAAGCATGTGCTACCTCTCCCAGCTTGGTATCATCTGCAAACTTTATAAGTGTACTCTCTGTGCCATTATCTAAGTCATTGATGAAGATATTGAACAGAGCCAGTCCCAAAACTGATCCCACTCATTATGCCCTTCCATCTATTGATAACTACTCTCTCAGAATGGTTATCCAACCAGTTTTGCACCCACCTCCTAGTAGTTCCACCTAGGTTGTATTTCCCTAGCTTGTTAATGAGATGGTTATGTGCGACAGTGTTAGAAGTTTTACTGAAGTCAAGATATACCATGTCTACGTCTGTTGCTTCCCCCTATGCCACAATGCTTTTTGCCCTGTCAAATAAAAGCTATTAGGTTGATTTGGTATGATTTGTTCTTGACAAATCCATGCTGACTGTTACATATCACTTTGTTATCTTCTAGATGTCCGCGAATTAATTGCTTAATTATTTGTTCATTTATCTTTCCTGATACAGAAGTTGCGCTGATAGTTTCTAATTCCCTGGGTTGTCCTTATTTCCCTTTTTATAGATTGGCACTGTATTTGCCCATTTCCCGTCTTGTGGAACCTCTCCCCTTGTCAGTAACTTTTCAAAGGTAATCACTAATGGCTCAGATATCTCCTTGGTCGGCTAAAGGAGTATTCTAGGATGCATTTTATGAGGTCTGATGACTTGAGGACATAAAATTTGTCCAAGTGATTTTTAACTTTTCCTGTTTTAGCCTCTGATCCTATCTCATTTTCACTGGCATTCACTATGTTAGACATCCAGTCATCACCAACCTTCTTGGTGAAAACTAAAACAAAGAATTAAGCACTTCTGCCATTTCCACATTTTTTCTGTTGTTACTCCCCATCCCTACTGGGTAATGATCCTACCCTGCTTTTGGTCTTTCTCTTGCTTCTAATGGATAACAAGAAAACATTCTAGAAATACTTTGTTTCTGGCTAGTTTAATCTTGTTTCATGTTTTTGCCGTTCTAATTTTGTCTCTACATACTTGTGGTGGGGTTTTTTATATGTACATCCTTTGTAATTTGACCTAGTTTCCACTTTTGGTAGGACTTTTTTTTTTAAAGATAATTGAAAATCTCCTAGTTAAGCCAGAGTGGGCTCTTGCCATGTTTCCTTTCTTTTCTGTGCAGTTGATGATACCTCACGAGGCATACTTAGTACAAAGCATATCATAATGATATAATGGTAACAGGTGTGTGTCAAGGTATTGCTTTAGGGTACTGATGTCACAGTTACCTCAGGATGGGATGCAG
Organism: Pelodiscus sinensis; assembly: GCF_049634645.1. Classification (NCBI taxonomy): domain Eukaryota; kingdom Metazoa; phylum Chordata; order Testudines; family Trionychidae; genus Pelodiscus; species Pelodiscus sinensis. Next base: position 12,328,276 of record NC_134714.1, on the reverse strand, counting down.
AGATACAAAACCTTGACACCTTGACACCTTGGAGCAACCAGCCCTGGAGCCCACTAGAGGAGAGACAATTCTTGATTGTACAGGTTGGACCTCCCTGGTCCAGCACCCTCAGGACCTGAGCTGTCCCATCCAGGGAGTTTGCTGGACCAGGGGAGGTCAGTGTTCCCCTGTTGGCTGCCCTGCTCCCGGGCTCCTCTCCCTGGGGCTCCCTGCCCTGGCGCTGGCCCTGCTAAAGCTGGTGTGCCACAGCTCTACCTTGCTGCCCGCCTGCTGCCCCAGAGTCTCCTGGGGTCTCCAGCAGGGACACTTGGCTGCCGCCAGTCCCGCTGTTGCAGAATATTCTCCAGGGTTCCCGGCTGGGGCTACCCAGATGCCGCTGGCCCTGCTGCCACTGGGGGGTTCCCCAGCCAGAGCCGCCCGGCCACCCTGCCCCATTGCTAGCACCGCCCAGCTTCTGCTGGGGATTCCGGCCAGCCGCCTCCACTGGCCTCACTTCAGAGGTGTGGTACCCGACAGAAGCTGCCTGGTCACCCTTGACCTGCTGCCACCAGGTGGTTTCTTGGGGTTCCTGGCCAGTGCTGCTTGGTTGCAGGCAGCCCAGGATTCCCTGGCCACATGGCCCAGCTAATGCTGAGGGCTCCCTGGCCCAGGCAGGAGCTCCTCAGCTGATGTCTGGTGTTCCCAGGCTACTGTCTGGCCCTGTTAATGCTGAAGATTCTGGGTCAGGGTGGGGGCTCCCCAGATGCCAACTGGACCAGCCAGAGCTCCCCAGGCCCTGTGTTGCTCTGGAGATCTTTGGTCCAGCAACATCTCTGGCATCTCTGGCCCTGCTGGACCACGGATGTTGCTGGACCAGAGAGTCCCGGATTTGGGAGGTTCGACCTAAAGCAATTAATGGTATTGCCTATCTCCCAGAGCTGGAAGGGACCTTGAAAGGTCATCGAGTCCAGTCCCCTGCCTTCACAGCAGGACCAAGTACCATCCCTGACAAATTTTTGCCCCACATCAGCCTCTGCAAGGATTGAGCTCACAACCCTGGGTTTAGCAGGACAGTGCTCAAACCACTGAGCTATCCCTCTCCCCTACTTAGTAGTAGTTACTAAGTAGAACACAGGTTCTGGTCCAAGAGATGACTATAGCTGAACCAGTAGAGTGACCATAACATAATAAAATTTAACATCTGTGTGCAGGAGGAACACCAAAGCAGTCCACCACAGCCATATTTAATTTCAGAAAGGGTAACCACTAAAAAATGAAGTTAGTTAATAGAATTTGAAAGGTACTGTGCCAAAAGTGAAATCCCAGCAAGCTACATGGAAACTTTTTAAAGACACCATAATACAGGCTCAATTTAAATGAATACCTAACATTTTAAAAAAAATAGAGGACCAAAAAAAATGCCACTGTAGATAAACAAGTAAAAGAAGCAATGAGACACAAAAAAGCATCCAGTAAAAAGTGGAAGTTAAATCCTAGTGAGGAAAATGAAAAGGCATATAAGCTAATTCTGGCAAGTGAAATATAAAAATATAATTATGAAGGCCAAAAAAGAATTTAAAGAACAGCAAAAAATGAAGTATATGAGAAGCAGGAAGCCTGCTGAACAACTAGTAAGGCCACTGGGTGGTTGAGATGCTAAAGGAACACACAAGGAAGATAAGACCATTGTGGCGAAACTAAATTCTTAGCATCAGTCCACAGCCAAAGGTGTGAGGGAGAGTCCTAAACTTGAGCCACTCTTTTTAGATAACAAATCTGAGAACGGTCTCAGGTTGAGGTGTCATTAAAGAAGGTTTTGGAACAAACTGATAAATTAAACAGGAATAAGTCGCCAGGACCAGATGGCATTCACCCAAGAGTTCTGAAGGAACACAAATTGGAAACTGTAGAACTACTAACTGTGGTTTGTAGCCTATCATTTAAATCAGCTTTGGTATCAAATGACTGAAGGATAGCTAATATGATGCCAATTTTTTTTTAATGTTCCAAAGGTGATCCCAGCAATTACAGGCTGGTAAAATTGTCTTCACTGCAACACAAATTGGTTGAAACTCTAGTAAAGAACAGAATTGTCAGACACATAGATTGATATAATATGTTGTGGAAAAGTCAGCATGGTTTTTATAAAGCGAAATCATGACACACATTTACTAGAATTCTTTGAGGGGGTTAACAGACATGTGGACAAAGGTGATCTAGTGGATACAATGTACTTCGATTTTCGGAAAGCCTTTGACAAAGTCCTTCATCAAAGGCTCTTAAGCAAAGTAAGTTGTCATGGGATAAGAGGAAAGTCCTCTCGTGGATTAAAAGATAGGAAACACTGGGTAAGAATTAATGGTCTGTTTATTAGAGGGAGGTAAATAGTGGTGTCCCGTAGGGTCTGTACTGGGACCAGTCCTATTCAACATATTATCTGGAAAAAGCGTAAACAGTGAAGTGGCAAAATTTGCAGGTGATATAAAACTACTCGAGATAATTAAGTTCAAAGCAGACTGCCAAGAGTTACAAAGAGATCTCAGAAATTGGGTGATTGGGCCACAAAATGGCAGATGAAATTCAATGTTGAAAAATGTAAAGTAATGCCCATTGGAAAACACAAACTTAATTATACATATGCTTGACAAACAGTGGCGAAAGCCGCTCGCCACCCCCACACTGCGCATGCGCAAGAGCCGCATTGTGCATCCGCATGCCGCCAGTAAATGGGGCACGCGGCTGAAATCTACTCACCCCGGGCGAGTAGATTCTATAATTTGTCGAGCCCTGCATATAATTAATGGGGTCTAAATTAGCTGTTACCACTCAAGAAAGAGATCTTGGAGTCATTGTGGATAGTTCTCTGAAATCATGTGCTAAATGTGCAGTGGCAGTCAAAAAAAAAACTATCAGAAGGGAATCATTAAGAAAGTGTTCATAATAAGACAGAAAATATCATATTGCCTCTATATAAATCTATAGTATGCCCATATATTGAATACTACATGCAGATCTGATTGCCCCCTCTCAAAGATATATTGAATTAGGAACAGGTTCAGAAAAGGGCAACAAAAATTATTAGGAGTATGGCACATCTTCCATATCAGGAGAGATTAATGAGGCTGGGACTTTTTCACTTAGCAAAGAGATGACTAAGGGTGAATATGATAGAGGTCTATTAAATCTTATCTGATGTGGAGAGGATAAATATGGAAGTGTTATTTACTCCTATTCATAATACAAGAACTAGAGGTCACCAAATGAAATTAATAGGCAGTAGGTTTAAAACAAACAAAAGAAAGTATTTCTTCACATAATACATAGTCAACCAATAGAACTCTTTGCCAGAAGATGTGGTGAAGGCCAAGACTATAACAGGGGTTCAAAAAGAACTAGATAAGTTCATAGAGGATCGGTCCACAAATGACTATTAGCCAGATTGGACAGGGTTGCAAAACCATTCTCTGAATTGTCCCTACCATCTGTTTGTCAGAAGCAGGGAATGAGCAACAGGAAATGGATCACTTGATAATTACCTTTTTTTTTTTTGTTCATTGCCTCTGAAGTACCTGGCATTGGCCACTGACAGGATGCTGTACTAGATAGATCACTAGTCTGACCCAGTATGGCTGTCCTTGTGTTCTTATGTACTGATTTTTAGAGAATGCAGTTTTATTTCTGAAGCTTCTCTTTTTTGAAGAGTAAAATCACTTCTGTTTTCTCTATTGGCAGACTTGAAAGATTATACAGATGTCTGGATGAAAGACTCGACATTCTGGCAAAGCGTGTGTTGGAGGAACAAAATTTGGAGGAAGAAATTGAGAAACTTGACGAAGTCTTTCTGTATGTCACTTTTTCACTACTGAGTGTATTAATGACTTAGCTTCATGGGTCCATGTGAATTTGGGAAAGTTTAAAACTTAAGCATTCAAAGGTACTTTAAAGAGAAAGCCAAATGAGTTTCTAAACCGTACAGACAAGTATTGATTGTTTAGTTACTGATAACAATTTATTTTTGCCTGGCAAAGTACACACAAACAAGAAGATTAAGAACAAGACACTGATTCAGAGACATATTATAGAAATAATATTGAATGCATAACTTCAAAATCAAACAAGTGTGATGACTCAGATCCTGGTCTAGGCTACAACCCCTTTTTGGTGGGGGCAAACGGGCTGTAAAGCTGCCCTGACTGAGCAGCTGAGGTTTCCCCTGCTGTGGCGCTGCCCCTGGGTTGTGTAAACTTCAGATAGCCTGCATCTTGCTCTCTGGTATAGAGGATGTGTTTGGGGCAAGTGTTAGCAGAGCATTGCTGCACTCTGGTGATCTGTGGCTATTAGAGCAACAGGCTCCAAAGGGCTATTGGCTGGTACAAATTAGAGCAACTCATCTAAAGTGCTAAAAATAGCGTGAATGGTGCAACTTTGGCTCTCAAGCACACCCGACCCCTTAAATTTGTGACCCTGAGCTCCAGCCTAAACTGCAACAACCACACTACTATTTTTAGCACAATTGCCTGTAGGTGTTGTTCCCATAGGTGCTCTGGGACTCAAGTACCCACAGAGAAGAACAAGACATTATACAGGGGGCACAAAGATGGAACTTGGTAGATGTATATCCAGAAAGGGGTTTTGATTGATTTGTACACAGTGTGTGTGATTTGGCCAGAGGGCTGAGTTGCTGAAGAGGCTTTTGAATACAAGAGTGTGCAGGCACATGCACTTGGCCAGAGGGGGCGCTTGTGAGTGATGAGTGCCGCCCTGTTACAAGCAGCCACAGGGAAAAATAAAAAGTTTTCATCTGTGTGCTAGCCTGAGTTCTGTTAGCACAAGTCTGGGTACCCAAGTTGGGAGGCTCACTCCCAGCTGCAGTGTAGACATACCTCTACTGGCTCCTGGCATCCCTGGAGGTCAGCTGCTGTTGCAGTCAGAATATTTGAGCCCTAATCCTTGAATCAGTGTGAAGTGGCTGAGTAATGTGCTGTAATAATGAGTATCTGCGCAAGCGTGCCTTGCCTATCTTCCTGCCTCTTGATAGCATGGTTCTGGCAGAGCTGTGCCCCGGCCTCTCTCTGCCTCCTGTTATCCCCCTGAATCCTCAGGAGCATTCCCTGCCACATCATTAACAGGCCAGTGTCCTGGTTGTGAATAGAGTGTAGGAAAATAATTTTTCTTTTCACTTTCTGTGATGATGAAGGAAAAAAACCCAGTCGATACAGTCAGATGTCTATCTTGATATTTAATTTGAACTGACCCAACACGATAGCCCTTCTGAGTATACATGAAATTGAGAAATACTGGATAAGAAATAACCCCACCCTGATGTGATGACAGTATAAAGAAAAATCTCATTTTGACACACAGCAAAGTCAGCAGTTTAAAAATATGAGAAATACATTAACGAGAATAGGAGATGAACTAATTATCACTGTCTCAGTATTTTGGGGTTACCCGAAATAATGCTCAGAATGGACCGCACCCTGCCAGGTAATCTCTCCTTCAAAAGTGGGAGAAGCCTTGTTGGTTAAGACTTAAAACAGGCCTGGACATAGCGGTAGGAGCATTTCTTAAGGAACAATTTTATACTGAGGCTATGTCTACACTACAGAGTTTTTCCGGGATACAAACTCTGCTGCATCCAGGGAACACGTCTGCTCTTCCTAAATTCTTTTTGGAACAGCAGATGCACTTTTTCAGCATCCCTGTAAACCTCATTTTTCCTGGAAGATGGGATGTTCCGAAAAAGGGTTGTTTTTTTTCCAACATTTGGCCCAGTGTAGACGGGCCAGATGTCAGAAAAGCTTTTTCCGAAAAAAGAAGCGGAAAAAGCTGTTTGTAATTTGCGTAGCTTTTTCTGGAAGAACAGTGTAGTGTAGACATAGCCTCAGAGAGCTGATTGGAAAGTCTCTTCCATCTCTGATGCCTTACACTTTACCGTAAGAGTCTGAATTCCCACTGACCTACTTGGCACTTAATATTTCTCAAATTCAGCCCATGTTATGTGCAGTGTTACCAGGAAGCAGCGTGGTGCAATGGGTGGATCACTGCACAGGGGTTCAATACCCCTGGATTCTGTTCTAAACCCTGCAATGCTGGCTGACCCTGAGCAGGCCACTGCATCTACCTTTGCCTTAGTTTTCTCATCTGTAAAATGGGAGTAATGATATTGATCTCCTTTGTAAAGCACTTTGAGATCTGCTATGAAAACTACTGCATAGTGTGTTGTTATTAGCAATTCCATAGACATATATATTACACAGGATCATTTACAAACATACACACAAAGGAGGAGAAGGGTAAAAGAGATTTATATTACTTAATTATTTTATCTCCACAACATTACAAACTGATCAAAATCAGAACCCAAGTTTCAAGGGTTAATTAGGGTTAATTAGCACCTTCTTTAAAAAGTATGGCGCATCCTCAGAATCAGAATCCCTTCTCTGTCTCTGCAAAATGTTCCTTTTGGCTTGTTTTTTTTAATAGTCATCTGTACACGATACTGTTGTCTATAAGGGTTCTTTCAGAGAACAGTTCTAAACATCCCGGGGAAAAAATCTGCTGATGAGAGCAGAGCAAACAGAATGTTATACATTTCTGAATAGGAAAAAGCCTAATATTAACCAGACATGGCCAGGATATCGGGGCATGTTCAGCTTGTACATTTGAAGTCTTCACGGGCAGCCTGAGGGTTGCCCTTGGGAGAGAGTCTGATACCACCTACTGCCAAGTCTTCAGCGTAAGGGGTTAGGTGGCCAATTTCTCCACCTCCATCTTGGATCTCAAAAGAGAGTGAGTTGCTGGTCATAGTGTCTCTTGAAAACCCAGCCAGCATGGGAGCAGAATTACATCTGCTGCCAACTACCAGTCATCTTATTGTATTAAACTAAAACCCTCTCAAACGTGTTGAGTCCACAAAATATTGTTGCAAGCCTTGGAACTTCTACATTAGCACATATATGTAATGTGAGCAAATGAATGTGTGCATCCATCTGCCTTGAGGCTCCACCTCTGTGCAGGGTTTTCTGTATTAGTTACAGCACCTATATCATACAAATGTAACAGTTCCGTTCTTAAACTTTTGCCCAAGTGTTTTGGGCTTCATTAATAGGATGCCTTCTCTTGCAGTGCTGTTGGTTCTGGCATAAGTCAGGACTCTTGGCTTTGCCATAACCTCTACCAAGTGCTTGTTTATCTTTGCAATCGTGTCTCTTACCTGAGAGACAACAAACCATATGAAGCACTTGACTATACACCATAATAGGTATATTTTTGAGAAGTGAGTCCCCAGCTGGCTAGAATGTTTAGTTTGCTGCTTTGGAAAGAACTTTTTAAAATTGCGTATTCAAAAATTGACTTAAAATGAAGTGATGTGCAAAAGCTAGCCTTACTCTGAACCTTTATTCTTGTTTCAGAAATACTAAGGAAGCCTATGCAAGAGAACTAGAGACTCTAGAACAGTGTTTAAAGAGAGAAAGTGAGATGAGGTAAAATTACAAGTCACAGTCTTTGTAAGTGTGCTCTAGGAATTATTTGAGGGAAACTCTATGGCCTGTGTTATGCAGGAGGTCAGACTAGTTGATCACAGTGGTCTCTTTTGGCCTTGAAATTGGTGATTACAAGCTGGAGAATCACCAACTTCAAATCAAGCTCACTATCTGCTTTGTTATTTTACACATGCTATGCAGCTCTAATTTTCCATTCAATTACACTACAGTGTCATAGTGTTAGTTTGTAAGGCTGTGTCCAGACTCACAGTTTTCGAAAAAAGTAACCTTTTTTTGAAAAAACTTCACCTGCGTCTAGACTGCAGCCGCGTTCTTTCGAAATTAAATTGAAAGAACGTGGCTTTTCTTTCGACGGCGCTAAACCTAATTTCACGAGGAAGAACGCCTTTTTTCGAAAGTGCTCTTTCGAAAAAAGGCGTTCTTGAATGCAAACAGGGGTTTTTCGAAAGAGAGCATCCAGACTGCCTAGGTGCTCTCTTTCGAAAAAGCGGCTTGCTTTTTCGAAAGTTCCGCTTGCAGTCTAGACGCTCTTTTTCAAAAGAGGCTTTTTCGAAAGTATCTTTCGAAAAAGCCTCTTTCGAAAGAGGTTTGCAGTCTAGACATAGCCTAACTGTAAAAACAACCAGCAGTCCTGTGGCAGCTTAAAGATTACCAAATGTATTTAGGGCAAGAGCTTTCATGGGTAAAACCCACTTCATCAAGTTCATTGTTAACACAATGTCATGTACTGTCATCTATTTGTGTACTTACCATCAGAGCTTTGCTCCAGTGGAAACAACTTCACCTAGCAAAGAAGAAAGAACTCTTGTGCTCAACAGAAGAGAAATTCTTGAATGAAATGAATGCAAGATTTGAGATTGGTAAAAAACGATATGCTGAGCTAACTATAGAGGTACATTAATCAGTTGGCATTATAACAAAGCCTATTCACTGTGATCCCCTATCTTTCACATTGTTCTTGGCAAAATAGTTAAACTTTAAAGGACAGATCCTCAGCTAGTGTATAGTATGATTTTAAAGGTGCATTGTCAATTTACGCTAGCTGAGAATCCGGCCTCAACAGATCATTAATAAAACTGTAAAGCAGTTATCACAGGACTGTATTTCAAATGACAGCTGTACCCATTTTACTCAGCCTGGTTTTTGTTTAATATTGCCAGTGTATGCTGCAAAAATGATTGCCCCTCTTATTTTTTTTTTTTTTTGATTTCCGCAACCAGAATGAGTATTTCCAAAAAGAAATTTTGCAGGCTGAAGAAAGGGTCAAACACCTTTGTGATAATATAAATAAAACAAAAACTGAATGCGAACAGTATGAAAATATTTTATCAGAAGACATGCAATGGTTTGAGGTAAGTGTCATTTTTAAAACATTCTTAAAAATAGTAGCTGAAATAGGAAAAATTTCTTTGTTGACATAAATTGATATCACTGTTGATTTCATCGGTCCTATACCAATTGACCCCAGCAAATAATTTGGCCCAGGATTCCTAACAGTTTCTGGAAAAAGTGATTCAGTGTCATCTTAGTTCTTTGAATGTTATGCTGATGCTCCTAGAACAGGAGAGTTCTGATTGGATTTTTTGTTTGTTTGTTTTGCTAAGCAGTTGTGACTGACCCAAAGCCCACTGATTTCTCTGGGCTTTGACTCAGGCCGTTAGCACTTACTAGCAGTGGATAAAGTTTTCCTTTGCAACTGGCTTTGTGTGCATTGTAAGTAAGAGAAATGAAGTAGTGGATTCTATGCAGGAAGAGTTCTAACAGTTACTTGTTTGCTAGATGCCAAAGGCAAAGAGGTCAGATTATTGTTTGGTTGAAATTGCCTTTATCCCGTCAGTTCTCTGAACTGCTAGATGAGAACTAAATGAGAAATAAAAAGAAGTATGTTCTGCTCACTAGTCTTCCAGACAAACCAACCACAAAAGCATCAGTCCGAGTTTTGTGGTTGATATGTCATCTAGTACAGGAAGTTGACTGTACAACTCATTCTGCTTGGGATTGTGGCATGGGCTTGCCATCCACATGTGTGTGTTCATAGCTATCAAGTTTGAATTCTATACAGAGAATGTACCCATAAAATGTCAAATCTGCAATAAGAAGTAAAATAAAATATATAGGACCAAATTATTTCATGGTATGCAGCCCCATTAGCTTTGAAGCAATTGATTGGCATTTGTCAGTATGAAATTTGTCCCACTATATTTAGATAAACAGCACCGGCTCTATGAAAATATTATTCTCGCTGCCCATATGTTGGGCCAAATTCTGCTCTGTAATAGAGCTGTAAATCCATTGAAATGAGTGGTGGTGTATGAGGGGGAATGCAGGGCAGTTTGGTCTGATGTGTGCTAGTCCTCTGAGTGCTCTACTATGCCATCCAGTCACCCTCCTTCAAAGAGAAAGGAGGACAGTGTGAGACAGTGAACAAGAACTGACTGGTATTTCAAGTAACAATAGGCATTTCTCCCATCTGACGTGTATTTCCTCTGCCTCTTGGTAACCTTTCCTAGCTCTGTGATTCTCAGCCATCCGTCTGATGGTCCAGAATAGGATAAATCAGAAATTTTTAATGTATGAAAATCCCAAGCCTCTTCTCCCTCTCTTTCAATGCCTCCATATGTATGGATCTAAAATAATTGGATCTCTTATGTGCACTTCCTAGCAGCTATGCTGTTCAGAAACATACATAACATATGGTAAATGCTTTTTTACTCCTACTCTAATGACTGAATCAAGTCAAGGATAATGGCATACCTTTTGGGGTAGAAAAATAATTATAATTATTATTTCTCCTCAGGTGGGCCCTCTGTTTTTTCTCTTCTTTGTCTCTTTCTTCCTGTGTCTTCACTTTTTATCGTTTTTATGTTATATCAATTTGTACTTCTTCCCAAGGCTTTTACTCTTTTATACCCTTCTACTGTTGTGCACACCCCAGTCATACTTGCTGCAGTTTCTGCTCACTTATTTATTTTATTACAGTCTTATTTGTTTGCAACACAATGTGAACACCTGTGGCACTATCTGCTGGCTATTGTATTGCAGCGCTCTGAACATCCCGAGTACAGAGTGCATTCAGTGTCAATATGAGTATTGCCGGAATTCATAGACTCATAGGGCTGAAAGAGACCTCAGAAGGTCATCAAGTCCAGCCCCCTGCCCAAGGCAGGACCAATCCCAACTAAATCAACCCAGCCAGGGCTTTGTCAAGCTGAGACTTAAAAACATCTAGCGATGGAAAGTCCACCACCTCCCTAGGTAACCCATCCCAGTGCTTCACCACTCTCCCAGTGAAATAGGTTTTCGTAATATCCAACCTAGACCTCCCCCACTGCTTCTAGTTCAATAATTTTATAATAAGGCTAGAGATTTATGATGTGTAATGTCAAAAGAATTACTTGGGTTGTCTCCTCACTCTGGATATTCAAATTGCCACTCTTAACTATCAAGTTTGTGTCTCTGAGCTCTGTCATTTCCAGTTAATCTATTCGTTTAATTTTCCTCTGCTACCATGATTACACAGCCCAAGCCCAGTTTAATGGATCGTTAACATTTATTTTCACTAAAGGATGATGTCAAAGGTACGACTGATGAAATATATCAAAAAGAACAACAACTACTGCTGAGCCTCCCTCTCATAGAAGAAAAACGTAAAGAATTAGAAGAGAAGCATGAAAAATATGAAGAGTTGAAAAAAATTGTCTCAGGTAAATATTAAGTAATTCTAATATATTGTGAAACTTTCCGCTTCTGTCTTAGAAAGAGCTCTGACTTGGTGAGATGGGTGACCTCAAAGCTAATGAGTGATTGGCTCATTAGAAAGGGAATGCCTGAAAAAATCAAAGAATTTGAGTTGACTTTGTAGAGATCTAAGAAGAAAATAGATTCTGAGCTTAGATTTGTCTCTTCTCCCCATCTTTACTTAAGTCATGTGTGATGGTGAATCTGGTATTTTGATGTATTTGTTGTATTTAGAAAAAAATAAAATAAATAAGGAGAGGCCTGACTGTACCAGAGCTGTCTACCATAGTTCAGATGAACTGTAAAGTTCAGTGAAGCTCTGAGGGCTTCATACAGCAGCTGGATTATAATATCTGGACGTATTGGTACATAAATAATGAATAATAATGTCCCTATATGACTGATCAATTGTTGATAGACCATTCCATTGTCTAAAACCCCTTTTCCTGATTTATAGAACTAAAAGATGAAGAGACAAGACTGATAAAATCCATTGAACAGTCGGTCAAGATGACTGGTAAACTAAAGAAGATTATGGTAATGTTCAGACCTTGCTTTAATGCTATTTGTAAAGTTTTATAAATTAGTTTTCTTTTTTTTTCTGTTCTTGTGCCTGTCAAGGCTTTCCCTCTGCCCTTCCAGTACAATCTCTCAGTAGCCTGTCATGCACACCAATTCTGGCTAGAAGAGGTTTGCTAGAAGAGACACATTGTCATTTGTCATGCAAAAATACTGATCTTGATCTTATAATCGTTAGTCACATGAGCTGTCCCAATAGAATTAAAAGGATTTCTTCAATGAGGAAGAGGTTGCAGTATTGGACCCCATGTGAACGCTGTCCCTATACACAAGCTGATCACAACTGGTGCAAGAACCTTTCCTGCTTCTCTATAAAACCTTCCTGTGTCTTTGTCACCCGATCTCTCCCACTCATTGCATATCTTGATCATATCGACAGATAACAGCATAAGGAGAGATTCAGAGTCACAGATGGTTTGTGTGAAAGACACGGTACTAAAGAAAAGTGTGAGTCGCATACAAAACTGCAAGATTTGTGCGTGGGTGTCCTGATACTGCAGAATGGAGCACTGTGGCTGCTGGCCCACAAAAGCCCCACAGACACAGATGCTATCCTTATTTGAGAAGGAAGAGCTCCTTCTCCAAGCATATTTAAATAGGCAGTAGCTTATCCAGAAAGTGTATGCAAAACATTTGTGTACCATCAAAAACATTTGTGTACCATCAAAACCTTCATCAACAGAAATATGGAGAGGGTCACTAAGCTATGTGACCTTCTGTCTGATTTTAAATATACAGGAAATTAGGTTCAGTGGTTAGTCTATGGATCAGGAGATCTAGGTTCTATTCCCAGCTCTGCCACTTGCTTGTTGCCCTTGACCAATTCCACTTCACACAGCTGTGCTTTTCCCAAGGTGTCAGATGGAGATGAGATTCATTTTTTAAAGCCCTTTGAAATCTTTCAGCAAAAGGTGCCACAGGTGTGAAAAGAATTATTATTAATTTATTAGGTTACAACAATTATAGTCCAAATACAAGATCAGATACAATGAAAGAAAATAATGAAGGGTTTGTTAATTCATAGGCTGATCTGAAGAATGAATTAAAACAAAAGCGTGAGTTGGCATATGAGCAGTTGAGCGATCATACGGAAATGCTGAAGTTGCTGGAGAGGGACATCTATGAGGTTGACAGGAAGCTTGACATTTTGAACTCAGAAAACAGCAGACTGAAATTAGTGAGTAGACTAATGTTTACAGCACAGCTTGTCAACATGCAAGAGTCTCTTCCATTGTCTTTGCACGGTATAAAATGGAATTGGAGCACGATGAAACCGAATAAACTCTGTAAATGCTCCAGCATACAAAATAGGAGACAAATTTTGCCTTCCAATGCATCTATGGGGTTCCTGGTAGCTTCAGTGGGGGACGTGTGGGAATACCAAAGGGCAGGATTTATCCCTTTGGCATTTTGTCTGTGATCTTTCATCACTGTGTAGAAAAGCACTCTGGTGCAACTGGTCAGGTATATGGGGGAAAGGTGTCCCTGCTAGCTGTGAAAGACTGGGTGAAAACTGAGGCATAAAAGAGGCCTGTGCTGTTTAGTATTGCAGCAAGGCAGACAGTCCCACATTCCTCCCTGTTGACTTACACAGCAATTTTAGTTCATTCTTTAATTCTGGAGCAGTGTTTATGACCGGAACAATAGTGCCCAAAGTAATAGGAAACGATCTCAAATTGAAACTAGATGGTGGGCTAGCCCCACTCCCCTTAGAATGAACCACTTTTGCGATGAGAGGAGAGAAACACTGTGGTTCATTGTGGTTACTGCCCAGAGAAGATTAACAGTGTCTCTCTCCACAGCCACTCAACAACAGATGTCACAGGAAAGCTGACTTGTTTTGACTGCTGTACAGAAATTCTTGCTGCCTTGCTGATGTTCAACTTTCCCAGTGTTTTTCCTTACAATGACTATATTCTCCCTGATGGGTCTAGCCCTGGACTCTGGTGATGCCGTGATTCTCGTTTCTGTCTTGGCTGAGCATATGTTGCTGCTTTATTGTTTTTCAGGGTTTGGAGAAGTTTTCATAAGTGCCTCACTCCGTTTTAGAAGCGACTTTGAATTGGAGCTGTGAATTCTAGCTTGAGGAGACTTGCTGCACTAGCTCTAATCACGCTGGCGCACTAAAATAGCTGGGTAGCTGCTGTGGTGCAAGCAATGGGAGGAGCGAGCCATTCCGCATGCCTACCAACGGTCTCAGATGGGATTATACTTGCCATAGCTACGCTTCTGTTTTTAGTACACTAGCTCGATCACAGTGTGACTTGCGTTTCCTCAAGCTAGTATTTACGTCTTCCACCTCTAGACATAGCTTTAGGCATTGAAGAGCCCCGTTTTCATTGCAAGTCAGTAGATTTAGGCTTGTAAGTGCCTGAATCATTTCTGAAAATGGGACTTAGGCTCCTGAGGCTTAGATATTTTGGGAAAATTTGTCCTAAATCTTCCATTGTTAGGTCCTGTGCTGTGTGCCAAACTAGCCTACAAGAGCAAAAGCTCTCCTTCTCCAGAAGAGATCTGAGCACAATAAACTATTGTGACAGCAAAGTCTTGTTTATTGGGCTATATCAAGGTACAACTCAAAGCTGAAACTACAGCTTTATTAGACATAAGGAGCTGAATTGCTGAATTGGGTGTAGTATCTGCATGTACCCGTTTGAATGCAAAGAAGCCTGCTTTTACAAGTGCAGTTGCCTGAATTTGCATGCACTAATATTACAGATGCTTCTTAGGAGGTGCTTTGAAAATGTGACCTTATAATTTATTTTTCAATATAAGCCCCTTTTCCACAGTAGATATCTCTCCCCTTGATGCTCAGTATAGGAATGATTTCAGGATGCTCTGTTCATTCTGACACCCAAATGCTGGTTGCTCTGTGTCCTCTTCTGTTGATGATGTAGCAAAGGAATTACAGAAAGAAAATCAGTTTCAACTCCCAAAGCCAGAGCTATTGATACCTAAAGTACAACAAAGGTACTAATTTGGAACCTGCTTTTACACTTCACTATGCCTTGGGACAGTTTGATATAGTAAAGAGACGTATTTACTAGGGAGGTTTTGGAATCTCAATCACTGGAGATATTTAAGAGCAGGTTAGACAAACATCTATCAGGAATGATCTAAATAGTGCTTGGTCCTGCCATGAGGGCAGGGGGCTGGACTTGATGACCTCTCAAGGTCCCTTCCAGTTCTAGTGTTCTCTGATTCTAAATAGAAACTAAATTTCGAGTGAAGAGTGAGTGTCAGATTCTCAGGTGGTGTATCAGCACAGCTGAATTGATTGCCTAGTTTAGAGCTGCGAATTTGATCCTGAGATTTTATGTATTTTGATTATCATTGTGGTTGTGTAGGAAAATGAAATGGATGCCTGATGTCGAAGAAAAGCATAATGATGGCAAGTTTTGTCCTGGGGAATACACATGTAGATCACAAAAATCGCTAAAGAGATCAGAAAGGAAAGACCAAACACAAATATTTACCTAGCTGCAATGATTTTCTCCACAGTGCAATGCACAGATGAAAGCTGATATTTTGACAATGAGCCATGAAGCCCAAACCTACAAATCAACAACAGTAAAAATTCTAAGTGATCTGACGGTCCTTCATCGTGAGTAACATGTCATCAAAGGAAATGTTCAGCTATTTAAAACCAAACTACCATATTCTCAGTATTTTAAAATAAAGACTGTTTTAGAATGTGTATGTTTCTCCAACAGTCAGCTAACATTTTAAAATTGCTGAATTTATTTTAGAGCTTCTTCTGGAGGGATGGACAGAGGACAGTTGCATTCAAAAGGTGGGTTTCAACATTGTTTGACAAGGTACTTTTAGCACTGAAAATAATTTGGCTATCGTGCATAAAGAATCATAAAATATTTGGTTCTGTAAACACTATTGTTCCAATAGTCAAAAAGCATCTGGTCTGCCACAGTGTAAAATGCAGAAAAATTTGAATTTTCTAACTCTGGATAAAACAGTGATTGCAAGTTTCTTTGCTCAATGTGGGTTCTGATTCCATTTTCCTCATCCTAGGTTCAAACATACCCAAAGGTTATCATCTTTCTTTAAATGTCTTTAAAAGTGAACCAGTAGTGAGCAGCTCATGAAAAATCTGCATACGTGCTGGCTCTGGATCTCACGAGTGGGTCTACCAACCCAGCAGAGCCACACAGTGGTGTTCGCACAGTCTATGAAGAGTCCTATTGTTTTGTGTGCTCTTTTTCTTTACAAGAAAATGATTTTTCCACTTTGTCTCATATAGGAATTTGTGGAGAATGAGAAGGAAATCCTGTCTGCCATAGCTGACCTTATAAAGAAACTTCATCAGAGAGAGAAAAAGATTCACTGTATTAACAACAGGCTGCAAAATAACTTTGATGGACTGGATTCTTTGTTAGAAAGTAAATCCAGCATGGAAGCCAGTAAGATACACCAATCCTTTTTCTTTATTTTGAATCCTCCTGGAATGAATGAATTATGGTGAATTTGTTCATTAGAAATAAACAGTGATAATACTTCAGAAGTAAACTCTATAGGCTCTTCAGCTGGTGGAAACAGATGCCTCCCTACAGAGCTATATCACTTTCCATCAGTTAGGTTCTGGACTTACATTCAGTGGAAAAGCTATTGTGTTCATTAGGAAACGTATGCATATACAAACCATGCATTCATAGGAAAAGCATTATGGCACAACCTGGAGGATGATTTAATTTCCTGCTGATCCTAAAGGCTCACCACTCAGTGAGGAAGCTGTGGAAAATATTTAGAGCATCCCTGTTCTTTTCAAAACCACACTTTAGCTTTGTTATTCTGGACATGTTATTCTGGACACTGTCCAGAGCTGCTGCCTGGCCTGCCACTGTATGGTTAGTACTATGGAATGGTAAATTTAATTGATCATTCAAGTGACCAGAATTTTTTTGTATGGGCAACTTCTATTGTTTAAATGTTACATAAATATTAATATTCTGGGGCTGAGTGTGAGCATGTTTCCTCCTTATGGCCATTTCCTTTCTCCCCCTTTCCCCAACCTTGTTTCCTACCTGCTCATTTTTAGCTGCAATGATACAAGTTTGTGTTTTTGATACTAAAAGTCCTAAGTTCTGTTTCTTGCAACTTTTGTGGTATGTGCATGTGTGTGTGGCTAGAACCTTGTAGCAGAAGTACATTTAGCTTTTGATTACAGGATTTTTAAGCTGCAAGGTTATTATTGGGATGTGGGTACTTGGACAGCAAACTGGAAAAGGGGAAGGGTTAAATAGATAAAGAAAATTTCTGCTTCAACTTGAAGGCTAACACTGTCATTGTTTCCTGTATGGAACATTCACAGAGGCCAATAGAACGTCACTGCATAAAAGGACTGCAAGAGTCAGGCAAAAATGGGTCTCTTTAATTCCAGCAATCTTAAATTGAGTATCTACAATTAACTTTTTTGTGCAAATGAAAGCAGACACATAGAAAAGCTTACTAAAATATGTATTTTATATTTAAATTCCAGATGTTTCTGAAGGATAGAATATTGGAGTAAAAAAGGAAAAGGTAAGTATCCAGATATGATCCCAAGATTACATTTACCTAGTATAGCCGCATTTCTCAAATTGTGGGTCCCGACCCCCCCGAGGGATCACGAGCAACTTAGAATGGGGGTCATGGTATCACAAAGATTGAGAACTCCTGGGCTGCATGTAGACTGGCATGATTTTGCGCAAAATCTTGCTGCCTGTCTACATTGGCCGGGAGTATTTGTGCAAGAACACTGACTTTGTAAAGTACAAAATCAGTTGTTCTTGCGCAAATACTCTGATGCTCCCGCTCAGGGATAAGCCCTCTTGCACAAGTATTCTTAGGGACAGCAGCGTTAATTTCTTGCGCAAGAAAGCCCGATGGCTGAAATGGCCATCGGAGCTTTCTTGCGCAAGAGAGCGTCTACACTGGCACAGATGCTTTTGCGCAAAAGCAAATCTTTTGCAAAAAGGCACATGCCAGTATAGATGCTCTCTTGCGCAAATACTTTTAACAGAAAAACTTTTCTATTAAAATTATTTGTGAAAAATCATGCCCATCTAGACGCAGCCCTGTAGTATAAGCTGCTCTTAACAGTCTATTAACCTATATTAATCCTCAAATTTCTATTAAAGATTCCCCAGTCTTATCCAATGACATGCTTATCACCGTGCTACGTTGGTTTTGTTTTCACATTTCTGAGACAGCTTAGGGTCAAACTTTTAAACCTGTCCATGTATGAAATGTATATGCAATTGCCCTGCTGCCATTCCCATAGCTGTGCATGCAAATGTATATTGCAGTTGACTAGTTCTGCATAGAGTTGGTTCAGAAACCCAGTCACCCAAATAGCATGTGCAAGCCCAGTAATTGAGTCTGAAAGCACCAGTACAAGACTGGGCACAGAACACTTTTTTTTTTTAAGTCCATTAAAATACTAGCCATGGGAGTAGGCATTTTAATGCACCTGACTGAGTGCCATGTTTTCAGAAATTCCTTATGGATTTGGTTACATAACAATGGAAATGCTTGTAGGCAAACAGGTACATGTGCCTGATCATGAGCAAATAATTATTTTCATATCCAAATGCATTTTCATATGTAACATTGTAGACTTCCTGTTTGAAATAATGGATCTAATTTTCTAGTTAGACAGTAAAGTTATCAGTGCAAAAATCATAAATTTTATAGTGAGAGAATACTACATAGTTTGCATCTGAACAAGGAACAGTGACATCTGGTGGCAGGTAAGTTGGTGTTCAGCCCTAAGCAAATACCATGTGTTAAGTGCATGTGCCAGTGTTTGCCCCCTGAAATTAGACCTGCATAAACTTTGCTCTGTGAGGTAAGCTCTCATGCTGCTGCCCTGTTCCTAGAGCCTAATGGGGTGATAGAACAAACCACATACTACTCTTCATTAAACATGCTGTTAAACTAGGATATAACCATGTTGGGTACATTTTTACCCTTTCTGCCTTCTTCATAATTACTTCCACATGCTCAAAAGTTAAAACCAAGTCACTGATCATCTTGTCCCAAAAGAGCTAACTGGTCAAAATATCCTTAAAAAATGGCTGCTTCTATTTTTAGATCTGAAGCCATTAAAGGTTATATTGGTTACCGTGTACCTTCCTTCTGTGGATTAATGATCCCTATGAGAGGCATACCTCTTGAGTACATCTCATTTCTAGCATGTAGATTGTGGTGTTCCTTGTACAAGTAATACTAGGAGGCTATATCTACACTGGCGTGTTCTCACACAAAAACTGTTTTGCGGAAGAGTTCTGCAAAAACCTCTTCCAGAAGAGAGCATCTATACTGGCATGTGCTTTTGCACAATATCATCCATGCCAGTGTAGATGCTCTCTTGTGCAAGAAAGCTCTGATGGCCATTTTAACCATAGGGCTTTCTTGCACAAGAAATTCATGTTGCCTGTCTAGTTTATTTGCACAAGTTTATTTGCACAAGAACACAGCCAGTGTAGACAGGTAGCAAGTTTTTGCACAAGAGCAGCCGCTCATGTGTGTGAGATCCTGCCAGTGTAGACACAGCTGGAGAGCATTAGAGAAGCAATGAGCACATCACATTCACTTGATAAGCCAAGAACTGCTTCTTAGTAACAGCAACCCCATTTTTCTCACTGCCTTTTGTGGGGAAGGAGACTTACACTATCATCAAGCTTTCTATCACTACCCACAATCTAACTGCTCCAAATCAGTGGCTGCTTAGGTATTGTCCAGCACATTTCTCACCTTTTACCACCCTAGTGTTGTCTTAAGATTATCAGTGGGATTGAATGGATGTCAAACAAAACCAACAAATGGACATGGAGCACCCAATGATGAAACAGACAATTGTTTAATTGCACCAAAATCCACCAATTCCGAAGATGTGTGAAAGGCAGGTAGCAGTCTCCCTCCCTCAGTGCTTGGTGATTAACATTTGCATCACATGATTTACTACAGTCAGTTTATTAACCACAGTCCTTGGCTAGGAGAGAGAGCAAGTCCAGTAAAGAAGTGTTGCAGGCAGTGTATTAGGGACACTGCCTCAGCAGAAGGGATAGTACTCTTCACTAGTCTCCGCCTGGCAGATTGACAGTCAGAACATCTCAAATCAGACTGAAGGATGCAGTAGGAAATGAACAGTCCTGCTTTAACCCTTCTTGTGCTTCATTTCCTCTCGGGTGCTTTAAGATCTAAAATTGTATTGGTCTGCAGAAGGCTTTAGCAGGTGAAGGAAGGAAGGGAGGAAGTGTAAATAAGAATAAAATGCTAGTGTCTGAAATTGCAGATATATTTATGTACTGAGTCTTCTCCACAAACCTCTTATTTTCAGGGAGATGGTAATTGCAAGTAAGGGGGTGACAGAAGCCAGGCACTGCACCAGAAAGCCACATCTTTATTTTGCTACTTTATTCAAGGAGATTCTAATACTGTGTTGTGAAATAAATAAGGTACAAAACAAAACTTGTGACAAGGTATGGCCGATGAGCACTTATATACATACAGTAAAAAACATACAGATCAAGACATTATCCACTTCGATTTTTTACAAGCCCTTCATGAAATTAAAGTACAGCTCTTTCTAAGATTACATAGTCTTACTCTTAGATTCTGTATGGTGTTTTACCTGGAAATAACTTGTACTGAAGTGACAAGCTTTAGTCGGAGAGCTGAAAAACGTGTCAATGAAATTCTTTAATCCATGTTACTGGGACATTTTCATGGAGGTGTTGGCACATGTTGCATTTAATGTCCATTTGCTCCTTCTGAAAGGATGCGTGACGGTTCAGTGAACTTTGCAGTCATTAAGTAAAAGAGGGCAGGTGCAGGTACCAGAGCCAACAGTGGTAAATCCTGGCCAAGTCTCTCCAGTTTGGAAATAGAGATGATTCCATAGGCGTGAAGTAACCAGTGGCTAAAGAGAACAACAAGCCTTTTCTTCCTGACAAGAAGATCCTTGGGAGACTTGTAAAATAAAAAAATATTAATATTTTCACACCTACATTGTATAGGATACTTAAGCGAGAGGTTGTGTGCAATTCAGGGAGAGGCATTGTATATGAAGTCAACTAGTCTTGAGAATTACTATTTGATTCTAGTCACAATGTGATCTCTCCCTAGTCCCCCTTGGGAAAGGGTGTTGCATGAAGGACTACCCATTCACACTCGTTTCCTTGAGCTAGACTCATGTGCCAAAAATGAAAAAGGCTTATTCCTAGCATAAGCACCGAGGAAGGTAAAAGTACAGGCAAATACATGAGGAAAGGTAAGCCACTCTCTCCATTCAAGTCAGTATTCCAGAAGGGATCATAGTATATGCCAGAGATCTCTGGTCATGCATTAAACAGTGTTCCTCATCTCAAGGTTCTGCTGGTAAAATTAAGTTTTAACACCTATAATAGAACAAACATTTCTACTTACCTCTACTTCAGAAGCAGACATGTACACAGCCAGGGTAACCAAAGATAATACCAATATGATATATGGGAAAGCATAATCTAGGAGGAAAACATTGCATGTATTAGGAGAAGGGAGAAACCACCACCACATGAAGTACATTTCAGTGAAAGACATAACTACAGCCTATTTGAGCCCACGTTTGAAATTAACAAACATGTATTACACTACAAATAAGTGACAGACAAGCATGGTAGTTTACTTTTTGATCTTCTGAAGCAGTGCTACTCAGATTGACTCTTGAATGTGTCTCTTTGCAGCACATGATATTAAAATACAGTGATTTAACTAGTAACCAATCAGCATGTTCTTACAATGTTATTTGTTGTGAGAATAGTTTATATTTAAAAATTAAATAGTTCCCATCAGCCACAACTGTGACACTTTTGGAAAATATTTATAATTTGGCTCTGGAATCACTCCAATTGAGTTTCAGAAGGGGAGCCGAGTTCATCTAACTGGAAAAACCTAAACAACTAATAGTCTTGTAGCACCTTAGATACTAACAAAACAAATAGATGGTGTCATGAGCTCTCGGACAAATATGTCACTGTTCTAGAAGTTTCAAAAATCTCTCTTTAGAGGCCCAAAGGATCATATTTCTACATAAGAACGGCTATACTGGGTCAGAACCAATTGTCCATCTAGACCAGTATCTTGTCTTCCAACAATGCCAGAGGCTTTTAAGGGAATGAACAGAATAGGGCATTTTATTAAATGATCCATCCTGTGTTGTTTAGTCCTAGCAATTCTGGCAGTCAGAGGTTAGTAGACACCTAAGAGCATGGGGTTGCATCCCTTACCATGTTGGTTCAGACCAAATGATGGACTTATCCTCCCTGAACTTATCTAATTCTTTTTTAAGGCTAGTTAGTTTTGCCCTTTGCCCCATCCTTGGCAACAAATGCCTTAGCTTGACAGACAGTACGTTGAATATTTTGCACAAAAACCCTGCCACCCTCTGCTAAGGCAACACTGTGTTAATTGGCTAAGAAAACTACGTTTGATTTAGACCATTAGCACCATAAAATTTGTCAATGTTATCCCAAGAGATGGAGGGGCCAAGGAATAATCTATCTGAAAATAGCACTGGGTATGGATATTTGAACAATAAGGGTCATTGATGAATGTTTCTTTATATATTTAAGGCAATAACATTACCCACAGTAAAGTAAAAAGGACGTACTTTGACCACTGAGCAAAGTGTTGTTTTTGTTAATGTTGTACATAAAAAAACAAAAAAAACAAAAAAAACAAAAAACAAAACTTACAGAGCAAGCCTCCTCCAACTGCTTGAATTACTGTCAGAATAGGGAAGAAGTAAAGTGCTGCATAAATACTTTTAAATCGATCTGATTTTCCTAACCCACAGGCAATCTTCTTAACCAGAAGCGGTCGAAGTAGCATCATTAACACCAGACAGAAGGCATAGTATATAAATACAATGGTGTACCTGTAAAAGAAAAATTAATACTATTTGCATTACAGTAGCAACTACAGGCTCTAACTGACCTAGGATGCTTTGTGCTAGGCACTGAGAACACACATACCTACAGTCTGTGCCCTGAAAAACAGTCTAGAGAGGATGGGAGGAGAAAATGGAGGCATAGAGAAGAGAGCTGACTTGTGGTGTGACCTACGGCAAGATATGACTGAGGTGCATACAAACTTCAGGTGTCCTGCCCTCTTCTCCAGGTGACCCTGCCTTCCAAAGGCAGTAAAAGCAACATACAGGTTAGTTCTGAAAGGCTGCCCAGGTCTACAGGTGTTTCTTAATTCTGTATCCTGAAGTGTAATGGATCTGTATTGAAATTCACTGTTACAGAGTCTCAGTATTTCTAAAACCTCATGTAACAAGGCTTCCTCATGTGACTGTTCATTGTGACACCCATTTAAGGAGACGTTAAAAGGTACAGGTTGGTACACTCCATCATAAGACTACAATAATTACTATTACTTTGGAAAACTACCTGGACATTTGCAGAATTTCCTTGAAATAGCCAACATGCAGCATTGTGCAAACTTGCTACCAATAAAGCTGAAGACAGATGGTTGGCTTGGTGATTTATTTTTATTGACTATACTGATGCCTGAAGGACGCACCACAAAAAAGAAAATTCAGTGAACCACAAGACTTCAAAGGGATTTTGATAGAACCACTATTCTGTATTAAATGAGCCTTTCAACATTCTGCACCTTCAAAGAGGAATTTCTAAAGAAGTCTCACTCACTTAAACAATTGTGAAAATCAACATCATTAGTAGAAGAAAGGAAATGTAATGCATCGTACTTAGCGTTTGTGAGGTATTATGAATGTTCTGATTTTTTTCTTTAAACCAATATAGCATGTGGTTATATTTTAGGCCACATCTATACCAGCGAGAAGATCAGTGCTGTGGCAGTCAATCTTCTGATGGTCAACCCACTAAATCAATTTAGGAGGGCACCCCCATTGACAGGCACTCCTCTATTTGCAAGGAATAAGGGAAATCAACAGGAGCATTCACTGTGAAGCCAGCATGAAAAATCAGATTAAAGTATGTTGATTCTAGCTACGCAATTAACATAGCTGGAGTTGTGTATCTAATATGAACTTCTGGGTAAGTACAGACAGCCTCAGACTAAGGTTAGTTTAAGCCACCCTGCTTGGTCTATCCTCACATCTCCTAGAACAGTAATAGAAATGTAGCCGTGTTAGTCTGGTGTAGCTGAAGCAAAATGCAGGACTATGTAGCACTTTAAAGACTAACAAGATGGTTTATTAGATGATGAGCTTTTGTGGGCCAGACCCACTTCCTCAGATCAAAAGTGGGTCTGGCCCACGAAAGCTCATCATCTAATAAACCATCTTGTTAATGAGCTTTCGTGGGCCAGACCCACTTTTGATCTGAGGAAGTGGGTCTGGCCCACAAAAGCTCATCATCTAATAAACCATCTTGTTAGTCTTTAAAGTGCTACATAGTCCTGCTTTTTGCTTCATCTCCTAGAACAGCGCGCGGTATAAAGCTTTTATATCTACCTCGGTTTGAAGAGTACACAAACTTGCTACACACTTTAAATGCTAAAGTTTGTATTTCTACTAACGCCTGGCAAAATACTGTTCATCCATAATTACTACAAGCTGTGGTTATAGACAAAAAACCTCACAAAAACTGAAGTCTAGACTACTACTAAGACTTTCCATTTCTCACACAAGTGTCCAAAAAAAATTAAGCAGCACTAGCAGCTCTTCATTTTTAAGTAACATACAAACATCCCCCACTTGAGCTCACATTTATAGTATAAGTATGTGCTTAAAATGCTTCTCTGGAAGGGATGCTTTGCTGAATCCAGACCACATTAAGTGCATTTTGGCAAACAGCAGATTTCCCTTCTTACAGAAATGACCAACTTAGCAGAGTAAGGCCACATTTCAGGGTTAAGTGTTCCCTAACCCAACATTTTATAAATTCCTGAAATAAATATACATATGGTAAAATAGCAAACAAAAATTTATTCTCGAACAGTCTTTATACTCACAGAGGATAGACAGCTTCATGAGTACAGTGTATAGTAGTTATGTAATCAGGACTTGGATTGTAAAGCATTGTATACCAGTCAGAAAGCATCACTACCTTGCAGGAACGGATATACAGAAAACCTACTGGATCACTCACAAGTAGGGTAACAATTGCTGCTATGCTGCATTCAAATAAGGCAGTAAGATGCTGAAACAATGCACTGGAACTGTAGCAAGAGGGGGGAAAAAAGGTTATTTAATACCACTTGATAGCATTTTTCTCCCCGTTGTCAATGTAAAATATAGAACTGAAAGTCTTTAAACTGTCTATTGTGTTTAAATTCACTAGGAAAGAAACAAAGCCAGTTACTACAAAATTAAGTTTAAAGTAAGCATGACAAGTAGTCTTCTCTTTTTTATCTGACACACTATGTAGCGCACAAGTGCAGTTGCATTTCATCTGAACTGCTGAAACTAACATTCACATAGCACTTAGTCTAGCAAAAACTAACATCAAATACATAAGGCTTGGGAATCCCCATTTGGATTTACATTTTTTGTAGATTCTGGGATTTCAGAACTACTGCTCTAGGCCAAAACATGACATACATGAGCATTCCATCGGACACCAATGAACACGTAGACAAGGAAAGGAGTACAGGACATTTCCTGGGCACTGTGACCACCTGGGAGGATCTGTGCTCCAATAATTATTGCAGCTATAAGATGAAAATTGAATAAATCCATAAGTACATAGTGTGCCCAGAAAATTAGCAGCCTGTGTATCTGCCTGCTCTATAGTACGACTCCTCTAGCACACCTCCATTTATCTTCTCTCGTGAATTACACATTTATAATGGGCCTTTTTGTTTAATTACATAATGATTACTAACCTCTTTTTCCCTGAATACCATTCAATGAAGAACCAGTGCAAAATCAGAGGAAGCATGGCCATAAAGCCAAGGTACAGCCAGTCATAATGTCCTGGAGATCCAGTACACTCCCGACAGATTTTATGATCATCCGTTCGCTGTCCTCTAGGACACACCTACAAAACAGCAACACAAAACTGTATTTACAAGTGCCTGAAAACCAAATAATTGATAGTTTTGGTTTGTTTGAAGCCCAGTTAAAGAGAGTGCTCGTGCTGACAAATTTACCATATTAAAGAAAGTTCAATCCCTCGTTCCTCCGCTTGCCTCAATGTTGAGCAAACTCATCACACTCATCCCTTCTTTGTGCTTTCACAAGGCTTGTTCCCTCACAAAGTAAACATGCTTTAGTCTCACACATCCTATAAAATCCCACCCACTTTTAACCCCACTTGTCTCACTAAGTGCTGCTTAAGCTCCCTTTCATCTCTAAACTGACTGAATTAGGGATGTAAGCAACTAATCGACTACCTGATAAGCATATGTGTATCAGATAGTTGAGTACTACTCAACTAGTTGCTTCCCCCTTACTACCTCTATCAGAGAGGCAGCAACAGGAGAGGGGAAGCAGGAGCCAGTGCTGAGGGGAGCCGGCTTACAAGCCAGTTACCCCCTCCCCAACACCATCTCTGCAGAATGGCAGGGGAGACAGAGGCGTAGCAGGTCTCCCGGCTTGCTCCCAGTCTCGGATGCTGTGCCTCTGCTTTTTAAGTGGATTGAGATGCACCTCTGCTTTTTAAATATATTAAGAGCCCGGCACAGCATCTAGGACTGGACACAAGCGGGGACAGCTGATTCCTTGCTCATGCTTGGGTCCCCCCCAGGTTGTGCCTCTTCCTTTTAATGTATGAAGAGGCCTGGCAACTTTTAATATATTTTAATGGCAGAGCCACCGGGGGGAGCTAACCCTGCTGTGACTCTGCAGTTTACCTGTGTTATCAACTAATCAAGTCGTTGATGGAAATTCCATTGACTACTCAATCTGATTAAATGCAATTTAACATCCATAGACTGAATGCAGTTTACTATCATGGTCTGCACTTGCCCTCCTTCAATTCCAACCTAGACCCTCTCTAATCCAGCTCCTGCCCCTTGCATGTCACTGAAATTCCTCCTGCCAAAGTCTGTAATGACTCCTTCCTTGCTAAAGCTCAGAACCAGAACTCCATCTTCATCCTCCTTGACCTATCAGCCACCTCAGTCAACTGTACTCCTCTTGAAATCTTGTCCTTCCCCTGGCATCTATGGGCTTGTCTAAACTGTCAAGTTTTGTCACCAAAAAACCCTTTTTTGGCAACAAAACCAAGAGAGCATTAACACTGCAATGCAACAAAAGTCGTGAAAAACTTCCACTTTTGATAACAAAAACTTCTACCTCTGTGAGGGGGGACTTTTGTCTCTGTCCCTCCCTTTACTGTCAACAATCATGTAGTACAGCCAGTCCCTGAGTTGCGAACGGTTGACTTATGACTGTTCGCAGTTACGACCAAAGCTGTCGTAAATGGCAGACCCCGAGTTACGAACGCGATCCGCGCTTACGAACAGCGCGGTCGTGTAACTCTATGGGGTCCAACTTACAAACGAACTGATTTACAACCAAGGAGACAGTGGACACTTTTCACAGCAGAGTCAGAAACAGGAGTTAACACACAGGCAGAAGTTACTGATGAAGAGGTGGAAGCAGACAAGGAGAAAGGGCACAATCCGGTGACACTCTTATGTACCAGGCAGTGAGGAATTGTTCTCAAGTCCCGAAGTTTATGAGGGCTCTCAACTAGATGTGGAGCATGAAAAGCAGGGTAAGTTGCTATGTATTGTGGGGGCAGAGGGGGAGGATGGCAGGCAGCAGGCATTCAGGGTGATAAGCTGCTTTGGTGCAGCCGGGAGGGGGGGGGGGGGGAGAAAGGGACACAAGAGGGATGGCAAGTTGCTGTGTATTGCCCTGGGGAGGGGGGAGGTTGGGTGGGTGGCAATGTGGGGAGTTACTCTTCCAGCCAGAGGTGGGGGGCGTGGCACAGGGTGACTGGAGACTGTATTTTTGTCAGATGGCTAATGGGGATGTTAAAATTAGATTAATCAACTACTTAAATAATCAATGGAATTTCCATCAGTCAATAAGAGTGCTTCCACTTTGAAATGTACCAAGAACCTGCCCAGCTCTTGTATATTTCAAAGGTTGAACCATTACATGGAGTCTGGGGCCAGTAGGGGCCTCTGAGTCCCCTACTGGCCCCAGGATCCATGCAGCACTTCTACTTTGAAATGTACAATACCACAGCAGGAACTCTTGTACATTTCAAAGGTGGAACGCTGTGGCTGTGCCCCTCCCCCTCCCACAGAACTGGAAATGGGGGGAACCAGCTTTTAACCGGCTCCCCCCCAGCACCGCCTCCTCCTCCTCCCCCTTGCTGCCTCTATCAGAAAGAGGCAGCAAGGGGAGGGGAAGCAACTACTCAGTTAGTTGCTTACATCCTAATGGGCTAAGCCTTGCCTGGGTCTGTGTTACGTCCAGAGTATCAATAGAGTGCGTCTAAACTGGCAAGATTTTTGCACAAAAGCATTTGTGCCAATCTAGATGCGCTTTTGCGAAAATACTTTTAATGTAAAAGTTTTTCCATTAAAAGTATTTCAGCAAAGCATGCCAGTCTAGATGCAGCCAACGTGTACACAGAGATATTAATAGCACCTTGCTGGGAGATGCTGTCAAAGGTTTTCCTGCTGTACTTATTCATTTTCTCAGAGATTCCATGGCAGGGCTGCCATTTCCCCACCGCCATGGTATAACATTTCCAAACCATTCCTCAAACTGTGCTGTCAGATCCAAGGTTCCCTGTGTGTACCAGTCTGTCCCCTCGCCTCCACCCCACCCGTGCTGCTGCCTCTCTTTTAAGCAGGCTCCCCCAAGCACCAGCAGTAAAATTTCAGCAGTTACACATGTACATGGTTTTTTTTAACATCCTTACTCAGCACCCCCTCACCTCAAGGGGAATAAGGAAGGGGCAGGAAAGGTATAGTACTGCTTTACCAGCTGGGAATTCCCCCCCTAGATTGCAGAGGCAATCTTCCTTTGCATATGGCACACAAGAAAACACCTTCCAGGCCCAAATCGCACCCGAAAGCTCCCACAAATTGTCAAGATTTGCCGCTTACCCCACAGTTGCCATAGATTTCGGTTGACTCATTTACATATTGCACCGTCCTCCCGCAATACAGTCCAAGGCAGGCTGGTTGGATAGCTACAGCTTTTAAAGAGACAAGGGTTGCAGCCCTGTAGATACCACACGATACTGCGCAGGCAACAGCGGGGCGGGGGGGAAGTTGCACAGCGCACAGGAAATGGAGCTTAAGCTCAAAACGATCTTAGCCCCAGCTAGACCTGGGGGGGGGGGGTCTCTGCATGGGGGTGGCCACACGCATTGGGGCCCTGCGGCAGCTTCCCTCTGACGAGGCTGAGAGCAGCTTCCCCCGCCTACTCCCCCCCCCCCCCAGTCCCGGGGGCCCTCGTGCCTCCCCCGCTGCAGGACCCCTGGGAATTCAGCCTCAGTCTGGGCCATGTCGGGGGTCCCCGCCCCCGCGAGGGGCCAGCGGAAGGGGCCCGACAGGCAGCGCCCTCCCAGCGCAGGCGAGGGGCCCAGGCCACTCCGCTCACCCATCCTGCCACAGCGAGGTCCGGCCCCGCGACCGTTCTGGTAGCGCAGCAACAACCACTTCCGGGACGGCGGGGCGGGGAGAGGTGAGACTCCACCCCCTCTGCGTGCGTCACTTCCCTCTTACCCCTCCACAACGTGCCAGCCGCTAACTAACTCCGCCCCTATGAGGGGCGGGGTTTCACAGACCCCCCCCCGCCATCCCTGGAGGCGGAGCTCCCGGCGACTCTTAGCCCGGTAGGGCGCGGTTCCCCCGGGGCTGCCCAATGAGCGCCAGCTGCGTCCCAGACCCGCCCCTTGGAGGGCGTGGCCACCGCGCGATTTCCCCTTGGCCCCGCCCGTGTGGGCGTGGCTTCCGTCGGCGCGCGGCGTGCGGCCATGGCGGCGCCGGGCTGGCTCCCGCCGCAGGCGCGGGCGGCGGTGCGCGTGGTGGACATGCACACGGGCGGCGAGCCGCTGCGCATCGTGCCGGGCGGGCTGGAGCCGGCGCCCGCGGGCCCCACGCTGCTGGCCCGGCGGCGCCACATGGCCGCGGAGCTGGACCACGTGCGGCGGCTGCTGGTGCACGAGCCGCGCGGGCACCGCGACATGTACGCGGCGGTGCTGGTGCCCAGCGAGCTGCCGGCCGTCCAGCTGGGCGCGCTCTTCCTGCACGGCCAGGGCTACAGCACCATGTGCGGCCACGCCGTGCTGGCGCTGGGCCGCTTCGCGCTGGACGGCGGGCTGGTGCCGGCCCCGCGCCGCCCCGAGACGGCGGTCACCATCCACTGCCCCTGCGGGCCCGTCACCGCCTTCGTGCCCTGGGACGGGCAGCGCAGCGGCAGCCGCGTCCGCTTCCACAGCGTGCCCGCCTTCGCCGCCGCCACAGGTACCGGCGGCCGCCCGGCGCCTGCCCGGGGAGGGGCGACCCCCTCTCTGCGCGGCACTCCTGAGAGCCAGCCCCACTGTCTGTCCCCCCCCCCATAGCGGTGTGGGGGTGCGCCTGGCTTGTGTGATTGCTGAGCCCTCCCCCCTGACGGTTCAGGAGCCGTCTGTTCTCCGCACACGTGCACGCACGCTGGTGAAAGTGCTGGCTTTGCGCACGACTAGCGCCACTAAACCTGCTCTTGCATGTCCCCGTGTTTTGACCCTACGCTAGGTTTGAATGTGTGTCCTAGATCCGCAGCTTGGCCAGTGATCTGACCCCTTTGTGCTGCGGTGTTGGCACCTATGAGGCCTCACCACGTCCCTTTCCACACCCTAGGTGGAGAGAGCAGGAACAATTTGTGTAGTGGGGGTGCTGAGAGACATTGAACCAAACTGGAAACCCTACACATGATGGAAACTTCTTGATGGTGGCCAGGAGAGGTTTCCATCATATGTAGGGTTTCCTGTTTGGTGAGGTGTTAAGGGTGTTTTAATCCTGATGCTGTAGCCAGTTGCAAGTGGCCTGCTTGACTTTCAAAGCAGGTGACAGTGTCATAGGGTGTGATAGAGATGTAGCCGTGTTAGTCTGCTGTAGCTGAAACAAAATACAGGACTATGTAGCACTTTAAGGACTAACAAGATGGTTTATTAGATGATGAGCTTTCGTGGGCCAGACCCACTTCCTCAGATCAAATAGTGGAAGAAAATAGTCACCGGCACTGCTCTGGCAGCCAGTGGACTTTCTGCAGAAAGGATCCTGATTGGTGCCCTTTATGATACTGATACTGCTACCTCAAGCTCATATTGGGCTGGCAGCCTTCAATTCAGCAAAACACAAGGCATCCGTGTTTGTGGGAATTAGACTGGGTAATTTAAGACTGTAAAGATCAGTAGTTTGTCTGAAGGAGGAATATTGTCCAAGATTGCAGTTGATTTTGAACTGCAGGGTAATTAAGGAGCTACCATTTACTGAATCATCCCAGAAAGCAGAGGGCTGGTTTGTTTTTAACTGTGTATGCTCCACCCGTTCATAGAACCATAGAGCTGGAAGAGACCGTAGAACACCAACAAGTCCAGCCCACTGCCCAAGGCAGGACCAATCCCAATTAAATCAACTCATTAAAGAGCTGGAATGTTTTGGTGGGGCAAGAGGGGATTTAATAAAGTCTACCTGCTTTTGACTTCACAGAAGAATAGCCCTAAGTTTGGATCTCCCTGATGATGAAATTGGTTACCAGGTCGAAAGGATGAAGAACAATACTTTGTAGGGCTCTCTGCAAATGGGCTACCTAATGTTTCTGAGAATCTTCATTCAGTTACAAAAGAGCAGAACTTTGGATAGATTACAGATGTCACAATATCAGCGATATTGTAGGATCGTATCCTAGCCCCAATTTGTGCCTTCCCTGTTGCATGACCATATTCAGCTTTTGTAAGTACACTAATAGGAGTCATCCACATTCTTCATTGAGATGGTCTCCTGCATTTTGCTGTTTCATTATACTACTGCATTAATTCCTTTATCCATTCTGCTTGGCTGCATCTTTCCCTTTCCCAGATTCCTTGCACCTAATATCCTGCATCTAATGATCTGATCTACTTGCTGTCATTTGCTTTTTGGGTGGCTTTAAATTTTCTAGTGACTGGCTCTGATGACACGATTTCTAGCATTGTTTTCTTTGACATTCCTGAAGAGTTCTATGTCATTCTCCTGCTTTGGAACTTCTCACTTCAAAGTAAATCTGACACAAATTAACTGTGTGTTAGAATCCTGCTGTATGGATTGAATCTGATCGCATTATCCTACATGAAGAAGCCTGGGATAAATTGAAAAATAAAAATAAACGAATACTTCTAGCTTGGAAAGAGCACAGTCTGTATAGCTGACTAAATTCACTCAGCAAGGACAAGGGCCAAATTGTTCCCTGATTTAAGACCCAATCTGATTCCTTATTAAAATCCATGTGAGTCTTTCCATTGACTTTAGTGGATGTTGGATCAGGCTTTTAAAAGACTTAACATAATCTCTCTTTATCCTTTGATGACAAAATGCTTCACAAAGTTATCTTTGTTATACTGCTAATATTTGTATTAAAATCTGCACCATTGCACTGGCGTGAGAACTAGGGCAGAGTTTGGTTCCCTGTGTTAAGCAGCAGAGATAATGTTACCCATATGTGTTCATGCACACTTTCTGCCTTTTTCCTCTCCTGTTCTGTTTAGATGTGATAGTTGATGTTCCTGGCCATGGGAAAGTGGTGGTCGATATTGGATATGGTGGTGCTTTCTATGCCTTTCTCAGTGCTGAGAGATTGGGCTTAGATGTTTGCTCTTCAGCGACTAAGGATCTTGTAGATGCAGCAACTGCAGTAACAGAAGCAGTAAAGAGACAGGTATAGCAGGATGCCACTATACCCCAAATACTTTTCTAATAAAGTAGTAATACTGCAAATGAAGGTTTTTCTCAGAGGAGACTATTGATGACATTTTAAATTCCATTTACAGAATTCCAACAAAGAGTAAATATCAAAGTAGATTTTCTCAGATGTTTGTGGGTATGATCACTTTGCCTCTGTTAAATTTAAGTTAAACTGTTGATTTTGGTTGCTAGAAACAGGCTGAATAATCCACACAGATAAACAGAGGTGCTGGGAAGTGGAGGAGTATGGTGTGGTGTGTCCAGCTGCAAATAAAAACTTTTTACAGCTACAGAAAACTACACAGCACGACTTGCTTCAGGAACTTAGGCACTTCCCTACTAGATCAGACAAAGGTCCACCCAGTCCAGTATTTTGTGTGTGTCAGTAGCCAGCCCTAGCTGCTTCAGAGGACAGTGTGAGAATAATAATCTGAAGGATAATTTGCTTCCCATATTAGGTCTTGGCATACACTGTACTGTGAAGCGAGTGCATTGCTATGCTTTGGGATGTATCTAGCAATATTAGGCAATGTGTAAGTCATGTAGCTGTCACACGCATGCATCACATCAGGTGTTCAATGCAAATAGTTTGTGGAATTGGGCTTTACTTATAGGAGCTTAATTTAATGTTTTCTTCACTGTAGAAGATGTTATAGTCTCCATCTGATCTGTATTGTTTTTGTTTTGACGCACTTTCTGTATCCCTCTTTAAGGGGGGAGGGGACATAAAGTTTTAGCCATGTTCTATGTTTCCCTTGCTTCAGTTGTCTTACTGCATTACTGAATTGCAGATGCTCTGTTTACAGAACATAACTATTATAATACTTGGATAATATTTATCATCTCTGTAGCAATTTACATTTTCAAAACTCTGTACATATAGTAGACTTTACAATATCCATATAAGGTGGGCAGATATCCTCATTTTACTGATAAGGAAACCTCTTCATCTCAGTGTGCTTCAAATAAGGGCTTGTGCACATTTGCACTTCCTTCGATATAACTTAAGTCTCTTGGGGGTATGGAGAAGCTACTGCCACTGGGGGAGGTAGAATAATTGTGCCAATGGGAGAGTTCTCCTGTCAGGATAAAGCTCCTGTGCTAGCAGCTACTGCTGCATTGTACAACTGTGCCACTGTAGTAATTCTGGTGTAGACTAGCCCTAATCCAAAATCAGAGCCCCAGCTAAGAACTCTGGTGTTGCTAGTATCAGTCTACTATACTGCCTTCTGAATGATCTTACTGAAAAGTGTGTAATATTAGCATATTATTCATTTGAATTTTGTATTTAGGTATTCATAAAGGCTTCAGGAGTGTCCATATTTAGAATTAAGCTCTGCAGTAGACCCTCTGAGTGCCTGCAATGTTTGCATCTCCCACTTCCCACATCTCTATTGCCCCAGCCATCAACAACACACTGATGGTTTCTTATCAAGCAGATATTAGACCTGACAAATGCATCTTGAACAGATCAAGAAATCAGTGAAGTCAAATCCTGAAGAAATGCCAGTGTTTGAAGACATTCCATAGTTCCACAATGTCTGTAGTGAACCCAAGATAAAGAACAACAAATATTCTTGCAGCACCTTAGAGACTAACACAAAATGTAGATGGTATCATGAGCTTTTGTGGGCACCAGAAGATAAAGAAGTTACTGTTCTCACTAATGAGCATCAGTTTGTTATCTGTGGGATAGAGATAACTGTCCCCAAGTCTCCTCTATGGAGTGGTTAAAATGGTACATTTATACTTGTGTGTATGCCCACCTCAGTCATCTTGTAAAAATCTTACTGCTATTTAACTGAAAATATTTGATTGCCATCTATGTATGTATATCCATTCTGTGTGTTGTTCCTAGTTTAAACTTCATCACCCTGACAGCGAAGAGCTTGCTTTCCTTTACGGCACTATTTTAACAGATGGAAAAGATGCATTTAATGAGGAGCCAACAACCAACATCTGTGTGTTTGCAGATGCACAGGTATGAAAATATGCTACTTTAAGAGACACAAGATAAATAATTCCCGGTTTTGTGTGTGTGTTGAGAGAGCAGAATTAATTACTGTTCTCCAAAGGCATTGTCATTGTTTTTGAAGTGTCATCTGTTCCTTAACAGTAAACTATTTCAGTACAGACCGGAAGTGGGTAAATACTTCTGCAAACATGAGATGCTTTCTCTAAGGATTTAACATGTGTTTACTAGGTGAAACTCTCCCAATTGTCACAAGGGAATTATCTAGAGAATATTGTTAGAATCTAGAGCAACTAAATTCTGAATGTTTGTGATTATCTGCAAGTGCTATAGGCCTGAATATAACATGAGCCTATAATACTTTCAGTAATTATGAATATTGTCAAACTAGGACCACTCATTCATAGTATTTTGCTGAACAGAAATATAGTCTCAAAGTGCCACTTAGTTCCTTTAGTGCTTCTCAGCCTGTTTACAGAAGCAGGAAATGCCCATGCCTTTAATAATATGGAGTATGGTTTGCTAGGGAGAGTGTACATGTCACGTTTTTAATAAAAGACGAAAATACAAAAACTAGCTTAATGTTTTATTTTTTTAATTAGGTCGACCGAAGTCCTACAGGCTCAGGTGTGACTGCCCGCATTGCCTTACAATACCATAAGGGACTCATCCAGATGAATCAGACCAGAACCTTTAGAAGCAGCTCAACTGGTTCCTTGTTCACTGGAAAAGCAGTGAAGGCAAGGAGCAAATGCCTTTTTTTTTTCCTGTGTCTCTTTATGGTGTTTTTGTGAATTTGCTGCTTGTGCCAGTGAGGAACTAACAGGACGGGCATAATGCAACTGTCTACAAAGAACTCTGCCACTGTAGTCACTTCTGATCTGTAGCAACCCTATCTTTTCAGCCCTGGGCCTATTTTCAGCAGAGATGCCAAGTCTTAACACGCTGCTCTCTGAACACAATTTGTAATGGATAAATAGGGATGAGGTTCACAAGACAAGTGATCTTTCCATTGTGATCAAAGGATGTACAAGAAAGAAATTCACAGATGATACAAAATTGGAAGGAGCTAAGGAGGGAGGAATAATTCAGAGACTTATAATTAGGAATATAGAAAATAATAACAATTAGATTTAAAATGGGGGGGGAGGGGAGAGGAAGATGGGGGAAATAATCCAAACCAGCCATATTAAGTGCAACAAAGCAAAGAAGTAGAGCTGCTGAAAGAGACTTGGGGTGTTGGCCAACACCAGATCAGAGATGCACTTGAGTGATGTCAGGAAAAAAAATTCTGTGCAGTTTTGCGCTCTTTATATAAAGACATCTCATCAGATGACAGTGATGTATGTATGGCTTTAATATGGTTAGAGCTGGAATCTTGCCTTCTGCTCTTGGCACTTTTTCACTAAAGAAAGATTTCCAGCTTAGATGAAGTTGAGTGAAGAGCGCCAGCAATGCGGGCTAGTGAGACTGATTTCCAGAAAAGACTAGGTCAAGTTGCGTGACAATTAAAGAGAAGAACAAGAGGTTTTATACCGGGATAGGTAAAATACAGCCTGTGGGGCCATGGTCACACCTGCCACTCAAAGCAACTGGCTTCTTGGGGCGGCAGCTCTCCACCTGCTTCACACACCCACAAGCACTGCTCTTGCAACTTCTATTGGCCGGTTTCTAGATGTCTTGAGCAGCATGTGCGGCAGCCAAGGAGCCTGCCTGAAGGTCCCGCTAGGCTGCCAGCTGTGAGCTGTCTATGGTAAAAATCTTCTGGTCAGAGCTTGGACCTGGCACCCCTTCCCACATCCTAGCCCCTGCCCCAGGTCACAACCCCCTCCTACACCCAAACTTCCTCCATGACTCTGGACCCATTCCCCTAGTGAGAACCCCCCCTCATGAATCCAAACCTTGCACCACCTCCAGTAATATCATAGAAAAGTGCAGCCCCTGACCACTTACCAAATTCTTGGGAGTGGCCCCCCATCGAAAATTATATAGCCCTGCAATATGCATTGGGCTGAGGCAAATGGGAGGAAATTGGGATGGGAATGTTTGTGAATGTCAGAAAAATCTTGCCAACAGAGCTGTTGGACTGGGAAAGGGAAGGAGCCAAGCCTCGATGGCAGACTTGTCAAAGGTGACTGCGGTTCTACTTTCAATGCAAAACTATTAACAAAACTAATAAGCAAATCCCATAAGTTGAGGCCATGTCAATGCTACAGGTTGTCAGGAAAACTTAGGTAGTTCTAGGATTTGAGCAAAACACAACTCTGAGCAATGTAAGTTTCACAGGTATAAGTGATAGTGTGGACTGTGTTATGTCGGCGAGAGACCTGCTTCCGCTGACATAGCTATCGCCATTTGTTGGAGGTAGCTCAATTGTTGACAGGAAAGCTCCCTCCTGTTAACGTACAGCAGCTAAATGAGAGATCTTACAGCAGTATAGCTGTACTGGTACAACTTTGCCACTGGAAGGCTATATAGACATGGCCTTAAACTGATGTCTGTTCTTGTGGCAGTAGGGTTGTCTTGCCTTCCTCGAGCTCTCAGCAGAAGTCGTCACGAGCTACTAGTTCAGGTCTGTTATACAGCAGCCTAACCCTTCTTGCTTGTTAGCTGATCACTTAGTCCAAGCCATTGTCAAAGTGTGGCTCACGAAGGCCTGGTCTGCTATGCTGACTTAACTCCCAGTATAGGAGAGTTGTATCTGAGTACATACACACCCTCTTGCTGCAATTGCAGTTGGTCAGAGCTGAGGGACACACAGGAAAGTGATGTGATTGGTGACATGGACTTTATTGTACTTTACTTACTGTGCAGAAATACTCTTTGTAAACAGGGAAGAATCCTCTTTAATGCCTGCTCAACTTAAATGTAAACCTTTTCTCTTTTCAGGAAGCAAAGTGTGGTGACTATAATGCTGTTGTAGTAGAAGTCTCAGGAGAAGCCTTTTATACTGGAACAGCAACTTTCGTTGTTGAAGAAGAGGATCCACTGAAATATGGATTTTCTGTAAAGTAACCTTTGCCATCATTCAACTGCCAGCTTTTAAATAGTACCCAATATTGAAAAGATTATCTTTACAGTCTGTGAGGGAGGAAAATATAAACACACCAGATTTACTTAGCTCCTATTTTCCTGATAGACTGCCGTGTCTGTGGATGGTTTAAAACAAGTTCATTTAAATATCCTAGAGCAGGGCTAAAAACTCATGGTGGTATGACTGTATTACAAGTACAGATCACAAGCCACATTATTCTGTAGTGATTAGTATGTATTATACAAGTCCATGTCTGATTTGAACCTGAATTTACCATTACATTCCAAATGCTAGATGGTAAATAATGCTAAGCTTGAAGGGGTTATTTCAAATGTAAGTGCCTCTTGTAAAGACATTATATTTTACATTCTACTTTAGTGGACGAATTCTATTAAAATGCAGTGGTTTAACTTCACATTTTCCTTGTCTTAATTCTTGTAATAGAGCCTGAGTCATTGATCTTAACTTTCACAGCCATTGTTTTGGCTCCTTTGCCATGGCTTGATAATCTTTGACTATTATAACCATCTAGCCACTCTGCTTCCTGGTTCAGATCTCTCAAAAAATAGCAGCGCTGAAGTACTTTCTTGCTCTACAAACATTGCCCCTGTCGTTGGGCACTTCCACTGACATCCTGAGTACTTACTATTTAGTCTAATCACGACCGATTAGGTGCTATCATGTCATTGCCAGCTATTCATCTGCCTCTCCCTGTTCTTCGCATTGTGCCTTCTAATCTGCCCTCTGCCCCTGAAGAAGACCAGGTCACAGTTTGCCAATACTTTTGTCCTTCAGATTCTTCCTTTAGCCTCTCTCCCTTCAAATATAATCCCTCCTGATTTCTCAATAATCCCTCCTCCCACTGGCTCCAGATATGTAATCCAGTGTCACCTTTTGCTACGTCTACACTGCAGGCTTCTTGCGCAAGAATCTTTTTGGAAGAGATTTTCCACAAAAACTTCTTGCACAAGTGAGCATCCACACTGCAAAAGCACATTGGAAAAGCGATGTACTTTTGTGCAAGAGAGCTCTGATTGCCATTAACAGAATGGCCATCAAGGCACCTGTGCTTGTTTCAATTGGCTGTTTTTGCACAAAAAAAACCCGCTGCTCATCCCTCCACACCTTTTTGTGCAGTAACTCTTGAACAAAAAGGAGTTATTCTTCGTAGAAAGAGGAATACTACACCGCAAAAACCTTTCTGTTCTTTTGATTCACTAAATTTCTTTCGCAAAAACGCACTTGAGGTATGGACGCTGCACAAGTTTTTGCACAAAAACTCTGCAGTGTAGACTTAGCTTTTGTTTCAGATCACAAATAAGTAAGGGGAGGACGGCAGTGCAGGAAACAGCTTGTCTAGAGGTTTTCCCTGCTGTTCCCATTGGCTTGAATCACGGCCAACGGGAGAAACAGAGGGTGGTGCCTGGGAGCATCCTGAAGTAAGTGCCCCTCAACTCCCCTCATGCCCAGACTCTGCACGGGCATCATGAACGCCCCTCCTGCCAAGACCCTGCAGTCCCGCCCTGCTCCCATGGGTGGCAGGTTTGTATAATTTTTGGTGGTGCCCCATTAGCCACGCCCCCCATTGGCCACGCCTCTGGAGGTAACATGCTTGGGGCAAGATGGACACATGACCAGAAGTAAAAGGTGTCCTGTCACCCCTCCACCAAACCCCCCACATGCAACTATCCTGCAGTT
Source organism: Pelodiscus sinensis (assembly GCF_049634645.1). Taxonomy (NCBI): domain Eukaryota; kingdom Metazoa; phylum Chordata; order Testudines; family Trionychidae; genus Pelodiscus; species Pelodiscus sinensis. The sequence goes on along the minus strand of NC_134714.1, from coordinate 12,288,903 downwards.
GCATTAACCCAATGTGTGTGACACGTGAGGGCAGAGAGGCTGGGGGAAGTGTTTCCCTCTGTTTCCTCCCATGAGCAGAATGTATATCCATTAAGACCAGCGCAGTTACTCCTCACACCAGTCAGCTGGAGGAGAAACGGGGCTCACTGCCTCTTGGTCTAGGGATATCCAGGGCCCCTTTCCTTTCCTCAGAACAGAGGAGAGATGGAGAGGGCTGAATCCATTCAGATCAATCTGATTTTTGTGCTTTTTAAAAATATTTCCAACTGCAAAAATATAGTCAAGTCTTGGCTGGCTAGGTGTGGGCAGTGGCTCGCCTGGAGGAGGTCTGGCTCCCTCTGCTCTGCCAGAATTTATTCCTGTATTACTAGAACCAGTCTGGATTGTTCAAACCCAGTCCTGGACTCCCCCACAATGGCTGATGCTCTTGGTGCCCAAAGCAACTTCTTGCCTCTCTAGCTCCTTCCCCCTCTTTGCTCCCCCGGCCCAGCCAAGGTGGGCGAGAACAGCGTAGCTTGAAGGGAACTAAACGTTGCGGCTGGCTCCAGCCTCTCTCCTCCTGTGGCTGAGTCTGGGGGCGGCCAGATGCCCTAGCCTGCCCCATTTCACACCACCAACAGCAGTAAGGCACCGGCATCTGCTGGGCTGGTTCCCACCGGGGTGCACTGCTGGAGGCAGGGATTGGAAAAGCCCTGGTTGGATTACAGATGGGGGGGATCCGCAGCGCTCAAACGGCCCCCTCCACGGTGTTTCTGGGAGATGCTGTCAGGTGGGGCAGAGCCCAGGGTGCAGTTGGGGCAGATGGGGGGGGTGGCTGTACCCCTCCTCCCCCAATCTCAGGCAGGGCTTTGCCCAGCTCCGTGCCCGGTGACCTGTGCAGTTTGGGGGGGGGGGGTCTCCCCACTCTCCCGTGGCCGGGCCAGGCTCCTGCCATGCCCAACAGATTGGCCCCATGTCCCCCTCCCTCCTACTGTTCCTCTGGCCGGCTGGCTCCACCGTTGCTTCAACGCGCCTGCCCGGCTGCCCACTCCATGCAGGCTCTGCGCCGCTGGGCTGCTGGAGCATGTGCTGCATTGCCGAGGCGAGCCAGGCTGGGCAGTTTGACGCCGCGGCTGCCAGTATCGTCTTGCGGGGGCGAGGGGACGGGCTTTCCCCGTTATACCCCTCCTCCTCCAGCCGCCCAGTCTCACCCCGTGCGCACGCCTATGCCGAGGGGGATGCTCCTGGCTTGCGGGGGGGAGGACGTGCAGGGCTGGCAGGTGGGGGCTGGGGGTGAGACCCAGCTCCAAATAGTGGTGGAGCAGGGCCCCTGGCTCTGAAAATTCCTGGAACATGGGCACCACGAGCCCATATAGCTCGCTGCCTATGCCTGCTCCTGCACCCAGCCTCTCAGCCAGACCCCACTCCCAGCCCAATCTTGCACCCTGCCTGCCAGCCCAGCTCCCTCCTGGAGCCATTTTGACATCATAGGTGGGAGGCTGGTGGTCTGCAGAAAGGGCTGCAATTGAGTGGGGTGGACCATGGGCCAAAAAGTTTGAGAACCAGTGTCTTACCGGGTTTTTTTTTAAACGTTTTGGGCTAAAGCCACCAAAGGGAGTTAGGCTCAGAACTGGCATCCCTAATATGCAGGCACCTTGCCACCTAGGGGTTGCACCTGTCAGGGATGGGTGAGGTCTTCTGGGTCCTCCCTCTGCATAGAAGGAAGCACTAGCCTGTCCCAAGGGCTCTTCCAGCCCCACATTGAGTCTAATGGGGGCTCAGGCTCCCTATATACTGCATGGGGCGCGGGAGGTGCCTGAAGAAGGATGCACAAAAACAAGTAAGCAAAGCAGGCAGCTACTCAAGCTAGCCCCGGCCTACGAAACGGGGAGGAGAGTGGGAGGAGGGGGGCCTTCAAAGATAGGCAGGTCAGCCCTTTTCTACAAGCACTGCTGGGCTATGTCTACATTGGCGGGTTCTTGAGCAAGAACCTCCTGCGCAAGGGTTCTTGTGCAAGCACTCGGCCACACTGCCATCTGCTTTTGCACAAGCGCATCCATGGCAGTGTGGACACTCTTTTGCGCAAGAAAACTCTGATGGCCTTTTTAGCCATAAGGCTTTCTTGAGCAAGAAACCCCAGCTGTGTGGCCACACTGCCCTCTTGCGCAAGAGGGCTTACACTTGTTAGAAAAGAGCGTAGCTCTTGCTCAAGAAGCCATCTTCTGCTGCTGTACTGTAAATATTCTTGTGCAAGAGCGGGCAGGTAGTGTGGATGCTCTGTGGGCTCTTGCGCAAGAACCTGCCAGAGTAAACATAGCCCTGGTGTCCAAGCCTTCTCCTATACACAAGAGGCCAGTTTTTAGAGCACTGGCAGATTGAGAGCCAGAGCTTGAATGTGAATGCTCCATCCACTGGGCTATAGGATTATAGGGATGTTATCAGGTGTGTCATATCTAAGACCCGGGCAATGACTTTTCTGCTACATGTGACATGGGTGAAGCCCCAGCTGGCCTACTGTGTTCAGGTTTTTTTTTGGGGGGGGGGGGGGTCTGTATTTCAAGAATGATGTCAACTAACTGGAGAAAGGCCAGAGGAGAATGACAAAAAAAATGCTAAATGGGTTGGAAAATCTGACTGCTGAGAAAAGGGGGCAAGAACTGATCACTCTGTTGGCATGGGGGTGGGGTGAGGGGGTTTCATGGTGTGTGTCACTCTGTTGGGGTGGGAGGTGTCAAGGGTATGTGTGTCACTTTTGGGGTGTGAGGGTGGTCGGGTTGAGGGTATTTCACACTGTTGGGGTGGAGTGTATCTGGGGTGTGCGTGGCCCTGTTGGAGTGGAGGGTGTTACTCTCTTGGGGTGGGGGGGTGTCAATCAGTCTGTTGGAGTGGGGGGGGGCCCTGTTGGAGTGGAGGGTATCGCTCTTGGGGTGAGGGTGTGTGTGAGATTCTGTTGGAGTGGGGGAGGGTGTCACTCTGTTGGAGTGGGGGGTGTCGGGGGTGTGTGTGTCACTGTTGGCGTGGAGGAGTGTCAGGGTGTGTGTGTGCGTGTGTCACTGTTGGAGGGGGGGTGTACGTCGGCGTGTGTGTGTGTCACTGTTGAAGTGGGGGTGTGTCAGGGTGTGTCACTGTTGGCGTGGGGTGTGTGTCAGTCACTGTGTTGGAGTGGGGGTGTGTCAGGGTGTGTGTGTGTGTCACTGTGTTGGCGTGGGGGTGTGTCAGGGTGTGTGTGTGTCACTGTTGGAGTGGGGTGTGTCGCTGTTGGAGTGCGGGTGTGTGTCACTGTTGGAGTGGGGTGTGTGTCACTGTTGGAGTGGGTGTGTGTGTGTGTCACTGTTGAAGTGGGGGTGTGTGTGTCACTGTTGAAGTGGGGGGTGTCACTGTGTTGGAGTGGGGGGTGTGTCAGGGTGTGTGTCACTGTTGGAGTGGGGTGTGTGTCACTGTTGGAGTGGGGGTGTGTGTGTGTCACTGTTGAAGTGGGGGGTGTCACTGTGTTGGAGTGGGGGTGTGTCAGGGTGTGTGTCACTGTTGGAGTGGGGTGTGTGTGTCACTGTTGAAGTGGGTGTGTGTGTGTGTCACTGTTGGCGTGGGGTGTGTCACTGTGTTGGAGTGGGGGTGTGTCAGGGTGTGTGTCACTGTTGGAGTGGAGGTGTGTGTGTGTGTCACTGTTGGAGTGGGGGGTGTCACTGTTGGAGTGGAGGTGTGTCAGGGTGTGTGTCACTGTTGGAGTGGGGGGTGTCACTGTTGGAGTGGAGGTGTGTCAGGGTGTGTGTCACTGTTGGAGTGGGGGTGTGTCAGGGTGTGTGTCACTGTTGGAGTGGGGGTGTGCCACTCTTGGTGTGTGGGGGTCACTCTGTCGGAGAGTCTGCGCGGCCAGGGGAGGGGGGGGTCTAAGCAACGCGGGGGTCGCCCCTGGCTCTGGCCGGGCCCCGTGTGCGCAATCGGCGAGGCCGGACGCGGTTCCCTGGGCAACGGTCTGGAGACGTCAGCGGCTCGCGGAGCCCCCGAAGGCCGCACGCAGCAGGGGGCGCGGGCGGTCGGCGGCGGCGCTCAGAGCCTGCCCGGCCGGGCGGGGAGCAGCAGGCGGCGCCGCGGCTCCCCGGACACGGGCAGCCTCGGCCGCGCAAGGCGATGCTGGCTGCCCATGGAGCCGCCGTCGGCGAGCGCGGGGCGCAATGAGAGCGGCGGCCAGGCGGAGGAGCCGGGCTGGTCGGGCGCGGCGCTGGCCTCGCAGGCGCTGCTGCTGGCGCTGATCTTCGCCCTGTCGGCGCTGGGCAACGGGGCCGTGGTGCTGGTGATCGCCCGGCACCGGCAGCTGCGCACCGTCACCAACGCCTTCGTGCTGTCGCTGTCCCTCTCCGAGCTGCTGGGCGCGCTGCTCTGCCTGCCGCTCGCCTTCCTGCGCCTGCTGAGCCAGCCGCGCGGCGCCTGGCTCGCCGGCCAGCGCCTCTGCCTGGCCAGCGCCGCCCTGCACGCCGGCCTGGGCATCGCCGCCACCCTCACCATGGCGCTGCTCTCCTTCGACCGCTACTGCGCCATCGTGCGCCAGCCCCGCCGCAAGATGGGCCGCCGCCGCGCCGCCCAGCTGCTGGCCGCCGTCTGGCTGGCGGCGCTGGGCTTCGCCGCCCCCTGGTACCTGCTGGCCCAGGCGGCGGGGGGCGAGCGGGCGGGCGGGGCCCGCTGCACCTACGTGCTGCTGCCCGGGGGCTCGTCGCGGCTGGGCCCGCCCTACAGCGCGGCGCTCATCGTGCTCTGCTACCTGCTGCCCTTCGCCCTCATGTGCTTCTGCCACTACAACATCTGCCGCGCCGTGCGCCTCTCCGAGAGCCGGGTGCGGCCGCTCACCACCTACGGCCACCTGCTGCGCTGCTACGGCGAGATGCGCACCGCCACCACCGTGCTCATCATGATCGTCTCCATCATCTGCTGCTGGGGGCCCTACTGCGTCCTGGGGCTGGCGGCCGCCGCCGGCCACCTGCCCTTCTCGCCCAGCGTGGACGCCGTGGCCAGCTGGCTGGCCTGGGCCAACGGCGCCATCAACCCGCTCATCTACGCCGCCCGCAACCCCAACATCTCCATGCTGCTGGGCCGCAGCCGCGAGGGCGGCTACCGGACTCGGAACAACGTGGCCGCCTACCTGGCCGCCCGGGGCCAGCGCCTGGAGGCCCGCGGGCGGCCCGAGCCAAGCCAGGAGCGCTATGCCCAGCAGCGGCCCAGCGGCCCCGCCGCCAGCACCCGCTCCTCCTCCAGCCCGGCCAACGGCGGCGAGGTGGCCATGTGGGCTTGCAAGAACCCGGCCGTGCTCTTCTGCCGCGATGCCCAGCCCGACACGGCTGCGCTGCCGCCCAAATCCGACACCGCTGATACCAGCCTCTGAGCTGGCCGAGGGCAGCGGTAGGAAAAGCTGCCTGGCACCGAGCTGCCTCCAGCTGTGGAACAGGCTCTCTGCCGGTGGGAAGAACCGGGAGACCTGTGGCTTTGGCCATTTAAACTAGGCTGAGCAAAGTGCAATCTGTAGTATCCAGGGAGCCTTACTGGAGGAGCTGGTGGGACTTTGTCCAGCACTCCAATTCTTAATGCCAGTAGGTGTGTGAGTTATGCACAGGTGGGGGGAAGCACAGGCAGGATCCAGGGACAGGGATGCTGGCTCTTTCTCTTTCAACAGGAAAGAGACCAGGGAGAGCTGCTGGAATGAGCTAAAAAGAGGAACCCTGCTCATAATAACTAACTCCAGGTGAGCAGCATCACAATTGAGCAAAAAGGGTGCCAATAGGAAGTTAAGAACACCACACCACAAGCCAACTGACCACTGGGAGATGTTAAGTGCCACACACACACAAAAGGGTGACTGGAAGCTGAGTATTGCCATCTCCATACAACTTACCACACTGTGAAAATTGCAGTTTTGCAGAAGACAGTTGTTTTAACCCATTATATGTGGAAATACACCATGTCTCAGATTGTAGGACATATTGAAATTCTGACAACACCAAAAGCATTTGAAGTGCATTTTAAAATTCCAAACATAAGAAAAATCCCTTGCAGAGCTCTGCAGATTTAAAGAAAATATGCAACGTTACAGAGGAGAAGAATGAAGCTTAAAGCTCCATGAAATTTGTGATAGTTTCCTTTCAGTATGTACATTCAGCGTGAAGGATTACAACCAGGAGATTCCCAGAAATGGGAGTGCAGTACTGTATTCTGAGCCAGAGCAAACTGAAGAAAGCATAAAATGTGGGTTAGGAATATATGTGGCATCATTCAGTTTGTGAAGTTCCTGGTTGAGGTGGACAAAAATACCTAATTTAATCTAACAACCTTTGAACATAGTAATGAGAGCCACTGGGGAGAGGCAAAATGCAGGACAATGTAGCACTTTAATGTAGCCACTGGGGAGAGGCAGGTATTCTGTTGAAGGAGAGAGAAAGCAATGTGATGAGTCTAGTTTGTATTTCTGGGTGCACAACTGGATGATTGGAATAGTAGATGTTATCCTGATGACTGCATAACATACTTGATCCATTAGAATTTAATGATGTTTGTAAAAACAGCTTTGATTGCCAATATGGGTATCCTCTGAAAAGAGAGAGCACAAATCGTTGAAAACAATTCACATGAAATGCTGCTGCACAGCCAAGCTAATCTCGGGATTTATGAATTAATTTTCCTCAGAGGTTCAGGATCTCAAAGCCTTAAATTTTAATTGGAAATGGGATTCAGGTCTTCTGTTACCTGCGCCGAATTTAAATGTGAAGAAATAGCCAGTATTTTTCTTGTACAGTATTAAATTATAATGTTTTATCAAATTTTCCAACTGTGACTCAAGTGGATGTACATATTATTTTGTAAATGAGACATGAAATAAATTGCCTTTTATGCAAGAGATTTAAATGTTTCTGCCTATTATGATCCACAAGCTAAATATGAAAGGACAAAGGGGTGACAAATGCTATGCTAATGAGGAAAGAGTTCATGTTGGATAAAAATTTTAAACTCATGTTGACATCATGGTTTTATACTATACTTTTCTACTCAGAGCTTCATCATGCCAGTGTAAATCAGTGGGAAGTTTTGATCCTTAAAGACATTCTCAATAGGAACATTTGTATATATGGCCTGACCTTGCAACCAATCCCACACAATGTCTGTGATGAAAATGCCCCCTAGGACCTGGACTGAGACCACCACCTCATTTCACAAAGGGCAGTAAACAGCTAGAGCATGTAACAGCTTTTCATAGAGATAGAAAAGGTATTTACTGCCTGTAGTTTTATTTCTCTGGTGTACCCAGCTGCAGATTGCTACAGAATTAACTGGCATTAAGTGCCTGTTCTTTGACTTTGAAAAGTCTTTGCTAAGATTTCAAGCTTTATTTTAGTTTGTATATGTTTGTACTGTTTTATATAATTGTATTTATACCTGCTAAAAGGGCACCTATTTGTATGCTCTAGCTGTATTGCTTTATTATAAAAGCATCTATTTGCACTAAAACTATCGAGTTAATAGAATAGTGATAAAAATGTAGCCGTGTTAGTCTGGTGTAGCTGAATCAAAAAACAGGACGATGTAGCACTTTAAAGACTAACAAGATGGTTTATTAGGTGATGAGCTTTCGTGGGCCAGACCCACTTCCTCAGCTCAAATAGTTTAATTGTATCCTTTGGTATATATGGTTGTGACAATTTTCTTCCATTATTTGATCTGAGGAAGTGGGTCTGGCCCACGAAAGCTCATCACCTAATAAACCATCTTGTTAGTCTTTAAAGTGCTACATCGTCCTGTTTTATGGAGTTAATAGTGCATAAGGTAAATGATTTCAAAGTGCTATTTATACATTTTTCCTCCTTTAAATGTATTAAAATTGTAAACATAGACGCAGGCTTTGTGTGTCCTCCAACAAATGCATCTCTAGCATGTAGTTGGGCACTGGTTCGCTACTGGTTCTAGTTACATCTACGCTTCATAGAATCATAGAATACTAGAACTGGAAGGGACCTCAAGAGATAGTCAAGTCCAGGCTTCTGTCCTCATGGCAGGAGGCTATTGACACTCTCTTGTGCACGAGTAAAGGAGTTAACTCTAATCTGATCAAATTCTATCAAGAAATTACCTTTCATAGTCTTAAATCATCCCCTACATTTTCAACTAGATATAATATTCCTTACTTTTCTGTCTTAATTCTTGTTATTGACTGCTATTAAACCATTTCAAACACAGCTGCCTTGATCTCAGTGCTCTTTTCCTATCTGTTTAAGGTCGCACTCCTGTAATCCTTCCACATGCAAGGTCACTGCTGATGAACCAGAGGTTCAAAAGATTGTTTAGAGGTGGCTTTTTGTGGCAAGGGACTGGGGCTGCCAAGGCGGAAATCCTGAGACTTAAATGTACTTAACCAATTACAAACTTTATTGACTACAATCTGATTATATTATGTCTTTGATTTGTTTAAGACAACATAGCATGCAAATAAAACATACATTACTGAATATTAGTTTGCCTATTCACTTAACAACCTCTCAATTCTACTCCTAGTTCTTATTTAGACTTAGGTGTGGTACCATTATACAATATGGTTAATACAACTAACTATTGCTAAGCTGATAAATAATATATTAAGCAATACTTACAAACCCAGTGACAATTATGATACACAGACAAAAAACCAATGCGTAGCATGCTCCAGAGTCGTACACCCTTTCGTGATTTGGTGGGTGGGAGGCGGCCTTGGGTGATCAACTCCTCTGCCAGGCTGGACGATACGTGCCTTCTATCTTGATACGGAACCTCTCCGAGTTTAGGGCTCAGGATGCTTTATACTATAATTTTGACATTTGGTACCATAGGGGGGGGAGGGATAGCTCAGTGGTTTGATCATTAGCCTGCTAAACCCAGGGTTGTGAGTTCAGTCCTTGTGGATGCCATTTAGGGATTTGGGGCAAAAATTCATCAGGGATGGTACTTGGTCCTGCTGAGAAGGCAGGGAACTGGACTCAATGACCTTTCAAGGTCCTTTTCAGTTCTAGGAGATAGTCAATCTCCATTAATTAGGGTTATTTGATATCCGGTACCATATTAGGGTTCCTTGTGATATGACATCTGCCTCAAGGCATTGTGGTCAGTGCCTGCTGCAGACATGACTGGCACATGTGAAAGCTAGCTATGTTTTTTGTTTCCCTGCTCCAGGTGCTTGTTAACTGATGACAGCTTATTTCTCTTATTCCTAGCTTGTCTGTTTTTTAGTGCACGTTAACTTAGTATATGGGACAGCTTGTGTCCCTACTCTTATCTCTTTGGCCCAGGTGCTTGCCACGTTAAGTGCCGTTTACTGAGAACTGTGCTGAGCACCCAAGGGACTTCAAGCTCTGTCTCTGGATCTGCCTCAGCGGCCTATGTTTTTCTTGTGAGGGGCTTTAGTGTGGCAGTATGGGCAATACGTGTGAGGCCGTGGTCAAAAGGACCTGCTACACAACAGCTGCAAGGAGACGCACCTGTATGACTCAGGATTCTAGAAGCAGGTCCTTACATTTTGTAAACCAGGATTAACTACAGCAGCGTTTCCCAAACTATGGGCCACGGCCCAGTACCGGGCTGCAGCGTGGCTGCTGGGAGGGGAGCAGAGCGGGGCAGGCTGGGAGGAGGTGTGTGTGTGGGGGGGGTGGGAACCGGCCATCAGGAAGCAGTGTTGGGGGTAGCGGGGCTATCCCATGGAGATCTGGGTGGGCAGGCAGGCAGTGGAAGCAGGGTTGGAGGCAGCGGGACTGTCCAGCAGAGATCAGGGAGGGCAGGCGGTGGAACCAGGGCTGGCCGGAGGGTGGGGAGTTAGCCGGGGGAGATCAGGAGGAGGAGGACGGGAGAACCAGCTGCCAGAAGCAGGGTTGGATGGAGGCAGCGGGGCTGGTCAGGGGAGTAGTCGGGGGGAGCAGGGCTGACCGGGAGAGATGGGGGGGGGGGGGGGAAGAGAACCGGCCACCGGAAGCAGGGCTGGACAGGGGAAGCAGGGCTGGACTGGAGAGATCAGGAGGAGAAGTGAGTCCAGCTGGGGATTCCATTCCCTCCCCCCCCACACACACATACCCTCCCTTAGTAGTTGCAAACTGCCTGGCCGGTAGACACACTCAGGCAGCATGAGCACATCTACCAGCCAGGCAGTTCTCAGCTAAGGGCTGATACACCTAATTATAATAAAACGTACCTAATTAGAAAATACCAGACATTTTATATGTCTGGTAATTTCTCAATTTGTTTCCTGGACAAAACCCTGAAATACTGTACAAAACTGGACACCTGGCAACCCTACCCTTCCTTGCACCCACCCTCCTAGCCAGATTTTGAAAATTTTACCCAGAGGTCCTAATCCTGAAAGTTTTATTCGTACACAAACTAGGGAAATACACCCTCGATCAGTGGTATCCAACCTATTTATGCCCAACTTCACTTTCTGAATTTAAGGGCTACCCAAGAGCTATTCTACCCCTTCCCTGAAGCCCTGCCCCACTTTCTCTCTCCAGCAGGGGGTTGAGGTTTGGGCTGGGGCAAGGGTTGCCCGATGGTTGAAACAAAAGTACCGAACACCGCCCCCCCAAAAAAAACAGGAAAAAATTCTGTTGGGGGGGGGGGGAAGGGGAGAGGAGACCAAAGTTGTTGAGCAAAAAAGGACTCCAAGTAAGCCAAAATTTAAAAAAAAAATAATAAAACAGCATGTCCCCTTTAGGGATAGGAACTGGGGAGAGGTTGAGCATGAGCGTGTCTACCAGCCAGGAAACAACGTAGAAGAGGGGGAGGGGGCGAGGGCGGGATGGAATCGCGCATGTACTCTGCTGGGACCATGCGCAGGACAGGCAGTGCCCTAGGATCTGTGCGCGCCTGGGCCAGCCTTCCTTCCCGCTGGCCGGTTCCCCCCCCCCGCTTTCCTCCCCCCAGCCAGCCTAGCTCCCCCCAACCCCCTTCCAGCCAGCCCTGCTCCCTGACCTCCTCCCAGCCAGCCCTGCTCCCCACCAGCTGGTTCCCCCCGATCTCCCCTGCCAGCTCCATTTCCCCCAACCCCCTCCCAGCCAGGCCTGCTCCCCCCCAGCCAGTTGATCCTGATCTCCCCTGCCAGCCCTGCTCCCCCAGTGGCCGGTTTCCCCCCCTCCCCCCACACACACACTTGAGATCAAGTGTATCCGGTATTTTTGTCGAAACCATTTAGCAACCCAAGCTTGGAGTGCAGGAGAAGGTATGGGGTGCTGGCTCTGGGAGGAGGGGCACTTAGTTTGGGTGCAGGAGTGGGGTCTTAACATATGTTAAGGGCTGTTAGAAAGATAACTAATTGATCATTCCCTATATCTACTAGCCGTGGGGCAATAAGTAATGGTCAAGGTGCAGCATGGGAGATTAGACATTAGGAAAATCTTTCTAACAATAATAATATTTAAGCAATGAAATGGGCTTTCAAAGTAGGTTATGGAAAGTTTTTATAAGCAAGTTAGACAGCTGTCAGGGATGATCTCCGTTAATTCGGTCCTGCCTCCGTGCAGGGGGCTGGACTTGATGTCCCTTCCAGCCTCAGATTATGTGTGGTTCCACTTTGATCTGGACTTATTTTCTTGGTGGCCACCAAATCTTGCAACTTCAGCAAAAATAGGTCATTATAGAAAACCACTGAACTTAGCTTTGGGTGTGTGGAACAGCGTTTTCCAAACAGGTGGGACCCCTCAATTGGTGAATAAATTCCCATCCCTGATCCGTATGTACATTTTCAGCCATACCCTGCCCATGCTAGGCAATCTAGTTCCATCAATTATCCGTAAGCAGAGCCACTTGCACTAAATGACTGTTCTTTAGATGTAATGCTCATACTATACAATACACAAAAACTGTGTACTTTGCTGATCATATTAAAGCCATTTAGGTTTTATCTCTTTGCATCTTGCAGACACACACAGTCACATTCATCCTCTCTCAAGACTAGAGTAGAAGGTAGCTGCACTTGAGAAACTTACTTGGATGTTGGTCAAAGTAAACTTTGATTTGTTCTGATAAGTCTCTCTCCAGGTACGTGTGTATCCCCATATGAGAGTAGCTGAAGGATCGATGTAGAAGGTCATGCTACAACTTCACGAAGCACACAAATAAATAATTCCTATAGACTAAGAACCTCCGAGTCATACACATGGGCAAAGAAGTGAGACAAATGTATTTTGAATCACTGAACCAGCAATGCCCTTACAACAGAATAAATTTAATTTGATTATCCAACCCAGTAACATACACTGACCTAGTCTCCCTGTTAGGAAAAATATTCTGAATAAAAAGGTCACTTATTTCTCTAGTGAAATCTAATGCACCAAAGCATTTCTTCTCTTCGCTGAACTCTGCCTATGGCGGCTGTGTCTAATCTGGTGAATTTTACAGAACATTTGAGACTATATTAGCCCCAGGGGTCTGTCAAGTTTTGAATTAAGCATCTCAATGTGGAACATTTCCAGAAAACGATTCAAGCTGTAATCTCTCCCTTCTCTTTGGCTGGAGTGGCCCATTATAGAACACTTCATTGAAAAACAAAATTATTTTCCACAGATGTTCCCATTTGGCTTGACTACACAGCAAGCAATCTCCACCCAATCTTTTGGTGCCTGAAATGCAGTGAAGCAGACACCAAATTAAAGCTTTGTCTACTATATTCACAGGGCTTTCCAAGCCCAGGCTGCAGCAGTGTGTTTCAATGCTGAGACTTCATAGACAAGACATGCAATAATTCACTGTTTGCTGTATCATTCCGATGACGATTTTAACCAGATTTTAACCCATTGGCTGCCACTGCCCCCCAGCCAATGGGAGCTGAACGATTGTGCAGGGGCAGGGCGGCATGCAAAGGTCCCCTCTGTCCCCTGTGCAGAGAGGCAGATGGAGCAGCTGCTCTGATCCCTGGGACTGCTCCCTGCCTGAGCATCCCAGTGCAGTGGCCGTGGGCTGGGTTGAAAGGCGCAGCAGGCTGGATCCAGCCCACAGGCCATATACTGCCCATCCCTGGAATAACACATGACATTGTGGCTGTCCCAGGTTCTGCAGAATTGCAGGCCTGTAGATATGCAACAGGAACATGCTAAATGCCGAGACAAGCAAGGGCCTGGTTCATTGGGGATAGCTAGCAAAGTGTCAATAGCTTACACGTGCCAGCAGATGGCAGAATTGCTTTCAGGAATGGCCCCTTGCTGCTGAACTGAATAATTTCCCCTTCACACCCGGAATCGTGTTTAAAGGTGCAGAAATTGTCCCGTGCATTGGCACCTCCTAAGGAAGGGAAGGTGATGTTGTGGGGCAAACCTTTTTTATATACAGTACCCGTCACCAGTCCGGTACTCTGCAAGATTTTTCCTTGCAGAGGGGTTTTCCCAACTGTAGAACCACCAGTGGTTCTGGCCCCACACTCCACAGGTCCCAGGGGTTGCACCAAAAGCCTAAGTTAGCTCTGCAGATGTTCTCTGCCCTCGAGTGCCCCTGCTTCCCTCCCCAGCAGTCCAGCTTGCTGTAGATCAGCTTAGTGCTAGCTTCCCTGTATGTCTTGGGGGATTGTATAGGTCCCTATCCCCCATGAGCCTGGTCTTCCTGGATCTCCAGTCCCCAGACAGGGCTCCCGACTAGAGAGTTCTCTGACCACACCTCACAGGTTCCAGCCAGTTTCTGAAACAATTCTGAACCTGGCGCTTGGCTACTCTTGCATCAACCCCACATCCTTCAGCAATTCGGCCCAACCCTTTGTCAGCAACAGGCTGCTCCACGGTGCAGCCAATGCTATAGTGGCTACGTGACTAACACAAGGCCACCCCAGGAGTCAGGGGGCACAGGTAGGGTTGCCAGGTGTCCGGTTTTGAACCGGATAGCCCGGTATTTGAGCTTTCTGTCCAGAAAACAGATTGAGAAAATACCGGACATAGAAATATCCAGTATTAAGTTTTGTTATCATGAGTATCAGTATGTAGTTGTGTACTGCCTGGCTGGTAGACATGCTTACACCACATGAGCATGTCTACCAGCCAGGCAGCAGAGAACTACACAGTAGAGAGGAGGGGGGTGCGGGTGAGGCGGGGCAGAACCCCAGGGGCCAGACTCGCCCGTGCTCCCCACCAGGACCGTGTGTGGGATAGGCAGCATTCTGGGATCTGTGTGCGCCCGGGCCAGCCCTGCTTCCCGCCGGCTGGTTCTCCCCCCCCCCTCGCTCCCCACCCCACCCCACCCCACCAGCCCCGCTCTCTGCCAGCAAGTTCCCCTTGGCCAGCCCCGCTCCCCCCAACCCTCTCCTGGCCAGCCCAGCTCCCCGCCAGCCAGCTCCCCCCCCACCCAACCCTCTCCTGGCCAGCCCTGCTTCCCACCAGCTGGTTCCCCCCCCTCCCCCCGATCTCCTCCAGCCAGCCCTACTTCCTACCAACCAGTTCCCCTTCCTCCCCGATCTCCCCTGGCCAGCTCTGCTCCCCCCGACCCCCTCCTGGTTAGCCCTGCTCCCCTCCTGGCCGCCCCCCCGATCTGAGATCAAGTGTGACTGGTATTATTTTGAAAGCATCTGGTAACCCTAGGCACAGGTGGGATTTGAAGTTGACACATGACCCTCTGGTGCCATGCTCTCACCACTAGAGCACACAGCCTCCCATTAACCATACAGGCCTCCCCTGCTGCTCTCATGTCACTATAAATCAGGAGTAACGTTTTGCTGTCCATGGAACTGTATCGGTGTAAAACTAACATGAGGGGAGAATGAGGCCCAGTGAGTTACATTTTCTGCTGAAAGGGAAAGGACGAGTGACCACTCCTGGAAACCAGGACTCTTATGTTACAGCTTCAGGCAGGCTGTTCCAATACAGCCCCCTTTTTCCGCACAGAGGCAATTGTTTTCCATTGTACGCTTGCAATCTACGTTACCAAACAGCGACTTGTCTCCAAACCAACAGCTATCCAGCATTAAAACCCCCTCGTTCCCCTCACTGCCATATGCTGATTGAAGACACACACAAAAGAGGCCTAGTGTTGGGTCCAGCCCTGCAATCCCGTGTGCACCAGAGTGATGCCCCTAGACCTGCTCATGGGCATGAAGCCAAGCATCTGCGGGAACAGGGCCATAGCATCATCGGTGCCAAGGCCAGAAGGGCTCTAAAAGGCTGTGGCCTTCCACGGGACACCCCCACCCAGCCACAAGGGAGCAGCCCATGCGGCATATGGACACCTGCAGAGCTGGCTGAGAGAGGACACTGGAACCGGCTTTGGGAGGAGGCCAGTCCCAGCACTAGGAGCTGCTGGCACAGGCCTCCTGTTCTCTTCCAGCTCCTCTGATGTGGGGCAGGGGGAAGCCCGGTGGAGTGGGTCCTTGCTGCTTCCTGTCCCATCTGCCCAAGGCAGGAGCAGCCAGCTGCGTAGGGAGAGAACATGGAAGGAGATTGAAAGGGGACCTGTGCTGGGGAGAGGGAGAAGTCCAAGAAAGTTTGATATCACCTCTGTGCCCCCCAACACTGGGGGCCAGGTTGGTCTCCTGCACAGTGTCCCTGCAGCTGCCACTGTGGCTGCCAGGGCCTCCCCGCACCATGTGCAGCACGCTCCAGTCACGCCGGCTCCCTGCTCTACGCCCATACCCACTAGGTGCAATGACAGTAGTGCTTCTGGCCAGGGAAGGGGGCCCGACAGTGCCAGGCACCATGCGAGCACAGTCCCCACCCCCAGGTGCTGATCAGCCTCCATTGCCAATGGCTGTGCCGGGGGTTGGCTCTGCAGCAGTTGAGGGCTTGCTATTCTGCCACTGAAAAACAGCCAAGGGATCCAGCCCCGGATGTGCATGGGGACTGTGCACTTCTCCAAGGAGCCAGGGACCCTGAACTCCTGGACTTAGGGCCTCAGCTGCAAAGCTAGTGGGTCAGCAGGTTTTGGCTGACCATGACTATGTCGGTGCTGTGTCTGTGTCAACCAGAGCACGCTTGCGAGGTTAGTGACAAATAACCCAAGTGTACACTCACATTTGTCCATTACTTCAGAACAGCCCCCGCCATTCTCCTGCCGCATGAAGCTCCTACAAGCACCGAGACACACAGAATTCAGAGCACAAACCTAGAGCAAAGGCATTGTCAACTACCCACAATGCACCAGGAAATGAATGCCGCGAGTGGGCGTGGCTGGCGCATGTCACCATCCATGTCTGGCTGCTGCATCTGGGGGTGAGGCAGTAATCCAGTCCTGCTGGGTGCAATCGGTGTGGGCTCAGCTTTGCCTTCTGGCTTTCAGATCGGAGCTGCTTGCAGCCCAGGAGTTAGGTGCAAGAGGCATACCACGTCACACGCCAATTAGTTCCCAGGCAGTGCTGAGAAGTACCAAGGACAAACGGCACCGCGCCGGCTGGTGCTGATCCAGGCCTGGCGCTAAGGGGAACTGGTCGCACATGCGGAGGCTTCTTGAACTACCATGCTCACGCTGCTTCCAGGCCAAGTGCTGAGGTGTCAGCTCATTGTGCAGAACTCCTACTGCCTTGGAGAGCAGAAGACAGAGGCAGGCATAGGTCAGGTGTAACGAAGGCCAGCTCACCTGCAGCTCCTTGCCCGGCGTAAATCCCTCCACTGCAGCCCCACCCTCACCCCTTCTAAACCCTCCGCACGGACATTCGCCCACCTGCCCCAGTTTCGGATAGTCAGGAAGCGCCTGGGTTTTCTAGCATGAGTTCATTCCCTGCTGGAAGGGGATGCAGGTGTGCTGGGAAAAGGGATCTTTTCCCAGTGTAGGAACGGGGTCAGTACAAACATGGAGGTAGACAGACTGCTAGTCTCCGTTTATGGGCACGGTGTGCTTGTGGGTAGGCATGAGCCACTACCCCAGCAGCAAAGCTCACCCAGCTGTAGCCCGCCCTCCCCCCTTTGGAACTCCAGCAAAGCAGCTGTGTCACCTTCAGCCGGAAAACTTTGCCCACACAAACAGTGCCCCAGTGCTGGCCAAGACCCCGGCTCTCTGGTCCCCCGCCATGCTTCAAAGTGCTACAAGCCAAGGCCTGGCATTTCACAGCCAGGGTAGGAAGGGGGTGGTGGGAGCCTGGCAAAAGACCGAATATTTTAGCCTCAGGCGTTTCAGCACTGCAGCTGACGAAGGTTTAAGGCTGCTCTTAAAGCTCAGCTCTCCCACCAGCCCCTTGGATTCTCTCCGGCCCTCCTTCTCGAGACCAGCGAGGCCCCCCGGGGAGGCGGCAGAGGGCACAGTGGACTCCAGGAAGCACTGGGGCTGTCGTTACCATATGGAATTTCTTCAGCTCCTCCTCAACTTGGTGGGCTTGGCCAGCTTATCCCAATTTAGCTCTTTGCCTGATTCTCCCCCGCTCCGTTGTGCAGGGGGTCCTTTCGGGCTGCCCCCCAGGCTGGCTTGGATGAATGTTGTAAAAAAAAACTCACTCAGTGGTTCCCAAAGTGTGGTCCATGGACCACTAGTGGCCCATGCCCGCCTTGCAGGTGGGCCACAGGCTTGAGGCTTGCCTCCCCTGCTCCCTCCTCTCCCTCCCCCCCCCCCAGCGGGGAGCATGCGCTGGCGCTCCACCCCCGTGCCAGTTTCCCATTGGAGGGAGGGAGGTGAGCCTCGCGGGCTTGTGGGGTACAGAAGCAGGCTCTGCACGCTGCTGCTTCCCCTCCCGCCAGCTGGGGGAACAGCAGCGCTGGAAACAGCTCACCTGGATGCTTTTCCCATTGACCAGAATCATGGCCAATGAGAGAAGTGGGAGGGGGCATTGCTTGGGAGCAGCAGGAGGCACGGAGCCAAGTGAGTGCCCCCCATTTCCCTCATGCCCAGACCCCGCATCCCCATATTCTTCACACAAACCCCTCCTGTCTAGACCCCTCCGCCCGCTCCTGCACCCTCCCTCTGCCCCCCAGCCCGCTCCTGCACCCAACCTCCCTCCCAGTCCCCTCCGCCCGCTCCTGCACCCTCCCTCTGCCCCCCAGCCCGCTCCTGCACCCTCCCTCTGCCCCCCAGGCCGCTCCTGCACCCCACCTCCCTCCCAGACCCCTCCGCCTGCTCCTGCACCCTCCCTCTGCCCCCCAGACCGCTCCTGCACCCAACCTCCCTCCCAGACCCCTCCGCCCGCTCCTGCGCCCTCCCTCTGCCCCCCAGCCCGCTCCTGCACCCTACCTCCCTCAGCTTTCTGCCCCCAGACCCCTCCGCCCACTCCTGCACCCTCCCTCTGCCCCCCAGCCCGCTCCTGCGCCCTCCCTCTGCCCCCCAGCCCGCTCCTGCACCCAACCTCCCTCCCAGTCCCCTCTGCCTACTCCTGCGCCCTCCCTCTGCCCCCCAGACCACTCCTGCACCCTACCTTCCTCAGCTTTCTGCCCCCAGACCGCTCCTGCACCCAACCTCCCTCCCAGACCCCTCCGCCCACTCCTGCGCTCTCCCTCTGCCCCCCAGACCCCTCCTGCGCCCTCCCTCTGCCCCCCAGCCCGCTCCTGCACCCAACCTCCCTCCCAGACCTCTCCGCCTGCTCCTGCGCCCTCCCTCTGCCCCCCAGCCCGCTCCTGCGCCCTCCCTCTGCCCCCCAGCCCGCTCCTGCACCCTACCTCCCTCAGCTTTCTGCCCCCAGCCCGCTCCTGCATCCAACTGCCCTCCCAGACCCCACACTCCTGCACCCATTTTGTCATCATGGGTGGTTGGCTGGTGGTCTGCGGGAAGGCCTGTTTTGATCAGCACGGGCCAAGGACCCAAAAGACTGAGAACCACTGCTCTCACTCCATGTCCAAAGGCCAACAGCAAAAGTGCAAAGGCAAGGGACATGCAACTTCTTTACCCTCTGGCCCGCTCTCCTGCTGTAGCTTTCTCCAGCGCTCTTCTCTCTCCGTTTTACTCTCCCTTCCTCTAGCCACATCCCTCCCTGGGTTCCGGACTCTCCAAAGGTGGATGGCTGGAGCTGCTTTGGTAAGTGCCTTGGCCAGTTGAGTGCGGGTCCTCCTGGAAAAGTAGGACGGGCTCAGATTTCTGGGCCCTTTCTTTACCCCGCTGACTGGCCACGTTGTGTGTCTCAGACTGGAGAACCCCCAGCAGCTGCCTGGACTTGTCTGAGCCATAGGATGGTTTGGAATGGCTGCCCAGGGCCCACACTTGTGTGTGTGTGTGGGGGGGGAGGCTGCAGTGGCTGTGCCAACTGTCCCATAGACAGCACAGTCCCCTATACTGATGGTAGCCCAAGGAGTGTACAGCAGCCCTCATCCTCCACACTCACCTAGTGGCCTAGTCAGAATAATGGATGCTGATTACACTGTGGCATTTGCTCCATTCCCAATCCTTAAAATAGGAACAGCTACACACAGAGACAAAGTGAAGAGCAAAGCTCTGCTTAATAAAGACCCCGGCTGCCCCTGGCTGGCTGTTCCGGCCTGGGAGGTTTTCGGTGAGATTATTCTGAAATTAGAGATCAATTCAATTTAGACATTTCTCCAGGAAGCCTCCGCTACTGCACTCCCTCCGGGATCGTTGGGGTCCATCTACTTTCCCCGCAGCAGGCCAGCGGCTGTATCCTGGCTGAGAGAAGGAGACTGGCTGGTCACTGACTGAAGACTGATGCTATGAAGCAGGTTGTTTATGAAATCCTGAGACAAAGGTCCCAGAAGGGAGACATGGGCCAGTGAGAGTGAGAGATTAGGCTGATCCCCGGCTAAGGATGAGACCAGGAAGCTGTGCTTTTAGTTCTGGTTCTCATTATTTTGGAAAGAAGTTGTGGGGGGAGAAATGCCCCCTCCCAAAGAGCTTGGATTCCTCCAAAGAAAGCTGGTAGACATTAGACGTAGGATTAGATAGGAAAAAGCTTGTGTGATGCATTTTACATGCTAAATGCTTCTTTAAACCCTTCCTTTTGCCTTGGTTTTTAATGATACAAGGCCCTGCACTGGTTTTCTGTAATGTTAACAATCAAACCTCACAGCGCAGTTCTGTAACAAACAACTGGGATGTTAATCACCCTTTCACATGCCA
The DNA here is from genome assembly GCF_049634645.1 of Pelodiscus sinensis. Taxonomy (NCBI): domain Eukaryota; kingdom Metazoa; phylum Chordata; order Testudines; family Trionychidae; genus Pelodiscus; species Pelodiscus sinensis. Next base: position 12,268,977 of record NC_134714.1, on the reverse strand, counting down.
GCGCAGCTGGAGTTTGACAAAACATCAGGTCACACGAACGCTCTTCAGTGGGAAGCACGGTGCTATAAATAGGACAGCCTGCCACTCCCTACGTCCCAAGAGGGACATCACCCGCGTGTGAGCACGCCGAAAGGAAGCTGCCACAAATGAAGACTAATGATGAACCGCACAGAGGTGTTCTGAATTACAGACTTCTTCAGCAGTGTTCTCTGAAAGCTGTGCGCTTACGCAGCCTCTCAGAAGAGAGATGCTGCCCAGCTGAGATGCTGCCCAGCGAGGTTCACTGGTGGTGCACATACACACATGCCTTGAGGCACATAAAAGTTATTCCACATATGCATGGAAAAAATTAGAGGGAACGTTGACCACCAGTGTACAGTGTTGTGCTTAATAGGTGTCATTTCAGTGTTAAACACTGGTTTGAAACTAAACTTTTTAAATGCGGGCACTTCTGTTAAGCTAGAATCCTGGGAGGAGGGAAAAAAAAAAGAGAAAGCAGTGAAAATCCAGGAAACTTGATGGAATCCGTACAGAAAGACTTGCATTACGGGGCACGGAGAGGCGGGAGGGGGGAAATTTCAATCTAGGGGCTACATGCTAGATGTCTCATGCTGCCACTAGTAAAGTAAGGCTAGAGCAGCAGTTTTCAAACTTTTTTTCTCATGATCCAGTTGAGGAACATTTTGATGCTGCGACCCCACTTTAACTTGTCTCAAGTGTGGGCTCCAGGGTGGGACTGAGGGTGAGAGTTTTGGGGTGTAGGCAATGACTCAGGCTTGGGGGGGAGGGGGAGAATCAGGGCTGGCACGGGAGGGGTTTACCTTGTTCGGCTCCTGGTCAGCCATGCAGTGTGGGGGGGGGGGGGGAGGGGGGGTGGAGGAGGGGAGTGCTAATGCAGCTTCCTGCCTCTCCTGGCACTGCAAACCATGCTGTGCCAAAACATGCATGTTCCCTGCCAATAGGAGTGCAGGGCTAGTGCTCAGAGCAGGGGCAGCGCACAGAGCCCTAAGCACTCCTCCTCCTCGAACCCCAGGAGCTGGGTCTACAGCCGGCTGCTTCTGGGGCGCAGCACAGTCTGCAGTGCCAGGATGGGCAGGAAGCTGCCTTAGCACCATTAGTCACCTGATCCCCCTGCAGCAATGAGACCTAATGCCTGACATTCACCACCCAGTACTGGATCGCGACTCCTAGTTTGAAAACCACAGCTCTGGAGTCTAAAAATCTTAAAAGGATGATTATCTAACACAAAATATACTGTAACCCAGCATCACTCCATGTTAGCCTTCATTCTGACAGTGACCGGGGACCTACATATTGATGGTTGCCCAGTGATTGTGACCTAATCGCATTTGCTGTTCATAAGCAGAAAACAATTGGAAGAAAAAATTGAATGGCAGAAAAAGAATATGAATGATAATTGGGAATTATATCCCCAAACCACATAATGCCACCACCTGGAAAGAAAGCTTCTCTTGATAAAGAACATCTCAATTACAGAGAGATGAAAGTAGCAATGCAAACACACACACACACACACACACACACACACACACACACACACAGAGCAAATGGAAAAATATGGAAGCTGATTGCCATTTTGTGCTCATGGTTTTTAGAAAATTGATAAGGGCAGCTAAGGTTATTAGTGAACCATCTATGGCTGCTAGGTGTAAGGAAAATAAGGAGTTCTTTAAATATATCTGCAAGATATACCAAAATCCTAGCAATGGTGTAAGTCTGAGAATACACAAGAATGGTAAAATTGCAAATCATCAAGTAGAAAAAGCACAAGTGTTCAATAAATAAATATTTCTGTTCCATATTCCTGCCTTTATCAGAAAGGAGGCAGCGGAGGAGGGAGGAGGCGGAGTGAGTGTACAGGGTGTCTCAGTGGCAGCACCACATGGAGCCTGGGGTCAGTTGGGGACTCTGAATCCCCAGCTGACCCCAGGCTCCATGTGGTGCTGCCGCTTTGAAACAGCACCGGGAGCACGGGGCCAGAGGGGGACTGCTCGAGTCCTCCGCTGTCCCCTTACTCCCTGTAGCGCCTTTGCCTTTGAAATGTAGCAACAGCCCTGAGGCTGTTGCTACACTTCAAAGGAGGAGGTGCCCTTACTGACTGATGGAATAGCCGATGCAAATTGCATCGACTATTCGATTAGCCAATTAATCTAAATTTAACATCCCTACTTTTGGGGATGATTTGATGGTGCTTGGTCCTGCCATGAGGTCAGGGGACTGGACTTGATGACCTCCTGAGGTCCCTTCCAGTTCTAATATTCTAGGATTCCTTTATGATTAAAGGCCAAATGGTATTTGATACAATTGCTCTAACCCTGCCTAACAACGTAGAAATAAACTGTCACTACTTCTAAGACCACATCTATACTTATGCAGAATAGTGATAGAAATGTAGCCATGTTAGTCTGGGGTAGTTGAAGCAAAATGCAGGACAATGTAGCACTTTAAAGACTAACAAGATGGTTTATTAGATGATGAGCTTTCGTGGGCCAGACCCACTTCCTCAGATCAAATAGTGGAAGAAAGTAGTCACAACCATATATACCAAAGGATACAATTAAAAAAATGAACAAATATGAAAAGGACAAATCACATTGCAGAACAGGAGGGGGATGCGGGGGGGGGGGGGGGGGGGGGGGGGGAAGGAAGGAAGGTAAGTGTCTGTGAATTGATGATATTAGAGGTAGGGAGAGTGGGATGTTTGTGAGTTAATGGTATTAGAGGTGATAATTGGGGAAACTGTCTTGGTAATGGGTGAGATAGTTCAAATGTTTGTTAAGTCCTTGTTGGCAAGTGTCGAATTTTAACATGAATGACAGTTCAGAGGATTCCCTTTCAAGTGCAGATGTAAAAGGTCTTTGTAGCAGAATGCAGGTGGCTAAGTCATTTAGAGAGTGTCCTTTCTGGTTAAAGTGGCAAGAAACTGTTTTCTCTTTGTGATCTTGTCTGATATCTGTTTTGTGGGCATTAATCCTTTGGCGAAGTGTCTGAGATGTTTGTCCAATGTACATAGCAGACGGACACTTTCGGCACATGATAGCATAGATTATATTTCTGGATGCGCAGGAATATGTGTTCTTGATCTTATAACTCACTTGGTTAGGTCCAATAATGGTATCAGCAGAATGAATATGTGGACAAAGCTGGCAACGGGGTTTGTTGCAAGGGAAGGTACCAGGGTTGGTATTAGTGTGGTATGTCCTGTGGTTGTTGGTAAGAATCATCTTGAGGTTAGGTGGTTGTCTATAGGAGACTATGGGTCTGTCTCCTATAGACAAAGTGCTACATTGTCCTGCATTTTGCTTATACTTATGCAGAGATTGATATCTGTCATAGTAGTCAGCATATAGGACCCAATTCAGCAATGGAAGTCTGGCTAATGTGAAGCCATTTTTCACTCTTTGCAGTTGGGCTTCATTTCTCTGGACTTTTATGCCATTCCCCTTGTTTTTTCTTCTTTCCTATTTTTACTTTTCATTTAAAAAAATAATCTGATTTCATGGTTTTCTTGACAACTTTTTCTGAGCTTGTTTTCGTGCTTGTCTCTCGCCATCCATCCCTTTTGGCCAACAGAAAATGACATTTCACACAAAGCGACCAGGGTGCTTGTCAGTTTCAAGATCTGGCTCTGAGTAAGTCACTGTCCCTGCAAACTGATCTGTAGGCTTCTGCTCAAAGTTGCACCAGTTTATCTAGAGCAGGGGTGGGAACTTTTTTGGGTCAGGGCTGCTGACCCACAGAAAATTCAGTTGGGAGCTGGGGGCTGTGGGGAGGAAGTGGTGGGAGAGGGCTGGTGGGCCAGCATGGACTCTCCAATGCTGGGGGAAGCTAAGCCTCAGGGTCCGTATCCAGGCAGCCCAGGGGCTACATCTGGCCCCCAGGCCTTAGTTTGCCCACCCAGATCCAGAGGCATGTTATTAAAATGGAGCAACCATGCGCAGACACTCCTAAATCAATTCAAATATGGTTTCTAGCAACTTAGTTTTCCCCTGTACATTTGCAAAGGCAAGCTAAACCAGTATCGTTTGTTTTAAAGCGATGCATAGGTTTCCACAGGGGCTTACCTCAACTTAGCTCAAGTACTCCTTAGAACCAAGAACAAAGGAAAAGAGACTGTCTTGATTCCGACATGTTTCTTTCATCTCTTAGCCTACCCAGAAAGTACGCTGAATAAAAATCCATGCCTCGTCCTGGCACTTCTCATTGGATGTGCATGTTCCTGGCTACACTAACACATTCTGACTTCTCATCCCATCTCCCTTGCAATCCACAATATTGGAAAGTGGAGAGGCCGCATTTCAACATCATCTCTCTGGGAGACAGGACGGGACATGGCTGCAGAAACAGGAAAACTGCACCACGAGCCTGTATAGCTCAGAGCAAGCGCCTGCTGAAGGATATGCAGAGCTTGCCTACTTTTCCTTAGTGAATTCAGTAATTCATCTGAATTCAGTAATCAGCAGCCTTAGCTTCATCCCTGCAGTAAACCATGCTAGAGCATGGAAGAGCAGTCAGGCGGGAAGCCGTGCACACGGCTCCCATGAATATCTATGTCTGCTGTCATTTCAGTTGCAGGAAATCCTTTGTTTACCCATAAAGGAAGCACATAGATGGCTTTGGGTTCTCTGGTTTTATTCCAGAGGAGAGCTGAGATGCAAACTTAGTGCTGTGGTTCAGACAACTGCTCCAAAATTGAAAAATAAAGGCTGGGAACACAAAACCACAGTACAGCCAGATTTTGCTGCGATAGCCCGGGGGCACGTCAGACAGTTTACCCTCCTGGCTTGAGAACAAACTATTTCAAGGTAATTTAGTGCTTTACAGTGGGAGATCTTAAAGCACTCACTAAAGAAAGGTACATAGCATTCGCCGCCTGGTGAACCGGGCACAGAGAGATTACGGCCCAGGACCCGTGGGAAACAGGATGCTCTAAGTAACTTGTCCAAGCTCTTGGAGGGGAGGCAGTGGCAGATTGAGGACTCAAAGTCAAGTTGCCAGTCCCTACCCAAGGCAGCAGCATTGCTGGCAGGACTTCGTAAAAATGTCGTTTATAGCAAGGCTGGGCAGACTTCACTTCTCATGTGAAAGATTTTATTTTTTTGACTAATTTTGTGTTTATGGCTGCTGGTGATGAAGGGAAGGAGGGAGGTTTGGGAAGCACCAATAACAGGGCTGAAGGGGGCTGGCTGCACGTTACTAGGGCACAAAGTGCCTGGGAGGCTGCAGTACTGGTCTGGCAGAGCAGAGGACGCCCCTTCTGCCCGCTCCGCCCCAAACAGCCAGGACTGCAAAGTGGAGGTAGAAGACAAGTCCTGGCCATGGGGACAGAGCCATTTAGGTGTGTGTGTGTGGGTGTGGGTGTGTGAGTGAGAGAGAGAGAGAGAGAGAGAGATCCACCCCTCTGTCCCAGTCGGGTGGTCTTTGCTCTCCCCTACCAGCACTTCCCCATACCTGAGGCCTGCAAGACCCATGTGTCACTGACCTTGCAGCAGCACAGAAAACCTCTGCACTCCTGCTGTCCCAGGAATAGGTCCATGATGGGGGGAGCGGGTCTCCAAGGGCTCCCTGCACTCTTCCAGGGACAGTGATGCCCACTCGCTGCAGATATAATGGGCGTGGGGGTGTGCGCGTGCAGGGGGTGCGTGGTTCCACCAGCTGCTCCCAACTGGCTTCGCTTTGTGGCTGCCAGCAGAAATTGGCATGTTGTGCCACCTAGCAATTAAGTGCGAGTCCTGCTGCTCCTGCTTCTAGCTGTGTCCTTCCCTTGTAATGAAACACTCCGTCCCGGCGGGGACCTGTCACCCTAAAGGCACAAGCCCTAAAGGCCCTCGGCACACCACACCATAAACTAGCTATGGAAAATTTTCGGCCTCGTCACCGTCCGCTGCAGGAAGAGGCGCTGATGAGTTGTGCGGCTCTGGCATAGGCTGTTCGGAGACAAGGCCAAGCGCATGAAGCAGCAATGATAACTGGCGCAGGGATCCAAGCAGCAGCACTCAATGGCGCTCCCCTAATCTGAGCATTTAGCTATGAAGCAGGAAGAGGCGAGAAGCTTCTAGCAGGGAGCCAGTGCCCTCTTGCAAAGCCAGACACACATTAAACCATATTGCACCCCCCGACTCTCCCCCACATGTCTCAGAGGCTTCCTTCCTTTACTGGCCAAGCCATTTCCTGGCAGTGGAAGAGTGAAATTACTGCAGAGTTCTAAAGAACCAGGTATTTTGTCCCGTTCCCTGGATTAATGCCCAAACATTTGCTTGGCCTCAGAGGAAAACATGGGCATCCCTGGGACAGCGTGATCCAGCATGAACGTCACGCAGGCCAGCAAGTTAGCTGGTGGCTGAAACGGTCACTGCAGATAGAACGGCTTTGCAGGAGCATAGCAATAGCACGGCAAACATCACCATGAAAGCCTAGGCTGGCCTAGCAGGCTCGGCCCTCTGCTTTCCCTGCTTCGCCAGGGCCCCCCCTCACGTCCAGACGCTATGGCACAGCTATCCCAACCGCAAGCTGGGACCCAGGCCCGCCCAGAGCCATATGAAAAGTGGATTCTGCACCTTCTAGCCGGCACTAGAAAGAAGTCAAATGACTTCACTTGCGCGAGAGCACCTGTTACGTATTACAAAGGGGGAGGGGGCGTATTTAGACCCTGATTGAGAAAAGCACATTAGGGTAAACGCACAGCCTATTCCTTGTGGACAGTGCACCCTCCTGGCCTGGGGCCCTAGGCCTAGCTCATCCAAGAGGCAAGCCCTGTGCCTCAGTTTCCCCTTTTGTAAAATGGGAACAGTGATACCGCTCTCACAAGTGCTTGGAAATCGACTGATGAGAAAAGCTAGGTATCCAATGGGTGCCCAACTTTATGCACGTGCTTACATGCTGCCCTGAAGCCAGGCCGTGGTGCTTAAAATTCCCTGACCCCCAGGGTGTTCAATAATGGATCTGATAAAATGCATATTTGAAGCACTAAATACCAAGAACCACTGTGCTCCAGTATGGAATTTGCTACCTTCTGGGGGAAATATGCTGTAGATATACATTTTGCCCTGGATTTTAGCTCTCTTTATGGCCCTGAAACAGCTGTGACTCCAGTGAAGCACAAGGCTTCTCTCAAGCACCAGCCTTCCCCATTCACTGGGCACAGCTCTTGCCCCTCAGCAGTGGGCGCTTTGAACGCTTAGTGGGAATTTTCCCGTCAAACTGAAGCCCCAACCCTGGGAAAGAGAAATTCAGTCTGGGCCCCGGTTTATAAACAAACCCAGAGCCCGGTAAGGTGGGAAAGGACAAAAAGACGATCGCCTCCACAAAACAGAGCTAAGAGGAAAGACCATCAGAAGGCTGGATGATCATTCATGATGGTTCGTGTCAGTCACTTGCTGCCATGGTAACCATTTGTTGTTGTACAGAGCCGGGAGAAAGAGGCCATTCCTCTACCACCGACAGACTGGCATTTTTCACACCGTCGTCGTGCTGCTGTGCAGCAAAGGCCCCTGCCGCTCGCCTGTCCTCAGAGACGGGGGGGATATTCACATCATGCCCCATGGAGAAGGAATCCGTTTCACAGGGAGCATCTGAACAGAAGCGCCAGCGTGGCAAGGGCTTTCTTCCACTCCCTGCCCCTCCTGGTCACGCCCGCTTCTGCGTGTCCGCTTGGGGTGGGCAGACTCCCCTAGGGCAGGATTAAAGGCTCCGTGTGGGGCTGCTGGGGAGGCCAGCCACGTCCCATGCCATGTGCAGACAGCACCGTTCTGGAGCCCGAGGCAGGGAAGAGCAAATGGATGTGCAGAGCAGCCTGGAACGAAGAGCCCTGGCAGCCGGCGGTTAACCTGTCTCACTGAGCGGGTAATGCAACCCGATCCCAGGCTAGGCCTGACTTTGCAGCCTGCTCCAGGCGCTAGGGCTATATCCTGTAGCCAAAGCTGCACTGAGGCTGTGTTGCATGTACCACTCCTCCCTACACCAGCCGGCCCTGCCCCCAGCCCCATGGACCTATTCCCATCTCAGACACGCCATGATGGAAGCAGCAGCAAGGCCTCTACGCTCATTTTCAAAGGGCTCTCCCCGAACATACCCCAGCTCTTGCTTGTGAGTGGGCCCTGCTGGGGTGCTATACCGCCACTCCCCCCAAAGGAGCAGGGCTCAGCCCTAACACCCTGGCCAAGTGAATGGGACCCGGGTACTGTTGATGGACCTGCTGCTACTGGCTGGCCTCTGCCTCAGGTGGACGCGACTGCACTCTGCTTACATGGCCACGCTTTTCTTTACAGGCATGAGGGCCAGCGATTTTCTTTCCAAGTCTGAGCTCCTGACAGTCACATGACTCCAGGTGCTGGGTCCCCAGATACAAGCCCATGCTCCCTGTGCCTAAATCCAGCACAGGGGCCATCTAGCGAAGCACACTCGGCCGTTCTCCTGACCCTGCTCCAAACAGGATCATTATTCATCTCTGCCCCTCTGCATGCTGGGAAACCCGGACCTTCCCCTGCTAGGCCATGGAACACCTCAAGGCACTCCCCCTGGGCCTAGGCTATTACTCAAAACGCCACTCAGCTGGGGTTCTGTCAGACCAAGGGGATGGCAGATGGGGATTCCTGAGCCCTCTCGCCTCCCATTCCATGAGGCCAGCGAGCCGTTTGGCCAAAGTAGGTCACAGGGTGGCTGCCTGAGAAAAGAAATAGAGAAGTTCATGGAGGATAGCTCTGCAATAGCCCAATTGGTCAGGTACCATGTTCCAGGTATCCCTAAACCTCTGACTGCCAGAAACTGGGACTGAATGACGGTGACGGCTTACTCAAAGTTGCGCTGTTCTCTTCATTCCCTCCGAAGCAACAGGCGCTGGCGGCTGTTGAAAGACAGGCTCTTGGGCTAGATGGACCATTGGTCCGGCCATTCTTACGTTCTACACATTTTCAGAAACCAAAGCAGTAGGAGCAGCAGATGTCATGTTGCTGGCCACATAGGATGCAGCACAAGTGCCACTACTCCTTGTTCAGTGTGGCTGCCACCTGTACCCCCCAGCCAGCAACTTCTCTTCGGTATTGCCCGGCTGCTGCACCAGACTCAAGGGCAGCCACAGAGTCCCTCTGATCCGAGTGGCATCACAAGAGACCGTTCCAAAGGTTAGCAAGAGGATACATGTAAATAATTGTGCCTCAAACAAATATAACCTTTTCCATTCACATTAGTAAACAAGCCGCAGACTTTTTGGCGGTAATGCATTCACCACGGGCTTCTGTTAACCAATCCAGCAACCTTCTCTGAGAGACCCTCTCCCTGCGCCCCCCATCTCGTCTGTGCGGGAGGGGTGGGCTGGATACACACGGTCTGTCCTGCAGGAATGTCTGAAATTGGTCTCTGCTTGCTGGAATCTGGGTCTCTGTCAAGCCGGGTGAAATCCAGCCCTGTGCAGAACAACGGCATGCGGCCAAGGCAGTATTCCTGCCCTACTTCTACCCACAAAACTGGGCTGGAGCGATGCAGATACAGGATGCTGCCTCCGCATGCAGGCGAACTGCACCCAGAGATGCAATCATTAGCTGAATTCCCTTTCCATCCTGCAAGCACATGAAGCAAAGTATTTCCCACCCCAGCCTCCTCATTTAGCTGTTCCTTTCTCCAGTAGCCCTGGTCGCCCCTTACGCCTGTGTCTCCCTCCCACTGTTCCCTACCCACACTCTCTGCCCTTCGGATACCACAGTCGACCACTCTCATTGCTTGTCCTCACCCCCTCCTCCTCAAACCCATTGTGCTCCACAGCTAACACTAAATCTCCCCCTCCCATGGACCTTCAGTGGCACTTACAGACACTTCAGTCAATGTAAGTGCTCTTGGAAAGTTTTGCTTTTTAATCTTATTTCCCAGGGCTTGTCTCTACTCCTGTGTGGATCGCTTGCCACAGTGTAGCTCTACCTGGGATTGATTTAGCAGGTCTAGTGAAGACCCGCTAAATTGACCACCAATTGCTTGGACGTCAGCTCCAGTACTCTAGCGGAATGAGAAGAATAAGGGGAGTCAACGGAAGAGTTTCTCCCATCAACCCAGCACAGTGTGGACCTCTCAGTAAATAAGTCAAGCTACATCGACTTGACGTTACTATGGTAACTCAAATCGCGGAGCTTAGATAAACTCATGCCCGTAGCATAGAGCTGCCAACAGTGAAATGGGGACAGTAATTCTGCCCCTTACTGGGGTGCAGCCATGGTGAATCCATGATTGGCTGTGAGGTGCTCAGTATGTAGACTGTACAAGCACACAGGTCACGACTTCAGGTTTGCGATGGTCAGACAGACTATAATCTGGCCCTGTGTGAACTCATTTAAAAAATTTTTTGGGGTTGAATCTGTCTCTACAAATCGGCAGCCTACCCACAATTATCCAAAATCGGCAATGGCATTTTCTTCTGAGGAGACATAGGAGTGGCTGCTCTGAAAATTGGCTTCAAAAATAACTCGTGGGCTCCGTGGACATACACTCAATGCAATCCTTTTGCTTTATTGCATATTGCCATCTTAAAAAAAAATGTACAATCTCATACCATACACAGCATTTCCTGGCAGCTAAACTACTAACATTCTGGCACCTAAATTGGTCCACTACTAAGCTAAGAAGGTCCATGACATATACTTCAGTTTACAAGCAGTTTTTTCCTTTTTGGCATTATTAAAAAAACAACCTGTAAAATACACACCCGAGAGAGAAAAAAAGAGAGAGAAAAAAAAAAAAAGAGTGGCTACTGACACCAGCACCTGTTGAAAAGTAGTTTTCAGCAATGGCACATGGATTTACCTGCACACAGCCTTTTGTTTGGAAAGAAAACTAAATGGCAAATGCAGCCCAATCACCAGGCTGATGGAAAAGAAGAACAGTCCGGAAAGGTAACTAAGCCTCGGATCCTCCACTGGAATCCCATAAGGTGAAGCCCGAGAGCTTTGCATGGCTACCATGTGCCGTGGAAGAAGGACCTCAATGCAAGACTAGAGGCCTCAGCCTTTTCAAATTCAAAAGGCATTATTCTAGCAAAACAATTAACTGACCTTTCCTCAGGTCATCAGACACGACTCCCGTGCCTGCCAGGCAGAGTCCGTTCCTCACATTGCGTCCGCCCAAATTTCTTAAGCCATAAATAAAAAATATAAATTGAGGCACTTTAGTTAAGGAACAAGAATCACCATTATTTTCCCTCCTTTCTTCTTCTTCTTCTTCTTAAAACAAAGTGCTTCACGCCCAATCTTTGAAAATTTGCAGGTTTTGCAGTTGCTTTGCTAGGAGGTGCAGGACTTTACCAAGCCATCCCCTTTGTATTTATTACTGCTTTATACACTTTTTTATACTTACAGTGTGAATGGTGCAATGAGGAAAAAAAATTGTAAGACCACAGCTCTTGACAACTCTTTTTAAGAGTGATACTTCACAGCTTTCAGAAAGCACAGAGATCCTGGGTCTCTAGGTGCTAAGAACCATAGTTTTCTACAAGTTAGTTTAAACAGCATATTTGCTATACAGTACAGATAGGAAAAAATGACATCCCAATCCCGCCAATAATACCCATTACATGAAAAAAAACGTATTTCGAATAGTGTTAATATCTAGTGCAATAGGGACAAACTAATCTCTCCACAGGAAAAACAACAAAAAAACAAAAAAGATCACAAGAATATTGATGGTATAAAAGAGTTTGTTGTTTTTTTTAAAAAAAACACCACAAATAAATAAAAGCAAAAGTAACAGTCTTCTATATATTCTGTATAATTTAAGAATATTAAGTGTTACTATGTTAATGACATTTACGTTTTATTTTCCAATTTTTTTTATTTTTTTTAAATGTATTTATTACTTGCTACTATTTTACTCCCTGAGAGCTTTGGATTTTTTTTTTGGACTGACATTTTACAGGTAGCTTTGCTTACAAATTTTAATGACCATATAAACAGCGAACAACTTGAAAAAGTCTGTTCAGAGAAATATTTCTTGGCATCATTGCTGCTGTCTGTCCATTAAAAACAAAGGGCCTCGTTCAAAGCCCACTGAAATCAATGAAGTCCGGTCCATTGACACAATGGGTTCTGGATCAAGTCCTTTGTGCATTGGTTTAAAAGACCATCCGTTCAGACCAACATTTAGGTTATACCTACACTAGAAAAGCTACTGCAGATACTGTAGATACTCCCTGTCACTGTAGATAGTCTGTCTCCTCCGGAGGAGGTTGCTACACCAACAGAACAATTCTAGCACACCAGGGGTTAGGTCGGCATAACTACATCACTCAGGAAATTTTTCACATCCTGAGCAACATTGTTTGGTTGACTTAACTTTTTACTGCAGACCTGGCCTTAGAGGATACAGTTTGTCCCACTGAACCGAAAATGGAAAAAATTAGAACACAAAAAGTTTATGCTCTTTTTCTCAGTAGAGGAAACCCTCTCCCACCCCCCATCTCCCATTTGTCTTGGGCACGAAAACACTGAAAAAGTAGAACTATGTCTATGTATTGTTACAGCAGTAAGCACACTGTGGTAATCTGTCTTCAGCAAGAGCATGGGTTGTGGTAAGAGAAGGATCGTGCTTCCCAAAAACAATTGAAAAGGGATTATCAAGAGACGTTACAGTACAAAACTCATTGGAACCAGCACAAGAGCACAGATGTTCAAGTCTTGAATAATAACAACATGGATTGTTTCCACTTGACTTTTTTTAAACACACTTCAGACTGTATGCAGGGCGTTCATAGTAGACTTCTACAAACTGTTTTCTTACGCTGTATTCTACAGATTCCAAGCTGATCCTCAGCAGTTTGCGATGACACCTCAGCGCCAGTGGTTCAAACGGAGGTGCGTTTTTGTTTCTCTCTATGCTCCCAAGGTAAAGAACGCCAATGGGAGATCAAGTAGAAAGTATTTCTCAATGCCTTTGTTTACTACAAGGAATGTTTTCGTTATCTCTTTCTCAGTAGACACGATGTTGTGCTTATGCACCAGGTTAACTACTTTTTGAACAAGGAGACTGAAGGAAAGGAAATGGAAGTTGCACTCAGACAAGTGTCTATATATGTGTTTGTATGGCACACATATGCACACTGTCCTGACATACAGACACACATGTATTCTCCATACACACCAACAACCAGACTTTTATATACACAACACACACACACACACACACACACACAAAGTGTGCCACCATTTCGGTCTGAATTACAAGGCAGTGTAATGAAAAATCCTAGCCACTTCAAAAAGACTGCTAATCGGTTTTCTAAAATGTTTACAAAACCAAAGGATCAGAAGTTGAGTTTGGTGACTGGCCTCTCCCGGCTGCTGTCCGTCAGCTGGTTGGCGATGCGCTTGCGATTCCGTTTCAGTTTCGAAAGGTCTTTGTCAAAGACTTCGCCTGACCGCAAAGCTGAAACAAGGTCATCAAACTCCCCACCTTCCTCGCTGTTTTCTTTAGCCTTTCTGGCCTTGCGTTCCCGCTCGCGCTGTTCTTTCAGCTAGACAGAAACCAAGAAGAAAAATAATCCATCTCATTTTCTGTAACACACGGACCTGAAAGGAGTCTGGACACACACAATTCAAGGCCTTGTTTTGATTTTTTGGCCTGGTCTACCTTTAAGTAATTTATCACCATCACGAGATGGATTGGGGCGTGATTTTTTTTTTTTTAAATCAAAATGGTTAAACTGCTACAACCCCTTGAATGGATACAACTTTATCAGTAATGGTGACTGACGGGTTCAGTTAATACCCCCTCATACTGGAAGGCTATCACTGTACCCTTCATTCCAATATACCCAAAACCAGAGTACGTGGTTGTATCACGAACTAGGCCCACACTGTTAAAGCCAGACAACGCTAGTGTAACAAGCGCACAGGTCCAGCTACGCTGCTCCAGCAGCATCTTCAGGAGCCTCCTGGTTTGTCGTGTGCTCATGCTTCCCCCTTGCTGTGCCTCCCAGAAGCAGGAAGCATACATGGGAAACAGGCCCTTGGTACCACACGGACTTTGGAGGGGGCAGCAGATGCCTCCACCCGTGCCTGGCCTGGTGGAAACAGGAACAATTCTGGTTTTCAATAGTGATAAAAAGCCACATAAAAACTGAAAATTAAACAGACATGTGCTCAGGGTCTGACCCGCGATCACGCTAGTCAGTGGCGCACGTTTGCACACTTCAGCGGGTGGAAGAAAAATAAAAGAAAAAGTGAAAAAATTCTTTCCTTGTCGTCAGCCAGGCCTACTAGCCAGCAACGTTTTCTGGTGCAAGGAGCAAGGAAGGAGACAGATGACCAAGCCACTGCCCCCTCTGCTTCCCCCAACTTATTTGGGGTGATACAAACCCCCTAGGGCACTACAAGGGGGCAGCCACTGGGCAAGTGAACTTCAACCCCACCCAATCTGATCCTATAATTTAAAAAAAACAACCTAAGTTTCCGGGAGCCAGCAGACATTCGACAGCTGGCCAGTAGACATCGCGATCCATTTCTGTCACTGCTTTGCACTATAAGGCTGATACTACAGAGCCCGCAGCTCAGCCAGTTCCCTGAGAGCTGGGCCGGGAGCCGGTGTGTGCCAGGAGCCAGCTTATATGATAAACCAGTTCCTGGAGCGCATCGGCTCTGGCCCTGCTTCTGGAGAGCCAGCAGTGCAGGGCAGCAGCCAGCTCCCCAGGAGCATCTGTATTCCCTAGGCGACATGCTTTTTATGCACAGTGCCACAACACCGCACCCCTGGTGTAGCTTTGGCTAGAGCAATCCCAGTTTTGTCCTCTCCTGTGAAAAAGAGTCAGGTGTTCCACAGTGACTATCAAAAACTTACACCAGTTATCAGAGCTCACGGTGGGGCCGAATTCAGGCTCGGCACAAGCTTGACAAGGTCTGCAGAGTTGAGCTGCCTCGGTGAATTTGCCTCCCTTTTTCCAATCAGACCACGAGAGGTGGTCCCGTACTGAGAACTGCAAATCTGCAGCATCTCCACCTACCGCAGGGATGTCAGATGGCGTGTAATTGAAGAGTCGCGTAATCGCGTCAAAATGTAGCAGGTACATGACTATTCCATAGTCCCCGGAGGTGAGGCGGGCAGCCAGCATGTTCCTGGCCCACGCCCAGGGAGCCGTTTGTCATCCCGTGCTGCTGCGTATCAGAGGCAACAGTGTAGGGTGGCAGGCAGGAGCTGGTCTGCAAGGGGAGCCTGTTTAAAAACTGGCTTCCTACTGAGACAGTGTAGGGCAGCGGCAGCCCCTGTCCGTGGGGGGTCCAAGCTGGAACAGCCTCTGTCTGTGGGGAACTATGGAGCAGACTGTTCGTAGGGAGCACAGGCCTGCTGTGGACAGAGGTTGCTTCGCAGCAGCCTCCCCTGCCCACCACCAATCCTGCTCCCTCTGCAGGTGGCTCCACAGAGCCAGAACTAGGGGAGCCGGCTTAAAAGTCAGCTCACCCTAAGCACAGTCTCTCCCCCACCCCCAGCCCCGCCTCTGTAGGAAGCAGCAAGGGCGGGGGGGGGGGGGAGGATAGGTGCTGGCTCCGGTGCATATTGCCTCCTTCCCATTCCCCTCACCCTTTGTGCTGCTGCCTCTATCGGGGACAGAGCGGAAAAGGCTTCGGGCACTCCCCTGCCCCCAGGCCCTAGTGGGAGCAGCAAGGCCTCCGCCGGCTGGATCCAACCGCTTGGCGGGCTGGATTCGACCCGCGGAGGCCCTTTTGCCCACCCCGGCCTAACATGAACTCCCACTTCTTAGTGTAAACCTGGCTCCGGTGGCAGGTGACTGAACTTTGCTGGGTGGCTGGATCATTAGCGTCTCAGGCCAGGTATTGATAGGGAGTGTGACATGAACATTGATCCATGCCCCCAGCTTCCACTGTGACCAAAAAAAGCAAATGCGATTCTGAGATGCATAAACAGGGGAAGCAGAGAGTTTCTTTCACCTCTATATTTGAGGCTAGCCTGACTGCTGCTGGGATCCTGTGTCCAATTCTGGTGCCCACAATTGAGGAAGGATGTGGATATGCTGGAGAGGGCTCAGAGAAGAGCCACACGAATGACTCAAGGAATAGAAAACCTGCCTGATGGCAAGGCTCGAAGAGATCTGGATTCCTTGTATTCCTTACAGCGCGGGGCTCAGACTGTTTAACTTAAGAGAAGGCTAAAGGGAGATCTGGTCACAGTCTATAAGCATCTAAGGGGAACAAATACTTAATAATGGGCTCTTTGTTCTGGCACAGAAAGGTCTAACACAATCCAATGGCTTGAAGTTGAAGCGAGACAAATGCAACTTTCTAATAGCGGGAATAACTTACCACTGAACGATTTACCGACACTCACAGTGGATTCTCCAGTACCGGCAACTTGTAAATCAAGCTTGGAGGGGTTTCCTAAGAGATCTGCTCTAGGCATTATTTCGGGGCCGTTCAATGCCCTGTGTAATACAGTGGGTCAGACTAGCGGATCACAGTGGCCCCTTCTAGCCTTGGCATCTATGCAACATGTGGCTTAATGCAAGGCGTCCCTTCCATCCAGGCTCATACACTTTCCGAAGGCAAAAAAGTTGTGGCTGGTCTGTAGTCATGAGTTAGATTGAACTCTATGGCTGCCTTTCAACGTTGCTTCTTGGAGCAAAACTGATTTTGCTTTGAAGAGAAGCAATTAGTCAGGCTGGATCTCTCTCGTGCAGCACCCTTAGCACCTGACCAGT
The DNA here is from genome assembly GCF_049634645.1 of Pelodiscus sinensis. Taxonomy (NCBI): domain Eukaryota; kingdom Metazoa; phylum Chordata; order Testudines; family Trionychidae; genus Pelodiscus; species Pelodiscus sinensis. Next base: position 12,252,278 of record NC_134714.1, on the reverse strand, counting down.
CCCGGATGAGAGGAGGTCCTGTGATACCAGCCCCTCAGCCTGCCGCTCCTCCCCGCTCCCAGCTCCTTCAGCGCAGCTGGGCTGTCTGCAGGTCTGCCCCAGCCTCAGCTCTGCTGCCCCACTGCTGAATGGCAGGCTGTCCGATCGGGCTGCCGCAGCTTTAGCCCCACTGCTGTGCAGCATGTGGTACCAGTCACGCTGATTCTGCCAGTCTGCTGAGGCTGGTTTCCCTTCCTGGGCTGCGGTGGCTGCAACCCCCGCCCCGATGCCCAGTGGCAGGCAGCCCTAATCACGCTGCTACTTCTGCAGCCCTGCTGCTTCCCAAGCGGACATGGCCTGGCCAGACTTCCCCTCTTGGGCTGGGCTGTACTACTCAGCGGCAGACAGCCCCGATCCCTCTCCTCCCCGGCTGCTGTGGCCCCGCAGCTGGTAGACTGGCAGGGGTGCACTGGGCTCCCATCTGCTGACCCTCCTGCCCCTGGGCTCTCCAAGGCTCGCTGCTGCCTGGCGAGCCCTGTCCATGGTCGTGCCGGACCACAGATGTTGCCAGATGAGAGAATCCCAGATTTGGGAGGTGCAACCTGTAGTATGTATTATGGCAGGGATGGGCAATAATTTGACTGGGGGGGGGGGCACTCCAAGAATTTGGAAAGCAAGGAGGGCACAGTTGCATCATGGGCTGCACATACAGAGGGCCTGCCCTGGAGATCTTGCAGTGTAAGTAGACAAGACACCCGGGGGTGGGAGAAATCAAGTCAGCATTATCCCCATTTCCTCAGAGACAAAGTGACATGTCCAAGGTCACAGGAAGTCCAGGGCAGAACTGGATAGTCTGGGCCTGGATCTTCTGCACCCTAGTCCAATGCCCCAACTACAAGATCATTCTTCCTCTCCAGGGGAAGAGGGACACTTAGGGGGTAGAGATTTCCAAAAGCTCTCAGCCTAAGCCTAACTGTTTTCACTCAAGTCACTGGAAGTGCCACTGTCCACATCAATGGCAGAAGACTTAGGTCAAGATGCAAAACATCCAAAGCCCCTCCCCTCGCTAGCCCTGAAATGAATCTGACATTTTCAAGCATGTGCTAATGAAACAGTCACCATCTCCATTCCCTGTCTAGCCTCCTGGAGCACACACTGACGCCGACTCGACCACGAGAGCCAACCAGCACCGGAGATCACAGCAAGCAGGTTCTCCTCTCACCTGTGCTTCCATGCGCGCCCGACGCTCCTCTTCCTCCTTCCTTTTCCTCATGTTCTCATTCTCCTGCTTGGCCTCTGTCACAGCTTGAAGAAACTGATCGAAGATCCCAAAGAACTCATCCGGCTGCATTTTGCCAGCGTCTTCCCCAAAGTGCTTCACTGCCTTGGTAAACTGGGGAAAAGAGGAGTAAGCAGTAAGCAAGTGAGAATCCAGTGAACCCACAAAATCCTTTCTTGAAAACCAGAGTAATATTTACAGTGGTATTTGATGGAGCATGGAATTAAATGGAAAATGGATTAGCTAGTAATTCAAGTCTCAGGTGTTGTTTTTTTTTTAAAGCATACTTTGTCTTCTGCTCATTACGTGGTGGCAATTAACTAAAGATTTTCCAATGGGCTGTTCCTTTAAAGGCCCCTCTTAAATCATGTAAGAAGTTTTACACTCCTGTTTCTGCTTAACATCCTTTATTACCTAACTCAGTTTTATTAACTAAGCAGTAGTAAAAACAAGGAAGCAAAATATTGTGGTGCCGAAGACTGAAGACATAAAACTAATAGTAGACATGGCAGGGGTAGGAAACTTGCACTTTTAACTTTTCTTTGAAGAATTTTTGGGGTATTATTTATTGTTTCCACATGGTTCAATATTGAAACCAAATGTGTTAGTGAAGCTTTTAAAAGGCATTTATTATTCAGCTCAGAAATTACCCCAGATGGAGGAGGAGGAAGTTTGCAAGACCTACAGCACCATTGACAAATAATTAATGTGATTACAGCAATGCTGTAGCTAAGGTTGACGCAAGACTTCTGTCAGGATGACATAAGTTCTCCTTTGGACTGAAGTGCCTTGTGCTTATTTGCAACTCGGGGAAAGGAAAGGCAGGGAACAGAGAGGGTGAGAGAAGGAAGGTTGCTAAAAATTGTGATTGTACATTTTTGATATTATCCAACTTAAAAACACAAACATGAAAAAAACAACACCTTTACTAGTTACTTTTGTTTCCACTCTGCTGTCAGAAAGAATAAAGAAAGATTTTTGAAAGTATCTAAGTCCCATTTTCAAAAGAGACTTAGCTACTTCCTTAGTCTCAGTGAAACTCAGTAGGACTTAGACCAGATTTCAAAGGTGTTTAGGGGCCTAAAAATACAGATGGGTGCCTAAAGAAGTTTTCTAAAGCACCCAGGTGATGGACTCCCATTGAAATCAATGACAGCTAGGTGATGCTTTTGAAAATTTCATTAGGTGCCTATCTGTACCTTTAGGCCCTTAAAGTATTAAGGGTCAGATTTGTAATGTCCCATCGACTTACAATGAGATTTAAGAATTGATGGGCCTACATTGTGAATTGCAATGACACTACTGTGCTGGATTATCTCCCCACTCTGCAGACACTGAGGGCACAAGCTATCAGGTATCTACCTCGTACTAACGTGATCCTGTTCAAAAGAACGTTCCTGTGACCCAAGTACCTCCCGCCTTTAGTGTCCACCCTGGGAAAGTACAGCACAGCACACTAGCGCATGCTGCAATTCACACCCTTACATCTAAGCTGAAGGACCACAGAGACAGTCTTAGGGAATTCTGAAAATGTTATCCTCATGCCACCTGGAACTTTCCAGAACAGTGGCCCGGCATCCTCAGGAATAACAAGAACGAGACTCAAACCCAGAGGAGCCTTTTAACAGTGAACCTCACATTAACTGAGCACGATTCAAGCTACAGTGTATGGCTGCTGTGCTGACAGCTGTCGAAACAACAGTTCAGCCATTTTAGAGCAGGCCTTGAGTGACACTTAGGACTTGTCTACACTTGAACAGCGTGCCATCACTTGTAGCATCTCCTTTCACTGAAATGCACCTCGTATCCATACATAACAGTGTACCAGCTGATTGGCTGGAGGGCAGCATTAAGTGAGCCTGGTAGTTGGTCTGGGTAAATGCCCACTGCAGTTCAAGCTGCTGAATGTCACCATGGATGCATCTCAGCAGGGCTGTGACTGCTGACAGCTGCCATCTTTGACCATTCCCTCAGCCAGGGAACCGAAGAGGCCTCCTGGCTGAGAATTCCATAATCAGGAATGGAGGTGGCATTTCCACAGAGGGGGCGGTGCAGTAGGGAGACACGGTCAGAGGACTCTGATAGTGGGGTGAGAGTCGAAGACCTGTGGTGTTTATGGGGTGGGGAGGGGAAAGAGGAGACCAAGAATGTTCACCATCTTTGACAGCAGCTAGATGATGGTCCACACTTTAACTGGGCTTAGGTCAGCACAGCAAGGAAAGGCCTCATACCAGCCATGTGCACATATTCAAATGGTTGCCACGCCCTGACTGAAACACAAAGTGACATGGTGGTCTGGAGCAGACAAGCCCTTCAATTGTTTTTTGGTAGGATTTGAGATAGGCTTCAATCACCACTGGATTAGTCCTCTTTGTCGAGAGAGGCTCACAGATGATATCAGAGATATTACCAGTTCTTTAGCTTCCGTCAGAAGATCTTCAACATCAGAGAAGCTAAAGCTGGCTAAGGTGATGAACTGGCTGACGACTGACACAAACTTGTCTCCAGGATGAGAGAGCTGCGATTTCTGGTATTCCAGTTCCTTAAGGAAATAAATTCAATTGTGGTCAGTGTCTGTTTAAAAAGGGAGACACAACATTGCATATTTAACAAAGCCCAAAATGTATCTTATCTTAAAAGCCACTTTACTATAAAGAGTGCTCCCTGATCCTCAGAAAAGTCTCTTACCTGTGCTATAGCTGCTGCCTGAGGAAAGATTTCAAGTATTTTACTAGATAGCCTGACAATAAACCTTAGGATCAAGGTGTCTGATCGGGAAGACGTGACCGACTCTGTTCCACCTGTCTCCTCTGCTCTTGTGAGAAACGCATCCTCTCTGCTCAGAGCGGGTACATTGAACAGAGGTGAGGCTTTGTAACATACCCAGAAGTGACAGGCCTCGTTCCAGGGCTACCTGCCTTGACGATGTTGCCATGGTAATAATTTGTTCTCATCTCTTCCTATTCCACCCAATTCCTCGGGTGTGATTGTACAATGACAGGCCAACTTTCCATTCTATTTCCTCTATGGAACCAGCTAAACCGTTCTGAATTTGTCTGCTGAATGAGTGGTGCTGGCAGAAACCTAGCTTCCCAGATTAGCATTTTGCTTCCAGGACTCAGCATGTGCGCTCCACATTTAGTAGGCAGTTTTCTAGTGGTTCCTCTTGAATCTTCGTGTTAAGGCTGGCAATTTCCCAACCCTTTGCAGAAATCAAAGCATGAACTAACAGTAACAAACCTACAACTTGCTCTTGTTTACACATGGCTTTCCTCTGAAAAAAGGACACAACATATCCACTTTACTCATCTTACTGTATCTATGGCTACTGAAGTTTAAACTCCACCACCATCTCTCTGCACTGTCAAATGCAAGAGAGTTACAAGATAAACTATAGAAAGCCTCACGGGGTAGCCGTGTTAAGACTACTCATTTTTAAAGTTACAGAGTATCCCATGAAATGGGTTTTACCACAAAAGCTCATGACACTATATATTTTTGTTAGTCTGAACGGTGCCACAGGACTACTCGTTTACCTGTTACTTTTCTTGTAGCACTTAACTCCCTAAACTGCTTGTACATATTACACTTGCACGCACACTCAGTACTGGTCAATGCGGAGCTTCTATCATTGACTGGAGCTGTGCACCACACTTTACAGAGCCCAGCAGGCTGCCTAAGGTATTTTACCGTGCAAACCCTCTCTCATCACTTACAGGTTCAATGTTCTGTCAGGTCACCAGGCCACGAGGTGGACTTTTCCCTCTCTCCCTACCACCACACGTGGAATTGTGGCGAGCCACCCAAACTATCAATATATCCCCTTCTCCTACATGCACGGAGACCTCTTCCAATCCATTTGTTCACCACTTCCTTCCCAGGCCTCATGAGGAACTACTGTCTGCTTTGTGGTCTCCATGATGGGCTGTTTTATTGTGGCAAAGCCAAGTCCTCGTTTATTACCTCTTCATGGTTTTGGTCAACATCAACTAACTAAACTAAGCCCCAACTCTCTATGAATCTCTCAGGTGCTTGGCTGATTTATAAGCAGCCTACTCCCATCCTGAAGCAGCCTTCAGAGAACAGACACACATGCATGGCAGGAAGGAAAGCCAAACTGATCTCCAGGAAATAAGATAAAAGCAGCTTTGCTAAGGGCTTCCTGTCCTACCTCCCTAAGGACGGATGCTATGATACTTGGAATCAGAGTGGACTATCAAGTGGGTAAATAATACTTACAGTTTCCACAGCCTTCAGTCCACTCCTCAAGGTGTTTATTTCCTTCTCCAGCTCCGTCATGCTGTTGAAAATGGCAGCGCTTTAATTTGAAGCCTTTGCCAATGAATTCCAGAACTCTGTGCTCGCATCAGCTGTGTTTTCCCCCCCATTTAAAACAATCCCTCACTGTGCTTCCTCTCTTCAGATTAGCAGCTCTCAGGTGTCAAATTCTGTTGACAGACAGTGTGGCCATTTGGACAAATGTGAAACTAGTTAGTGTTTCTTTCAAGCTATGCGTACTGCCTTATAAAAGGAACAGTCTCAAATTAAAAATCAAATTAAAAATAGTTGAGTAAATGTGTAACCACGAGAAATGTTAGCAGTTACACGTTTACACGCAGGGAAGGGCAGGCAGGAGCCAGCACTCATGGGGAGCCAGCTCCCCACCTGCCCCCACCCGCTGCCTCTGATAAAGAGGCAGCAGTGCAGGGGGCCAGGCAGCTCCGCGGGAGCCAACATGTGCAGGAACTGGCTTGAAAGCTGCTTCCCAGGTGTACTGGCTCCTGCCTATCCCTCCCTGCTGCCTCTGTGGGAGGTAGCAAGGAGGGTGGGGAGCAGCTCCGCAGAGCTGGCATGTGCGGAGAGCTATCTTAAAAGCTGGCCCCCGTGTGTGCTGGCTCCCACCTCCCCCACCCGTCCTGCTGTCTGATATAGAGGCAGCAAGGGTGGGGATGCGTGTAGTCGACAGATTAACCAATAAGACCAGCTTAGATTTTGCATTAAAAGGGCCCTTTGAAACTCAAAGAACCACTAGCTAATTAGGAGGCTTTGTAAATTCCCACCCCCACACACACCCCCACCCTCGCCCTAGAATTTAGGATTAAATGAACTAACACGGCCCCCATTAATATATATCAATTCATCCTCAGTCACAAGCAGCTCAGCCTTAGACATGCATGCACCTTGTACTTATTAATACACACTCAAGCCCCAAAGCAGTCACACATTTTGGAACCTCATTGATTTCAGCGCAACTTAAGCATGCGTTAAGGGCTTTACTAAATCAGGACCTTGGCCTTGCAACTAGTTTAAAAACAAAGTGAGCAGGATTCAGCAAGCCATAAGACAAGTTTTCGAAGAATGCAACAGATGCCACAAGGTTTGCACATTGGTTTAAAGGTGCTTGAGTGAACAGCTCCCCTATTTGCATGCCCTACACCTGGGTGGCACACAGAAAAAGGACCACACCTCTTTGTGCCGATGCTGTCGTGGCATTTGTATTTAAATACCTGACCCTGATCTGCAGCCCCATCTTTGCAAAAAACATGTTCATTCTAAAATGGCATCTACATTCTCAAACAGAATATTTTGAATTGAAATGATTTTGCGGTAAATGCAACAGGACACTACTATCCCGAGTGGCTCTTACTCTCGCTAGGGATTTACAGTTCTTTTCTGTGTGGTCCAAGATTTAAAACCTCTGCTGTTGACATGTGATTTGCCAACAGCCTTTTGCTTCTCTCTAAATGGTGGATTCCAGACACTGGTAGAGAAGGGAGCTTTCCAGAAACAAAAGGAAAAGACCTAGTAATATTATCGCATGTGCAATATTCTGTTTGTTTAAAGTTGCCACCAACGCTTCTACCTACTTTACTTTGGCTGCTTGAGGGATGTCGCGCAGCTCTTCATGAAGACCGAGGACTTTGGGATATTTCTTCTCCACAATAGTGATGAGATAGTGCAAAAGGGTGATGTTCCTAAGATAAAAGAAAGGGGACATTACAGTTAAATTGTAAATAGCTGCAGAAGTTGGGTATGAGCTCTCTAATCCTGGCCATATTCTTGTTTGGATCATTACATTCTACATGCCAGCAGTTCCAATTAGTTACAGCCTTCTTCACTTCCTGTCCTGAAAGTCTGGCTAGGGTTGGGGACAAACAGCAGCTCCCTTCCACCCCCTAGGGGGCTGAATTCCAGCAGTGCTGATGTTCTCCATCCATGCCTGGTGCAGAAGGTGCCTGCACGCATGCTGGGCATCATTAGTTGCACGGGACATGGACGTTTGGTGTTCTGGGATCTGCATCCATTTCCTACACAGTTCCAAGTGTGGACTTTGGTTTATAAGGGCTTTACAAGGCTTTAGGGTCTGGCTAGCCGCAAGATTGCCTCGACCTCCGTCCCTGCGATGGGGGGGAAGTGGGGAAGCTCAGGCCAGGAGTCCCTACAATCAGGCATCTTGGAGCTGGTGACCAAGGATTGTCAGTGGAGGGCGTGAGATTCTAGAACGCTGCTCCCCCCGGTCCAACACAATTCAAGTCTGTTGACAGCTAGGTCACAGGGCAAAGGCCCGCAGAACGTCGCAAGCATTTGCTGAAAAAGGAGGCTGGAGGAAAACAATCTGGAGAAGTCTCTTTCCCTCTCTGCTTCTTGGCAAAGAGGAAACACTGCGTGTTTTATTCCACGCTGTATGGTGCCGTCAGTCGCAGACTGCCTACGTGCCCTTTCATGGTGCTGTTCTGTACGGATACCTCCAGCCTGGCCCTCTCCCCTGACACCCTGAATCATCTGGGAACCACTGCAGCTCCTGCCCCTTTGAGTAGGGTGACCATCCGTCCCGCTTTTAAAGGGCCAGTTCCTTATTTTAGCTCTCTGGAAGGCAGGCTTTAAAAAAAAAACAGGGGGGGGGGCGCGCAAATTGTCTGATATGTTGCACAGCAGAGGGAGGCTGTTTCAAGAGCAGGCTGGGGAACCGCCCCCACCTCCTCCCATCCTGACTCCTGCAGCTCCCCCTCATTCTACCAGGCCTCACACCACCAGCCCACCCCGTGGAGAACAGCAAGCTGGGGACAAGGCAGGCACTTCTAAAGAGCAGTAACCACTTAATTAATTGTAAGTATATTTTATTTTAGTATTTTTACTTATTTTAGTTATAATAATGCAGGGTGTCTTTTTAATGGGTGCTCAGTCAACCTAATGCTATTTTGAACGTTTGCACTGTACACGTCTGATGGATTGTCGTTGAACTCACTTAAATCCAAGCCATTTTACCAGGCGCCCTTTGAGGGCACCCCTGCAGTGTGCAGCAGCCCTCATTCACCATGAGGAGCCTGGCGCTGGGAGCCAATACAACTGCTGTCTGGCCATCCCCTTCCTCCAGGACAGGCTGTGGCGGGCGAGACAGAAAGCAGGGCTTTCTCTGTTAAGGTTTCCTCACCACCCCTCTCCCTTCACAGCTGGATACCCACTTGCCCCAACAACACAGCTCTGGCTGGCCTGCATGGTCCAGCACTGGAGGGACACTCCCGGCAGCTAAACAGTATGTGTTGCTCCAGGGCTATAAACTCTACAGAAAAGGACTAAAAGTCACCCCAAGCCTCAAGCACAAACTCAAAGCAAACCCAGCAACCACGCACCCATTCCCCACACTGTAGAGTGCAGTGGGGTGTAAGAGAGACTTACATGGCCTCACCACCACAGGCTCCACTAAAATTCCTTCCCAGAATCCACTAGAGACATGAAGATGCCACTGAAATTACTCCATGAAAAGTAGGGTATTTCCTCTGCTCCCCAAACAGTGTCTGTCCAAGGGATTTCTCAGGTGTCTATCACTGTATCCTTCAGCATGTCCAGAAAGGCAACTGTGATGCTGGAAACCAGATGCCAGCTCATGTCAAGGCTTCTAGGCAGGGCCAACCCACAACATTTTGGCACTTGAGGTGGGGAGCTCAAATGATGCCCCCATGCCTCCTTTTGTCCTGCCTGCCTGTTATGTCTCTTGTGCCCTCCTTCCTCCGCATAGCACTCCACCATCTCTGTGCATCTAGAGCAGAGAGAATACAAAGGCACCAGCAGCAGACAATTTTCTATACTCTGGGTCCTAGTGGCGCCCCCCCCCCCCCAAGTTTATGGCACCTGAGGCAGGAGCCTCAGTTTGATTCATGGAAAGGCCAGCCCTGCTCCTAGGCCTCACTAAAAACTGACAAATGTAGATCTGGAAGCCAGCCTGGCTCACCGGTGTTGTTATTAAAACAGCAGCGTTATAAGAGCGCGTTTAGACTTGATGAAAATGCTTGTAGGATGCTGCGTGTATTGATCTCACTTATACCATCAGTATCCAGGTATAAAGTTCCATTGAGTGCTTGCGTTGTAAACCTCTCTCTGCGTAATTCAAACAGGAAAGATGCATGAACTGGCGTAAAATGCTGGCTTTCTACTGTTGGGTCTTGTACGCAAGAAGGCCCATTGAAACCAAAATTAGCCACCAAGAAACATCGAAAGGACAAAGGCTTTGTTGGCTGCTCCCCGCCTCTAACCCGCACCTATGAAGAAGGGAGTAATTATGGATCCTCTGAGTTACTCAGAATCCACAAGGGCTTTCCCAGAAGGGACAGGAGGAGTTGCTCACTTGTCAATGCTGGACTTCGTGTCTGCAATCTTGTTGAGGCTGGCGATTTTGAACCCAAAGGCGTTGCCTCTCTGGCCTTTATTCATGTAGTTTCCAAAGGCCAGAACCACCTCCAACAACTGCTTCAGGCTCTTACTCTGAAGCACTTCCTTTGAGCCAGCACGGATTGCTAAAAGGGGGAAAAATGGTTTTCCTGCAGTTAGGTTCTGGCAACACACAGCACACAGACTAGCCGGATCGTTACTTTACAACCCAAGCCACCATAACAAAAGCTATCAGGAACTGCAGAGTGCTGCTGAGAGGCTGGCAGACCAGCAGCCAACCCATGCCAAGGTCCCTTGGCCTCACTGAGCTCTGACAAAAGCTCGCTGGTGTGCGAGCATTGTTAAAATACATGCTATGTTGATAATGTGTTTAGTGCTTGGACTTTATGAAATGCACGCGAGTTGCTGCACACGCTTGTACTCTCTGTATCCTATGTTACAAGGTGATATTTAAGTATTTGCTATGAAACTGGAAACCCCAGTCAGGAGAGAAGTATTACCAAGCGTGAAATACTAATTGAGGTCCCCCTGTGTTAATCTCCTGCCCAACCACAGAAGGCCTAGAGACATCAGACAAACATCATCTGATGTGGAACATCATCGGAGAAAAGATTGTGCCCCTCATGCCCAAGAAAGGGGGATGCACACAAACCCCCGTCTTATCACAGTTTGAACGCTAGGGGAAGGGACTAAATATCCCCGACCAAAGGGTCTGTATCACTGTGCTGCTTGGAATTTGGAGGGGGCAACTTTCCGAAGCAAAAGCAAGGGAGCCCCAAACTGCTGAGCCCTAAAGGACATACAGAGCTTGCACATTACAGCAGTCTCTATTGCTGTTGAAACCTAAGACTGTAACTCATCTCCGTGTGTCTGTTACCTGTTTTAACCTTGTAAATAAAAACCAGGAAAGAACGAGAGTGAATAGGCTACAAGCGTTCTCTTCGGTGAGAGTTCTAAAGTACAACTGATCTGGGGCAAAGGACTGGGCCTTTGGCACTGGGAGTAACCATAGCATCGCTGCAATTTTTGGTGCAAGGGACCATCTACCACAAAGGCAATCTTGCCTAAGTGGCAAGATAGACTGGAGTGCCCAAAGGGATTGTCTGTGACTCCTTGCTTGAGGAGTTCACACTCAACACTTGGCCAGGGAAATCTAAGTACAGATCACAAAACCGGTTTGGTATTGGAGTCCTGGTTTGTAACAACTAGTCCTGTGGTTGGCACCCACATGTATGAGCCATTCCAGTTAGCTTGACAACCACCTACTGGGGTAGATGAATTCAAGCTCTTCTGAATAATATCTTAAACTACTGGAAAGTATTAAAAATCCCCTCTTGCTTCCTTAAAGCAATCCTATTGATAACAATACATACCAAATCTGACCTCCCCTCTTCTCCCTCCTTTTATCTTTTTGCTACTTCTACACAGCTTGGGTCTATTTAGTTTTGAGATAAAAACAAGGGCTCCTCCCAACTTAAACAGACAAGGGCAGTGCTACAATAATGAATCAATACACCTGGGGATCAGGAGGGAAAAGATTTCTGTTTCTGGATTCCAAGGCCTTGCTAGACAAAGACGTTTGGCTTTCCTGTGTATATGCTGAGCCCGTCTGGGTTTTATGAGTGATGGGGGAAATGGGGGAATACTTGACACATCAGCAAAAAGCTTTCTAGCGAACCAACAACAAAATCCCCTTAACTTACATTCAATCTTGGGTTTCACTTCCGCAACTCTCTCGGCAAACTTCTTTTTGAAGTAAAGGGATTGCAGCCTGTGCTGATAATGATTTATCCTGTAAGAGAGGCACAAGTTGAAATGTGTTTGCTGCAGGCAGGACTCAGCTGCTCCACTATTCACAGCTGCAGATGGGAAAGGCCCATTTCACTATGAGAGCACCTCTCTCTTTGAACTGCAGTGGGACAGAAAAGATGATGCCTTAAACTACTGTCTCATAAGGCCCCGATTCAGGCAAGTGCTTAAGCCCATCCCTCTTCAGGACATTGTGTCACCACTTCTTGTAGACATGTATTTAAGGCCTGTTGTAATTTCCCTCCTCTGGGTAATGCAAACTCTACAGTTAAATGGTAAAAATTCCCGTCAACTAGTTTAAACATCGGTGAGAGCGACATTGTTTTATACCAGCTGAGAATCCGGGAGGCAGCACTGGAAAAGGAAAATTACTCCTGTCTTGCATAATTTGGACAGAGCTTTCTATCACATGCTTCCCCAGCCTAGCTCTAAACATTCAGCACTGGGAGATGAAGGTTGCAGTTGGAAATTCCTAATTTATCCCCAGGGCAGCAAGGGAACAGGCTCGCACAAGTATCTGGGAGCTGCAAAAATGAATACAAATATCCAAGTGGATTTTCAAGCCAGGCCTCATTAGGCTCCAGCTGCATTACACAGGATTATCTAGCTCCATTAGCCAACTATTCTAGAGAAACCCTGTGATTAATCTGCGCAGCTGCCATTCCAATAGGGCTAGTGTGGAAGCAGCCAGTGAAGTCAGGCCTACCTGCTCATTTCAAAGAGGAACCTGTCCGCTTTGGCCATGCGATCTAATTCATGTTTGTGCTCCTCCAGGAGGTCAATATCGCTCTTCTCAGGAACAAATTTCAGGAGCTAAAAGGAAACACAGTTTAGACACGAGACCTACGTTTACTTTTATGCAATCCCTTTCTTATTATGGGGCTTTGGCTATAACAAATTAATATCAAATGAAATCTAGCTGCGTCTACTTCCACCCCCAAACTTGCCCCGCACACAGAAGGTGCAATACAGAGCTATTACAATTTGTCTAGGAAATTCTGGCCTTGTGCCATTCCCCACACACATTACTGTTCAATACTTCCCACCAGGCCTTTGACATACGGTTTGGTTTTACACCAGCTATGTTGATTCTTCAGCCAGTCTGTTATAAAACAATTATTTTAGACTGTAGCACAGTGGGTTTGAAATTTCCTACTGGTCACGTCAAAGAAAGAAGAACCCACTTGCGGCAACTAAAGCTTATTGAAAAAATTTAGATCTTTCCCCTTCCCTCTCCTCTCCCTCCCCCCACAGTTGTATTGAAACCAAAACAAGTCATGGTAACAGTGGTGTCAATGAATATTCCATTGGAACCTCTCCCCGGTCCAGAGTGCAACAGAGAGCAAGATCCACCCAAACTATTCAACAGCCCACAGTAGGAGGTGGATGACTCAGGTACACACGCTGATTCTACCTGATTCAGAGCAGGGATTGCTGGGCCTCCTACTTCCCAGGCAAGTGGCATCCTCACTAAGCTATTCAGGGGGCTTCTACATATCTCCTCTTGTGCATTTTCCACAAAAAGTTTTTAAAAGGTCCCAGAGGCAAGAAAACAAGCCTCGAAACTTTTTGGAAAATGGGAATTTTTGTTTTCTAGCCAGCCCTAGTTGCAATCAGGGTGTTTTTACTTGTAAATTATATTTCAACTAATTAAACCTCCCAACTCTGCTCTGGAGGTGCGAGTGTTATCTCTGTTTTACAGGCTGTAGACAGCTCTGTGTGTAGTCAGGTCTCTCGGTCATTTCATGTCAGAGCTGGGATCAGAACTCAGGTATTAGAGTTCAGACATTGAGTTGGCTAGAATGTAGATCTGTGTGTCTTTGGTACTGCCAAAAAGGAAGTTCTCAGTCTGCTCTCAAGATACCCACTGCCATCCTTAGCGATTTCAGCCAAGCAGCAGCTGGATAAGGAACAATTGGTTGAAGCTGAACTGGAGTCAGGAGGAGGCAATGCTCATACACAGGGGGTTTGCAGCCTCTGCTTGAAATTACACACCAACAACTGGTCAAAGCAGCCTTCAACTTAGAAAGGCCCTGAAACCATCACTATGCTAGACTCCCATAGAACAGCAACCCTAAACGACTCGTTGCTATCTGAGGCTGGCTAGGAGAACCTGTGTTGCGTTGGCAGGCAACATGCCTTCTTAAATGAACACCAGCAATACAATCACCTCAGCACAAAACCTTCAGCCCTCCAGAAACTCCAACGAGAACAAACCAACAGGGCTGCTCTCAATTTCACCCAGCTGCCTGCAGCTCCCTGGGACTGGTAAGGAATGCTAAAGCTATGCCCACTTTTGCTTGGCTCTAGCCTTACGTAGAGAACCAAGCAGGCAGGAGGCTGCCATCTGGGGTATCTCCATAGGAGGCAATTCTGCTGCTGGTTGGCAACGCTCCGACTTGCTGTCTGAATTCTGCACAGTTGGCTAAACCAACGGCCCTTCCTTTTAAAATGGAGAAATAAGGCCCAAATGTCACATTTCTGCCTGGAGCGAATCAACTGGGCAGAGCTAGAATCTCCTGGAGGCAACATTGCTCAAGCAATGAGGCACTCTGAGGTGCGGCGCTTCCCTCCCTCAGGGACAGCTTGGGCCTAGGTGTGGTGATGTTAGTCAGGCAGCATTACTGCACTCTGGTCCCTACTGCGTTTATCAAAGGGCTCTTTGAATAGCATCATGCCAAGGAGAGGCCTCTGCCCCACCCCCACTGGGAAATAACAAGCCTTTCCTTTTGATTCACTTCTAATTCCTACCCCACCTCCACCGCACCCTCGGCGCTGTGTGTCAGTGATCTGAATGAGGGCACTCAATCCAAGGAGCTGGAGCGTTGGGTTGGTTTGTGAAGGGCTAAGCGCCCTTTAGTAGCACGATCAATAAAGAAATCAGGATCACAGCAAACACTGCCTGACACCGTTCGTGGGCTGGGAGTCCCAGCCACTCAGTCCTGCTGAACTACCACAGCGTGCACAGAAGTCACAATGAATCTACACTTGTCAGTTCAGCTTTAGCAGAATGTCACCTTCACGCTCGGCATACCAACGTGAGCCCTGGAAACAGCACTGTGAAGAGAGGACCTGGGGCCAGACTCACGGCTGTGCTACTCCAGCGTGGCACCAGGTTTTAAAAAGGAGCCGCAGAAACGTAAAACCACAGTAGTGCTGGTAGAAGGGCTCATCTGATCTCCATCCAGACACTGGGATTGTGTCTAACAACTGTCCACTGGACTGAGCAAGCTCTTATACTGTGAAATGCATTGCTGGAATCTGAGCAAAAGGGCTGGGGTTTATGAAAAAGGGTTGAGTGAATATTGTGTAAGTCACCTTTTGCATGTTTTTTGAGGGGTTCCTCCCCTACTTTGGCGAGCCAAAGTGTTGTAAAAGCTGTGTGGACATGCTCACCTGTGTCGCAAACCCCAGCTACGCACTGGGAGCCATTCATTAATCTGTCCCAAGTCTTTGCCTAATTTCACAAGGCATCCAGTACTAACAACCGGCTGCAACAATAAGCACGACAGTAAGAGGCTGTCACCCACCTGCTCTAACATGTCTTTTGGCAGGTCCTCTTGCTCGTCCATTGTTAAAATTGCACGTTTGATTTCATCGTTTGACAATTTCAGCCTGGGAAATGACATGAATTATGGTCAGAAGAGTGCAACCGACTGCTGAAATGCCGCCTCAAAATTGCGCTAGCGACACTGGTTTTTCATGATGCTGTTTTTCCCAGACAATTGGGGCAAGACAGTACTGCAGCTTCCCCACGTGCACCAGTGCTCAGCTCCGGGGGCTCACGCAGGCCTCTCTTCTGTTCTACTCACTGCTGGGGAATACCTCAGATTACCGGGTCGGGGGAGAGCAATGCACGACAGAATGAAAGGCTTATTTCATCCCACTCTAATTCAACACCTGAGTAGCCAGACAGCTCTTCTACTCCATGCAGGAGTGACACAGGAGGAGAGCGGAGGTTAATCCCTTCCACTCCATGGCTTACTACCTGGTGGTTTTTCCAGTATTTATTCGGCCAGTTTCCATGTTAAAAAAATACCAATCTGATAGGAGTGAGATCGCTAAGGAAAGTGTTTATACAGGTTGTACCTCTCTTAACTGGGACTCCCTGGTTTGGCAGCCTCTGTGGTCCAGGAACATCCATGGTCCATGCTGGACCACTGAGCCCAGGGGAGGGGGATTTGGCAGCAGGGCAGGAATGCCGTAGGGACACCGGCGACTCATTTGGGAGCCCAGTGTGTGTACGTGTGTGTGGGAGGACGGATGGCATGGCAGGGTGTTCGGGTCCCAGCAGAGCTCCCTGGCTCCAGTGGCTGGAAAGCTCCAGCCTGGCAGCGGCCGAGGAGCGCCGAGCCCCGCAGTAGCCAGAGAGCGCTTGTCCCTCTACCACAGCCCCGTCCCTCTGCCTCCGCCCTAGCTGCAGAGCCAGGCGGCTGTGGAGCTCTGACCCCAGCAGGAGAGGGGCCAGTGACATCTAGAGAGCCCCTGGAGGGGTAGGGGCAGGCTGGAGCCCTAACTGGGTGGCAGCACAGGCCACGAAGGAAGGGACCTCCTCTGGTCCGGCAAATCCCCTTGTTTGGGACCAGTCAGGTCCCAAGGGAGCCGGACCAGGGAGATCCAATATGTATTTAAAATCCTCCCTTGCAGTCCATTCCATCCGGCTGGCCTCGGTCAGTCACTTCATCTGTGCTCTGCCACAGACTGTGGAGGCAACATTACTGCAGCGTAAAGGTAGCTTGGGAGCCCTATAACATGCTGCAGAAGATTCTCTTCACAGCTGAAGAGGAGACCTGGGGAGATTTACTCTTCCTCCTACTGCAAAATGGCCCGGAATGTTTTCTGAAGTTGCGGGTGTGTTCTCATCAGCCACTGTTATTAAAAAAAGGCTACACAGTCTGTTATATCTGCGCCACAAATTCATTTCTTCTTTGTGGAGCCAAATGGTAAGGTCCTGATGGGACAGATGCTATCTTAGCTGACACTAGGGACTGACCTCCAGAGCCAATAGCATGAGCTGCTATATAATTTGAGCTGAAGAGCCAACGCATGGTGGTGCTGTAATATACTCACCTCCTCTGTGGATCGGGTAGAGAAGGAACCTGCAACTCACCAGTTGGTTAGACTGACTCAGTCAAACTCCCATTAAATTTGATACAGAAATTGCCTAAGTCAGGACCTCTGGATTTAGCTCTATCATTCATAATTTTCACATTATTGGACACGTTATTATGTAAATTAGCAATTTTTTGCTGCCCCTTTCCTATTTTTGAGGTTAAATTTCCTTTTTCCACATTCTCTGACACCAGACAACGTCAATAGCAGGCAATGTCGTCTATTAAAAATGAAAGACCCTCCAAAACAGGAGCTGAAATTTTCAGTTGCAACAATCATTTTGGATGGCCAGCTTGAGACACCTGATTTTCAGTGAACGGCGCTCAGCACTTTTTGAAAATCTACCCCTTTCGCAGTATCTCGTAATGGAAACAAAACCACGGGGCACCCAAAATGAGTAGGGCTTATCCACACAGAATGCTCATGGGCAGCTAGTGGAAGGGGAGGACTCTATTGTACCAGGTCACTGCACATGAAGCCTCCATGTGAAACTTGCTGCAGCGCTCCTGTTTCAAACAGCTGTACATCAGAGCTCACTACTCCCCTTTTAGTGCAAGCTGATGCTCTGTAGATGCACAGCCTAACTCTTCATATAGACATGCCATTAATCCTTTTTGAAAATTTAAGCAAATACCGAATACTGAGTTAAAGTTCATTTACTATATTTTCCAGGACAGGTATTGATTTAGCACCAATCAGTATAGAGTCTAAGCACTTTGGATGAAATCCTGCCCCCCCCCCCCTTAGTCAAAAAAATTTTTTTGGGTGGGGGGGGAGATAGGGAGGGAAGCAAAAGAAAACTCTACACCACACTGGGCTCCTCCTCGGTTCCATCTGCAACTGATTAGGGCTAAACGCACCTGCAGATGCCCCTACCCAGACTGCTGGAAGGGCTTTGCTTGCTTCTCTTCCGATTTTACATGAGATTGAATGAAATAATCGAAATGTGCCTGGAAAACACCCCCTCTGCAGAGTTAATGAAGCGTTGTTCGTTCCAGGGAGCAAGAACAATGAGGAAGCATGGCATTTGCATTTTATTGGGAAGCCATGCTGTTTTGCTTTCGATACTGTGTCCATCCGTGTGCTCTGAGCACCCCCCAAAGCTTTGTCTGGATTCTACCCCATTTAACCAGGTTTGAAGACCCCCGCTTCTGTTTTTCTTGAAAACCACACATGCAAGAGACAGCGTTATAGGGTGAACAAGCACAAGAAACAAAACCTTCAATGGGCACGTTACAGTATCAGAAGCTGATAACGATGGTTCAAGTCAACACTGCAATTCCCACAGTCTACCAACAAATTCACTCTCTTTTCTATGCATTCTCTCTGCCTGAAAGCAATTTCCCAGCCCTGCCCTTGGTAATCAGTTCAGCTGTTTATTTACAAGTCATGCGACACTGAACACACACTTTTCCAATTGTAAAATAATTTTAACCATCAACACTATGGTCTTAAATGGATGTGAGTGGCGCATAGGCATCATGCAAGGTCCCTGCACACTGAGCGAATTACACCCTGAGTGAATAAAAACCACAGTCAGCTGCACACGAAATCAGCTCCTAACCAAAGTATGGCAGCGGGTTAGCCGCACAACGGTTACAGGAAATAATTTCGTAAACAATCACTTTGGTATTCCTGAGCAAAAATAACTACAATGCTTTTTCAGAAATAGAATTCGCTCATTCTCCAATTTTTAGGGCTGTTAAAAGCAGAGAACGATTTCAATATACACAGAAAGAGTCTTTAAAGAAAACTCAGTTAACATTTGACAACAGCCAATTGTGTTTAATTAACCGCATCTATTAACGTGACAGATTATAGGTTATGACTGTATAAAATCACTGCTGAGATCTTTCCTGCAAACACTGTCTAGTTCTGGTGCCCAGGCTTTGAAAAAGATGCTGCACTACTGAACAAGTTTCAGAGAAGAGTCACAAGAACAATTCATGGCCTAGGAAACAGTTCAGAGCAGCGACATTCAGAGTGAGACAAGACCAAGTGGCTATTTAATGCATCTCTTGAGGCTCTTGGCAGCATATTAAATTGATATTAAAAAAGTAGGGATGTGAACGGTTACCTGGTAAACATCACTTTTAATGGGTGATGCCTACCAGTAATGGTTAATCCTTACCCCAGAGCAGCCTTGGAATCAGCTGCCTTGTGTGGTGGCAGGGGGGCAGAAGCGGCAGTGAGGTTCGGGTGTGGGGGCAAGGGGTTAGAGGGGTGTTGGGTCCAAGCCCAAGAGGGCTGAGAGCAAGCGGGGGAAGGAGAGGGGCTGCTGCTGCTTCCGCCCCTCCCCCCCCCCCATCTATCCCCATTTAACCAGTTAACCAAACAAACAGGACTTTATATCCCTAATTATTAAAACATGATTTAACCAAAGTTATTAACTAATCAGGATGTTTTTGCTAGTTGTAGAATAGTTGGTCAGTCATCCTGCTGAGAAAATATATCTCGTAAACAAAACAACGAATTCACAGGACTGTGGCTCTTTTGGACAATGCTAATGACTGACTTGGCTTCTGAAGCACTGAGGTCTGACTATCACTACTTTCAAGAGATTTCAGTTCAGTCTATTTAGCTTAATAAAAGAAGGCCTAGAGGTGACTGGATTGTGGTTGAAAAGTACATACACTGGGGGAAGATTTGAGATAGCAGGGAGCAAACAGAGGCATAACAAGACCTAATCACTGGAAGCTCAAGCTACAGTCATGCGAACAGGAAGGCCTGTTATTTAAACAGAAAGGACAATGGCCCATTGGACTAATCTATCACAGGATGTGATGGATTCTCTATTATTTTGAATTCAAGATTAAGGATGAAATCTTGCCCCCTACTGCAGTCAAGGAACATTCAGCTCCAAGGGAGCCAGAATTGCCCCCAGATGCTCTTTTCAAAAAATTCCTCTAGCCTATAGCATGGATTGCGCAAGTGGCGAGTCTAGATGGGATTCTGCAGGTGGAGAGTAGATGATCACAGCAGCCCCTTCCAGCATAAATCTATGACAGCTTAATATTACAGGCTCAAGGAGAGTACTAATCACTGGAGTGCACGAATCGGGAATAACCATTTAGAACCTTTTCTTAATGGAACAGGACTGAAAGAAAGCGTTCAATGGGATTCCACAGGAGATTTCTCTTGTAACCATAAGAAGAGTTGGGGGCAGGGAGTCCTGAAAGTATTTGCTCAAAGTTCACTTTAAGTCCAGTTTTTTGCTACACTAACACTATTCAGTTCTCTTTTAATTTCTATCCTAATGTCCACACTCTAAGGGTGTCAAAAGAGATCTCAGCCAAAAACGAGGAGGAAAAACAGTGTTTGACCTGGAGATAAAGGGGGGAGAAGCAGTGAGGGCACAGCGTGGTACTTACATCGATACGTGTCACCTGAGAAGCAATGGGTACTGCTGTTAAATGGGCACAGGAAACAACACCCACTGCAACATGTAGCCTTATTCTAGTTGTATCCTCCCAGTCTGACAGACGTCTAAGGTGGGGAGGAAGGAAGGCCTAGCAGACAGGGATTCAGGAAAACTGGCTCCATCACCTATTTCCTATGAGACCATCTGCAAATCACCTGGGCCTCAGTTTTCCATCTGTCAAATGGGCTTCACACTTGCCTGTCTTCACAGGGCTGCCGTGAGGAGAGACCCACCAATGCCTGAAAGATACTTTTCTGTTATGGCAATATGGGCCAAGGACGGACATAATGAGACCTGCGGGGTCCGGCATGTTTATTTAGAATGACGCACTTCAGACACTTGCAAAACTTGCCGCACCAATGAAATTTCACTGCAGTTAGATCAGGCTTCTGCGGCTTGTGGTCTGCAAATGATTCAAAGGCTGAAACAGGCACAAAATCATTGGTTTCGTATGACAAAAGTACAGAATGGTTTTCTCCACAGGACAGAGAAATGCAACCGCTCCCTGACTTCGCTTGATCTGTGCAAATGGGGTTTGCGGATCTTGTCCCCTCCTGACGCTTAACCTGAAGGCCATGACATTAGCTTCACCCCCACCGGGAAGATGCATTGTCCCTCTGGCTTTGTAGAGGGGTAAGCGGCCCCCAGGCAGAGTAGTGTCGCATCAGAAAGCTTTGCTCCCACTGAGAAACCAGCTCCTCTGAATGACCACATTCTACCAGATGACTAGGGACCTATCCATTTCATAGCCAGGTAACATGCATCCCAGCCTGTGAAATAAACCTGTGCCTGCATAATCTGATCTCCCCTGGCTGCCAGGATTGCCCCAGACAGGGGACTCCTAGCTCTAGCTGGACTGGGGAGGGATAGACTCGTCCATCCTTTGCACAGCCACCTTGGGAGGGAGACCAGACCCCCCACCACCAACCTCCTGGAGCTGTAGGAAGCTCCGCAGTTGCTGTCTTCGGAGTCCAGCTCTGAAGGCAGCACAGAAATGAGGGTGGCAATCCTGTGACATCCCCCCCCACACACACGATTTGTGATCTGCCCTCCCTCCACACTCCCTTTTTGGGACCCCCCCCCATGGTCACAACACTGTGAAATTTCAGATTTAAACATCTGAACACACAACGTTTTCCAATTTTCAAATCCTATGGCCAGGAAATTGACCAGAATGGACCATGAATTTGGTAGGGCCCTCCAGACAACAGAACAAGAAACGCTGGGGAAATGCAGTAGCCTTCTGTGCAGTTTCATGTTCCAGTACATCTAAGCCTCTTGCTTGGCCAGGAACTGCCTCAGTCTGGCCAGGCTGCCCATCGCGGTCTTTTACTCATGCATAGGAGCCAACTGATGCCATGTAAGTCACTGTACAGCTAATGAGCAATAATTATATTTTCATCACGGCCATCCTTGCCCTTATCTGAACTGGCATCCTACCACAAACTTTTCATAAAGACTGTCCATTAAATATCAAGTTTAAAACTTTTCCCAGAAGTGACCCAAAGTAAGTGCCAGGAATTGTAACTCTTCTTAGAACTAGCTTGTTCCTTACTATCTTGAGAGAGAAATCACCCAGTGCTGGAATTAAACAACATCTCAGGCCATTTGATGGGAAAGAGGCCAGTGAAAGCTATAAGCTTATCTATAACCAGAATAATTATTACTGCTGGCAGCAGCTGTCCAACGCAAATGGTCTGAGAGGAATTGGGTCACAGTATTTGCTGTCACGGGGATTTTCATCTTGCAATTTAGAGATGAAAAGAGTCAGCTCACAAGCTTGACCAATGCAGGGCATTTGGGATGGCTTTGCAGAGGTGAATGGAGAATCTAATCAGTCTGAAAGGAAAAAAAATCCACACTGAAAGAGCCAAGCCCTCTTGAAAAGCCACCTTCAATTAAGAAACATGCTCAACATAGGCCCCCAGAAGAGAGAAACAAAACCAACCATTCACCTACACAAGACTTAGAAACAGAGACAATAAAGTATTTATTTGCAGCTTACAAAACACACGACACGCCCTCCTGCGCTAGAAAAACCTAACCAGAGCAGAAACTGTGATGTGGTGATTTGCTGAATGAGGCCCAAAGTGCACTGACATCAGCGTGCTTTGAGCTAGACTAAAAAAAGCCATGTCAAAAATATTTCTATATTACATTACTAGTTTGAAGAAAAGCCAGTGATCTCACTAGGCAGCAATTTCTCCCAAAACAAGAAAAGCAGGCAATTGTTGAGAAAGCGAGATAAAGGATCTAGCCAGCCATAATCTTTCCATGCTGTAAACCAGACAATGGCTATTTAGCTTATAAACGTCTGTGTGGAAGAAAGAGCTGACTGGGCAGTCCTTTCATGTGCAAAACACCACTAAGACTTCCACTGGTGTTGCGTGGATATGCGACAAGGACACCATCTATATGTTTTGTTTGTCTATAAAGCATTCACTATGAGACCACATCACTCTCTCTGGGGTCACACAATACAGCCTAGAACAAAGTGCATGAATTTGTCCTCTCAGTGCCTAGGAGGTGAGGCAGTGCTATTACCCCCATTTTACAGATAGGGAATTGAGGCACAGAGGCAAAGTGACTTGCCCAAGATCACCCAGGACGACTGTGGCTGGCAGGCCTGTTGATGGGGAAGGGGACAAAGGAGGCAGTTGTCCCAAAGCCTGAAGATTCAAAAGGGTCCCTCCCAGCTGCCTTGGGGACATGGCATGTTCCAGGCAGCATTCAGGACTGGCTACACCCAGCCCTGCCCCCCCTCACTGACGCCCCACCCCTTCTGAGAGTGCAGAGCCAGACTCCCCCCATTTTGCCCCAGGGCTCAGCTAGTCTGTCAGCCCACTTGGGGGCAGGGCAAAGACTTGAACCTAGAGCTCCAAAGTCTTGGCAAGTGCACTGAACACTGGGATGCCCTGAGCAGTGCCTTCACTGCAAGGCTATCCCTCTGCAAGGCCCTCCTTCCTTCCGGACTGTGTTCAAAGTAAGCTGCCTGCAAGCTTAAAGGGATTTTCTTGCCTGCATGTAGCTTTATGGAACAGCACAAATAATTTAATATGGGTCTTCATGCTGCCCAGACTCTCAGAGGTACTGAGGGGCCTACACTCGATTTCAACAAGAATTCGGCACCTCCGTATCTCTGAGGATCTAGCCTTTGCTGTTGAGCGTAGTGTGTGCTATTTGTAATTCTACTGGCTTCGCTATCACAGCAGCAACGACTTGCTCTGAAAGCTCTGAAAGTTACCATTGTACTAAACCCACAAGCCCTCTTCAAACATGCTGTGAGTGGAACATGCCATCCATTGTCTGCATGACAGAGCAGCTTGTCCTCTAGTGTCATTACATTGACAACAGCCACCAAACTCACACAGTGAGTTATAGACAGGCCTGTCCTTCAAGGTCAGGAAAAGCTCACACCAGGTCAAGTAACCTCTCCGCTACAGAACTACCATTGTCCATCCCACAGAGTCCAGGCTGTGCTTAGCTGCAGGCTGAAAGTTAAGGAAACATCAGACTGCCCAGTTTAGCAAATAAGCTCTAGATGGATTGGCCAAGTGCCTATTTTTGGCTTATTTCACTTCTTACATTCAGGAGACTATATAAACATTTATATTTTAAAAACTCCCACAAGAGACCATGGCATTCCCATTAAGAAGCACATTCGGTGTTTTCCACAGTCAAACCAACTTACAAATATTAATGAATACAGAACACATCCTATTAGGGAGGTAAAAATATTTATTTAAGCCAATATTACAAAAGGAGAAACTGAGGCAGGGAAATTATGTGACTTTCCCTAAGGCTACAGAGGAAGCCAGGGTCAGAGGCATGAAGAGAACACCACAGTTCCCCATCCTATGCTCAGGTCACTTCCCATGAAGAGGGGAATCAGCTGGCTTCCTGCACTGTCCTCATTGCAAGTCTCAAGAGAGGGTGGGTACATGAAGAAGAGGGCCTACTGGTTCTTCATCACCCCCCTATTTGAGGGGGAAGACTTGTTAGAAAAACAGAGGTCTTGATTTAGCAAGGCCCTTAAAATCTGCTTTAAAAACTAACTACACGAGTGACCCCAACCAAAGTCAAAAGGACTATTCCTGTGCTTAAAAATAAGCATGTGCTTAAATGCTTAGCTGAACGGGGGCCAAAGCTTATGCAAACATAATCACCGTAACTTGTCAGGAGGTGATGCAACCAACTTCTTAAATGTTATTTTCCTTTAAAATGCACTATTTGGGGAAATTTCCTCAATGAGATTTTTTCATCCAGTGTTTTCCTACCTTTTTACAAGCTTATTCTGAGTCAACCTCTCTTTTCCCCTGTGCCCCCCATTCTCCCTCCTTCCCCCCTTCTAAAGCAAATCTTTAAAGATAAGGCAGCAAATGATAGCCGTTTTCTAAAAGGGTGTCATAAGGAGCAGGGAGAAAACTTGTTCATCTTGGCCGCTGAGGATAAAACAAGAAGCAATGGGCTTAAACTGCAGCAAGGGAGGTTTAGGTTGGACATCAGGAAAAGTTCCTAACTGTCAGGGTAGTCAAACACTGGAATAAATTGCCCAGGAAGGTTGTGGAATCCCCATCTCTGGAGATATTTAAGAGTAGGTTAGATAAATGTCTATCAGGGATGGTCTAGACAGTATTTGGTCCTGCCATGAGGGCAGGGGACTGGACTTGATGACCTCTCAAGGTCCCTTCCAGTCCTAGTATTCTATGATTCTAAATAGCTTTGGGGTGGGAATGAAGGGGGGGGGGAGGGCGCAACATTTAAGATGCAAACTTTTGCATACTGCTGTAACAGAGCTAACTGTCTCCAAAATACAATGAAGAAATGTATGCCGGTGAAAATTAACCACACTCCCCTTCCTCTGGCCCCTGCAAGAGGTACTGTATGTTTTTAAAGAAATATTGATTTTACAGAAAAACATTATGTTTATTTATATCTATAGACATGGACTTGGTGAGATAAGAAGGCTGGGAGTCTAAGTGAGTTAGCCAGTGGATTCACCAGCAGAGGAAAGCAGGTGTTCAGGGCTAAGTTTTTTCCCCTCCTTAATTCGCAGGCACTATACAGGCAAGGTCCTACAACGGGAGGAGCATGGCAAACCCAACCCACTGTTAGTTTTCCTTCTGTCTGCATGTGATAGGCAGATTCTGGTGGCTTCCAGTCAGGCCCTGGATCTTGACTGGCTAGGGATGCAGCCAGAGAGTTCATTAAAAACATTAGACACAAGAGAGAGAAAGGAAAATATAGGTACCCTGCAAGCCAAAACAGGGAAAGAACTGGTTCAAGAATATTTAGATAAGTCGGATGTGATCAGATCAGCAAGCCCTGACAAAATTCATCCTAGTGTACTTGAGGAATTAGCTGATAATCTTGGAACTGCCAGGAATTATCTTCTGGAACTCATTAAGAATGGGTGAGGTCACAGATGACTGTTAAGGGGCAAACATAGTCCCGGTCTTTAAAAAAGGAAGGCACAGAGAATTACAGACCAGTCAGCCTAACTGTGATACTTGTAAAGACTCTGGAACAAATTATTAAATAGTCCATTTGTCCATACCTGGAAATAATTGAATTATAACCCACAAATCCTAGCAAACCAACCTAATTTCCTTCTTTCACAGGGCTATGGGTTAGCGGAGAGGGTGCAGGGGAAGCAGATGTAACCTATCTGGATTTTAGGAAAGTTGTTCACACAGTTCTACATGACATGCGTGTAAGCAAATGAGGGAAATATGATCTAGACCGAAGTGCCATATGGTGGGTGCAAAACTAATCGGAAGATCCTATTCAAAGCATAGCTATCAATGATTCACTGTCACATGATGGATCTGGTGGAGTCAGTCCAGGGTCCGGTACTATTCAATATTTTCATTAGCGATTTGACTAATGCAGGGGAGAGAGCACTTTTTAAAACTTGCAGAGGACACCAAGCTGGGAGCTGTCATAGTTGGATCATGGGCAGACAGACCTAGTCGCCACAGCTATAATCCATGCAGGGGACAGGAGTCAAGAGTTGACTTGATAGACCTAAGAGGAAAGGTTAAAAAACTAGGCATGTTTAGTTTTGAGAAA
The DNA here is from genome assembly GCF_049634645.1 of Pelodiscus sinensis. NCBI lineage: Eukaryota > Metazoa > Chordata > Testudines > Trionychidae > Pelodiscus > Pelodiscus sinensis. The sequence goes on along the minus strand of NC_134714.1, from coordinate 12,225,939 downwards.
AGATGGGGGAGGAAGAGGTGAGAACCTGATAACAGTCTTCAGAATTTAAGGAGTGTTATGAAGAGGACTGTGTAAATCCGGAGTGAGCACTAATTTTTGGTGGGGGGCCACTCCAAGATTTTGGTAAGTGGTTAATGGACACACTTTTCTGTGGAGGGGATGCAGGGTCTCGGATGGAGGCTGGGTACAGAAGGGCGCACGGGGTAAGGCATTGGGGTGCAGGAGACGGTGTGGGGTCAGAGTGTGGTTGAAGAGGGGGTTGTGACCTGGGTAAGGGGAATGGAGTGCAGGATCTGGGAGGCTGTTTGGGTGCAGGGGAGGATACTAGCCTGGGGAAGGGACATAGGAGGTGGGTACAGAGCCTGGGAGGGGGTTGTGACCTGGGCCAGAGGGATGCAGAAGGTTTGGATGGTGACCCGGGGGAGGGAGTTCGGGTATGGGAGGGGCAGGGGTGCCAAAGGCAGGCTGTGGCTGGCATCTCCCGACCTGTGGCATCCCAAGGCAGGCTGGGCTCCCTGCCTGCTGCAGCTCCAGACCACTTGAAAACACAGGCTGTTCCTTCCACGTGGCTCAGCTCCTCGTGGCTCTGCCCCCTCCCCGGCCTCTCTCTCAACTCCGATTGGCTTGCTGTTTCCAGACAACAGGAGCTGAGAAATTGGCTGAAGTCAGTTCTTATTGGCTGCTTGTTTCTGGCCAATAGGAGCAGAGCAGAGAAACACAGGGACTGCACTTTAAACCACAGCAGCTGTGCCTGAGGGTCCTGGCAGGGTAGTCTGGAGGACAGATCTAGTGGCTTGGTGGGCCGGATCTGGCCCCCGGGCCATATTTTGCCCAGCCTTGGTGTAAGCCTGCTAGAAGAAGGAACAGTAGTAATAGGCTTAATCTGCAGCAGGGGAAGTTTAGGTTAGACATTAGGAAAAATTTTCTGACTCTTAGGGCAGTGAAGCACTAGAAAAGGCCTCCATGGGGCTGTGGAGTCCCCATTATTACAGATTTAAGAACAGGTTGGACAAACACCTGTCAGGGACTGTCTAGAGCTCTTCAAATTAGTTACAACCCTGATGAATATAAAGATGTTTGTGAATGCCGTAGGGTTTATACTTCTCTCGCTACTCCTCAGAATCTATTTCCAACCCTTCCCTCATTGCTTCCTAATCCTAGCAGGATAAACCTGGATGTGAAAATCATTCACACATCAAAAACCAAAAGTCATAACACTGAACCCTCATTACATCACTTTCCAAACACTCTCTTAGGCATTATAATTACTGCCTCTCAGAGACCGGTTACTTATGGGTGTTCTGCCTTATTGAGCAGTGAGGATCCATTTCCTTGTCTGTTTTTAGCAGAGTCCTTCTAAGTATCACCAAAACGTAAAGAAAATCTGGGATAAAGTCAGGAAAGGATATAAAAATCAAACCTTTTTGAATAGCTACAATGGTTCTTGTAGCATTCCAGCCCCGACCTCATGCATTCTCACGTGTTCTACTAAATGCATTTGCCCCCACAAAATTATATATACAGGGAAGCTGTAATTCCATATCTGGGTTCAGGTGTCAGTGAAACTGCTCTGGTTGTGTTTCCAGTGTTTCTGTTATTAGAATCCCTCGAGAGGAAGTTACAGCATGCGCTCCAGTTCAGGGCATGTTATTCTTTACAGCTCACAAGTATCAGAACTAAGAATGACACAGTTAGAAAAGTCTCTCAATCCGCTAACAGGGCATAAATATCACCCAATAAACTAATTTCCTTGAAGGGAAAAAGATATTAACAATACCTTGAGAGAAGAATATTGCAGTTCTGAGCTCTCCGGCCATCTATTACCGAAAGCTCCTTAACTTTATGTCTGGAACTCAGTGTGTCATCAATGGCATCTTCTTTCTACAAAAAGCATGAGGAGAAAGTATGAAGAAGCCCAGCATATCTACATGTGAGCTCTCAGCACATACCAGTATCGTATACAACAGGTCTCCATTAATCATGAGTGTCATTAAGGCTTAGGAATAAAACCCGGAGCCCGTAACTGAAATGAAAAAAAAATTATAAACCATGGCTTGCTTTGAAAGCCCTTAGGGAGAAATGTAAATATGTTTTCACAGAGGAAAGTTTGAGTATCCACAAACATGCCCACTCAGATGGATAAGTACAGCAAGCCTTTCCTAGCATGTGTATGTGAGAAATGATCATTAGATCCATCTCTTAAAATACTGTGTTCTGGATGGTCACACACACAGACTCAAGGTCACTTGAGTTGTTCGACTGCCATTCTAAACATCTGGAGTATCTACTCACACAATAATACTCAATACAAGGGGAAACAATAAAACCTACCAGGCTAATGAACACAACCTGCATTACACTTTTAAGGGAGATTCCACTTTAAGGGATTTAAGAGCACAAGTCAACAGGGCTTGTTTCTAAATCCCTTGGGTGGTTTGGCAATCTCCCTCAAATGATTACAGTAGACTTCTGATAATTCGGAACCTATGGGACCTAGGTGGTGCCAGATTATCAGATATGCCGGACTATCAGGAGGTACTATAAACCAGTTATATATATATACACTGTATACATTATATACTGTATATAAAGTGTTCTTAACCCTTTTTATTGTACATACTGTATACAGTATACTGTAATGTTTTAGTTTTTTTCAGCCTTTTTTACCCTTTTTGCTCAGTTCAGCTGCTGCCGCTGTTACCTTGTGACTCATTTTTTGCCCAAACTCGCTCACAATAGGCTCTTACCATTTTGATGCCCGACTATCAGGAGTGCCGGACTACTGGATGCTGGACTATTGGAGTTTTACTGTACACACAAAAATCGCAGTTGCACATGCCTCAGAACGAAAATAAGAAACTTAGTAAACCTGACGTATGAGGAAGGGTTGGAATAACTGGGCAGTCCAAAATAACTCAGTAACCAGACCAAAAGGGTACTATCTAAGAACAGTTAAAAGGTGCTCTCGACAGATCCCCCTCTAGACTGCTGCATTTTGCAGACAAAGTGCTGAGTCGGCAAAATGCGGTGGCCATTTTTATGCAAATTAGACATGGGATATTTAAATCCCTGCCTCATTTGCAGTGTCGACCTGCCTAATCTGCATCCCTCTGCAGACAGAGGGATGCAGTCTAGACATACCCTTAGTTACTCCCCTTGTGGAGGTGGTTTACTAGAGTGCTGTAAGAGCTCTCTCCCAGCACCACTCCTATGGCAGCTCTTTAAAAACTTTCAGCGTCACAGTGTTGACCCAACTCTGCATCTGGGAACTTCCTTGGTGGGCTAATTTTGAGTGCTTTTGAAAAATCATATTCTTAGGAATAAAACACATTTTCAAAAACACTTTAGTGACTTGGAAACCTAAGTCCCATTTTCAAACAGATGTAAGCTCTTAGGAGTCAAACATCCATTGATAAATCAATACCTAAGTGCTTTTTAGGGGCAAATGGCTTAAGACCCATTTTAAAAGTTACACTTGATCTCAAACTCTTACACCCCAGGCAAGCCTGCAAGGACCTATCAAAAAGCACAGAGGTTTGGTATTATTGCTGTTCTTCCTCAGGTTAGCGAACAACTTGCTAGGTTTTTTTTAACCCAGATTCTTGAATTTCTGTGTTATGTAGCTATTTTAAAAATTCTGATTAAAATATTAACAAATCCTTTACATTATTAAAATGCAATATCCATTAGCATTGCCTACTTCTTGATAAATGTGTTAAGCCTGCGTTAATTGCTCAAGCTGAGCATTAGCAAAATCATCACGCTAATAAGAATGTCAGATTTCAGCAGAAGCTCACTTACCTGTTTGCAGTTATTGTTCACAAAGAAGTCCTACAGCCATAGCAGAAGCATGGAAAAGGCAGTAAAAACACGTGCAATTCAGTGGCCACAGCAAAAGAAAAAAAAGAGTCAAAGCATAGTCAGAAAGAACGTATAATACAGAGGTATCGACTGCAAGAGAAGCACCTGGGGCGTACCAATTCAGACAATGGATAATGCAAATGGAAACGCACCAAGCAGTAAAGGAATGTAAATGAAAGGGCACTGAATGGGAAAAGCATGCAAATCAGTGACAGGCAGGGGAAGCATTGGTGCCTGCTGTTTCATCAATGAACCATGCAAACTCCCTCTAAAAAAGGGTGTTAAAGCAAAATAGTTTGGAAGGATTCTCTCAAATTCTTCTAAGAAATCAACCAGGGCTGCGTAACAGCATCAGTGCTCATTAAGCTAACATTTGGGGGGAGGAAGGGGAAGAAAGGGGAGACATGCTATTCCAATGCATTTGTGGGACTTTCAAGGAGTGAAACACCACATCAGCCCAGGGGAAAACAGTGCTTTGAAAGGAAAGACATTCTCCTTCCATATTTTGTAATAGCAAAACGTTATCATTTGCCATGAACTTTCTTACAGAGAATGGGGAAAAGCCACAGGGGAACTAGGCAGCCTTGGCAGGACTAGAAAAATACCCTTCCCATACCCTGCCTAAACTTTGCCATTGTTCAGTTCCCCACAGAGCTGGTGGGTTTGGGCATGCCCCTGTAGCATCAATCACATTCCACCAGTTTGCAAATTTGCACAGCTGGGCTTTTATAATTAAATCACCAATGTGTGTTTTCCTTATTTGTATGCTAGGGTCACTGTGCATAGCCCAAAAGACCCCAGCAGACAGATGTGCAACATGGAGTAACATTCAACAGTGCAGAAATGTGTCTTTTTTAATCAAAATGACTCCGTTTTACTCCAAATCAAGTTACTAGACAATCGTGTTTCCTTTCTGGCTGTTACATGACAAAGCAATTGACAGCTTTGAGTTATTCTTTGCTATTAATCTCTAAACAGATTTCCATCCCCATAACAATTTGAAAGGAAGCCTGTTTTATGGAAGTCCTTGCTGGCTGGCCGGCTGCCAATCAGTTTAGTTCATGAATGGGACCATGAGGAGAAGTGGCTTTATAAACAATACCGGCAGTTTTGGCCATTGATTAAACCAAACACCTTGTAATGAATCTGATTTTTAGCTTTTTCTTTCAATACTGCTGGTTTTTACCTTCAATAAAGATTCAAAATGAATTTTCAAAGCTTCCTGGAGTTTTGAAAGAAATTTAATCCAACAAGAAAAAAAAAAAGCCAAAATACAAAGGAAGATCAGTTGAACAGCTCCCTGAATTCCACTGTCACAGCACGCTCAGCTGATATGCCGGAATTCTCTTTCACAAACAGCAACACACTAAGCTTTATAAGGAACAGCTGCCAAAAACCGAGAGTTGTTACTATCAGGAGCAGAGCTATGATGTTCTAATACCACCTTGAAACACTGTTGGAACTAGCATGTTTCTGCTTCTATTGGGGACAGGACCTCTGTTTCCAGATCCTGCATTTCCTGGGTCATAGTTCCCTTGTTGCAGATTTCACATTTTTGTTCCTTCGTTGCAGATTTCACAGTAAAACTGCTACCCCAAGTTGAGCTTTCAGCTTTGGTGGGATCAGTATTCCCTCTACCCCCTCCAAATTTAGCACCTGCCTCAAAGTTTGCTTGGTACACAAAGAGATGAACTGGTGAGAAGGTGCCTGAGGAGTCGGGTCCCAATCCAGCACAGCATTTGTACATACTTAACCTTACCACTGGGAATGGTCCTACTGACCCATGCATGAATCTGTATAGATCTGAAATGCATGTCTGCAGAGGTGTCTAGAACATAGGCAAGGGGAAGTGACTGGCACCAAACTAACACACAAGCTGCTCTAGTGCCTTTTATTATTATTATTCTTAGAAAACTCAAATGGGCCAATTCAGATTGATCCTACGTAGCTCTGCCTTGAAGAGCCAGCCCTCCCTAGATTCCCCCAAGACATTGCCAACTCCGGAAGGGCTTCTCAGGAGCATCATTTTGCACCAGTGAGCGGATCCCGAGCAGCTTCCCTAATGAGTCGGCACAATAGAGCCTCAACCCATCCAAAACATTTTTTTAAAAAAACATTCCCAGATTTAAAACCCCCATAATTCAATGAGCGCACAACTCAGCAAGGACAAAGGCAGTCCTAGGAGTGTTGTCATGATCTACAAGGAAGCATTGCAATGCTAGGACATTTTAAACCAATCCAAACACGTTAAGGTATGAAAATGCAATTACTGTCCCCAAACCACCTTCACTCCATCCTGTAGTAAGGTACTGATGGCGGAGATGCAAGTGAAAGGGAAACTGATTTATTTCTTTACAAATACTGCCTAGATAACCTGTCTGTCTCTTCTCCCCCCCCAAAAAAAAACCCCCCGCTTAATTCTAATCTTAAAATTTTCGCATGGGTCCCATCCTCTTACACTGGTACTCTGGAGAATGGATCCTTTTCTCTCCTTTGCTTTTTTAAAGGGGAACTTTCCTAGCTTCAGGGCCAGGGGCAGTCACTTAGCATCCAGGTCCACCCACCCTAACTGGGTCCGGAGCCCCCCCAAATCCAGAATGGGAGAGGCTGAGTTGTTCCAGGCAGGGGATGTGACTCATGGGGATGGGCCGGGCTAGCACGGGGGCTGGGGACCAGGGCAGAAGTGCATAGCACAAGCAGGAGGGGGACGCAGATGGCCAAGAGGATGGACGCAGAGCTGGGGCTAGGAGAGACAGCCGTAGCAAAAGCCTTCGCAGGGTCTCCCTCTGCCCTGTGGGCACACCCTGCATTTTGGGCACGCTAGGCAGCCTCATCTTCTGGGGCCAGCTACCCAATAAGGGCCAATAGGAGGGGGTAGTGGGAGGCAGATTCCCCATCCCTTCTGCCTCCTTCTCTGACCCACTCAGCCAAAAGTCAAAGCCCACCCACTTTTCCTGTCCTAGCTACGCCGCTGCTCAGGGCTAAACTCCCAGTCCAACAAAGCGCTACGGGACCTGCTCCATTCAGTCCTATCTGTCTAGGCTCTTCTGCCATTCCCATCATGGTGGTAGCCACAGACTCGGGGTGGGTGGGGTGGCAGGGAGAAAGGGGAGGAGAAAAAAAAAAATCAGGCCGCTTTTTGACCAGACCACAGCACCACTCACTCAAATGTGGCCCTGGCCACCCCTACAGCATGACCAAAGGGCGCTCAGGCCAAATCTGAGTGGGAGGCAGCGTAAGCTGGTGAGCATGGGGATGTCAGAGGGGACAAGGATGGTCAGGCAGGGGGAGGAGGAATCTATGCCCTTGCACATGAGGGATGTTAAGTTGTGGTTGACTGGTGGTTCACTAGTTGATAGGCACTTCTGCATTCCTCCTTTGAAAACGTACAAGAACCTAGCTGGGGCTCGTGTACATTTCAAAGGAGGAATGAGGAACTCTGCGTGCAGCCTGGGGTCAGCAGGAAGTCCCACTGACTCCAGGTTGCACGCGGGTGCCTGCTTTGAAATGTACAAGACTCCCCAGATGATCCCAGGGTCAGCTGGGGATTCCCCGTTTCAAAGGGGCAGCCGCCGCACAGCTGATCTCCGGCTCAGCTGTGAGGTGCTGCCGCTTTGATAGAGGCAGCAGAGGGAAAGAGGGAGGAATGACTAGTCAACAAGCCAATGATTATCGGATAGTCAACTAGTGCTTAACATCCTTATTGCACACCTCAGCAGTGCTCCATGGCTCCTGAGAGAGTTCATGCCACAAGCCTGGGTCAGCCCCCAAGAAAGCTCTGTCCCACTCACTTCGCTGAGATGCTGCACGTGCTTATAGGGAAGCACATGCTGAAGTGCTTTGCTGGCTGGAGTCCACATGCACATGCGGCTTTTGCCTCTCGGCATACAGTGCCGCTTACAGGGCAGGGCAGCTGAATTGCCTTCACTGGGAGATGAGACTCGCAGGGCACAACCTTCCGTTAGCCATGCCAAGGAGAGGAGGAAATAGCTCGGTGGCCAGCAAGAAGAGCGGAGTGGAATACACGACAGCAATTCTACCGCCAGTTACAGTGAGGAGCCTGATGGTGCAAAAAGGACACTGAATTCAAGCGGGATGTCTGCACCATTTACTTGGGAGCACCCTTTACACATGGCAGTAAAGTTAGTGCTGCAGCCTACAAAACAGCTGTGTAAGGCCTGGATTCAAACAATGATGCACATAACTTCTCTGTGTGCATACTGCACCTTACACAATAGGCCCTTGTCCATGAATTGGCTGACAGGTATCACAAATACATAAATTAGCAACAGTGAAATAATAATGTCCTATTGATTTCAATGGGGCAAGCTTAGCATATTCCTGAATCAGGGCTTTGAATGGGAATAGAATGTGTATTTTCCACCCTTGTATTTTAATGACATCTTCAGCAAAATGCCACAGAGGCTAGTGCTTGTCTGGTGTGTCATTTTGAATGGTCTGGGGGCAAAATACTGTGTATCCATCTGACTGAGCAGGATTGCAGAGGGGGGAAAAGAGAAGACCATGCATAGCATGTCAAAAACCAAAAAAGCCAGATAAATGCTGCAAGTGTGAAGAAACTGTTCATAATTCTTTTTCATGGGGATGGACAACGCACCTAGAGGTACACAGCCATATACCATCACCATGCCGAAATGGAATGGCCTTGCCTGTGTGTATTTCAGAGAGGGCAGCTTAAATACAGTACCAGGTATGAAGCAGGGTATTTACAAAGCCAGGATCTGGCGAGCTTCAGGCCGCATTGCAAAGTTCATATCCCCCCCCCCCCCCGGGCACTTGAAAGGGAAGAGAATTTGGCAAGGGAAGATGAAGGTTGAAAATAGGGAGCAATTGTTAGGAGATTTCAGCTTGAGTAGCCGGGTTGGCTGGGAGTAGAATATATTGAACTGCGCTGCTCCACTTTAGTTACGTTGGGAACAGAATGCTGATCTCCTGACTCCCAGCCCTGTGTTTGGCCAAACCACTGCTAACCCGTGGTCTGGCCTTTCCTGATGCTGCTGTGCAGCTCTGCTTAATAGCACATGAGGCATTATTATTCAACACTGCCACACAGCTGAGGTCCAAAACCTGCATTGTGACAAAAATGGTTTTATAAAAAATAGTACGTGCCCTGAAAAGTAGTCAGAGCTGGGGCTTGAAATGTGTCCCCTCCCAGTTCACAGCACTTCTTTGATCAGAGACTCCAATATAAGAGCCCTGTGGATGCAGACCAGAAAGTTCAGCTGATCCATGTAGGTTCCACTGCCTGATCAGAGTGATGTGCCAGAAACAGCTGAAGTGCTCGACTAATGGCAAAAAGCAATATTGAGGTTTAATAACCTTTTATCTGTAACAGTCAAAGCTGTGCTACCAGTTATAAGGATTTGTGTCCTTAAAAATTTGATAGAATCCCACCAAATATTGTTGAAATGTTTTAAGACAAACACATATACATGCAGACATGTATATACACACACGCAGAATGAAAGCATGCAATGCTCACAATGTTGAGAACACAATTTAACTGAAATATGCAAAGGATGCACCATGCTAGATCACTGGAGATCACTTACACACCCTGGCACTTCTGAGAGTCGCAAGCAACAGATTTCTCTCCTTTAAGAAAAGATACACCCTGTTCTGCTTTCCTGAGCTCCCCCAAACAATGCTTATTTAAATGCCTTTTGGCTTTACTAGGACAAATTCCTCATTCACCCAAAGTTTGCTTTGATGAATTCCTGACCCTCTCTCTCACTTGCTCTCTTAAAGCCCCTCTCTAGAGCGATACACATTTCAACGCTCACCCATACCCATCTACTCAGGCTGAGCAGTTTGCTGTGATGTTATTCCAGGAGGTACATTTCTAGGCCAAAGATCTGGCAGCAACTGCTGCTTAGGAGTGCTGGGGAATGATTTTCTGCTCGTGTCTCCCAGCCTCTATGCACTCTGCTGCGGAGAGGTATTTAGAGCCTTTTAAACATCTTTGGTCCATGCTGCAGGCTTTATCTTTCGTTGCTATTGGCTGCTCTCCAAGCCAGACCATTGGCACAGTTACAGACTAACAGCTGCTTAAATCTGGAGGTTGTGTTCCTCCTGAGTTGTCTTCTCCAGAGCATTTGAAATATTCCTTCATACTGGCGCTACTGGCATTGATATGCACCTATTTGAGACTTCATCCAGCTGTACTGTGAGCTGAGTTATTTTTAACTCTCCGCCTTGTTAGAGTCTTGTATCTTATCTACCAGTGGATTAACTGACTCGTGCGGATAGCTAGGAGGGCAGACACAACCTACCCACTCTCTCTCTAGTTCTTGCTGCATTCCCATTTCTTATTTCCTTCTCACTTCTGCCACGTTATGCAGGCTTGTCTATAAATTCAAGAAAGAAACCCAACGGCACCTTAAGCAAACCTAAAGCAAATGGGGGGGGGGGGGGGGGGGGGAGAATCACTTTTGTTTGTGACCTGTTTGCAAAATATACGCTCACTGAGCTTCCTTCTCTTAGGGAACTCTGACATCTGTCTACTCTGTTCTAATCTGGTAGTGATCTCTATTTTGATTAGCATCAGGAAAAGATTAAGCTCCTTACAGGTATCTGTTGAATCCATTGGTTTCTGGCAAAGTTCCTCTGCTCTTTCAACTAGCAGAATGCCCACTGCTCATTCTGGTCAACTGATGAGGCAAAATGTTCATCGTTCTTAGCACTAAAATCCCCCTGCAGTCCCATGTCAGTCTGTTGCCCCTCACACCATGTTAAAAATCTCATTCTCGTGCCCATCCTGGCTCTGATTCAGGAAGGTGGCTAGTTTATGTACATAGTAAGGTGTTTTTCTGAGTCAGGGCCATAAGACTTAAAACAAACTGAAATTAAAACCTGAGTCTTGTTTGCAGGGTCTTTTTTAAAATACCACCCTTCACTCTGGGATTGCTAAAAAAAATAAGGAAAGATATCCACAGACCAACATGAATTTTCAACCCAATACGTAGAAGAGAAGCATTTGCTCTCAGAAGTGATCTGAAAATATTCCGGAAATGGACCCACATTCCCAGTAATTTCTCCTGTGATCCATCTTCATTACACGCCTGCGCCTGCACTGCACAGCATGCTATCCAGCAGAGAGGCGGTGTGACTAGATCCATATCATGCAGCCAACATTTAAACGCAAAACACAGGCGTGTGCATGAGAGCGTGATCCAATTGAGCTGACAGTTAAAATGGCATGAGCGTGAAAATAATGATAAAAAATATATTCCGGAATCATGTCTGATACGGAGCAATTTAATCAGCGCCTTTCACACACAGAATGCACATTACCTGCTGTCTCTGGTAAGCAGAGAATGTTCTTTCAAGGTCGTTGAGATCTAGGATTTTAAACACTTTTGCATCATCGATGTCAGTCCACACGGTGCCTGCCAGCTTGTTCTGAAACACACCAATATTGTTAGATGGTAGGTTTCTTTATTGCAGCAAAATCAGTTGCTGCAAACGCTGCTAGCAAGTGGTGTGGTGTGTGGAGCCCACAGTTATATGAGTAGGCTGCACAGACCATGCAAAGGTCATGGGCTGGAGCGTGACTCTTCTCTCCTTTCTAGGAAAAGCTCTAAAATAATTTAACTGTCTGATCCACAATCCCCTTCAAAAGCAGTAAGTGCCTTCAAAAGCAGCAAGAGGCGTGTTAAACAGCCGGTGAGAACACAGGGCTTACCTCAGGCAGCTTAGACCAGTTGAAGGATTTGAGGGCGTTCGTCGGCTGTGGGATGTTTTTCTTTTTGAGGGCCAAGCCCAACGGTGCTCCAGGAGGTGGAGTTATCCCCCCGAGGGGAGGGGGCCCAGGTGGAGGGGGTGGACCACCGGGCGGGGGAGGTGGTGGAGGAGGGGGAACTCCACCAGGTAGAGGGGGCGGAGGAGGGGGAAGAAGGGCTCCCGGAGCCTGAGACGGTAAAGGTCCACCAGGTGCTCCAGGTGGCAGTGGGGGCCCTCCTGGAACGGGGGCGCAAATCGCCCTCTGAAAGAGAGAACGAGAACAGTTACAAAATGGAGCTACCGTCAATGCAGGAAACCCTTATGCACATTAACCTAGACCAGGTGCTGATCAGAGAGCTCTGCTAGCTAAGATGTACATCAAGAGTGGACACGTTCCAGTATAGGATGTCCTGCACTTCCTGCCAAAGGCCCAGGATGGGCCACTCAGATAGCTGCCATCATGGAAGATGCTGGATATTGAACTGGGGAACCTCACAAAAACCATGAGTCTCTACAGCTAGAGAGCCAGGCTCCACTGCTGTGTGTCGTAGCCAGCTGACAGTACAGAGCAGCGTTTCTTAAACTTTTTAAGACCGAGGAACATCAAACAATATTTTTATGGGGAACACCAAGGATTTTTTTTCTGAGGAAAAAAAAGAGCCCCTAGGGAAAAGGGGAGCCAAACCCCTCCCCCCCCACAAAAAAAGGAGGCTTGTCCCTTTAAGGGCAGCCATTTTGAATTGTTCTCTCCACAGCACATGGCACTTCCAACTGCCTTGTGGCACACCCGTGTGCTGCGGAACACACTAAGAAACTCTGGTATAGAGCATTGGGGTGGCCAAGGGCTTACATATCACCTTTTGATGCTTGTCCTAAGTACCAGAGGCCCCTAGCAGCATGAATCCCCAAGGAGTCCCTATTCAATCCCGGAGTCCCATCAGGAGGATGGGTGTAAATGAGGGACTTTCACTGCTGAAAGCACAAGTCTACACCTTCAGCTAAGGAGTCAGGCTAGTAGCTGGTAGCTGTAATAGAGTCTGAGTGGCAGTTGACCCAAAATGGGTTTCTGTGTAACAGCACATCCAACAAGCCCCCATGGGAGGCAGCCAAGGAACAAAGCAATAGCCATCAGCCTAAAAAGCCTCTTTTCATGAATAGTGTAAAGCCATTCCCCCTTCCACCACCAACTACAACCCTGATTTCTTGCAAACCTAGTTGGCCTTTCTTACACCCACCTCCGTTTTGTATCCAGAATTCTCCATCTGCATTCTCTTGTTTACTGCAGCACGAGACAATCGGGACTTTCACTGTAAATCAGAAGTCTGTAGCCAGCCCTTACCTGATTCAGTTCATGGAGCTGTGCTATGAGATCTGCCACCTGCTGCTTGGCTTGCTTGTGCTCGGTAGACTCCTTTTCGAGCTTCTCTTTCATCTTACTTAAGGCCTGCATCATCTCCTCCTTCTCTTGAGCCTTGGCATCGCATTCACGCTCCTTCTTCTCCAGTTTCTGCTGAAGCTCGTTGTGTTCTAATCCCCACGCCCCGCAAAAAAAGTTTCCATTAAGTCACTTTGAACTACACATTCTTCCTGATGGAAACATATGCATGCATGTGCGCGCATGCATGCATACAGTAAAATCCTCAATTTCTAAAGAAAAAGTAACCCAATTAACAAGGAAAAGGAAAGATTGCTGAGTCAACAGGACAAAGTAGGACCATTTACTTCCCACCTCTTGCAAAGGACATTAATCCCTTCTCAAACACAACAGCCACCACTAGCCACTGCACTGGGGGCACATTCACTTTCGAAAGAGGATATGCAAATGTAGCGTGAATTTGCATATTTTCTTCTGATTGCATTTTCGAAAGAGGATCTTTTGAAAATGAAAGTAGTCTCAACCCACGAAGGAGGCGGGGGCTCTAAAAAACACTGTTTTGAAAAAGCCATGTAAACCTTTTTAAAGAGTGGGTTTTTTTCGAAAAGGGTTCCCCCCCCCCCCCCCCCCCCCGAAAAAACTGCGTCCACACTACTTTCATTTTCGAAAGATCCTCTTTCGAAAATGCAATCGGAAGATATGCAAATTCACACTAAATTTGCATATCCTCTTTCGAAAGTGAAACCAAGTCTAGACGTACCCTTAGTGTGACTTGAAGACAGGTCATAGGCAGTAACAAGGAGCCCTGCGGTGCACTTTTTCTTTTTAAGCTGCACACAAACAGGGTGAAATCCTAGGCCAACTCAAGTCAATAGCAAAACTCCAACTGGTTTCAATAGTGCCCGGATTTCACTCTGTTTCTGAGAACAGCAGCTTTGGAGAGGCCAAGTGTCATGGACTCCCTCACTGATGTGCAGATCAACCCTGACATTTCAAGCTTTTGTGCCTAATATTGTGGTCTAGGCTGCCCTGCCTTAATTGAGACCCCCCCCCCCCCCCATTCAGCAAAGCTCTTAAGCATATGCTTAAGTCCCACAGATTTTAATGAGTTTAGGTGGCTAAAGATAAGTACTTTGTTGAATCAAGATAAGCCTCCCTCGTGGACTCGGGTGTCCCACAGGCACCCATCCTATTAATTCTGTTGTACACACCTAATCCACAGTGTTGCAAGAACTAGCTGTGTTCACACAACCGGGCCAAGTTCCAGCGAGAGGTTAACAACTGTGCACAACTGAATGGGAGGCACTGAGCACTGGCTCACAGGCAGGGCTGCCACCCGGTTTTGCTGGGCCCTGGACAACATGGAGGAAGGGATAGGGCCTTTGGCAGGAGGTGTTTGGGAGCTGTGCGCCACTCCGGGCTCTGGTGGTGATTTAAAAGGTCCAGGGCTCTGGGCTGCTGCTGTAGTAATGTCAGTGGCAGATGGGATTCTGTTGCCCTTTTAAATTTCTGGGCCCCAAGGCAGCTGCCTCCTTTGCTGCCCTTCACTGAACTAAGGTCCCAGGGCATCAAAACAGTACAGCTGGGCAAGGAAATACAGGGACCATAAGAGCATGCTTGCTTTTGACTAGCAGAGCATTTAAAATGTATTTAATATATGTATCATATTGAAATTTTTTTATGCACTTAAACATTCCCCCCCCCACACACAAAAACAGCTTTTCAAGCAAAATTAAAAATTCTGCAGACAATTTTTATTGTGGTCTAAATATTCCATTTTTTCCACAAAAATTGGAAAAAATGGGTTTCAATTTTCCATAATAAAACCAATGCATTTTCACTGGAAATAGACTCTCTTCCTCAAAGTTTCCTGTACAAAAATAATTTGGCATTTTTGACCGTTATGGATATAGCATATTTTTAACCTGGTTAGATGCACCACTCCTATGGACAAAGATCAGGGAAGACTCCATCTCTTTGGGTATGTATACAAACATGCAGGCGCACACGCACACACACACACACACACACACACACACACACACTTGGCCTTAACGTATGTATGTATTAGATTTAAATACTATTTGATCTTTTTCTCTCATTTACCTTTTCGCATTTTTTCTGCTTGCTCTTTCCACTGCTTAACTTCATTCTCATTAACTAACCTAAGAAGAACAGAAAAAGTAAGTTTAGGAAATCATTTAACACAAAATAATATGAGAAGCAATAAACAAGATTAAAGTAAACCTGGGTATAGAGGGCAAAACAACATTTGCAAATTCTTGATGATTGCAAATCCCACATTGACTTCATTGGTGTTGAGAACACCTTCTATTTGCTTTCCATGAGCATTCATTCACACTTGATACTTTGTTTGCCAAGTCTTTGCATGACCATCTTGAAAACTCTATGGGTTCTGGAGTCACTCAATGGGAAAGCAGAAATTACCTGAGGTCAATCTCCATACAAATAAATAAGGAATACTCGCAAGAATAGTAATGGGAAATAGCTCATTTACAATCCATAGGCTGAGCTTGGTTCATAAGCACATTTCATTGAGTTAGTTCAAACAAAAATTCCTAAATCTACCAGATAGAAGACACAAACAGGAATCAAAATCATAGAATTCTAGGACTGGAAGGGACCTTCAGAGGTCATCGAGTCCAGTCCCCTGTCCCCATGGCAGGACAAAATACTGTCTAGACCATCCCTGATAGACATTTATCTAACCTACCCTTAAATATCTCCAGAGATGGGGATTCCACAACCTTCCTGGGCAATTTATTCCAGTGTTTGACTATCCTGACAGTTAGGAAGTTTTTCCTGATGTCCAACCTAAACCTCCCTTGCTGCAGTTTAAGCCTATTGCTTCTTGTTCTATCCTCAGAGGCCAAGATGAACAAGTTTTCTCCCTCCTCCTTCTGACACCCTTTTAGATACCTGAAAACTGCTATCATGTCCCCCCTCAAATCTTCTCTTTTCTAAACTAAACAAACCCAATTCTTTCAGCCTTCCTTCATAGGTCATGTTCTCTAGACCTTTAATCATTCTGGTTGCTCTTCTCTGGACCCTCTCCAATTTCTCTACATCTTTCTTGAAATGTGGTACCCAGAACTGGACACAATACTCCAACTGAGGCCTAACCAGCGCAGAGTAGAGCGGAAGAATGACTTCTTGTGTCTTGCTCACAACACACCTGTTAATGCATCCCAGAATCATGTTTGCTTTTTTTGCAACAGCATCACACTGCTGACTCATATTCAGCTTGTGGTCCACTATAAACCCCTAGATCCCTTTCTGCCATACTCCTTCCTAGACAGTCGCTTCCCATTCTGTTTGTGTGAAACTGATTGTTCCTTCCTAAGTGGAGCACTTTGCATTTGTCTTTATTAAACTTCATCCTGTTTACCTCAGACCATTTCTCCAGTTTGTCCAGATCATTTTGAATTATGCCCCTATCCTCCAAAGCAGTCGCAACCCCTCCCAGCTTGGTATCATCTGCAAACTTAATAAGCGTACTTTCTGTGCCAATATCTAAATCATTGATGAAGATATTGAACAGAACCGGTCCCAAAACAGGCCCCTGCGGAAACCCACTTGTTATACACTTCCAGCAGGACTGAGAACCATTAATAACTACTCTGAGTACTATTATGCAGCCAGTTATGCACCCACGCCCATCTAA
Organism: Pelodiscus sinensis; assembly: GCF_049634645.1. Classification (NCBI taxonomy): domain Eukaryota; kingdom Metazoa; phylum Chordata; order Testudines; family Trionychidae; genus Pelodiscus; species Pelodiscus sinensis. The sequence goes on along the minus strand of NC_134714.1, from coordinate 12,209,275 downwards.
GTTTTATTTGCCTCGTGTATTGATAAGACTATCATGCGACACTGTATCAAATATCACTCCTCACAAATGGCATACCTTGCTCTACTTCAGACGTTTAAGAACAGGAGGATGAAAAAGTAAAGTCTACTCTCAAGTGATTAAACACTAAGCTGTTTACAGGGAAACCAAGAGCAGATTGTTAAAACTGCCTTATGTGTGTGAATTAACCCAATCGCTTTAACAGATCACAGACACATTAACCCACAGCATTAGGATAACTACTGGTCACTTGAGCATACAGGTCACAAACAGGGGCATGCACTTACATCCGGACGACGTTTTTAATATTAAAGTTTTCCAAGGGAGTGGAGTCGGGGTCCTGCCCTTTGTCATTTTGGATGACGATTTGCTGTACAATCCTATCGAGCAGTAGCCAGTACTGGACAGTGTTGCCACTTCTTTTAACTACAAAGAGAAAGGGAATAAGTAGCAGTGGGAGGGAAAAAAAACAAGGGGGGGAGGAGGGTTGGAAGCGGCATCGAAGAGAACCACACACGCATGCATTTGTAAAAATAAAAGTTAATTTATTGTATGTCCAGAACCCCGCAGTGGAGATCAGGCTGCTGCTGTTAGGCATTAAACATACAGAGTTTCTGAAACAAACAACTTAAAATCCAAGGGCAGGCCAGCGAGCAGGCTGCACACACTGCACACCCCGCTAGCGTGGGTATGAACAGCAGCAGGCAGTCAGGTGAGTAGAGACATGCTTGAATCTGAAGGCATATGCCCACCTACATGGCCAAGCACCGTCTCCCATGACTACTCTGCTATACTCTACTGTAGTTAGCCTGGTTTCCCGCTGCTGGGGCTCTTCCCTGCCACAGCCTGCTGGGAAGGACTCGGGTGGCAGAGAGGAGAGAAGGCTCTGGCGAGGGAAAGCTGCCAAAGCCTTTCCCAGCTGCAGTGAACAACTCTGGCAGCAGGGAAAAGGTCTGGCAACTCCCTGCTTCTGGAACCCCCCAACCAGAGCCCTCCTTGGCCGCAACAAGCTAGGCACCACCGAGTGTGGGCACGGACTGCCTTCTGCTGTGGCCTGTAGCTTGACTAACCAATGTGTCACCAAAAGTGTAAAGATGACAGACAGGGAAAGGGACTTGACCAAGGCCACACAGTAGGTCAGTAGTAGAGTGAGGACTAGTGGTCATGCCTCCCAATTCCTAATCGAGCGATTTGCCAACTATAGCACTCCACCTCTCCCCATGCTAGCTTTAGTTTGCTACCGAAGATTAAAAAAATTAAAGGTGTCCACATTGCACTATACATTGTGCACAGTAACTGCTCTATTTCAGTTCCAGGAGAAATCAGAAACACAAAGCTGCATGCAACATCAATTGTGTGCGCCCTCTTGAAGGGCTACCAAAGGGTTTATCTACTCACACGGCATTTGGAGACAGTGATGAAGAATAGACATAAAGTGCGGATACGCTTCTGTGTGAGTCAGCCTTTTCCTCGTCAGCTCAAACATCTGAGTGGCACTCTTCGTGTCTATGTGAACCTGCGGCACAAATTGAACTTGAAGGTAAAAAAACCAAACCCACCGAATCAATGATGCTACTTTGCATTTTTACAACCCTCCCAATGGCAGACCAACGAGGCAAAGAGAACTTGATCCAAGCCATTCAGTGCAAGACCACTGAGGAAGACTACAAGGACTACATCTAGAAAATACATGAATAAGCAAAGAGAAGGAACTTTCAGAGTACAAGCAGCCCTATGATCTGTCTACTTATATGGGTCGATCTCAGTATTTCAGTGCCTCAAACATCCTCAAAACACTTCCTGCTAGGTAAGAAAACAGTATCATTCCAATTTGTATTATGGGAGAAGAAACCAGGGCACAGGGCAGATTAACTGACTTGCTAAGGGTTGTACCAGGAGTTTGTAGCTGAGCTAGGGTCTTCTTAATCTCCACCCACTGCCCCCCCTGCTAAGCCGCCCTCTTCCATTCAAGAGTACTTTCCAAACATCAGCCAATATAGGCTGCAAACCTCTCTGATGCAAGCATTATCCCCATTTTACAGAGAGGATATAGAAGCAAAAAAGGGACAAGTGTCTTGCCCAGTATCAGTGCAGAATTCAGGCTCCCCCTCTCCCAGTTTTAACCAAAACCACCATATGCTGATTTCAAGCTAACATCAATATCTGCAGCAACAGGCAGCATACATACGAGTTCAAATCGTTTGGCAAATTCCAGTTCATCTTCATTTCTAAGCATTTCAAAAAAGTCTAAATGCCTGGAGGGGAAGAAAAACAGACACATTTGGAAAGCAGACATTTAAACCAGCACTTACATGGGAGACAAGAATAATCAACGGATTTGAAAGTTTCAAAATCAATATCTGGCAATGATTTTCTAGAGAATACCAGCAATATCTACAAATCCATAGGACTGTTAAAACAGTAATCGCAAAAATGTCAGGGTTATCAAAGTAAGGCCTGGCAGCTAAACACTTTAATATGCTTAAGAAAACCAGATCAAAATCTGGCTAAGGTGAACCATGGGAGTAATGTTCTCTCTCTCTTCCCTTTGGAAGAAGAAAAATGACACTGACAAACTAGGGGGGTGAAACTCACGAGGTCTAGGATACCACTTAAAATGTAAAATTAAGTGGGATTAAGAATAGGGTGGAGATAGACCCTTGTGCCTGCCCTCTGCACAAGGGTGAATTTTCCCCTAGATGTCTGATAAGTGTAAGTTTTCAACGGACATAACAATCCAGGTGTTGAATAAAGCCCCATTAGCTTCAAGGTGGGTGTGGCCGACTTTTGCCAAACGTTATGCATACTACATGGATTTGGCTCTGAGATGGCTTGAGCCAAAGATTCTAAAGCCACGGGACCGTCACCCTGAGCATCGTGGGGGAATCCTTAAAAACAGGAAGCAGATGCACAAGACTAGGATAAATGCAGCAGATGAGTTGCAAGTTATCGAATGGTTTTCCTCACCTGTCTAACGTTGAATTTTCATGCTCTCTCAGTTTGTCAATGACGGGCTGAATTCCTAGCATTAGAAATTCGTATCTAAGGTGGAGTCTGAAATCCAGACTTTCCTGAAAAGAAAAGGCAAAGGGTGAGCATTGCAAGGAGTGGCCTCACAAAAACGCTAGTTCAAAGAGCCTCTCTAAAGAGCGGCACACAACTTACCACGCCCGCGCCCTGGCTCAGGACCGCGTTAATGAAGGACATGATGGCTGTCTTTAGGTTCACTTCATCTCGGTATCTTCCTGTGCTTTTGTCCAAATCATTAATCAGCATCTGCCAAACAGATCACAGGTATGCCACAGCGTGACCAAATGCATCTCAGAAACCACAAGCCACGGAGATCTAAATGACTCATTTGCGGGCTCCCAGAAATCTCATGAGCCTCATGCACTTCTGACAGCGGTAACCCATGTATAGGGCTCAAATGGCTAGACGCTTCCACAGCTGTCTAGTGCCACTTAACAGTCCCTGCCTCGTCACACACTACGACGTACTGTCAAATTGCTACCTATCTTCCAGGGGTGTTACAGGCCGGGAGCTTTAAGACTCCGGTTGCTCTGCAAAAGCAAGCTAGTTTGTTTCCTTATAAACCAGTAACTCTGATATTCAGTGGAATTTAGCTTGCAGGACAGCGGGGATTTTCAGGCTCCACAGCTACACCCAGCCTCTGCCAGGCAAGACAAGGGGATGCTGGGGAGAGCTCCAGCTGCAATTCCCTGGTTTTCTTCTCAGCTCCGACTCATGCTAGAGCAGCTTAGGGCTGCTCTATCTGGCAATGGTCCCCAAAGGGCTATCCCTGGCTGAAGACTGGCAGAGGGCACTGGGCCCTGGCCTCACCCACTCGCTCTGTGACCCTTAAGAAGGAGGTGCAGCCTCTAAGTTGATTGTGGCTTGCATCTGGTTTCCAATCAAGTAGCATACAGGGGGCAGAGCAGGGCAAAGACTCTTCCTGTTTGGAATGCTGGGTAACGTGAGTGTAGGAGTTCTCGAAGCATGAGAAGGAAACAAAGACCACGTACCTGAAAGCGAGTCCTTTCGCTGGCGTATTTCTGGTAATGCAGCATGGCCTCCAATACCTTTTTGTGACCTCCAGGAACCAGGCACACAGCGCCCAGGATTTCCAGCACTGCCACCTTTGTCTTTATGTTCTCGGTGCTCAGACTCTGAGCAATGACGTTAATACTCTCCGGATGGGCCAGGACATGAGCCCGTCCTTGAGAGTTGTTCATTAGTGCTTTTATACACCCAATGAGAGAGGTATGTATCCGAGACTCAGAGGTCTCGTAGTCCATGGTTTTCAAAAAGTTCAGAATACAGGTCAAGCCGTCCAGATCGATAAATCTGGTTACAAACCTGCCACAAAGAGGAGCACGTTAAAACCTGGCGTCATGCACTAGACGGACATGCATTTTTCAAAATTACAGGAGAATTGTAAGTATTTTTCTGGAACAGACTTTAAAAAGCAGGACTGATCGAAGCTTTTTAGAAATACAGGCTAGAGGGACATAAAAAGTCTACCCAATAGAAAGAATTGATCTATACATTGAAATAGTACCAGTTTCTGGAGCACAAACAACTGGAAACTATTTGGGAATTGGCTTGTCGTGTGCCAGGAAATGCGTACGGAGGGATGGTATCCAGTTAGCCACACTGGTTTAAGCCACCCTCCTGCGAGATAGTATCTCTGTACTGGGGTGGTTTGCAGTCATGGGTGGCAGGTATCAGACAGGGGCAGGCAATGCCTTCCTAAATTGCCAACATGGCCCCACCCACACTTTGCCCCCAGCCCATCTACCCTCCAGTCTCCCAGGGCTGCCTGGGCTTCAGCTGCGCCAAGGTTGGGGCTGCCTGCCCTCCCTGTGCTCCGAGGCTGGGGCCACATGCCAACCATTGGGGGAGGCTGGGGCCTGCCTCTACGGTGGGAGGGCGGGCTTATATGACATATGGGACCTCAAGCAGCAGGGTCAGGGCTAGGGGCTTGGTGTCCCCAGCCCTGGGTTCACCCACCGCCCATGTTTGCAGTGGTGCTACACTGCTGTAACATCTGGCCTCCCATGGGAGCTGAGAGTCATGCCAGGCCCCTGGGCAAGGTGGAGGAGAGGGGGACACCTCCATGCTCCTGGAAGGGGTGGAGCCTTGGAAAGGAGGGGCTGGGCCGGGCCAGGGCAGCCAGCCCTCAATGCCACCCGGAGCGCACCATGCCAGCCCCCACAAGCCCTTCTAGTCGCCCGGATTGTACCACATGGTGCTTCAACAGTGACAAAGGGCCCAGAGCTCTGGGTCCCGCTGCTGCCAGGAGCCCTGGGCCCTTTAGAATCGCCATTAGATTTATGACAACTCAGGGCGCTTCCAAATATAGCCTAAAAAAGTGAGATGCAACAGGTCCCTGCATAGATTCAGTAGATTACGGAGGTTGCATTATGATCCATGCTGCCTGAGAACATTTGTTAATACATTCAGCTGATGCTGGGTGTGCAGGTGTGTTCTCTCCTGGCAGAAGGCACCTGCCGAGTGGGAGAATGTTGTCAATCCCAGCGTACGGTACCAGACAGTGGTAGGGACACAGCAGCAAAAGGGTTAATCACAATCTCAGGGCTTATCTAGATGGCAGGTGAGTGCAGGGCAGCTGGGGAGGAATCAACACCACACGCTAGCTTGCTGCGCCCACGTTGGCTCTTTGGACTCTGCTACAGGGCACTCAAAGTGCCCAGATGCACTTTGAAGCAGGAGTGGTGCAGAGCAGAGCAAAGCACGTGGTCACGCATGGCAAGCTAGTGTACTGCAGATTTACACCCTGGCTTGCCTCACACCGCCAGCAGTCCTCCGGAAGAGGCAATTGGATACTCCCAGGTCACCTCACTCTCCAGCTGCTTTTGCCACCGGCTTCAGCTCTCATTTCAGTGGGAGCGAGTGCATCCCCAAGGGTGCATCACATTGACTGGGGAGACCCCTAAAAATCACTTGGGAAACCACGGAAGCATTTTGCCCAAAATCTGAGACTAGGATTTTCAAAAGTACCTAAATCCCCCAGGATTTCAGTGGGAGTTGGATGCCTTAGTTCCACCCCACTTCCCTTGGTGATACATCCCGCACACTGTTTGTTTCACGGCCTATTTTTTGAACTGTGAAGTGGATACTTTAGGGAGCCACGTTTGAAGCGCTTTTCATATTTAGAAGGACACCCCAGGAAGAAGATATGGAAGTCGGTTTAAAATGTCCCAACACAAAAAGTTTTCTGCCATAAAATACTGATTCCGTGAAATCTAAAGGGCTGGCAGGCTGATTTCAGCAAAATTTTGTTTAGAAAGGGGGGGGGAAAAACCCCAACATGAAGCATTTCAATTCTTTGCCCCAAAAATAACTTTCAGGGTTTCTGTTTATCTATTTTAGCAAAATACAAAATGACTCAAAACCAAAACAGAAGGTTTTGATTGACCCAAAACAATGTTTTTCCTCAAAACTTTCAAGGGAAATTTCCATTTTCAGGGTTCTATTCCAAAGTGGAGTGACACTAAATTTCAGCAGAACAGAATCTCCTATTAAATGCCCCAATTTACAGTTGAGGAAGCCGAGGGGCTGGTGGCCCTGTAAATCAGTGTTTAAGCTGAGACTGCAGTTCAGCGGTTCACAGCTAAAAGCCTCATGTTCAGCACTGACTATGCGTCTCATCTACCAATAATATAAACAAATATTTCTATTTTAAGATTCCCATGTTGGAAAACCTGGCAATAAAGCATGAAAAAAGAAAATAACCTCATTGGTTTTGTCCTTAGTGCTGTCTTCAAACTCTCAATTGTTTTATTTCTCTCCTCCTCATCTTCTTTTTCCAAAGCTATCAGCGATTTTCTCTGCAAATGGAGAAAGGCAGATTTAAACAACAGGGTTCAGCTCTCTGTCAGCAGAGTAAATACATAATTACAGTAAGGGGCACAACAATAGCAGAATTGACCTTTGTTTTATTCTACAACTTCTATCACAGAGGTCATTGAAGAGACAGAGCTAACAATCTTCAAACTGCGTGTGCAGGAATATTCCAGGAGGAAATATTTGTTTATACTAAGAATTCTTAAGAAAGGAATAGAGAATAAGGCAGAGAATATCTTATTGCTTCTATATAAATCCACGGTACTCCCACATCTTGAATGCTGTGCACAGATGTGATCTCCTCATCTCGAAAAAGATATCTTGGCATTGGAAAATGTTTAGGAAAGGGCAACAGAAACGATTAGGGGTTTGGAGGCCAAATCAGGAGAGGTTAATAAGACTGGAATTCTTCAGCTTGCAAAAAGAGATGACTAAAGGGAGGATATGACATGGTCTAGAGCAGTGGTCCCCAACATTTAGAGGCTCCCGGGTGCCCGGGAGGTGGGGCCACTCACGCACCGGGCGCCCGGGAGATGGGGCCACTCACGTGCCAGGCACCCGGGGGCGGGGCCACGCGTCTGGGGGCACGCCAGGGGACTGGGATGCCCTTGCCCCCGGCGCCAGCGTGTGCCCTAGGGCCGTGGCTGGGGCCGCCCAAGCGCCTTGTGCCGGGGCCGCCCAAGCACCTTGTGCCGGGGGCCCAGGGCCGGTGCTGCCACCCAAGCCACACGCCTGGGGCTGGCACCGGCGCCACTCGAGCACCGCGCGCCCAAGTGCCCGCATGTGCCCTGGGGCTGGGGCCGCCCGAGCACCGCGCACCCAGCGCCGGTGCGTGTCGCGCGCCTGGGGCCGGCGCCTCCTGTGCGCCAGGGGCGGGGCCGGCCCAGGTTGTTGGCGGGTGCCCACGAATGCCCCGGCGGGTACCACGTTGGGGACCACTGGTCTAGAGTATTTGGTCCTGCCATGAGGACAGGTGACTGGACTCAACCTCTCGAGGTCCCTTCCAGTCCTAGTATTCTATGATAAGGATCTATAAAATCATGACTTGAGTGGAGAAAGTGAATAAAGAAGAGCTACTGAGGAATTGGCCTTCCCATAATTCAGTAACTAAGGGGGGGGGGGCACCAAATGAAATTAATGGGTAGCAAGTTTAAAAACCACAAAAGAAGTACTTCACATAACACAGTCAACCTGTGGAACTCCTTGCCAGAGGATATTGTGAAGACCAAGACTATAAAAAGGCTCAAAAAGAAACCAGATAAGTACATAAAGCATAGGTTAAGCCATGGCTATTAGCCAGGATGGGCAGGGATAGCATCCTTAGCCTGTTTGACAGAAGCTAGGAATGGGCGATGGGGGACAGAGCACTTACCTGTTCTGTTCATTCTATCTGGAGGGACCAGAAGTCTATTGTGCCAGGTGTTCTACAGGCACTGAGCAATAAGACAGCCCTTGGCTCCAAAGAGCTCAGATTCCCCCTCTATCTGCTAGCCAGGAGGAACTTCATTCCGAACTTGGCAATTTACGGAGGCAGTCCCGCAGGGGGAGGGAGGGAGCTATGCGGCACTCAATGGTGGGGCAGTGGATGGCAGAGTGTCCAGAAAATGCATGCCACCAGAAGCCAGCCTGTCTGCCTGGCGGCAAAGCTCCAATGGAGCCGCCTACACACTCTGGGAGGGAAGGGGGGGGGGGTTGCCATACTATGTAAGGAGCAATAGCAGTGCATGGAGCCATTTCTTGGTCACTTTTTTGGCTTTCCGGGACATACGGTCAGCATAGATCTGTCGGGGAGGCTCGCGTGCCAGTGAAAATCGGCTTGCATGCCATGTGCCATAAGTTGCCGATCCCTGGTCCACACCATGACTCACTGGCTTGTCCCCATCGTTGGACCCCTGGATTGTGTTTCCAAACAGAGGGAAATGGAGATCAAGGAGATGCCAAGCAAAGGTGACCAACAAAAAAAATATAACCCAGGCGGTTGCATTTTTTAATTGTTATTGCTTCTGCTCAAGCTCCCTGCTGCTTGGTGATGCAATCGGACAGCTGTCACCACAACGCTACAGAGGAGGAAGCTGCCCTGCAGAAATGTCTAATGGATGATGTCACCGCTCCATGAGAGCAATCCACTGTAAAATTCAACTGAAATTCAGTGGGGTCCATTTGATCTCCTCCAACACAGCTGAGGTGTTTGAAATTGCAGCAAGGGAAGTTTAGGTTGGACATTAGGAAGAATTTGCTGTCAGGATGGCTAAACAAGGAGGTTACCTAAGGAGGTTGTGGAATCTCCATCAGTGGAGGTATAAGAGCAGGTTAGACAGACATCAGGGATGGGTCTAGACTGGGGTGGCCAGCCCGTTTAACAGTGCGCGCCAAAACAGTACCAGAAAAAATGTGAAGAGCCGCAATAGAATCGCAAAGGGAAAAAAAGCACCCCCAGAACAAAACTGTCGAGCAAAAACAAACACAAAAATTGTAAAAAATGTTTTTAAAAAAGGAGTCTGCCCCTTTAAGACAGCCGCCACCTTAGGTGCCATTTTTAAAACCCCACAGCTCTGACCTAGAAAGCACAGGGAAGCTAGAAGCTGGGGGGAGCCAGCGGGGGCCTTTGGGGGGGCGCGCAGGAGTGGTTTCGCGAGCCACGCTTCTGGGGGGCAAGAGCCACATGCGGGTTGGCCATGGCTGGTCTAGAACGGTACTGGGTCCTGCCATTAGGGCAGGGGGACTGGATTCCATGACCTCTGGAGGTCCCTTCCAGTTCTAGGATTGATTCTATGATCGACCCCAGGCCAAAGACTACTGAGGCATTTCTGACCCCATAGCCCAGTGCCCATATCTGAGGAACACCAATCCATGGTTTATCCACACGAGGCTTATTGAGCTGTGGGGAAAAAAAAATCAAATACACAGGCAAAGCGACTGAGGCGTGTCCGACTGGCAGCAACTCAGGAACAAATCCAGGCATTTGCCCGTTTCAGCAGGGAGAGAAAGGGATTTTCATCCAGGGGAGACTGTGGCTTGTTGAGAATTCTCATTTACTCCGGGAAAGGGGGAAAATTCCACATATTGAGGAGCACCAGCCCTGGCTAACTCTCAAAGAGCAACCAAGTTGCCCACTGTTCAGCCAGGCTGTCACCAAAACAGGGCCCAAAGGCGCTCTCAGACCCAGAGGGACACCACAGACACCACCATGTGGTGGCTTTAAAGCGAGCACATCAAGGAAGTTCTGCCTGAGAGGGGCCTGCCTCTCTCCGATCTAGGTTGGAGCACACAGCCTTCACCCTGCCCTCACGCGAGGCAATGGGAAAACTCCCATTATTACAACATCAGAAGTTGAATAGGGCCAACACGGAGCAACGACAAAGACTTGATTTCCCAACATTTCTGAGGACACTCATGAGGCCGGAAGGGAGGAAATGCTGATACAGCAGGGAGTTTGTACATTAGTCAGTAGACACAGAAACAATCAAGAACCCGTGAACTGTGCAGCAGGTTCACATAGACTTTCGGGAAGATTAATACAGCCAGCGCATTGTCCTGTTTCACCAGGCCATGGGGTGGGAACGGAGCCTGCCTGGCCGTTCTGTGGAAGTGCCAGGCGAAGCCATAGCGTGAGCTAACAGGGCAGGACACAGCTAGGGTTGCCAGATGGTTTAACCAAAAAAAACAAACATGCCCCCCCCCCACCCTCTCCTCCCCCAAAAAAAACACCAGGGAAAAAATTCTGGTGGGGGCGGGGGGAAGGGAGGGAGACCAAAGTTGTTGAGAAAAAAAAGACTGAGTTAAGAAAAAAAATTAAAAAATAAAACTGCATGGCCCCTTTCAGAATGCGTGCAGGGTCAGAATAGGGATAGGAACACGGAAACGGTTGAGCACTAAGACCCAGGGAAGGCATTGCTTCCCCTTGGTCTTTAGGCTTTTTTGCTGGCAGCCATTTTGTTTTCTTGATCAAGCCAGAACGCAGCTTCCCTGCAGAACCAAGTAAGCAGAGGGTTGGGAGGCGGAGGGGTGTGTTGGGAACCTGGGGCGGGGGAGGGGAGGGAGCCTGGGGGTTGGGCCCAGTTGCTGAGTGTGATGTACGATTGCCAGGTGTCTGGAATTTTTACCTCCTGTCCAGTAAAAACCAGAACATACCGGACATTTTAGGTGTCCGGTATTTTCTGAATTTACCGGACAGAAGGCAAAAATACCGGACTGTCCGGGTCAATACCGGACACCTGGCAACCCTAGACACAGCTGGAGTTCTAGACAGCTAGGAATGTGTGGGGATCAGTGTAGACTTTCACCAGTAGATCTGGGTGAACACGTGCATAGGTAACTTGACCTCATCTCTCCACTCCAGCCAGGCTTGACAGCAGCAGCTGCTCCAGTGCCTCTGACAGCAATGGTTCAACATCAGAGTATGGCTCGAACAGGCGGGGTATAACCAGAATGGCCAACGTGCAACTGGAGTTGCAGCTAGCCAAGGATGCGAAGGATAACAAGAAGGGTGTCTAGCAACAAGAAACAGGTCAGGGAAAGTGGGGGACCCTTCCTGAATGGGGAAGGCATCCTAGTAACAGGGGATGCGGGAAAAGCTCAAGTACTCGATGCTTTTTTGGTCTCCTCTTCACAGACAAGGTCAGCTCCCAGACTGCTGCACTGGGCAGCACAATAAGGGGAAGTAGTAAAAGAACAAGAAATCCGTGGGGTCAGATCTAATGCATCCAAAGGTGCTGCAGGAGTTGGATGAGGAGATTGGAGAGCCACTGGCTGTTATCTTTGAAAGTTCATGTCCATCGGGGAAGTCCTGGACGATTACAAACAGACAAATGTAGTGCTCTAAGTGTTCTGTAAAAAAGGGAAGGAGGAGAATCCAGGGAACTACAGACCAGTCAGCCTCACCTCAGTCCCTAGAAAAAAATCATGGAGCAGGTCCTCAAGGAATCCATTTTGAAACGCTTGGAGGAGAGAAGGTGACCAGGAGCAATCAATATGAAGAGGTAACTGGCTCCGTGGATATGGGGAAAGCAGTGAATAAGATATACTTTAGCAAAGCTTTCGATATGGTCGCCCACAGTACTTTTGCCAGCAACTTGAACAAGTATGGCAGATGAATGGATGGTGAGGTGGATAGAAAGCTGGCTAGAGCATCGGGCTCAATCGATAGCGACCAATGGCTCGTCCCTAGATGACAGCTGGCATCAAGCAGAGTGCTCCAAGGGCCAGTCCTGGGACTGGTTTTGTTCAGCATCTTCATGAATGATCCGGACGAGAGGATGAATGGCACCTTCATGGATGACAGCAAGTTCATGGATGACATTAAACTGGAGGAGGAGGGGTGGGAGAAGAGGTAGATATAGTAAAAGGTAGGGAGAGGGTCTAGAGTGAACTAAACAAATTGGGAGGACTGGGGCAAAAGAAATCTGATGAGCAGGGCTTGACAAATCCATTTATCCACGACGAGTAGATTTTGGCAGCTGGCGAACTGTGACGAGGTGGAGCCGCCCTGCAGCAGCGAGGGCAATCCGCCCCGCACTTCAACAGCGCCGACCCCCGTGCTGCACAGGCAGTGCGGCATTCTGACAGTGGTCTGCGCCGCTTGATCCCGTGCAGCCACCCAGCTGAGCAGCGTGCAGGGGTGGCCAAGTCCTGGGACAGGAGCCAGAAGTGGGAGAGGGGCCTCATGCGGGGCCACACGCGGGCGTAGGACGGGGCCAGAGAGTGCGTGCGTCCCTGACGTCAGGGGGAGAGGTGCCGGTGCAAGGGAGCACCACATTCAAAAGGAGAGTAGCAGAGGAAGGCAGAGGGAAGAGGGGAGAACAGATGAGTGAGCTAGAAGACGACAGTGGGTGGAGGACTGAAGGGTGAGAACGGAGGAGGTCAGAAGGCAGGAGGGAGACGGGGAGTGGAGCAGACAGCAGAGCACAAGGGCAGAGGACGTGAAAGGAGAAGCGGAGGTAGGAAGCAGCCCAGGACAGGGCTCCTTAGTGTCTCCGCTCTGGGCTACTTCCTATTTCCGCTTCCCCTTTCACATCCTCTGCCCCCACGCTCTGCTCTCTGCTCCACTCCCCGTCTCCCTCCTGCCTTCTCTGACCTCCTCCGACTCCCATCCCCCTCCGCTCTCACCCTTCACTCCTCCACCGTCTTCTAGCTCACTTCTCTGTTCTCCCCTCTCCCTCCGTTACTCTCCTCCGTCTCCTCCCTCCTCTCTTCTGCTCTCCTTTCAAATGTGGCGCTGTCTTGCGCCCGCGCCTCTCCCCCGGGTGTCAGGGATGCACGCACAATCTGGCCCCACCCTAAGCCCACATGCAGCCCCGCTCCTGCTTCTGGCTCCTGTCCCAGGACTCGGTCCCCCGGCACGTCGCTCAGCTGGGCAGCCACACGGGAGCAAGCAGCGCAGACCACTGTCAGAACGCCGTGCTCCCCGTGCAGCACCGGGGTCGGCGCCGTTGAAGTGGGGGGCAAGTCGTCCTCACCATTGCGGAGCAGACCCGCCCCGTCACAGAAGCAAACATGCCGTCCTGCGCAGTGGGGGTGGCGAGACCTTTTTTGGTCTGGCAAGTAGGGTTTTCTATAATTTGTCGAGCCCTGCTGATGAGGTTCAACAAGGACAAGTGCCGAGTCCTGCACTTGGAACATAAGACTCACTGCATTGCTACAGGCTGGGGACCGACTGGCTAAGTGGCAGTTCTGCAGAAAAAGCCCTGGGGATTACAGCGGATGAGAAGCTGGATATGAGTCCGTGTGCCCTTATTCCCAAGAAGGCTAACAGCATCTCGGGCTGCATTAATAGAAGCATTGCCAGAAGATCTAGGGAAGTGATTATTTCCCTCTCTTTGGCATTAGAGAGGACATATCTGAAGTATCCTGTCCAGTTTTGGGCTCCCTACTACAGAAAGGTTGTGGACAAATTGTAGAGAGTCCAGAGGAGGACAATCAAAATGATTAGGGGCTGGAGCACATGACCTCTAAGGGGAGGCTGTACGATATGTGCTTATTCAGTCTACAGAAGAAAAGAATGAGGGGGGCTTTGATAGCAGCCTTCAACTTCCTGGGGGTTCCAAAGAGGGTTCTCAGTAGATGGCGGAACAAGGAGCAATAGTCTCAAGTTTCAGTGCGGGAGGTCTAAGTTGGACATTATGAAAAAACTATTTCACTAGGAGGGTGGTGAAGTACAGGAATGGGTTACCTGGGAGGGGGTGGAATCTCCATCCCTAGAGGTTTTTAAGGCCCATCTTGACAAAACCCTGGCTGGGATAGGTCCTGCTCTCAAGAGGGGTTTGGCTAGATGACCTCCTGAGGTCTCTTCCAGCCCTTATCTTTATGAACATGTGAGATGACTGTCCAGCAGTGAAGTAGTGCATGCTGTCTTTTGGGTTACCATTGGGATCAACACACAAAGGGAGCAGTTTGTGCAGCTGAGATCTATTGTTTCCGGCTGCCAGTCTGCACGCTCATACAGACCTCACGGTGCTGATTCCCACTTGGGACGTTAGCTCTGTGAGGGCTAGAAGAAACTTAATGAAAGTTTAGGGACCAATCAGCAGGTTGGCCCTTGGGAGTCAGCAGCTTTCCAAGGGGCCGAAATAAATACACAATACAACACAATCCCGGTATCTTGTAACAGAACACCCTGACCGACAAGCTCCATTCCACAGAGAGATGGATGTGCACCATGCTGCCTGGGCAGGATTAGTAGCAGAGCAATTCTTTAAGCATTTAGGAGGACATTAATCTAGACGCTGAGGGAACTGGTATAAGATCAGCCCCTCCACTGTCCCTGTACAGAAGGGCAGGTGCGCCCAAGAGGACTACAGCATGGCAGGTGGTTGCTTTAGAGGAAGATCCACACACAATGATCCTGTGACTGTGCAGGTGCCACAGAAGGCTCAGACAGCCCTAGAGGGTGTATTCGATACGCTCCTCGCCGAGCTCTCCTACACAGCCTGAGTGGAGATGGGTGTGAACAGCTCCCTGAGCCACTGGGTAATTTTACAGGCTGGACTAACAGCAGCTGCCGGTGTTGGGCATTTGCTCCTGCTGGAGTCACTAGGTCAGACGCTGGCTGCCCAGAAAGCAGGGCATGTTACAGTGACTAGAAACCAATAGTCGGCACAAGTGGCATACATACATGGCACTGCGCCACTTGGACCATCCGAATAGCCTGTTGCTTGAACAGACACTTCTTCCGTTGCAATCCTGACAGACCCAGCTCTGCCACCCTTCCCGGAGGTGAACGTTTCTCTGAGCGGCCCCTGGGAAATCAGCGGTGCTAGTCGCCCGGGACTGGGGCATTCGAGGTGAGCACAGGCGGCAGGATCAGGCCCCCACCAATCATAACGGTCTCTGCCACGCGTCTCTGCCGACAGTACCATAGGGTAGCTAGCTGCCCTTCGGGAAAGCTGCCTGGGAGGCTTGCCTCATGGCTGGGACAACAGAGCAGAGGTGAAGCCAAAGAGGGAAAGACAAATTCAGGGCTTTGAGATGCCAATAAAAGCAAAAAGCTACTTTCACTCCTTTCTTCCGGCATGGCCCTTTCATGATGTGTCCACCCTGCCAGGAGATCAAAGGCACTGCCAAGCTCCCGAAGCACTGACAAGCTTTGATCACAAAAACTCGGCGCCACACTTGGCTACTCCCAGCTTCTGCACAAAGACCTTCCCTCCAACTACACCCCAAGTTTCTGTGCATCTCCTCCAGCCCACCTGTTTCCCTACCTCTCCAGCTCCCACACCCTGAGCTAGCTGGTTGCCCCCCAAGCCACTGGCTACCCATGGTATTGCTGCAGTCCTCAGCCTGTCCCATGGCTACATACCAAACGGGAGGAGAGTTCATTCATTCTGAGTTAGTGGAGCAGAGACTGATCTTATAAACACTCCCATAATTGAACAGCCACTGACCAGAAGAAAATATATTGCCTCTGAGCTCACGCCAGAGAGTGTCAGTTCAAAAAAACCCAAAGTTTTTGAGCATGAACCAACAGCAGGAGATCAGAATGCCAAGTTAACTAGAGCTTTCCCTGTCACGTGGCAAGAGCTACAAAGCTAAGACAGGCAGGATTTCCAAGGGTGCCCAATCAGGCCTTTGACTGCTAATCGTCTTGAACGTCGAATTCTTCAAGATCTTTGCTTCTGCCCTTCCATACTGATTTTCGGGTGAAGTGATTTGCTCAGCAGTGTGAGCAATTAAGTGCTGCCCCTCTGGCTAGTCGCACGGCCTACCCACTGTATAGCTAGGGATGTGAGAGTAGTCGAGTGCTCGACTACCCGATAAGTCTAGGTTAATTGGGTCGTCAGTCGAGTACTCGACTACGCTACTTCCATTCTGCCCACCTCCCACCGCAAGGGCCTGGTCTGAGCCAGCTGCTCTGGGCGCAGCTCCACTCTCTGCCCGTCCTACGCGCCAGGCTGGCACCGCTTTCCCAGGAGGCCAGGTCACGCACAGCAGACGGGGAAGGGGCCAGAGCTGCTGAGGCTGGACCAGGAGCCGAGGACTGAAGCCCGGTCAGGCAGAGCATAGCAGCCAAGTGAGCTCAGTGTTCCCAGGCTGGGCTCAGGGAGATGCCAGCTCACTGCACTGGGTGGCCTAGTGGCGGAGTCTCCTGTGGCGAGACGAGCCGATGCTGCCGGCGGCGCTGTGCGGAGCTCTAGGCTGGGCTGCCGGTGCTCAGGGCTCCGTGTGGGCTAGGCAGGCGGGGGCAGCACCTCTGGCCAGGCTAGGTGCTTGGGAAGCCCGGCCGCGCCCTGTGGGCACCAGGGAGGAGGCTCCGGCAGCTGAGCTGGCGTGGCTGGGCTCGTTGCTTGGCTGGAGTGAGCCCAGGCTGTGCACTCACCGGGCTCAGGGACAAGGCCTGGAGCTTGTCCGTCGCCAGGGCTTTGTCCCAGGCGGGCGCTACGTGGCTTGGCCTGGGCATGGCACAATCCGAATGGGCAGAGCAAGGCGAGCAGGGTTCTGCGGGTACAGGCAGCACTTGTGTTGTGGCCCAGCCTCCACTGTCTGCCCGCCCTGACCCTGTGATTCCCGGCTGGGCTCTGCCTGTCCCCTGCCCCATCTGCGCAGTGCCTGGCTGCTGCTACCCAACGCGTCAGGCAGCCAATGCGCAGCCCCCACCAGGGAGGAGCCCTTGCCCCAAAATGGCTTTGGCTTCGCTCTGTGGGGCTGCAGGCGCCAATAGGCAGGTCAAGTGCCCCACTGCTGACCCAGTGCCGCCTTTCCAGAGCCCGGTCAGCCGCCCGGGGTTGGCTTCCTCTCCCAGCTTCGGGATGTGCATGGTGGGCAGGCACTTGCCGAGGGACCCCCAAGCCACCAGAGACTAGAGGGAAGACGGGGGGGGGGGGGGGGAGAAGAGGCGGTTAAATGAGATGCGCTGGTTAAATGATTGACCAACAGTGTGGTCAATAGAAATTCTATTGACGACATGATTAGCTGATTACTCATTTCATAACATCCCTAGGTGTAGCAGCAATTAAAGGACACAGAATGTGCTTGAAGAAAGAATTTTGATACTGGAAGAAAGGGAAAAAAGAAAGGGTAAGAGACTTTGAAATGCGAAGCAACATTTAAAGCAAGTGCATGATGGTGTCTCAAAGTGTTCTTGTGTGATCAGTTTGCAAGTGCTCATGGCAAGGTTCACATCTGGATTTTTGTCTTGCATAATGCTGTGCTAAGTGACTGTAGCAATAATAGTTTTATATCCAGAAATACTCTCCTGCCTGAATGCACGTTGGGGAGGTGCAATTACAGTGTATGTATAGAATGCTTAATTGCATCACAATGCAAAGTCCTTAGCCTTGAAAAATGTTTCCGTCCATAGTAGATAGGATTCACCTACCAAGCACCCTACAGCATAATACAGTGCCTGTCAGGGCCAAACACAGGAGGTGTCAGTAACAAAGTTAGCAGGGATCCAGATTTGTTGAAAAAAAAAAAAAAAAAAAGATACTGAATTGACACTGGGGCTGGAATTTTCAAAGGAAAATAAAGGAGTCAGGCATCTAGTGCTCACTGGAATTCACTCAGGTTCCTTTGAAAAATGCAGCAAAACTACACAGAAGCATTGTTCATCTTCAGTTGAATTACTGTAGCAGACTCACAGCTCAGCCTGACATGACAGCAACAACAAAATGGGAAGAAGTGGCTTGGCAGTAGTACTGCTGAAAAGGATCTGGAGATTAGAGCGGATCACAGATTGAATAGGAGATAATGTGAGGCAGTTGTGAAAAAAGCTAAAATCATTTGTGGTGATTTAATAGGAGTGTCATATGTAAGAGATGGGAGCGAAATGTCTCACTCTACTTGGCAATTGTAGGTTTCAGCACAAGTCCTGCATCCAATTCTGGGTGCTACAAAAGTTGTGGATACACTGGAGAGTCTCCAGAGGAAACAATATTAATGATAAAGATTTTTAAAATCTGTTCTCTGGCAGACATGATTAGCTCTGACAAAAGACGACTGAGGGGAGACCTGATAAGTCTTCAAATAAGTTAAGGGCTGTTAAAGAGGACGGTGCCCAATTGCTCTTCATGTCCACTGAACACAGGACAAGAAAGGACTTTGTTGGCAAGAAGGGAAACATAGATTACATCTAAGGAACATCTCTCTATAAGGGTACGTCTAAACTACACCCCTTTTTTGATAAAGGGATGTAAAATTAGATGCATCTAAAGTGCAAATGAAATGGGGATTTAAATGTCCCATGCTGCATTTGCATAATGGCGGCTGCCACTTCATTTTGAAATGGGCTTTTTTTTTTAAAAAAAAAAGGCAGTTTAGACGGGGCATTTTCGAAAGAAATGCCCCATTTGAAAGATCCTGTACCTCAAAAAATGAGTAC
This sequence comes from Pelodiscus sinensis, assembly GCF_049634645.1. NCBI lineage: Eukaryota > Metazoa > Chordata > Testudines > Trionychidae > Pelodiscus > Pelodiscus sinensis. The sequence continues at coordinate 12,190,578 of NC_134714.1, read as the reverse complement.
AGGATCTTTTGAAAGGGGGCATTTCTGTCAAAAATGCCCCATCTAAACTGCCGAGCTTTTCTTCTTCGAAAAAGCCCCATTTCGAAAAAAAGCAGCGGCCGCCATTATGCAAATGAAGTGCAGGAAATTCAAATCCAGCTTCATTTTCACATTCAATATGTCTAATTTACATCCCTTTATCAAAAAAAGGATGTAGTCTAGACATACCTTAAGGGTACCCAACTCTGGAATAAGCTCCCAAGAAAGGTAATAGAATTCCCGTTTCTGGAGGTTTTTAAGAACAGGTTGGACAAACATCTTAGAGATACTCTTAAGTTTACTTGGTCCTGCTTCAGGACCGGCTTCTTGAGGTCCCTTCCAACCTTACATTTCTATGAGTAACCTGACATAAGGGGGAACACAAATCAAACTGCATGTTGCACAGTGTGCTAGGACATTCGGCTACTTTCTCTATGTGCATGCGTGTGCATACATACTCCTTTGTTAACACTCACACAGACCGGAGGCAGGAAACGTACTGAGTGGAAAAGGAGGCAGAATTTAGCATGGATTCGAGGACAGTAATCATATTCTGAAGCCTAACGGTTGATTACATCATAACTACATTTCAAACACTTGTTTATTCTGCATGTACCAGAGAAAGAAATTATAAAAATACTTACAGCAGCCATTGAACTTAGCTGATCAATGTAAAACTCAGGCCAGCTGGTGGCTCCTTTATTTTCTTCCTGGTCCTGAAAAACAAAACAAAAAAGCCATTAGAAGAAATAAGATTTATTTTCCTCATTTTTTTACAACAGCCATGTATAAAGACTGAATACGCAGCACACAATAATCCCATTGTTGTCCAAGTTTGATTTAGAAAGGACTAGATGGTCAAAGTGGTCTTTTCTGGTCTTCAAGCTATGAGATTCGAATTGAAGTTTATTATGTGATCTTTTTAAACCAAAAGCTCAATGGGCCAAAATGCAATCTGTGTTACAATGTCTGCTTTTAACTAAACATTGCCCCATTTAACTGTGGCAATCTTCCACTTCCAAGGTCCTCGGAGAGGAACTTTGAAACTCTAAACCCAGGTTCTACAAAACTGGCAAATTGCCTCTGTTGAAAGTTTTGGACTGTGTAGCTTTGCTGAATGCATTGAGGCTGCTTTTGACGTAGTCTGCTACAACTGACGCAGAGTAAATCAATCCAATATTAACCATATTTTGCTCTTTCAGGAAGTAGTTATCACTGACCACAACAGGCCACTAGACACTTTGCCATAGACGCAAGACTCTTAACAACTGTAAGTAATTTGTCACTAGATATTAGGCGGTAATGACTGTTCAAACTAGAGATGCTTTCAAGGGCTTTTGACTTTTCACACCATGCTCCATCAGTTGCAAGTGGTCACCCACAGACATGCTGCAGGAACCTTCGCCCACCACCCCCCGTCCCGTGTGGAAAGACAGTGGATAGGGCACTCCATGCTTGGATGGAAGTAATAAATGTGTAGAAAAAGGCTCCTAACACCCTCCTTTAAACAACTGCTGATTCCTGCCTTTTGGTTTGTTCTCAAGGGGCTGAAAACCATTGAGCTGCGCTGCATAATTTAGTCCAGCTCTCTCAGTTGGAGATTACGACATGCTGGGTGGAACACACCAGATAGCTTTTCAGGCTCTCCTGTATTTTTGTACGAGTCACTTGGAAGAGATCAAACTTACATTGGTGACACAGCATAGCAAGGAAGTGTGCGAGGCAGGACAATGAAGCTGTTTACAAGCTCAGAAACAAGCTCCCACGCTATGTTTCCTCAAACAAGCTTCCATATTTGTTTTCTCTTTTGAGACCTGCAAAATGCTCTCCACACAAGTGAAAGTTCACTCTTTATTCTCAAGGCAACGTGAACCAACAGTCTGGATAGCGTTTGGTTATAGGAAATTATATGGTAGGAGGCGGCACAGGATGCATATGTAGGCCAGACAGACAACTGAAAATCTCCGATCAAGGACAGGAGAGGCATGTGCACCTGCATGTGCATTGGAACACTGCTAGAAGAACAACCTGTTTTTACAGCATTTGCAACACACTAGATCCCCTGACACCAGTCAGTCGCTTAAAGCAACAAGGCTAGAGTACGAGCATATACCTGTATGCTCTGGGGAATAGTTACAGCAGTGTTTGTAACACAACCACCCATGTTCCATTACCGTTAGGCTGTGGCTCAGACTTACAAAAGCAATTCACGCTGTAGCACCATTAAGTTTTGTTGACTCATCTTGGTGCGCCCAGTTAAAACACACATTTAGCTAGTCCCCATGTAATCGATCCTGCTTTAGCTGCCAGCAAGGATTTGAACCCAAGACCTCCCGCATTCAAAGCGCAAGTTTCTATTAGGGATGTGATAGTGTAAACATGCAAACAGTTAACCGATGATCCTGGGCTCATCAGTTAACCTTCAGGGTTACACACAGTCCTCCCACCTCTTCCCCCCCTCCCCCGCCCCCCATCTATCAGAGGAAGCACCTGGGGGGGGGGGGGCGTGGAAGGGAGGTAGGAGCCATTATGCACAGGATAAGCTGGCTCCCTGCAAGCACTGACTCCCCTAGAGCCTCCCCCGGCATGTAAATGTGTAACCTCTGAACATTTCAGCAGCTACACGTTTACCAAAATAAACACATTTTAGCACCCTTAGCTGTAGCACAAGTGATAGTGGCTAATTCATGTAGCTGGCAAGTGCAGTACATATGTTATCCTCTTATATGGGCCTGCCCCTAGAGGGGGACAAAGACCCATATTGTCCTACTACCAGACACTCTCTCAGCCCCCCCCCCCCACCCATCCTTGCAAAAACCAGGATGTTTCTGGGACTGCAAAGATAACATTTCATTTGTGTCTGGCTTCAGAAATGTTTTGTTCCCCTCCCACAGACGGAACAACTGTTCAATTCTATAGGCAGTTTACCACATTGCCAGCCAGATTTCAAGAGACAAAATTCCTATTTTTGCTCCAGCGCTTAAATCTGGATGCTACTTTAACAAAAAAGCCAAACAAAAAAATCAAACCTTTCCCCCTAACTGAACTGTTTCAACCTAGCAGAAGGATTTGTAACAGAAATCCCCATTCAGCTTTAATTCTAGCCATGAGAATCGCACTGATAGCAGGAATGTGAACATTGTTTGGAGGGAGGTTTTTTGGGAGGCTGGAGGAGTGAAGGCAGGGATGGCACAGAGACGACCTGTCCAAGAGTTAGTGTCTAGGATCACACAGAGACATGAATTAAAAGTTCTTGCCAGTTCAAGTGACCCTCGACATAAGCAGGTGGATACAAGTTTTAATTGCAACTTTCCCTGTGGATGTAGCCAGCACACAGCAAGCCTACTGCTGGATGCATCAGAAATACCAGACTCCCTTGAAAGAGAGCCAGTTCTGCAAATGAACCCGTTTCCCTCACTTACACGGCTGGTGAATTCACGGTCAATTCCTCTACTCCCGAGAGGAAGGGGAGCACCAGCTGTCTCATACAAGCAACATATATTACCAAATGATGCAACATTTGTAAAATTAGGTCAGTCCCAGAGAAAACCGTTAGTTTGCGCTAATGGCTCACGGCCAAGAATCGGTATTAGAATCCACAGAAAAACAATTACACTGTGTATAACTCCCCACCCCAACGTTACAACTAAATACAAAGACAAAAAAGTCATAGTACATCATAAAAAAAAAGACTTACTTTTTAAATCAGAGCATAAATAGCAAGAGAAAAAACCAGTTTGCATTCATAGGCTGATTGAGTTTAAGACACAAAGGGTCCATTGTGATCATCTAGTCCAGTGTTTCTCAACCTTTTTTTTTATAATGTACCCCTTTAAAAAAGTTACGAGTATCCCCAGAACCTACAGTTTTCAGACACACAATTATTTTCTACCATTGCAACACACTTGTTTAAACAACTTAATCGTTGCCGAGTGGGCGATGAAATTTTTGGGTGTAAAAAGTACAAAAATAATAAAGTGCTGTCAAACTTTAAACAAAAATTCAGTTCTCTCCAAACTTCAGCTGTGTTGATGTACCCTCCAGACTTCTCTTGAGTACCCCTACGGGTACTCGTACCACTGGTTGAGAAACACTGATCTAGTTGGACCTTCTGCATAACGCACAGGCCATATAATTTCACCCAGTTATTCTTTCAAGGCCATAACTTGGTTTGAGCTAGAGCATCTCTTTTAGGACTTATATTACACAAAACATTTATTAGCATCTCAGCTCCATGGACTTCATCTTGTTACAAAGCAACTCCCTAACTTTCCCCCAGTTGTTAATGAGTAACATCTGCATGAGATCCATTTCACCATATTGGTCAACACGCTGGTTCTGGTGGGATTCTTTAATGCCAACACCACAGCCTGTCAATAATAAGCACAAACTCTATAGGGGCCTTTGAGAGCTAAAGTAGCAGCAGACTCTTTAGAATAATTGTTTCTATTTTGTTAGTGAGTCGGCCATACTGACTGGTGTTCCCTGAGGTGCTGCGAGAACTCGATTCACACTGAGGTCAAGGAGAGGGGATTCAGCACCTCAAGAGATCATCCAACAAGTCTTTAAAGACCATCAGGACATCCTGGGTTGTTCTCTCATGAGAATCATTTCACTACCCTCACTGACTTCACTTTTTGTAAGACGTGTCAAATTCAATTTAATCGAAAAAACGTTTTCACGGAACTTTAGACCAGCCCTACTTTTGACCCTATCCCCAGAAATTGTCCCTGCATTTTAGTTACCTCTTCCAATGAGCAGCAACGTCTCAGCATTCCAACTGTGTCAAGACTAATGATGTAAAATCTGGTTAAAAAGTTAACCAGTTAAAGAGAATGTTAATCAGTTAACTGTGATCCCACGGGGGGGAGAGTCTTCTCCGGCCTGGCCGATCCTGCTACACAGTGCTAGGCCGTGTGGCTGCTGCAGAGCAGGAACTGGGGCCGTGGGGAGGCTGCCCCAGCAGGGACAGCCTCACCACAACCCGGCTCCAGACGTGGCACATGGGGCAGCCGCCAGCCCCGCATGCCACTTATGGCATGTGTACTGTATGTTACTGACGCCTGACAGACAATGAAAGAAGGCACTTCTGAATATTGACATCTCAACTAAATATAGGGCTGGCCCGAGTCATTTGTGCGCCCTAGGCGCCTGGAGCATGCGCGACCCCGCCCCCAGGTGGTGCTCTCTACAATGGGGCACCCTGGGCGGTAGCCCGGTCAGCCCGTACCTTGGGCTGGCTCTGACTAAATACCCCCCAAACCACAACTCCCAGTGCAATCAGTTACTACACTCCTCATACTGCCATCTCCAATCAAAAATGGATCAGTCTCATCATCAAAATCCTGAGTTTTATTGGGGAAAACAATAAATGCAGGATTTCTTTTCATTTGTCTTTTGGTGGCTGAGCCTTTGGGTTACGGTTGCAGAGAGGAACCTGAAAATGTGAGGGGACTAAAAGACTTTTAATTTAAAAAAAAAAAAAAAAAAGGTTGAGATGTTCTGTAAGTCACCTGACTCCAGGGGCTGTCACTTTAAGAAATGTATCAAATATTACCAGAAGTGGCAACACCAATTGTATTACATCTGAAAGAACAAAAATGGTCAGAACCACAAGGAGTGCAAATTCCAGAGTGAAGAGTTCTCTGTCTCTGGCAGCCAACGTCTCCACGTTCCACCAATGATTTACATCCAAGGACCTCTCCAGCTGACCTCGGCAGCGAAGAGACTGGAGACCAATTCTTTGCAAGAGTCCCAGATGGAAATGGAATGTGCGTTGTTTAGGCAACGCCCCGGCAACACTTTCCAGATTCGAGACCCAAAGAGAAGATGGCCCAGATGACCAGGGTAAGTCGGTTTTTTCTCCATTTGGATGCACAAGGCAATTTAAGAGCTTGTAACAGTACATAGCAAATGCAGCTCTGATTCTTGAGGCTATAGGATTAGCCTCCAGGCAGAGAGAGCGCTTTCATCGACTTCCAGAACTTGCCCTAGTTTTCTAGCAATTTAGCTCTCAGCACATTCAAGGCTATTGGCCTGAGATGCTCCCACAATAATAAAAATTGCTTCCTGTGCAGAACCGCAGCAGCCTCTCGCCTATGAAAGGTGTCCTGGCAAATTTCTGCACAGGCCATCAACTCTTCCCACCCAATCATTAACCCTTAGGACACTCCCTGCGCCGCACACTTCTGCAGCTCAGTTTAAAGACTCTGAACTGGATGGATTTACAATCAGCAGCCTAGACACCCTCCTTCACCCAGAGTGAGGTGCAAATGAAGAGTTCAACCGCTTCCACAAATCTGTATCCCCCCCATCCCTTGCGTGTCTTTACCCGGGGAAGATTGGAACCTGGCTGGACCTGCTGTATATATTATTCCCCCGTAGCGTATTGCTTTCACCAATGACCTAAGGACTGAGGGACAACTACTGCCAGAGCATGCCTCTGTTGAATGTGACTGATTTGCTGAAGGGGGGAGGGGCGGGAGAAGAGGACGTCACTAGAAGCCAGAGTTTTGGATTCTGCGACCTCTTTAGTGCCCCTTCCTTTGGAGGGTGGGGTGGGAAGATAAACTTCCATCTCCAGCTGGACTGAGAGTGTTTGCATGTAAATGATCTCCCCTGGAACACTCACAGAGGTAGTTTTCCCTCATCACTCCTATGGGAGTTGATGAGCTGGCTTGGTGGTAAGGAGGTCAAGTTGAATTTTCTCTTCAGTGGTTGCATTAGCTAAATCCCTACCTTAGGGAAATCCTGCCATTGATATAAATCTGTCCGCAAGCCTCAGCTCCCATAGACTTCAGGAAGGTTAAGAGAAAGAACCACCTTTCGGATTCATAGAATAATAGGACTGGAAGGGACCTCAAGAGGTCATCGAGTCCAGCCCCCCGCCCTCAAGGCAGGACCAAGCTCCGTCTACACCATCCCTGACAGATGTCTATCCAACCTGTTCTTAAATATCTCCAGAGAGGGAGATTCCACCACCTCCCTTGGCAATTTATTCCAATATTTGACCACCCTGACAGTTAGGAATTTTTTCCTAATGTCCAATCTAAACCTCCCCTGCTGCACTTTAAGCCCATTACTCCTTGTCCTGTCCTCAGAAACCAAGAGGAACAAATTTTCTCCTTCCTCCTTGTGACACTCTTTTAGATATTTGAAAACCGCTATCATGTCCCCCCTTAATCATCTTTTTTCCAAACTAAACAAGCCCAGTTCATGAAGCCTGGCTTCATAGGTCATGTTCTCTAGACCTTTAATCATTCTTGTCGCTCTTCTCTGTACCCTTCCCAATTTCTCCACATCTTTCTTGAAATGTGGCGCCCAGAACTGGACACAGTACTCCAGCTGAGGCCTAACTAGCGCAGAGTAGAGTGGCAGAATGACTTCACGAGTTTTGCTTACAACACACCTGTTGATACAACCTAGAATCATATTTGCTTTTTTTGCAACAGCATCACACTGTTGACTCATTCAACTTGTGGTCCACTATGACCCCTAGATCCCTTTCCGCCATGCTCCTTCCTAGACAGTCGCTTCCCATCTTGTATGTATGTAACTGATTGTTCCTTCCTAAGTGGAGCACTTTGCATTTCTCTTTATTAAACCTCATCCTGTTTACCTCTGACCATTTCTCTAACTTGCTAAGGTCATTTTGAATTATGTCTCTATCCTCCAAAGAAGTCGCAACCCCACCCAGTTTGGTATCATCTGCAAACTTAATAAGCGTACTCTCTATCCCAATATCTACATCATTGATGAAGATATTGAACAGTACGGGTCCCAAAACAGACCCTTGAGGAACTCCACTTGTTATCCCTTTCCAGCAGGATTTAGAACCGTTAACAACAACTCTCTGACTACGGTTATCCAGCCAATTATGCACCCACCTTATCGTGGCCCTATCTAAGTTATATTTGCCTAGTTTATCAATAAGAATATCATGTGAGACCGTATCAAATGCCTTACTAAAGTCTAGGTATATGACATCCACCGCTTCTCCCTTATCCACAAGGCTCGTTATCCTATCAAAGAAAGCTATCAGATTAGTTTGGCATGACTTGTTCTTCACAAACCCATGCTGGATTGAGGAAATCTTACTGGGACCCTCCCCATCCTCTGCTTTAGTGGCATGTTTTCCTACCTCCTCACCCACAAGTCCCAGAGGTTTTTCATTTGGTGCTTGAATCACCTCCCCCTCACTTTTTATACCCATTAGGGAATAAACAGACAGCATTTTTTTTAGTAAGTCAGAGCGCCCCCCAAAAAAACCTGTCGTGCCAAGACTAGTACAAAACAGAATGAACCTCAAGCAGCCTGTGGTGTTTCATAGAGCCTGCTTTTGTATGGATGGAGCTCAAGTCATCGTTAGTCTCTAAAGTGCCACAGGACTACTTGGGTAAATACGAATGACTTTAGAAACTGATAAGCTTATCTTGGCTGCCAAAGCTTAGAAATGCCAAGCTCCATGTCACTGCTCCATTCCAGACAGGCATACGCAGTTCCAGGAGGTTCTTTTGTGCGGTTCTTCCTTTCCATTAAATGCAGCATTCATATCTTATTATTACACCTTATTTGTATTACAGTAGCACAGAGAGGTCCTATATAAGATGCTCAGCGCTGTACAGACACATAGTAAGAGACGGTGCCTGTCTCCCAAAACTTGCAAGCTAAATAGACGAAATAGCCCAAAGGCAGGAAAGGAAACAGAATCCCAAATAGAAATGACTTGCCAAAGGACAGCTAGCAGGTCAGATCTCCGGAGTCTGAGTTTAGCACCTTATCCACTATGCCACACTATCCTACAGAGAACTTTTCTGAATACCCAACCCCCCACTGCGCCTTATAATTAACTTTAAAAAAAAACAAAAACGTTCTTCTTGAGTGACAGCAGCAAATTGGGAAGGGAGACCCAGAGAGACAGCATCTCTTTTGGAAAGGAAGTGCAGTGATGTAATATATCAAAATAATCCCAAGGTTCTTAGAGCTGCCAGTCTGTTACATCTTTGGCCGCATTCCTCACTGCACATTAGAACTTGCTGGCTGCCAAAAACCGATTTGGCCGATTGAAATGATCATGGCAGAGAAGAGGCTTCCACAACTTTCAGGAAATTCAACACCTACTGTTTTAGCCTAGGAACATTATTCATTTCCAGTGGGAGCCCAGCAAGGTTGTACCGTCAAAAGGAGATGGGCCATTTGCTGAGCACTTTGCAGGAGTTCACCGTGTGGCAAAGTAGGACATGTCAGCACGTGCCATTTACAGCAGAAAGGCCCTTGTTTGCGCAAAAACGGTGGGAGCATCTACATTTGCCAATGACTTTTCGTGGTGAAATTCAGAAGTTGCCCCACAAAGAGACCTCCTCCATGAGGGGCATACAGCTCTGACCGGCGATGGTTTTGTGGTGGTGTGAAAGTAGAGACACATTCTTGCTGTTTTAGAGTTGTTAGCCTCCGCAGGATATCCCAGCAGTTCCCAACCGCCGAGCCGCAAACCGCTGGCTGCCGGGCTGCCACAGATCAAGCCAGCTGTTCCGCTCCCCCAACTGTGGTGGCTCAGGCAGTGGCAGGAGGAGGTGGAGCAGGAAGCACCTCCCTCCCTCCTCCTCCCCGCTGCCTCCCGCGCTTGGGAAGAGGTGCATGGAGAGGAAGGAGGGAGACGCATGCGCGCCAGCAAAGGCTGCTCCTTCTGCCCATGCGGCCACTTTTGCCGGCAGCAGCAGATGGTGGGGCAGGAGGCGCCTCCCCAGGGCTCTGCCCCCACCCCGGCTTGTGAGGCCGCTTTTGCTGGCAGCAGGAAGCTACAGAGCAGGAGGTCCTATCTCCTTCCTCCTCTCCGTAATGATGGCCAGCAGGGCTCTGTGCTCTCCCCCCCCCCCCACCCATGGGGGCACAAGACACACTTGGGGAGGAAGGGGGCACAAGGAGAAGCACGGCAGTAATGGCCACACGGCAGTAATGGCCACGCTCCCTAACAGGGATAGCATCACTTTGGGGAGTGCGGGGATGGGTGAGGGAGAGGGTGTTGGCATGGGCTGTAGGGGTCAGAGGTTAAAGGGTCAAAGAGCATGCAGCATAGGTGTGGGGGGGGGTCAAAGGGTGTTAGACACTGGGGGAGCAAGGGAATGAATTGGGGGTAGACTGATGGTAGCATTTTATTTGCATATTCACATTCATTATTTGCATAACGCACATGCAGATAAAATGTTGCCAGTCCGTCAAGTGTTTGAAAACAGCTTTGCCAGTCATTGGCATAAAAAAAGTTGGAAACCACTGTCCCAGAGTACCTAGGAGACCACGTTAGTCAGCACCTCCGCTGCTCTGACACCAGGTAAACAGATGTCAACCCCTACTCCTGTAAAGCCCTGGGAACTTTGAATTTCCCCCTTAGTTTCGTATCAGGTCATCACTTATCTGGCCAGGTGACAATGGCTGCTCCAAGAAGCAAACAATCCCCTACTTGCAGCAATGCTGAGCTACTGGAGCTGACCAGTGTCTGGGATAAGAGGCTGTTCAGAGACGCAGGACGCCTCGCGATCACTCTCCCTCACCCCGTCCCACAAGGCCTATCACCAAAAAGGAGAGAGCTGCATACGTAAACAGATGTGTGAATACACAAGCCATCGCTTCTCTTTTATCAGCTCCTTATCGCTGAAAGTGCAAACACTCGGCAAGTGCAGACATAGCCCTAGTATTTTTAATATTTCCTGAAAGCGTAGAGTTTACACACTTCACAGAGAACATCAAGGAGCTCACTCCCTGAAACAGACCCCCAAATTTAGCATCCATGAAAAGAACTAATGAATGATTTAAAAGAGCAGTTCCCAACCACCAGTCCACGGATCAGTGGCGGGTCGCAGACCGGTGGCTGCTGGCCACAGTGGCTCTGTGGCCAGTTCTGGGGAATACCGCCCAGCACCTCCCCTTCCACTGTGGCTATTGGGAGAGGCGTGTCCTGCGCTGCCTTCCAGCCAACCAGTGCCCGGCAGGGCCACATGGAGCCCAGCACACAAGGGTGGAGTCTCCCCTCGGCTGTGCGGTGGCAAGGCCACATGGAGTCGCCATGAGGGGCGGGGTCTCCTCATGTAGCGTGTAGGGCTCCGTGTGGCCCTGCCACCACACAGTGAACCGACCCCCTGCCCCCCCGCCGCCTGGTGTTGGTTGGCTAAGAGGTGGGGCAGGACATGCCTCTCCCAACAGCCACAGCAGCAGGGGAGGCACTGGACATGGTTCCCTAGAGCTGCGATGCAGAGGCAGCGCAGGGCTAGATAAGGGGAGGGGGCAGGGCTAGTGCTAGGGGACTCAGAGGCAGGGAGCTGGCACTGGGGGGCTCTGGGGCAGGGCTAATATTGGGGACTGGGGCTGTCATTGGAGGGAGCTCTGGGGGGTGTTGAGTGAAGTATGTGGCTCTGGAAACAGGAGGCTGGCACTAGGGGGGTCTGGTGGTAGGGGCTCACATGGAAGCATTTGAGCTGGGGGCTGGCACTGAGGGGGGTTCGGAGCTGGAGGCTGGCACTGGGGGGATTGGGTGCAAGGGACTCTGGGATCAGTGGCTGGTGTTGAGGAGTAGTAGAGGGGTAGAGGGCTCTAGGGGTTAGGGCTGGAATTGGGGCTTTTGGCAGACCAGCAACATTTTATTTGCATGTTCATGATTGCATAATGAATATGCAAATCAAATATTGCCAATCTGCCAAAAGTTTGTGAATGGGTTCAGAAAGGTTGGGAACCACTGATTTAAATTGTACTGAGGCAACGCCCAGTGAGTAGTGCTGGAAAGTTAAATCAGTACAATAGGTTGAATCTCTCTAGTTCAGCACCCTTGGGACCTGAGCAGTGCTGAACCAGAGTTTGCCAGACCATAGGGGGTCAATATTGTCTAGCAGCATTACCAACACTTCTATTACTTACTGGACTATTAAAGGACATTTAGGGGTAAATTAGATGTAAGTAGCAGCACAGAACAGGACCGGTGGCTGTAAATAAACTTTATGGGACCGCAGGAAACTTGGCCACACCCATGATAAGTGGACATTTAACTAACTAAAATTATGCTGCTTCATGCTGTTACTGGACCAGACAACCTGTAGCACACAATGTTCCTAATTTATTAGTTGTAACTTACGCATGCAAGAAAATTTCACGTCATCAACAAAGGTGACTAGTGAAAAGGTTTGTAACAGTTATTTTAAGCCCAACCTGGACACTTTAAAGAAGCCTGATTTTTCAGAAAGTGCTTGTTGTTTAGACAGAGCCAGGGCCTCTCAAGGCATCACAAGCTGAACACCTAGAAGATCGACATGCAAAATGGCTCACCACTTTGGAAAACTTTAGCCCAAGTTCACAGCTCGTGATGTGACTGGGCTAACGCAGAGATGGGAGTTTATTCACACAGCAAATTTGGTTGAGTCGTTTTTTTCAAAGCAGACACAAGGGGGGTGGGAAAGGAAAGGACATAGATTACTACTTCCACGCTGGCTGAATTGACTGCTGTCAAGGGCACCCAAGGTCCTTGTACAGAGCCTGCCTACTGCAGAAACTGCCCTATTGCAGAAAACGTTTTGGTGCTGCCCGACCGCACAAGGGGTGGAGCAAAACACCAACTCCCTCCATCTTAGCATCTTCTGGTTGTGGCTTTGGTGCCCTCTGGAAGTTGGCACGCTGAACACCCACCCTTATGGCTGGCCCTGCCTGTCTGGAATAGGACCCTGATGGGAGCAGACACAGGGCTGCTCTTTGGGGTCTCTGTTCTCTCAGAGAGTCTCAAAGGATAGTCATGGATACCTGCTCCTCCCCCTAGAGAGCTCTCACGCATGGAGTCCTGCAGGGCACTGTTCTGCTAACCCCACCTCTCCTGTTTAATGGGTAGGAGAGGACTAGTAAGGGGTCCTGGGACTTCAGCACCCTGGTGGCACCCACCTGTAAGTCTCTTGCTCGCCCAACTTGGGCAAAGCAATGCAGCTCTGGCAGTGCTGGGCTGATCCTGGGACATGCATGAGACTGAGCCACCTAACTCAGCCCAAATGAGACTGAGGGGATGAGGGCTGTGCTGGGGGAAGCAACTGGAGGGGGGGGGGGGAAAAAATCAGTCCTTTTGCCTGAGGGAGCTCATCTGCCCCTAGGTAGCACCACCTCAGGCTGAACATAGAGCTGTGCTCGTCTAACAGCAGTGGGACAGTAGTGATCCACACAGCAACTTACCATCCGTAGCTGGCTAGGTGAATGCAGCCTTCCCTTTCAGGCTCAGACTGCTCCTATTCCCCCAGCTTGTGGTGCCTCTAGATCAGACGGCTGCAGCACGCTCTACGTGGGGCTACACCACCCAACCATCCAGAGACTGCGGCTATAGCAGTCTCCCTGGGAGTGACACACACTGGTGCTTTGGGATCCACATTGGCTGCCCGTTGCTCTGCGGGTAGAGTTTATGCTGCTGGTTACGACATAAAAACCCTAAACGGCCTAACACTGGGATTGCCTCTCTCTCTTCACCAGACTGCTCCAGCTGCAGTCAGCTGGGATGCCCAAAGCTGGCTCCCTGGCCTTGCAAAAGGGGGGTGGTAGCTGACAGGGTGCTCTCAGTGAGGGCTCTGGAACCGTGGAATCTCTTGAATTTGTCATCTTCCCAGGCTTGCTTCATCACTGCATGGTGAACGATGCGCTCACCTGTGCTGCTGTAATTCCAGTGAAGTCAGCAGAATTACAACCACTTTACAGCAGCATCAGGTAGGATCAGAGTGAGACCTCCCCTTCACGTTCCAGGCACAGGACTTGCATTCAGAAGACCTGGGTTCTGTTTGCTACTGACTTGCTGCATTACCTCGACCACATCACTCGCGCTCTGCTTCCTCCCACCTCCCGCCGCCTCTCATCACCTATAAAACGGGGTCAGTACTTCCCTAACACAGAGATGTTTGAGGCTACATTGATAGGGGTTAGTGAGACGCTCATGTAAGACATTTGAAAGGGCTACAGCAAAACAGCTGAACAAACCCATCCTAAGGTAGGGCAGGAGATCACTAGTATGTATTTGCAGAGGCCACAGGAGCTGTAGCGTCCCCATTTAGCAGCACATCACAACACCTGGCATTCATGTTGCCTGCTTTGCAGATGGATTGGGCACCCCCTCAATGCTGTCTGTGGATACAGGCCTATGCACAAAGTTCTTCTTTCAGAGACCACGTGTCTAACAGGTCAGTTGTCAGTAAGTAGCCCTTGCCAAGAATCTCACAACGAAGTCAAAAACCATGGATTTCTTGGAGGTACATTTAGAATCTTATTGCCAACTTACTGAGCAATACAGTTTAGAGTTCAGTTTGATGACCTCAAGCACAGCATTCTTATGGGGAGCCTGAGGAATGTGCTTAATACAGTGTAGCGCAAACATTTCTGCTATAATAAAAGAGCTGCTTCCTCTTATTTGTATAAGCTAAGTGACAGTAGCATTTTAAGGGAGTGCAAGATGTTAGTGAGCTAAACAGGTATGGGCTATTCATGAGCAAAACCACTGTTTAAATAGTAAGAAAATTGCTCCCCATTGGACATATGCTAAATGCTTTTGCATCTGGTTGCACTGTCATTTATGCTTCTACTTCAGAATTTTGCACAAATACTTTACTATACCAGCGCTAATCCCTATAATAAGCACATCCATTCTCTCTCACAGCCTTAAGATGGGAATGCAGGTTGTTTGCGAAAGCGTCGTAAGCCTGTCTTGAGCTGTGCAGCTGCTGTGATTCATGGAGAAAATATTTGGGTGCTAATCAGCAAAAACAATCACTTCTGTAAAAAATATACAGAGGCAAAATATATATTTATGAACTTAGCTAAGAGGAACAAAATAGATGGTATCTTTTCATGGAGTGCTTTATTGCTTACTCAATTAAATCTGATATGCAAAATTTATTTGCAATGCAGTCAATTAAAAATTAACCACAATTGTAACAACAGTATAACGGTAATTAATTGAAGTTTTAATTGCACAGTTAAACAATAAATACAATTTAAGTATTTTAAGATGTTTTCTATTTTCAAATATATTGATTTTAATTATAACAGAATACAAAGTATGTAGTGCCCTCTTTATATTATTTGTATTCCAAATATTTTCACTATAAAGAGGATAAATAGTATTTTTCAATTCACTTCCTACAAGCTCTGTAGTGCAATATCTTTGTCGCAGTAAATAATCACACTCAAAAACAAATAAAGTAAAAGTTTAAAAACCTACAATCCACTCAGTTCTTGTTCAGCAAATCTCTAAGGGTACATCTACACAGCAATATTATTTCGAAATAACTGTTTTTATTGAAAAATAACTTAGTCTGCGTCTACACAGCAGGCAGTTATTTTGAAATAATGTTGAAATACTGCCATGCTGGAGGACTTCTTACTCCGACTCCCGTAACCGTCATTGTATGAGGAGTAGGGGAACTCAGGGAAAAAGTGCTCTATTTCGAAATAAGCGCTGCATAGACGCTCCCAATTTCAAAATAAATGATGCAATTGACATAGCTCAGCTTGCATAGCTTATTTCAAGTGAAGCTCAGCTGTGTAGATGCACCCTAAGGCAAACAAATTGCTTTACATTTAAGAAAAATAACGCATTCGCTTCTTATTTACAATGCAACCTGAAAGCGAGAATAGGGATTTGCGTGGCACTGTTGTAGGAGCGTTGCAAGGTACTGATATGCCAGATGTGCTAAACATTTGCATGTCCCTTCATGTTCCGACCATCATTCCAGAGGATGTTTCCATGCTGACAGGTTCTGCTTCATAACAAGCATAAGTAGTGCAGACCGACACACGTTCACTTTCATCATTTGAGCTGCACGCCCGCAGTGGAAGGTGGATTTTCTTTACTGGTGGTTTGGATTCTGTAGTTTCCAAACTGGAGCACTGCTCTTTTAAGACTTCTAGCAGCATGTTCCAGGTCTCTTCCCTGTCAGATTTTGGAAGGCACCTCAAATTCTTAAACTTTGAGTCAAGTGCTGTAGCTATCTTTAGAAATCTCACACTGGTACCTTTTGTGCATTTTGTCAGATCTGAAGTTAAAGCCTTCTTAAATTGAACCACATGTGCGGGGTCACCATCCAAGACAACCATAACATGAAATATATGGCAAAATGCAGGTAGAACCATGGAGCAGGAGACATACAATTCTCCCCTAAGAATTTAGTCAAAAATTTAATTAATGCTCTGTTGTTTTACAAGCATCATTGGCATAGAAGCATGTCCTCTGGATTGGTGGTTGAGGCACAAAGGGGCGTACAAATGTTTAGCATATCTGGCATGTAAATGTCTTGCAATGCTAGCTACAAAAGTGTTGTGTGAATGTCGGTTCTTCCTTTCAGGTGACATTGTAAATAAGTTGGCAGGACTGTCTTCCGCAAATGTAAACAAACTTGTCTTAGTGATTAACTGAACAAGAAGTAGGACTGAATGGAGTTGTAGGCACTGTTTTGAGTGCAGTTAGGTAACCAAAAAAAAAATCTACATTTGTAAACTGCACTTTCAAAACAAAGATTACACTACAGTGCTTATTGGAGGTGAACTGAAAAATACTATTTTGTCATCTTCTTTACAACACAAATATCTGTAATAAAAATAAAGTGAGAACTGTACATTTTATATTGTTATAATTGAAATCAATATTTGAAAATGTAGAAAAAACATTCAAAAATATTTATAGTACATTAAAATTGGCATTCTATTATTGTTTAACAGTGCAATTAAAACTGATTAATCATGATTAATTTTGAGCTTGTTTTGAGTTAATTGCTTGAGTTAACTGTTGAGAGCCCTAATTATTTGCAAAAAAAATTTACTCGAGGAAACATGGGCTACCGTTTGTCACTGCTATATTAGAGCATTCACATCATAGTTTGAGAGCTGAACTGGTCACTAGGGGCTTATCTAGACTATGCTGAAGTGTCAAAAGAAGATATGCAAATTCCACAGGAATTTGCATATTTTCTTCCAATCTTGCTTTCGAAAATGAAAGTAGTTTGGACGCGGCTTTTTCGGCAACCCCCTCCTTTTTCGAAAAGCCGTTCTTCCTCAAAAAATGAGGTGTATGCGGCTTTTCAAAAAAGGGGGGTGTTCACCAAAAAAGCCGCGTCCGAACTTTTCACTTTCGAAAGCTCTACTTTCAAAAGTGGGATCGGAAGAAGATATGCGAATTCACAGAATTTGCATATTCTTTTTTGACACTTTAGCGTAGTCTAGATGAGCCCTAGATGGAATTTAGGAGTAGAATACTAGTGATGTACAAGTGGTTGACAAAAGCCAAGAGGATTCAAGCAGTGCCTAATGCCAGATTACTCAGAAATGATCAAACTCACTGGAAGTAAAAGGAGATTTCTCCATGCCAATTTGCACTATGTTTATTCAGGCATGACTGAGCTCTCCTGTCTGCTCCATCCTCACAAGCAGGACCATCTATAAGACCATGAAGCGTGTGCACACGTGTACGCACACACACACACACACACACACACACACACACACAATTTCTCCCTCAAGTCAAGTCTGTCACAGTCAATGGAATCGGTTACAATTCAGTTCTGCTGGTTGGCAGATTAACACACTCAGGCAAACAAATGCACTCTTGCGCATGTGGAAATTGAGTGTATTTCTACACTTGGGTCCTTTTAGCACCAACTCCGCATCTTGCTAACTAAAGTCTTAGGATGATCAAAAGCCATTTTCTAACATGCTTTCACTGGCTCTCAGAACAGAAGCAAAATGCGGGTCCTACAGTTTGACTTTGCATGGACCACTACAACAGAACAAGATTTAACAATGGTGGGGAACTGTATGCAGACCAGCGGTTAACAATGTGAGCCATAAACCCAGCCCTTTCCAGGGAACTCTGAAACTTTTTGTAGCCACATAGAATCATGGTATGGAAAAGGCTATGAGCCAATGCTTCAGGCTAATCTTAGGTTGCAGTATCTATAATGTTCCCACATTCACGGGATACGAACGTAGAAGTTCAGAGGCCTTGAGTGTAAACCCTATTTAGAGAGAAGTATGCCACACAGACAGCAACAGCATCTTGAAGACACCACCCCGTTAAGGCAGGCAGAGGCCTGACCAGGGTTCATAGGGATGTCTTCAGGGGAAAAACAAACAAACCCAAGGAGGGACTGTAATATTCGAGACATGATTCTGGGAAGTCAATACTTGCCATTCTCCTCGCTTAGGACCAAAAATAAACCAACAGAATCACTGCCTTGCATGGTGTGTGTGTGTGTGGGGGGGGGGGGGGGGAGGGAAGACTTCTACGCTACTGGAACCACAGAAGGAACAAGGATGATCAAGCATTATACTAAGGCACAGAACGCTTGCAGTCAGTCAGGATCGCACGGCTTTCTGCCTGCTTGCCAGCAGGGGAGCCAATCCTGGAATCCCGGTTGAATTTCAGCATCACAAAATCCTGCCAACTTAACTCTCTGATGCAGCAGCCTCCTTTGCTCTCTACCCTCACCTGTCCTGCAGCGAGTCACCACATTCCAAATTACTGTATTTCAGGATCACGTGAAGCGAGCCTAGTGCAGGCATGTGCATCTGTTTCTCCCTCAGATACTCCAGGGGATCCGCTGGTATTTGGGGGGAGGGGGTGAAGAATAATAATACAGACCTCAGATATTATCACAGTCCCCATTGTGCTTGCCTCATTTCACTTTATCTGGAGGCGTCGGATTTTAATGGAGCCCCCTCCCCCGCTGAATGGCAACGAGTAATTACCCTTCGCTTGACCCCATTCCCCATCTGGCATTCTAGGCCGGCAGGGAAAACAAGCAGAGGTTAAATGAGATGGTTTCCTGGGAGCCTCAGAGGATCCAAAAGCTGAAGCAGAGCTGGGGGGGGTGTCGTGTAACGCAGCAAAGCGACGACATCTAGAGAAACAAAGTAGGGGCTGTCTTATTTGGCCCCGAGGAAGCTGGGCATGGAAATATCGCACAGCCCCACAGGGATAACAGACACCTGGCCTGTCGCACCCATCATTGCCCTTCACAACAAGCACTTCAAACCCCTCTACAGTTCGTCGTTTGGTTCCTAGCACGAATTCAACACTCCCAAGAGGAGGGCGACAGGGAAGATGCCAGAGCTGCTTAGCCTCACAAACCTCGGCGTTGAGATGGGCAGCTAGGCTAGTGTGATGACAAGAATTCTCCCTTCCTGCCCACCCCCTGCCCCCATGCTGGACTCCCTGGCAGGAGGGAAGAGAAGTCAGATACAAAGCAACAGCTGGAGTTACAAGACAGAAATAAACAAGGGAGGGTGCAGGTGATTGTCATTGCAGCCCCTCTTGCAATAGCCACATGCTGTTTGGACAGATGTTGCAGCTTCTCCCCCTCCCCCCTGCACCTGCAGCCCAGTCACAGCTGTGGGAAGTGTCTGAAGGGCTCAGCCCAGCTTCCTGCATTCTGCTGATGTGCAGACAGGGTAGGACATATGCCTGTGTCCCAGGCTGGCAGGCAGGCATTGCTGAAAGAGGTGGAAGCGCTGTGTGTGTCAGATGGAAAGGAAATGGGGGGGAGGGGAGAAAAAGGTCTCCAAAGGGATGAAAGCCGGACACCACAATAGACACAACATTTTGTTTATAATTAACTTGCCAAATTATATTTCCCTTTTCTCAGCTCCCCCTGGACTCTCTTTTCTGCCTCCCAGTTTAAAGACCCCTCTCAATTAAGTGCAGCAGAGCCTCATTAATTCATGCTAATGACTGGGTGAACCTCACTGGAGATCACTTAACACTGCAAGTTGGGGAGTAAAAAAAAGTAACAACACACAATGGAAGAACAAGGACAATGCACCACAAACATGGACTTGTCCTTTGGGTGTTTGCAGAGGGTTGCTGGGCTGTCACTATTCAGGGCAAAAACCTGCAGTACACCAGCAACGGGGCTTGGGTGCACTCTGTAACAGTGATGAAGTCCCACAGCAAAGACCAGACTCAGCTCGTAAGTCTTCACGTTGAGAGAGAATTTTTGGGTGTGAGAATTAAGAGTGCCTGCCAGTGAGATCGTGCTGCCGAGCACTGTTTGGTTTTGAGGCAATACTTTTCATTTAATGCTTCTCCAGACAGGTACCAGCAAAGCAGTGACTCGGACAAACGCAGCGCATCTGCTCAGCACCCGCTCACAAACCCTCCGGGTTTTGCACAGCCACAGATCTCCCAGTTCCCCAGACTGGGAGGCACTGGACATGTGAAGCTGCATCTCAGCATTCACTGAATAGTAGCAAGTTCCTAGCCCTTGTCCCTGAGATGATTACCTTGGAAATGGAAAGGGAGATGAACCAAGGCCAACAAGTTGCTGAAAATAACCAACAGCTGGGCTCCGTGCCTGGCAAGCAGTGGCTGGGAGCCACCTATGTATCCTCCCATCTCACATCCCTAAAAAGTACAAGACAACGACATCTGGATGTACCCTGCAGACTCACCACCTTACTTGTATAATGCAGGGAGGAAAGAGCAGAGAGGAATTGGTTATGGTAGGGGAAGGAAACAAGGTGAAAAAGGGGTTTGAGGGCTTGTCTATAGATGCTATAGTTAGTTCAGCTTTCCACCCATCAATACCACCTGACTGAAGGGAAATGCTGCTCAGGGCCATGGGATCTTCAGTGAGGAGACACATGACCACTCCCCACTGTCCACCCCCGTGAAGTTCTGCATGGGCACGAGGCCAGCTGTCGTTGTAGAGCTGGAGTCCATGATCTCCTGACAGCGGTCACAGCACCTGATAAAGGAGGGGTTCCCTCGTCTGTCCCCTGGGCTGCAATAGCAACCTTGCTGTTGCTGCTGATTAATGGAAGGAAAGAATGGCAGACATGAATCACGCTGGGGCTAATTGTCCGTGTAACTATACAGAACAGATGGAGGAACAGAAGACATTCAGGGCATAGAAAGCCAGTGATCCTATGCACTGTGTGATCTCAACAGGCAGGTTGCGCATATGCTCTGGTGAATGCAAGGGCTCTGCTGTCTAAAAGTGGCCAGCTGGCCAGCTCCAGAATTCGGTCCGGTTCTCGCAACTTGTTCCTTTTCTTTAATAGTTTAATCTCTTTGGACAAAGCCTCCACTCTCCTTTCCTTTTGCACTGGATGAGCGTGAAGTGGCTGTTTACTCCTTGAGTAAAAGTTTCCTTCTCTCATGCTTTTTAAAAAAGCGAGGCCAGATCCCAATCTGACACTCATAATCCTGTGTCCTTTTGTGGCTTACTAGGAACTGCTGTTTTAAGACAAACAAAAGGGGAGTTACTGACTATTCAACACTATGAAGAAGCATAATCAGTTGTTTGTTGCTCTGTCTCTCCCTTCAAATTTCTTTCCATTTGGGACTCCCAGCAAATTAAGGATTTTCACAAATTAAGACGAAACCAATTATAAACCCGATGAGCTCCTGCACTATGCTGCCACTGTCCGCCTGCTTCTCTTTGCAGTGTGACCTTGACAGATACCATGAACTGACACCACTGCTAAAGTCATTGGTAACGGCTACTGTTCAAGCCTAATTAACAAATCTAGTCAAGCTCCTCGCCTGAGGGGAAGTAGCAATGAGAGTTGGAGGCTCATTAGAACTTCCAGGAAAAGTTCAGTAATCGCGTATGTTCTGGTGGATGTGCACTGGCTTGACAGTGGGCTACAGTTTTGTCATCATCACGTACTTCATCTTAGAAAAAAGGTGCCACTTTGCTACAAATGTGACTTGAACTTTGACCGACTCAATAGGTGCTATCCTCCTCTCCCACCCATTAGCCCCTGGGGCATTCAGCATTCCTTTTACTCACTCGGCGGCAAGACCAGAATGCTCTTTGGGCCAAGTCCCTCCACTCACTTTCTAACCACGCTGCATCAACTGCTGGCTCGCTGCTCTCTCTAGGCCTTCCGAAAGCACCAATCATTCACCACCACAGCGTAGTGACAAGCCCAAGACAACTTGTTCAGCCACCTTGTTTAGAAGTGGTCTTGCTTGCCGTGACACACATACGTGCAAAATTTGAACCATCATCTTCTGGGCTCTTCCTAATGGAATCTTTCATTTTGATATTTGCAGCAGCTCTAAGACAAACAGCTCACTCCAACCTGCAAATAATTCAGAAAACTACCACATAGCAACCTCACAAAACGACCCTGGAGTTCCCTTATATTTTGCAGCTGCCCCCCTAGTTCTCTGATCCAATGTGTTAGACAACTCCCTTCACACACCCAAATCCCAACGTGACGGAAAGTGTGTTTTGTTGCCCTTTAGCCACAGCACTTGGTTTCCTGGCAAGGGCTAAATTAGCATCTCCAAAAAGAACAAAAGCAAGAGCTGGAGAAGGGAAGAGAAGCATCTGTGTGGCTGTGAATGAATGGCTGTGGCTGACTGTGCAAGTACAGCGGACACCGCCTGTACAAGTACAGCACTTACTGCCTGTGCTGTGGTCGAGATGGATTTGGAGCTGCTCTGTATCAATTTTATGATCATCATATATTGGCCTGGGTATTGGGACTTTATTGAGTTAACCCAGCGAGTTCATACAGTAGACAGCTGTCTGGAACAACAGGCAGGAAATAAAAGAATGGCTCAAGATAGCTCTGAAATAGCTAAGACTGGAGAGCTGTTACAGGACATTGTCCGAACTATTAACTTTGTGGATTTCTCTACTTCCAGCCAACCTGGTTTAGAGCAGGAAGGGTTCAGAGTCCAGGAAGAACAGCACTGCCATAGTAGGGTTTAAAAATGATTCAAGAGAAAAGGGGGAACCAGACAGACCAGCATCTGCTGGACTGTCTGGAACAATCAATCCTATGGGGGTTGCCATCAGGGGACTGTAGATTGTAGATAAGCCAGGCATGCATGCAGACTGTTTTTTAAAAAAACAAAAACCCACACATTCTCTCACCAAGTCATTTGTACCCCCCACTCAAACAATGCTTTGTTTTAAGAAGGCTGTCTGGCCAGCATACACCACTGGCCAGACTCCCAAAGAAAAGAACTGTACATGGCCAAACTCTGTCATACCTGCAGGATAAGAACAGTTGGCACAGCAGACTAGCGCCTGATCTAGAAGTGGGAGAATTACACAGCTCCACCACAGGAGAAAGGCCCAAGGCTCAACACCGGGGGGGTGGGGGGGTGGGGAGGGGGAACCACGCAGAGAGGTCCACAAATCCAAGACACCGGATCTCTGCCCAAAAAAAGGGACAGAGGTGCAGGGCTAGCTGTAACTGTCACAGAAGCATCATTCACATACTAAAATC
This sequence comes from Pelodiscus sinensis, assembly GCF_049634645.1. Classification (NCBI taxonomy): domain Eukaryota; kingdom Metazoa; phylum Chordata; order Testudines; family Trionychidae; genus Pelodiscus; species Pelodiscus sinensis. The sequence goes on along the minus strand of NC_134714.1, from coordinate 12,167,316 downwards.
TGACTGTAATTACATCCTTATATCTTATATGGATTCCTTCATGGTGCTATGAAAGCATGATGGAGCAATCCAGCCACAGAAGTCTGGAAGGATCTTCTTGACGTTTAAGAAAAAGAGCCAATATTTCAGCAAATGAAAAGTGGCTCCAGGTACATCACCTGCCTGCGAGTTTCCTCCACACATTTCTTTGGGTTTGCAATCACATTCTAGTTTTGCCACATAATTGCCTTCTCTCTTGTTGATCTTAGAGACCCACTCAGATTTGTACCAAAAAAAATCATCGGTGTTCAGAATGCAGTATGCATAATTTTAAAACCAACAGGACCAAAATTTGCCAGTGGTTTAAATCCAGCATTGCTCCACTGAAGTTAGTGGAACTGTGACAGGTTTGCACTAGCAGAGAATTTTGACCACACTGGCCTTCAAATATTTAGCTTCACTCCAGGCACTTAGTTTCAGAAGGTGTCCATTTAATGAAAATGCAACTAATAATGTTCTCTGCCCCCATGCCAAATGCTTGTGAAATAGTACTGCTAGCACAAATGTTACCGAGAAGTGCTGAAATTTCATAGGACTGATCCTTGATCTGATAACTTCAGCATCCAAATCAGCACATTGCATTATACATCAGTCTATTTTCTCTAATACTAAACACCTCCCACACCCACTCTCCTTGCTTTTCCCAAGATTTAAAAATTATGCTAACAATAAGAAAATACAGCATGACCAGATGCCTTTCATGGTCAGATGGCTCATTGTTTAAAAAGCTAGAGTTTAAAATCCAAAAGATTGCTAACAGATGCAGTTTTTGGCTAGAGACTAGGAAAAACCTCTCAAACAAAAGAGCGTGTTGTGATTGGAACTAAAAAGGGAATTACCTTTAAAGATAAGAACTACAAACATTTCCTATTGAAAAATACCAAGAGCCTGTAAACATTTTCTGTTCCTTACAGTGAGAAAAGTTAAAATATCTGCAGAATGTTGCATCTGGCATAGCATTTCAACCTGTTGCAGCAACAACAATTGCAGACATATTTTAGATGCAAACAGGCTGTGAAATGTTTTTCATTCAACCCAGATGACCAAACAGGGCAAAATTCCAAGTGATTTTTTAAAAATATCATTTTTGTCGGTTTCTGGTAAAGCAGTGAACATAGTTTTCAAGTGAAGGAGATACAATTATTGAAACAAACTCCATAATAGTTTCAATAGCCACTGAATAAAGAGATGAACACATTGTTAACTGGAATATGAAGATCCCAAGACATACATGTGAAAGGCATGGGAGTGGTGGGAGGAGGGGAGCCATTTAGCTGGGAGTGTAAAAAAAAAGTCTTTTGAGAATCACTTATATTTCTATTTAACCCATTTTTCTAAATCTTCTCTGGACTTAATTATTTCCAGTTTATACTGCAGTAGAATCCTGACTTTACATGCCAAACTTAAGATGTTAGCCATCAAACATAGGCTTTAATTGCACACTGGTCAATATTTCACTATTTGCACCTGATATTAATATGTCTTTGCACTTTAAGAATAAAATCACATTACTAATACTGTTCTGAATCCTATCATCTACTCAGCTTACGTCTCGTTCCTTCCCAACTCCTACCCTGCTTTTACAAACGTTTTATATTACCAGAGAGCTAATTTTAAAAAGTCTTAGTGCTATTATTTGTTTCAGCAAATTCTTGTGAGCAGCTCATGCCACATGGCTACATGTAATCAGGTTTTGCACAAACCTTGTATTTCCCATCTGACTTGGGAGCTCTTCAACAGGCTGAATTTGTACATCCGCTGAAATGAACCATGATGCTTTGCAATTAAGAGGTGAGGCAGAATTATTTGCTCACTTTGTAACTGGGTTTGTAAGGTCATCTTGAAGCACTCTTTTCAATGGAAATAACTCATTCCCTCTACCCTGATCTCATACCCAAAAAAACTCAACAGCTGGAATCTCTCCCTTTCCTCTCCACACTTTCTAACATCATCCTTTCTAGGAGAAAGGGAATAGAGAAGATTAGTTATAAAACAAGTCTTTGTCAAGTAATATTACTTTCAAATTTGTATTTTATCCCTCTAACGCATCTCTGTATCCTCATTTCCCTTTATTATAGCCATACAGTGGAGTGACAACTTCAAAGGGCCTTTCTAATATAATCCTTAAATCCCTTTCCTGATCCATCCAAGTGCAGCATGACTGTTCTATTTAATGTATGCTGTTCGGGTTACTGCCCACAGACTTGCTATTGTACATTACACGGGGCTTTTTCCCTCTACATGGCTCCCATTAAATAATCAATTCAAATCCCTATAAGTCAGGTTGTTTTGTTTCTCCTCAGCTGCCATCTTGTGATGCTTCTAGCTCCATCGGGTTAAGAATCTGTCAAAACAGCCAGTTGTGAGAGCCAGAAAAACTGCATGATTCCAAGATGGTGGCTATAGCTGCTGTTGTGGGGACCGTCATGCAGTAAGATTGTGTGGGTCTCTATGGGATCTTGCAAAGCCTTGCTCCCAAGGGTTACACCGCAGCTTTCCATAGAGGGGGCTAAGCAGTTGTATGTGATGTCATTCAGATGAGCCAGTCATGTACTTGCTACATACACAGCGACTGGTCTGAATGCAAAAAGTCTGGTAAGTTGAAAGGCAACCCCACGCCAAATGAGGCCATCTGTGCCGGTCTACATCTCCCTTCCCTCCCTGCCCTTCAAATATAAAAGTTAAAGGTTTTGCAAATGTTCCAAGTCTCCATCAGCCAGAATCTGGGAGTGAACAGCAGGGGATGAGCCGCTCAACATTCTATGCCGGGTTGGGGAACCTAAGGCCCGGGGCCAGATATAGCCCCTAGCTTGCCTGGATCCGGCACCCAAGGCTCAGGTCCCCCTCCCAGCACTGGGGAACCCACACTGGCGTTGTAGCCCCTGCCGCATTATACCCACAGGACTGGAGCACACACAAAGTCAACTAGCCTGGGACTCTGGTGTGTGAGGGAAATGTGGGGAGGATCTTTCTCCTTCTCAGTCGAGAGCCACCTCAGTGAAGGTTTGGAGAGGGTGTGCGGCCCCTAATGGATGAAGGAGGTAACCTAGTGACAGATGATGTGGGGAAAGCTGAAGTACTTAATGCTTTCTTTGCCTCTGTATTCACAGACAAGGTCGGCTCCTGAACTTCTGCGCCAAGTGACGCAAGATGGGATGAAGATGGACAGCCCGTGGTGGGTAAAGAACAGGTTAGGAACTATTTAGAAAAGCTAAACGTACATAAATCCATGGGTCCGGACTTAGTGCATCCGAGGGTACTGAGGGAGTTGGCAAATGTCATTGTGGAGCCTTTGGCTATTATCTTTGAAAAGTCGTGGAGATCGGGAGAAATCTCGGATGACTGGAAAAAGGCAAATGTAGTGCCCATCTTCAAAAAAAGGGAAGAAGGATAATCCAGGGAACTATAGGCCGGTCAGTCTTACCTCGGTTCCTGGAAAAATCATGGAAGGGATCCTTAAGGAATCCATATTGAGGCACTTGGATGAGAGGGAAGTGATTAGGAATAGTCAGCATGGATTCGCGAAGGGCAAGTCGTGCCTGACCAATCTGATTAGCTTCTATGATGAGGTAACTGGCTCGGTGGACATGGGGAAGTCACTGGATGTTATATACCTTGACTTTAGCAAGGCTTTTGATACAGTCTCCCACAATATTCTTGCCAGCAAGTTAAGGGATTGTGGATTGGATAAATGGACGGTAAGATGGATAGAAAGATGGCTAGAAGGCCGGGCCCAGCGGGTAGTGATCAATGGCTCGATGTCAGGATGGCGGTCGGTTTCTAGTGGAGTGCCCCAAGGTTCAGTTCTATCTTTATTAATGATCTGGATGAGGGGATGGATTGCACCCTCAGCAAGTTTGCGGATGACACTAAGCTGGGGGGAGAGGTAGATACGCTTAAGGGCAGAGATAGGGTACAGAATGACAGACAAATTGGAGGATTGGGCCACAAGAAATCTGATGAGGTTCAACAAGGACAAGTGTAGAGTCCTGCACTTGGGACGGAAGAATCCCAAGCATAGTTACAAGCTGGGGACCAACCGGTTAAGTAGTAGTTCTGCAGAAAAGGACCTGGGGGTTACAGTGGATGAGAAGCTAAATATGAGTCAACAGTGTGCCCTTGTAGCCAAGAAGGCTAATGGCATATTAGGTTGCATTAAGAGGAGCATTGACAGCAGATCCAGAGATGTCATCATTCCCCTTTATTCGGCTTTGGTGAGGCCGCATCTGGAGTATTGTGTCCAGTTCTGGGTCCTCCACTACAAAAAGGATGTGGACACATTGGAGAGGGTCCAGCGGAGGGCAACCAAAATGATTAGGGGACTTAGGAGAGGCTGAGGGACTTGGGTCTGTTTAGTCTGCAGAAGCGAAGAGTGAGGGGAGATTTGATAGCAGCCTTCAACTTCCTGATGGGAGGTTCCAAAGAGGATGGAGAGAGGCTGTTCTCAGTAGTGACAGATGGCAGAACAAGGAGCAATGGTCTCAAGTTGTGGTGGGAGAGGTCCAGGTTGGATATTAGGAAAAACTATTTCACTAGGAGGGTGGTGAAGCACTGGAATGGGTTACCTAGGGAAGTAGTGGAGTCTCCATCCCTAGGGGTGTTTAAGTCTCGGCTTGACAAAGCCCTGGCCAGGTTGATTTAGTTGGAATTGGTCCTGCCTAGAGCAGAGGGCTGGACTTGATGACCTTCTGAGGTCTCTTCCAGTTCTAGGATTCTATGGAGGGTTTTTTTGTTTGCTTGCGTCTTGCTTATGTGTGGCCTCCAACTGATTTTTCTGTGGGTCAGCAGGCCCCGCCCCCAAAAAGGTTCTGTTCTTAGAATCATAGAACCATAGAGCTGGAAGAGACCTCAGAAGGTCATCAAGTCCAGCCCCCTGCTCTAGGCAGGACCAATTCCAACTAAATCAACCCAGCCAGGGCTTTGTCAAGCTGAGACCTATTCATTCCCTCTGAAGCACCCGGCACTGGCAACTGCTGGAAGACAGGATACTGGTCTAAATGGGCCACATGTCTGACCCTGTATGGCTGCTCTTGTGTTCAATGAGAGGGGAAACAGGATGCCAGTCGTAAGAGCCAGATCAGCTAACAGGCCACTGTGCAGTCCCGTTGGCTTCCACCCTAAAATAATACAGTTGCTCTTCCCTCAAGCTTGCAGTGACCCATTTTCCCATCCTGTCAGAAAAGCCAGCGCTCTCAGGGCTCTGACATGCTCCAGGCTCTTTTATCAACCACCACAGCTTTTAAAAAAAAAATCTTGGCATGCCTGTTGACGCTTCACTGGTTTGTGCAGACAAGGCTTTGAAGCAGGTATCACGTGCCTCTGAGACTCTAGTGCAACCCTGAATGTCAACAGCAGCCACAGTCCGTATCAAGGGTCCCATGGCATCGCAGAGCCCTCCCTATGCCAGTGCCTTTCACAGCAAAACAGGTTCTGGCTACAACTGGAGGTACCTCTACATTGCAGTTAGAGGAGTGATCTTCCAGCGTGGGTAGCTGCTCCTGGGCTAGCTTTGATTGGGCTATAGTGCTAAGAAGAGCAAGATAGCCATGGTGATGTGGGTGGTAGCACAGGCTACCCATCTGTGTACACAGCTAGGGTCTCTCCTGGGAGCGTACAAAGGGGCCACCATAGCTATGCTGATATTTTAAGCATGATCAGAGCTAGCATGGGTACACCTATCAAATCCGCAGATCCTGCTGCTGTGTAGAAACACCCTGAGAAGGTAGAGTGGCGTTAGGATCTGAATGTGACATTATCCGATTAAAATATGTTGTTACAAACACAGTTAACAGATTTGCAACCAATCTTGCATAAAAGTGAGCCAAGCGAGGTGTCACTGTAAAGCTTTTTGTTTTGCTGGTTACGATTAGGCTATTTGTATGCACACATCATTTTTGTATTTGGAGTTATGAGTTTTGGCTAGGTACTTGCATTTCAAATGTCTGCTTCTGGGACACACCAAAAGGAGGTTTGGCCAGCCTTTTGTGAAGGAAGTACTGAGACTGAAGAGAACTACTTGACTGACAATGGATTGTGGAAGGTGCCAATTCATACAGGATGAGCTTTCCTGTGAACATCAGCCTAGCACGGGAACAACAGCTTCTATCTGTAAGCTAACAGTCATGTACGGACAAGTGATGGGCTCATTGACAAACTTTATCTTGTGGCCTACTTTTCCAGTGAGAACAATGGGATTCCCTCCACATGGCCAAGGATATACAAGGCCCTGAGGACTCCTCCATTTGGTTTTCAGTCATGCTCCTTACTCTGAAAGATCTTTGCTACAAACTGAAGCTCTAAACCAAGGTTTGGCAACCTTTTCAAACCCAAGAGCCAAACCACATCAACATTCAGAACAAGTGGTCAACAAAGAGCCATGTAAGAATGCCCATTTGCATAACTGGAAATATACCACTTACTATTATTGATAATTGACATGATGATTAATAAGAGCATCAATGAAACATTGAACTCAGACTAATTAATGGGACTTCAGCTGCTGCATCTTTTCACACATTTCTTTGACGTTTACATCATAACTAGTTAAATCCAGCTTCATGCACATATTCAAGCCGCCTTCTGTCAACCTTATGGCAGGGGTCTGGAGATGTGGGGGTACAGAAGTCTGGGTTGGGGTGTAGAAGGGGCTCAGATATATGATGGGCTCAGGGCACTGCATTGGGGTGTGGGGTGCAGAAGTGTTATGGCAGGGAACTAGGGATGTGGGGGTGCAGGAGTCTGGGTTGGAGTGTAGGAGGGGCTCAGGGCAGGGGGTTCGGATAGATGATGGGCTCAGGGCACAGTGTTGGGGCGGTGCAGGAGTGTTATGGCAGAGAACTAGGGATGTGGAGATACAAAGGACTCCGGGCAGGGGGTTCAGGTATATGATGGCTTCAGCGCTGGGGTACTGGAAGGTGCAGGAATGTTACGATGCTGGGGGGGCTTATTGCTCAGGCTTCATTTTTAAATAAAGTAAAATATTATGTCCAACACAAAAGGTTTCAATATTATCTTTATGGCAGGGGTGGGGAACTTTCTTGGGGCCAAGGGCCACAGAAAAATCAATTGGGGACCACACAAGTGAGAAGCGAAAAAACAACCCTACCAAAAAACCCAACCCTCACTGCTGTGGCCCTCAACGGAGACACCTCACTCCCCTGGCACTCCAGTCCCATGCAGAAGGGAGGACTGAGGTTTAATGCCTCAGGACAGATTAAGGGATTCCAGGATTAATGGATTTTGTGGACCCCCTAGGCTCTAGGGTGGGGCCAAAAATGAGGGGTCCAGTGTGCGGGACAGAGCTGCCAGTGAGTGGGATAAGGATGGGGGTGCAGGAGCAGGCTGGGGGTAGGGTGTTTGGCCAGAGGAGAGGGGGCAGGAGCAGGCTGGGGGTGCAGGGTCTGGGTGGCATTTTTTTCCCCAGTGTCTGTAACAGGATTTATTCACTGAAACAGATGCAAGTCACTCCCACGTGGCAGCCAGCCAGCCGCTGCTCCATATGGGTCACGGAAAAAGTCAGTGGCTACAGGGCTGAGTGTGGCATGGAGGCCATGCCTTGCCAGGAGCACAGGGAGTCCAGCCAGTGGGTCCAGGAGTGGATGAGAACAGGCCCGCTCAGTTGTGCTTCTTGTAGCGCTCCAGGCAGGCCAGGATCCAGCCCGCTGGCCCCAGGAAGAAGGTGCTCATGCCAGTGATGTACTCCAGCAGCCCCTCGGGGCTCTCCGGCGGGTGTGAGTGCACAGGCCGCGTGAATGGTGAGAGGCGGGGGCGGAGCAGTGCACAAAGCAGCAGGGACACAGCCATGGCAGCAGCAGGTCCTCCATGGACAAGATGGGGCTGGGTCGGCTTTTGCACCCCGCGCTGCTCTCAAGCGTCTGCTCCATTGGCCAGATTCTGGCCAATGGAGCAGCGGGAAAAGCCTCAGGCAGCGTGTCTGTGTGCTGCTTTGTTCCCCTGCCAGGAGAGGAGGAAGGGGAGTGTGCATGCACATGGAGCCATTTGTGGCTCTGGCTTCTTCCCCGATCGCACAGTGAGGCTTGGGGCCTTCTCCACCCTTCCCCCCAGTAGGAAGCTGGGGCTGGCTCCAATCTTGCAAGGGGCGCAGGGCTGGATTGCCAGCCCGTGTTCCCCCTTGTGGGGGAGGTAAAGAGGGGACTGAGCTCAAGCTGAGAGCCACATTTGGCTCTTAAGTGAGCCATATATGGCTTGCAATCATAGGTTGCCGACCCCTGCTCTAAACAAAGGACTGAACGACTCGTCCAGGCTGTGGATGTACTCAAGAGACTTGACTGAAGCCAGCAATTTCTTCCATCACTGCTACTAGCCTGAATCAACAACTCTGCAATTGTTGTATTGGATTCCTCCTTTAATAATTAATTCACTTTTTTCCTTTTATGAATAAATGTTTACATTTTAGATTCTATAGGACTGGCATGGGCTATGGGTGTTAAATATTGGTTACTGAATAGTTGACCTCACGGATTCTTATTGGTTAGTCAACTATTCTACAGTTCCCAGGGGTGGGGCCAAAAGCCAGTGCACTCTGGTCCCACTCCCAAGGAGTCCGCTGCCCCTCCACGCTGCTGCCTCTGATACAGAGGCAGCAGCATGGGGTGCCAGATGGGAGCTGTTAATTGGCGTGCCTTTTGGGTAAGAGTCTAAGTTACAAATTGACCTGGGAATGTGACTGGTCCTTTGGGGATGGGAAGAACCTGTTCAGATTTGGTGAGATTGGTTCTCATAACCTCTTATCTGTGTAAGGAATGCTGTTGGTAGTGATATTGCCCCCTCTCCCTTTGAAATGTGCAGTCACCCGCAGCTCTTGTGTATTTCAAAGGGAGAGAGGCAGCCGGAACCTGCACCAGCAAGAGGGAAGCAGTCTCCACTGGTGCAGGTTCCCCTCTATGCCTCTCCCTTTGAAATGTACAAGAGCTGCAGGTGGCAATTGTACATTCCAAAAGAGAGAGGTGCAGCAGTTGGATCAGCACGAGATGGACTTTTCAATCCCCGCTCAGCAGTTTCCCCTCTGCCCCTTCCTGCTCCCCCTGCAGAGATAGTGCTGGGGGGAAAACCGCTTTTAAGCAGACTCTTCTTCCCCCCCCCCCCCCCCACACACACCTACTCGTGCTCCCCTTCACCTGCCTTGCAGCCTCTCTCTGAGAGGCAGCAAGTGGGAGGAAACGATTAGTCAAGTTCGTACTTGACTACTTGATAAGCATTTGCTTATCAGGTAGTCGACTAGTCGCTTACATCCCTAATTGGGAGGCTAAAAATCTTTTACACTGAAGTCTCCTAGGACTTAAAAGGGATAAAACCATTAGAGTACTACAGAAATATATTACAATTTTGTAGAAGGGTATTCTAAAATCGTAACGAATGTAGCAGGCAAAGGAGAGCCTTTTACATATTCTTCCTGGGGGATTCTCTAGTATTTCATAGTACAGATACGTTCCCATTCAAACCCCACAGGATGATTCTGCAAGCTGTATAGAAAGGTTACCACTTTCTAATAAATGTTAGAGAACTTTTCCATAAAATAAGGAAAACAGAAGACAAATCCAAATCAATTTCTCTCTCATAGGTGTGCGTACGTACACACACACCCCCACCCACCCAAAGTCTCTTACTTTTTTCTTACTGCAGTAGATTTGCCATTTCTTTTCTGCCGGAAGTGCAAACATGGCCTCTCGGTGTTTGTCTGTAAGGTCAAGTTCATCCTGCAAGGGGAACATATTAACAGAGAATTATAATCACAAATAAAAAACCATTCAAGTAAGTGATATAAGTCAATGGAGAGCTATAACATAGCATATTGACTGTCATTCAACCAACCTCCCTCCTTTCTAAAGGCTATTGATTGATCAATCATGATCAATAAAATAACTTTATTATTCATGACCCCTGTTTAACTTTGGCATTCCAGAAGCAAGTAGGCTATAAATCCCTCTGCACTGTTCCTTCTGGAAAACATCCTTATTACATTTAGAAAGGCATGCATTTTACCAAGCAAGAATTGGAGCCAAGCTTCCAATACATTACAGCAGGATGAAAATAACAGTTAAAGCTCCGTATCAAATAATATGTCTAAGACGAGCATGATGTAGAATAGTTAACTATGACCTTGCCAGCCAACTTGAATAATTACTTCTGCTATGCACATCCCTATGGAATCAGACTTATTTGTATTATTGGTAACACAGAAGGCCCAACCAAGATTACTGCCCCATAATGCTAGGCTGAGATGGCAGGAGCCAATGCATGCCTAGGGAGGTTGTGGATAAGCAGGTTAGACAGACATTTATAAAGGATGATTCAGAAGGTACTTGGTGCTGCTATGAGGGTAGGGGACTTGAATGGATGACCTCTCAAGGTCCCTTCCAGTTCTAGTGTTCTATGATTCTATATCCCAATAGATTTTATAGTTTAAACACACAAGACAGGTACATGGTTGGGAAAAGGAATTGGAATCATCTCCATTTTACAGATGGGGAACTGATACAGACTGAAGATAAGTGACTTGCTCAAGGTCACAGAGAAAGGCTGTAGAAGGGGCAGAACTGAACCCAGATCTGCAGAGCCCCAGGCCCAACTCCATTGGAAATATAAATTGTGCTTTTTTGTAATTAAGGAATTGCAAAGAGATGTTTCACTGCCCTAGAGTTCCTGTTGTGTCCAGGTTTAAGACAGCTGTTAGACTGGCCACATTTTTTTTTTTTTTTTGCTTACAGAGAAACCACCCACTTTTCCTATCAAGTCTCGCTGAGAAACATGCCAGCCATCAGGAGAACAGAACATTCTCACAGCATCGGCCTCTCGTAGCTAGAGATACATCAAGGCTTTTATCATGAAATTAAATAAATGAAGGTCCAGGCAGAACAAAGATTTGTTTCCAAAGCCCACATTGATCCTAAGGATGTAGATTTTCAGCAAAGAATCGGACACAACCTAAATCATATGGTCTCACGGATGTTTTGTTGCTGTAGCTAGACAATTCCATTCTTGACCATCCATGTAACAAATGGCCCCAGGAACAGACCAGTGGATGCATCACCTCAGGATCTGGGAGACAAGCGCTAAAGCTTGCCTTAAAAAAAAAAACCACACACACACACACACACACACACACACACAGAAAAATTTTTGTTGGGGAAAAAAAGACCCAGAGAGAGTTACGCAAAAAAAAATTTTTTTAATGAAAACACACACCATGGCCCCTTTAAGAACAGGAGGGGCTGGGCTCTGCCTCTCCTAAGAGGCTGCCAGCAGCCAGGGGCCATTTTGCCTCCCTCCCTGCTCCGGGCCAGACAGCTCCCCTGCAGAACCGGGGGGGGGGGGGGGGGAGAGAAGAGGCAGGGGGGGCTGGGCCCCGATTGCTGACTGAGTAGGGTTGCCAGGTGTCCAGTATTGACCCTGGACAGTCTGGTATTTTCGCCCCCTGGCTGAGAAAAAAAATAAATCAGAAAATAACGGACATTTTAAGTGTCTGGTATTTTCTGAATTTTTTTTAAAATCAGACAGGAGCTGTCAATACCCGACACCTGGCTACCTTCCTGAGAAGCTAGCAGGGGCCATTCAATGGACCAGGGCCTGATTGTCCTGAGTACAGTGAAAACACAGAACAAGGATGAGAACCCCACCTCACGCGATTGACAAGTCATGCAGGTAGGGTTGCCAGCTTTGGCTGGATGTATTCCTGGAGGTTTCAATCACATGACTATCTTTAATTAAAGATTAATCTTTAATTCCCAGAGACTCCCAAACAGTCATGGAGGGCTGGCAATCCTCTGTGCACCAGCCCAGCCAGTATAATCCAGGCATATATTACGTTTAGTACAATCTAGGATACAGGAAAGTAAGCCTGCATTTTGCAAAATAAGACCTAGAAACTATGGCCATGCATGCACAAGCCACACCGGTTCATATTTTAAGTCACCCTGTTCAGAGGCATATGCCCTCACTTTTTGGATAACAATAAAAAAGAGTTTTTAAAACTGATGCATTACCAATGCACCCCTCCTGAGATAGCATTGTGCACAATGCTATTTACTTACAGTACTTGTATGGGGGGGGGGGGGGGGTAACAGCCAAAAGTGAGCTAGATTCAACTTTATTTAAAAATCTAATTCACATATTTGATTTCACTTTCAAAAGCAAATAGTCCAGCTCACAACAGGCATTTTGGAACCTTTTTGATTTACACACACATTGAGAAGCTTTACATTTTATATTTACTGATAATGTGTTCAAATTAATGTGCTGACTTTGGTATTCTTGTTTAACAAGATTTTTCAACAAGATTTTTCAATGAAGTCCTGGATTTCTAGAACCATCAAGAACTACGGTAATCATTAGTTTAAAAAAAATGTATCAAGCAAAGTAGTTAAGTCTGGGAAAGAGAAAGGAATAGAACTCTAAGCACAAATGGACAGTAAAAATTCCCTTTTTTTTTAAAACCTAGGAAGCACAATAGGTAAGCCCTGCATTAGGGCATGAGCCAGCATCTGCAGAAATCTGATGATCTTGTGGCTAAGGAAAGGACTGGGACTTGAGAAATGAGGACTTTGCAACAGGTTTTCTCTATAACCTACAGCATTTTACAATCTTTGTACCCCATCTGTAAAATGGTGATAATACTTCCTTTCTCCTAACCTTTTCTCTGTTTATTTAGGTGGTAAAGCTCTTTGGAAAAAACTTTGTTGTTTCTTAATATGTACATGTAGTACCCAGCACAATAGGGTATTGATCTCAGACAGGGCCTCTACACACGGATATAAATACCGTATATACTTGAGTATAAGCCGGCCCGAATATAAGCCGAGGCACCTAATTTTACCCCAAAGAACTGGGAAAAAATATTGACTCGAGTATAAGCCTAGGGTAGGAAATGAGGCAGCTACTGGTAAATGTAAAAAATGAAGATAGATACCAATAAAATCTCGGTATCTATCAGAGACGCTCGGACACTCGGCCCAACCAGCTCAGCCCCCGCCGCCCCCGCCCCCGCCCCCACCCCGCAGCCCCCACGTTCCGGCCCCCTCGCCTGCCAACGAGCCCCCTCTAAACGAGCCAGCGGGGGGGGGGGGGGGGGGGGCTGTGAGAGACCAGAGCCGGGCATCGATGGGCCAATGAGCCAGCGGGGGGAGCGGGTGCCGGTGCTGGCGCCGGTGCTGGCTGGATTTTACCACAGGAGGGGAGAGGAGGGGGAGCAGGGAGCAGCGGCTGGTCCCAAGCTCAGCTGTTCCCGGGCTCAGCGCTGCACCTGAGCGTCATGGCGAACGGCCCCAAACGCCCTTCCTCCCACGCGGCAAGGGCCCATGGTGCCGGGCAGGCAGGGGCTGGGGGGCCAGGAGGGCAGGGGCTGGGGGGCCGAGGGGGCAGGGACTGGGTGGGCCAGGAAGGCAGGGGCTTGGGGGGACAAGGGGACAGGGGGGCCAGGAGGGCAGGGGCTGGGGGGGGACGAGGAGACGGGCTGGGGGGACAAGGGGACAGGGGGGCTGAGAGGGTCAGGAGGGCAGGGGCTGGGGGGCCGGAGCTCCGGGCTCACGCGTCTAGACCCAGCCGGCGACAGAGACGCGCTGAGCCCGCCCGCGAGCAGGAGGCTGACTCGAGTATAAGCTGAGGGGGGGGCATTTTTCAGCACAAAAACTGTGCTGAAAAACTCGGCTTATACTCGAGTATATACGGTAAATGTTATTAATGGCTAACACAAATCTATTGATGGCTGAGCATGGGAGACTATTTTTGAAATTATGCAACTCACATGGAACAGGTTTTGAAGACTGCCATTGCTTTACATTTTAAAGTTAGACTCTCACAGTGATATCTACAACAGTGTAAACAACTTGTGGAGAAGTTCGAGATTTACTGGCCTAAGTGGAAATAGAAATCAAGGCACAGATTGAGCAGAGTGAAGAATAGATTTTTTGGATCACTGGCAATTCTGAAAAACTGGTTTGGTGGTTGAACCAAACACTTTCCCAAAAGTTTTCAGTAATTGAAAAATTTCGAGTTAGATTGGAACTTTTCCTTTTAACACAATTTGAAAACACACACATTTTGGTCAAAATGCCTGAAACCAAAACAAACCAAAAGATTTTCTCAGGTTGTTTTGTCAGGCTAAAGGGGATGACCGAGGTTGACAGTTCAGCTCTGGTGAAGACTCACAAGGGATAAAAAAAACCCAGTAAGAGTAGGACACAAGGTGGGCAAGCAGACACTAGATTTTTTTATATATGCTTTCAAGAAGTAAATATGGATTTACCCTTAACACATCCAGTTGCACTATATCCAATTTCCAGCAAGTTTAATTGTAGAACATAGCACTGCTTTACTTAGAATCACCTACGCACAGGCATCCTCTGCTTGAAAGAGGCATGTTTAAGTCAATAACATATGGCAAAAAATGAATGAGAAATTCTCCATTATCAGTGACTAATGGGTGTTATTGCCAGCAACAAAAACATAAAAAGTGAAGGCCTGATTCTGAACAGTCATTTAGATTCATTGTAAGGCCACTTCTGGCTTTTTGGATTTTATGCACACCTACAAAGGATTTGTATCCCAGGAACCAGTTATAGTATTCTGTTCCATCAACACTCAAAATTACCCTGCCATTAATTGTCCTTCAAACCCACACTCCATTTGAAACCATGGGCAGAAGAGGGCTTCAAACATTTGGAATAGAATTCAACAGCTCAAGCATCAATTCATCAGGCTCACTTGCAACTATACCACAGCATCAGAACAGTACACAGCTGCAGTGTGCAACCTCAGAATCCTGCGCAGGTCCAATTAACAACCATGCACGGAATAATTAGACATCGGGTAATCCTCGCTGAGGATTAACTTAAGCCCATTTGCGATTTGTTGCTCACATTCTTAAATGGGATGAAGCTGGTTCCACTCTCAGTGATGGAGGGAGAACACAGGCATAGCCTAGCATCACAGAGGGGGTGCACCCCCTCTCCATTTCAGCTCTGCCCCCCCATTCCTGGCTTGCTTCCACAGACAGACCTACCATTTTAAATATTCTATTTCGATTACACCTAAGGCACTTAAAATAACAGACTGAGTCTGCTACTAAAAGGAAGTCTCAAGCCACAGTGTTTTTACTGGAAACAGATATGCTACTTTCAAATGTTTATCCCATACAGTTAAACTATTAACCTTTAGACAAGGAAACCCATTTGCACGTCAAAACTATTTGAAGATGAGTTTGAAAGCATATTATGGATTTATTTCAAACAGCTTTATACAATATATCAGCATAAATATTTGCTTTGCTAACATCTCAGGGCATTTCACTTGAAGCAACTGCGACTTTCCTGAAATCTCTCCCCTCCAAGCTGCTAAGATATAGTAGTATCTTTCTCTCAAAGTTCGTTTTAAAACGAGGTGTGTTTTAAGCTCCTTACTTTCAATGGTGAATGGCAAAGAATTTGAAGCACAACTGTGTGTTTAGTGTAGTTTCCTTTCCTGGAGAGTGGCAGCAAATTCTACAATGTGGGGCAACAAACGTGTGTGGAGTAATAGCGCTGAAGGGTACAGAAGCAAACAAGAAAGTAACAAGAGCTACAGTGATGCAAGGTGGGTAGGCCATGCCAAAGGAACAAGAGTTCCTGCCTTGAAAGAGTTTACAGTTTAAAAGCACAACCACAAGACAGAGCTCGGAACATGCTACAGAACTGGTGGTTGCTCAGAAGTTTTTTTGGAAGGGTGTTTGCAGACCAGTCACAGGCTGTTCCAACAAGGCACAACATCTGGATCATGCAAGCAAGAAAACAGCAAATCAGTGGAGTGAAGCCTAGGAAGCAAGAGATGGGAATGGAAAGACTAGGGCAGAAGTTGGGTTGTGCACATACCTAAAGAAATATGATAAAAAGACCACTCTCTCACTCTAGCAGACAAAGGTACAGCAAGGTACATAGGCACATTTTTAAAAGGAGTGAAGATAGTCAGTCACTGGAGCAGTTTACCAAAGGTTGTGGTGCATTCTCCATCAATAGAGACCTTTCAATCAAAATGGGAGAATTATAGACAGACTGGGGTGGGGTGGCCTGGCCTGTGACCGGAGCTCCTAGGAACTACTACAAGACAGATAAACAATCTGCCAGTCAGCACACATGGCGTCAAAGTCCTATTTACCTCAATGAATTTGTTTTCCCCCCCACACACAGCCAACTTCATAACATGATTACCAGGTGTATGCAAATTCAAGTTCCGTCCTCTGTCTTAACTGGATTTAAGAAAAATTGTGTGGGGACAAAGCATTCTTTTGAAATGCAAACAGCAGCACCACTTTCTTTGTACTGCTGGGAATATTCTTATGAATGGACGTTAAATTATTTTTATACAATAGACTATATGAAGGAACTAAACCCCGTTACTTTGCTGAGATAAAGAAATGAATTGCAGGTTGGGATGCTGTGTGCATTGCTCTTGTCATGCTTTAGGACTGGTCTTTGTTACAGAGCTCAAAAATCTGAAGGGCAGCCGTGTTAGTCTGTAACTTAACAATGAGCAGTCCTGTGGCAACTCACAGGCAAATAAATATATTATATCGCGTTTTCATGGGTAAAGCCAGTTCCCCACCCTCATGGCAGGACCAAGCACCATCTACATCGTTCCTAACTTGTTTGCTTAACCTGCTCCTAAATATCTCCAGTGATGGGAGATTTTACCATCTCCCCAGGCAATTTATTCTAGTGTTTAACCACCCTGACAGTTAGAAAGTTTTTCCTATTGTCCAACCTAAACCACTCTAGCTACAATTAAGCCCATTGCTTCTTGTCCTATCATCAGACATTCAGAATAATTTTTCCTCCCTCCTACCTGTAACACCCTTTTAGGTATTTGAAAGCTGTTGCGTCCCCTCTCAGTCTTCTCTTTCCCATGGATGGAAATGATTAGAGGGAACACTGGAGGTCAATATTCTGGGGTGAATAGGAGAGCCTGGTTTTCCTAGAGTTCTGGAGGCCTAAACGTCTCTCTGCTAGAGGGAGATTTCTACCTAAAGAGCCCAGAAATCCTGATTCTGTTTCTGACACTCCCACCCTGTAGGGCAAAAGTGAATTCAACTCTCAGATGGTACAAAGCAAAGAGATATCCCTGGAAGACTATTTTTAGATCTTGTGATTTAACTCCCCAAAGATATTTAGCACAAGCTGGAAGCAGCTGGCGTTATACTATGCAAGTTCTAGCTCTTGTTTAACTAATGATTTTTGTAGCTGTGCTCACATTCCGCTTAATGTCTAGGAAATACTCCTCCTATCCTAATCTTTGCCTTTAAGGCAACCCAATTTGCAAGGCTGGTAAAGATGAGATACTTCATTCTGATGTGCCCTGTAGGGGAGATATTTCTGCTCCAATCTTAAGGCAGTGGCTCAGGTGTGCCTAGGGTTTTTCCACAGTTAAAACACTACCAAGGCACAATTGCACAGCTGTAGTTCTTCAGTGTTCACACAACCTATGCCAATGGGTGGGATTTGCAGTGTGGAGGGTAGATCAACAACTGAAATTTGGAGAAAACTGAATGTTTGCTTTAAGTTTTACAGTGCTTTATTTTTGTACTTTTTACACCCAAAAATTTCATCACCCGCTTAGCTACAATTAAGTTGTTTAAACAAATGTGTTGCAATGGTAGAAAAAAATTGTGTCTGAAAACTGTAGGTATTGGGGGTACTTAACTTTTTTTTTTAAAGTTGTACTTTATAAAAAAAGGTTGCGAAACACCGGTTTAGGTAATCCACCTCCCCAAGAGGTGGTAGCTAGGTAGACAGAAGAATTTTTCCATTGAGCTAGTGCCATCTACACAGGGACTTAGGTTGGCTTAATGCTGCCACTCACAAGTGTGCATTTTTCAGATGTAGTTAAACCAGGGGTCAACATCCTTTGGCACACGGCCCATCAGAGTAATCTGTTGGAGGGCCGTGATACATTTTCCTTATGCTGACCATCCGTAAGCATCGTCCCCTGCAGCTCCCAGTGGCCATGGTTCGTCATTCCCAGCCTCTGATATCAACAGGGCAATATCTGCAGGCAGTTAATGTAAGCAAAATGTATTGCAACCGACCAGCGGATTACCCTGATGGACCGCGTGCCAAAGGTTGCTGACCCCTGAATTAAAGCAACCTAATTTTGTAGCACACACCAGGCCTGAGAGTCAGGGGAAATGTGATTCCCTTTCTTTGCATGAGGTTCTAAGGAAGCCTTCCTTTGGAGTCAGCGAGGCTAGACTGAAGGAAACAGTTATTGGATATACTTATGCAGAGAAAAAAAGTACAACTTCTGGTTCAACAGGCTCTATGGTAACAACCAACTCTGGCAATGAAGTTGGTGTATCAGCTCCGTCTTGGTATTTCCTATGAATCTAGCTCAAGCAGGGAGGAGTTTTGCTATTCCTTAGTCATACTACCAGCAAAGAAACACCTACCTCCAGTCACTCTTGCCTGTAATCCTTACTAGTGCATGAGGGTCAGAATACAAAATACATAATACAGAGGAAGTAGGAACAGGAATAGCCAGACTGGATCAATCCTATGGTCCACCTAATCTAATAGCCAACAATGGTGTAATAGGGCAGCACTCAGCACCTGAAGAGCACCCCCTATGGCTGAGTGCGCATGCCTGCACTCTCTTTTTGTTAGATGAAAGCCCATTAGGCAACTTAGGGTACGTCTAGACTACATGCCTCTGGTGACAGAGGCATGTAGATTAGGCTACCCGACAGAGTAAAATGAAGCGGCGATTTAAATAATCGCCGCTTCATTTAAATTTACATGGCTGCCGCGTTGAGCCGACAAACAGCTGATCAGCTGTTTGTCGGCTCAGCGCGATAGTCTGGACGCTCCCCTGCCGACATCAAAGGGAGTTGTCGACAACCCAGGTATGCCTCATCCCAGGAGGCATACCTGGGTTGTCGACAACTCCCTTTGATGTCGGCAGGGGAGCGTCCAGACTATCGCGCTGAGCCGACAAACAGCTGATCAGCTGTTTGTCGGCTCAACGCGGCAGCCATGTAAATTTAAATGAAGCGGCGATTATTTAAATCGCCGCTTCATTTTACTCTGTCGGGTAGCCTAATCTACATGCCTCTGTCGCCAGAGGCATGTAGTCTAGACGTACCCTTAGTCCTCCTGCAGAGTCTCACCCTGTGTGAAGCACAAATCCCTAACAGGGTACACATCTAACAGGTGCCCATCTCGGTGCCTTCTGCTAGCATCTCTCTTAGTCTGTTTCCCACAGAGCTTCTCCTGCAGGAGACAACATTCTCATCCTTATTCCAGGGCTTTACACATCTAGCAGGGCCAATTAGTCCATTTTCAATAGCGCTCCACAGAGGTGCCTGTGGTGCTGCCGCTCTCTCAGCCAGCCGGTCCCCGGTCTGCACATCTTCAGGGCTCCACAGACACAGACTGCTATTTTGAACCTTCCTCTTCTTTTATAGGGCTTTCCTAGCCCGATTGGCCGATTCTCTTGCAGCCACTCTAGCCTGCCTGGAGGACCTCTCAAGGTCCTTTTCTGGGGCAGGGTGTGGCAGGAGGCTCAGGGCCTGGTCCACCCCATCATAAATGGCCAGTACCAGATACATTTGTGCTCAAATACTGATCTGAATCCATGGCCCCTGGATTAGGGGTGAATCTACACTGCAGCTGGGAGGTGCAATTCCTAGTTTGGGGAAACAAATGTGCTAGCTCTACTTGAGCCTGCCTAAAAAAATAGCAGTGTGATTACTATAGCATGGGTTCATTCTAGCCTCCTGACTACAACCTAGGGATGTGTTAGGATACATGGTTAAATGGTTAATCTTCATGGTTACAGCCCCCCATCGTGTACTGCTGCATCTTTCAGTCGTTACATGTTTCTTTAAGAAAAACGAAACCTGCCTTTTAACATTCCTACTACAATCCCACGAGTGCTCCTCGGTACGGATTTCGGTGGCTAACTCAAGTAGCTACCTGTTGCCACTCTTACTGTTTTTAGTGCACGAGCTCAAGAGGAGCTAGCAGGTGTACATCTAACTGAGCTGAGATTCACACCTCCCTGCTGCAGCGTACACATAGCCTATATGAGTTTGAGCCAATAGTGACCAGGCTCTCTCGAACTTTCTGCTTGCACTCCTCTTATAGTGTGTGCAGCATGGAAGGCAACTTCGGGGCATGGAAGGCAACTTCAGGACAGTACGTGCCATTTTAAATTTTTAGAACTGTTTTCCTCTGAAGTGAAGAGTTTCCTTGCTCACTTTTTCCCTGTGGCTAGTGTTCACACCATGTTATAACACTGTCTCCCCACAAAATTACAGGATTGGAACAGCAAGGCCCGTACACCAAGGAATGTCTGTGTGCTGTTTTGGTAGGTGTCACAGATACTGCAATTGCACACACTGTTCAGCCAAGATACTGCTTCACAGTGCACATTTTATTTCAGTCTGCAGAACCTGCGTGGGCAGAAATTTCTCATTTCCTAGACAAGTAGGTGTGCGACTTCTAGATCAGACACTTACTGATCAAAACATACTTTTAAGGGATTACTGGTGATTGTGTAAAACATAAGGAGGTGAAAACAAATATTAGGTTATTACCCAGTGTGTGATGGGGGGGCAGAGAAAGATAATCAAATAGAAAGATCATGAATACAGAGCACTCACTGGCTCATGAGGCTGAGTAAGGAGAACAAACCAACCCAGCCGTCCAACTTGTTGGTATCTAATAAGCCGGAACTGGGCATCTCTGAAGTGATCTTTGCAGGGCAGGGCAGGGCAGGGCAGGGCAGGGCAGGGCCCGCCGGGAGATTTTAAGAACATACGTGAATCATTTCTCTTTGCCCCCTAAGAAGTGATTTGACATTTGAAATAGGGTTGCCAGATGGTTTAACAAAAAATATTGAACACCCTCCCACTCTCTCCACCCCAGCCCCCCAAAAAACCACCAGTAAAAAATTGTCGAGAAAAAAAGGGAGGAGGCAGGAGACCAAAGTTGTTTAGCAAAAAAAAAAAGGGGGGGGTGGAGGGGCGCTGAGACTGACTCTGGAGGGGAAGGGGGAGAAGAGGGAGGATCTTGTACCGCATCTTACACCACTCCCTCCAGTTTGGGGCCACACACTAACCCCCAATGCACCCACCCCTCCCCCTGAGCCAGACCCCCCCCCCATCCCAGTGCACTCACCCCTCCCCCAGAGCCAGGCACTCCAGCCCTCCCCCCCATCCCAATGCACTCATCCCTGCTCCAGAGCCAGGCCTCACCAGCGCCCCCCATTCCAGTGAACTCACTCTGAGACAGAGCCAGGGGGCTAATTTAGCTACAACTAATGAGGAAAGAGATCTTGGAGTTGTCATGGATAATTCTCTGAAAACATCCATGCAGTGTGCAGCGGCAGTCAAAAAAGCAAATAGGATGCCAGGAATTATTAAAAAAGGGATAGAAAATAAGATGAAGAGTATCTTACTGCCCCTGTATAAAACTATGGTATGCTCACATCTTGAATACTGCATACAAGATGTGGTCTCCTCACCTCAAAAAAGATATTTTGCCATTAGAAAAGGTTCAGAAAAGGGCAACTAAAATGATTAGGGGTTTGGAACGAGTTCCATATGAGGAGAGGCTAAAGAGACTGGGACTTTTCAGTTTAGAAAAGAGGAGGCTGAGGGGGGATGTGATAGAGGTATATAAAATCATGAGTGGTGTGGAGAGGCTGAATAAAGAAAAGTTATTTACTTGTTCCCAAAATATGAGAACTAGAGGACACCAAATGAAATTAATGGGTAGCAGGTTTAAAACTAATAAAAGAAAGTAGTTCTTCACACAGCGCACAATCAACCTGTGGAACTCCTTGCCAGAGGAGGCTGTGAAGGCTAGGACTATAAGGGTATGTCTACACTACCACCCTAGTTCAAACTAGGGTGGTTAATGTAGGCAACCGAAGTTGCAAATCAAGGTGTACCGGTAGTTCGGAATAGGAAGCCGAACTACCTACTCTGTGCCACGTGTAGCCGCGGGCACGGAGTCCGAACTAGCGGGGATTTAAAAATGGCGGCGCCCGGCAAGATGCAAATGAAGCCCGGGAAATTCAAATCCCGGGCTTCATTTGCCACTTCGGTTGCCTACATTAACCACCCTAGTTCGAACTAGGCTGGTAGTGTAGACATACCCTAAGAGAGTTTTAAAAAGAGATAGATAAATTCATGGAGGTTAGTTTCATAAAAGGCTATTAGCCAGGGGGTAGGAATGGTGTCCCTAGCCTCTGTTTGTCAAAGGCTGGAGAGGGATGGCAGGAGACAAATCACTTGATCATTGTCTTCGATCCATCCCCCCTGGGGCACCTGGCACTGGCCACAGTCGGCAGACAGGCTACTGAGATAGATGGACCTTTGGTCTGACCCAGTACAGCCATTCTTGTGTTCTTATGCCCCCCATAGCATCCCCCATCCCAATGCATTCACCCCTCCCCCAGAGCCAGGTGCCCAGTGTCCCCCATCCCAGTGCATTCACCCCTCTCCCTGACCCAGGGATCCCCAACGCCCAAAGCGTCCTGCCCCAATCAAATCCTCCCCTCACCCGCCCTGCAGAAAGGGGACAGTCGGGTAAGGAAATCTTACTTTTAAAGTCGCCACTCCTGCCGCCCAGCCCAGTTGCCTCGGCTCACAGTGTGCAGAGGGAGGCATCACGTAGCCAGCTCCTGAGTCTCTGCTCAAAGGGTCATGTGGGCCAGAGCAGCATGTGCTCTGCTCCCACCGCAGCCCAGTGCCCCCCTAGCGTGGCACCTGGCAAGTGCCCCTCCTGCCCCCCCCCCCCCCCATGCCTCTGCCACTCTCCTCATTCCCTTGCCCCGACCAGACACAGCAGGGGAAAATTGTCCCTGCTGGGCTTCCATCTGAGGGAAACAGGAAATACTGGATATTTCACATGTCTGGCATTTTCTGGTGTTTTTGTTAACCGGATGGAGGACCCGAATAACGGACATCTGGCAACCCTAATTTGAAAAAGGCTAGTCTGGTGCTTGGACACAGGAGATCTGGACTGTGTTCCTGGCTCTACTACAGAACCTCTGTGTGACCTTGGGCAAATACTTACGCTGTGCTTCAGTTTCCCATCTATAACATGGGAAATATAATCTTCCCTCCCACCTGCCTCTCAGAGTATACATGTGCATTGACTAGCTCAACGGAGTCCTGACTAAGTGCTACTGTAAATTCAACTAGGAACAATAATAATGTCCCAAACTGCCCTCCCCTTGAAGAAACAACTTGAATGAGAGTAACTAATCCCTGGAGAAAGACTTCATAAAAATGTGGAGAATTCTGTTCTTCCTGAAGCCGGTTTTGTGAGTCATTTATACACCTTTTCCAGGACAAAAGTCAAGCCTTCAAGGGGGCCTCTGACCTCCATGAGGTCTCTTCTCGCCCACATGACTCCTCAGGAAAAGTACGCTACAGACCCACCTGTAGGATCCACTGTACATATATGATGTCCCATGATGTCCACAGACTCCAACCCAAGGGGACAAATATTCAACTTCTCACAGATGCACTGGATTTGTGCAGTAAATACATCCCCATTTTTTGTATGTGACATTTTAAATAATTTTAGAATAAAACTTTCATCTTGCATATGTTCTTCTCAGACCAAGGCCATCTCAACATCATGAAACTCCTGATAGCACAGTCAACATATGGCAAGGAATAGCACTTATGCCCACAAAATTAGTTTGCATGTAAGCTTTAAATGGGAAAGCTTTGCCTTACTTCTGATGCCTCAGCTGTTGGGTGAATGCTTGTGTAGTGCACTAGCGCAAGCTCCCCACCCCTCCAAAACAAAGCCAAACAAAAAAAGCCCATTCTTCTGACCAGAAATCAAAAAGAGCCAAGTCATTTACTAGCAGGATCAATTTTACTTACTATCACAAGTAATAATTACAATTTCCTAGTTGCATGATTAACACAGCGTTGGATACATCATCATCTTCTGATTACTGTTACTTCTGAGAATCCTGAGTTCTAAACAGCATTCTGAACGCTTAGTGAAGTTAATGGATTGCTAATGTAGCTTTCAAAAAGCTATTAATTTATTAGTATTAGTATGCCCGCTGCTGTGCGTGTGTTCATAAACCTTAAAGAGACACCAAATAACTAAGTCTTGAATTACTGATCTGCTAAAATTTCACATATGCAGTGATGTTGCAACTTGTGTATTACTTCAAAAAGTGAAGCTTCACCTGTCTTTCCATGATTAGTCAGTTGCCCTGGAATCAGACTTTAAAGATACCATGAACACATACAGAATTAGGCCCTTGGATTCAAGGATTCCATTTTATTCTACATACGTTTTTAGACCATCCTCAGCAGGACAACACTAAGTGCCTTCCAATCACTCAATAAGTGACATGACTTAAGGATGTTAAGGACTAGTTGACTATCCAATGCTGCATTACCATTTGCTTATCGATCTCAATGATCTGGGATGTTTTCTTACACATAATAGGATAACTGAAGTCATCTCTCTTAACACATTATACTGATGACTATAAGAATGGCAATACTGGATCAGACCAAAGCTCCATCTAGCCCAGTATCCTGTCTGCCAACAGTGCCCAGCACCAGATGCCCCAGAGGGAGGGATCACAACAGGTAATCCTCACATGACCTCTCCCCTGTGACCCACCTCTAGAGAAATAGAGGCTAGGGACACCATTTCTACCTATCCCGGCTAATAGCCCTTGATGGACCTTTTCCTTATTCAATTTTTCCATACCACTCCTGATTTTAAAGACTTCTATCATATCCCTCCTTAGTCTCCTCTTTTCTAAGCTGAAAAGTCCAAGTCTTTTTAAACTTTCTTCATATAAATGCTATAAATGTATCAAAACAAATGCATATGTATTAGAATAGCTTTTTATTATTAAAAAAACCCTCTCATTCCAATTGCTCCATGCATCTGAATGGAGTGAAGATAACGACTTGGGAGTTAAAGGGGGAAGCTATGAACTTGCCACTTGAGACCTTTTCTTCCCCACCAGTACATTTCTGGTTAATACAGTCACAAATAACTTGGCATATCAAACAGTTTTTGCATATAAAAGGTCTGTTCCACCCAGGCTGCCTGGAGCTAGAGATGCTGTCAAAAGGTTCCCTGCCCAGTGCTCTACGGCTTTTGGAATGCAGACATGTGGGAGAAAGAAAAACCACTGCACTGGATGAATTCCTGGTTGATCAAGGAGTGACACTGGCTGGCCCCATGGGGAGTGGTGGGTGAGCATTTCAAAAGAATCCAGGTGATTTAGAAGCATGCATCTCATCACCCTTCGAATGTGACTCGTCCTCCTGAGTCACCGAAGAACCTTGGAAAATCCCTCTGAGTGTTTGGATTTCATCAGTTGGAAAGAGGAGTCAGCTTGATGTAGGGCCTGGCAGGGAGTGAGGTACTGGGCCATTTCTCAAGGTGCAACTGTGATGAATCAGCTGCTCTTGTAAGCAAGCTAGTTTCTTCTCCCCCACACCCCTTTACCATAGGTGGGGGAGTGAGATGCCTTACACATCAGAAGCTACAGGCTCTGTGTTTGCAACCTCTCTACACCCCCTTCAGAAATATGAGCTCGCTGGACATGCGAGCAGAGGCCCGGATCTTCAAAGGTAGTACTGCATAGCTTTGCAAGGCTCTGGACCCACATACCTTGTTGAACACTAACTACAACAATGGAGAAGATGCTGACCAGAACAGGAGTGGTTTCACACAGCCTGCTCCAGGCTTGAGGTAACCCATAGGGAAACAAAGCAATCCTAGATCACCAGCTTGTTTAAAGATTCAGGTGGTTAAATGAGTCAGTTATCTTGCATGGTATTTTATTTATGGGACGACACTGATGCTTGTAACCAATTCTGCAGGAGATACATCTGACTCCACTTACAAGAGTGAGAAGACAGAGGATGAAGGAGCCTTCTCCTTGGTTGTAAAAGTTAATCCAGCTACACCCAAAGGGGGAGGGTTAAATGTGTGCAGACTTGGAGCTTAGTAACCTGTGCTCGTAACAGTGTAACGTGTTGATGTCTCTCAGCTGGGCTCCTTCGTCAACCTATCATTCCTTCCAGCGGCTCTGAGGAAAGTGACATCCAAAGAACAGTGCCAAGACATGCAAGATTTCCTGACTGTAAGCCCTTTAGGATAGAGGTGGTCTCTTGCTAACACCTACCACAACTGGACCCTGCCTTGGCTAAGCCTTTGAGGTGCAAGCCCAAAAGAAAGGGATAAAAATAAAGTTGTTCTTCAGGCAAACTAACAGCTCACATTTAGCAGTAGCTCAGAGAATATCATCCGATTTTGAATGAGGGACAGGAACCTAACATCTCTGACATCCACTCCTCCTACCCAGTCTGACTCTAGCCTCTTACAATTTTATGAACCCACTTTGTGCAGGAAGGACTGCATGTTGTAGCAGCTAGAAGCCAAACATAAGTGATTTCTGTCATGTTTTGGGAAAGTATCTTCATCCATAACTAAATTCAGTAATTAAATTGACAATTAATTATCCTCTGCCTCCTCATCACTGCCTTCAGCACATGCCACAATAAAATGCCTCTGTGCCAGGAAATATGTTGGAGATCTGATTTAATGATTGCGAGTCAGGTCTCCTGGGTTCCATTCTATTGCCACAGAATCAATTTGACCTTCCTTGGACAATGCATTTAACTTCTCTGTGCTTCCCTTTATCCACCTGTGAAGTGTACATGAATCTTACCTTACGGCGGGAGAGGCTGTGCAACAGCACACACTCCTCATTTTATGTAACAGCAGATACTAAGTAGCTGTGATTCAATCATTCACCGAGCTCACGGAAAGACTAATTGTTGGCATGAAATGCGAAGTATTGTTACAATGGGAGTAACCAGACAGTGCTGTCACACAGACTTGAAAATTCTTTTGCTTAGTACTGTACAAACAAGAGTCTAGTCACTGAAGAAATATTAGCTTGGATATTCAATAGACTTAAAAGAAGCTGCGGAAGATAGCAAAGAACTTGCTTTTTGCTTTAGTTACTATATTTGGGAGGTAATTCAAGAAAGACAGGCCTCCTGGAAGCCATACATTGGTGCATGGGCAGAGATGCCTACATGCTGTTTGTGACGGCCTCTATTCCAGGTCTAGCGTAGACATGGAAATAAACAAACTTTCAGTGTGAATATACCAAGAATCCACATCCCTGGTTCTCCTCCAGTGGGAAGCCAATGTGGAAGGCCCCAGAATTCTGCTACCACTTGGCAGAGGGGCAATGCTGGTGTCAGCAGTGGGATTTTGGTGTCTGAAGAAGGGACAAAAGTATAAAACAAACCAATGTTGGTTACTGGGGCTACACCCCATGATTAAGGCCATGCTCTTCCCATCTAGAGCTCACAGGACACACATGGGCTACTTCGGTTAGGGTATGAAAGAAATTTTCAGGGGAAGTTGACAGTCAAAGCTGGTGGTATCACCCGGCTCTGTGTTAATGGAAAGCCTGCAGGTTGTCCCAGCAACCTGAACTGTTCCCAGGGAACCGTGAAGCACACGGCAACTACATCACAGTGGGACACTTGGCTTTTGTGGAGGCCTCCTTCCTCACAGCTGCTGCTCCTCAGGTGGTTCTGGGTCACCAAACAAGAGACAATGAACTCTTTCAGATAGGGTCTAGTGCCCACTGGGGCCAGATTCCTATAATTCCCAGCTGCAAAGTCACTGACGACGTGTGGAAGGAAGAAGGGGGGAAATTAACATCTTTCTGTGTTCTTTAAGCTAAGGAGGGCCATTGTCTGCTAGATTTCCCTTTGTAGCCAGTGGGAACTATCTTCTTCCTGTCAGGATCACTTAAGAGCAGAAGTTTAGACACTGGCTTGAGTATTAAGCTAATCTTGCTCCCTGTTTTGATGCTGTTCCTCCAGAGAAGTGTCTGTACACACACAGTTCTGGATATTACTAAAATAAAAGCAACATTACTGCGAAAGTCTGAGCCTGCCAGCTAAAAATTGGCTGCATTTGCACCCAAGATCACCAAATGCCACAGGCAGCAGAAGATAAGCCTTTGGCAAGCCTAAATTCAGGGTAGGCAAATGTCCCCTGCACCTGACACCGCCATCACTCATTCAGTGCACAATCACTAGACTTCAGTCTGCGCTGGAACAATCGCTGATGGTGCACATGTTTAAGAATGTGACAGGTTTGCAGGTGAACAGTCACATCCTAAATGCCCAACCCAGATAAGTTTTCCAGGACCGACCCAAAGAAATTGGCCTGCCATTCTAGACAGGAAATTAAATGGGATTTGCAGCACTGAGTTTAGCTGTACTTGCAACTACTGGTGCTTGCTGTGTGACTCACTCAGCAATAAAATACTGGCCTGATTTCACCATCAGGGCTCCTGGGTGGTACTGCCAAGTCTCAAGATTAAAATATTCAAGCTACATATTGCTTAAATCCCACTTCTATTTTAACCTTTTGAGGTTGGAGGGAGAGGCAATTCATCATGAGGTCCTATGGCCTAGGACAATGGAAAGCAGAGACACTTGACTAGAAAGAGCCAGAAAAGATAAATGCTGTACTGCCAGAGGCACTGGACTGGGATTCAGGAGATCTATGTTAAAGCTATGTCACCGATTTCCTGTGTGGTCTTGAGCAAGTCACTTAACCTCAGTGTGGGCAGGCTGAACTGTAGGGATAAATCCAAGCTCAAGCAGACAGGCTCACCAACAGGGGCATTTGCTTCAGGGCCCAGGGCTCCTAGCCATCGCAGGAGCAGCAGCTAGTGCCCCAGCCCTTTAATCTCCACCAGAGCTCCACTCCATGTACTCTGAAAGCTGGGGCAGAAGGGGGCCAGCCCAGTGGTCTGGACAGTGCTGAGAACTGGCTGCCCTGGTTAAGAACATAAGAACGGCCGTACTGGGCCAGACCAAAGGTCCTTCTAGCCCAGTATCCTGTCTGCCGACAGTGGCCAGCACCAGGTGCCCCAGAGAGGGTGGACCGAAGACAATGATCAAGCGATTTGTCTCCTGCCATCTCTCTCTAGCCTCTGACAAACAGAGGCCAAGAACACCATTTTATCCCCTGGCTAATAGTCTTTTATGGACCTAACCTCCATGAAATTATCTAGCTTCTCATTAAACTCTCTTATAGCCCTAGCCTTCACAGCCTCCTCTGGCAAGGAGTTCCACAGGTTGACTACACACTGTGTGAAGAACTTTCTTTTATTAGTTTTAAACCTGCTACCCATTAATTTCATTTGGTGTCCTCTAGTTCTTCTAGTTAGGGAACTAATAAATAACTTTTCTTTATTGGCCCTCTCCACACCACTCATGCTTTTATAGACCTCTATCATAGCCCCCCTCAGTCTCCTCTTTTCTAAACTGAAAAGTCCCAGTCGCTTTAACCTCTCCTCATATGGGACCCGTTCCAAACCCCTAATCACCCCTTCCGTCCAAGGGCCCGCCCCCTTTTGGGGGCACAGAGCTGTCCCCCTCCATACCTTGCCATGGGGCCCACCAAAGTTGTCGACTCCCCTGCAAACAGACATACCTGCCATCACTCTGACCAATCTAGTGTACTAATAGTATAGCACAGCCACCAGCGGCACACATGGCAGGAGGGACATGCTACCCTGAGCATGAGTCCAGCTGAGACGCTAGGCATGTACGTGGGGCAGCTATTCACTCCCACTGCCTGTGCCAGCACAGCTATGCTCTCACTTTCAGTGCTCCTCAACTTTTTTTTTTTAAATTAAGTACCCCCCCTTTAAAAAAAAAGAAAAAAGAAAAACACACACTGTAAGTACCCCCAGTACCTACAGTTTTCAGACAAAAATTTTTTCCTACCATTGCAACACATTTGTTTAAACAACTTAATCGTAGCCCAGCCTCTGTATGAGAGGCAGCAGCACGGGGTGCCAGGCAAGAGCTGGTCTGTGAGTGAGCCAGTTTAAAAAACCAGCTGCCTGTTGCCCTGAAGCTGACAGCAGCATGGCGTGGCAGCAGTCCCGTCCAAAGCGGGTCTGAGCTCCTGGACCCTGCACGAGCCAGGCTGCCCGCCCGCTTGGCTCGGCTCCTAATACTCTTTAAATGCAGAGCTGCAGTGGGGTATGCCCTGGAACTCAGTGCAAGCTGGGATTGGGCTGAGCTGCTGACCAGCCTGCTAAAAAAATTTACTAGTGGGGGAGGGGAGAAAATGCATCTAAAGTCTACTCTATGGCATTAACAGGTAAGCTTTTGCGTACCAGTTAATTGGGTAATCAACCCAATTACAACCATATTGGGGAGCCTGCACTGGTGCTCCAGGGTGCCCCCACATCCGATAGGACTGGAGCACACAAAATCTATGGGCCTGGGTTCCCCTAGGCTCTGGTGTGCAAGAGGAATGTGGGGAGTGTCTCTCCCTTCCTCCCCCCCCCCCCCCCGACTGATTTTTTGAAGCCCTCTATCAGGCTTCAGTGGCTCCCGGCTCAAAAAAGGCTCCCTACCCCTGAGCGAAAGCATTAGCCATGTACTTCTGAACTGAAGTTAGCCTCTTACATTAATGTTTGCTGAACTGTACAAAAGACGGGGTCACTGGGTGCTACCGTAAAACAAATCTTATCACATCACTGATCCATAGTGCACCAATCCACAAACAAGTACAACATAAAAAACCCTACAATTCTAAGCCTGTCCTAACACCAATTTCAACGTGTGAAGCCTCAAGATTCCTTCCACATATTTCAAGCCACCTCATCCCTGTTTACCAAGGTAATTAAGTGGATTCAAAATGCCTTTCATACAAAGAGGAAAGATGCGCTCCTAGAGCAGCTACAAGTCATCGAGTGCAAACTGTGTGGCACCATCAGACCTGCCAAGATTTTAAAAAGACACCTTTCAGCCTTCTACCAGGCTTCAGCAAGCGTAAAAATCAGCCCTACACCCCTAGCTGTTTTTCCTGTCGCTGCTCCAAATATTACACAGTGGGCTTACACAGAAACAGTGGGACATTTTCCAAATCATTTAACTAATGCTGAAATCTAGTACTCAACACCGACAGGTTCCTGCGAGCAACATGAATGTGTGGCTACTCCTAGCCCTATCTGACCAAAAAGAGTTGCAGCAACTTTTTTTTAAACTTTTCCTGGTGAACGTTTGCCTATTATTGAGTTTGCAAAATGTTAGAGAAATCAGAGCAGTCTTGCAAATACTGGGGAAAGCCCCACAAGAGTTTCTCACAAATATTTCTAACAGGGAGAGGGGGAAAAGCCCAAAATGAGAGCTTCAGTGAATCCCCATGGATTCTTTGAATTTCAGAAAGAACAAGTGTGTGTTGCGATTGGTCACAGTTATAGAATTTCCTCCAACTGGAGGAGTCTTCCCTCATACGGTGGGTCACAGCTGACTCCTGTCAGAAGAAGCGGTCAAATTTTGGGCCAATTCTGCAAGCCAGTTAGGGGAAAATAAATTAAAAAAAAAAAATCTTCACAGCAGGGAGTGGGTGCTCCATAGCAGAGTGTGTGCATCGTCCTCTTTCTAATCACTTTTAGCCACACCACCCTATCATGTAAGGCCAGTCAGGCCTCCCTAAATATCATGTATGGTGAGAGTGGTCCAAACACCAAGGCGGCACCAGGTTCTTCCCTGCAAAAAGAAGCCACCATATGCTTCTCAGTGGCAGGAAGGAGTGCTCTGGGCCTCCTGGATAAACAGGGATTCTGTAGGAGCCTCAAGCCTGGTGTTCAATGGCTTCTGATAAGCCTCAACCCCAAATCTCCAGGGAGGTTTCTGCAAAACCAGAGGGAGCTGTAGCATGGCTATACTAAGGCTGGGTCCCGGCATACTCTAGCACAGCCAAACTAAACATAAAACAGACCTGGTCAGGAATTGTCCACTGAAAGTCTTCCCAGTGAAAAAATTTGTTTTCCCACAAAATCAAAATGCTCCATGGGAAAACTTTGATTCTGCTGAAAATTTTCCATCAGAAAAATCAAATGGAAATATTTTGTTCCGAGTCAGGTTGAACTGACCCAAGATATTTTGATGTATTAAACCAACCAGAAATGTTTCTAATCAGTTCAACAAAATAATAAATTGTATTTCCTTATTGCAGTTATAGTTCAGGTTTCCATTATCCACTATGGAGGAGGAGATTTTCTGGAAAATTACATGTCTCATGGTGCAATGTGGACTTCCCATCTGCAAGCTGCATGACAGGAGATGCATTTTAGCCAGGAAGCCTGGCCCATATGAGAAAAAAGGAGGCATCAAGTTCCCAAAATATAACTACCTTGAGGCAACAAAGCACAATGGGAAAATCCATTAATGTTGAAATGACCCAAAATGCTGAGTTTTGAATCAGTTCAGCAAACTAAAAACTCCATTTTGCTTTCACCAATGCCAAAACTGGGGCAAAATTCTGTTCCAGGAAAAATTTCAACATTTCCATTTTCGTCACCAAAAGCTGAAAGGTCAGCATTTCTGGTGAGACAGATTCCACATTTCGCCCAACTGCAATGCTGCCACTTGGGTTTGCCTCCACTTCCCTTCCTTCTCCTTCCAATCAGCATGCGCAGGGCACAAGAATCATTGATGCTTTGAGTATACTGTGGAGTGCCGTCAACTCACAACCTGGTATATGCACCAGAACAAAAACCAAAACAGCACCATTGTGCCCTCTTCCTCATGCTCGCTCCCTTGGCTCCTGCTGCCCAAAATTGTCATTTAAGAACCCACATGCCTCTTGCGCGATTATCACACCCGCGTAGGCTGCAGAGATGGGAAATTGCAGTGGCTGGACCAACAGGAACACAGTGTTAGCAACGGAATAGAGGACATGCCCACATTTACTGCTTAGGCCTCATGGCCACCTGCATTGCCACAGCACTGAGATGGACCCATCTGTTCCCCTGATCAGCTAGTGCTCTCAGTCCTCCCTGGGCCAGTCATGCCTCGTAACAGCAGCCCTGGAGCAATGGGAAACGACTCAGTTGGGCCAGCTACCTACATTTCAACTTCCAGAGCACTACCTCTCCACGATGCATAAGCTCCATCGACCTAGCTGCTTCCCATGGTGCTATTCCAGTCCCTTTTCAGGTTACCAGTGGTTCTGCAGCCCAGCCTGCTCTCCCACCCCAGGAATCACAACTGACAAGGAGATAGGTTTAAACATGGATAGGGATGACACCAGTTGGCTGCTCGCCCTTGGGAAAATTCCAAGACTGGAGTGCGGGGTGAGGACTGACTGTTGAATTGGCAGCGTTGTGCATGGAAAGTTACCCACCATGCCAGCCTATACTACCTGCTTACGGCCTTCTGGCTTAGACACAGTTAGATTCTTTTGTAAACACTAAATTTGCACACGGCATCAGCTGAGTTTGAAAGAGCACAGGCGCTATAGGGCCAGAGTCCTATCTACCATCCTGAACCAGGCACGCTATCAGGCCTAAACAAACCAATACACTGTAAAGGAGAGAACTATGAACAAAAAGGGGCCTGGGGAAAAGACTGATGATAGAGCTGGTTTTATTCCAGGAGAGGCAGATGGATAGCTCCAGAGCCTCGAAACACCACATGTTCCGTGGGAGGTGCATAATTCTCTTTTGCAGAAGCACTATATCAACCATGACTGTCCCATGCATGGCTGGAAGTCACCGGCATGCCCAATAGGAACTTAAGGCACATGGACAGTGGAGTTAGCAACAGCAGCAAGCCCTTAAATTTCTTTTGGTTTAAAGCTCAATTAAACACTTGGCCTGACTGACTAAACTCAGTGGAGATTCGCCATAGACATCAACGGAACAGGGCAAGGTCCAATATTTTTCTGTGGTGCCCTCCCAAAAATAGCTACCCACTGCCATGGGAAACAGGCAACACTCACCACAAGCTCACTGAACATGACATCCAGCTCTTCCACCGGGGGCATGGGCAATGCCGGCTCCATGGTCTGTAGGGCGAAGTTGCTGTCATTGCGAAGCCGGTAGGTGATCTCTGGGTGGTCGTTGCTTCGGAAGCAGCAGAAGATGAACGAAATCCCCCGTCCACTTCTTTTTCTTGGGGCCATGGCCAAAATCCTCCGTGTCCCTTCCCTCTAGCGACTAAATCCTACAGGAAGAGAGGACAGCAACTGCTGAAGTACTCACTTTGCCAAAGGGCATCACGTTCTACCGAGAAGAGACCCAGAATCAAAGCCACCCAACACACACACCACTTGCAAAATAGAGTAGTGTTGATATGCTGAAGATTTTGTTCCTGTTTGATAATTATAGTTCCAGCAACCCTGATGATTATGCTAATTAAGTGATAAATTTGTTCTTCTATGGTCATAATCTCCCCCTCCCCGCCTAGTTGTAGCTGAAGCAAGAAACTGCCAGTGGGAAATTGCAGCAGATGAAAGGTGGAGGAAAACACCACTGTTTTCGTAGCTCACTGCGCTGGAACAGAACTGACTCCAATCTGCTCATTCCTTTTCTATCTCTTATGGTCTTGCTCCAAGACAAGGCAAAGGTCACTCTAGTGCCCATTAGCCCCCTTCTACACCACTTTTTTTAAACTCTTGTGGACCTCCTGCAGCATGTTTAAGACTTACTGTGTCCGTGCTGCCAACAGTTCACTGCACTAGAGGACAACCCTTCTGACTCCCGGGCACAGCCTTAGAAGCCCACCCACCCACAGTCAGTGGTTATTTAGTTACACAAACCATTTAACTGGTTTACCCCTTTAGGCAGTTTTCAAATCCCTACTACAGATGGGGAAAGAGAGCACTGGGAAGTGAAGTAATTTGCCTAAAGCAGCAGTGAATCAGCATCACAACTAGGAAGAGAAACCTGTTTCCCTATGCTCTCCTCTCACGCAAGTCCCGTACCTTCACCATGGGATTGTCACGTGCTTCCCCCGCTGGGTCATGAGCCCCCCTAAATTTTCATTGCTGAACCTGGGTGCCCTCATTCTGGCCTCCCTCTCTGCCACTCCCTTCCCTGCAGGACATGGGTTGCATTTGATTGGAATTTTCAGTCTCTTCCATTTCAGATTTTCACACTGAAAGCTACTGATGTGATGTGATCCTTTGGACCTAAAAATGTGATCCTTTCGACCTAAAAAAGGTTGAATGCTTTCCTTTATCAGTACATGCCTGGTGTTCAAAAGATCCCAGCTTACATAAAACCATCAATTGATTTAAGTCAGAATGAAAGAATAAGGACGAGACGAGGTAAAGATTTATTTCTATTTTGGTATATAAAAGACAGCCTGGCAGTTCTCAAGGTATTTTTGAGTTGGCGCCAGGTCTAGAGTGATTGTGATTCATAAATACCAGACAACTGCAGTTTCTGTGTTTATGTATCATTTGCAAGACATTGCTACAAGCCCAGCAAATTGTGGTTACTAACAAGAAATGCTAAAAACAGGAGAGAAGAACATTCGCTAGCAAAGAGTACAAGCCTTCTTAGGAATGCTGCTGAATAGTCATTAATGCAAGTCAAAAAACTGCCTCCTGATACATTCTCCAGCACACCTATTGCTTCTACAGTACAAAGTCTGGGCTACAAAGGCTTAGCGTTCCATGTGGACCTTTACCCAGAATTTACTAAGAGACTGGGATGGGACAAAGTCAGACTGAAAACAAGTAATTCAGCCGAACTTACTACAAAAGTACACATTTCCCAAAGTTACACTTTAAACATAAGTAAAACCAAGACATTATATGGCACAATGCTAATTAGGTACATAGCACTTCAAGTTCAGAAGGCCATTAGTCCAGGGCTACTCAACACGTGGCCCGTGGGCCACATGCGGCCCGTGGTACGGTTTGGGTTTACATGGGACTCAACACATGGCTAACGGGTGGCAGCCAAAACAAAAAGTCAATATAATGGTCTTCTGTTGATATGCGTTTGAGTACTTAAATTCCCAGATTGTCATTGCTCATTAAAAGTGTTGTCATATGGGTGGAAATCGGGTAAATGTTGCATTTTATTAATATCAGAAGAACCGACTTAAATGGGGTCTGTGCATTGTTTATTTGCATATATATTTGCATGTATATCCAACCACAGGTAAGTTGCAGCCCTCAGCATGTGCTGGGAATATCATTGTGGCCCCCAGGGTTTCCAAAGTTTGAGTAGATCAGAGCTACTCAATCGCCTGTATAATACAGGCCAAAGAATTTCAATTTCACAGGCCCAACCACTTGGGTTTTTAGCTAAAGCATATTTTTTGGAAAGCACCTAGGCTTGGATTTGAGGACTTCAAAGAAAGTGGTATATGGAGTCTTCAGCTCTTGTTACACTTTATCTCCCTCTCTATTGAGATCATTCAAGTATGTCCAATCTAAAAGAACCTGGTTACATTTCAAACTCCTTGAGTTAGGGATTCGGTCTTTGTTCCGTGTTTGTACAGCATCTAGCACAATGGGATCTGACAAGGGCTCCTAAGCTCCACCCCCAATACAACAACACATACCCATTAGGTAGTTAGCATTGGAAAACATGCGGCCATGAAGGCAAGAAATCCCCGGAGAAGTACAAGGATATTACACAGCCCTGGAGAAGTAAGGGTGGAGTTACGCCTTGGTCCAAAACAAATTTCCACATAAATAATCCCACTCAAATCAATAAGATGACTCATATGATTAAAAATTTCAGAAGGGGTAGCCATGTTAATCTGTAACTGTAAAAACAAGTAGTCCTGTAGCACCCTAGAGACTAATTAAAGTATATATATTTATGCAAAAACCCACTCAAGATCATCTCATCTGAAGCAGTGGGCTTTACCCACGAAAGTTCGTGATACTATATATTTTGTGCCATGAGATATTTGTTTTCATATGAGTAAAGTTGTTCATTTCTTAATTGTTTGCAGGATCTAAGGTTTGTATTATACAGGCTTTTCTTAAGTCTCAGAGATTTTTCCTTGAACCTACATGAATAGGGGAAGCAATAGCTACATCATTCCAACACCATGAGAGTGGTTTCCTTTTTCTGTTACACCAGATCCTGAGGAACATACAGAATTCTCTCTATTGCCAATGAATCGCTGTCAGGGGGACACAATACTCATCTTTGCCAAGACTGCTCACGTATTGGACAACAATGGCTATGGACTTGTAAGGAAACCTGGTTTTCCACAAGGTAATAGTATGCAAGTATACTCTGAAGCAATAGGGCTGGTTGTTTTTTTGACTGTCTCCCTTCTTCCTGCATTCATGTCTGGTTTTATTCCGAAGAGGGAGTAAGTTGAGATTTGGCAACTGTAATGATAGAATATATAATTAATTACAGAGAGGGACTTTTGGTGAGTGGTGAAGATTAAGGGAATTTGTTTTCTCTAAGATTAAACAAACAGTCACTCAAGCAGCTATTCGAGGGAATTCTCAGTCACTACACACCAGAGATAGACGCTTTCGCATTCTCCTTACAGGATACTCAGATGACATCACCGTCACCACTCAGCATTAACAAAGCATTATTCGTTTCCAAGAGGGCTTTCCTAATTTTAACCCTCAGCACACTCTATTGAGGTGGAAGAATAGACATATTGTATAGACTGAGAAACAGAGGCAGCCGACTAATTTCAGGGTGCTCAGTCCAGGACCCTGCAAGCCTAATTTTCATTAGTGTTGAGCACTTGCAACTCTAGCCAAACTCAGCTAGACCACTGAAGATCAGGCACTGAGTCAAGAGGCTGACACCAAAAATGAGGAGATTTCTGAAAATTCTGCCCTCCGGGACTTGTCCAAGACCTCAAGGCAAATATCAAGGCTGGGATTAGACTTGAGGAGTTCCAGTGACTGTCACCATCCAGAGAGATCACACGTATGTGGGAGGGCGTGCCATGAATGGGCCAACGATAGGGCCCCGGGGAGCACATCAATGCAGGAGAAATGCACCACTACATTGAGCAAGGAGGAGCAGAGAGAAGAGAGGATTAAAGTGTAAAATGACAACATGAGAAAGGATCTTTGTCCAAAAGTGTTCTGTGGAACAGCTTTAGTTGCTATGACTGCACACAGATCAAGAGCCAGAGAGGAACAAAGGCATCAGAATACTGAGAGTCACCTGTAGGAAAAGTGTAACCGCATAAACAGTTAACAGATAAGCTTCAGCTTACTGGTTATATATAAGCTTTATACTACAGAGCCCACAGCATGTGTGACTGTGTAACTGCTAGGATTTTTAGCGGTGACAGTCAAAATTTTAAATTACACTTTCCATCCCTAGTCACCTGCAGACAGCCATCTGAGAATCAGTGCAAGTGGCTGGCAGTCAGTTGGAACCACAGAAAGGGTGACGGACCAGGAGTCAGGAAAAATACTAATGATTGGTTTGAGGAAGGGAAAGATAGCAAATATGGGGGAGAGGGGGAGCAGTGATCAGTGAGGAGCATCACACGTCTGGGGGACAAAACCACTTTAGTACAAAATCTGCAAGGAGCTATTTTGATACAAATACTCAAATGAAATTAAAAAAAAATGACCTGCAAAAGGGAAAGTTACTGAGAGACCAAGCAACGCTGCTTCAAAGGAACTTGTTAACGTTTCACATTCTTTTAAGCTCTTTGGAGCAAAGGCCATCTCTTATTCTTTGCCTGCAGAGCACCTAGCACAGTGGAAACGTGGTCTGTAACCAGGTCTCTTAGGTGCTAGCAAATCATACAAGTAACAAACAACAGATTTGAATTCAAATGACGTTTCTTAGTTTCACGCGGTATATTAATGCCCCTACAAAATGAAGCATCTCTG
Organism: Pelodiscus sinensis; assembly: GCF_049634645.1. Taxonomy (NCBI): domain Eukaryota; kingdom Metazoa; phylum Chordata; order Testudines; family Trionychidae; genus Pelodiscus; species Pelodiscus sinensis. The sequence goes on along the minus strand of NC_134714.1, from coordinate 12,128,581 downwards.
CCTTAAACAAGAAAAGATGCAAATATAGACAAGCTCCAATAAATTATTTCCCAAAGAACTGTGTTTCCTTGAAAGAGAGCATTATATATCCTAACAGATAGTTGCCCTGCTCTGAACTCCACCTGAGGTCACTACCAGGGGGAAGCAGTAGTACAACTCTTAGCCTAGCTTACTTCAAAAAAGGATGGCCCAATAGATTAGGGCACTAGGCTAGGACTTGGGAAAAACCTGGTTCAACTTCGCTTTTGCAGCAAATTCCTGTGGAACTTGGGCAAGTCACTTTGCTCCCCAGGACCTCAATTCCTCATCAGTGAAATGAATATAATAAAGTTTCTCTCGTCACAGGATTGTTGAGGATAGACGTTTGTGGGTGCTCAGGAGGGGTGTATTTGTGTGAATGTGTAACTGCTTGAATTTTAGAAGTTACACGTTTATACGTGAGGGGGAGGAGCTGGTGCTTGCAGGAAGCATTTTTAAGCCAATTCCCTCAAGCATCAGTTCCTGCCTTCCCACCCCACCCTTGGCTGCCTCTGTGGGAGGCAGCAGGGGGTGGGGAGGCCACTCTGCAGCAGAGGCAGCAACAGGGATGGGGGAGTACATTTTGTTGATAGGATTAACTAATAAGCCCAGGCTTATCGGTTAACCGTGTAGTCGACCACATATTGACATGCCTAGTGCTCAGACACTATGGTAATGGGTGCCAGAGATGTACCTAATATTAACTGTGTACAGAACAGTTAGTAGTGGAAACACAGAAAAAGAACCCAATCAGAACCCACTCAGCCTGGGCAAAGTAGGAGCATAATCTCAAATTATTAAATTTATTTTTAGGAGGCTACATACTTAAGTGGCCTGACTTTTCAGAAGCAATCAATACCCAGCAACTCCTGCTGAATCAAGTAGGAGCCATCAGTGCTCCTCGTGGTCTCAGGTTACCACCCATTTGGTGTTTTTACTCAGACACTTCCTGATGTCTAATTTATTTTATTTATCTCAGGCAACCCTAAGATGGAAGGAAGGGTATGTGTGCTGTGGGGAGGATCTTAGAAGAAAGAGGTAGAGCAGGGGCAAGGTTTTGGAGATTCATTTACCAACCATTAGAAAGACAGCAACCGTCTAGTAACCCCATGGTAAGTGCATGTTGTAACCAACATGAACACATGCACTGCGTCTAAGCCACAGGATGAGAGCTTGTTGCAAGCCAGCTACGGAACGTAGCTCTTGAGCTCAAGTTGTAGACATTCCTGCTTTTAGATTGGGAGGTGCCCATGTCAATCCTTGGGGCTGGACAAAATGACAAATGACACGCCCCGTATATTTGAAAACATGGCCAACTAATTAGGTGCCCCAACATGGATTTCAGACATGGAATTATGAGGGATACAGAGTTAGCGCTTTCATTTACTGGTTTGTAACAAATGCTAAATTCCTTTGCACTTACAGCAACATGCTTTGGCATTGGGTCCAAACTTGAGAAGACAGATGCTGGTCTTGGCATTAAGTGTCCAGCCAGTGTTGCTCTTCTAGTTCCCTGCTCCCAAATACACGGGAAGAGAGACAGACGACTGCTCATTTTGTTTAAGTGTGTATGAGGGGAAGCTTATTTTCCATAAATGCAGTCACACACAATGTGTTCCTCTGCCCATGTTTAAACTCTTCCTCAGTGCACATGGCTTCATTGAATCCTATGAAGTTTCACTATCAAAAGCTGAGGTAAACTATTTAACATTTCTCTCAGTCACTGAACCAGTGACCTCACCTGCCTATTCTGATTGGGAAGCATTCTGCCTGTATGGGCAACTTCCAAGATTGTCATAAATGTTTGCAAGATTGTGGACAAGGGAGATCCAGTGAATATGGTATACTGAGATTTCCAGAAAGCTTCTGACAGGGTCCTTCACCAAGGCTCTTAAGTAAAGCAAGTTATCATAGGATAAGAGGGAAGGTCCTTTCATGGACTGGGAACTGGTTAAAAGGCAGGAAACAAAGGGTAGGAATAAATGGTAAGTTTTCAGAGTGGAGAAAGGTAACTAGTGGGATCCTCCAAGGGTCTGTCCAGGGACCAATCTTATTCAACTTATAAATGATCTAGAGGAAAGGGGTAAACAGTGAAGTGGCAAAATTGCAGATGGTACTAAACTACTCAAGATAGTTAAGACCAAAGCAGACTGTGAAGAGCTTCATAAAAATCTCACCAAATTAAGTGATCGGACAACAAAATGGCAAATGAAATGTAATGTTGATAAAAGTGAAGTACAGCCTCTTCCCGACTTACGAACCAGTTACAGACCAAGCAATTGGTCGTAACTCGGTTCATTCATAAGTCGGACCCCATAGAGTTACACGCGACCACGCTGTTCGTAAGCGTGGATCACGTTCGTAACTCGGGGTCCGCCATTTACAATAGCTTTGGTAATAACTGTGAACGGTTGTAAGTCGACCGTTCGCAACTTAGGGATCGGCTCTAATGCACATTGGAAAAAATAACCCCAACCATACATAAAATATGATGGAAACTAATTTAGTTACTACTACTCAAGAGTGATCTTGGAATTATTGTGAATAGTTCTCTGAAGACATCTACTCAGCGTGCAGTGGCAGTCAAAAAAGCAAACAGAATGTTAGGAATCACTGAAAAGGGATAGAGAATAAGACAGATAATATCTTATTGCCCTTTATAAAACCATGGTACACCCACATTTTGAATACTGCATATAAATGTGATCACCTCATTGCAAAAAAGATTATTAGCATTGGAAAAGGTTCAGAAAAGGGCAACAAAATTATGAGGGGTTTGGTACGGGTCCCATATGAAGAGAAATTAAAGAGACTTGGACTTTTCAGCTTAGAGAGGAGACTGGGGGGAGGGGGGTGAGATAGAGGGGATTAAATTATGACTGGTGTGGAAAAAGTGAATAAGGAAAAGTTATTTACTTATTCCCATAATAAAATAACTAGGGGTCACCAAATGACATTAATAGGCAGCAGGTTTAAAACAAACAAAAGGAAGTGTTTCTTCATGCAACACACAATCAACCTGTGCAATTCCTTGCCAGAGGATGTGGTGAAGACTAGGACTAACAGGGTTCAAAAAAGAGCTAGATAGATTCATGGAGCTTAGGTCCATCAATGGCTATTAGTCTGGATAGGTAGGAATGGTGTCCCTAGCCTCTGTCTGTCTGGAAATGGGTGATAGGAGAGGGAGCATGTGAGGATTACCTGTCGTGTTCCCTCCGTGTGGGGCATCTGGTATTGGCCACTGTCAGCAGACAGTTTACTGGGCTGGATGGACCTTTGGTCTGATTCAGTATGGCCATTCTTAGATTCTTATGCTGCTAACTACACCATGGATCAATAGAAATGGGTGCCACCCAGAAACATATCCTCCCCCACAATCCCTCCCACCAACACCGTACAAATCTTATTTTGTAATATCAGAAATTCTTTGAACGTCTATGCACTCAGTGGTCAACGGCGTACACATTCTAGGCTGAAATCTGGTAGTTATTTGGTAACTATAGCTGTTCAATGAAGTTAGAGTGTCATGAACTACCCAAAAAGGTACACAGACTTCACTCTCCCCCAAAACCTTTGGCTTCATCTTCCATTAAGGCTTAATGGGGAAATTCTTTAGGAACGGGCCAGTCTTCCTATACATGTACAATACCTAGCACATTGCAGGTGCTATGACAATATAAATAAAAATCAAACAGGCTTTATGTTGGGGATTTTCTATAAAAGAAAGAAAATGAATATTCTAGTTCTCCCCCACCAGCACTAACTCAAGTGTAGCCTCCCATGGTGGCAGATGTTAGAAGCTTCCTCTGGGGTTTCTATTGGAATCATACATTTAAGATTTCAGAGAGTCGTGCAAAAGAGTCTGGCAATTAATGGTACACCTTCCAATCTCAAAGTCATCTTTGCCTCCCGTCGTCTGTCTGCCATAACCACCTATCCTAGTCAGACTTGAACTGCAAGCCCTTCAGTTCAGAGACAGTCTTCCCATTATGTGAGGATGGTGCCTAGAACAATGGGGGTGAGAGCCCAATCAACAATCAGGGTCATTTTAGGCATTACAACCAACTTTGGTTGGAGAAAGCATTAGAATAAAGCCATTCATGCCCAAGTGGCATCTTATAGCTAATTTATCTTTAGGGTTGGGAGCTGGGAGCACTTAAAATCCTGCACTAGTCAATAACAGTATTTGCACCGATATTAGGGAGTTGCAACTGAGAGCCCTTAGTCAAGGAAGCAAGACAGTTTCCATTAGATATAGGTGTTTGTCACCAACCCCTGGCAGATTTCTTGACTAAAAATGTCTTTTGGCCTGGAATGCAAAGGAGAATATTTTTTTTTAAAAGCACATGCAACTGGAGGAGCTGTTTTTGAGCTGACACCGTGAAAGAAATAGCCAATTTTCAATGTCTGAAAATTGCTCTTTTCTTGATCCACTCTCAAAACTGCAATGGTTACATGCATAGCAGAGAAGATTCGTGCCTAGGGCTGTTTTTACCAAGGTGAAGCATGGCAGTGATTTACAATTAGGGGAGAGCTGAGACACGTTCTGTACACTCTTGCAGTAGACTGGCACCAGCTCTCTAGCTTAGCTTTGATTAAGAAGTTACCTCCAGTCCAGCCAGCACGCAGCTGCGACCCATGATGTATCAGGGTCATTGAGGTAGTATATATTTTGTGCGATGAGGCTCACATATCAGAGAGCTACAAATGCAGCCCATGATGATAAATAGGTTGACAACCATTGCTTTAAGTAATTAGCACCCTCACCATCTCTCTCCCCTACTCCAGAAAAACACTCATTCCATCCTTGTGAATGCCTCTCAGATCTGTGATCTCAGCTTCAGCATTTCTCCACCGCTCCCCCCCCCCTCAAAAAAAAAAATCTCACACCCCTACCTGTGGGGATGAAAGAGCCACAATAACTATTTTAACACTATGCAGTCAACAGAAACTAGCCACAGACATGGAAATACTAGCCACAGACATGTACACGAGAGGAGAATTAGCTGGCATGGACACGAGTCTCCTTGTACTTCAGGCAACCTGTACCACCAGCCCCTTACTCCTCTACCCTCAGGTCAGTCACAAAATCACTGGTTCCCATTGGGCCCCTACATATTGCATAGGCACTAGCCAGCTGCACAACTCACGACAATCATAGAGGTGTTTCCAACATGATACAAATCCTCTGAAGACAAGTGTCTGACCTTCATACCTACGACACTTAGTGGGTTTTCTCTATCTCCCCCACTGACCTCATCTGAGCTAGAAGGATGACTCACATGAGTATACCACTGCATCCCTAGAGCAGGCGCTTCCTATACTCAGCTACAAATATTCATTAGGGCAGACTTCATTTGTGTGTGCCAGATGGGGAAGTCTCCATCCTGTATGTCACGTGGAAGGTGGGCAGAGACACAGGGGGCAGAGTTCAGGTTGAGGCTGAAACCTGAATGTCATCTATACTACATTTCTAGCATTTATACCAAAATATTTTCCCAGACAGATATTGTTAACATGTGTATTCATTCCTCCCTTCCACAATCCATTACTGCCACTATCTGCAGAGGAAACAGCTGAATTAACAGATACTGACCTATCCTGGGATCCCTAGAGGTTATTCTTCCAGACACCTGTTCTGAGAATATTTCAATCTCACAGCCCTACAATTTCGGAAGATTATAAACAAAACCCTATATAGATCCTGGGATTTTGTCTGAATTCAAAGTCTCCTATGCCTCATGAACTGAAACTCATTTTACAAGCCTATACTTTGATTAAATATAAATGAATTCCAAACTCAGTTTCACTAATGTCTTATAGATGAAATTAGAAAATGGTCAAATTTGTATACTAATTTTGTCCTGGTTGTCAGTTAAATCCCTGGAAGCGCCATCTGCTAGCACCATAAAAGCTCTTTTATCAAAGGAGTTTACAACTTTTTATATTTGTTATAAATTTCTATAGCGTTCATCAAAAATGTAATAGTACATCCCTCGGCCTGTTGCCTTGTAAGAACACATTTCACTAAATTTAAGGGCAAATAAGCTTTTAGCAGCACTATGAAGGTCACCATTAAAAATACATAGAGGTATTAAAAGAACTCAGATCTGTCAATACACCATCCCACTAAATAGTCACAGGCTCATATTCAAGGATGAAAGGGTTAACCTATTTCATGACACCATACTCGGTACTGGAAAAATCAGCAGTTCTCTTTCTAATACATGGAATCCAGGCACAGAAACTTTACTGCTAAAATGCTGAGGCAAGAAGAGTAATTTATGCTGCATTGGCTATTGAAAAGGAGAGGAGTCGCCAGGTGACTTGTTAGAACCTCAAGTTTTCTTCTTGGTATATGAACAAGTTTCTAGTCTTGCAGACCATGCTTTGTTGTTCTGATGCACTTCTTTGAGAGAGCTATGGCAGCCAACCAGGGCAGTTGTCTTCTGCCTTAATTCTTTAATTAAGGTAAATTCTTGAGAAAGTGTTGCTCCCTGGGAACTGGGCACTGGTACAAGGCTGAAATTCTACGAAGAAGGGATTGCCTTCATGCTGTTTGCTGCATCTCTGTTCCAGGAGTGTGTATGTGAACAAAACATGTTACACATAGAACAGAGACTCACATTACACATCACTGAATTTTCTTCCAATGCAACTCTGACCTGCAAGTCTTCAACATCTGCTATCAACTGTGGGAAGAGGACTCGCAGTATGCTTGCTGCTAAATCAGAAGGGCTTGATGCAGAAATTACAGGGCAAGGCCCTTTCGTTTGTACTATACAGATCAGACAACAATTCTAATGCTACTTTCTGGCCTTAAAGTCTATGAAGATATGGAAAAGTTTCTCCTTGCCATATATCTATAGGGTCCTTCAGCATTAGTTATGCCAAGGTATTATGAAACTGTAGAAGACATTCCTGAATCAAGAGTCCGGGGCATGAAGAGCACTACTCTTATTGTGTGCAGACAAAGGTTTTATAGTCAGCCAGATGGAGAATTATAGAATTTCCAGGAGGCCACAATTTCTTCTTTAAAAAGCAAGGTGAATTGCCTATGAGCTCAATGTGTGATCTCAGCAACTCAGTGCACATCATCTTTTCTTTCTTGAACTCCATCCACACTATGCAGACACCTGCTTCATACCTCAGCAATAATGACAAGCCTATAACCATGGAACCACCCTAATTTTTAAACGTGCTAAAGTGTTAACCAACCCAATATTAGAAATCTTGCCATTGCATCTTTCTTACAAAAGTTTGGTTTTTCTCTTATTAAAAAAAAGTAATAGCCACTCTGAATCTACTACCACAACACAAATAATTTTTCAGGATCGAGTCACAACTCTTTTAAGAGATGCATTAAACATGCATGGACAGCTTCACTGCTAGATTTGCTACAAGAATCTGGGAGGAGTCAAGATATGAATTTTAAAAACAAGCAAACTGCTCTCCAGGAAGGGCACTGTGTGCAGGTGCTGGTGAGCTCTCCCCTAATGTGCTGAAAAAGCAGCTTCAGAGGAGCCTTGGAAAGATTTTTGCACTCAAGAACTCTTCTGCAATGAAAATCCTGTCAAGGGGCCATTCCATTTAAATCCCTCTTTCCCCTCATATTTTTTTTTATTTGGAAGCAGCTGTTGAAGAGGCTATTGTGAGAACAAGCATGTATTGTAATGGAGCTCAAAGGGTAAGAGACAGCCTTTTCAGGACCACGGTTAACATTCAAGGAGGGATTAGTAGCAAAACTTGATACCAGCAAGGGCCCTGATAATATGAAAGCTAGCAGACAAGATGCTCAAAAAATTTTCCCAAACCTGCCTACGTATAAACCCCTAGACTAGGGGTGTTTATACTAGACATTTACCCTGCAGAAATAAGGGTGCAGAGAACATGGAAAGTCCCTGGCTTCAATGGTAATAATAGGAAGAACTGGAAAGCAGCTGAACCTCTAGCACAAGAGTAAATTTTGTTGGAGCTACTCCAGAAGGTAGGAAAAGGGGAGCCACTGAAAAACCCGTGAGATACTAATACCACATTCCAAGTAAAAACGCAGCAAAACAGGTCAATGAATATTACTGTAAGTACATGGTCTTTCAAGAGCATCTAGGACAACTTTGTTGATTAGATGCACGATCAACCAAACACACAGGGCAGAGTCACAAAGGTATTTGGCTAGCAAAAAATTACACTAGCCCAGTGGTTCCCAACCTTATACGGGGACCAACAAACCCAGTCACAAACTTTTGATGGACCAGTAACATTTGATGTGTATATCTGCATATTCATTATGCAAATAATGAATATTCTAATATTCTAATGTTACCTGTCTGCCGAAAGTTTGTGAATGGGTTTACCGGTCTGCAATATAAAAAACCCTGGATCCCAGAGCCCCCAGAGTCAGCTCTAAGCCCTATAGCCCTTCACCCCTCCACTACCCACCCCCAGCACCAACCACCGACCCCAGAGTCCCCTGCATCCAACCCCCCCACCCCAGTGCCAGCCTCTTGCCCTCAGAGTCCCCTAGTGCCAGTCCCCCTGCCCCAAATGTCTCAAGAGCCAGCTTCCTGTTTCTAGAGCCCCACTACACCCAAACCTCCCAAGTCTCCCCTGTGCCAGCCTCCAGTCCCCAACATTATCCCTGTCCCCAGTGCCAGCCCTGCCCCCCCCCAGCTCCCTCACTACTGGCCCCACGCCCAGAGCCCCCAGGAGGGATGTAAGTGACTAGTCGATTCAATTAGTCACTTCCCCCCCTTGCTACCTCTATCGGAGAGGCAGCGGGGGGAGGTGGGGTTTGAAGAGCAGGAGCGGGTGCAAGAGGGAATCAGTAAAGCTGGTTCCTCCCAGCACCGTCTCTGTAGGTAGCAGGGGAAGGAGAGGCACAGCAGGAAATGGCATGAGTGGGAACTAATTCAGTCCTTGCTTGTTCTGGTTCCCACAGTGGGCACTTCTGCTTTTGACATGTACAAGAGTCCCGCAGGGCTGTTGTACATGTCAAAAGCAGAAGTGCTGCAGGGAGCACGGGGCGGGCAGGGACTCGAGCAGTCTCCGCTCATCCTGTGCTCTCTGTGGCGCTATGCCCTGCCCCAGGGGGCGACAGGAGACGGAGCTAGGGAGGAGCGGGCTTAAAAGCCGGTTCCCCCCAGCACTGTCTCCAGGGTCCCCCCTGCCTCTTCAAGCCCCCCACCAGCAGAGCCCCCCAGCACTAGCCCTGCCCCCAGAGCCCCTGTGCCTGCCCTGCCCCCCCTGGCCCAGCCCTGCTGTTGCCTCCCAACCGCCAGCTGAGCCAGCCCTAGTTCAGCACTGCTGCAGCAAGGCTCCATATGGCACTTGGCCCCAGCTGAGTGCCACAACATTCAGCTGGGGCCAAGTGCCATATGGAGCCTGGCTGCCGCCCATCACAAGGGCCTGCCGGCCAGGCCGTTTAGCAGCCACCGGAGCTGGAATCGGGGCCACGGGGCTCCAGCCGCAGCACACCCTGTTGCTTGCCGGGCCACTCACCCTGCTATTGTGTGGGAAACCCAGTGGATGGGGCTCATTAGCAGCCAGGGGCGTGGCCTGGTAGCGTGCCAGGGTCCGGCAGGCGGAGGTTTTGGCCTGCCGCTGGTCCGCAGACCAGTGGTTGGGAACCGCTGCACTAGCCAACCACAATCTGTATTACTAAGAAATCACAAGCTGGGTTTCAGTTTCAAACTAAGTTCGCTCCTTTCTGAAATAGGACACTGGTTCAGAGATGGGGCTTGAAGCAAAACCATCATTAGTTTGTCCCCATGATTTCAAATCCATCACGTATACAAAAGGACGGCCACCCCACCTGAGGACAAGTCAGTGGAGGAAAATAGAGGGGCAGAAGCTGGGGCAGCTGTCACCTCAGACAGTCCATTTGCCTGGTTGATTTGGCCAGGCCTGTGTGTCTGGTATCGCCGTGGACATAGGGAGGATGCCATTTTGCAAAGTGCCTTGCTCTGCCCCTACCAGTATGAGCTCTCATGGATGTCAGGCCAGCAGGCGGCGGAGCGGTGCACACTTCAAAATGGCATCTTCCTTGTGAGGAGACCTCACAAGCACCATGTGCACAAGGTCATGGTGGCAAGGCTGAAGTCACACCATTCTAAAAGTCCTGTATTTTCGGGATGTAACAGTAGCCATCCTAGCTCCCGTGATTCCAGTTTACCCCAGCTAGGATTGTGGCCTGGTACCTTCGCTGGATTTAATTACTTAGTTAACCAAGTCTCAGTGAGAACAGCCACACGCGATCTTCAGAAATGAAGCCTAAAGGAGGCCGATGTTATCTGGCTATTTAATCCATCCCTTTCTATCCTTCGCCTGACACAATTAACCCTGTATGGTAATTGCTTTATTGGATAGAATTAGGCAGTCCTCCACACTGCAGATGTACAGACCACCTTTCAAAAAGAGAAGAAAGCACAGAGGGCTGTCAAAACAGTGCTCTCATCTCAACACACTGCAGCTTGTTTTAACAAGTGACTCCAAGTTGCTTCATTTATGAGATTCATTCAAGTTCAAAAATATTTACTTTGATGATGGAAAGCTTTGTAAATAGCAACAATTCAAGTGACTCCCACAGCAAGCTGGGCTGGAGTCCTGTTTACCCTGGTTTGCTAATTAATCTTTTCCCTCAAGGACAATTAAAGCAGTTAATTAAATGCCTGGCTTGAAAGTAAAGTCTCCTTTTCCTTCCTTGCCAGGCTCAGTCACCGTTTATACCCTGACCTCAACTGACTGAATGCAAGGCCTTGGTTGCTAAGCTTTCCATTTCACTGCTCCCATTTCATTGTTAATCCCCAGAGTGTGACAACCTGTGCAGTTGTAAGGCATCCGTGTTAAATAATGGAGTTTTCCAGTTAAGGCTCTAATTAATTTGGCATCAGAAACAGAATTTTCCAATAGTTCAGTATCAAACATTGAACCAACATGAATGCCACACCACCTATTGCTAGCACCATAGTAACGAACATCAGCTTCCCAAGCTAGTTCCAATTGGCTGATTTGGGTCAAATTTTGAGATTTACAGTTATACATACTTAAAATACAGGGAACTGCTCATGCAGTGCATCCTTTACCTTTAATTAATAAGCAGAAACGTGCAGTTCATTAAACTCGTATCTGTTGCCACTATTTAGCCTTCAGAATATTATAGCATTAAGACAGCCAATTTTTATTTTAATGTGACTGTCATAGCATCAGTCCACATTTTAGTTTTGAAAATGGGAGATTTTTAAAAATCTTGAATGTTAAATAAAGAGAAAATGCTATACTCCCTGTAGCATTCTCCCAAACCAAGTGAAATGAAAATAGCAAACAGTCAGTATATGCAAGTTATTTTTTAAAAATTAAATACAGATTAATAAAGATTCCTTTTTTCTTTAGTGTGACTTTCTTATCTTGCAAGATTTTAATAAAACATTCATTTAACAAAACCTGCACTGTTGGCAAATTGTCATTTCTATAGGAATGCTTATCAGAGCAATAAAACAATTATTTTGAGTGCTTTAATCAAACATACACATTTAAAGCTATGCAAATGACATTTTAATCAAGATTTGATTTTTCACAGTTCCACAGAAAGAGATTTATAAATATCCAATGTCTCCAAGCTAATTCTGTTAATAAAGAGGCTTTGCACTAGGGATATCAGTGTATTGTCATTTAAATAATTAACCAATAAGTCTGGGTTTATTGGTTAATCCTAATGACTAGGTGTGCATGCACACACACCCCTACCCTGCTGCCTCTGTTTCAGAGGCAGCAAGGGGTGGAGATGGAAGTCAGTGCCCATGGGGAGCCGGCTTTTAAGCCAGCTCCCCCCATGTGCCAGTTCTCAAGAAGCCGCCTCCCCCCACCCTTGTCGTGTGAGGGGACAGGCTGGAACTGGCACACACACAGGAAGTTAGCTTTCAAGCTGGCTCTCCCTGCATATCAGCTTCCACAGAACTGTCCGCCCGCCTGCCCCACCCCCACTCCATGCACTACTTCCTCTCTATCAGAGCGGGAGCAGATACATGTGGAGAGCCAGCTTTTAAGCCAGCTCTCTGTGCATGCCTGCTCCACGGAGCTGCCAGCCCTCCCCTTGCATGCGTCAGCTCTTGTGGAGGTGCCTGCCCTCTGAGCTGTTGCCTGTAACAGAGGCTGTGGGGAAGGGGGGTGAGAAGCAGGAGCCAGTGGGAAGCCAGTTTAAAAACCAGCTGCCTGAGAACACTGGCTCCCACCTGCCTCTCCCCCCCTCCCCCACCACATGTAAATGTGGTACTGCTAAAATTTCAAGCAGTTACATGTTTACATAAAAACACGATAGTTAACATCCCTATTTTGTGTCACTACTAGATTCTCTCCAGGAAACTGGGAGAAAGGCAAGATGTGAGCCTTAAACAGCAAACTACTCTCCAGGAAGGACACGGTCTAAAAATGCTGGTGAGCTCTCCCCCAGAGTGCTGAATAAGCAGCTTCAAAAGACCCATAGAAAGAATAAAGTTAAGTGCAAAAGCAGCGCACTTTAATACATTGAACTAATTCTGTTCTCATTTAAAACAAACAGCAATTTATCTAGCAAAAGAAAAAAAAATGGACCAGTGAAAGTGAACACAGTATCACAATATTAACAACAAACCACTACTTTACGGATCCTGTGTTCTATTTAACATCATTGGAAGAGGCCAATAATGTGCATGAGAATATTAATTCTCCAGAGAGAAATTTAAACTGGACAAAAAGTGAAATTTCCATAATTGTTTTCATTATCTGCCCTGTAGACTAATTGAGGCTTTGCACGGCTTGAGGATTAAACTTATTTAAATAGGAACACAATGAGAAATTATCACCTGTCTCATTTTGTCAGCAGACTCCGAGTATATTACTGCACTTACCAAAAGTCTAATCTCAGCTGGTCCCTAGTTGCATTTGGCCTGGTCTATATTCTAACTGGTATCAGTTAAGACATGACTTTAATCCGATTTAGTTAGTCCAGCACAAATCCTCAAATGGACACACATAAATCGATAGGAGCCATTTTAAAATTGATTTAGTTAAACCGAGTAAGGGATTGACTTCAGCTAAAGTGGATATAAATGAAATTTAAAATCAATTTAAGACCAGGAACTTAGGTTTTAGCACTGGTTTTACTAAATCTGTTTAAGCCAATTTAGAGGTAAACCAGTACAGCTCTAGATTAAAGCACCTTTAAGTCCCAGCACTGAAATACTCACAATTTAGGAAGATCTCCTGCATTCAACAAGTTGTTGCTTCCAGTACCAAATACATACATATTTTCATGAGCTTTCGTGGCACAACCTACTTCAGATGAGTGGAGCAAAAGTGAGCCACTAGATTTCCTACTGATTAGGGGCATACAGATTTTGCACAAAGGCACCCAATTCCTGTGATGTTATTGTGAGTGATATGGCATTTGATGTAGGGATGTTAAATATCGGTTAACTGAATAGTCGATTAACCTCATGAATTCTTAGCAGTTAGTCGACTATTCTATAGTCCTGAAGGTGGGGCCAGCAGCCAGGAGTCCCCTGCCACTCCGTGCTGCTGCCTCTCTAGCAGAGGCAGCAGCGCAGGGTGCCAGGTGGGAGCTGGCTCATGAGAGGCGCCAGTTTAAAAACCAGCTCCCCTTGTGGACTGGCTGCCTGCCACCCCGCACTGCAGCAACCCCTGTCCGGAGTTGGGGTCTGAGCTCCCAGACCCAGAACTGAGCTGGGCTACCTGCTCACCTGGCTCTTAATACATTTTAAATGCAGAGCTGCTGTGGGGGTAGGTCCCAGACCTGGTGCAAGCTGGGACTGAGCCATGCTGCTAGCCAGCCTGCTAAAAAAGTTACTGCTAGAGGAGGAGGGGAAAGGCATGTAGTCTATAGTATTAACCTATAAGCTTTTGTTTATCGGTTAATCGACTAGACTATTAGATCCCTAATTTGATGTTTTACTAAAATTCCTGCTCCTGGTGACAATTAAATGAAAATCACAGGACTGGAATGGACCTCGAGAGGCCATCTAGAGCACTGTTTGTCTATTCTGCTCTTAAAACTCTCCAATGATGGAGATTCTACAACCTCCTTAGCCAATTTCAGTGCTTATCCACCCTGACAGGAAGTTTCTCCCAATGTCCAGCCCAAACCTTCCTTGCTGCAATTTTAAGTCCATTGCATCTTGACCTATCCACAGTGGTTATGGAGGACGATTTCGCTCCCTCTTCCTTGTAACAACCTTTTATGTACTTGCAAACAGTTGTCCCCTCTCAGTCTTCTCCAGACTAAACACAAGCCTAACTTTTTCAGTCTTTCCTTAGAGGGCATGTTTTCTAGACCTTTAAAAATGTTTGTTGCTCTTCTCTGGATTTTCTGCAATTTGTCCACATCTCTCCTGAAATGTGGTCCCCAGAACAAGACACAATACTCAAGGCCTAATCAACAGAGTAGAGCAGAAGAATTACTTCTTTAGTCTTGCTTACAACATTGCTGCTAATATATCCCAGAAGGGTGTATGTATGTTTTGCAGTTAAACAGCGGTCTCATATTTAGCTTGTGATCCACTAAGACCCATAGATCCCCTTCTGCAGTACTCCTTCCTAGGCAGTCATTTCCCATTTTGTTTGTGTGCAACTGATTGGTCCTTCCTAAATGGAATATTTTGTATTTGTCTTCTTGAATATCATCTCATTTACTTCAGACCATTTCTCCAGGTCATTTTAAATTTGAATCCTGTCCTCCAAAGCACTTGCAACTCCTCCCAGATTGGCCTTGTCCAGATTATCAGAGTACTTTCTAAGCCATCAGTTAAATCACTGATGAAGATATTGAACAGAACCAGACTCAGAACCAGTGTTCTCTGTAAACTGAGTGGCCACATCAGTGCACAAAAGGATTCAGATGCCATCCAACTGATTAGCAGAATGCCCATAACTAGGTTTTGTTTCTACTAGTTGGGCACATTTGCGCATCTCAGTGCACAGAAAAATATTATTCCATACATGGATGGAAAAAAAATCTGCACGATTGGAAAATATTGGCGAGAGCATTGTCCAGAACTCATTAGGGATTTGAATGGTTAAACAGTAAGCCTCACCTATCGGTACCAGTTAACCAACAGGGCCAGGCTGAAGTGCTTCTCCTTCTGCTGCAGACAAGGGCTGCCCGAGCCAGCTGGAATGGTCCTGTGAACTCCTCCCATGACTAACTTTATAGCTGCTCCCACGCCAGACACTCCAAATTTTCACTGGATAGTCACGTTCAGGCCAAATCTCAACATACAGCATGCAGGAGAACAAGCGTGCTTGCTCAGAGAGGACAAGCTGCCCTAACAAATGTTCCGGGCGTGCACACATCTAACCCCAGTATGTTCAAACTGTCCATTGGCACAGCTGCTGCGCAAGATCAGTGTACAGTGGAGTCCGGATTATCCGACTCCCAGTAATCCGACACACTGCTTTATCTGTCCCTGGGAGCTTCAGGGTCGGATACAACGCGGGCGGGGACAACGGCCCCGCTTGCTGCCCCATCACTCTCTTGGAGCAGCTGCTGCCGCTCCTGCCCGGGACAACGGAGCAGCGAGTGGAGCCGTTCTCCTGCCTCGTGTCCTGGAGCTGCTAATGCGGCTCCTGCCGGGGCTGCTTCTTCCCCGGCAGCAGTCCATATCATCCGACATATTCGGTAAACGGGACCGACACGTGGTCGGATTATGTCGGATGATAGGGACTCTACTGTATGGGCAAAACTGAACTGTGTCACAGAGCAGAAGCATTTGTATATCTAGCAGGGGGTCGGCAACCCACAGCAGGTGTGCCATAAGTGGCACGTGAGCCTATTTCCTGTGGCACGTGGGGCAGAAGCTCAGCCCCACCCTTGCACCTGAACAGCAGAGAGCCCTGCTGTGGCTCCAGCCTCAGCTGCACAGCTGGAGCCACAGCTCCAGCATCCCGCTGGGAGCGGGGCGTGAGAGGCATGAGCACTAGTGTTGTCAGGTGTCCAGTGTTTGCCCGGAAAGTCCAGTAATTGTGTCTTCCGTCCAGTAAAAAAAACCCAGAAAATACTGGACATGTAAAAACGCCCTCCTCCCCTCTCTCCCCACTCACTTTCCCCTCCTCCTCCCAGAGCTGCTGCCCTGCCAGTGAGTGTTCTGGGGACCGAAGACATGGGGTGATACAGAGAATCAGGCTGGGGTGGGATCACGAAGCTGAAGGGAGCGAGGCTGGAGCAGAGGGAAGATGGGGGGGGGGGGAGGGGAAGAGAATATGATATTACTTTGCAGAAGTTGCACTTTTCTTTACTCCCCACTTCTTTGCCTCCCTCCCCAACTAGCTATTTGGCTCCATTCTCACCCTCTCCCCTTTTCTGTGCTACTTCCTCTTGCCCCCAAGTCCCGCGCCCTACATCCTCTCCTGCCACCCAACTCCCTTCCAGACCCTGCCACCCTCTTCACCCACTCCTGCATCCCTATCCCACTTGCTGGCAGCCCTGTCCCGCACATTGAACCCTTCATTTTTGTTCCTGCCCCAGAGCCTAATGGGGTCCACAAAATCCACTAACTCCAAAACCCCAGAAAAGTAAATCTGGCCTATGGGAAGCCCTTAACCTCAGTCCTCCCTGTTCCTTCCTCTCACCCCGTGGGGGCTGGAGCACAGAAGAGGGAGGTGTCTCAGTTTGGGGCCACATCAGTGAGGGTTGGGGGGTTTTGGAGGAATTTTTTGCTTCTCACTTGTGTGGTCCCCAACTGATATTTCTTTGGTTCAGTGACCCCTCCCCCAAAAAAGGTTCCCCACCCCTGCTATAAATAAAGAAAACATTGAAACTGTGTGTGTTGGACAGAATGTTACTTAGTTTATCAAACTTCATTTTAAACAAACATGAGAAAGTTAAAATGCTTACTCTGTTTAATAATTTAAATGAAACCGTTCTCCCCAGCTGTAGCACTAGCAAAATGGCTCAGGCGTAATTATGTAATTAACAGTGAATTTCCATTAGCAACTGGTAGTCTGCAGAAAGTTCTGCAATGCCACAGATGGTCTACAGGGAGGGGTGTGCGGTAAAGAGCCGCTCTCCCCTCCTGGGAAAGCGGCACAGCCCAGGGCGGGAGGGTTAAACCTTGGCACGCCACTTCAAGAAGGTTGCTGACCCCTGGTATAAAGGGCGCTTACATAACTTAAAGGTTCTCCTAATACCCAAGCCAAGAAACAAAGTTTTCATGTTATCTTGGCTGTGTGAGTAATAATCAAAACGTGTCTGCAATTTTTCCTCAGGTAAAATCTGGTGACAGCAAATCTTATTTGCACAAAAGCATCTCTATCTGCCGTGGTGCTCATGGAATTATGATCTCTATTTACTGACCAATTCACATAGTGGTGCAGTAAAGACTAGAAGGCTTTTCAGAAGCCACCACCACACCATTACAGTCTTCAGTGTTCCCATGCTTGCCTACTTATGGATGTTCTATATCAGACGAAATCTACCTCTGAAGAATGAGGGTTAAAAAGAAATCCAACATGCTGTAAATCAGTTTCACTGCAGCTGAATGCTTAAAGTGTTTCTCCAAAGGTAAAAACAAGTGCTGTCTTTTAGAAAGTCTGTGAATCACAATTAGATGTCCCAAATGTCTCCATGAGGATTAGCCTGAGCTCCTTTGTGGTCCTATCATCATCATTATCTGTAGTGGATCACAAGGAAGGTGCTCTTAGAACTCTAATATGCTGTGAAACATTTAGATTCTAACAACTGTTCTTACCTTTCGTAACTGTTTGGGGAGATGTGCATTGGATTTAGTTACCTTGCCAACTCTTGAGCCACTGCCCTAAGATCACTAATATGGCTGCAAAGAGCAAAATATCTGAAAATATGCCTTTAAGAAGATACAGGCCAAAACTTACAAAGCTGGTTGCCTAAAATTTGGCATCTTAATTCATGTTTAGGTGCCTACATAAAACTGACCCTGATTTTCAAATTGCTGAGCACTCTCTATTCACAATTACTTTAATGTGAGCTACAGGACAGGACCACTTTCTGGAAAAATTAGTCATTTTAGTGTTCAAAAATCTAAAATTACCAGAGTGATAGGACCACTTGAAATACAGAGATGTTTTATAAGTTAGGCCTTCAGTAGTTTTCTGACACATAATGAAAAAGTTTATTTGCATAGTGGACATTCCATCACACAATTGTTCTCAAGTTAATCTAGGTTTTTTTCAGCACATATTGCCATGATACCTAATAAGGTAATGCAGGATGCACAATATTAGCGTGGCTCCCAGTCCTTCAGTTGTGTTCTTACTAGGGAAAACAGAAGGCAGATGTGGGTAGGACAAGAGAGAGAAACAAAAAAGTTGACACACAAGTGTCGACACCGGTGAAAACAGCAGGAAAGTTTACCTGACACCTACTAGCCACATGGTAGATTGGGGGGGGGGAGGGGGGGAGAGAAATAGGAAGGACACCAGTGAGGTCTGAGTGAATTGGCCACTGCAGCTGCTGTCGTAAGGATGTTAAAACTCAATTATCTAGCTAATCATACAGTCCATACAATTTGTATTGACTGACTATACGGCTAGTCGATACGCGCCACTGTACACAGCCGCAGTAGGGGTAGCTCCAGGAGCTAACCCCGGCCAGAAATGAGCAGTCCCGGCTCGCGCAGGCTCTGGAGTCCCCCGTGCTGCAGCTCTGCATTTTAAATGTAGTAAGAGCCACTGCTCGGTCCCAGCTCGCACTGAATCCAGCAGCCCCTGTTTGCGGTGGAAAGTCCTGTCCACGGCGAACACGGGCTGGTACCAGACTAGCGCCTGCCTGCTCACAGCAGCCAGCAGACTGTGACCAACTCTGGATGCCATGAACAGGGGCTGGTTGGTAGCAACAGCCCCTGTCCACATGGGGGGGGGAGGGAGGCCAGCCTCCGCTGGCCCCCTGCAGACAGGGGCTGCTTTGCAGCGATGTCCCTTATCTCCCGCCCGCACACGGCACCCCAGAAAAGGTGCTGGGGAAACTGGCTCTTAACCCCACAACACCAACTCCTATCTTCCCCCTCCTTGCTGCCTCTCATCAAGGCAACCGGGCAGGGAGGAGGCACCACAGAGAGAACAGGCTGAGAGGGGACTGCTTGAGTCCCTGCTTGCTCTGTGCTCCCTGCAGCACTTCTGCTTTTGTTTTTTAAATACTTAACCCGTTAGCCAATTAAACGGGATTTTACATCCCTAGTTTTCTCCCAGAGTCCTACTGAAGTCAATGGAACCCATGCATTCTCTCCCATAACTGAGGGCCTTGTCAACGATACACATTACTATATTGTTGCTCTACATGAAGCATATTGTTGCCCCTAACACCGCAGTCTATGTTTCGTTAATAAAAGAAAGACCCATCACAAGAGGTGTGCAGCTCTTCTAGCCTATGCAGAGACTATATATGAACCATTCTCACTTGCTTCACAGCTAGCATGCATACTATTTAAGATATTCCTGCAGCTTTAGCAGTTATCACTTTGAGGGCCTGAAAGGACATGGAGCAGAAACGTGGCTTACTTTTAACTACTCCCGACAGCTGAAGTGATAGCAAGGCAACCTAATGTGTCTAGTGGAAGTAGACCTTATCTCCCCCCACAGCCTTTTAGAGAAGCCAACCCATCAGCATGACTCTCCCTGTAATTTAGATCACTCTACAACATTAAGGACATGCTGAGGAAGGGATTTTTCCATCATGTTGAAGCACAAGCAGCTTGTCATAGGGCTTGGAAAAGATCAGCCTATTTGTTGTATTTTTGTGTTGATCATCGAATTTGCATAGTCTTTTTACTCCTGTCCCCTTGCATCTGTTTTATTTACCTGCAGCAGAAAAAATTACTTTGCTCATTTATTCATGCACTCATTGCCCACATAACGGGCTTTAAAAAATGGTGTTTTTACAATTGATTGGCATGTCAGTACAGTTAAAATAAAGACAGGTCACCTGCCAACAAATGCTACCAGGCAGCCAAACAAATACACAGTGAATGTGTCTTAGGTTCAGACATCTTACCAGCCATCTCACCAGCTAATTTAATATCTACTTCAGGATCATTGACACTGCTGTAAATAAAGCTGCTCTTGGGTTACAAATTAGAAAGAAAATAAATCTTATCGAATACATTTGTTCGGCTCTTTAATGGTTTGGCACCTTGGATTTGCCATGAGCAAATCAAGTCCAACACACAAAAAATAAAGAACCCAAGAAAGAGATGCTGAAGGTTTTGAATTACATCCTTCCCTTGTAATTGAATTACATCCTTCCCTTGTAAGAGTGTGCATGTAGAAAGTCCATGATATTTGCCTGTTTGGGTACTTCTTGTGTGGTACTAACTAGAAAGAAAACAAGACAAATAGTCCTAGTCTGACCCATTAATCTCTTAAGAATAGGGCCAGATTCAAAATTGGCAGTAGTTGGTGGAAAGACTGCCAAGTGAGTGGATTTTAGCTTAGGTCTCAAAATCCGAGTGCTGATATACAAACTTAGAGCCTTCCCTTTGTGGCTTTATCTACAGTGGCAAAAAGATGAATCTCAGTTGGCCACTAGCCTCTGCCAGCAGTAGCTGTAACTCTAGGCAATGCATCTTTCCCATTGAGATGTCTAATGCTGCTATTAGTTGTGCAACAATCAGGAGGATGGGACCCTGACCCGAATGCAACTTCTGGTCATGACCACAAACAATTAACAACAGTATTAAAGGCTACTGAAAAAGAATGCATTGCTGTCAAATTAACTTTCATCTATACAGCCCCAGTTGTTCAAGCCAGTGGTTCCCAACTTTTTTTGCATCAGGAACTGGCCAAACCATTCACAAACTGTTAGCAGATAGGTAACATTCGCAAATTCATTAACATTCAAATAATGAATATGCAAATACAATGTTATCTGACTGCCTAGCCCCAGCCAAGCCCCTTGCTCTCCAGTGCCTAACACCTGGCTAACACCTAACTGAACAGCTGGCTTAAGATCCAGCAGCCACCATGGCCCCGCAGCCAGTGAGTTGAGGGCAGACAGTGGTCTGTGGACTGGTGGGTGGGAACTGCTGGTTTAAGGCTTTG
Organism: Pelodiscus sinensis; assembly: GCF_049634645.1. Taxonomy (NCBI): domain Eukaryota; kingdom Metazoa; phylum Chordata; order Testudines; family Trionychidae; genus Pelodiscus; species Pelodiscus sinensis. The sequence continues at coordinate 12,107,506 of NC_134714.1, read as the reverse complement.
GTGTCCTAGCTATTTTTTTGACCTATGACAAACAGTTGATGAGTTTTGTTTTGTTTTTTAAAAAAGGTCACACTAGGTGAACACTAAAAGAGTAGTACACATAACAATGTTGTTAACCCATGCCTCGAGCAGATGAAAATTACCACATGGCCTCCAGCCTCATGACAGACAAGGAATTCTGAAACTATTTATCCATTTCCTCCACTGTGCTCCAAGGGCTTGATCTAAAGCTCAATCTTCTTCATGTACATAGACAACAAGCCTCAGGCAGCCCATGACCAGGATTCATCACCAAATTTTATCTGCTGGTTGGATCACTAGCTTTCTTGGGCCAGGCCAGGCCCTGACAGGGAGTGTAATGTGAACACTATGTCCTGCACTGAAGTCAATGGGGGTTTTCCATTGATTTCAATGGGGTTTGGCTCAGCCACAGAATAGCAGCTACACTAATTACAAAATATTAAAAGCTCAAAAAAATTACAGTCTTTTTATTGAGGCACACCTTCCGCAGCCCACAGCGCTACTAATTTTATCTCTAATTTTTAAAACACAGGCAGTTTCCTGAATATGAAAAGGGTTGAATGCCTACACCTCTTATTTATTTCAGTGCATCCTCTGGTGCCCTGATCATAGCAGGATCAGGCAAATTAACAGCTCCCTCTAACAGCAAATTCATGTTACATGCCAAAGGAACACTACAAGGTAAATACAAGATATGCATCAAGACCAACAGGACCGAATGAATGTTAGAAGGGAAAAAGGCCATTGGGGTATTAGTTTAGAATAGCTAATGTACATATTCTCAGAACTAAAGTGTCCACTCAAATACTTTAGCATGAGTTTACTAGCAAAAGTGAACATGTAAACAGGAGCTTTTCAATTAATATCACAAAACATTTGTAGAGAGCAATTGGGAATGCAGAATTGCATCAGAAATCTGATTCTAGGAGTGACAGATCCAGCCAGTGACTGGAAAAATACCTTGGGAATGGTGGGTCCCCAAAGCAGCTGGAATTTCCAATGTCTGCAGTGAAACGCACTTGAATTTACTGCAGATCAAGAACTGATCTTCAATATTTGTTCAGCAACCAAATACATTTTACAAGGTGCGCGCATACATGTTGGTCAACAATCAGCAAACAGAAAGAGAGGTGAAAACCATCATAAATTACTTGCCTGAATTTCATGCAACTAGGATTGTGTGCCACTAGGACTGTCCGTTTTGGTTAGACACATTCGTGGAGGTTTGATCACATGACAATCTTTAACCCTGGAGAATCCAGGGCAATAACATTCAGACCTCAGTAGATGAGGGGCCAAACTAGCAATCAACATTACCCAGAAGAGCCAGAGTACTGTGAATTCGTTGTTTCAGACAATACTATATATTCACCTTTAAACAGCTGTGTGTGTTATTCTCACAGCAAAATGACTGTGCAAGTATTATTTTATCAATACTAATTAGGTTAACATAGTAGAAGCACCCTGATTGGCTCGCAAGCCACCCTTTGAGTATTACTGCTCTAAGACCGTCCTAGAGGATTGGCAACACTGGGCCACTTCTAGTCTATTACAGTTTGTGGGCCACATTTTGCCCTCCCATTTACACCTGTGCAACATTGGAAATGAATTCAGCTGAAAGATGTAACTGAGGGAAAACTTGACCCTCAGAGTTTTTTTTCCTTTTAAAAAGAACCACCCCATCTCCTCATCATTGCTCTCCCCCTCCCCTCCCCGACTATGTAACAATGCACTTCTCTTTCAGAAAAGGAACCTAACAGGCACAAATTGTGATGTACAGCATCCTTGACATAGGGATGTTAAAATGAGTGTAATTAAGTAACCGTGTAACCGCTGATAGAGGCAACAGCATGGAGCAGCAAGCAGCTCCCTGGGAGTTGGTGTGTGCCAGGAAATGGCTTTTAAACCAGCTCCCATACATACTGAGAGCCTGTGTGTACCCATGAAGGTTAACTGAGTCTGGGCTCATCATACAGTCACACTTTCACATCCAGACCTTGTGTTGCAGTTTTCAGTCTACATTGGTCTTTCTAGCTGCAGTAGTGCATCTGTTTGCACACTGAATGCCAGGAAAGACCCTTTGGCGAGGACACAGCGGAGCCTGTAAATTGACTTCTGAATGCCGAATTTCCCCACAGCCACAAAAACCTGGCAGTCATACTTAAGACTGATTGTCTAGTGTGCGAGGACACAGCACCCAAAGGACAGTATATAAAAGGTACATTATATTGAATTCTAACAGCAGGCCTTGGCCTGTCCACATATTTATATAGTGAGCTCTCAGTGGATAATCTAATTAGGAGACTGGCCATTAAGCCTTGTTACTCATGAGTCATGACCTGCACAAAAGCTTGTAGTTCAGCATATATCTTCAAGTGTATAGACTACACTTAATACGTACAGTATGTTATAGGCCAACTGAGGACATGCTCTGTAATATGCAAAAAAAATCAGCATTAGCTCTGTGTATCCTTCCTGTATCAGGTAGGAGGAAGCACAAGGTCAGACAGAACATTTATCAAACACGTCAAAGAATGATATTGAGAAAACAGAATAGTCCAAGAAAAGTGATCCACTTTTGGTATTTCATATCCCATGTGGCTTTTAATACATACACTGACCTGGGAGACAACTAGAATCTGAACAACAGATTTCTAATTAAGTATTCAGTTTTATTGTCAGCATCTTGAGAAATGACACAGATGGTCAAAGTTCTCGTCACCAGTGGCTAACAAGTTCCTTAGTATTTACAAACAAACTTGAGGGAGAAAAGCTTAGATAAGATCCAAATGATGTCAGCTGGATTTATGGCTCTTTATGGCCTACACCAACTGATTAACGTAAAAAGGTGAAATTCTGTGTATGTTCTACTGCATGTGTGTGTGTGTATGAGGAGTGCATGTCTACACTCGAGCTAGGTTGCCCTGCAAGTGTACACATAGCAATAGCATTAATAGTGGTAGCAGAAGCATGGTTGAGCCATACCAAGTAGGTACTCACTGGTTTCAGGCAGGTTTGTACTTAGCCCTCCTCAGCCATGCCTCCACTGCCGCTACCAGTACTCCCATGGCATGCTGCTATTTAGATTTATTAGCTTGATAAGAACTAGCAACTAGTGGATGTACACAAACCGGGGGGGAGGAGGAGGGAAAAAAAAAATCACCCCTCTAGTCAAAGCATAGACATGACCTTCGGTCCAAAGAGATTAAGGATCTCCAAACTGTAACTGGAGGTAACACTTACCTGCTTATCAGGGCTGCAATGAAGATTAGTGAGTTAACATTACCAAGCTTAGAAAATGCATAGACGTTATCAGATGCAAATATGTACATTTTGACACTCTGGAAGGGCAGGTAGCCGTAGTGTACAGAGGAAAGAAATTCATCACTGCTCTCTATCTGGGCTCTGCAGAGGTAGGAAGATGTAGGACAGTGAGTCTGGTCCTGCAAGAAGAGCTGGAATGGGGGATAGGAACAGTTTTCTCTACAACACATGACTACCCAAAAGCTGCTGCAGCCCATGCTTGTGAACAGAGTTCCAATAGCCAGATTTGGGGGAGGGATTCATGCTCCTGGCTACCCATGGGACAGGAAAGAGGAAGATGATGCAAGGCAGTTTAAGCTATGTTCAGTACCATTCCCCACTCATGTTCGAGGTCATTTCAAAAGCCAGCATACTTTCCACCCAAAATTAGCCCCCAACAAGCACCCAATATAACAGGGTTTTAATGCAGGTTCTATCTAAAGCTACAAAGGGAAACTTGAGTAGGAATGTGCCGAAAACAAGTGGTCTGTTGTCTATTAGGGATGTGAAAAATTAACCTATGGGCAGGGGCTGCTCAGGCCGGACTGGAGCGGCCCCTGACTGAAGCAGAGGAGGGGGACCACTCCAGACCAGGTAGGCTAGAACTGCTGCCCTGTCCATGCCTGCCCTTTAATTGGTTAACCGGTGAAGCATTACATTTAACCAGTTAATCAGTTAAATGGGATTTTACACCCCTATTGTCTATGGACTAATATTCAGAACCCATCTTCAGGCCTAGTCATGTCAAGCTCTTGGGAAGAGAAGGACATTTACTAAAAGAAATCATATTTCTATCCCAATTGTGTGTAATAATAGCAGGTACAGATCCAGCTCTGTGCCTTTTCACTGCATGTGGGCCTAATCAGTTTCATTGTTTTATTAATGGGTAGCTGCATTTTGGGTAGTTGCATTTCCTGCTTCATGTAGTAGCATGATGCATTTCTCATGGGGTAGCTCTTTACACAGACAGGCTCTTCCCAATTTACGAAGAGCAGCAGACAGACACATAGAAATGAGAGGCGAGATGAGAAAGGGTTGGAGGAAGAATAAATTCAGTCGTGTTTGTTGTCCCTGTCAGGATCACCTAAAAAGACCCTTCTAAATATCAATTGAGGGAGGGGACTTGAAACTTTGAATCTTATTTAAAAGTTTGAAGATATACTATTTAAAGGGTGATCTGTCTCAAAACTGACTTTAAACTTAAAAGCTTCAGAGAGGTAGCCAAGTTAGTCTGTAACAGGAAAAATTTAAACAAATAGTCTAATTACGCCTTAAAGACTAACAAAACATGTTGGTGGTATCACGAGCTTTCGTGGGCAGAACCAACCTTGAAAAAAATTCATGCTGACAATATCCATTTAAAAAGGCCTTAAAAAAAGAATTCTGTTTACTAGCACACACCTCTCATTTAAAAAGGGTTAGTGAAACCTGCAATTTTCAAAGCAAGTGTCTAGATCTTCGATCTTTTCTTGGTCTTGAGAAGTCAGGAAAAGGAGTCACTCCTCACAAATTAAATAAATAAATAAAAATGTTAGAAAAAAAATAAGTCAACGGAAACTAAGACATTGTCATGGTGAACCAAACACGACAAAACTGCCTACGGGACTGCCTGGAAAGTGGTTCATCTGGCTGCTTGGTCAGCCAGGGATGAGGCCAGGTCCGCGTGGGGAGCAGCAGCTGCTCTGCTCCGCTCCGGGGAAGCTGGGACCAGAGCTACATGTTTTAAACCGCTGCAGTCTTAATTGTACATACTAAGGAAAAGAAGTTGCTTTAAAGAAGGGATTTATTCAACACCACATTATTTCGTTGTTTCTGGCTTAATACTTGTTTTTAAAGTGGGAATGTTTTGTATTTATACACATTAAAAAACATTTAATTATATGTAAACTGAAAAAAGTATTTAAAAATCTTCTTCCCAGGTAGTATTTTTCACTATTACTCTGACCACAGGCATTACTGTCCTGAACAAAGTATTTTCCGTAATCTAAATCCTGAAACCCTTTCTTAAAAAGCATGCTCAGCCACCAGGAGGCTTGTAGCAGGTGCAGAAGGTAGGTGGTTCCCTGCTTCTCACTGAATTTTCTTTCTTGCTATTTCTGTGCTTAGCTCAGCATCTTGTAAGCAATCTGTGCTTGTGTCGTAAAGCAAAGTACCAGCACGTCAGCTTCTAAACAGCCATCTCTTCAGGCATCTCCCTGTTGTCTTATGTTCAATAATATAGCATCGGTGACTCTGAGAAAAAAAAAAAAAAGTGTACTGACCCCACTGATGAAGTCAACTGCAAAACTCACCTTAACTTCAGTGTGGTCTAGGTTTCATACCTGCAATGAAATAGTCTACAGATGGATGTGGCTTTGGGGATAGAGTGTTTATTGAAAATGGCTATTTCCACATGTTTCATTGTTATTCTTCTTCCTGTAGAGGTGGTGCTAGTATCCGTTTTACATTTGCAGGGCGCTGCATCTCTAATTACATGTTGACTCCCGCAGCGGCATGACACAGGCTACCAGCACCACTGCAGAGGAGGAAAGGCGCGCCCTGCCCCAAATGCCGCCTGGCTGTGCCAGTAGGTGTCCATGCTATCTGTGCAGTATTCTGCAATGTGGCCTAGTGGCAGTGCAATGGAGAAGGCTGGGCAAAGCACTCCCTGCACAAAGAGATACCCAGCAACTGTAGATACAATGGCATGGAGGTGGCGTCCTCTCATCTGCTAGCCAGGAGTCACATCACACCATTGGATGCCCTAGTGGTAAAGGTGCCCTAAATGCACTGATCTCATCCCCCTACTTGGGTTTTACCCCCAGTGTAGAGAGGGGGCTGCCCTAGCTAGCTTAGAGCCAATGAAATGGCTCTGTGGTGCCCTCCGGCCAAAGCTCAGGCATAGGGGCATTCTGGAGGAAAACTAGTAATAGTGCTGCACGGTGCTTATTTTTGGCCTCCTATGAAACTGTGGGCTGTGCAGACTTAGAACAGCCTTGAGGCTAATCTAACATATAACAGCAGCTGGACTTGCTTCTGGCAAGGTGGAAAATACAGAAGGCACAAAGGGGCTTAGAGTGCAAGATAATCTTTCAGCATGCTTGCTTTGATGTGCAGTGGTCACGCCTTGGTATTCTAATAAAAGTGGAGATGCTGTAGTTCCAACTGTTCTGCTGAATCTCATGCTCTTGATATTGCCAGTAAACCCTCCAACATCCTGATCTAGTCCAGTTGGGGGAGAGTCTGGGAGATGGCTATAAACAGAGGAAGTTGGCTACTTAACATTTTGTAGTATTAATTTTCTTTTTATTTGACTTCATATTCTATAAACACTTGAAGTCATGCACCTTGTTAATTATTCCTTGTTCTACTATGTTTTCCATAACATTTTAAATTTGTGTGTGTGTGTGTGTGTGCGCGTGTTAATAACTTGGGTGCCATGGTGGCATGCATCCAAACAAGCGCACATTACCCCTTAATATTGGTGCACAAGACAAAAACTCATTCCGCTCATGGATGGAAAAATCTTAGAGGGAACACTGCCTACCAGGAGGATATGATGTGAAGGAAAATGATGTCAGCTCATAGGAAGAGCTGGACTGATGGCCAAGGTGAAGAGAGAGGGGGAGAACACGCACAGGGAAAGTTCTCTCTAATCCTAATAAGTTAACATTTCTGAGCACTGGCAAACAAGAACCCTGGAATCCCACACACAATGTACACACCACTGGATGTTTGCTTTGGAAGTGAACTCTAGAACAGGATTAATGTCACTGGCAACCTCATTCCCACAGTAAATGTGCCATTTTACCATCTGATAAACAGCAATAAAAGCTCAATTCTTTTCTCTCGAGTTTTTTTTTCCACATCAGTATGCTCAGAGAACTGTGGGTAACTAGCATTTTACCGCAGATATTAGTCAATTACAGTATATGCTATCACATTTCAAAACTCCTAAAGAGGAATGCACTAAAGTGATCATACTTTTACAGACACACACACACACACACACACACACAAAATCATAAGACCAGCACTATGTACTTGAATTCCTAACCCAAGGCAAGCTCATAAGAATGCACACTGTGCATTAGAAGTGCGGCTGCTAATGCCAGGAACTATTATAGCAGAAAACATGCTGAAAATACAAAATGTCTTCTAAATGGAAGAAAAGGGGAAACTATATGAAATGCTATACAGTTGCAGCTTTCTGGACTGGCACCTTGGGAACCGAGCGGTTCCAGAGGAGGGAATTTGCCAGACCAGGGAAGGTCTCCTGCCACTAGCCCTCTCAGCCTACCACCCTTTCCCGCTGCTGGGCTCCTTTGGCCCCTGCTGCTGGCCGGGTGACACAGTCACCCTAGACCCACTGTCAGCATGCAGCTCTGGCCCTGCTGCTGGTTGGCATGTGCCCTGATTGGGCTGCTGGCCTGTCCCAGCCCCACTGGGTTGCCACAGCCCCCGTTGGGCTTCCCCTGCTGGGCTGCTGCAGCCCAGCTTTACTGCCATCCAGGCTGCTGTGGCTCTGTCCCCGCTGCCGGGTGGCATGCAGCCCTGACTGAGCTACCTCAGCACCGGCCCTACTGCATGCATGGGCTGCCCCTGCCCTGCTACCATGGCCCCACTATTGCCACCAGGCTGCTGAGGCCCTGGACCCGCTACCTCCAGCTTGGCCATGTGAGGGGCTCTCAGCTGCTGGCCCTCCTGTGCCAGGGCTCTCTCGTTCAAGAGCCTCCATGATCCCAGTTTAGGTTGAAAGTCAGATGCGAGCTCAAAAGAGATCCCAAGAATGACAGGCTCCAATATTAGGATTCAAATCTTTTAAAACCCCAAATTCCCTCCCGTAGACAGAATTTTTCTGCTAAAATTCACATTATACTCTCTGCATCAGGAAGCAGGAAGATGCTTTCAAAGGCATTTAAAAATCAGATTTGCCGATTTCAGTGCACAGAGAGCCTGGAGCTCTGACACACACTTCTCACTTAACACTGACAAAAGGGCTTCAGCTTCCTGCCTGCTTCCCAAATTATAACCAAAGCACCGCTCAATTGGCAAAGAGGAGATTATAGTTGGTGTCTACACACAAGCCACCCATGCAGAGGTCAAGCACAAGAACTGCACAACACGGAGGTCCCATTTAGATGGAGTTGGCACCACATCACACTGGTATTGGCTTCTCCACAGAGAGGTGAGTTTTCCATCATGAGGACAGAGGCTGTTACAGTATGCAGCAGTAAGTCTGTGATAAAAGCTAATTAACACACAAGTTATTGGGTGCAATACAGGAATAAATGGAAGAAATTTTGCATTATGATGGCCAAACTATAGGACCATAATGGTCCCTTCTAGCTTTAAAGATATTACAGTAAAACTCCAATAGTCTGGCATCCAGTTGTCCCGCAGTCCTGATAGTCCAGCATCAGCCGGAACCACTCAGGTCAGCTGATCTCATGGCCGGGCTGCTGTGACCCAAGCTGTTTCGCTCACGGTCCCCAGCGCACACAGCGTCCAGCCTGCATGAGCTAGCAGCCGGGCGCTGAGCACAGGCAGCTGCTTCGGGACCCGGACATAAGACTGGGGGAGAAGGGGGACTGGGTGACAGCAGGGAGGGGAGATGTTTGGCTCTGGGGAAGAGAAGGGGATTGGGTTGTGCACGGCGTCCCGGCCAGCTCATTGAAAAGCCGGCCGCTCAGCGCACGGCTGTACCGGCAGCTCCGGGACCCGAGCAGAAAGTGGAGGCGGGAGGGGAACTGGGTTGGGAGTATGCCCCCTTATAGTACCTCCTGGTACTCTGGCAGATCCGATAATCCAGCACCACCTAGGTCCCAAAGGTGCTGGATTATCGGAAGTCTACTGTATCCCCTCCGCCCCCCTCACACAAACACACACACACACACACACACACACACACCCACCCATAATCAAGTTAACATGCACTTTGACTAACAGTCTTTACATTTACATACAAGATATTCAACACTCCACCTTCAATTATTGACAGAGCATAAAGCTACAGGTGCCTCAAAAAATCCCAAGGTTTGTTCCACCACCATTTTAGTTTTAACCAAAAGGGAAAACAGACAATCAGCAGATTCTGCTGTTTCCAGCTACAATTTATTTAGTCACACTTCCTTTCAAAGCGTTTCCCCTCCCATCTGTATGATAACAGGACCTGATTTACTCAACTGCTCTTTGGACCTTTGAATATTAAAGGGAAATTATCACATATACAATTTCTAATTAGATAGATAGGAACAAGTCAAAAGTATTTTCATTACTACACCTGCCTCCTGCTGTGAGTTTACATCATGTTTTCCTGTTTTCCACTGTACTTCACCCCCAGTTCGACACAAACAGAAAAGGGAAACCAACTATACAAAAAGTCAAATGCACAGCATTATACTGAACAAGGACATGGTTTCTCTTTCTCCTCACTTCAGGTGATTTCAGATGGTAACCTGTTTCCAGACAAAAGGGTGTCTTTTTAAGTTGGCAGTGTCTCTTCCCATTTAGATATTTAAAAAATAAACTAACACTGCAACCAAAATCCCTTTCTCCATATCAGAATTATAGAAGATGGTTGCTATTTTTTCCCCTAGGCGATATAAATTAAGACTATCTAGTCCAAGAGGCTCTATTAAAATTCGATTAAAAGCAGTTACATTACATTGGTTCCATCAGTAAGCATGAATCAAAAACAATCCTAATATTTACTACTACATGAGGACATGGGGCCAAACCCTGTTCTTATTTACACCAGTGTAAATTGGGAGTGGTTCCTTTGAAGTAAAAAGCATTAATCTAAAGTCATGCTTTTGTACCTACCCAGCAGAATCCGGCCCACGTTTTCAGCTTACATAAGCATGACAGAGAACTTGAGGAAATAAGCTGCTGTCCTAACCGATTAAGCGAAACTCAGACAGAACGCTGAAAGACAAATACGCCCTTTGGAAGTTCTGGAGCACAAACAAAGTTACAAACAGACAGTAACTAATTATCCTGATTAAATCTCGTAAGAATTCAAAAACCCTGAGCTAGTCAGACTGCTATTGAAAGACAAGGTGATATTTTGGGGCGTGCTGTCTGTGAAAGAGAAAACCAGAAAGAAAAAAGTTTTTTTTCCCTTCAAAGTCTAACATACCCTAAGGGGATTCTGTCTGTATTCACTAAAATTAGACCACAATGAAAGTCAAGTGCTCTGAGCAGATATTCACATGACTTGAGTGGCTAGCTACATTTCTGAACTTGCAACTCCTGCAAGTTCTTAGCTGTGTTTTCTCCCCCCCACATAGCAGCCAGACAGGTTCAAGAACTTCCCTTCATGCAAAAACTGGAGATAAGAACAAAGATAGAGTCCCTGTGAGGGAGCACAGTGTATCTCACTCTTACCTTTCAAACAGGTTACAACTATAGAGAATAAGGATGTCTGAAGTGTACACACAAACTCATCTTGCAAGCACAATACAGAAGCTTCCTGGCTACACAGCACAGGGGAGGCTGGAGGGCAGGGAGGCCTGCAATGTCCACCAAGAAGATACCTCACCTCCCCTCCCCCACTGCAACTGCAGGAAACGTGGTACATGGTTTACTCTGGGTACTAGAGTACTGCCTGGACATTATACGAAGGACTGTACAGAGTAAACCACGTAGGGCGTGCTCACCTGATCAAACATGAACACTCCTTTTCCTCCCTCACAAGAAGATAGCCCACTTCCTCCCTCTCTGCTCCTCCCACAGGGTGATAGCTGCCAGTGTGGCCCAGGGGGTATTTAATGACAAACCCAACCTTGATAATCAATTTGTGCATGAAAGAGTCACCACAGTTAAGGATCCAATCCCATTTTACAGTCAGAGATAGATACCAGTGTTATATAGACAAAGTGCGAATCCTAATTTGGTGAGCCCCTTCCAGAGGAGGGAGAGGAACTCCTGAGAAAGTACATTGGAGATTAAGTCAGGTTTGAGGGTTCTTTAAAATGACATTCTACCACTAGGCCAATTTGCTTTAAGCACAAATCCTTTGGCCTTGCATTTCATTTCATTGTACTGTCTCGTATGAAAATCTGTCCTATATCCAGCCTTCAAGTACAAGCACTGGGCGTTGCATCATTTTTATAACTACAAGTCAGAGAGCGTGCATAAAAATAAAGGAGTACAACAAAAGCGGATGCACATAACACGCATACCCGGAATAAAAAGGCTCTAGCCAGCCTTTAGAAAACCATCTGGCCTCTCCTCCAGCCAAAAAGCTGTATCCAAAACCTACGGAAGTTAGTGGGCATCTTCCAATGGATTTCGGGGGGGGGGGGGTGGAACATGTCCTAGCAGAATTATTTTCTCCAGGCCAGAGCTGGATATATAGGACTGGGCAGGTGTAGAAGAGAAGGGCTTCTGTCAGCTGATTTGTGAATTCTCTCCAAAATTAGACCTCACATAGTGCAGAAAGGGGTTAATGGCAGGTAAGCATTAAGGGAAGAAAGGTGGGGGGGGGGGGTTGGGGGGCAAGGGGAGAGGGAGAGAGGGAGAGAGAAAAAAAGTACTGGAGTATAGTGCATAGATTTTATAGTGATACAAAGGGATCCAGGAACAAACTCACTCTTTCCTCCGATTATTTGGGGTCTGTGAATATTTCCAGATTCAGTCTCAAACTTTGGGCCTGATCCCGCAGAGGCATGAAAGTTGTGCTAGGAGAGCACTGGCATTTCTCTTGGCAGGTGAGCTTTGATTGGGAAAGCTGGTGGGATGGGTATACAACTGAAAACACACTGTGCCGTGATGATCCAAGCCAGAGGAATAATCCTTAGGGACCATTCTAGCCTATACAAGTTAGAGCAGCCTTGTAGCAGAACAGACATGGAAAAGTAAAATCACAAAAGCCTAATGAAACTTACATTCTGGACAGCCCAGGAGCAGGGGTAGTGCAAAAGATAGCAGAAAGCCACCTTCCCCTCCCCTCTGTGCGCCACAGCTGTGGACTGAGTGTTGTGTGTGAGGATGCCTCTCATAGGAGGCTACTGTATTAGGTCTCCTAAATAAATACACAAGCTGGTTTAAGATGCATATTCTTTGGCTCACAAAAGCAGAGTTAGGAAGTGAATGTGGTGCATTGCAACAGGAATTTTTCAATTCCTTTTGGCAGGAAATGCCATCCTGAAATATGAAAGGGAAACGTACTCGTAACTGAGATTTCCTAATAGTGTTATGCTTCAAAAGCCATAACAACCCCATTCTTGGGTTAGGTTTCCACCGTCCTGAAAACATCGGGAACTGTTTGGCATATTAACAAAATTCCCCAAGTTCCACATCCATACCTACAGACACAGATTATTTTACTTTTACACATGCACCCCCCCCACACATTTATCCCACATTGTGAAATGCAACTTGGAGACAGAAAAACATCAGCTCTACAGAACAGGTTTATGGAGGACTCCAATAACATCCCTCCCTTGAGAAGTAGGATTCTCTGTAGCAGGACACAGGACAGGGCCACATTCCGTGTGGTATGTAGAGCAAATTAAGCCTCTGAGGCACAGAAACAGGATGGATCTATTGATTCATGGAAAATGCCCTTTGAAATTATTTCAATCAGATTAACAGAGTAAGACTGAATGAGAGCTCATGGGCTCTGCTGTTGACCCAGACTCACAGTTGCAGCATGGGACAGATCATGGGACAGAATAAGAGCATTATTTTTCTGGGAGAGCATTTAGCTTGACAGAGGAGTGGTCCTTTTGTTGGTTTGCTCAACTTCCCTTCTGCAGCTCCAACTAACCATTTGGAAGCGCACAACGAGCCACTGCACAGTAGGAAGCCAACCGCCATAGGATGGATGATGGATAGTTCCGGAAGAATCCTTCTGATGAAGCTAGACACCCTCCTGCGTTGATGCAGTCATGTTTTATAACTCCAGACAACTGACTCCATGTGGCTCCCAAGCAAACCTCATACAACCCTGTTGCCTAGATCCTTTCACAACAGCAGTTACACAAGTCTTGACACAAGCCCCAGTGCACCTAAGAACGGCAAGGCACTTGTGGCAATGGTTGTTCTGAACAGAATTCCAACTGCTTCCGATAAAACCCTTGCCTTTGTGTTAATCTACTTGTTTGGTCCCCCAAAGAGACTGGTGTGTCCCCCCCACCCTAAGAGTCTTCACTGCCAAGTTGTTCAGGCTCTTACCTCCGGGGTTGCCCCTCACCCACTCCATCCACACATACCACCTTCTCAGCCAGCTTTAGAAGTGCTTTCAACCCACAGCTGGAGAGGACAAGGGTTAAAGCAGAGTCCCATTTTCACTCTAGCAGAGGCTAGGAGTTGGAGACAGAACTGTACAGTTTGGGGTTACCTGACACTCCCTATACAACGGGTTTTGTTGGTTCACTTAGCTTAACGGGAAAAACTTCCACCCCAGTAAGACTAAATCTGAATCTTCAGCATCTCCATTGGCACAACAGCATCTGAAGATGTCCCACATATGGGCTTTGACTCACAAAAGCAGAGTTAGGAAGAGAATGTGGTGCATAGTCTGTAAGGTGCCACAGGACTGAATCTGCAAGAACAAAAAGACTAACACGGATAACCCTCTGATCTGGGCTATGGAGAAACCAAACGGACCAGGTTAAGTTACATCTCCTCATCCTCTGCAGCAGCTCAGAGAAGTTAAACTTCCAACGACAGAGCTGAACCCTCTGACAATGTCACGAGAGAGATAATTAGACACAAGACCTATCACAGCTCATGGCCCATCCCGCCCAGAGATGGAATCAGACACAGCTACCACGTTTAACCTCTCCCAACAAAAAAAGGGAAAACAGGACCCGGGGGTTTCTCTACATAACCCCAGATGCATCTGTTCTCTCCAAGCTGAATGCCCCAGTGTAACACGGAAACCCATGAAGAGAGGAACAGGTGAGATTTAGGTTAAATATTAGGAAAAAGTTTCTAACTAAGCATAGCGAGCTTTGGAACAGACTTTGATGGAGACTGTGGAACCCCCATCATTGAAGGCTTTTAAGAACATGTTGGACAGACTGCTAGGGATGGTCTAGGTTTACTTGGACCTCAGAGCAGCCTGGATGACTTCTCGGGATCCCTTTCAGCCCTAAATTCCTATGGTAAAATAGAGGCACAAGTTGCTAGGCCTCTCCAAAACATCCCGCTCTGGGGACAGAGCAGGGAAATGGCTATTTTTTTAAGTCACTCGGCCTCTAACCAAAGAATGAACAGACTATCTACTCCTGGCTGTGTCTGCACTGGGAGTTTGTGACTGCTATGACCATTGGTGATGTCCCATCAGTGGAAACCTCTTATATAGGCCAGCAAAGCCTCCGTACATTCCAGTTAGCACTGGTACATTTTATCCTTGCTTGAAACCAGCACAAATGCACATTGCAGTGTACAGCAACTTCGTCTGCCTACGCAGGGGGGTTGCACCAGACCCTGTTGCTGGCCACCAATAGTGGAAATCCTCAGGGCTGAGAAGGCCACAGATTATCTGAGCTCTCCTCCTGATTTCTCTCCCCCCGCCCCAATAGAACAATCTTTGTCATTCCCAGGACAGAGGCACTGTCTAACCAAGACAGAATGGTAACGCCACCCCGGACAAAGAGTTGACTGGTTCTAATCACTGTTCTACCCTGTGGGCAAGAAACAAAGCGCATCCATGTGAGACGGGCTAACCAGCTCTAGTGGCAGAGCAGTCTCTCTATGGTCTTTTTGGCACCAAAAAAAACTTCCAACATCCAAGTCAGGAATTGCTGCTTTAATATGCAATGGAGGAAAAGATGTTGGGAAGCTTGCAATGAGCCATACCATCATCAAGGGGATGGGTTAGGTTAGGAGATGTCTTGAGGTGCTTTCCAGCCCTGCATGGTGCAAGAAGGGGACATATCAGATCCCTCATGCTCTACCAACCCTAGCCTCATCTTATTAAAACTACAGGGGAGTTTGTGCCACTGTACCCCTATAAAGATCAAGACATATCCCTGAGTAGATGAGTCATGGCAGGGAGCAACTGAGACACGTGCACTAAAGCGGTATAAATGCCAAATATACGGGGCTTGACAAAACCCAGCGAGAGCTACTCGCCACCCCCGCACTGCACATGCGCGATGCACCGGTGAATGGGGCGCCCAAGTGAAAGGCAGAAAGCAGCATTCCCTCAAGCTGGGTCACTGAAAGGGCTCAGTGCTAATAGGAGGATCGGGACACCCCTAGTGCCCCTCGACTGGCAACTGTGCTTAGATGGTGCTTTTTAAATTTCAATTTTGAAGCTAACTGCCTTCCCTGTTAATATGCGATTTACTTCCTAACCCCCGGGATCACACTAGCTTTCATGAAGAATCTCTTAACCTACGTGCCTAGACAAATGGTGATAATCTAAGAACTAGTGTCACAGTCCTGGGATTTTTGTTATCAAGCTATCTGCTTAGAACCTAAGCAGATACCAGAACAGGAGGCACGTTACTTTCTTATGCAACAGGGTATCAAAGTACAGTGGTCACAGTTCGGAAGTCAGCAATTTGACACCGCAAAAACAATAGGAAGTCAGCCAGTTTTTACAACACAGGGTCCTCTGTGCCACAGCTGTCCTCTGTGTTTAGGCCAAAAAATATGAGTGGGCAGACAGCTGTGCCATCAGTTGACAAATGCGGACTTTTTAAAACAGTGACCATTTCGCAAGAGAATTTTGAGACAACACAGATCCAGAAATGCTGCATATTGCAAGTGTGCAAAAGTGTCGCCCTTTGGGAATAGGCAGGTGTTTCCTTATGGTAACTTGTGGTTCTCGGGTGACAGCCTTCTTCCCATGCAAGGGGAAAGAAACTCAGCTTTCAGTTACAGAGTCCCACAAGTAATGAAAGCTGCATGCTTGCAATGCTGTTTAACAATCATATCCGCCCACACTGCCTCAGCCCCATTTATTTCAGAGGCTCTGTCATTTCTAAACAGGACTAGAATTTTTGAAGAGCGTGTTAGAGGTTAATTTCTTCATCCAGTGTTGTGAGTATTTTATGTGCAAAGTTTTTCTGCTTACAGATGCATGCAAGGTCTCAGATTGTATCTTCTGCAACTGATCCATTTTACGTGGTTATTTCAGTGGCACATGGCAGGTGTTGACGGACACATGGGGAGAGGAAAAAAACCCACATTTCTGACTGAGGAACAAAAAGGGTTGCATGATTATCAGTTAACTGAATAGATGAATACACCATCAATGCATATAACAGTGTTTCTTTGGCATTCCTACCTTCTCCCCATTCTCTGCTTTAGTCAAGTAATTCTCATGCAAGGCTCCAATACAACAAAGCACTTGGCTTTAAAAGACACAAGCAGTCCCACAGAAGTCAAAGGAGATGTATAACAAGTTAGGAGCCCAACTTCAAATTCCCTGAGAGAATGAAAATGCCAGCCCCAGTGCTGATAGTTGAAATTGTTCTCTTTCTGGTATTCTCTTACAGATGGGGATTGAAAGATGTGTTTGCACAGCACCTAGCATGGTGAGGTCCTTTTTCACGACAGAGGTTCCTAAAGATAAGCTCGGGTTTTCCGAATAAGACACTGACTGCCAAAAACTGTTGACCCTGGGAATAAAAATGGCTGAGTGTCAAGTATGCAGCATAATTAAAAATATGAACCTCATCCCAGTAGCTTTTGCCTTCTTTCTGATCTACTAACCCAGTCATTTTGTGTGTCACTCATCCAGAAGTCTTGCCCCAATTCTAAAACTAAGATTTAACAGCAGAGCGCTCACAGAACTCTTCAGCAGCAACAAAATCTAAAGGTACCAAGATAAATGTGGCGAGGAGTCCTGTGGCACCTTATAGACTAGGGGTGTGTCTAGACTACCTAGTTTTGTCGACAAAAGTGGACTTCTGTCGACAAAACTATACCAGCGTCTACACTACTGCTGAGTTCTGTCGACATAACGTCGACAGAACTCAGCAGTTTTGTCGACGCTGGTATACCTCATTTTACGAGGCATAACACCTTCTGTCGACAGAACTCTGTCGACAGAAGGTGTTATTGCCTGTAACGTTGCATCCAGACTATGGAGTTCTGTCGACAAAGAGGCTTGCTTTGTCGACAGAACTCCATGTGTCTGGACGCAAATTGTCAATGGAAGTTTTGTCGACAGTATCTGTCGACAAAACGCGGTAGTCTAGACGTACCCTAACTGAAGCGTAGGAGCATGTACCATGGCACCATGTACCATGCATCTGACGAAGTGGGTCTTTGCCCACGAAAGCTTATGCTCCTACACTTCAGTTAGTCTATAAGGTGCCACAGGACTCCTCGCCACTTTTGCAGATTCACACTAACACGGCTACCCCTCTGATACTTGACAAGATAAATGTATGTATGTATCATTTGCAACTATGAAGAATCATTTGCATAGATTAAAGGGCAGAGGAATTATCAGATCTCCTCCTCTGTCTTCCTGTATATCACCAGGCATTAAACTTCACCTAGCCCAATAATGTGTTTGACTAAAGTATACCTTCCAGAAAGTATCCAGTCACTACCTAAAGACATCAAATGATGAAGAATCCACCACTTCCCATGCCATCTGTTCCCATGGTGAATTACCCTTATTGGAAATTAGATATGTTTTTAAACTTGTTGAATTTGTCTGGCCTCAGCTTGCAGCTATTGTAATTATGAACAAAAAGCATTACAGTAAAAGAGCCCTTTAGAGTCTTGTATTTTCGCCTCATGAAGTGTATGTAAACACTAACAAAAACCACTACTGAATTTACTGTCTGATAAAGAGCTCAATCTGTTCAGGATAAACTTTAAAAAACAACAAATAGTCCGGTAACACTTTAAAGACTAACAAAACATGTATCATGAGCTTTTGTGGGCACAGCCCATTTCTTCAGACTAACTTGGCTACCCCCTGAAGCTTTCAATCTATTCAGTTAAGTTGCCACTGTAAGGCATTTTTCCTCCAGTCCTTGAACAGTTTGCATGTTTCTTCTCTGCATCTTTTCCAGTTTTTCCAAACTCCTAAAATATATGGACAACAGAACTGTTAACAGCATTCTAGCTTCAGTGTTAACCGTGCCATATACAGTAAACTTCCGATAATCCGGCACCTTTAGGACCCAGGGGGTGCCGGATAATCAGATATGCCGAACTATCAGAAGGGAGGCTATGAGGGGTCTAGGATGGGGTGGGGGGGGATGCCACCCCAGACCCCTCATAGCCCCCTTCCAATAGTCCGGCTCTGCCCCAGATGTCCGATTCAGCCGCTGCTGGTCAGTTTCAGCAGCGGCTGAATCGGGGACGCTTGGGGCAGAGCAGCTGGGTTGGTCCAGTAGCGCCGCCCCTCGGAGCTGCGGGACCAACCCAGCAGCACTCCCGCTGCTCTTCCCCCGGCTTCTCCGATTCAGCTGCTGGTCAGTTTTGGCAGCGGCTGAATCGGGGAAGCCGGGTGCAGAGCAGTTCCAATTGTCCAGCAGCCGGAGCATTTCCAGGTTCCTGATGGTGCCGGACCATCAGGAGTGCTGGAGCATTGGATGCCGGACCAATGGAGTTTTACTGTACAGAGGTAAAAATTATCTGCTTGTTACTACTCATAAGCCCCTGTTTGTACATCTGAAAAAAAAATCAGTCTTTCACCACAGCAATACACTGGGCAATTGTACTGCAAGTCCACTAAGCGTAGGTCCACATAATACAAAAAAAAAAACACCCAGCTCTAAGTGAGTCCAGGTCAGTTGACTCAGGCTGCAAGGCTAAAAAACTGCGGCGTAACTGGCATAGACTTTTGGACTTGGGCTGAAGTCTAGGCTCTGAGACCCTCCCTCTTGTGAGGGCTTAGAACCTGTGCTTCAGCCCCAAGCATCTACAATGTAATTTTATAGCCCCTCCCAGCCTGAGCCCCTAAACTGGGCCTGCCACAGCTGCACTAGGAGTCTGAACTCCATGTGGATGTACCATATGACCCCAAAATCCTTGTTAGAATACAGTCCCCCATTCTGTAGATCTGGCCTGCACTCCCGGTTTCTAGAAGCAAGGTCTTGCATTTTAGCTATATTAAAACTCACTTTGTTTGAGTGGGCCCACCCTATCAAATGATCCAAATAATTCTGTATGGCTGCGCCTTTCCATTTCCCCAATTTTTGGGGCACCTACAAATGTAATCAGAAGGAATTTGAGACACATTTCCAGATTATTGATGAAACTAATGGTCTTGTACCAATCCCTATGGATCCCTGCTAGAAAGATCTCATTCAATCATATTAAAACTAGGCTAGTTCTCAAAAAAAAAAAAAAAAAAAAAAGGCTTTTCGGTGATACCGTATCCTTCATTACTCTGCAATGAGGTCACCCACTAGTTATTAGTTCACCTTAGAAAAGGCCCATTAGGCGCACACGGATTTTTTTTTTTTTTTTTTAATAGCAACATACATGCTTACCCACCCCACAATCAAGGAGGTGTTCTACATAAACTGACTTGACAGAGTAAGTGCCAATGAACTCTTGAGTTCTCGATCGAGGGAGCCAACATTCCCTCCTCCAACCCCCTTAAGGGAAACACAGTTAAAGATTAAAAAGGCACAGTGGACCACTCACCAGCACATTCCCCCCACCTTGAAATTCTCAGTGTTGTGTGTCAAACTGCTTAAGTTAATTGATCCTTCTGCTGAGATTCTGGTTAACTTGTGATAAAATAGATATTACTCAACTCCAAATCTAAAGTTAAATTCTACAGTATGCTAAAGGTATCACATCGGACCTCTGTAGTTGTAACTAGAGCTTTTTTTTGGGGGGGGGGGGGGGGGTTTAAACACAGAAGAGCTCTGACTACCAGAAAAGAAACCACCACCCAGTAATCCCAGAGGGCACTTATGTGCCATGTTATCCTCTGGGACAGTGGTTCCCAACCTGGGGGTCCACGGAAATGTAAAATTAAGGATCTCTGCGGTTTGAAGACAGCTATATTGTTTGGGGGAGGGGTATCCATGAAATTTTAATAGATTGAAAAGGGGTCCGTATGCTTGAAAAGGCTGGGAACCACTTCTCTAGGAGATCTAGATGGACTATGGTTTTTTTGATAGGAGAAGAAAGTTTGAATTACTTTTGCTTCATGCTAGTAAAGCCGTTTCCCCATTAGTAGATAATTCAACAGGGCCATGAATTTAAGACACACAGACAGAAGTGGACATTATAAAATGTGTTTACTTGGTATAAAATCTCAGACAGCAAAAGACAGGAAATCCACCTGTTTAACAATTGGGGCCCTATCTGACTGCAGCATCATAACACTCCTGCACCACCACCCCCATTCTCCAACCCATCATACTCGTGAAGCCCCTGCCCTGAACCCCTCATACCTACACATCCCCAAACTCCTTCACCCCCACACCCCAATCTTGTGCCCTGAATCCATCATACACCCAAATCCTCACATACCCTAACCCAGATTCCTGCACCCTCATTTCTCCAGCCCTCTGCCATAAGATTGACAGAAGACAGCCTGAATGAAACTGGATATGACTAGTTATGATGTAAACGTCAAAGAAATGTGTGAAAAGATGCAGCAGCAGAAGTCCCATTAAATAAAGTCTGAGTTCAAGGTTTCATTTATGCTATTAATCATTATGTCAATTATCAAGAATATTAAGTTGTAAATTTTCAGTCATGCAACTGGGCATTCTTAGTCCGCTCTTTGTTGACCACTCATTCTGAATTTCGATGCAGTTTGGCTCTTTGGTTTGAAAAGGTTGCCGACCCCGGACTTAGACCATCCCTCACAGGAACTTGCCTAATCAATTCTTTAAAAACCTACAGTGATGGTTCTCTCAACATCCTTTTATAGCCTAGTCTAGTACTTAGCTATACTTATAATTAGATAGGAGGAAAAAAATTCTCATTTAATTCTCCTTTGAGGCAAATTAAGCCAATTACTTCTTATATCTTCAGTGGAGAATGACTTATCCTTGCAGCTATTTCATACCATTCCATGTAATTAATAGGGAGAATTTGCTCCCTTTCTGCACATGGAAATGTTACTGTAACCAGACCAACCTCATCACACTGCTAGAATAGTGGTTGTTCCATAGGAAGTCAAGGAAAAGCGATGACTGACAAAAGCCAAATAAAAAGGCTGTGTCTTTCTCTGTAAGGAGGAATTGATTTACATTTAATTCCATAATTACCATAGTCAGTTTCCTTGGCTAGCACATACAGCCAGTGATACCTGAAAACAGCAATTGAGGGTTTGCAATCCATAGAGACAGAGTCACACAGCCTGACAGTTTTGAGGTGAATCCAGTTCCAGAAAGACACTAGCTATTTGAAGTGCAGAACTGTCAAAATTTGATGCTTTCTGCACATGCAGATACATACACACAAAATATTACCACACAATACATAGCTAACAAGTGCATGATGAGATATTCCAATAAAGCCTTTGGAGATCTACTGCCCAATAAGATAGTTAGTGTGTATTATAGTTTCTTATAATGTGCATTCTTGGAGTTGTCTGTCAATTCCCTGCCTCGCCCCAGTCTCACATGTCCAGGAGAGATGCGTAGCAACTTATGCAATGCCTGTCCTTGGTAACTGTGTAGTTAGGTTGCATGAGGAAACAAAGAAAGTATTGGAATGTGCTGAAGGAAGACATCAGAAAAGGTACAAATTTGATCTGGTTTTTCTGGGGTAGGTTCTATTGTACTGTATTGCTCTCCTTTAGTTACGCTGGGACATTCATTCACTCTCTCTAGCATTTTAAATCAAAGGCGGCTAGAACCTCCCAGCAGGCTTTTTTTTCCTTACTGCGCGTGCATGCGCACATGCAAGCGCCCACATAAGGAAATTTAACAGTGGGCATTTAACAGGACAATCAACGGGCTTTATTTTGAAGCAAGCAAGAGCTGCATTATGTGACTTTTACAAGACAACTTCAAAAAAAATGCAACCAACCAATCTGATTATTCTCAGCACATCAACACTTCCAGTGAGCAGCAGCCATTCCAGAAGCAGGAATGGCGGAGACATAGAAATGTTTCAGAAAGGAATTTCTCCCTCCTCAACTTAACTACATACCCTGCAATTTTTAATCCTTTTTCGATGATAGATTTTCATGCTTGGACTTAGCTCTGATGACCACTATACAATCTGTATTTGTATAGTGGTCATCAGAGCTATCTGCCACAAGGGGCAGCAGGAGGAGACCTAATAAACAGACAACTTCTTTCCATAGGCAAGGATGCTACCCGATTTCAGAGTGCTGCTTTGTTTCACATACTGGAAACATTATAGGAAACAGGCAACCATACCACTGTTTTACCATGTATTTTAGTCAATCATGAGCTATCTAAAACACTGTGAACAACAATTCATGGGGCAAGAGATCACCCTGGATTGATTGTTTTCACACACACACACACACACACACACACACACACACACTTTTAAAACCTGCACATCACCATACTGTCTAGGTGCTGTATTTACTTGCTGTTCATGGCACCTTCTCCCGTGCTTTCTAAACCTTTATCTTAAAGAACAGCTAAATTGCCTCAAACGATTCTCCTCCAAAAGGCTTTTAAACCAATCATTTCCAAGAGTGCAAACACTGACTTCCAGTAAGACAAGCTCTGATTCCCAGCTGTCAGATCAGCTCTCTGGCAGTGGTGCCTCTACTGCTCTCTCTATTCCAATTCAAGTCACATCCGGACAGACCTGATACTGAAGAGTATTTTAAATAAGATATGCATGAGAGCAATTCAATCCAACCTATTCTTTAAGAAATTAGAATCAAGACAATAACCAAGAGCAACCCTTATCCACACGCTGCACATTTACACAATTAATATAATCAAAGGCAGATGAACACATCACTCCTGCTTACCTTGAATGCTGCATACAGAGATTTTTAATGTGTTTCTCTTGTATATGATCCTGAAGGATTAAACCTTTGCTGCTTTGAATTCCTTTGCAAAGATCATAGAATTATAGAGCTTGAAGAGACGTCAGGAGGTCATCAAGTCCAGCCATCTCGCCCAAGGCGGGGCCAATCCCAACTAAATCAGCCAGGGCTTTGTCAAGCTGAGACTTAAAAACCTCTAGGGATGGAGATTCCACCACCTCGGTAGGTAACCCATCCCAGTGCTTCACCACCCTCCCAGTGAAATAGTTTTTCCTAATATTCAACCTAGACCTCCCCCACTGTAACTTGAGACCATTGCTCCTTGTTCTGCCATTGATCACTACTGCGAACAGCCCCTCTCCATCCTCTTTGGAACCTTTCTTCAGGAAGTTGAATGCTGCTATCAAATCCCCCCTCACTCTTCTCTTCTGCAGACTAAAACTCAAATTCCTCAGTCTCTCTTCATAGGTCATGCATTCCAGCACCCTAACCATTTTGGTCACCCTCCACTGGACCTTCTCCAATATGTCCACATCCTTTCTATAGTGGGGGGCCCAGAACTGGACACAATATTCCAGATGTGGCCTCACCAGAGACAAATAAAGAGAAATAATCACTTTATTGCTTTGGAAAAGAGCAGTGATCCCCAACTTCCACACTGAAGATATAAAAAGGCACTGGTTGGGTGATTTTTTCCTTACTTGTGAGATTTGGTGTTCTTCTTAAAGCCCTAGCTCCTTGATTCATATTATTAATAGTTTTAAAAACAGCTCTAGCTCTCATGTTTTCAGAGAAATGCTTGGAAAAAAATGTGACCCAGGTGCACCCCATAGGCTCAAGAACTGGAAGGCAAATAAAAAGCACCCAATATTTATTTATGTACGATGTCATGGGTTTTTTCCTCAGGAGTTTTGAATGCTCAGGATTGGCAATACCACAGTGCTCACCTCTGTTCTCAATAAGGATGTAAAAGAGTAGTCAACTATCTGATAAGCATTAGCTTATCGGATAGTATTTTGATTAGTCAAGTAGTCATTAGAGGCAGCGGGGGGGGGGGGGGGATAATTCAAAGTGGCAGCACCCACTTTGAAACCTCCAGGCAGCTTTTCAAAGGGGCAGCTGCTTTAAAATGCAGTGGCTGCCCCTTTAAAATGCCACCTGTGCACCTTTCAGGTGATCCAGGGTTCTGAGGAAGTGCCGCACAAAGCCCGGGGTCAGCTGGGGACTCCAGCGACAGCTTTAAAGGGAAAGCTGATCAGCTGTATGGCAGCTCCCACTTTGAAACTGCCGCCTCTACCTGTTTTAAGGGGCAGAGGAGCCGAAGGGGGGGGGGCAACTGGGGACTGCCCAGCTGACCCTGGAACCCGCACAGCACTTCCCTTATGCCGGCCGGGCTCCCCGTGGCAGCAGAACCCAAGGTCAGCTGGGAACTCCCCACCTGACCCCAGGCTCCAGGGCTGCCCCTTTAAAACGCTCTCCCCACCCCCACCCAACAGTCTCCCTGAAACAATAGTTGCTCTTGCTGCTTGCCCCTGTGTTTCCAGCATGATGCTAGAAATGCTCATACAAAAGCCATTTCAAAAGTGCATGCACCTCTACTGCATTAGTCCATTTCCATATCCTACTCTGCCTGACTGTTGAGCTGCTATAAGTTTGAAAAATAGGCATGTACTGCACTTTATAGACCAAGGTGAATGCTCCCTGCCCCAAGGAGATTAGTCCATGGCCCTAATCCTACAACTGGATTTACAAGAGCAGACCCATGCATCTGTATGGAGGCCCTTGTTTTTTTTACACAGGCACAAGTTTCGCTCCTTCAGAGCCTGTTGCAGGATCAGGCACTATGTTTGCTGTTCTCCATCCCCTTAGACTGGCAGTTATTGGGTAAGAGAAGGCAGGGTAGTTAAAAGGTAAAAGGGGAAATTAAATGTAAGTATACCATTTCTTTCCCAACAGCTGCTCAATAAATAGACCATTAGCATTTACTTCCTTTTATTCAGGAAATACATTCAACCCTTAAAAGATCTACTAAAAGATGGAGAGAATGAGTTTCCCTATATGAACGCTTTTGCTGTAGTTTGATGTCTGCACCACAGTCTCTTGGTTTTAAAATATTTGGGGGAAAAGGAAGGATTTTCTAGCCTGACAGTCTGTTTAGACTTTAGCTATTATTGCTTTTGCATCCCAACATAACCTTATTAGCACATTTTCAGACATCAGTTTCCCTCATAAACCTAGAGCTAGAACTCCAAGCTGTTATAGATTGACCCGTCTGCTTCTGTCAGAGCAAACCCTCAGGCCCAGACTGACTGCATTCTGAACTTGGGTTGGTACAAGGCAGAAAAAAAACAAAAACTAAACAAAACAAAACCATGGCTCTTAGCCATCAGTCGCTTTTCTGATGCGGGGCTCACTCCTTCCATAGTCAGTGTGAAGTTAGCCAACTACAGTTTCGACTGGCAATAGTTTGAATCTAAATAGCCCCAGCCTATTGGGCATATTTGTTGGGGGGAGGGTTTAATGGTGGTGGCTGTGGAGGTAATCAAACAGAAATTGAAGGGGTTTGCGCCCCGCCCACCATACTGAAGTTTTTAATCCATGCTTCCCCAGGAATTCCTCTACCATTGCCCAAATCTGACAGGTTGACCCTCCCCAATTAAGAGAGATGAGGAGGAGTGTTCTGCTCCTGACCTGGGCAGGTTGAGTGGGAAAATATTTGCATCTAGCAAAAGGACTGGTAAACACTGGTTAGGCAGCCAGTGTCAATTACACCTCAGCCCATGATTTCTTCCTTGTGGCTTGTTTGCACTCAGGTAACTCAGACACAGCAAATATTTGGGGTATTAGATTTTTTTTTCCTGTGTCTCCCCTGGCCATGACAACCGTGTCATATCACCTCACAGCTGGCAATAGCAGGAAAGAGTCTGGGAAAGGATGCAAGCTCCTACCCCCGGGGTACATAAAGACACTGGTGTGCTCAGCTACAGAGTATTTTTACCTCTTGCCAATGTTGAACACCTTTGATTTTCAGTCACAGACTTCACAAGACAAAGTCGCTAACAGAGCCAGGGGAAGCGTGGGCTGACTTACCCAGACAGCCACTCAAATCACTGAAATATTATCTGGCCATCTGCCACATCCATTCTGAAACACAGTAAGATCTCAGTAAAGACAGTCACTCACTTTGCATTTGTTAGCAGAAGGCGTTTGAGTAAATAAACATGTCTGTTATAGAAATGCGCTGATTGCACTTGAGTTGTTCCCCCATAGGTGTACTACTCAAATATCACAGTGCGCAGAACAAAACATGGACTGAAGTCAATGAGACTACAGGCATGCTTAAAGTTGTCTTTAAAGTGCTACATAGTCCTGTTTTTTGTTCATGCTGAACTGGGGCCTGAAAGCCTCCCTAATTAGCTGGAAACTCTCAAATCTTTAAATCCGTGTCTTCATATCTTCTACCTGGCTTTTATATCTTTAAAAAGGCCAAACATTTCCACAAGTAATTTAAGAGCAGAAATTCCAATGTTCTAGAATAGGAGTGGGCAATAATTTTTAATGGGGGGCCATTCCAAGAATTTGGTAAGTGGCCAAGAGCTGCACTCTTCTATGATATTAATGGAGGAGATGTGGGGTCTGGGATGGAGATTGAGTGCAGAAGGGAGCTTGAGGTAAGGGATTAGAGTGCAGGGGAGAGCGTGCAGTCTCGGAGGGAGTTTGGGTGAAGGAGGCGGTTGCGACCTGAGGGACTGGACTGGGATGTATGGGTTTGGGTTGTGACCTGGGACAGGATAGGGTTGTCCCCTGGGGTGCAGGTGTTTGGGTTATGACTCAGGGCAGGGAACTGGGGTTCCAGAGGCAGGCTCTGGCCAGCAGACGTACCTGGGTGACGCCTGGCCAACAGCCCAACATGTTTCTCTGGCAGCAGGGCCATGTACGTGTGTGACTAACTATAAGCCAGAGGGGAAGGGACGTGGTGCTTTGTGGCTGCTGCCTGTTATTCAAGCTGGGGGTGGAGGCAGTGCCTAAAGCCTCCTCCCCCACCCCCCGGGCTCACAGTTTTGAAAGAGAAATGGCCCAGCATCCGCTTTTTGGCATGCGCGTGGGGAGAGGCAAGCAAGGAGCCTGTCTGGGGCTCCCTGCTCCATCTGCAGGCTGGATCCAGTGGCTTGGCAGGCCAGATCTGACCTGTGGGCCATATTTTGCCCAAGCCTATTCTTGAAGCAGCAGGTGGATGGAGAAGTGACCCACAGAGAATAAAGACACATAGCGAGGTCAGATTTCTTTGGTAAATCTACAACATCTTATCTACTGTTAAGTCAGTGCAACGGTGGTTCTTTGGTGTTTTACAATAGAGGCACGCACTACTATATGACCTAGCGGCCAACAAAATGAGCAATATCTCAAACCTAGCATTTGATCTACCACATACAAACAGTGGCGGCACATCAATACAGGAGACCTAAGCGATTACCTAGGGCGCCAAGAAAAACAGCCGCTGAGGGCTTTGGAGGCGAGGGCACCGATCACGTGTCTCACTGAGGGCGCCAGTTGCCAGCAGCATGCCTAGGGCCGCTCCTGTGTACAAAACATGCTGATGCTTGAGACACAATACTTCATTGAGCGTCACAGTGAAGTGTTTGCATTATACATGTTCACTCTATGTGAGACTAAGCCACATCCCTTTATAAATGAGCACCACACAGATTACCCAAAATGCAAGAGTGATCAGATGGTATTTATCAGTTCTTCATTTTAAATAGAGGTAGTTATAAGCCATCTTATATCCCTCCTTCATTTATCTGGGTAGATAAGAAAAAGATGCACGGGATTAATGCAATAGATAAGGTGATGATCTTTCAGGCTGTTTCTGTACCATCAGCCTCTAAGTTCATCAAATAAATGTCACCCTTAAAAAAAAAACAAAAAAAAAAACACACACCACATATGGGGTCCACTAGTTTTCCAGTTTACCTAGATTAAAAGCCATACAGTTTTACAATCCTACATCATGACCTAGCAATATTTATTTAGGGAAAAATACATGTCAGAAACTTCAGAAAGCAGTATAAAATACATCTTAATTTTAATTGTAAAAATTATCCCAGAACTAGATTCTGCTGGTGTAGATGGAGCACACATCTGGGGGGGGGGACTCTTACAGATAGCTTGTGTTTGGATTCCCCACCTGCACCCCAATCAAAGCTATTACACACAATAATCAGCACTGTACAAGCAAACCGTTCTATTAGCCGATATAAAAAACTGAATAGTTTTCACCCCACACTTTTTGGACCAAGATTTTCAGAAGTGACCAGCAATCTAACTCTACCTAAAAGTACCTCCATGGGTCCTTATTTTTCAGCACCTTCTGACGGGAAAAAAAGAGCTTCCTTTAAAAAGGTACTTCAAGATAGGCACCCACACACAAAAAATTGCTAGACAATTTTGAAAATCCTGGCCTTCCTGTTTGGCATTTTAGAATTATAGTCATGCACTAAAAAGTCTCTCAACTGGACGGCTGCATTAACCAAGTCCACCAAAATCATTTGGGAGACTCATTTTATATAGAGGGGCTTTGGTAAGCCCCTATGTCTGTGGTACTATAATTAGTTTTTGCACACATGTAACTACAGATATTTAATCCTAGATGTCAAGAAATTGAGCTAAAAAAAGAAACAAGCTTATGCATCTATGAAACCCGCATCACAGCTAAATGCTTTAAATGCTTCTATCTTTATCCAGGACACAGTCTACACCATCACCTATTTTAATCCCTCTATTAGTGGATGTTAACACTCCAGTTGGATAAAGACATTTGACAAAAATCTCATTTCGAGATCAGGACATACTTAATTGGTTTTTAACCAGACCTACACAAAGATGGGTTATTCTACAAATACAGTTGTTAATCTGCCCATTATACTCTGTAAGCTCCAAGAGAAGAAGAAAGAAGATGCTAGAAGGAATGTAATATTTCAGGAGCACATTTTGTGTTCTTAAAATGAGTAACAAGTTACCAGATAGCGAATTAGGAGCAAGAAATTCTGCATGAGCTCGTTTTAAACATGTGCGCGCACCGTCAAAAAGCAGATGGGCTAGAAAAGAAAACCCCTTCAGTCTCTGTTTCACTTTGAAACACACTACACCTCATGAACAGCTATTTCAGTTTCTTCAAACAATAGCTAATGAGAACTCTTTAAAGTTAAATATTCATGAGAATTCATTGTCCATCCTTTTCACTGCACATGGACTGTACAATGGAATATTGTGTATCTACTTGAGGAAATGTCAAACAGATGAGACCTGGAAAATATGGGTCCGCTTCCCCTCCTGTGAGCCTTTAGGTCAGGTTCGACAGGACTGGGTTCAAGACTAATGGGAAAAGAATCCCATTGATTCTGACAGGCTTTGTTTAGATCAGGGCCGTAAGTGCTCCCTGCCTTAGGACTCTGCAGTACTAAGAAGCTAAAGTCATCAGTGACCATAAACACAATGAGCAGTCCTGTGGCACCTTAGAGACTATCATAAGCTTTCGTGGGTAAAACCCAGACCAAGTGGGTTTTACCCACGAGAGCTCATGACACTATATATTTTTGTTAGTCTCTAAAGAAGGGTGGGAAATAATTTTTGAAGTGGGGGCCACTTCACAAATTTCTGAAGTGGCCCCAGGACACCGCGGAAGGATTGGGGGCAGGACATTTCCCATGCTCCCCCTCCCACAGACTCTGATTGGCCTGGGGGTGGGGAAGCGTATGAAGTCTTTGCCCCTCACCCTGCAGGTACCTAGAGAGAAGCTGTTCAGGACCTAGGGGTGTGGGAGCACACAAAGTCTCTTGCTCCCTGTCCCTGCCCTGCAAGGGGCACACAGCCCTAGAGTGAACTGCCAGCTGTTAAAAAAAGAGCTGGAGGTTTCCTCTGGTGCCGCACATCCCTGGTGGGGGAAAAGCGACTTTGTGCACTCCCCCATCCCCAGATCTCGATCAGCCTGGGGGTGGAGGGAGTGGCATGGTGGCCGCGAGCCAGATCAATCAGCTTGGTGGGCTAGATCCAGCCTGCATAGGCTCTCTGGCCCACCCCTGCTCTCAGGTGTCACAGGACTACTCCTTGTTTTTAAAGTTAGACAGACATGGCTACTCCTCAGTGACCATAAGGTGCTGCTATGGTACAGATGGAACATGCTGCTACAGTGCTAATATGCCACATATAGACTCCAGGGAGCTGGGGTTCTCTCTCCTGGGAGGCAAATGCTCCTAGTTTTTATATAAGTATTGTTATTATAAAAATGTATTCCACACAGACTGGCGAGTTTACTACCAGCTCCTCCAGCATCCACACCCCCCCACATACATTACTGTATAAGAATCTAAGAACATGAAAGCCATCCTCCTAACTGCCTATTATAAATTATACAATAGGAAATTACAGGGCTTAACAGCAGCAAAGATGCAGATATGCAGAAATGGGTTTTCTTTGATGATGACGACCTCCCTTTACTTGTGAAAGAGACTAGCATCATTGGGTATGTCTACATCAACACCGCACACATGCACAAAAACCACATCTCAGAGCTAGGGGTCACGTGACTTGGGCTTGTGGTTTACAAGCTGTAGTATAATGTTTGAGGTCAGTGACCCACCCCCCTTGCACAGTTCTCAGGGTTCAATGGGAAGCTAGCAGGGCCAGGTACAGCACATGGGGTTGTCAAACATTTTCTGTTGAAACCATTTGATAGGAAATTGGGGTGTCAATTGAGTTTACATGACTCAAAATCCAAAAATAAGTGTTTTCTGCTGAAGTTCTTTGATTTTGTGTGTTAAAGTCAAAATGTGAAAACTGAAATATTCTGATTCAGATGTGCCACCATGCTGCCTTATGGGAGTTGTAGTTAGATTGCTTGGTATTCCCATTCCCCTTTGTTCGTTGGAGTCCTGAGCTGTATGGCCAACACCATTATGCACCACCTTGCATCACCAAGATGGCAGACCATGCACAACACAATCCAATCTATGACCCAGACAGAATGGGGGCATAAGACAACTGACCCACAACTCCCTTAAGGCATTGCAGCAGCACTTCCAAATTAAACTGCTGTGGTTTTCAGTTGAAATTTTTCAGTTTTTCATTAAAAAAACTAAAAAAAAATCAATCAACATTTTCTTTAGAGAAAGAAAACCACCACCGTTTTCCAACCAGCTCTATACAGAATACTTCATGAGCATTGAGGTAGCATACATACCAACTTTGGCAAATCACTTAATATATTAGCTTCTAGTTAATGTAGTATTAGAGAAGAATCATAACAGAGAAAGTACAGGTTGAACCGCACTACACCAGCACCATGTATGGTTCACGTGATTTTAGTTAATTGGATGCCCAATTATCATGGGTGTGGCCAAGTTTCCTGCAGTCCCATAAAGTTTGTTTACAGCCCTGGCTCTCAGTGTTCTGTGCTGTTATTTAGACCTAATTTATCCCTACATGCCTTCCAAGACTCTAGTAAGCAGTGGAAGTGTCAGTATTACTGCTAAGTAATATTGATCTCCTGTGGTCCAGCAAATACTTTGGTTCAGCACTAGTCAGGACCCAAGGGTGCTGGACTAGAGAGGTTCAACCTGTACCATGATTTCCTAAATCCTCCCAGCATATGGAAGAGCCCTATGGAATTTAGTAGTGATTAAACTTGAGAGAATTCTACAGAAGCTCAAACTAGAGTTTAGAAAATGATCTCTTTTCTATAAGATTTTTCAGTCACTATAAAATTGTATAGCAGGGATAGAATTCCTATCCCTTTATTATTATTATTTATTATTAGAGAAGGGCTTTTTCCCCCTTCAAAAACAATCAAAACATTATTTTCTACAGGATTCTCACAGGGACGTGTGTTATTTTAAAAGACATCCCATTTCCTTCAATGAAATTATAGGTTTTATTAAATTCAAAGATTATATAATTTGATTCTCGGTATATAGCTTTTTTTGCCATTTTGAACAATTACAGTTTTGCTTCATTCGTGGATTAAGGAATGTTTACATATCTCTAATGGAAAAATAGCATTTAGACCAATGTAAACTTGAGAAAGCTATGAATATTAAAAATGGTTTCTAACTATGGAGTAAACAGACCACACACATTACGGTATTTAATGTGCTATAAAAATGTTCCTTTTTTGGTCATATACAATTAGTTGAGTTTTTGACAGTTTCATAGCCACAGTTATGTCAGGTGCAATTTGCCAGGCAATCTTCACAGAAAATAACTGGAGATCAAAAAATGTAATTTAATAACCAGAAGCTTCAACCTTCTACAAAATGTCTTGATATATTTCAAGACAAAGAAGAAGGCATATGGACTAATGCCTGCAATCGAGAACAGGTTTGGTTTTAAAACTAAGCACTTGCATACGTTGGTGTCTAGCACGCAAATCAGTTACGCAAGTTATTTTACCAGGATACACATTTGAAATACCACCTCTGTAAACAAGGCTGTTCTGGAGGCACTAGGGATTAGTATAGTCAAACAGTTCTTCATGTAATTTACCACTGCGCCCAGGAGCAGACTTGCAACTTCAGCATCTCTCCATCAGGATATTCATGTGAAACAGTCACTAGCAAGCCCCCAAATTCAGACCATTTTAACTCTAGAGTCTCAAGGTTAAGTAGTTGTATGAGCAACATGCACTCATCCTGTAACTCAATAATGCATTTAAAGTGCAGTAATGAGCCACAGACTGAAATGCTGTGGATCAGGCTCAAGATACAGCCACAGCGTTTAGCCGGATACCCCAATGCAAGGTAACATGGTAGCAAACTGTGCCTCTGTGTGCCATGCTACACAAGAGTATTTTGCCCACCTTTAGTCCTAGCACTTGTTACTTATTTTCAGATTAGGGATATAAAAGAAAACGTTTTTAAAAAGTAACCATGTACCCATTAAAAAAACAAAACGTAGTTATACAACTACAGAGCCCGCAGTGGAGCCAGCTCTCCAAGAGAAGGGGTGGGTGGTAGCCAGAGGCAGTGCCAGCTACCACTGGCCCCCCAGCTTATGCGCACCGGCCGGCTCCTGGGTGCCAGCCCCCCTCGCAGAAGCAGCTCTCACTACACACTGTGGGCTCTGATAGTGCAGACCTTACACACAGGACAGCAGCCTGCTCCCCGGGACGGGGCCAGCAGCTGTGACTCAGTGCACACGACAGAAGTGTTTAACCACAACTGATATGCTGATGCTTAACAATTAATCGTTAAACTCTTATATCCCTATTTCAGATTGACATGTTTTTGTTTTTTTTTAAGGCCAAAAGGAAGAGACAACTGAGACACTCTATTCTGGCCTTCCATAGATCACAAGACACAGACTTTCCCTGCATGAATTCCTGCTTAAAGCCCAATACCTACGCTCAACTTAGAGCACCAGTAGAAATGCATCCAAATCATGGCTGAAAAATGACCCTCCTCCACAGAAGCATGGCCAGGAGTCAAGTATTTGCATTCACAGGGCTTATATTAAGGTGGGCCTGAAAAGGAGTCTCAAATTTTCCAGGACACATTTGCCCCTCACATAAATCTGCACTCATCCCAGATCAGGTGATAACACTGTACCGACCAAAGAGCAAAAGCAGCAAACACAAAGGAATGTTAATATGAGGGGTCCTGGCGGTCATGGAATGGAAGTCTTTAAACTAAGAGATTTACAGCCACTTACGTACACACAAGCATCCTTGAGGGAAACAGCTGCACCTCCCCTGCTTATGGCAGAGATGTTTCATAGGGTCATGGAAGAGTTTACAGCTCCTTTAAGTCCCACCCTTTTACAGGCAGATAGGGAGGGTCAAACAAGACAAGCCTGTTCAGACAGCCTTCTAGCCAGACAAGTGGATTACTCCACAATCCCTGAGCGCATCACTAAACCCTTTTGGGTTCCTAATGTTTGCAAAGAAAGAAAGATGCTAGATAACAGCTACAGAACAGCAACAAGTTAGATGGCAGAGACACCATGGTGGAAGGTAACACCTTTGGGAGGTGCTAACACCAGACAGGATCAACGTTGCAAGTAGCCATCCATTCAAAATTCAGGACTACTTTGGCAGCTGTGCCTACAAAGCTACATGCCAGTGGGCCAAGCAGCTCAAAACCACCTTTCCACCTTGACTTCCCAGTCCGGAGGCTGACTGGGAGCCATGCTGGTCTCTTGCAGCCTAATGGGTACTCTAATTGATGCCAGTTTGTAATAGACAACCTAGGCACAATTTTTTCAGATCACCACCAATGCTCTGGGCTCCTGCTATCAGCAATTCCATCTTCCCTCCCCCTGCCCCCACCCGAGCTAGCTAAGCAATTTATATTTCCAGAAAAAATTGTCATTGATTTTCATTCTGACTCTCTCTTGCACTTCCATGGCAAGTTACGCCTCCATGTGAGGGCTAGTTCTCATCTTCCCATTACAGGTAGCTTTAATAAGAGGTAGGGCATGTAAGGAGTATAGGATATTGAGTGGTGTTCCCTGTAAGCAGTGTGCTTGTGCAGCCGCTCAGGAGAGATTCAAATGCCGCCCAGCTAATGAGCAGAGCCCACAGCTATGTTTGCTTCTACTGGTGGTGCACATTTGCACACACTTCAGCGCATATATTTATTCGACATATAGATGGAAAATATGAGATGAAACATTGGTAGTGAGAGCCGATGGCAGGAGCCCAGAACAAGCTATGGAGGGCATTAAAGCAGCTCTTGCCCTTTATAGCCTTCGGCACACTGTCCAAACATTGCATAATAATAAAGGCTGACTGCTGTTGCATGATGGGAAACTTTGAAAACCATCCTACCGCACAAGCAGTTCAGTGTGCCCTATATTCACCCGCCTTCTTCCTGCTGTGGTTTACTACCGACCTCTAGCCTCAGTCCAATCCGTTGCTACAGAGATGATTATGTTGTCACTGTCATATGTAAATAGCAGGTAAAACATAAGCAGAAGCAGGAAATGATCTCAGAAGAGCTTGTTTCTGGAAAGCAACATTTGCATGAAGAACAGGCAGGCACAGAAAATAACTAAGTATAGCAGAGAAGCAGGCTATGAGTATGTCTATCAAGGCTGGACCATGTCAGCTGGCTTGGGCTCTCAGGGCTTAGTTTAAAGAGCTGTTCAATTGAGGTACAGATGCTTGGGCTTAGATCCTGGGCTCTCAGATCCCATAAGGTGGAAGGAGGGTCCCAGAACTTGGGCTCTTGAGCCTGAACATCTACAGCACAATTAAGGGGGCCCCATAGCCAGGGATTTTGTGAACCATCAAGTAGCTAGATGCGCACAGTTAAATACTGTATTGCCTTCTACATTCCTTTTGATAAGCAAGACACGATGCCACTTGCCTGACAAGGCAAATTACTCTTAAATAATTTGTAAGGCTTTGTTTGTGCACTGGAGCTCAGTTTCCCCTGGAGTGGAATTTTCCCAGTAGGATGCCTTTTAAGAGCTGTTGGTGGTAGAAGTGTGCTGAGAAATACTTCAAGGAGGAAGATGCCATTTCTTCCAAAAGGACAGCGAGAAGAGCCTGTAATGAATGGTGTTAGCCTCGCTAGGAGAGCACCCATTCCCAGCAAAAAGGGGAACTACTGTGGCTTGTAAAAAACTCTGAGTAGGGGGCAGAGGAAGGGTTCAGAAAAGAGCTACAAAAAATGAACTGAGATCTAGGAAACCTGCCATATAGGGAGCCTTGAGCTGTTCCATCCATCTAGTTTATCAAGAAGCTTAAGAGGTAACTTGACCACTGTCTGTAAGTGGGGAGGCCTCTCCAACAAGAGAGGCCTCCTTGATTACACACATACAAAGGCATAACAAGACCTACAGGCTAGCAACCAAAAGCAGATTAATCTCTAGCTCCAATTTAACATTTAATCAGTGGAAGAGCTTATCGGGGGATGTGGTGGGTTTGCCATCACTGCAACTCTTCCTATCAAGACAGGGTGCCTTTGTGAATGAAGCACTCTAGCTCCACCAAGATATGAGCTTGATGCAAGGACTACTGGGAGGAACCGCTTGGCCTGTTTTATACAGGAGGTCAGGCTAATTGATCACGATGATCCCTTCTGGCCTTCAAGTCTGTTTCAGTTTCAGTATCCTAAAATCTTCCGCTGGTTGGTGTTTAAGAGAGACTCTTGCATTTCCAAGCACTGTCCTTCTGTTCAGCACCTGGCTGCATTAACTGCCTTGGACTGTAAGGGGGTGTGCTCATTAGTCTAGGCTGCCCATCACTGACTAAAGAACATAATGCAAGCTTTTCTGTGTTGCCACGAGGGCTAGAAGTTTCATTTTTAAAGGAAAGCTGAAATTCTCACAATCACAAGACTCCAGACCCTGGAACTGAAAAAAAAAAAAAATACTAGACAACAAAATAATAAGTAGGCATCACTTAAAGTCTCTCCCTGGACGAAAATCCTTAGGGAAGGGCAAAAGGGAAAACGTAGCTGTTACCTACTGTCCACCCAACTCCTCCCCATCAGCCTTCTAGTCCCATTTAGTCTCCTGGCTGGCTGGCTCTCCTCTGTCTTCCACATGCATCTTCAGTGACTTTGATTCCATGCTAATGAGTTTTGACCTACCTGATCCTTAGCTGCAGTCTCTCACCCTCAGTTCTTCATTCAACTTTCCCACTTTAACAGAACTGTTCACTCAACTTGGTTATCCTCAGTTATGGTTCTCTTTCTTCCAGCATTTCCCCTTCACTGGTCTCTATCTGAATCACCTGTCACCCCCACATCACACAGATGGTCTATCGAGGCCATTCTGGGACTTCCAGTCTACCCGCATTGAGGACTTGTCACTTGCCGTCAGCCCTCTCCTTCCATACTTCTGCCAGTCTGCTTGTTGACACTACCACATGCTTCACTCCTCCACTTCATTCTTGTGCCCCTCTTCCATGACAAGGTCCTGCCCAACCCTGTCATGGTTCACCCTCAAAATCCACTTTCTCCACTCCTGTTCATGCTCCACCAACCACCTCTAACAGAAATGCTGGGACCAGGCTAACTTCCTTCACCACCCGTTCATTCTCTCCAACCCCGTCGCCCTCCTGCTGCCATTTCCCTTGCGACATCGCTCTGCCTCTCTAATTTAATTGCACCCCAGATGCCTGTTCACCAGCTACAAGCTGCAGCTCATTCCTCAACAGTCTCTCCTCAGCTTTCTCCACCGCTCTCTCCAATTCCGTTCTCAATTTCTTCAAAGTGAAAACTGACAGGATTCAACCTGACCTTCCTCTGCCCCTCAGTGTGCCTTCCCTTCCCTCCTCCCTCACAGATACAGGGGTTCTGTCCATCACATCAATTACAAGCTGCTAGGTCAGGCAGGGCCCTGAAAGTGAAGACCATCAGCTCATTGACTTGTCAACCTGTCGGCTCCTGACGTCAATCATCGCACCCGCTTGTTACACTTCTAAACGCACACCTTTCTTCGACTGTCCCTTGTCCTGGAGCAGAGCTCCTCCATAAACACCCCCGAAGACCACTTCCTCCTCCTTCAAAAACCCTCCTCCTCTCTCCTTTGCTATGACAGCGTACAACAAAAGATGAGACAACTGTTAGTCTGCGGGTACAGAGGACTGCCTACCATGCTCATTGTTTCCTTGCACTTCCCTGCCATCCTGTCTTCCTCCATCTGCTGTCTCTGTTTTGTATTTCAATTCTGAGCTCTTTGAAGGTAGGGAACAGACTGTTTTGTTCTCTTTGTACAGTGCTCACAGAAGGGGGAGGGGGGTCTCTTCTAGATCAGTGATTTTTTAACCTGGGAATGTGGGGGGTCCACAAGCAGGGTTAGTGTTAGACTCTCTGGGGCCCAGGGCAGAAAGCTCAAGCCTCTCTGCATGGGACTGAATAAAGGCCAGGGTCCTGAGCCCTGCTACCTAGGCTGAAGGTGCAGAAACCTGAACTAAGCTTCACAGCACACCCTGTGGCATGAGGCCTGGTCAGGTGCCCTACTTCCTACCCCTACATGCTGCCCACCCTGGCTTTTATATGCAGAATACTAGTTGTGACACAGGTGGGCTGTGGAGTTATGGCATGTCAGGGGGGCCTCAGAAAAAAGAGTTGACAACCCTTGTTCTAGGCTCGGTCTGGGGCTCAGATATTTGTGTGGGAAATACAGATCCCACCACCAGTCCTCAGTGAAGGTGAGCAACCTCCAGCCCGCTTTGCCTCCCACCTCTTCCCAGTTTGGCTTTCCTTGTTAGCAAAGAGCATGCTCTGCAAATTGCAACCTCACATACCAAGGAGGGGTGGGAGAGCAAATCAAGCCCAACTGTTTTGTAATCTGCTCAGTAGGACTCCTTATTATGTTGGAATGTTGACGATAGAGCAACTGGAGGAGGAACTAATGAAATTGTTTAACATCAAGCCAATACACACTTAACTGCTTTACAAACATACTAATTAATCCTCACAATCCCCCCCAGGACTATTATCTAAATCAGTGTTCCCCAATTTTATTTGCCCACTGAACAAACCCTTTAAACTCAGAAGAAATTCAACGAACCCCTACAGCCAAATCTGTCAAGAAAAAAAACCCCAAAACAAAAGACAAACCAAAAAAACCCACCAGGAAGACTTGCGGGCTTTGGAAACGCAGAGTGGCAGCGGGGGAGAGGAAGTGTCTGAAATCCAGTGGGAAACTAGGGAAGGAGCCGGCACCTCTGTCTCTTTAAGGAGGGGAAAGTGAAGAGTTCTTGCGGAACCCTTACTTTCGCTTTGCGGAACCCTGGGGTTCCGCGGAGCACCAATTGGGAAACACTAATCTAAATTATACTTCGCCAAAAGGCCTAGAAGGGACTGACAGGGAAACCAAAGCAGCAAGTTTAAGTGTCTTGTCCAAAGTCGCAGAGGAATCAGTATCAGAACTGGAAACCTTGAGCATTCTTCTCTTTGTCTCCAGTCCCAGAATTAAGTCACACCTCTTTCTACAGCCTATCGCTTAGGGTGTGTCTACACTGCAGGGCTTAGCTCAATTTGCGTAGCTTATTTTGATTTCTGTCAATTGCATATCGTATTTCGAAATACCTTATTTCGAAATAGGGAGCGTCTACACAGCACTCATTTTGAATCCGAGCACTCTTCCTCCGACTTCCCTGATTCCTCATACAATGAAGGCTACAGGAGTCAGAGTAAGAAGTCCTCCAGCTTGACAATATTTTGACACTATTTCGAAATAACTGTGCCTACTGTGTAGACACAGACTAGTTATTTCAGAACAGTGCTAGTTATATTGAAATAGTGTTGCAGTGTAGATGTACCCTTATTGTTACAAAAGTGCAACCACATACACGTTATCTTTTAAAAAATGCAATAAGGGAATTACATGCCAGATTTTTAGTATTACAAGAGGACAGATTTTTTTTTTAAAGTTGCAATTTAAAAAAAATCTGCAGTACATTTTTAACACTATACTTAACTCTGATTAAGTCACATTCAATTACAGAAGAGGAAACATGCCCTACTTAACATGGCACTAAGAGTTGATTCATGATCAGCTGCAACTTTTGGAAACATTTTCAGAGAGATAGCTGAGTTTGTCTGTAACTCAAAATTGTTAAAAATATAAATAGTCCTGCAGCACCTTAAAGACTAACAAAAAATGTAGATGGTATCATGAGCTTTGTGCCCACAAAGGCTCATGATACCATCTATATTTTTTGTTAGGTGCTAAGGTACTGCAGGACAATTTGTTGTTTTTTTAAACTTTTGGAAAAGTTAGTTTAATTATGAAAGTCAAGCCAGAAACCGAAGTGTCCAACAAGATCCTTGTTTGTGAAAGAAGGCTGTAGAAAACTTGTCAAGCAGGCTTCAGAAATTGCCCAAGATGACAGCTGGGAGCCTTGACGTTAGCTGCTGGTAGCACATAAAAGAATTAAACCCACGAATACTTGAAGCGTTGCTGGAAAGCACATTCCAACATTTCAAGTCAGCCCAGAGCTCTCTTGAAAGATAGGAAGACTGACAATTTATATTTTAAACACTTAAGAAAAATAGGATGGGATAACCATGCTAACCATTTAAGTGTATATTTGAACACACGTTATGGAAGAAGCCTTAACATAATGGACTTAGTAAGTTAAAAGCATGGTAGACATGGGGAACTTATAGAAAGCCATATGCACATCAGCAGAAGGGGTTATAAGAGGGGTGGGCAATAATTTTCACAGGGTGCCACTTAATGAATTTTGGTACATGGTTATGGGCCAGCTCCTCCCCAGAAGGGGAGGGGCATCGGGCAGAGAAGATGGGATTTGGGGATTAGGCTCCCCCCAGAGCTTTGAGAGCCAGAGGCTTTGAATTAAACACACAGCAGAGGGCTCAGGGGTCCCGACTTTGCCACTATCATGTTGCCTGGCAGCTGCCTGGAATTACTGTGGCTATTTAAAGGGCTCACGGCTCTGACCCCTGCCAGGGTAGTACCACCGGGAGCCATTTTAATAGGATCCTGCAACCTGAGCCAGCCTGGAAATTTGGTGGCACAGGTAGCAGATATAAATAGAAAGCCACCAGATGCAGTCTGCAGGCTGGATCAAAGTGTTAGGCAGGCCAGATCCGGGCCCCAGGCCGCATCTTGCCCAGCCCTAGGTTATAAACAACCCCTCAAACTCAAACCATTTATTAAAAACCAGCTATGAATCATTAATTCTTTAAATCCAGAACCTCACAAAAAGGCAATCTGGACCAGCCCCCATAAAAAAAAAAAAAAAAAAACATAATAATGTGGAGTCTTTATTCACTTCAAAGGCTTCCAACTTTAGGGTAAAATAATGTTTCTACTAAGAAGCCTAACAAGAGTTGCAGGTTTGTCAGGGAACAGAAGTTTAACTGCGCACATTCTGCTCTGCCCTCCAACTCCCCCCCCCCCACTTTTATGACGTTCCATACCCCTCTTTCCACTATCAGGTTCATGCTATCTCCCCCCCCCCCCCCAAGCAGCTGACAGAGCATGTAAATGGCATGCAAGCCAGGAAGTGGTATGGGAGGAACCTAGACTGCAGGGGTTCTGCTCCTGACCAGCAGGTAAACAAAGACTTGCAAGAGGCAGAGTACTGAATATCATGGTACCTCCTGATTGTTTTCAGTAGGAGGATCTGGGAGGTGAATAGAAACAATGACAGCTCAGAAAGGAAACAAGCAAAGAGATAAACATAACCCAGTCAGACTTGCTGTCTCTTCCTCTGCCACCTTCCCATCTTCTAAGGGAGGGGCTGTCTAGAGCAGTGGGTTTTCAAACTTTTTTTTTTCCTCCTGACCCAGTTGAAGAAAATTATTGGTACCCTCGACCCAACACAATTTGACTAGAGTGTGGGCTCCACAGTGGGGCTAAGGAGGAGAGGACTTTGGAGGAGGAGGGTCAGGGGTGATGCAGAAGGGGCTTACCTTAAGCAGCTCCCAGTTAGAAGGGGTGCTAAGGCAGCCTTCCTGCCTCTCCTGGCACCACACAAGCAGCCAGCAGCAGCAGGTCCTAGTCAATGGGAGTATTTGGGGCAGGCACAGAGCCATGTTCACATTATCTTCCTCCCCCCCCCCCCCCCCCCCGACTCCCACCCCAACTAGGAGCCAGGCCTGCTGCTGGTCACTTCTGGGATGCAGCGCAGTCTGTGGAGCCAGATAGCTGCCTTAGCACCCCCGCTGGTCACCTGACCCCCCTGACCCAGTGCCTGACATTCCACAACCCAGTATTGGGTCACAGGCTGTAGTTTGAAAATCACTGATCTAGAGTGCCACAGAAGCGTTAGCAGTCAGTGAATTGAAAGAGGGCATCTTCCTGCTACAGTCCCTCATTCCCACTGGAAGCAAGAAGAAAACAAGCCTCAGATCAGTTTTAAAGTATCAAAGAATAAATGCTGTACTACCTTACCCCTACCCATCCTGTTTACTTCACTGGGGCCAGCACAGCGTCCAAGTTAGATACTAAAACTGGATGTATGCCTGGTTTGCAAAGGACCTCCTACAGTAACACAAGAGGAAGGGCTTGAGTCCATCCGCAAAAACCCAGGAGCTAAGTCCTGAGTGCTTTCAGCTGCCACTGAAGTCACACCTTAGAAGATCAAAGCCATAGTTAAATAATGAATAGAAAAGCTTAACATCGCTTGTACAATTTTGTCCCAGTAGAAGACAGCCAATTGCAAACAGAGCATACTCAGTGTAGGCACAATACCTACTCCTCTGAAATTGATTTAATCAAAACAAAAATATGGGAGATGGATGTTTGGCTTTAAAAAAAAAAAAAAAAAAAAGCAGACATAGTTCCTTCCTCTGATTGACAGGAAATTTGATCAGACTTTGGTAACAAATTGACATTGTGGGACTAATTTAATCCTCATGGAACTGACACATTCCATGCTTGCAGGAAGACAATTCACGTATCCCTTTAGCAGAGGCTCATTGTTATAAAGAAATGTAATTTGTAAGTTTCACTTGCAGAAAGTGGAAGGAGACATTTCTGGCTCAACAGTACAGTATGAAAAATCAGCATCTAGGGATATAGCATGCAGTATCAAAATGAATCTCTCAGGGATAAACTGGCAGAACAGGATAGCTCAGGCATCTGGATGGATCATGACTGGTTCAAGATTTGAGTTAGAAGATGTAACAACTATATATTTTTTTCTCCTCTTATGGGCAGTTAGGCCCAGTTATCATCATCTGGGTAATCCCCACCAACATCTACCCCTCTTTTTTCTCTTCTCTGTGTAGTATCTAGCCAAACAAGGAGATTGAGATTTGTTTGAACCAATGAATCTTTAACATCTCCAGAAAACTTCTGGCATTTTAACATCACTAGGAGATATTCTGAAGGCTCAAACTGACAAAGCACAGGAGTGGGAAGACACATTTCCTCTGGTACATTAAATTGTTAATATAATATTAGAGGGGAAGGGAGGAACAGAAGTTCCACTTTTTACCTTGTTATTTAAATTTGACAACATTCCCTATTATAAAAGCTGTAATATACAGTATTGGAAGACCAGTATTTTTGGGAAAAGGCTACAACTCTTACATGTTCATCTTTGGACACTGAGTATGAAACCTTTACTTCATTTGGATCTTATAAGCATTTTTCAGAGGTGTGGGGTATCCACGCATTTAGCATCTTTCAGAGACAAAACATAAAAAAGCCAACAAAGGTCAGGCCCTCATTATCAAATTAGTCACTGAAACATGGGAGCATCCAAACTGAATGGACACCATTGAAAACTGCAAGCTTGAGTGACTACGCCGGGTCACAGATCAAATCTGTGACAGATCCCTGCTCACCGGTCTTATGTTCAAACCACAGAACCATTCTCTGACACTGCAAAAGCAGCGAGGAGTCCTGTGGCACCTTATAGACTAACAGCTTATGCTCCAACACTTCAGTTAGTCTATAAGGTGCCACAGGACTCCTCGCCGCTTTTGCAGATTCAGACTAACAGCTCTGATATCTCTAACACTGGTGTGTTAAAACTGTTTGTAAACCCGAAGGGGGGGGGGGAGGAAGGACCCTCTTTTTGTTCTGTTTCTACAACAACTACAATAATGTGGTTATGCTCTATGACTGGGGCTTCTAGTTGTTATGGCAATACAAACAACAATAATTTTAGTATGTACTATAATCCACCACACACCAACATAGTGTGGAGTTAGACTGTAAAAATCCTCAAGAAAGGGACCTTTTCTTCTTCATTTTGTAGAGTGACATGTAG
Organism: Pelodiscus sinensis; assembly: GCF_049634645.1. Lineage (NCBI taxonomy): Eukaryota > Metazoa > Chordata > Testudines > Trionychidae > Pelodiscus > Pelodiscus sinensis. The sequence goes on along the minus strand of NC_134714.1, from coordinate 12,063,614 downwards.
TCTTCCTTATACTTGTCCTCTAGTCTTCCTTATACTTGTCCTCATAACAATTACTCTGTTAGCAACAATATGCATCTCCAAGAAGGCCCCAACTACCAGCCAGACAACCAGAGACTTTGGAAAAGCACATGTGGAAAGCAAGTTTCTGAACTTGTGACTATACAAATCATATTTAAAAACCCACCACTCACACTCCTCTTGCCACACATCATCAGTGAGTGGATGCGATAGCAGGAGGATAGACAAACACCCTGGGGGATACTGTGCATGCTCCCCACATGTCTGCTCAGATGCCATTAGAGAAACAGAGCGCCATGGCATCCTCACTGCCCACAAAGGAGCAACCAAGGGGGAATAGTAAGAAGAAAGAGAATCAGCCAGGCAATTGGTTCTCAGCGCACTGATGGAGACTGCTGTGTACTCCCTCCACCCCACCTCATCTCAACTCATGACATGTCCAAGTGCAACAATGGCACACACTGTCCTTCTCCCCACTTTCCTAGCTCCTGTTCTCTCCTCTCCCAACTGTTCATTTTTACTCTCTGGTTCAGTGGCTTCTCTTCACCAGTTAGCAGAAGGCTGCCGGCTACAGGCAGGCGGGACACTGCTGGCTCCATAAGGGCCCCATCATAGATGCCCATGCAGTTGAGCCAAGGCCAGGACCTTTAAGTCCAAGGCTGCTTCACACACAGGCCAGAGCCTGTACAATGGGGAGGCACAGCCAAGTGCTCTGAGGTCCATTCCAGCCCACCCCTCACTTCCTCCCCACAGTGGGAAGTCTTCCCCTGGGTGAATGTGCAGAGCACTGGGCACACCCACGAGCCACACCCTCCCCAAAAGACAGAGCAGAGGAAATACTAGAGGCTCCAGAGGTAGGAGTCACCATAGCAACCTGACTCGTAGTGACCCCCCCCCCCCCACACACACACACCCCTTTGCTCTACCAGTCTCCCGCAGCAGCTCGCTGGGTTTTCCTACAGCTCCTCAGCCCAGAGCCCAGGTGCTTTTCCGCTCCCGGAGCAGAGGGCTCCGCGCCCCCCGGGTCACGGCTCATCTCCTGCCCCGACGAGCACCCAGGGGCGCGACCCCCTGGCCCGGGGAGCGGAAACCCAGCCGCAGTGTCAGTGTCACCCCCCCGGGGAAACCTCTGGCCTCTTCTCCGCCCAGCTGGCTCCCCGGGTGCAGCGGGCTGGGCCGTGCATTGCGGGGGGGGGGGGGGGTCCTAGCGAGAGGCAGCCACAGCCCCCCCCCGACCTCCGTCCGCGCGGAGGTCACACCCTGGGGCCCCAGGCGCCCCGCTGCCACCCAGCGCCCGAGCTCGGACCCCCGCCAGCTCCTGCCGCCCAGGTGCAGCCCGCCCGCCCCTCCACTGCCCCTTGGCCGGCCAGGCGCGGGCCGCTGCTCCGGGGGAGGAGGCAGCGCCCAAGCCGGAGCCGCGGGGAGCGTCTCTCGCCGCCGCCCCCCTTTGTTAGCCGGCCGGAGCAGCCCCCGCCGCTCGCCCAGCCCGGTCCCGGCACGCCCGGCTTGCAAGGGCTGAAGCTCGCCGGAGCCTCCTTTGCCCGGCGCCTGCTATCAGCCATTTTCCGCGCGGACCCGCCGCTGTCCCACCCGCAGCGGCCGGTCCGGCGCTTCCCCGGGCTCGGAGCGGGAGCCCGGCTCGGCTCGAAGCCCCACGCCCCGGGCTCGCCGAGCCCCGCCAGCCCCGGCGCTCCCCCGCCGCCGCCCGCTCTTACCTGCGGAGCCCGGGCATCCTCAGCAGCCAGCGGCGGCGCCCTGCCTGCACCAGCAGCTGCTCGGTCCCTGCCTCCCGGGCGCTCGCCAGCCCGCAGGTGACATCATCCCCGCTTGGCCTGATAGGATACCAGGTGGGCCGGAGTGCGCATGCGATGGGCGGGGCGCCCCAGCGCCCGCTGGGAGTTGTAGTGCGGCGCCGCCTTGCCTTGGCCAGGGCCGCGCTCCAGCGGAGACTACACTTCCCAAGCGCCCTCTCCCCCCCCCCATCCCCAGCCCCAGCTGGAATGCTTCCCCAGTGGGCACGCTGCGGAGAAGTGTGCCTGGCAGGGGGGCTGGGGCCGCTGCTGCAGTGGGGATGTCCCCTTTGTCATGCCGCAGCCCCTCCATAGGGTGGCCAGTTTTGGTTGGACGAATTCCTGGAGGTTTCGTCACATGCTCTAATCTCTAGTTAAAGATTTAATTCCTGGAGAGGCCAAGGGAAGCCTGGAAGGTTGGCAACTCATCCTCCGCCCCCCATCTGGCACAAATCTAGGGGAGAGTTTGCTGTGCACAGGGGGACATCACCCTATTGCTGTCCCCAGTCTTCCCCCTTCACATGCACCTAGCCAGCTGTGCCTTCTTGTTGCACAACAAATATCCCTGATTTTCCTCCAAATTACCGCTCCTTTTCTTCCACACACACTGCCCTCATTGACAGCATGCTGCTTCTGTTTGGCAGGGGCTGGAGAGGGCTACCCTGGAACCACTTGCTCTGTAGAGCGAGGATTTATACAAAAAAGTTCCCTGGCCAAGGCTTGGCAAACAATTGCGCCAGGGACAGATCAAAACGTGGTGAACACAGTTCACTGGGCTAATCAGCCACAATAACGGAGTCATTCACTAGAAATAACAGGGTGAAATCCACAGCCCCAGCAGTTTCTCATGCCAGAGACAGAGTTGTCAGCTGCTGTTGTAATAACTGCCTCCCTAATACCAGGCAACACTTCTTTGTTCAGTGCTCCTGCAGCTGGGCTTCTCTGTCTCCTCTAACTGCTAGAAACACCCCAGAAATTAGTATCACTTTTAACATGCATAATCCAGGAGACTAAAATTTTTCTCCTAAAAGCTGCATCACCCACTCCCCCAAAAAATCACCTGCACACAAATAACGTCAGACCCCTTTAACAAGCAATATTAAAACATTCTCAGAACAGCCATGTGCTTTTTGCATGGGAAACAGCCATGTGCTCTTTGCAGTCATGCTGGAAAGCCAGAATCTGCATTTAAAAATGTGTAGCCTCATTTCACAAATTGTATTCCTTATTGATGCATGTAGCGAATACACATTATATGTACAAATATTCAAAATATAATAAGTCATATGCACAAAGGCATAAACGTGCTAAGACCATTTTTAACCAGCACACAAGATATGGTACAACACCAGATTTATTATTTTTTATTTGTATTGCAGTAGTACCCAGAGTCCCTGTCGAAGGGCACAGCCTCATCTTGCTTGGCACCATTCTAATATGCAGTCAAAAGCCAATCACTGCACCAGAGGTCACAATTTAGGGCCCTGATCCTGCAAACACTTATGCATATATGTAACTTTATGCAGATGTGACGTGCCACTGCTTTTGGACCAGGGAGAGCTTAGGTTATGATTAAAGTGGATGGAACAATGGAAAGGAGGGGAAGGATGCATTAACAATAAAATCAGCCTAAAATCATACCTCAGGAGAACACAGTCCACCATCTCACCATGTTCAGTGGGGTAGCACTTTGTAGATGTCATGGCAAAAGTAGGTCTTAAGAAGGGATCTGAAGCAGGATTAGACAGCAACTTTATGGATCTTTCCAGGATTTTTTATTTTAATGAGGTCTGAGCCAGCAAGGGAAAACAAACAAAAAAACACCAAAATAAAATAAATCTGAGAATGAGTCCAATATTCCTTTTCACATGATAACATGGGATGTTCTATTAAACTGTGCTGTCAGCAGCATTGTGATGCAAGTTGTCATGTATACCCAAGATTAATACAGTACTTGAGCTACTTTTAATGTGACCCAAGAAAATTCTCCCAGCCTACACTATTCTCTGGTTGTCATTCTGTATTTTATAAATGATTCTTTTAAGAGATCCAACTTCAGTTAAGTGAGCACAGCAGTCCTGGACTGCTAGTATACAACTGGGACTCTAAAATAACCTCTTTGCACAAGATAAAGCTGTGGACAGTCGACCAGAGGATTAATTGTACATTTGGGAGCAAATTAAAATTCAATATAAAATTAATCATATGTAATATTTTTGTCTAAGAAAACACAAATTTGGGTGCAGGAGGCAAGTTTTCTTACATCTTCTCAGTACACAAAAGGTACAAAAGGCAAGAAGCGAATATATCCATTAGGATTGTATTTCATACTCAACCAGATGCATAATATATACATCCACAGAGGTATGAGGAAGACCCAGTGACAACACAGTAAAAGAAAAAGGAGGAACGTCCTTATGGGAGTTGACACGCACGGCATAGAACACAATGTAATATGAGAAGCACAGGTTGGAGTAAGTTATCCAGATTTTAACATTGTTCTCTTCTTTAGGACCAATATCTGCTTTGCATTCACACCCAAGACCCATAATGATATCACCAGAAGTACAATAATAGAGCTGTGGTCCATCTAATCTAGTCTTCTGTTTCCAGCACTAGTCAGTACCAGGTGCTTTGGCGCAAGGTACAAGTAATCCTTTGGAATGACATATCCACAACGGACATTTTTTTCAAGATGTTTGATGGATATTGGTGTGGGGAACTAGCTAGACCCCTTCCAGAGCCAAAAATACGCTCTGGCTTGCCATGCTACCGGACACCCTTTTTATATGTCCCACATTTTCCTCCAACTCTCCTTCCTCATCCACTACTTTGTCCTCAGGGTTGAGCCTGCTAGTTATTGCCTCCATCCCCCTGAAGTATCCACTGGGCTCCTGGCAGCGTGGGCACCATGGAAGATGGCATGAAGCTCCTCACAGAAGCAGTATAACTGTACACCCGAGTGGTGGTTGCCCTTCCTTGTCTTCTGTTACACTTGCCTCAGCAAAATTTCCCAGGCCTTTAAACAGCAAAGGGGGTGCATGCTTGTGTAGCTGCAGGGCAGCGGAGTTCAAACTGCTAACTCAAGCAGTCATGATGAGCATTGTGGGATGCCTCCTGGTGGCCAATTAGGGTGACACAGATGTAAGCAGGAACTGGGGGAATGTTTCCATCACATTTAGTTGGAAGGGGAGAGAGTCCCTGGATGAGTTTATGCAAATACAGTTTGCTCCTCCTTTGCTTAGATTTGCCAGCTATTCAACGGATGGAGTGGTATTTTGTTCCTTATAATACAACTTAATTTGTGACCCAACACGAGCTATGTCTGTATTAAATGCAGGGATAGCAGTTACCAATGTTTGTAATATTGTCAGAATACAGAAACGTAGGACTGTACTGCATTGTTCCAAAGGCAATGGCTCACAGTTATTAGAACTAAGCAGGGGCTTGACTTTTAGAGCTCTGCCAAAGAGAGGGGGTGAGGGAAAGTTATTCTGGTCAGGAGGCTGCATCTCCTCCCTTGCCTGGAGTTGTTTGACTTGTTCCCCCCACTGTTCAAAGAACCGAGTTAAACAGGCATTGTTAAGAGCTTCTTATTTATGTGAATTGCTTGGGCGTTGTGTTTCTTCTATCCTGCTGAGAGGTGAAAGTAAGTAGACGTGCCCTGGTGCGCAGCTCTGGCAAAAGTCCCGGGTTGCAATAGGACAGTGCCTGTAAGAAATTTTAAGTTACTTTCACCACTGATCCTGCCTGAAATCACTGGGAGCTGAAACCATTTGAGATTGATGGTCCGAAGTCACAGCCAAGAGGTGGATGGCAGCCAGCAGAGCGGCAGCAGAAAGATGCAGTAAGAGGCTAGGAAGGTGGTGGTGGTGGTGTGGACAATTGGTAGCAGCGTGGTGGTGGACAGATGCGATGAGCGTTCAGCAGGGCAGTGAAGCATTGCCTCTCAGAGGTGCACAGGGGTGATACAAGAATTTCCCAGGTTACTGGCTCAAGCCAGTTCTGCATAGGATGGATAGAGAGGAACCTCGAGATATTTAACCTGGCCCTACCTACTGCTGGCTCCACCTCACAGAAGGGTTACACAAGCAAGCACGCCATCTACAGTGACACTGCATCATTCTCTAAACTATGTTGCAAAAAGCTCTATGCTGCTCGACAATGTGGTTTTATTTTGCTGGGGTAGCAGGGGAGTTAAACTAGCGGGAAGAGCATCATGGTGGGTACACCTCCACTGTTTCGTCTGCAGAAGCTGACTTTTGTCAACAAAACAGTGTAGTGTAGACACAGCCTTTAAGTGTGACCTTATTTATTGATTTTACGCCTGACTAGATTGAGTCACTGTCTGCTGGAGAAAAGTCTCCCAATACGGGCTCACTAGACCCAATATATTTTCTGAATTAGACACATATAAGATCAATATTGCTCATTGACCTAGAGCATAGCTGTCATGTGGCTGCTGACATGAAATTGTGGTTAGTATATAAAAGGACACTGTCAGGGACTGTGCAGATCCAGCAATTGGTAACTGAATGAAGAACGGTCACATTTCTTTTGACTGTTTAGGTCTGCTTTTGGACGAGAAAATAGCAGCAGATTCTATGGCTGTAGATCTTTGCCCTGTCCCCCAACTGGTCGATTGAACAGAAAAATGGCCACTAGGCTTTATTTAATCCTTGCTTGGGCTAGGTTGCAGACTTGTCAGCAGCGGACACATCTAAACAAAGGCTCACATTTTTTTGTTTTCTGAAGGCCGGGCACCTTCTCCCGCTCCTCTGAAACTCACTGAAGGATTTTCATTAGCTTCCATTGGAATTGGGTCAGGCCTTCAACTGCAAGACGGTATGTTTTGTTCTGTCTTTCTGATACTAGGTGTGGAGGGATGTCTACTCCACCCAAGGCCTGGCTAAGTAAAAAGGGCCAATTCATGCTTAACAGGCTGCACCTGGGAAAGAGTCAAGGTTGATAAGGTCTAACATAACAGCTGATGATGCCCAGTTAGGCTCAGACAGACCTAAAGAGAGGGATATGAGGGGGTGAGTAATCACAGCAAGGCATGGCATGGCACTAAGAGGGGTAAACCAAAGTGCACTTCAGCAGGCACTTAACGTTAAGCATGTGAGATGCTCCCATTGAGATGCTGCCTGAGAATATGGACTGGCAAGAACCTGAGAGGAGGTGAAATAGCTACAGGGAGCAGAGGAAATTTTAGTGATAACCTGGGAGGCAGAAGATAGAGAAGGTAGAAAGGAATCCAGGGAACTAGCAACAAGGCCTGGGAACTGGAGTTGACTGTGGTTGCTGAACATCAGGTCCTTCAGCTATAACCCAGGCTATGTCTACACTACGGAGTTTTTCCGGGATACCAGCGGTATCCCAGAAAAACTCCGCCACATCCAGGGAACACGTCTGCTCTTCCGAAATTTTTTTCAGAAGAGCAGACGCGCTCTTTCGGAACCCCTGTAAACCTCGTTTCACGAGGAAGAAGGGCTCTTCCGAAAGTGGAGATTTTTCCGAAATTTGGCCCAGTGTAGACAAGCCATATTTCGGAAAAGCCTGTTCCGAAAAAAGAATCGGAAAAAGGCACGCAAATTGCAGAGCGCAATTTGCGAACCTTTTTCTGAAAAAGAAGTGTAGTGTAGAGACAGCCCCAGAGTACTACATGGGCCCCAGTGCCCCTACCAGCCACTGGGGAAGGGGCAGGGGAAGGGCAGAGGATTGGAAAACAGCTTGATTTGGTTTGTTCAGTGGCACTTTGATACCTGGGAGAGGAAACCTGTGACCTGAGTTGGGGCCAAGCCAAGAAGAGGCAGTATTATGAGCCCAGACTGAGAGAGAGAGAGAGAGAGAGAGAGAGAGAGACACGTCAAACATCCCAAGAAGGGGGTGTCAGACCAGTGAAGAACTAATCCCCAGGTGAACCACAAGTTGATGTCCCAGCAGTGAGCCGCATACCCTGTTACACAAGGCTTGTATAATATATTTTGGCAACTGGAATCCTCCTGTGAAAACAAACCCTATCCTAAGCAATGACTCCAATCTCTCCACAGGATTCAAATGAACTACAGGCACCTGAGGGAGCAGGGTAATACAAACGTGGGTGGTGTCAAAGACTCAAGCCACGATTTAGCTCCGGAGAGTTAGCAGCGAATGTTAGTGGTATCTATGACTTCCAAAGTCTGAGGGCCTGATTCAGCAAAAGCACTTCAGCAGGCACTTAACGTTAAGCACGTGAGATGCTCCCATTGACTTCAGCTGGATTTAAATATGCGCATAAAGTTAAGCACACATTCATGCTACCATCTACAGTTTTTGTTAGTCTCTAAGGTGCTGCGGGTCTATTAGTTGTTTTTATGTTTTTACACATTTAAGTATTTTTCTGAATAGGGATGTGAGTACTAGCGTGCTTAGAGTTAAGCATATGCCTCCATGATTTCCTGACTCCAAGTCTTGTTGTTATTAGCAGACCCTTAGGAATATTAATTGCAGTCAAGAGGTTTTTCTTTTCATTTAAGATGTTCTCAAAGAACGGATAAATGTCAAGAATAATTAGGGAGCAGACTGTATGACAAGATGCTGCCTTTAATTATGAATTCCCACCAGAAATCTCACTGAATCCCATTCCACAATGTTCCGTAATACCGGGCTGAGAATATATGGTCTGAAAGAACTCTTCACAGTCTGAATGGAAATCCTCTGTGGTCCCTCACATGTGGCATCCAGAATGAGAGTCCTTTTCCTACTTCCCTGACGTAAGCAGCTTTTACATGACTCAGAGGAGCGGTAATGAGCTATGAAGCTCAGACTTGCTGATGAGGGCATAGAAAGCTCTTAATAACATAGACCCTAAGCGCCTGCACAATTGTCTTTCACTCTATGGCTGTTGCAATTGCTGGGATTGATCCCTTTTTCCATCTGAGCATTCATCTACTTATTATGATAATCAGAATTGCCTCCATGTGCTTCCCGTCTGTCCTCCCTAGCTCTTGTCTGCCTTACATAAGAACATAAGAACGGCCATACTGGGTCAGACCAACGGTCCATTCAGTCCAGTATCTGGTCTGCCAACAGTGGCCAATACCAGATGCCCCAGGGGGAGGGAACACAACAAGTAATCCTCACATGATCCCTCCCCTGTCACCCACCTCCAGAGAAACAGAGACTAGGGACACCATTCCTACCCATCATGGCTAGTAGCCATTGATGGACCTAACCTCCATGAATCTATCTAGCTCTTTCTTGAACCTTATTAAATTCCTAGCCTTTAACACATCCTCTGGCAAGGAGTTCCACAGGTTGACTGTGCACTGAGTGAAGAATAACTTCCTTTTGTTTGTTTTAAATCTGCTGCCTATTAATTTAATTTGGTGACCCCTAGTTCTTATATTGTGAGAATATGTAAATAACTTTTCTTTATTCATTTTTTCCACACCAGTCATGATTTTATAGACCTCTATCATATCCCCCCTTAGTCTCCTCTTTTCTAAACTGAAAAATCCAAGTCTTTTTAATCTTTCTTCATATGGGACCTGTTCCAAACTCCTAATCATTTTTGTTGCCCTTTTCTGAGCCTTTTCCAATGCCAATATATTTTTTTGAGATAAGGTGACTACATCTGTATGCAGTATTCAAGATATGGGCATACCATGGTTTTATATAGAGGCATTAAGATATTTTCTGTCTTATTCTCTATCCCTTTTTTAATGATTCCTAACATTCTATTTGCCTTTTTTGACTGCCGCAGCACACTGCATGAATGTTTTCAGAGACTCCACTATGATTCCCAGACCACAATGACTCCAAGATTTGAGTAGTTGTAGCTAAATTAGTCCCCATCATATTGTACATATAGTTGGGATTATTTTTTCCAAAGTGCATTAGTTTACATTTATCAACATTAAATTTCATTTGCCACTTTGTTGCCCAATCACTTAGGGTATGTCTACACTACAGCTCTATTTCAAATTAATTTAATTCGAAATAGTTAATTCGAATAAAGCTAAAATTCAAAAGAATGTATCAAGACACAAAAACTAATTCGAAATAGCATTTTTCTAATTCGAAATAGCGCGTCCACATTGAGTGGACCCTGAATCAAAGGTAAGGCTGGCCGGAACCAGTGCCGGCAGGGCATCAGGTGTGGGGCTACTGCCTCACGCTATGCGAGGTCTGTGCTTAAAGGGACCCTACCCCCCATACCGGACAGACAGTTCTCAGGTTTCTCTGCTTGCTGGTCTATCTCGCTGAGGGACAGCAAAGCATTTGTGTCTCAGAGTGCTTTGGTTGCCCTCACTTGGGACACCACAGCACTCTGCAACATGGAACCGGCCCTGGCGTATACCTGCCGCAACTCTTTAATTCTGAGGCGCACCTGCTCCTGGGTGCGTCTGTAGCCTTTCCTGGCCATGGTGGCCGCTATACGGCCGTAGATGGCTGCATTCCTCCACCTAATGCAGAGATCATGGACGTTGGGGGCCTCCCCCCAAACCTCAATGAGGTCTATGATCTCTGCACTAGTCCACGAGGGCGTGCGCCGTCTATGACTCCTAGCTGGCCCCTGGGTGCTGGGGGACTTGGTGGGGGACGGCTGGCTGCCACTGGATGGCATTGTGTGGCCACTGGGTGAGGGGCTGAGGCTGCTGGCAGGCCTGGTTCTCACACGTGCCCAATGGCCAGACTCTACCCCTTTAACGGTCTCAGGGCTGGGGGAGAGGAGAAGAGTTTTCCTGGTTGTGCCCGGAGTGGCCACCAGGGGAAACTGGGAAGGGCTGAAGGCCCCCTACTTCAAAATAAGTGTCTACACAGCATTTATTTCGAATTAGCTATTTCAAATTTGGTGTTATTCCTCGTAGAATGAGGTTTACCAAATTCAAAATAAGTGCTATACTATTTCGAATTTATTTCAAAATAGCAGTTTGGCTGTGTAGACACTATTGAAGTTAATTTGAAATAACTACTGTTATTTCGAATTAACTTTGTAATGTAGACATACCCTTAGTTTGGTGAGATCTTTTTGAAGTTCTTCACAGTCTGCTTTGGTCTAAACTATCTTGAGCACTTTGGTATCATCTGCAAATGTTGCCATCCCACTGTTTACCCCTTTCTCTAGATCATTTATAAATAATTTGAATAGGACTGGTCCCAGGACAGACCCTTGGGGACCCACTAGTTACCCCTCTCCATTTGGAAAATGTACCATTTATTCCTACCCTTTGTTTTCTGTCTTTTAACCAGTTATCAATCCACGAAATAACCTTCTCTCTTATCCTATAACTTATTTTGCTTAAGAGCCTTTGATGAGGAATCTTGTCAAATGCTTTCTGGAAATCTAAGTACATTATATCTACTGGATCCCCCTTGTCCACATGTTTGTTGACCCCCTAAAGAACTCTAGCAGATTAGTAAGGCATGATTTCCCTTTACAGAAACCATGTTGACTTTCCCCCAACAAATTATTTTCGTCTATGTGTCTGACAATTTTATTCTTTACTATGGTTTCAACTAATTTGCCCAGTACTGACGTTAGACTTACCAGTCTGTAACTGGCAGGATCATCTCTAGAGCCCTTTTTAAATATTGGTGTCACATTAGCTATCGTCTAGTCATTAGGTATGGAAGCTGATTTAAAGGATAGGTTACAAACCATAGTTAATAGTTCAGCAATTTCCCATTTGTGTTCTTTTAGAACTCTTGGGTGAATGCCATCTGGTCCCGGTGACTTGTTACTGTTACGTTTATCAATTTGTTCCAAAACGTCCTCTAATGACACCTCTATTTGGGACAATTCCTCAGATTTGTTACTTAAAAAGAATGGCTCTGGTTTGGGAATCTCCCGGATATCTTTAGCCATGAAGACAGAAGCAAAGAATTTATTTAGCTTTGCTGCAATGACTTTATCATCTTTGAGTGCTCCTTTAGCATCTCGATTGCCCAAGGGCCCCACTGGTTATTTAACTGGCTTCCTGTTTCTGATGTACTTAAAAAACATTTTGCTATTACTTTTTGAGTTTTTGGCTAGCTGTACTTCAAACTCATTTTTGGCTTTTCTTATTATATTTTTATACTTAATTTGACAACATTTATGCTTGTTTCTATTTTCCTCACTAGGATTTTACTTCCACTTTTTAAAATATGTCTTTTTATCTCTCACTGCTTCTTTTACTTGGTTGTTAAGTCACAATGGCACTTTTTTGGTTCTCTTACTGTGTTTTTTAATTTGGGGGTATACATTTAAGTTGGGCCTCTATTATGGTGTCTTTGAAAAGTTTCCATGCAGCTTGCAGAGATTTTACTTTTGTCACTGTACCTTTTAATTTGTGTTTAACTAACTTCCTCATTTTTGTGTAGTTCCCCTTTCTGAAATTAAAATGCTACAGTGTTGGACTGCTAAGGTGTTTTTTCCACCACAGGCATTGAACATCTAATGCCTTGCACTTTGAACATATAATGCCTAGTACAGTTTCACCTGCAGATTTGTGCCAGGCAGACAGCTGGTGGTTCTGGGGTATGCACAGCAGGTTTACTGCTGTTCCCACTGTAACGAAAAGTGAAGGGCAGACTTTACAGGAGATGCATTGTAAAGCGTAACACGTAATCTGTCAACATAAAGGAAGGTCTGTCTAGAGACAATAGGGATCTGTTATGTACAAGGCCACACTTATGCTTTTAAGTAGCCACTGTGTAGCAGGTGCACCTCACAGTTCTTAGGGGAACAGCTGAACTCTGTTTGGTGGCAGACATGGTAAGGGACAAGCTGGGGCACAAGCTTGTGGGCGGGAGAGGGTAGAGGATCTGGGCATGGCGGCTGAGCAGGGTCTCATCTGGTGCCTATGTATTCGGCATTCCCTGCTTGACGGGAGGGTGGAACTTTCCCTTCCTGCAGGAGTGGGTGAGAGGGAAGGAGGGAGGGAGGAGGGGGGTCCAGGCGTGGCAGCAGAGCAGGGTGAATGCAACTGCAAGTTTGCCAGAAGAGTGGAACTTTCCCTTCCCTCAGGGGCAGGCGGGAGGGCAGAGGGAGCAGGTCCTGGTGAGGTGACAGGGCAGTGTAGGGCAGGGACTCAAGCCATGCTTCATTGAGGATGAGCAAACGGAGGTTTACTGCAGAGGCATCAGCTGGCAGCTTCCCATCCAGGTTGCCATGTGAGATATCAGTCTTCTCCGAATCACACAGAGTGACAGGGAGCAGATGCTGACTGAATGTGGCCAGAAACCTGGGCATTATGCTGCACTGCTTTGTGCTCCAGTGATGCCAGACCACTTTCTGCTGGCTTGGCGTGAGAAGGTGTCCTACCGTGGAAGCTGGAATAAGGCAGGCTTCCCTAGAGACCTTGTGAGAAGGATTAAAGAGTTCCTGTATGAACACTTTATGGAGATGGCGCAAGAATCCTCCCTGCTCCATCTCTAGACGTGTTAACAAGCTGTTCCAGGGCCCTGGCTGAGTTGGCACCGTGGCCACCACAGACCACACTCAATTGCCCTGAACCACTTTCATAGAATCATAGAATCTTAGGACTGGAAGGGACTTCGAGAGGTCAAGATAAAAAATGTGAACTCATCAGAAGTGTCCTCGCTGGGATCAGTGCCCGACTGAGAGGCATCTTGGAAGGAGGAAATTGTCTCCAAGGTTATAAAAAAAGTTCTTGGCTCTTGGTGACATCGATTGCCCTGCTCGCCTGCTGACCATTCGCCACGTCGGCATGTTCCTCCTTCACGCTGTCCTCCATTGAGACTGCCTGAGTGTCTTGGGAGGAATCCACAGACTGGCTAGGGAAGCTGGTCAGGTCCTCCCAAGGATTGCATGCAACTGCTCTTAGAAATGGCATGTTTATGGCAATGCTCCAGACCATCTGTTTGCTTCCTTTGTCATGCGGTAGGACTGCCTCAGCTCTTTCCTTTCACTTGGCACTGCTGGATGTCCCTGGTGTATCCTTTCTCCTCCATGCCCTTTGCGATCTTGGCAGAGATGACTCAGTAATGAGGTCCAGGATCTCCTGCATGCTCCCTGATGGAACCTGTCTGCAGACTGCGACCCTGGGAACTCCTGGAGCTCATATTGCTCATGGAACTCATGATCAGGTGTGCTGCCTGCTCTGAGGTCTGCTTGCCACACAGGCAACAAAATTCAGATTTTCCCAGGGCTTTTCCTATTCACCTGGAGAACAGTAGAGTTGAAAGTTATGGCCAGAGCGGTCACTGTAGAGCAATTTGAGATACCTCCCAGACGCCAAGATTATTGACTTTCAAGGCGCTGCATCTGCAGTACCACAAATTCAACCATGAAAGGATGAATTTAGCGGTTATTCCTCATGAAAGCAGGAATACAAAAAACAATTTTAATGGCCCCTAAAGTTGATGGAAAGGGGTTTTGTGGTGTGGACGCATTTTGTTTATTTAGAAAATCAACCTAATGCGGCTAAGTTCAACCCAACCTCCCAGGATAGACTAGGCTGGAAAGAAGTATAAATATGAAAGCTGATGAGCTGCCTCAAGCAAGGGGAGTAGTAAGCCCAAAAGTCATGGCGCTTCATGATGTCCTGGAGAAAAAGGTAAAAAGGGCTATTGAAGTGTAGGAGCTGTCCTTATTTACATCAGCAAAGAATCTAGCTCCAGGAAACCAATGGAGCTATGAAAATTTACTCCAGCTGTGGGCCTCATCCCGCTTGTGTGAGTGGAAGAGACATTGAGGAGAGCCATGGATCTGGGGTATATCTACACTGGGTATATCTGGGGTATATCCTGTGCTAGCTCTCATCAGCTAGTATACTAAAAAATAGCATGAGCCTGGGGGCACAGAAAGTGGGACAGGCTAGTCATTCAAGTGCAATCCCATCTGAGACCCGAGGTATCTACTCAAGATGGCTAGCCTGTCCCGCCACTTGCCCTGCTGCAGTTACTGTCGTATTTTTAGTCCTCTGGCTTGATCAGAGCTAGCAGCGGTATGTTCCTTTTAAGTGGAAATTGTACCTCCTGCTCCTGCACTATGTACAGTAAGATAAGTGCAATATAGAAACAAAGCAAGAAACTTTATTTTATATCCTATATGGGTGACATTTACCCCCTGTGCAGAGGGGTACATCTGTGCATCAGTTAATCCCACTGAAGACTGTAAATTAGTGCTGTGATGACTTCCCCCCATGCTTTATGAAATTGGCTTATGAATATGCACGAATATGCATAACTCACATGCTTTGAATGAATTACCTCATGTAACTTATCAATTTTAATGTTACATTCTGCTGGATCTGTATATCCTATTTTGGTGCATATATTATCTTTGTATGTAGAGTGAGAAATAGGAAGCATGGGATTGTATATAATTTTAAACATGCTAATGAGAGCTATTACTGATGCCTGCATGCCTTACCAACTGGGTAATCAAGTTAATGGCTTGTAAACAGTCTTAACCCCCCGCCTTAAGCCCCTCATACACCCCAATCTTAACTCAGCACCCACACACAAACTCTAACCCTCTGCCTTGAGTCCCTCATACACCCCAACCTTGACTCCTGCATCCCTGTCCCTAGCCCTAACTCCTGTACCCCACTTCCAATCCCTCTGCCCTGAGCCCCCCTGTACTCCACCCCACACTTAAATTTCTTACAAGTACTGTTGTATGGCCAAAATCCTGCCCCCTGCATTTATTCCCCACCAATGGGGAATGTGTTGTGATAGGACAATACCTGTAAGAAATTTAAGTTACTTTCACCCCTGGTTCCAGGGATTATTTGGGGGAAATTTTCTGGTTCTACAGGAAGCCAGACTAGATGGTCACAATCGTCCCTTTTGGCCTTGGAATCTGTGAAGTCCATGTAGGCAAGGTTAGGGCAAAGTGATTGTCAAATGCTACCAACATGAGAACCACAAGATTTCACACTTGTGAGGCACAGGTGTAAATGACTACTCCAGGGGGAAAAAAAAAATCAACCCCACTGCCAGGCGTCGGCCTGTAGGGCTGTCAATGCAGCATGTTTGAAAAGCTCAAAGATATCTCACATGCCTCAGGATCTATGATGGGAGGTAAAACACCAGCTCCTTCCAGCACCTGGCATCTGTGTAACTAATCTTCACCCCAAAAACCAAGCTTAAATAAAGCCGTGCCCTCCGCACACCAGACTCAGGAGTGTCGCTTTACCATGCCAAGTGTAGCAATTACAAATGAGGCTTTTGCACTCTGAATTAAACCACTGAAACACCGCTATCGGGGAGACAGGAATGTTATCACAGACCCCATGCGAGTTAATGGGATTTTAAAAGGAAACTGTTATCAGGCCTATTATTCTTCTGAAAGGTTGTTGGCACTGGGCCAGCTAGGAACCTTCTTTAATTCAATAACTACATCACGATTATCATCCAAAGAGGCTCAGGTTTGGGGCTGTCTCTGGAACACCAGGGGGGTCCTGACAAGGCACTTAAGAAACCCCCGGCTGTAAAAGCTTCCCTGCTGCTCTGAAAAAGCCACCCTTGTTCTAGCAACTTTTCTCCATTTTTCCTCAGGATTATACAGAGAATAATGGATATAGAGCCATGGAATTCATTCCTCTCAGGGCTCCTGGTGATTTCATAAGCAACAAGACTGGTGCCCATTGCTGTTTGAGAGAGAGTAAAAACTATTCTCTTTTTGTACTCTATGAAGCTGTTTCTACAGTTTGAAATATTTCATTCAAGCACTTTGTAAGACGGCATGAAAAGCATGTTCTTTCAGAATGATAAGAGCAAAGAATAAATGTATTGTTACTGGCATTGCTACTTTAAGAATCTCTCTACTGCCCAGCACGGGGAGTTGCTGGCACCGATTCCCTGCATTCTATCTTGTAGCACAAAACAATTAAGTTTGCCCAACATATCACAAATTCCCTGAGTTCCAGTTCAATTGAGGAGCCCTTAAATCTCTTCCAACTCCTTCAGGTGGGTTTTTATTCATTTTAAATTGCAGGGGAATTTTTTTTGTCTTACAGGTGATTTCAGTTTCTTCAGATTGCACAGATCCTATGCTTCATCAGAGCTCTGTGGTACAAGTCTGGGGTTTTCAAAGGAGCCATAAGGGAGTAAGGTAGACAACTGTTAATGGGAGCTGGGTGCATCTCCCTTTCAATAATCCCAGTTCAGCATGGAGGTTTTTTTCTTAACAATTTAAGTAGAAGTTTTCTTCCCACAGATGGAAGTCAGATTAATAGATAATTCTGCTGAGCATTCTCTAGTTTGTTTTGTACATCTATACATTTAACAGTCCCTTTCCAGCACGTTATTTAAACTGTCAGTTGCAATTTAGCCTACAACTCTGCTGAATTCTGTCATTACAATTTCCTTTGTCTTCCTGTAGTGCCTGCCATCGGAGAGATAACCAAATGTTTCATAAATATGCCTTCACTAAGCCTCACACTGTTAGGTGAGGCAGGTATTGTATTCTCACTGGCGTGCATGGTACAGGAGCGTGTCAGAGCCAGTAGTGGAGTGGTGGGTTCTACTCCTGGCCCTACGAAGAGCTTGCAGGGTGGCTATGGACAAGTCATTTCACTTCTCTGTCCCTCTAGCAGAAAGGTGGGGTTTATCAACCATGACAGTCCATCCACCTAGGAGAAGGAGAACTATTTTTCAAATCCAGATTTTCAGGGCTGGCTCACAAGTCTGTAAAAGGTATCACACATTCAATCAAGACAAGTGCAAATTACTTCACTGTAAAGCAGGAGAAATCAGTCGCAAAATGGGGAATAACTAGGGAGGTAGCAACATGGGTGAAAAGGAGTCAACAGTGTGATGCAGTTGTGAAAAGGCTAATATTCCACCTTGTGTTAACAGGAGTTTTGTATCTAAGAGACGGTGAGGCAGCTGTTCCACTATAGTTGGCATTGGTGAGGCACTGGCTAGAGTCATGTTTCCAATTCTAGGTGCCACACTTTAAGAAAGATGTGGATAAATTGGAAAGGGCTCACAGGAGGGCAACACAAATAATAAATGGTCCCGTGCTATGAGGAAAGATGTAAAAAGTTGAGCATGTTTAGTTTCGAGACACCTGATAACAATCTTCAAATATGTTAAAGGCTAGTTTAAATTAGACCGTGACCAATTGTTCTTCATCTTCACTGGAGGTAGGACAAGTGGTAAGGGGCTTAATCTGCAGCAGGGGAAATTTAAGTTAGCTATTAGGGGAAACTTTCTAACTACAAAAGTAGTTAAACTCTGGAATAAGCTTCCAAGGGACCTTACGGAGTCTCCAGCAGTGTTCCCTGTAAGTTGTGCGCTTGGCACAAGGATTACCCTATACCCCCCTTATGGGGGTGTATACCCCCCCGAATTTCCCCAACCCCTCCCCCCCCCCCAGTTTTGTGAACTATGGTGCCAGTCAGCCCACCTTCACCTTCACGGTCTTACCCCTCATCGACCCTGACATCTCTCCCGTAAATTCGAACACCCCCTCCAATTTCAATTCCTGGGGAGGCTACTGCTTGGGCAGCCACTCCGGAGAAATTCAGGTGTTGCCCAGCTGACTAGCAGAAATCCCACAGTGTCCACGGCTGGCAACATGTTTTTCTATTGGTGGAGCACATCCATACATTCCTTGATACACATAACAAAATTTATTCCACACATGGATGAAAAAAAATTAGAGGGTGCATTGGTCTCCTGTGCTGGAAGTTTTTAAGAACATGTTGGATGAATATCTGTCATGCTGGTCTGGGTTTACTTGACCCTGCCTCAGAACAGAAGGCTGGCTTGATGCTTTCTCATTTCTATTATTCTATGCGTCTGCACTGCTGATGCTGATTAAAAGGATAAGGAGAAGCAGGTAAGTATTCTCCCTGCTTTTCAGGTGAGGTAACTGATACAGAGTGTTTAGATGGCTGGACCAATGATCACACAGTGACTGAGTGGCAGAGCTGGGCTCAGAAGAGGATGGAGTTTCATTTTCCAGTCCTTTGCTCTAATCACAAGACTTGCTTTTCCCATCACTAAAACCTTTCAAAGATTAGTGCATTGCTGAGACAAGGGTCAAGAAGGATTCCGATTGGCTTCCACTTCCACTTATGCAGAGCTCTCCTTCATGTCTGGGAAACAAAACTGTCAGAGTGAAATACAATGTGAAACAGATTATTTTTAAGCACAAGTAATTAACACATATTTCTAGGGACCATTCCAAGTGAAGTGTCCTGTTAACACCTTCCAGTCACCAGGGCAGGGGGGGTGGGAAGAGTGGAGGGGAGAAGGGAAGGAATGAAAAGAGGTAAGGCAACTGTGGAAGGGTTGCTAGTAGGTTATAGATTTTTGTAATAAGCCATAACTCCAGTGTCTCTATTCTAGCCATCATTTTTAGTGTCTAACAGAGTGTAAAGGCGCTCCCTTCTCGTGAGCACCCCTTGGTGGCTGGGGGCATGTCCACAGCTTCTCTGCCCAGCTGTTCTCTGGGAGTGGAAATATTCCAGAAGTTTTTCTGGTCAGTTGCCTGGGACCAGGCGTCTTCTTACCCCCTGCGGTGGCTGCTGGAAGTTGCAGGGGACCCAGGCCTGCCCACTCCTCCAGGTCCCGGCTCAGGGGCCCTGTAAGTAGCAGTTGCTTGCTGAGTATCAATGGAGTCTGTTGCTGTCTTGTTCCCTGGACCACTTCCCCAAGAAGCTGTTCTGTCCAGCCCTTTCTCTTTGGGCTTTGTAGTCAAGTTCTCCCTTGACCCTGTCCAGGGTTCTGCAAGGTGTTGCTGTCAGTTACCAGCTAGTCTTCAGCTGCTGGACCTGGGTTCTGACCCAGTCTGAAGTCCAGCTCCCATTCAGAGCTGTCTGAAGAGCTGCTGTTCTCCCAGTCAGTCCTTAGGTCTGCCTGGGTTGAGCTCCAGAAAGGAACTGCCAGGCCCTGGCTCAGAAGCTTCTTTTATATCAGCTTACTGGGTCCTGATTGGCTTCCAAAGAAGCAGCCACTCTAGCGTACATGGAGGACCTCTTTTCTGCTCTTCTCCCTGGGGCGGGGTGCGGTAAGACCTCCATCCCTCAGCAGGGGGCATCAGGCCGACTCCACCCCATCACACAGAGTTATGAATTTAAGCTCCCAGGCTCATCTTTTGAACGTGGATGGGTTTCCTTTGAGGATGAAGACTAATAGACCAGATGTAGAGTGAGCGCTTTGTGAGAGGTGTTCACCCACAGGTGATTTACTGTTTTTGTCTTTTGTCATTTTCCTGTGAGTTCATTGGAGAGCAAGAGTTATTGGGGCTTTTAGTGCCCTGGATGAAGTACACTACAGGTTGTGGTAGGCATGTGTAGGCTCAATGGATCTTGAAAGATGTGTTGGTGGGTATTAAATTTTGATCATTGCAAGAACATAAGAACGGCCATACTGGGTCAGACCAAAGGTCCATCTGGCCCAGTATCCTGTCTTCCAAGAGCGGCCAATGCCAGATGCCCCAGAGGGCATGAAGCAGTGGAGATAGGTCACCACTAACTTTCACTAATCATGAGGGGACAGTCTGCTATTGCATTTGTAAAGCCTTTATTGGAGGTAATTTTATATTCACTGACAAAAATATCCAAGGTCTGATATTCTTCATACTTGACTTCATTGTGGATAATGAGGGATGATGAGCTTCTCTTCTCCTTTACTGTGTATCACAGGAATAGACAGACTTTGAGAACTGAAGTCAGTGATAAAGAGATTTGGAGGATGGCACACAGGCAGAAACAGCTCAACCAAGTTAAACACTGGGGATCACAGATGGAATAATCAACTTTCTGAAAATCAGTCTTCCACAATAATACAGGGCCCTTTTCTGACAGTATATAGCCGGGGCGGGGGCTACACAAAAGTGAGAAGCAACTCACCTCACTCATCTCTGGGTGCTGGCCCTCTGCTTTTGCTCTGCTCCTGCAGGGGAAGAGGGGCACCAAGCAACAAGGCAAGCCAGTGCAGCACTGTAGGAAGAGGGGCAGCAGTGGGGCAAGCCAGCACAGTGCTCTAGCCCTGCTGGGGGTGCAGAGGCTCGGAGACTTGCCGTGGGGCTAAAGCGTGAGTACCGGCTTGCCCCACTGTGGGAATAGCAGGATAGTCGCCATTCCAAGTTTCTATGCCAAAGAAAAGGAGAAGCCAGACCCTCCACCCACCCTCCCTCCAAGGCACTGCTGGTTTATTTTTGTCACAGGGCAGCCTCTTTAGAGGCAAAGCAGTACAAGTGTTGCACATGCCAGATGATTAAACCAGATCTTTGTCTCTTTTCACCGCACGGCTACAGATGCTCTTACTGGACCCCCTTTATCTACATGTGTTCAAGAAGAGGATGCTCATTGCCCGCAGTAAGGATTCCGTTGTTCCTTTGTACAGAGGGGGCTGCAGTCTTCTGTAATTCTCCTCTCTCCTTTTGTTAAAATGATGAAACATTTCCAATAACCCTATGTGTACGCGGGTAGGTGTGCATGGGGCATCCCTCACAGTCAGTCTCAAGGGGAAGCTGCACATGTACCTAGAATGGCAGTCTGTACAAGGGGGAAGTTAGCTGTCTCTGGGGCTCAAATTCTCAAAGGGTAGAACAGCGAGGACTCCAGGAGCCCAGGCCCTCAGCCAGGGCAGGGCAGTAAACAGGCTGTGAGCCCAGAGCAACAAACAGTCTAAGGACTAAAGAGGGGGTTTCTTTGACCCCTGCAGTGGGGCAGAGCAGTAGACTGTCTTGACTCAGGTAGACAGCAAATGCAGGTCTCCTGGCCTACAGTTGGGAGGCTGGGGAGAAGGGGGTGTTTTGCTGCTGGGGCAGATTCAACACTCTGACCTTGGTTTAGCAAGTAATGCAATCAGTGCAGTCAGCTGTCCCTGAGCTACTTCCTCCCCCTCTTGGGATGTACCCGACTCTTGGGGTCATCCCCCATCTCCTTAGGATACATCTCCGGCGGTGATCCCAGCTGTTTCTCAGCATCGGCCGCGCCTGGCAGCTCTGATAGCTTGGGAGTGTCCTGAGGACAACGGAAGTCCTCTGTGGGGCAGCAGCAGAGTGGAGGCATCTGTCTCCTTTAGCAAATCCAACCCAACTGAGCTACATGGCCCACCTTTTATACTTCCTGTTTCTGTCCCTCCCCTCTACTTCCAGCATGGTGGATGTAGCCTTCCTATTTCTACAGACCAGGGGGCGCCTGGCCATTGCTCACTGTCAATCTCCAAAGAAGGCCATGCTTCACTAAGCATTAACAAAAGAGTTTTTTACAGTGGGATCTCCATGCCAATTCAGACTTGTACGGTGGACTCTATTTTGCTTACTATTAAATGTGGTCATTTGTGAAGTCAGGAGCAGAGTCTAATAAAAACTGTAAGCCCAGCAAATCACAGAATATAGAAATCATATGATCATAAGGACTGGGGGGGGGGACCTCAAAAGACCCTCTAGTTCAGTACCCTGCATTCATGGCAGGACTAAGTATTACTGTATCTAGACTGCCCCTGACAGATTCTTGTCTAACCTGCTCTTAACACATCACCATTGCTGGAGAGTCCACAGTCTCTTTAGGTAAGTTATTCCAGTGCTTAACCACCCTGACAGTTAGGGGCTGTGTCTACACTGGGCCACTTATTCTGGAAAATCAGCCGCTTTTCCGGAATAAGCTGCGAGCTGTCTATACTGGCCCTTGAATTTCTGGAAAAGCAACAACGCTCTACTGTACAAAATCAGCCGCTATTCCGGAAAAACTATTCTGCTCCCGCTCGGGCATAAGTCCTTATTCCGGAACACTGTTCTGGAAAAGGGCCAGTGTAGACAGCCCAGTAGTCTTTTCCGGAAAAAAGTCCCAATCGCGAAAATGATGCTCGGGGCTCTTTTCCGGAAAAGCGCGTCTACATTGGCCACGGACGCTATTCCGGAAAAAGGGCTTTTCCGGAAAAGCAGCCTGCCAATGTAGACGCTCCTGTTCCGGAAACACTTATAATGAAAACTATTCTGTTTTAAGCATTTCCGGAAATTCATGCCAGTGTAGACACAGCCAGGAAGTTTTTCACCCAATCTAAACCACTTTACTTCTTATCCTGTCCTCAGAGGTACTTAATATATTTGCTTTATCCTTGACTTGAATCAGGGGCTCAATGAGTTATTCACTAACCATTGTAAGCTTCTTCAAACTGCAGCTTAAAATGGATGGAATTGGATTCCTCAGCTGGTGTGTCAAATTATGCCAGCTGAAGATCTGGCCCTATGAATTTTAGTAAATTCAGTACAATACTGTAAATTAGCATGGAAGTGAAACAAGGGATCCGAAGGATATCGGATAACAATTGAGTAGCTTGCAAAACCTTTTATAACTGCTACAAGAAGAAAAAAAATTCTCTGCATTTTACATTTTTTACCCTAATACAAAGCTTTCATAATTTCATGCTGAAAACAAACTAGCCAACCTGGTGAGAGACAGACATTGTGCGTTGAACTGAATTCAGTGCTTATTGAAACTAAGCCACTAGCTTTGCAGAAAAGTGATGTGATACCACCACAGGCAGCGGGTATTTTAGGCACACAAAGGCATTGCCTTCCCAAGCTGCCTGAGGAGGCCCCCCACTCCTATCCTAGGCCCCCTCCTGTCTGCTTCCCAGGGATGCTCCCCACACCCAGTACTGGGCCTGGCAGCTTGGCTTAGGGGGACTTCATGGGAGGGATCAGAGCTGGTCTTAGGAGCAGGCAAGCCGGGTGGCCATTTTCAAGGGGTTGCCAACAGAGCTGCGACCGCATTTCGGCCCGAACTCCAGAATCCTCCCCCCAGGTTTCCCTGGTTTTTTTTGGTCAACAAATTTTCTCCCGTGTTTTTTGTTTTAAACCATCTGGCAACCCTACGGGCAAACTGGGTGGTCTGGCAACCCTACGGGCAAACCGGGTTGGTTAGGACTGGCCCTGGGAGGGATGGCTAGCCAGGCAGCATGGCTGGTGGAGGCTGAGGCCATGAAGCCTGCCAGGTTCTCTGTCCATGCTGCCCAGCAACCCTTGGTTCCGGGCCAGAAAGCAGGAGCCCAGTGGAAGGGGACGGGTTGGGGCAGGTTGGCATGGAAGGGGCGGGGCTTTGGGTGGAAGAGGTGGGTCTGGGGGACTGTCTCCCCAAGCCAAGGGTTCACCCGCTGCCCATGAATACCACATTAGAACATTTATAGCCCAGATCTTTCCCATACCTGTTTTGAGTCAGTTGTGCAGATTTTTGCCCTAAAACTACCCACAGAATCTATACACTCAATTCATTAAACCAGAGACGCCCGATCTATGGCCCACCAGAGCAACTCATAAGGCCTGTGACCTGCTTCGACACAATAGATTAACGCCTGATTCATTAGCATTTTGATGGCCTGTTTACATCATTTTAGTTTACACAAGAGTGTAAACAGACAATACTGTCCATAGAAACAACCTGTCTAGCTATGTATGAAACAAGCTGGACTAAAAATATAAATCAATATGAGTGACTTTAAATCTTATTACAGTATGTAGAATCTGGCCCACACAAGGTCGTGCTTGGATTTAAGTGGCATGCCTGTATAATAAGGGTTGGGAACCACTGGTTAGGGTTGCCAGGTGTTTGGTATTTTCTGTTTTTCTCGGATGGAAGGCCGCTTGGGACATTCCTCCCCTGCCGTGTCTGGTGCAGTGACCCTTTTGTATGTGTGTGTGTGTGTGTGTGTGTGTGCGTATGTATGGTTTGTTTTTTTTTTGCTCAACAACTTTGGTCCTCCATGTTTTTGTTGAGTTTTTTTCCCCCTCAACCACCAATTTTCCCCCCGCCATGTTCGGTATTTTTTGTGGAAGTATCTGGCAACCCTACCTCTGGATTAAAGTCTGAAAAATCCCACCAAATAAACCTGAACAGCATGTGAAAAAACATCCCAAACTAATCCTACTTGCTGAGAATTTGTAGGAAGATATACAAGGAAAGACTCATGAACACCAGCACTAATGATTTTGGTTAGGATGTGTGTAATCAAAGCCACAGCTGGAGGATGTTAATCCAGGGGCCAATTTCAAGCAAGTTATTTTTATTCCCAGTTACAAAACAGCCAAATAGATTATTGTTTAGACCCTGAAGCATGATACATCGCTGCTGGTGGTAAATGAAAGAAAACACCAAGTTCACTTGTACACAAACATGCAGATTACAGGCGTTCCCCTTAATTAAGATTGTGCCTGTATTTATATTATGAATGATTCTAAGATATTTAAACTTGCATACACAGGCTGTGCTTTTCAAACGAGGTCCATGTGCAAAACATATCAGTGATTTTACACTAAGATCCCAATCCTGCAATCTACAAAGCTGCAGCTGCTTAGTAGCCTGTTGAAGCCTTCCTGATAAAATTATGTACTATAGCAAAGAGACTCCTGTCTCTGCACTATTGCCAACTCCAAGTATTCAAATAACAGGAGTCCCTCCCCACGACCCACCCCTCCCATCACCCATGGGATTTTTAAAAACAGTAGAAGTTGGTTCTTTTTATTTGCTTTCAGGCTCAGGGGCTTTACGCATATACATTTTCATGGTTTTCTTGGAAACTATGAAAGCAAGAAACTCCATTAAAAAATATAGTGCGCATCGATTCTAATATAATCACATGATCCCAGGAGTTGAGTTGTAAGAAAAATACAACATAGCAACAAGTACAGTGGCCACTGGTGTCATGCAATCTCTTTATTGTGAAAGAGCAACTTACAAATGTAGAATTGAAAACACAAGTTGACACATAAAGGTGCACACAAACATTTAGCATATCTGGTGTATAACTACCTTGCAATGCTGGCTATAACAGTGGGAACAACTGTTCTGACAGGTGGCGTAAGTAAGATGTTGGTAGCACTAGCTCCCATGATTGAAAACATACTTGTTTGTCTTAGCGATTGGCTGACCAAGAAGTAGGACTGAGTGGACTTATAGATGCTAAAGTTTTACATTGTTTTGTTTCGAAGTTCAGTTATGTAACAAAAAAAATCTGCATTTGTAAACTGTACTTTCATAACAAAGTGATTGCATCATGGGACTTGTACAGTACTTGTAGGAGGTGAACTGAAACGTTCAATTTGTAATAAAAATAATATAAACTGAGCAGTGTACACTTTATATTTTGTGTTGTTGCTGAAATCAATATATTTGAAAATGTAGAAAAACATCACAAATATTTACAATAAATTTAAATTGGTATTTTATTGTTTATCTGTGTGATTAAAATGGTGATTAATCATGGTTTAAAAAAATCTAGTTAATTTGTTTGGCATTAATCATTTGTGTTAACAGTGGTTAATTGACAACTCTACTTTCAACCTTAGTTCAGATTTAAAGGCAGTTTTTGTTTGGGAGCACAGTAGGCATACGCTGAAATGCCCCCTCTTTTTTCCACACTGAAGATACATGACAGTTACGTTGGGTGAGCAAATACAAGGCAGTGCCAAAGGAGTTAGTTATACTCAAGTGATGAGTTACAGCACAGAACATTCTGTGTATATAGTCACAATGATTTATGACTGCTGAGATATTTACAAAGACTTTGTTTTGGAAGTGAGGAGTGATGGGTGGGTGTCCCTTTAAATGCTTATCATGTCTAAAGGCATAATTAGACCCCGTTAACAGACAAAATAAAATAGATAAACATTTCTATTCTCACACCCCTAATCATTTTTGTTGTCCTTTTCTGAACTTTTTCCAATGCCAATAAATCTTTTTTGAGATGAGGCGACCACGTCTGTACACAGTATTCAAGATGTGGGCGTACTATGGATTTATATAGGAGCAATAAGATATTCTGTCTTGTTCTCTACCCTTTTCTTAATGATTCCCAACATTCCATTTGCTTTTTCGACTACTGCTGCATGTTGAGTGGATGTTTTCAGAGAGCTATCCACAATGACTCCAAGGTCTCTCCCTTGAGTGGTAACAGCTATTTTAGTCCCCATCATTTTACAAGTGTAGTGGAGATTATGTTTTCCAGTGTGCATTACTTTGCATTTATCAACATTAAAACTCATCTGCCATTTTGTTGCCCAGTCACCTAGTTTTGTGAGATCCCTCTGAAGCTCTTCACCATCTGCATTGGACTTAACGATCTTGAGCAGTTTGATACCATCTGCAAATTTTGTCACCTCACTGTTTACATCTCTCTCCAGATCATTTATGAATATGTTGAATAGGATTGATCCCAGTAAGGACTCCTGGAGAACACCACTAGTTATCTCTCTCCATTCTGAAAAATACCATTTATTCTTATCTTTTGTTTCCTGTTTTTTAATCAGTTATCAATCTAGTAGAAGACCTTCCCTCTTATCCCATGGCAACTAACTTTGCTTAAGAGCCTTTGGTGAGGGAACTTGTCAAAGGCTTTCTGGAAATCTAAGTATACTATATCCACTGGATCCCCCTTGTCAACATGCCTGTTGACCCCTCAAAGAACTCTAGTAGATTGGTGAGCCACGATTTCCCTTTACAGAAACCATGTTGACTCTTTCCCAACAAATTATATTCATTTATGTGCCTGGCAATTCTGTATTTTACTATAGTATCAACCTATTTGCCCAGTACTGAAGTTAGACTTATCAGCCTGTAATTGGCAGGATCACCTCTGGATCCCTTTTTAAAAATTGGCGTCACATTAGCTATCTTCCAGTCATTAGGTACAGAAGCAGATTTAAAGGATAGGTTATAAACCATAGTAGTTCTGCAACTTCACATTTGAGTCCTTTCAGAACTCTTCGGTGAATGCCATCTGGTCTTGATGATTTATTATTGTTTAGTTTATTAATTTACACCTCAATCTGGGACAGATCCTCTGATTTGTCACCTAAAAACAATGGCTCAAGTTTGGGAATCTCCCTCAAAGCCTCATCTGTGAAGACCGATGCAAAGATTTCATGTAGTTTCTCTGCTCCTTTAGCATCTCAATTGCCCAGTGTGTCCCTATTGGTTGGTTAGCAGACTTCCTGCTTCTGACATACTTAAAACATTTTTGCTACTACTATTGGAGGTTCTAGCTATCTGTTCTTCACATTTTTTTTGTGGCCTTCCTAATTATATTTTTACACTTCATTTGACAGAGTTTATGCTCTTTTCTGTTTTCCTCATTAGGATTTAACTTCCATTTTCTAAACAATGCCTATTTATGACTCACAGATTCTTTTACTTGATTGCTAAGCTACTGTGGCATTTTTGTGGTTCTCTTACTATGGTTTTTAATTTGTGGTATACATTTAAGTTGAGCCTCTATTATGGTGTCTGGAAATTTTCCATCATGGGTGGCAGGTATACTAGGTGAGGGAAGGCACAATCTTCACATCAGGTAGGCACGTCACCATGTGGTTCTCCCACTCATCACAACCCCAGCTGTCTCTGTTTCTAATGATCAATCGCCCATTACTAACACCCGCCTTTTTCTAATAACAGGAGTTCCCATGGAAATCTAGAATGGATTCATTCAGTATTGATACAAAACTCATGGAGCTGAATCCGGAGCCTGGACTGAACTTAGTGCAGCTGAAAGAACGCGGGACAAAGGTAGCATTACATTAATTTCCCACCTACAATAATTCTGGGTCTGGGTAAGGCTTGTTCAGCCCTTGCGTAAATGCAAGCAGCCTGCTCTGTTCGGCTGTGTCTACACTGGCATGAATTTCCGGAACTGCTTAAAACGGAATACTATTCCGTTTTCAGTTTTTCCGGAAAAGGAGCGTCTACATTGGCAGGCTGCTTTTCTGGAAAAGCCCTTTTCCCGGAAAAGCGTCTGTGGCCAATGTAGACACGCTTTTCTGGAAAAGAGCCCCGATCGCCATTTTCGCGATCGGGGCTTTTTTCTGGAAAAGACTACAGGGCTGTCTACACTGGCCCTTTTCCGGAACAGTGTTCCAGAATAAGGACTTATGCCCAAGCGGGAGCAGAATAGTTTTTCTGGAATAGCGGCTGATTTTGTACAGTAGAGTGTCGTTGCTTTTCCGGAAATTCAAGGGCCAGTGTAGACAGCTCGCAGCTTATTCCGGAAAAGCGGCTGATTTTCCGGAATAAGTGGCCCAGTGTAGACACAGCCTTCATGTTTACAGCAGCAGGAGCATTTCCCTACAGATCTCTATGTGATATTTTGATGGCCCAGGGTCAGCAGAGTATACTGCACCCAACCCATCCGTTCTGACCTCAGGTACATCATGATGCATGGAATCACTAATCTTCTAAAACAGAAGGCAGTTATTAGAGCAGTGGTTACCAAACAGGAGATCGGGATCGACTGGGAGATCTTGTAGCCTCTGACAGGTGATCCTGACTGGTTTGGCCAAGAAGCTACCAAGTGCCAGCACTTCAGCTGCCCCTCCCCACACTGCTGCTCCTCTCCTGCCCTGTGCCTTGGAGCTGCCCCCTCCCGCTGGGGAGCCTCCTGCTTGCTGTGCAGGGCAGGGCAGGGAGAAGAGGCGCGCTGATGTCAAGGTGCTCCCTCCCACTCTGCATCCTTTCTCCACAAAGCACAGAGGGGGCACAACAGGACTTGGGATGGAGTTTATTGGCTGCTTTAGGGACTGGTCCCAGGCCAGAGCAAGGGTGAGCCTGCCTTAGCCCCACTGCACCACCACCCAGGAACCACCTGAGGTAAGCAGGGCTCAGCTGGAGACCACATTCAGAAACACTACCCCAGTCATGAACCCCCTCGCCCCTGTGCTAGTCCTGAGCATCCCTGCATCCAAACGCCATCCCTGAGCTCTGCACCTAGAACCCCCTCCTACATCCCAACTGCCTGCCCCAAGAACAGCTCAGAGCCCCTCTCACACTCCAGATCCCTTAATCCAAGACCAGAGCCTGCACCACAACCCTCTGCCCTAGCCTGAAGAAAGTGAGTGAGGATGGGTAAGAGAGGAAGGATGGAGTGAGCAGGGGCGGGGACTCAGAGAAGGGGCGGGAAGGAGGTGGGAGAAGGATATTTATATTTGAGGTAGATCTTGAATCGCACTTAAATTCAAAAAGTGATCTCATGCTTAAAAAGGCTGGAAACCCCTGTATTAGAGAAAACAACCACGACTACAGCCTCGAACAATCAAGTTTCCAACACCGCTTGAGTTCTTGCTCTATCTCCCTTGTTTACCAGGTACCATGCTATGTGCCTGGAATTCAGTACAACACATAACTATATTTAGTGGCTGAATAATGTACTGCAAGTAAATATTCAGTTATCAGGGCAGTGCCCAGCAGATACTGGCATACTACTATGCTGGCTTTTTGTCTAAAAACTGAGCTCTGGGTCAGAGCAGATGGGAGTTAGCCCAGGGCATTATTGAGCCCATGGGTTTAATTTTGATTGACTGGTATTATGGTTGCATATCTAGATAATACTCAGTCCTGCTGTGAGTGCAGGGGACTGAATAGATGACCTCTTAGTGTCTCCTACAGAGGCATGGGTGCCTAGGGGGAACCTCTGAGGATGGGCAAAGGTGTTCTCGCACCCCAAGACCAATCATGGTCTGTGGGTGGGGAAGCAGGGACGTATCCTGGCCCCACCCCTTCTGCTTGAGGCCCTGCCCATCTGGTGCATCCCAGGACCACTTCACAAATTTCTGAAGTGGCCCCAGGCAAAAAATGATTGCCCACCCCTGTTCTCTAGCCTTTTATTTTTACTTGGACAATTTCTCATAGCTGACATG
The DNA here is from genome assembly GCF_049634645.1 of Pelodiscus sinensis. NCBI lineage: Eukaryota > Metazoa > Chordata > Testudines > Trionychidae > Pelodiscus > Pelodiscus sinensis. The sequence goes on along the minus strand of NC_134714.1, from coordinate 12,033,224 downwards.
TAAGTTATATTGTCTCTGGTTTGTAGAAGGAATTTGCAGATGTACAAACAGTGTAGTGAGTCTAATCAGTGTTTACACAGAATGGCAATAAAGGAATTCCTGGATGCCCATTTAAACTTTCCTTGGGCTAAACAGGGCGGTCTCTCAAGATGTGCTGATTCAACAAAGTACTTGAACACGTTCTGAAATGATTTGCTGAACAGGGAGGACCTTAAACATGTGCTTAAATTTAAGCATAAAATTTATTGCTTTGTTGAAATGAGGCCGCTGAGGTGTACCATATTCTGATGGGAAATACAGTAACTGGCCCTAAGTCAGCAAAGCATTTAGGACTGTGCCCTATTTTATGCACATGCGGAATCTCACTGAAGTTAGCTGGATGACTACAGAACTGCTTGACAAATGCAGGTCGGAGGCTCACTGCCTGGCACTGAATGATTTGAAAGACGGGAAACTCTTTGAACTGTGTCTCAGGATTTGATGCTGATGTATGAATTTCCCTTTAATATCACTTGTTACATTTTTGTCTCCGCAGTTTACCCCAGCCCCGGCAAGCTGGCATTTATTTCTCGTCAAAGGTTTCATGCATTTGCGCAATAAAAAAATTAATAAGCCAAGGAAAATATGGAAAACAGTATGGTTCAGGGGTGGGCAATCATTTTTAAAAAGGGACCACTTCATAAATTTCTGAAGTGGTTCTGAGCTGCCCTGGAAGGGGCAGGGTTCTCAGGAGGAAGGGGCGGGACCAGGACACTTCTCATCCTCCCCCACCCTCAGACCCTGACTGGCCTGGGGAGTGGAGGAGCATGTGAAGTCTTTGTCTCCTCCCCTTCCCTGGTGCCTAGAGACAATTGCCAGCTGTTTTGAACAGCTGGTGGTTCCCTCTAGGTGCCATGCACCCCTGGTGGCAGGAAGAGACTTTGCACGCTCCAGCCACCCCCAGGCCAACCAGGGCCTGGGAGCAGGGGAGTGCATGACGCCTCTTGCCCCCGACCCCCACCCTGCAAGGGGCGAGCAGTGCCTAGAGTAAACCGCTAGCTGTTCTGAACAGTTGGTGGTTGTCTCTGATGCGGCGCGCCCCTGGCAGGGGAAGGAGCCTTCTCGTGCTCCCCTATCCCCTGGGGGCAGGGGAGTGGCAGGGCAGCCATGGGCTGGATCAACCAGCTTGGCGGGCCAGATCTGGCCCATGGAGGCTCTCTTGCCCACTCCGGTATGGTTCCAAAACACCTGAGTACATTAGGCAAGTATTTATTATGAGAGAATGATTGTTTCAACCCCCCCAAGGAAAGCATGAATTGTATACAAATAATGTAGCAAGAGACACAGCTACATCTTCCAGCAATGTACAGCATAAGACAAACAATCTGTACTGTGAATACAAATAGAGGAAGAACATGGCACCATCTGCCTGCGAGGAAATCTGGGAGAGACAAATGACTCCAACAGCTAACCTATTATGGGTCTAATAAATAAAAAAGAAATTGTGTCCATCGAGGGGAGGAAATTATGTCATTCTTTGCATGGGAGCAGTACATGCAACACCATAGTATTTCGATGGGAATTAAGACGGGTATGGGCTTTGTGCACATTGGTAAATTTCACCCTCTGAATTCCGGAGAATCATTCCAACCAGAAGTCAGGACAGATCATTTCCTCACAAAGCAGGAAAAGGAAGAAGCATCTGCACTCTGAGGATACATCAATAAAGGAAGAAGGTGACTGATAACTGCATCAGCGTGATTGTAGAGGTTCTCTAGAGAACAGGCATTTTCTCCCTTGTCTGCATTTGAGGCAACATGTGGGGGAAGTACCTATGATAACCTTAAAGTATTGTTCTCCTACAAGACTATGAAAAACACCCCCTTCTTAATCCACACGATTTATTACAGCATGTTCAGGCTCAGATTGACTCAAAGCTGGCCTTCTAAATAGAGCTCTCTTCTGAAGCCAGACCTAAAGTATGATGGAGCTAAAAGTATCATTGCAACTCAAAGAAGGAGCTAAAGACATCACCCTAAATATGCTCCCAATGCGCCAAATGTAAGAGGAGTTTTGTGTCTACAAAATGGGCAGGATTCGGCCTGATATGTCTTATGTTCTTATGTCAAACCTGTGTAATCCCAAAGGCTACGACTAGACAGCAAGGCTATTTCGGGATATTGGAAGTATCCCGGAATAGCAATTCCACATCTTTAAACGTGCCTGTTATTTCAAAATAAATTTTGAAATAATGGGCATGCTATTTCGGCATCCCTGTAACGCTCATTCCACAAGAGTTAAGGGACATGTCGGAATAATTCTTATTTAGAAATTTGTGATCAATAAGTGATTTTGAAATTACCTTGAAATAAGCTACTCAATTTGCATGGTGCAAATTGTGTAGCTTATTTTGAGGTAAGGGTGCTATGTAGATGCACCCAAAGTGAGCAGGAAAAGCATGCATTATATATTTTCAGCATGGAACCATTCCCACATAAATATTTAGTTAAGGCAGAGTGGGTGAAAGTCCAGCTAACCTCCACAGATAGCAATGTCCTTTCCGTAGAAACCACCAGACACTCCCTTGCAAACACCAACCATTAGAATGCCTGGAGATGAACTGATAAGGGAGCCAGTCAAGACAAAGGGAGCCGTGCATGTGCATTAGTGCTTTACCTGGGTGGGACACAGAGGCAGGGGAGAGTGCAAGTGAACAGTGGGAGAGGTTTTAACACATACAGGTTTAAAGGTGCATAAAGTTTCATGTGAATAAAAGACTCTGGCTTAGATCTTCAGCGATGGCATAGCTGCAGTGAATTGGGGGAGAGGGAAAGGAGAAAGTTGGCACTGGTCTACAACTGCAGTTCCCAATCCAGGACTGTTCCAGCCCCTAATGTAAAGTAAAAAAGCCTTCAGGATATTCTAAGACAGTGCCTCTCCACCTTGCCAGTCGACTGTACCCCTTTCAGGAATCTGAATTGTCTTGTGCACTCAAGTTTCAGCTCACTTGAACACTACTTGATTATAAAGTCAGACCAAAAAATACTAGTGTCACAGAATGCTATGACTAGTCATAAATTGCTGACTTTCTCACTTTTATCATATAATTATAAAATAAATCAATTGGACTATAAATATTGGACTATAAATATTGTACTTACATTTCAGTATACAGTATATTATATACAGCAGTATAAACAAGTCATCGTCTGTATGAAATTTTAGTTTATCCTGACTTCACTAGTGTTGTGGTAAGCAAATACCTAGATGAGTTCATGTATCCTGTGGAAGATCTTCCAGGGGTACATGTGCCACTGGTTGAAAACCACTGTTTTAAGACACAACTAGTGATCCCTAAGGACTGTTCCAACAACTGCAGTTTGCTACAGCACAGCAACAGCTTACCTACACCCACTCTTCCTGCTCATGTTCCCTCCACTGAGGGCTGCAAGGGAGAAATTCCCAAGGGGTAGGATCTGCCAGGTTTCCAGGGGTGCAAATCTGCTGGAATACAGCTGAGGATCTGGCCCAGGGATGTGAAAGACCAAATGGTGCCTTTCCTTAAACCCTTAGCCTAGGTCTGCACTAGACCAGGCAGGTCAGCTTAAGTTTTGCCATCCAACTATGCAAAACATATAGTTGGATTTGGCTTACCATAAGCCAAGCTGTTTACACTGCAGGAGGCAGACATGAGCACACATTCCTGTTGGTTTCTCGTACTCCGCAGTCTGCAAGGAATAAAAGACTCCAGCAGAGGCTGCTTTCAGCATTCGATTTGGGGGTCTACACTAGCCCCTCTAAATCCAACACTAGAAAATGGGTGGGTCAAACTTCTCCATAGTGTAGACATACCCTGAGGCATCCTGTTAAATAAACTGGGATTGCACAGACAGGGCCATCCTTAGGATGCCTGGGGTCCTATAGGCTATGTCTACACTTCAGCGCTATTTCAGGATACTGGAGAATCCCAAAATAGCTATCCTGCATCTTCACAGCAAACCCGTTATTTCAAAATATAACGGGCTCACTATTCCGACATCCCTGTAAACCTCATTCCACAAGGAGTAAAGGATGTTTCAGAATAGTGGGTTATTTCGAAATTTGGCACTGTGTAGGCAGCACCAAAGTACAAAATAAGCTATTTCGAGAAAAGATTGGAATAAGATACGCAATTTGCATAGCACAAATTGCATATCTTATTTCAAGCTACAGTGCAGTGTAGACATAACCATAGAGTACAATTAAACTGGTGTCCCTATGCTCAGTGGCAGCTGGGGAGGGGGGCAATTTTTTAGAGACGTGATTTTATAAACTTCAGCAACTCACTAATGAACTATTTTAAAAGCAAATTTTAAACTAAGATCCTGTCGACTAACACAGTAAATTCAGAAATTGGCCGTATATACCCGGGGTTGGCAAATGCCTGTTAAATGGCTCCATGACCACTTGAATGGCTCTTTGCCAGGTTCTGCTCATAGGTCTGGCAGGGTTCTTCACTTCTCAATTAACTAGCTCCTCTCCAGAGGAAGCAGAGCGACAGAACAGGGATAGGAAGAGGCAGGTGGGTGGACATTAAAACCCAGGGGTGCCCCAAATTCTCAGGTTCCCTACTCAACTGCATATTCTGCAGCTGGGTAAGGCCGGCCCAGTGCCCAGGTGAGTGTCCAGGCAGGATTTTTTCCAGTTTACTAAGTCCCAGGATCAGTCCCAGTCCCACTGAAGTGGATGGGAGTAGAATTGGCTTGGATGGGAAGGAATTAGGCTTGTGGCCTAGCTGGGCACATTGAATCTCTCCTCTTTGTGTCTGCCACATTACGTTTTCTTGGGTGAGGAGGGAGAGGGGAGCCCGCAGGTTATTGACGATAAAACGATGGGCCTGGAAGGAACACGTCTGCCAATAAAATCAATGCGGCTGTTTCTAGCAGGAGGAAGCCAAGTGTCCTGAAGGTGATTCTGGCACTAATTATAAAGCCATAGACAAGCAAGGCCACCACTGTGCAGCATATGAGGGGAGCCATTAACTCTGATGAGTTTCAGCAGGGATACAGCCCAGCCTCTTTTCTATGTGGGGATTTCATGCTTTATTCCCATTAAGCGACTCCCCCATTACGCTCAACCATCTGATGTTTGCTCTGCAGTCTTTTGTTTTCTTCAGACAGAACTTTGTCCTCTGGAAACCCATTGGAATAGTTCTCCCTCCACCCCCGCTCACTTTTGGCCCCCATCACCATGGTATCTCAGCACCTCACAGCGATATGTGGATTCCAGTGTTGCCAGAACCACACGTCCAAAAACTGTGAGTCCAATCCTCTCCATCTTCCATTGCACTGCCAAATGCTTCCTGTACCATCTGAAGTTGACGGTTGTCCCTGGAGGGGAGAGCCTTTGGCTGTGCCTATGGCTGCACAGAAGGTAACTGAGTGTAACTGTGGCTGTTTGGGAAAGTGCTGCTGGGACACAGCACAGAAAACAGACTGACTCAGTCCAAAAAGAGCCTGAGTGATCTGCCCAGTGAACCAGAACTGCTGGACTGCCATGCCTGGACTGGCTGCTTAGCTTGGACTAACACACACAACCTGAACAGCGCTGTCTCCCCTCCAGCTGCAGACCTTCAAGCGCACCCACGCAAGCGTCTGGGACGCCGACTCCAGAGCAGCGCACACTCTGGGGTGGGATAAATGGTGGCAGGGTAAGTGCCAGTTAGAGAAGTTTCCTTTATTTCTGTGTATTTTGTTAATTGGTTATTGTAGGCCAGTCGCTACCAGGAGGGGAGGCTCCCACTCATGGTCAGTGGGAGACCATTCCAACCCACTACCTGCTATGTGGTCTGTCGGGGAATTAGCGGTGGTAGTGGTCTAAAGCGTGGGCCCTCCCACTGGGCAGGCTGCAACACAGCCTGGCCTTAGGTCAGGGTGAAGTAGCAAGTAAATAATCCAAAAGCCTGGCCTTAGTTCAGGGCGGGGCAGCAAGCAAATAGTCAGTTCTGGGACCAAGCCCTTGTACAGGGCATGGCAGCAGGCAAACTAAACAGGTCAGAGCCAAGCCCTCGCTCAGGGTGTGGCAGCAGTGGGTATAGGCTGCAATCCAGGCACAGCCAAGGGGGGAGACTGCCACCCGAGAGTGAGGTGGGAGGGGGACGCAGGCCCGCCCACTCGACTGTGTCCCAGCCTGGGGCCCTGGTAGCAGCAGAGCAGTCTGTTGCTGGGTCAGTGGGGATCCTCTCCGCAATGGGCTGACTCGACTTTGGCTCAACCAACGGGTGGTCGGCTTTCCCTGGGCTCCTTCCAAACTCTCCCAGGGGCTGTACCTGGGTTCCGGGCCAGTTCTTGGGGCCTCATCGCTTCGGCAGCTCTGTCCACATAAATAGTCTGTCCAGGTCCTCTGGGAGCTGTGGGCCCCGCGGCCCAGGCCAGTCCTCTGCTTCTTGGGGGTCCAGCTCCTCCAGCCAGTACAGAGGGGAAGCTTCTGGTTCCTTCAGCCGCCGGGGCCTCCCTGGCAGGCCTTTTGTAACTCTGAGCCCTCCCCGGCTTCTGGTCAGGTGTCTCATCAGGGTCAGATGCTGCCCACCAAGGCAGGGGCGGCTCCCCCTCGTGGTCAGTGGGTGGCCACTCCAACCCACTGCAATTATATTCACTTTTAATCTATTAAAACCTGTTTCTTTAATGTCATCAGTTCAATGTGTATTATTTATAATTGTTGTTTTGGAGTTTGATCCAGAGTATTACTGGAAAAATTGTATTCCTGGGGGCTCCCAAGGCACACCATTAAGTGTGTATAGGGCCAGCCATGTGGAGGCACCGCCACTGTGAAGGCACCACCATTTCTTTAGGAGCAAGGGACTGCAATCAGGGGGTGGATAGGGAATCCCCAACTATACAACATCACCACTGGGGTACTCAGGATCTCCTTTAATGCTAAAAACTTCAGGTGCCCAGGCACGCAGGTAAGCATGGCCTACCCCCACATAACCCAGGGAGGAAATAGAGGGTTACACCCGTATTCAGCATAGGGAAATATGGTCACCCTAGCCTCGTACGATAGGGTATGTCTACACTGACGTTATTGAGAAATAACATAGTCCGCATCTACACTACAAGCAGTTACTGTGACATGTCAAAATAATGTCGAGCCGCAGGACTTCTTACTCCAACTCCTGAAACCCTCATTTCACGAGGAGTAAGGGAAGTCAGAGGAAGAGTGCTCTTTCTTGGACTTGCTGCTGTGCAGACAGCGTCAAAAGCTGAAATAAGCTATTTCAACTTGAGCTTCGTCAATTATGTAGCTTAAGTGGCATAGCTTATTTTGGCTTTAGCCCTGCTGTGTAGATGTGCCCTATAGTATGCTGAATACAGAAACTGGTATTAATAACAGAATTCTTCACCTACAGTTATTTTTAAGGCTGGACTGATTCTCTGTCTAGAGTTGTATAACATTACAAAGTTATATTCCACAAAACGATCATTGTGAATGTTGAAAATCCTCCTCACACGTCAAAAAAAGTATATACGTATTTACAAACTGCGTGAAATTTTGCACTGATCCAAATACAAATATTTTATGTAGATTTCCCCAGCCACATGCCCTCTTTGCACTGGTAAATATAGAGGTTAGGCATTTACGGTGGGAAGATCTTTCTGAGGTTTTTTTTTGTGTGTGTGTGGGGGGGGGAAGGGGCTTATATATTGGAAACCTCAAACAACATCAACAGCATTGTACCAAACTTTTGAGTAATATGGGAAACCACTATCTGATCCGAGCTTTTCCAGCTCTGGGCGTCATTTCACCTACCTCTGTCTAGATGCTAATTAATAGCTAAAGTACAAGCAAATTATTTTAATGTGTGATGTTGAAAAATTAGACATTTCTCTAAGTTATTTGAATGGAACAGGTTCTATAGCAATTAAAGTTCTTTCCAATTTAGTTGTAAAAACTGGTTTATACATAGAGCTTTTCACACAGTTCAGTCCTATGTCAGGTTTGGAGTCAACATAAATCTCAGTCAGGAGGTACAGAGTGATTAGTTTCTGAGGTACATTTTTGCTTTCAAGTGGCTACTGCCTATGAATAAAATCCCCTTTGTTATCCTTTTTCTTAGAAATCATACAATGTATAAACTTTGGTCCCAGTATTGTGTTCCTTGCTGCCAAGAGGGCACCTTGCCTAAATCAGGAGTGGTTGTTTGGGCTTTTTATCCAATAGCCTGAGGAAAGAAAACACCTTAGAAATGGAATCTAGTCCTGCATTCATTGTGCCATTAAAAATGTCCATAACTGAGTTAATGCCTGCTGCTCATGGAGCAGGAGTGCAGACAGGGGTGCACTGAGTTGATGATTTTAGAGTGTGGGGCTTGGAAAATGCACTTTGCTAAAAAGCCAGTTTCTAAAGCCCAGATTTATTGAAGATAATTTATAATGAGGTCTGAAAATCATGATAGGTATAGAGAAAGTAGATAAGGAAATGCTATTTACTCCTCATAATACAAGGACTAGGGGTCACCAAATGAAATTAGTAGGCAGCACGTTTAAAACAAACAAAAGGAAGTATTTCTTCATGCAATGCACAGTCAACCTGTGGAACTCCTTGCCAGAAGATGTTGTGATGGCCAAGACTATAAGGGTAGGTACATAAATTGCGTAGCTTATTTCGAAGTAATTTCAAAATAGCTTATTTCGAAATTTGGCACCAAATTTCAAAATAAAGCGCTATTCTGAAATGTCCCTTAATCATCATGGAACAAGGGTTACAGGGAGCCTGGAATAGCATGCCCAATATTTCAAAATCTATACTTCTGGTATCGCGAAATAGCCCCGCAGTATGGACATAGAGTAACAGAATTAAAAAAAGAGATAAGTTAATGGAGGATAGGTCCATCAGTGCTCAGCATGGGCAGGGATGGTGTCCCTAGCGTCTGTTTGCCAGAAGCTTGGCATAAGCAACAGCGAATGGATCACTTGATGATTCCCTGTTCTGTTCATTTCCTCTGGGGAACCAGGCAATGGCCACCATCAGAAGACAGGATCAGGGCCAGACTGAGCCATTCCGGCACCCTGGGCAGACAGTTTAATTGCACCCTGGGTTGGGGGAGGGAGCATGCGCTGCCCCACCCCCGTGCCAGCACGTTGGGGAGGACGCATGCGGGGCTCCGCCCCTGCCCAGTGCATGGGGGAGGGCACGCGGAGCTGGTGGCGGCAGGATGCATGTACCCGGCCCAGCCCAGTCCGGCTACTGTCACTGGCGCGCAGCCCTGGGGCTGCCCGGGGTGGGCCGAGGCTGGCCATGCAGGGCCCTGCGATCCGGAAGCCGGGCACACGACGTCTGATGGCAGTTACAACTGCCATCAGGCGCTCTCTATAGGTTAGCGCCCCGGGCAGCTGCCCGGCTAGTCCATGCCTTAATCCAGCCCTGGACAGGACACTGGGCTAGATGGACCTTTGGTCTCACCTAATATAGCTGTTCTCATGTTTGACTGAGAGCTGAAAGCCTTACAAACCTGCACTGAATATTTCATGGGCTATATTGTATGTTCAGTATCTGGCCCATGGCAGAATTAATGATATGTCTAGAAACACACCTGCCTTCCGGTAAACAGGTGCTGAAGTCAGGAGGGCTAAATTCACTGCTGGTGGATACTGGAGCACTGAAGTCCCAAGGAGCTATTACCCCAAGGAAGTAGGCTCAGAATCTTTTAGGTTAGCTTTTTAAAATAAAGGTGATAGTGAAAAATAGCAAAGACTAAGCACTGAGCTGGATGTGCAGCTGTTTTGTGCCACACCAGCAGGGCAAAATGAGTTTAAAGATTATGTAGCCAGCCTTGGAGAGACCACTCCAACCCAGAAAGTCTCCAGGAACAGAGAACTTGCAGTGCAGCTCTCACAAGAGAAGATAGAAAGTCTCAGGGGGTAGCCGTGTTTGTTTTTAAGGTTACACACTATGAACAGTCCTGTGGCAACTTAGAGACTAACAAACGTATTAGACCATGAGTTTTCGTGGGTAAAACCCACTTCATCAGATGGGTTGGAGTGGTGATTACAAATCCGTAATCTGGATTCTGTAATTTTCACTCCAACTCATCTGATGAAGTGGATTTCACCCACAAAAACTCATGACCTAATACATTTGTTAGTCTCTAAGGATGTGTCTACACAGCAAAGTTATTTTGGAATAACGGCTGTTATTCTGAAATAATTATGTGAGCATCTACACAGCAATTCCGTTATTTTGAAATAATTTTGAAATAACGGACAGCTTATTCCAACTTCTGTAAACCTCATTCTACGACAAATAACACCTATTCTGAAATAGCTATTTCAAAATAAGGCGTGTGTAGATGCTCCACTCCTGCTATTTAGAAATAGCCCCTCACCAGGGCCATTCTACATTATTCCTCCTGGGGCTCTAAATTGAGATAGCCTGTCTACATTAGGGAAGCCTGCCTTTTTTTTTAGGCTTCCCTACAGTGTAGATGTGCTATTTCGAAATAAGCTATTTCAGAATAACTATTCTGGAATAGCTGATTTTGAAATAAGTGTACAGTATAGACCAGTGATTCTTAATTTTTTAAGACTGAGGAACACCAAACAATAGGTTTTTTTATGAGGAACACACAGGATTTTTTGTTATTGAGCCAAAAAAAAGGTCACCTGCCCTTTTAAGGGCGGCCATTTTGAACTCTGTTGTTCTCCGCGGCACACCTCCAACTGCCTCGCGGCACACTGGAGTGCCACGGAACACAGTTTAAGAAACCCTGGTGTAGACATAGCCTAAGGTGCCACGGGGCTGCTCAGTTTTTTTAGGATAAGAGAGAGCTATTTGGGAATTTCCCATTCGAATGATTTCCCAATGGAATATGCCATGTCCACAAAACTGAAACTCCCACCAGGAAAAGTTAGATTTGGCAGAACATTTTTTGATTTTTCTCATGGGAAAAGTGAACGGAATATTTTGTATTGGGTCAGTTTGACGCAGGCCATCCAAAAAAAAAAAAAAATCTGCTTGCAGCTCACAAGTTAGCCAAGCTAACTAGGCCTCTGTGCTCAGCTCCACCCATCACTAATAGGGAACAGTTAGCCACTTGGAGCTTTTCAACAGAATGACCAAACAGCCAAGGGCCCAGCCACATGGTCCCTGCCAAGACAGAGACTGGTTTCAGTTGCCTATTATCTGTGGCCACCTGAAACTTTGCTTAATTTCTAGGGACGGTCATGCTCAGACCTGTAGCTCAGCAGGTTGGACAGGTTGTTCATTTATTACTAGGGTCTGTATTTATTAAGGTTAAACTCCATATAAACAGGCTATAAGTCTGAGAGTTTGAGATGTTCCAGCGTAGGAAGAGAAGCAGCTGCTAATGACATGCTGAAGCAGCTTTACAAAATGTCTCCTACAGAATGAAAGGTCCTTGTTATATCATAGCCTGATTCCATAGGCAGAGAAACTAGCATAGGGATGGGCAATTCTTTTTTGCTGGGGGCCACTTCAAAAATTTTTGAACTGGCCCCAGGCTGCATCGGAAGGGGTGGGGCCTCAAACAGAAGGGGTGGGGCTAGGATGCTTCCAGCTTCCCTACCCCCAGACCATGATTGGTCTGGGGGTGGGGGAGCCCCCTTCGCCCCCCCTCCTTCCCACTAAACACCCATGCTCCTGGCGGTGGGAAGAGACTTCCTGTGCTCCACCACCCCCAGACCAATCAGAGCCTGAGTGCGGGGGAGCATGCAAAGCCTCTTCCTACCTTGCCAGGAGCATGTGGCACTTTGCAGGGTGGGGGTAGGGCAGAGGAAACTGTGCGCTTCCTCCCGCCTCCACGCTCTAATTGGCCTGGGGGCAGGGGAGCGGCAGGGCCTCCGTGGGCTGGATCAACCCCCTTGGTGGAATGGGTCCAGCCCGCGGAGGCTCTTTTGCCCACCCCTGAACTAGCAGGTGCTGCAGCACCCAAGGTTTTATGCTTGGCTCCACTCCTGGCCATGCTCCACACCCTGCGCCCGGGCTCCTGGCCCAAGCTTTGGCCCACTTACCCCTGTTTGGGTCTCCCCTTCTTGGAGACACGACTCTGCTCCCAGCCCCAGCTCCAGGGGAGGAGCAGAGGGGCATGAACAGGGGCATGGGGGCTAGCATTCAGTACTATTTCACGTGTTCTAGTGCCACAGCTGGACTCCGAAAACACAAAGCTCTTGCTCAGGGTGAAACTGAATTTCTACCTGAATTATTAATACTCCAGAAAATAAGTCATTGCCCCCAGATGGTTCTTGCCGTTCTGGGAGACAGTACAGATGAGAGATGATCACTTTTCTTCACAAGCCAGCCCCTGAATGGTGCAGCGTGACTGAGCAGGCATTGAAGATGCAGCTAATGATGCATGTCGATCTGCTATTTGCAGCCATAAAACCAAATAATTGTAAATAATTATTACCAGTTTTTCACTGATTAGATGTGCAGTATTTTAATTTTATAGACACAGATGTGCCTTTACATCCCCTTACTTCTAAGTTCCTGGTGTATACGTTTCTCCCAAAGCTCCTTTACATTTTAAATGCTAACAATGCCCTTCCTCCACACTGTCCCTTGCTTTTAAGCTCTCGTTTGGGCCCTAGAAGAGCACTCATTCTCTACTGGCTTTAGCTTTAATGCCCATTTATGACAGTGGGATAAGATAACTGATCTGGGACATTCTCCCCAGGGGATAACCTAAAACACTACTCCAAAGTCCATTTCCCATCTTTCAGGAAGGGTTGGGTCAGGCTGGGGTCAACACACAGCTGCGCACATCTGGGCTGTATTCTGCCTCTACTCACACCCCATGCAATGATATTGATTTCAGCGGGGGTGCAGGGCTGTCAGTCGGGATAGAATTTGGCCAGATGGCTCCACTTCATGCCTGGCCTAAAACCATCTTCCTCTCATCTCCCAGCCCTGCTTTTCCTTTCTAGTGGCAGTTCTATTGTAATGTCCTTCATTGTTCAGTGCCCATCTGGCTCGTTCTATGTCATGTTGTAGCCCCCAGCCATATGTGTTCTTTGCTTTGCTCTGCTAATGCAGCAGAATTAGTGCTACTCCATGCTAAGCCTTTCCTAGCTGGCAGAATTCTTTTCTACTGAGTTGATCCAGTTTCTCCTATGTATTCCCAATTCCAAACACTATAAATAAAGAATGTAACAATTCAGGGTTATAACATTTGTGCGCTGATTGCCATTAATTGTTACATGACAGATGCATGATTCCAAGAAGGGATATCTTTAGAAATAGCATTTTTTCCATCACCACTACCAGCTTTTTGTGTCCAGGCCATTTTATTCTGATTTGGAACGCAATTGATGTCTTTGGGATAGCTACGAATGCCTTTTATCCATTCCACAGCTAGTCTGTTTCTAGTTCTGGGTATCACCAAGAACTCGTAGGCTTTCGGTGGCGCGCATTCAACTTGCAAAACATCCCAGAGATGGATCCTAACTCACAGCAGAGGTGGCTGGGAATGGTATGATAGAATGAGGATCAGAGCCGTGTGAGGGCGCTGTCCTAGCCCTACCTGAAATTAACCACTATCCACCTTTCCACAGCATGAAAGCTTTCCAGAATCTGGCTACATCTAGGCTGCAGGCTTCTTTCGGAAGAAGCTTCTCCAGAAGAGATCTTCCGAAAAAACTTCTTCCGAAAGAGAGCGTCCACACTGCCAAAGCACATCGAAAAAGCGATCTGCTTTTTCGACAGATAGCGTCAACACTGAATGGACGCTAACTCGCATGTCAGCTGTAACAACTAAGGATGGAGTGGCCACCAGGGCACCTGTGCTTTCTCCTCTTTCCTCTTTTTTCGAAAGAACTCCCTCTTCCCCATCCACACACGCCTTTTTCTGAAAAAGCTCTTTTGGAAAAAGGCTTCTCTCTCATAGACAGAGGTTTACCAATGTCGGAAAAAACCCTCTGTTCTTTCGATTTTTTTCAAAAGAACACGATTGCAGTGTGGACGTAAGTGAAGTTTTTTTCAGAAAAACTCTGTAGTACAGACATAGCCCCTGTGATCTCAGTTTAGTCACTTCTTTTATCTCAAGGATGGCAACAGAAAAACAGGACAAGATAATACAGGAAAGCACAAGGAAATAGAGAGGCCTGGGAGGTTGAGAATTTCATGCATTCCTACATTGGGGGGTGCGGGGAACCAATGCTAATGGCCTGATGAAGCAGCTCTACAAAATACAGTCTGACTCTTGCCCTGGCCAGTGCTACGGGCCCGATGCAGACCCTTTGAACTGCACGGGAAGAATCCCAGTGGCTGTGTGTGGGTTTTAATGGACTTTGGATCTGCCCCGTGAGGAAGATGAAAACAGGAAGTGGTTTCGCCCACTCTCCGGGCTGCAGCTGCCCAGAGCAGAATTCCAAGAGGGGCCCTGGGGGGACAGATGCTGGTGCACACAGCTACTGCCTTGAAGAGGAGAAGCACGGGCTCCCAGCTAGCATGCGTTACCGATGGCAACATGCGCACAGTTTAGACACGGGGTGGGGAACCTCAGGCCCGGGGGCGACATGCAGCCCCCAGCTTGCCAAAATCTGGTCCCCCAGGCTCAGAGCTCCCCCCCAGCATTGGGGAGCCTGCATTGGCACTCCCGCCCCGCCCTCGCCTTGCGGTGGGACTGGAGCAGTAGCTTGCCCAGGAACTGAAATGAGGGGGGTGTTCGAATTTACAAGGAGAGGTGTCAGGGCCGATGAGGGGTGAGACTGTGAGGGTGAAGGTGGGCTGTATGGCACCATAGTTCATAAAACTGGGGGGGGGGGGTGTTGGGGAAATTCAGGGGGGGCATACACATCCATGGGAGGGGGTGTAGGGAAATCCCTGGACTGGAGCACACAAAATCGACTAATCTGGGCCCCCCTAGGCTCTGGTGCATGAGGGGAATATGTACAGTGTTTCTCCTTCTCAGTCGGGGTCCATGCATCAGCGAGGGGTGGATTTGGGGGGGGGGGCTGTTTTTGCTTTTCACTTGTGTACAGCCCCCAACTGACTTTTTAAAGAGTCAGCGGAAAAAAAATAGGTTCCCCACCCCTGGTTTAAATTCACTGCAGACATCCTAATAAGCATCACATTGTTATACTACAGCCGCTTCTGTATCACCTGCACAGTCAGAGTGTCAATCCTTTTCTATTTGAATCCAGATCGGGATTCAAATTTGAGATCTTCCCCCCCCCCCCCCATGCTGGCAACGCTTGGAGCCAGAGGTTTACACAGATTCACAGTTTCCAAGGACAGATGGGACCACTGTGATTGCCTCATCTGTCCTTTTGTAGAACAGGCCAGGGAACATCCCCAAAATAATTCCTAGAGCAGATCTTACAAGGAAACATCAAGTCTCGATTTTAAAATGGCCAGTGATGGAGGAGTCACCACAGCCCTTGGTAAATTGTTGCAATGGTTAATTAAATTCATCATTAGAAAGGTAGACCTTATTTCCAGTCCAAATTTGACTAGCTTCACTTTGCAGCCATTGCATTGTGTTATAGTTTGCTCTGCTAGAGCGAGTAGGCCATTCCCTAGATCTGTATCTGTGAACGGAGTGCTACTTTATGCATCTGTAGTCTGCATAGCTGGTGCAGTCTGTCTTTCTCCTGCTAATTTCATCCTTCTCCCTTTGTTTTGGCTGCGAAATCTCCCATGCCGTTGCCGTCGAGGCATGTTTCAGTACCGCACACTCAACTTTGATATATGTTTCACTTGGCAGTGTTCTTGGCCAAATATTAATGGATTCGCTCCTGCTCTTCGCAGTGACCTAATCTGAGGGGTGATTAATGCTTTCACTTGTTTCCTTGTGACCTGTATCACAGGAAAAGAGGCAAAGTTGCAAAAGAAACAGCAACAGAATAAAGAAATGGCTACATTATTGAGGGGCAATTTCCATTCATTTTTTGGTGGAATAGATCTGATCTGGAGAATATGAATGATTAGAAAGAGCAGAGTTTACATCATTCACCATCAATTTTTTCTGGTCATGTCACTTTAATATGGCTTCTGACAAACACATGCCATGAATGATTGATGTCGGAAAAGCCCTTGAGCCATTCACTTGCTGGCCTACAGTTGGATCTTCCATCGGAATAAAAAACTATGAACAACAAAAGGGAACAGAACTCATAGAGCAAATTCCCTGGAGATTTTCTCCTGGAGTTTCACAGCCAGAGGTATTTTCCCCTGGTCTGTGGAGCTTCAAGAGGGCTACTGACCTCTATCCCCATGCATGTTTGTCATGCAAAAGAGCCTTGTAATGTACTAACCCCAAGTGAGGTGCCACTAAATCTCTGTTTGATGAGGTAACTGGCTCTGTGGACATGGGAAAGTCAGTGGATGTGATATACATTGACGTTAGCAAAGCTTTTGATACGGTCTCCCACAATATTCTTGCTAGCAAGCTAAGGGAGTATGGATTGGATAAATGGACTGTAAGATGGATAGAAAGCTAGATAGACTCTCAGGCCCAATGGGTAGCGATCAACGGCTCGATGTCAGGTTGGCTATTGGTTTCTAGCGGAGTGCCCCAAGGATCTGTTCTAGGACCGGTTTTGTTCAACATCTTTATTAATGACCTGGATGAAGGGACAGATTACACCCTCAGCAAGTTTGCAGATGACTCTTAGCTAAGGGGAGAGATAGATATGCTGGAGGGCAGGGATAGGATCCAGAGTGACCTAGACAGATTAGAGGATTGGGCCAAAAGAAATCTGATGAAGCTCAACAAGAACAAGTGTAGAGTCTTGCACTTGGGACAGAAGAATTCCAAGCATTGTTACAGGCTGGGGACAGAATGGCTAAGAAGCAGTTCTGCAGAAAAGGACCTGGGGATTACAGTGGATGAGAAGCTGGATATGAGTCAGCATTGTACCCTTGTAGCCAAGAAGGCTAATGGCATATCAGGGTGCAATAAGAGGAGCATTGCCAGCAGATCTAGAGAAGCGATTATTCCCCTTTATTCAGCTCTGGTGAGGCCACATCTGGAATATTCTGTTCCGTTCTGGGGCCCCCACTATAGAAAGGATATGGATACATTGGAAAGGGTCCAGCATAGGGCAACCAAAATGATTAGGGGGCTGGAGCACATGACCTATGAGGAGAGACTGAGGGATTTGGGTTTGTTTAGTCTGCAGCAGAGAAGAACAAGGGGGGATTTGATAGCAGCCTTCAACTTCCTGAAGGGAGGTTCCAAAGAGGATGGAGAAAGGTTATTCACAGTAGTGATGGATGGCAGAACAAGGAGCAATGGTCTCAAGTTACAGTGTGGGAGGATTAAGTTGGAAATTAGGAAAAACTATTTCACTGGGAGGGTAGTGAAACATTGGGATGGGTTACCTAGGGAGGTGGTGGAATCTCCATCCCTAGAGGTTTTTAAGTCTCGGCTTGACAAAGCCCTGGCTGGGTTGATTTAGTTGGAATTGGTCCTGCCTTGGGCAAGGGGCTGGACTTGATGACCTCCTGAGGTCTCTTCCAGCTCTATGGTTCTATGATTCTATGACTGAAGTGTTGTGCTATCAGTTAAACGTGAGCCTTGGCATCTCCACAATGCTGGGTTGCTCCGTTGAACATGAGGCCCCAAGAACCCAGTCTGGGGCATATGTCATGGGGAGGACATGGTTACTAAGTGGGTGAAAAGGAAGTTCACTCACTGCAGATATCTCCTTGTGACCAGGCATAGTAGGTATCTCTCTTTCCTGGTATACCCTGCTAACAGCTTTCCCACCTCTGTGATGGTCTGCCCTTCCCCCATCACTCAGTTCACCATCCAGGCCACATGTTTATGTCCACCCCTTTTGGAGGATATCAAGAGTCCAACATAGGGAAGCCCTAAGATCAGGTGAGGGGCTCCAGTCCTCCCCTGAGTGCAGGTCTTGGGATCTTAACCTTCCTGGCATCAAGGCCCTCTCTTGTCCAGATCTGTAGGCTTTCTACCTTCTGCACTACCCACGGTCTGGCAGGGCATCCCAAGCCCACCCATTCCACTGAGAGAGGAGTTGATCGGGGGGTTCCTGGAGGGAAGGAGGTGTGGGGAGGGGAGAAACTGGCTGCCGGAGGATGCTAAGCATCTGCTAATTTTTTCCCAGGGTGCTCCAGTCATTCCACGAGGTGTAACAGTTAACTCGAACTAAGGACTTAATTCGAGTTAACGTTTGACTGCCGCGTGTAGCCCTGGGCAGTTAGTTCGGACTAAGGGGATTTAAAAATGGCGCCCGTATGGGAAGATGCAAATAAAGCCTGGGATATTTAAATCCCGGGCTTCATTTGCAACTTCGAATGCCTACATTAGCCTCCCTAGTTAGAACTAGGGGGCTAGTGTAGACATACCCTGGGAGAGGATGATAGACAGGTGGCCAAGACCAGAAGGAATGGAGGAGCCATGCAATGGGGGATAATGGGAAACGTGAACAGAGGGGAAGGGTGGCATAGAGCTTGGAAGACTCTGGCAAGAAGCTTAATTTGAGATGGCAGTAAATAGAGGAACTGTGTGGTTCCCTCAACTGAGGGGACCAGAGAGCTCAAAACAGGCCAGGGAGATGTATTCAGCATCTGTATCTTGGGTAGATTCAAGGAGGAAATGGAGTGTGTATTTGGAGGGCCAGTGTAAGCCGATTAGGCCTCCCAGTGGGGTTCCTCCGCTTCCGGGTCAGTGGGTGGTCACTCTGCCCCACTGCACAGACACTTAAACTAACCCTCCAAGTCAGTGGTTCAATAACCCGGCCTTGCTTCAGGTCGGGGAGAGAGGCAAACGGTTCAGAAGCCCTAACTCTGGTGCAGGGCGGGCAGTAAACGAACCCAGTCAGTATAAAGGCCTAGCCCGGCTCAGGGCTGGCAACAAGCACAGTTAGTCTATATACTCGGCCCTGGTTCAGGGCGGAGCAACAACCCCATTGTCATCTGTGCACCCCCCTCCCCGTAGTTCTGTGATCTGGGGGGCCTCCCTCACCTGAGAGGCTCGGGCCCCTGTCCTGAGTTTAATCTTGGCTCCTGCCTGCTTGGGGACGGACACGCTGGTGCCAATGGGCGAGGCCCGTGTTGCTGTGGCCTGCTGCCGTGGGGCCTTCTGTGCCTTCCGTCGGCTGGCACAGCAAAAGTCCGGCCTCAGCACCAGCACCGCCTTGGGGCAAGGTCCGCCATATCAGTAGCCTGACTTTGGGCTGATTGGGCCATAGCCCATGGAATCTTTGTCTCAAATTGGGGCTAAGCCCATCCAATAGCGCAGTCCAGCTTCTTATGCGGTAGGGGAACTCGGGTCCTCACCCTCACCCAAGCTCCAGCCCAGGACCCTTAAGGGTAGGTCCCCGTGGTCTCATTCAAATGGTGAGCTGAGGATCACTCACTTACCACCTCTCTCGGGGAAGTTGTCCGCTGCAACTCCCCGTCCTGGGCTACTTCCTCCGCTGTCTACAGACTCTTTCGGCAGCTTCGGGTTGCTGACCCCGTCGTGGCGTTTACCCCAACGCACATGACAACCACCTCGGTGGGTAAGGGTGGTCCAGTCATCGGCCCCGCGGTCTCCCTGGGGAACCTCGCTGCCCCGATGGCCACCTCAGGTTCTTTTCCCGAGGGGTTGCCCCTCGGGGCTTCCCTTCTCTGTTCCCCTGCACCGACCGCCCCTGGGGTGGGCCCGACGGCTACTGGCCCGGGGTTCTTCCCGTCTGGGTTCCCCGCGGCTCCTGTGGCGCCACCCTCCTGGCTGCTGCCCCGGTGGTGTGCTTTGCCCCCCTCCTCAGTGGTGCGGTCTTGACTTTTAAAGCGGCTGCCAGGCCGCCGCAGCATGTGCAGCAGCATCGGAGGGCGCCGTGCTCCGGCGAGAGGGTCCGGGAGAGGGGATGGGCTCATCCCATCACACCCATATAGTTAGTAGTGGGGCCTGGTCTCCAGTTTTGAACCAGACAGTCCAGTATTTGAGCTTTCTGTTTGTTGAAACCATCTGGCAACCCTACCTGGCTCTGGTTCGGGGCAGGCCGCAATCACACAGTCACAAATAGTTCAGAATACCTTGGCCATGGTTCAGGGTGGGCCACAGCCAGTAGTTCCCAAGCTTCAGCCTTGGTTCAGGCAGGGTGGCAACAAACAATAAGTTCAGGCTCCCGGTCCTGGTTCAGGGCAGGGCAGCAGACAATCCCATAGTTTGAGACAGGAGCTCCAAAGAAACACAATTTATAAGTTCAGTGAGCCCTGGCCTTAGGTCAGGGCGGGGCAACAACCAGGAGCGGCCCAACGCGCGATCGGTGCCCCCGCCTGCACGGCCTTCAACGGCCGTGACGTAATCACGGGGCGCCCCGGCACCCTGTGACGTCATCATCGGGCACCCGGGCCGGCGGTGCCCTGGGCAACTGCCTAGTTTGCCTAGGCTCACGGGCCGCAACAACACACAATTTACTAGTTCAAAAGGGAGGCCAGGCCTTGATTCAGGGCGTGGCAGCAAACAAATACCAATTTGGGGTCTTCTCGTTCAGGAGGGTTGCAGGCAGTTTGCTGGCAGTCGCGGTGAGGGGGAGATTGCCATCCGGTAGGTGGGTGGTACAGGGGGGTGCAGGCCCACCCACTCTACTGCGCCCTGGCCCAGGGCCCTAGATGCAGCAGAGCAGTTGCTGTTGGCTCGGCGGGGGCTCCAGCCCGAAACACGCTGGCTTAGGGCCTTTACCAGCCCTTGCTATACCCAGGGCCACTTCCCTTCTCCCCTGAGCGGGTTCCTGGACTTTCATCAGGTCGCTCGGTGAGTCAAGGATGGTCTCCTCCAGCTGGGGTCCCGGCAGTCCAATCCAGTCCTCAGCCACTTTCAGGTCCAGTGGCTCCAGCCAGTGCTCCGACAACAGCAGGTTGCGGTGTACTGGCTGGTCCTCGGAGTCGGGTTGGTCGTCGGGGTCAGGCGCTGCTGGCAGTCCTTGCAGGTCCAGCGGGCCCACATAGTCCCAGGGTACAGGCGGGTGCAGGGATCCCGAAAGGTCCTCCAGGGCTGCCACAGTCGGAGGCCTGGGTCAAGCCTCAGCCACCCCCACAAGGAGTGCTGAGCAGGCCTCTGGTTCCTCTGGGTCAGAGGTGTTCGGAGGCCCGGACCAGGCCTCGGCCTCCCAGGCAGGGAGCTCTGAGCAGGCATCTGGTTCCTTCGACTGAGCTCTCAGCCTGGCTTTTTATAGTCCTGGCCATGCCCCCTGGCTTCCGGTCAGGTGACGGGGAGGGGCTATGCTGCTCCCAAAATGGCTCCCAGAGGGGTTTCTCCGCCTCGGGGTCAGTGGGCGGCCACTCCACCCCACTACAGCCAGTGAGAGGGACCAGACAAGGCAGCCTATAAGGAGGGCGGAAGGAAAGATTTGCCTGTGGGGATGGGAAGAAAGAAACATCTCTCGCTGTTGAGGAGGAGATTGTGGCAGAATTTGTGTAAGGCCCAGATAGGTTGAGGCTTGGAAAGGAAAATGAGGAGATCTGGTTTGGCTGTGTACAGTGTAAGAGGGGAAAGCTTGCTGCTTTCAGCCGATAAGGCAGCCAGACCTGCTCCCTGTTTGAGCTCCAGGGAGTGACTGTAGTTGTACTGCACTGCAGCCCTTCTTATATAGGCCAGCCCAGCCCTGATTGGCTGCTCCTCACAGCCCCTCTCTGATTGGCCGCCTATTGCAGTGTCACCCAAGGACTCTATTAATCCCTTAGAGCCCAGGGTGGGGCAGGAGCCCCATCACTGGGAGCCAAAGCTGTGTGAATGGATTGCTGAGAGACAGGGTGTACAGCAAGAGGAGTGAAGGGGCCATGGACACAGCCCTTGTATATTATCCCTGAAAATCACAGTCTAGTTCTTATGCCTCCTGTGGGCTCTCTCATAGACTTTGAAGTCAGACAGGACCATCATGATCATCTAGTCGGACCTCCTGCACATCGCAGGCCATAGAATCTCACTCAGCCACTCTTGTAATAGACCCCTAACCTCTGGCTGAGTGACAGAAGTCCTCAAATAATGGTTTAAAGAGATTAAAGTTCAAAGAGAATCCACAGTTACACGAGGGTAAGCCTGCAAGTGAGCCCTCCTTTTTCTGAGACTTTCCACATCCAGACAGTATCCATGCCAATGCCACTGCTGGAAAGCCATAAATAAGGGCAAGCAATGAGAAAAACCAGGGACATTTCTTAATTCCACTAAAATACATAAGAGAAGAGAAGCTTATTGGCGGAACAGATTGGAAACAGGCATCGGAATTTAGCTAAACAAATAGGGACTATCCCCATGTTAGTATCACTGGCAAGATTTAAACTGGTATAACCAGAGCTTTTGGTAATTCAGCTTGTGTTTTACTTTCTGGGGAAAGCCTATTGTAGCTAACATATGGCTGCTTTACAACACAGAGCCTCACTCACTCCGTGTGTGAGCACATATGGACTTTTAAAATCCCAACAAAGAAACCCCTCCGCCCCCATGCAGTGTAATTAACAATGTGGTTTTTCTCTTTGGGGACAAATGTAATTACAGAGTAGGTTAAAATAAAGATCTCTTAGCACATGCCTTGGGCAGAGCAAGGGAAATCCCTGTGATGCATGGGGCGTCTATCATAAAAAGAGGGGAAATGAAACACCATATAAATACACAGCATATCTAAAAATAGCTGCACGGGAGAGGTGTGATAAAACATAGATACTCCGAGATGCCCTCCCCACACTTATCTGTACAGTTATGCAATCATTTTTAAAAAATGATCCATCATGACTCTTTAAAAAATAAAACCCAGCAAAAGCAGCTTAATAGCCTAAATAAGTAGGAGGGAGGAAATCATTGGCAGGAGATGACTGAATACTAGATGGCAAGTATAATTCGAACAGTGAGGAATTGGAATACCAGTTGTGTTAGATTTACAGGCTTGTATAGATGTTTCCCTGTGTTTGCCCCTACAGAGCTGCAGCAATCAAGAGCAATAACTACACAGATCCGTAAGGGGACGTCTACACAGCAACATTATTTCGAAATAACTTAGTTTGCATATAAACAGCAGGCAGTTATTTTGAAATAATGTTGAAATACTATCAGGCTGGCGGAATTCTTACTCCGACTCCTGTAACCCTCAGGCTACATCTATACTCTTTGTTTTTTTTGCAGAAGAGGAAATGCAAATGAAGCGCTCATTTTCAAATATCATGCTTTCATTTGCATATTCTCTTCCGATCCTTTTTGCCGAAGAGGTTTTTGAGAAAAAACCCCACAGTGTGGAAGGGGCCATTTTTCGGAAAAAAACCCTTTTGTGCAAGATCCCTTATTCCTCAAAAATGAAGTTTACAGGATCAAAGATGTCTAGCCTCACTTCATAACTTATGCAGCCTCTTCAGATACAGAGCTCTGTTTCCAGTTAACAGCGATAAAGAGCAGCAACACTGACACCTACTGCTTGGTAGAAGGATTGGATATTTTCCTGTACAGTTTCTAAACTGACTACTAGACCCTGAATCCAGAGTTTCAGAAAAGCTCAGGGGCAGTGATGACCCAGGGACGACAATCGCATTGCACAACAACTTTTGAGATTTCGAGATGTGTTTCTGTTCCACGCTGGAATGCAGCCAAAAACCTTGTGAGATGAAACAAAGTCAAAACAGCCGTGGTTGGCGTGAACGTGTTAGGTGTCTGATCCTTCCCCTCTCGATTTGCCAAAATGCCTGTGACATGTCTCAGCATCAATGAAGCTGTGTATTTTGATTAAAAATAGCCCCAGAGTGGGGGCTAGATTTTCTTGAAATCATAATGCATCAGCTATTTCAGTTCTACCAGCCACCTCTAGGAATGCACCAGTGATGGTGGCACTGCTTAGCCAGCACCTCCTACATCAATTGACATAACCACTGAACTGTCCCTGGGCTTCTCTGGTTTAAAAAAAGAGTGTGAGACCTCCTTAGCCCAGATTTCTCAACCTACTATCATGCACAATGGAGGTTTGGGACCAGTGGCGGCCCGTCAATACAGGCGAACTAGGCGGTCGCCTAGGGCACCAAGATAAACGGGTAACAGAATCCTTCAGACAAATCCATACAGAGTCACTATACAAAAGGCCCTTCATCCAATCAGCTTGGATTTCAACCCTCTTCTTGCAGGCAGGACCACCAGCCATAGTGGCCTCTCCTGAGTCTCAATCAAACCTACAATCCAGCCAGGCCCACTCTCCTACCCACGGGCCAGGGATGGATTGAGAAATCTCGGGGCACTGGAAACCAAATAATCTGTGGTAACCCTCTCCTCCCACCCACAGCCGTATGCTTAAACAAACCCTCCCAAAATGTAAATTTTCCCTAGAGGGTTAAAATTTTGTTAATTAGAGAATGGACAGAATAAGGGAACAACACACACACACACAACATTAAGAATTTGTTTAAGCTGGCAATTAGCATTTACAGCTAAGAAGTTTCCACAGAAACACTGCATGCTCAGTAACATGTCATCTTACTGAAACAAAAGACAGGACTATGCAGCACTTTAAAGACTAACAAGATGGTTTATTAGGTGATGAGCTTTCGTGGGCCAGACACACTTCCTCAGATCAAATTGTGGAAGAAAATTGTCACAACCATATATACCAAAGGGATACAATAAAAAAAAGTGAGCACGTATAAAATTGACAAATCAGATTTTAGAACAGATGGGGGAGGGGAGGGAGGTTAGTGTCTATGGGTACGTCAACACTACAGAGTTAATTCGAGTTAACTTAATTTGAAATAGTTAATTCAAATTAAGCTAATTCAAAATAACGCATCTATACACAAAAACTATTTTGAAATAGCGTTTTGTTATTTCGAAATAGCGCATCCACACTGAGTGGACTCTGAACCGAAGTTAAGGCTGGCTGGAACCAGTGCTGGAAGAGTATCAAGTTAGGACTTAGTGCGTGGGGCTGCTGCTTGAGGCTAACTGAGCTCTGTGCTTAAAGGGACCCTACCCCCACACCAGACAGACAGTTCTCAGGGTTCCCCACTTGCTTGTCTACTTCGATGAGGGACAGCAAAGCAGTCCTGTCTCGGAGTGCCCTGAGTGCCTGCACTTGGGACACCACAGCACTCAGCCACATGGAGCCAGAGCTGCCCCTGTGCATGCCGGTGCATCTCATGGTGTCGTTGCCATCAGCCTGGCTGCACTTGCTGCAGGTTGCCATCCGGGGATCTATAGGGGGGCTGTCAGGATCCAGGAGGCCCTGCGGGAGAGCATCCACCCCGAGGAGCCCTCAGAGCCTCCCCACTGGAGGCTCGTGCCCCATTCCTCCCTCACGTCCTTCCACTTACCCCTCCCTAGCCCCCCTTCCTGATGTCAAACAAAAGACACGTATGTTCAAAAATAGACACTGGGTTTATTGAACAAAACTGGGGGAATGAATCTCTGGGGAGACTGGGAAAAGGAGGTGAGAAAGGGGAAGAGAGGGAAGGGGGAAACCTGGGAGGAGGGAGCTGGAAGGGAGAAGCAAGGGGAAGAAGGGGGAGGGGAAGCTCAGGGCAGTGTAGACATACCCTATGAGATAATGATATTGGGGTGATAATTGGGGAAGCTATCTTTGTAATGGGGAAGGTAGTTAGCATCTCTGTTAAGGCCCATTTGTAAAGTGTCCAATTTAAGCAAGAATGACATGACAGTTCTGAGGCTTCCCTTTGTAGTCTGGTGGCCATTCGAGTTTTCTTGCGCAAGAGAGAGTCTACACTGGCACGGATGCTCTTGCATAAAAGCACATCTCTTGCGCAAAGGCACATGCCAGTGTAGACGCTATCTTCTGGAAGAGTTTTTGCACAAGAACTCTTCTGCAAAAGAGTTCTTGCGCAAAATCATGCCAGTGTAGACGTAGCCATCAGTTCTTACAAGTGTCAATGATTTTAGTGTGGAATGGATGGATGGATACACGGGCGACTTATAGCAGGGATGTCCGGCACCAAATTCAGAACAAAATGTCAAGAAAGCTATACAACAAAAGTAAAATTCTGTTTCCTCACACTGGCTAACAAGAAATCAGAAAAGCAGGTTCCTTAAACATTCCAGTCCTTGTATAGCCACCAAAAACATTTAACTTAATGATGTATGGCTATTTAAAACTGACCTCATAAAATAAAAGGATCTTCTTATCCTAAAGGACCAGCTGCACACTCAGGTCAATGCACAACTTCGATCTTACCTCAAAAAAAAAAAAAAAATCACACTGTTGCCAGTCCTTTAGTATTTAAAATTTAAAGGTTTATTTATATTTAAAAAACCCCAAACCCTAGAAGACTTACCCAGCATTGCCCGGCTCCTTTAGGGCAGAGGGAAGGCCGTGTTGGCATTGCACGAGTCAAGGGATGGGGTTGAGGAGGGACAGGGCAGGAGCCTGGGAGAATGGAAAGGGGGTGCAGGAGTCAGGGTGGGGGGTTGAGGAGGGGCTCAGGGCAGGGGGCTGGGAATGTGGTGGGGTGCGAGAGTGAGAGTTTGGGGGTGAGGAGCGACTCAGGATGGGGGTCCCTGCAGGGTTTCTTTCCTTCCAGCTGATGGGGCTTTTCTCCCCTCTCACCCCAAGCCTCCCAGCCAGCAGGGACCTTCCCTCCCCCACACATCTCCCCTGGCTGGCCAAGGGTCTTCTGTCTCCTCCCAGCCCCCCTGGTCAGCAGAATCCTTCTGTCTCCCACACAACTCTCCCAGCTGGCAGGGGTTTTCTTGGTCCCCCCCAGACCTTCCAGCTGGCAGAGGCCTTCTCTCTTCCCCCAAACCTCCTGGCCACCAGGGACCGCCCCCTGTCCCTAGTGCTGCAGCCAAGTGCTGGGGGGTAGCGGGGCTATTTGCCCAGTCTGACGTCAGGCAAGAGGGTGAGCCCCAGACCTGCTGGTCACTCTCCTGGCGGTGCGGCTGCCCCCAGAGGTCAATCTGCAGTATAGCTCTCCCTATGCTCACTGCCCCCAGTGGCCACTCTCACGATCGCACCCCCTCCTCTCTGTGCCCCTCCCTTTCCATGTTATAGACAACAGTCCCATTCTCAGCACTTCCCATTTTCCCAGCACAACCAAACCCTGACTTTGCGTTAAGCTGGAATAAAAGGAAGCTGCCTGCCACATAGGGTGGTTCTAGCTCTTACCTTTTAAGGAGGAGTTCTTGAACAAACAGAGTCATGGATGGACAGACGCACCTTTCTAAAATATATAGACAGAAGAAAGAAAGGTGAGCATTAAAGTTGGTTAGAGGAATTAAACACATACAATAATTGCAAAGTTCTTGGTCCACACTTACAGCAGGTGTCAGGGCACAAAAGTCACCCCCCCCCCCTCAAAATCTGTGGGGGGAGGAGCCAGGGGTCAGCAGCTGGTGGGCAGAGCTGTCCCATCCTATGGATGGTTCACCAACTGCCCTCGGCCCCGTGCTTTGGGAGTCCCCACGGGCCCCCAAGAGATTAGCAGAGGCCTGGCACTGGTAGCAGAGATCTATTCCCCACACATTCACCGGTGCAGGCGGAAAGTGGAGCAACTTGGCCCCAGCCCGCCCCTCTCCCCTGGCTCCCAGCCATGTCATGCGGCTTCCCGCGGCCAGTGAGTGCAGAGCGGTGGTTCTGTCCCCCAACCTCCAGTCCCAATGACGGCCTGGGGCAGTAATGAGGGACCTGACACAGGCTGTTGGGGTTGGGCCCCCTCCCCGCTCTCACCAATGACAGGAAGTGTCACTTGGGAAAGGAGGCGTGGGGGATGGGGTGGAACTGCCCCACCCTGCCCTCACCGGAGGTGGGAAGTGGAGTGGTACAGCTGGGAGCCGGGGAGCAGAGCGGGCTGGGGACAGGTCACTCTGCCTCCTGCCTCCACCACCAGTGAGTGCGGGGAGAGGGGGGTCTGACCTCTGCTGCCAGCACTAGGCCCCCATTAGTCTGCTACTCAGGGAAAGGACTGGAATGGTGTAGGGAGGGGGCAGAGCAAGGAAGGAAAGAGGTGGGGCGTGGGCTTGGGGGAAGGGGTGGAGCGGAGGCAGGGCTGGATAGGTAAGAGGTGGGGTTTGGGTGGAGTCAGGGTGGGACGGGGCAGAAAGAGGCAGGACCTACCTCAGGCCCTCCCCAGGCTAGGGGTGGCGCAAGGAGGAGTCATACAGGGGGCAGTCGACTGGTACCCCCTTTGTGTCCCTCCCCAGCAGTAGCCACTGGTAGCAGTGACGGAATGAACGGCTAGCTTACGTCAAGTCTCTCGTTGCTTCCAAATCTTTGGAAGGTCCTCAGTCCTTTGGCTAGAGTACTTCCATTAGTACAAAGTCGCAGAGGGGTAGCTGTGTTGGTCTGTAACTTTAAAAACAGAGTAGTCTTTTGGCAGCTTAGAGACTAACAAATATATTATATCATGAGCGCTTGTGGGTAAAACCCACTTCATCACATGGGTTTTGCCCATGAAAGCTCATGATATAATATATTTGTTAGTCTCTAAGGCTACATCGAAACTACACCCCTCTGTCGGCAGAGGGATGTAAATTAGACATTTCGAAAGTGCAAATTAAGCGGGGATTTAAATATCCCACATTTCATTTGCATAATTACATAATTGTGTCATGGCGCTGTTTCGAACAAGCGCCATTTCGAAACTGAAACCGCGGTTCGAAACAGTGGCATGACGCGATTATGCAAATGAAGCGCAGGATATTTAAATCCCCACTTCGTTTGCCCTTTTGAAACATCTAATTTACATCCCTCTGCTGACAGAGGGGTGTAGTTTAGACGTAGCCTAAGCATTTATCTTGAATACTGCATATAGATGTAGTCGCCTCTAAGGATGTTCAGGACTAGTCGACTATCCATAAGCAAAAGCTTATCGAATTCCTCCCTTGCTGCCTCTATTAGATAAAGGGGATACTTCAAAAGGGCAGCACTGCACAGCTGACTGTGCTCAACTCTGCAGGGCTGCCCCTTAGAAACACGGCGGCTCAGCTGTGCTGCGCTGCCCTTTGAACTCCGCCTCCGTGTTTCAACGAGGCAGCCCAGCACCGGCCTCAGCTTTAGCTTTTTCTGCAAAAATGCCACAGTCTAGACCTAGCCTGAGGGGCCAGCTCATTAGTGATATCAGTTGTGCTATAGCACCAGAGGAGAGTGGTTTGGGAATTTCCATGGCTGTGGTGACCTTTGGGTGTGGTCCACATTTGAGCCTTCTCTTCCCCCTGGCTTGGTGCTCATCATCAGAATCTCCCCCATTCAAAATGGCAGTCACCACGTTTGACCTGGTATGGAGGTGTGACTCATTCAGCCAGGCCTTCAATTCAAGACCCTCCCAACATTCCCAACCATCCATGCACTCACAAAGCAGAATGCAAAACAGAGGCGCCTCCAAAGGCTCTATCACCACTCCGGAAGTCAGCAAAGCTACCTGGAAATGGTATGAGAAGTGCCCTTCCTTAGTAGAATTACCAGTACCGCCTCACAGGCAGCCTGAATTCTGGCATTTTGAGTGCTTGGCGTTGCAACCTGAAAGGTTTTTAATGTAATAATAAAAAACGTGTTTATTGAACTAGTGTTGATTTTTTAATATGTAGGATGCAAAATTGCAAATGGCCAGCAGAGGGCATGGAAGGAAATGATTTCTTCAGTGCTGCCAATGTCAAATCAAGTGCACAGAAGTCGATAGACCTGCAATGTTTCCATGCGCAACACCAAATACAATTTAAAAAGCAAATGAAGAACTAATTAAGAATGGGTTTGATAGTCACCGCATTCAAAGATTACGCTGGATAACCTATTTTAATGAAAAGCTGCTTTCGAAACCCTTCTCTCTAATCCCTCTTTACTGGAGCAATGTGAAGTCAGGGTGAGGAGTAGACACATTTTTTGCTATTTTAAAGGAAACAGGACTGCACAAATATGCGATTATGTATTTGATTCTCCAGTTACTATGGTGATTGGGGCTCTTTGGATGGCCCTGAATGGCTGCAAAGATTTGAAGCCTCTGAGAGTAATTGTTATTTTAATTTCAGCCCAACATAGAAAAACAATGTAACGGTGAAAATCTGTAAACCACCTTCTTCCCCCTTGACTTGGCACTCCCCCACTGAGGGACACTGGAGGGGCAGGATGGGGAATGGATCTTATTGATGGAGAAATAGAAGACTCCAGTCTCCAGCACTGGAAGATGACAGCTTTTGCCAAAATTCGAGTCACATTTCCAGTGGCCTGCCACAAGCTAGTCACAGCCCTTGTATTCCCTCTGTTTCTTTCAGCCATCCTGAGGCACACTCATCATCTCATAAGACAGGAAGCAAGGCCAGATCCTGCTACTCTATGTCAGCCCACAAAGCCTTCATGTACTCCAGGAAGAAAGCATGCCCTCCAGGAGGTATTGTATAGCCCCTCCCCAGGCGACACTGCGGTAGGGTGGGGCTGCAGCAGGCTGACTCAGGAATGGACTTCAAGTGCACAGCTACACTCAAACTGCTTTCATCACAAAGCTCACCATATTTGATGGTTTTCTTGATGCCCCACTGCCTGGACTCTTGTCAGGAGGGGTGAGGCTGAGGCCCCATCTTCACTAAAAAGAAGATCAAAGCTGCAGTGATTGATCTTCCGAAGTTTGATTTAGTGGGTCTAGTTCAGAGTCACTAAATCAAACTCAGAGGGCATCCTCCGTCAGCTTCTGGTACGCCTGCTTCTGTGCGGAGTACGGCTCCTGTCAGCCTCCTGCTGTGAGGATGGTGGGGAAACTCAAATTAAGGTGCGTTGACTCCAGCTACATAAATAATGTAGCTGGAGTTGTGTATCTTGATTCCACCTTCCCTTTTAGTGTAGCCCTGGCCTGAGCTTTCATTTTTAAAAAGGTTCATTTCTAGCCACCATGTTTGCAGAGAAATGCTTGAAACTATGAGCCCCCTGCACTCAGAAAGCTCAGACGCTAGGAAACACATGGACTTTTTTTAATCTTATGATTTTAAGCCATTCTCCTGATTTGTGAAACCTGACTCATGATACCAGCCCTGTCCCCAGGGTACAAAGGTAATACCACAGCCTGTGCCCAAAGCCTTAAGGATGGAATTTACAAAGAGCACCCAAAAGCTTTAGAAAAGCCCAGTCTAAACATGCTCTCTCTCTCTCTCTCTCTCACACACACACACACATCATACCTAAAAGGTTCAAATGTGCATCCTGGGGGCACACCAGGCAGCAGCATGTGCAAAACCTACCCCCTTGTGCTGAGCAGTGGTTAGCTGCATATGGAATGGGCAGTGCAAACATAACTACCCATTAGTGCACACAGACAGAACACCACACATCTTGTTCCAGAAATGTACCCCCTTTTATGTACCCATTGGTGACACTTTTCAAGGTTAACCGAGGTGTCTAGGGTCAATCACAACCACTCACAGTAGGAAGGAGCTTTCTCTGTGACCACCAAGGGAAACTCTCTAAATATTGATGTGGGCCTGGCTTGATATGATCACCAGGACATGGGTGAGGCCTCATGCCTTGGGAAACAGGATTAGAGAGGTCAGTGGATCAGCAGGCTGGAAACAACTGTGGGCAACACCAGAGCTCCACTCTGAGCCCTGCTCTTTCCCTCTGCAGCCTAGCAATTAGCACACCTCACCTTCTTACACACGAGTTTCCAGTCCCTGATCTCCAGGACACCCAAAATGGACAGCAATCTGCTGTCTCCATGGAGACAGAACAGCCCAGTTCACTGGTTTCACCTCAGTTCAACACTCCTCAGACCAAGGCACTTTGCTATGTCAATAGTAAAACCTCAAGAAAATGTATTTAACTGATCTTGAGGAAAAGATACAACACACATCAGGTGGAGCCCCTCTCAGCAGCCTGGGACAATCACACACCACCCCTAGGGCACGGTTAAGAATGGCCATACTGGGTCAGACCAAAGGTCCATCCAACCCAGTATCCTGTCTGCCGACAGTGGCCAATGCCAGATGCCCCAGAGGGAGGGAACACAACAGGTAACGATCAAGTGATCTCTCTCCTGTCACCCATTTCCAGACAAAAGGCAATACTTCCCCTTTCCCACGTATAGCTGTCACCAGGTAGATCTGAACCTGGAACCTAGTGTAGTAGCCGCTACATTTTGAGCTATGAAGCCAGCTGGATCCCAACTTAGGCTGTAGAGCTCCCTTGTTCTTATCCCTCGCTGTAAGTGGTCTAAGTGTCACTACATGGGACAGTGAACCACACTAGGTCTATGGGTTACACAGGCACAGAGTCTGAGTGTAGAAAGAAACTTTTAATGAAAGGAAGGACGTCACCCAGCATTAATTTGTGAAAAATGGGCATTTTTCAAACTCACTCTCTGAAAACACTGGGCTTTGGAGAGCAGAGCTGGCTGGTATACTTAAAGCCTTCATCAGTGGCTTATTTACTTTTATGATTTTTAAGGCAGCAGCCAAAGAGCTGGGCACATTGAGAGATCCAGGTTGTAAATCTAAGACTGAGCAATTTCATTTGCACCATCTGTAAGGATGTGTTGGGTTAACCAAAGTCTCTTCTGTCCTTTCCTTATCTCTGCTGTCCAAATATAATGCCTGCCTTCAGGGACTCTCAATGACTTTGGTGGGGACAGATTCGGACTCTCTCAGAACAATTCCACATCCTTTACTTATGCTGGTGACACGTAACGTATGTGCGTGGTCCTTCTGAAGTCAATAGACGCTACATGCATAAGTGTGTGCTAACCGATCGTAGTACAGTGGCCTTTAACCTTTCTCTAAGGGAATCTGAGCTTATCTGCCATAAGAGTGCAAAGGGACACCAGTCTGGTCACACCAGGGACTTATGAGGCCCTGGGGCTGGTAAACAGAGGGGAGTGTATCAATGACCTCACAGAGACCTAGGGGGGCAGCTAAGCAGTCCCACCAAATACAGGGGGTGACTATATCAGTGACCTCATAGAGGCCATGGTGCAGCTAAGCAGCTCCCACCTAATACAAAGGCAGTAGCCCAGCTGTCAGACAGAAGGGGAGGTGCTGTGAGTGTAACATAGGGACCTGGGCAAGTGGGCAGCTTTGGACACAGGGAGAGGAACGGTGAGTGTGTGCCTGTACAGAAGGCTGTGAGGCTCAGTGAAATACCAATTCTACCTTGCTTTATAACAGATGGGTCGCCCCACTGGCTGCTGGGGATGGGGTGGAGGGGCGGTGAAGGGGAGAGGAAATGAGCCAGCTGTATAGAGAGGGTCAGTTAATTCAGGGTGTGACAAGCAGCAGGTGAGAAAGTACTAAAAGAGGAAGCCAAGCTCTCCACAGTGCTCAGCTGTCGGGCTTTACAGACAATGCTGCTGGGAGAAGCAAATCATCACACTTTTGACTTTGGAAATCTTGTTTTCCAGATCACTACTTATGAATCAATCATGTGCCATGGGAATACTGCTTTGCCAGCCAATAATAGCAGCAGCAGGATTAGCAGCTAATTTTGTCCTTCAGCTAATATTACACTATCTTTAGGGTGCAGTGCTAGGATGGGATTGAAATGCATTAAGAAACAATAGGTCTAAAGTAAACTGTTGGGGTGACATCACTGGCACTGTAGAGAACTCCTGGCTGAATGAGTTAAGTGAATAAACCGTTATTCAATCCTCGCTGGAGTACTTTCCAAACCTTAAAAACAGCTTCTAGACTAGAATATTGTGGGTCTGATCTACCGAGAGACGGGACGGGGAGAGAGAAGGACAGAGAGAGAGATTTGTGCTGAAATCAACAGGCGTTTTGCCTGGATAATGTCTAGAATTGGGCCCATAGACACTGATTCAACAAAGAACTGAAGTATGTGCTGAGTGCAAAAGTATACCAGCACATTTTAAAGCTAAACTCCTGTTTAAATGTGTTGCTGAAGCAGGATAGACCTAGGCATGGGCTGAAGGTATTGAATCAGAGCTATACTAAAGTTGGTTTCTTCTACCAACTTCTCCTCCATGACTGCCCAGAACACCCACTAGACCAGAACAGGGTGTGAGGTGGAACATGGGTCCCCAGATAGGTTTTTAACAGGAAGAGCTGTCTATAGGAGCGGCAAGGCCCTGCTGCCTCTCGCTGGGGAGATACAAAACAGAGGACTGTGAAGCGAAGTGCAATGAGACCATCTCGACACCCTGAGACGCAGGGCTCGGGGATGTCTAGGCTGCATTGTTAATCTGGAACAATGGGAGCTGCCACACCTGTTGCCAGGCATTCACAGCGCACTGTAAACCTGGCCTTGCCATAGCTGGACCTGGGTGTGATGCGAACACAGCCACATGGCATTAAACCTCCTGGCATGGGGTCTGCGACTTGAGTTGCAAAATGACAGGGCTTGGACCTACTTCAAGGTGGGTCCACGGGCCCAGATCTGCAGGGCTTTCTGACCCAGTCAGAAAGATGGGGGTGTGGATGGTTGGGCTTAAGCCTGAGTTCGTACAGCAGTGTGGCCACACCCTTCACGCGGCACTCAGTCGAACGCAAAGGATGCGGCAGGGGGCACGCGGCCGTGAGTCGGTGTGGATGTCTACGTATGGGGCTGCGACATCTTGTAGTTGTGTGGGATAAAACACAGAGGAGGGTGCTGCACAACAGAGATTAGAAGGGTTTGGTGGGATATAATTCAAAGTCTTATGTGTGAACAAGACACACAGAGCAGCAGGGGAATTTGAGGCATCCCATGAAGCCCACTGCTCTGGGGACTGGACTACTGCCTCCTTCCCCCTGGGGTATCTGTGGGGGCTGTTCACCTGCCCCTAGGCCTTTGTGAGGTCACTGACGTAGGAACTCGCTGCTGGCAAGGCTGCGCAGCTGGGACGGGCTGGAGATTGTGTTTCTGAGGAGGCCTGACTCAGCTATCATCCAACGGCTGAGTGGAGACCCTGGCGCTGGCTGGTTCTCCGAGGAAACATGGGGAGATGGTCAGGAGCTCTGTGTGAACACAGGGCGGGTCCCAGTATGGAACCCAGGGGGCCAGGTGCGTGTCATGTCCCCCTCCAATAGTGGTTCCATAGACAGCAACAGCCCGTTACTGCTGCCAGTTGAAGGAATACCTCGTTTAGCTCAAGTGATAGAGCCTTGCATGGGCATTGACTTTCTTCTTCATCTGCATGCTCCATCCCAGCTCTGCCCTGAGGCCCTGACCCCACTTCATCCCTTCCAAGGCCTCACACTTCCCCTGCCTCTTCCTGTCCTGCCCCCTCCCCGTGCCTCCCGCCCATCACCGCACAGTTGTGTACCCATGGTGCTACAAACCTGGCACATCCTGGAGCTGACACCTATGTTACTTTTGGGGATGAACATCCTACCTGCTTTTCCCTGCTGGCAGCCTATGGGAGGGCGGGGGGGGGGGGGGGGGGGGGGCTGCCTGGCTGGAGTTTTGAGCTCTGCTTGACTTCGGACAGCTGGGTGAGCTTCTCCGACTTCCCCACCAACAAGCATCTCCCTTGTGTGGCTCCAGGGCCTGGTGTTGTGGAGACGCAGGCTCGTGCTGCGGTGTTTTGATGAATAGCTCAGCAAAATATGTGGAGTGGAATCCTTGTTGCAGTGGGAACAAGACGACATGTGGTGCAAGGCGTTGATCTATTCTTGCGGGTATTGGTTGCACCGGCCCTCTCCCCCGGCACCCTTCCAGCAGAAGCAGGAGGCATCCAGCCAGTCTGCTTCCTGCACTCTGACCTGCGTTCCTGAGAACTCAGCCAGGCAAAGTCGCACAGACTGCAGACCCACGCTACTCCAAGAGAGTTGGAGATTTTATCTTCCCTTGAATGGTCACATTAGCTTGCTGTCTGAGACTGCCTGCGGTCACTGAGGAAACCCAAGCAGTTGGGAGGGGCGCATAAACCCCAGGCTCTGATGTACAGGAAGTTGACATTAGAGAGTTATATGCAAATAGAGACAATTCCCTCTTCCTCCATTTGCCTGTAGGGTACCATGTGCAGTAACAAAATCCAGGCCAGTCTGCTGGTGGTCAGCTATTCCACCTACTTACTCTTGGGTGCAATCGTCTTCCGGGCTCTGGAGAAAAATGCTGAGAAAGAACAGAAAATGGCTGTAATCCAGATGAAGGAGGCTTTTCTGCAGAACTTCACTCGCCTCACTGCGGCAGATGTTGAGCAGTTTGTGAAGGTAAGGGGTGCTGCGGTAGCACGCGACGGTGGCCTCCAGCGTCGTCCCGTGCAAGCCAGCCTGGTTTTCACTTACATTGTGTTTACTGTGACACAGGCAGGTAACAAGCATTGTGTCTTTTCCTGTGCATCCATTGGGGTGGTGGCATTTAAACGCTGAAGGTGAATCCTGAGTCCAATGGCCAGTCGGAGTAGACAGCCCACACTCTGGGCAACTGACCAAAGCAGCAGCTGCTCCACTCCCCAAAACCACTGGGGCATCTCCACAACCCTGGCTCATCTAACCCAGCGATCTGTTCCCACCCTACCCCCGGGCATGCTACCCTGCACAAAAAGCTGGGCCAGCAACCTGGTAGAGAGAGAGAGGAATTTCTAGTCACTGAAAAGGAAACCGAGTGGATTCTGGCTCTTTCTCTACATTTTAGACCTTATCTGTTACACCACATGAGAGCAGGGGACTGGACTTGATGGTCTCCCTAGATCCCTTCAAGTTTGAGTATTCTATGAGAACATAGGGTTAAAATAGTCCTGCCGTTAAGTGTTACCATATGGGAATCTAAAGAGGGCTTTTAATAGTAAAAAAAAAGGGCAGTTAATAAAGAAACCATTGATCCAGCTGCCACTTTACCCTTTACTCTAGCTTTCTATTTGGGAAGGGGGGGAAAAAACCTTATTCAAGAGAATGAAAATAAACCTTTGTGCTGGCCCTGTGGAGTGATTTCTGCTTTTCCGGACTCTGGGACACCAGCAGTGCAGGGTGCGAAACCATGGTGTGAGATCATTCTGGTGCAATTTATCCTGTCTTGTGTCTAGCTTCTGGCCAGTCTCATCTCTGGAATTGATCTATACTGTGACTGTATCAAATCAGCCTTACTTCAAGCTGTCCGGCCCCACTTCCTCAGGGTGTTATGGGCAGGCACAGCTGGATGCAGGTTTTGTTTAAAGTTTTATCTTAACATACACCCATCACTTACCATTAGAACAGAGAAAGACCGAAGGCGTCTGAAAACTCTTCTTTGTGAATATCTCGTATCTATTTGGGGGAGGGGGGGAAATGTTCATAGCAGCACAGAAATATAAAGCTGGAAGAGATCTCATCTAATCCAACAATGGACAAGCTAGGGCTACTTCTATGCAAAAACACACTTCAACTGTGTTTTTGTGCAAGTAAATTTACAGTGAATTGACAAAACAGAGGGCTTTTTGTGGTATCGGTATTCCTCTTTCTACGAGGAATAACTCCTTTTTGTGCAAGAGCTCTTGTGCAAAAAGGTGTGTGTGGACAATGGCAACCAGAGCGTTCTTGCAAGAGAACATTCACGCAGTCTGGACACTCTCTTGTGCAGCTTTTGCAGTGTGGACGCACTTTTGCGCAAGAAGTTTTTGCAGAAGGTCTCTTCCACAAAAAGCTTCTTGCGCAAGAAGCCTGCAGTGTAGACATAGCCTAGGCTAGTGAGCGGACTGCATGAGTGGCCCTCCATCTCAGTGGGCTGCAAGATGGGTGTCACCAAGACAGGCTCCTGGGAAAGGGTAGTTTTGTTACCTGTGCTGGTGTACCTAGAATTTGCGGGGTGTGCCAATTGAACTGTAGCAGCTGTTTGATTGGATGCAGCAAGAGCACCCGGCTCTCACAGCCAATGTTGCGTACAGTCGGCACGCACCTCACGTGTGTCACTTTGGTAATACTAGCAGGAAAAAAGCTACACAGACAGAAACCAGTGGAATCTGGCCACTCTGCACGTGGATTACAGTAAACAAAATATTTCATGGGCCACACATAGAACCCTGGTGGGCTTCATGCAGCCTGTGGGCCATGGGTTGCCCACTACTGTTCTAATCCATCCCTTTGGGCTGAGGTTGGACCACCTAAACCTCCTAGATCATCCCTGACCGATGTCTGTCCAGCTTGTTCTTGAGAAGCCTATTCCAGTACTTAGCCCTTGCGCTAGTTAGCCCTTTTCAATTGCTGGGTCTCAGGGCAACTGTTCCCTTTGTCCGCCTGTTGGTGACCCTGGCTTGGAACCATAATTGTCATCACCCTATGGTTCTAACAATTGCTCTCTCCATTTCTTTTGGCAGACTAGCTGTAGTCCCCAATGAGCACTGCAAGTTAGAATCTGGAAGGGAGGGAACATATACAGCAAGGCATTGGCGTTTGCTTTCAAATAAAGCTACAGAATGTAGAGGGATGATTCAAATACCCGGGAGTGTTCCTTACAATTCCACCATGAAAACAGTACCTCTCAAACTGCTGGGGGAGAAAGAACCATCGCAAAAGACCCAGGGATGGAGAATAACAAGGCACAATGTTAAAATGCAGCAGGCTGAATTAATCTATCCAAGCCTTTTCCATGATTTCTGCATTTCTGATGCAAATAATTTAGGATAAAACTCTATCAGGCTAGGTCTGGGTGGAAATCAATGTAGTTCTGAAACACCCAAGTGAAATGAACAGGTAAGCACAGGACTTGGTCTGAAATGCTGATTGGCTGCTGGTGAGCCGGTGGTTGTGGAAGCAAGAGGGCCGGTAGCACAGGCAGCAGAGAATGCCGAGCCCTTTGTGTACTTCTGCTTACAGTCTACGGGTACTCACAGGAAAGGGGCCTTGGTGGGCTGATTCCTCTGTGTGATCACAATGGACCTTGAGAAGGGGGAGATGCTCATATCAAACGTTGCTTTCGCTTGCAGAACCTCACCGAAGCGGTGCAGAGAGGAGTCTATCCAGTAGGAAACGAATCACAGACTGAACTCAGCAACTGGGATTTTAGTAACTCCTTCTTCTTTGTGGGCACGGTGGTATCCACAATTGGTAAGTTCAGGGCTTTTCCCCTCTGTCATATATAGTTACCATCGCCTTAACAGACTGTGCTGTAGACAAATTCAGACTGGAAAAAAAGCATACATTTTTAATAGTGCGGGTATGTCTACACTGCAGAGTTTTTTCAGAAAAAAATGGCCTTTTTCTGAAAAAAACTTCATTTATGTTCACACTGCAATCGCATTCTTTCAAAAAAAAATCGAAAGAACAAAGGTTTTTTTCTGACACTGGTAAACCTCCGTCTATGAGGAAGAAGCCTTTTTCTGAAAGAGCTTTTTCAGAAAAAGGCGTGTGTGGACGGGGAGGAGGGAGTTCTTTCGAAAGAAGAGGAAAGAGGAGAAAGCACAAGTGCCCTGGTGGCCACTCCGTCCATAGTAATCACAGCTGACATGCGAGTTAGCGTCCATTCAGTGTCGACGCTATCTGTCGAAAAAGCAGATCACTTTTTTGATGCACTTTGGCAGTGTGGATGCTCTCTTTCGGAAGAAAGTTTTTTGGAAGATCTCTTCTGGAAAAGTTTCTTCCGAAAGAAGCCTGCAGTCTAGACATAGCCTGAGAGTAATTAACCACCGGAACCATTTGCCAATGGTGGGGAGGCAAAGTCTCCCTCACTAACAATTTTAAATTCAAAACT
Source organism: Pelodiscus sinensis (assembly GCF_049634645.1). NCBI lineage: Eukaryota > Metazoa > Chordata > Testudines > Trionychidae > Pelodiscus > Pelodiscus sinensis. The sequence goes on along the minus strand of NC_134714.1, from coordinate 11,993,805 downwards.
GTTTCCCTAAAAGATCTGCTCTAGGGATTATTTTGGGGAAGTTCTACACCCGGGGTTTTAGAGGTGGTCAGTCTACAAGACCATGGCCTGGGATGTCCTGGCTATGAATTACTGCTTACCGTGGGCCAGGAGGATTAGAAGCAGCAGCAGACGTGGCCTTGAGGCTTCCCAGCTGCAGAATCCATCATTCATGGCACCGTTTTAGTTTGAAATGGAACAACAGCCTTTTACCTCTCAACCTCCCCTTCCCTATCCGTCCGTTTCTTTCTAGCCACGGAGTCGTCTGTTAAACTCTTGGCTGAGCCAGCCACCAGGCGTGGGTGGCAGACGGACTTCCCCTGGTTTTCATTCCTAGGTCAAACAAACTGTAAATAATTTCCAAGGCAGCTGTATGGCAACAAAGGAGGACAGGAAACAACTGAACACAGCTGGGCCGTGGAAGGCTGTTATTCTAGTACTTATTGCACCAGTGCATATATTAGACGAGCATACCCACAATTTTCACTGCTGCCAGGAGAGAAGATGGGGGAGGGATAAGGCAAATACCATCATTTTTTCACTGCTAGTTCAAGCACCATGCTGTTCTTAACACTAACAGAAATTGGGGCTGCCGGATGTGGAGGCATAAACCAAATTGTGCCCCAAAACGAGTATGGCCTAGAGCAGGGCTACTCAACTTTGAAAGCCCTGAGGGCCACAATGATACTCACAACACATGCCGAGGGCCACATCTTAAGTGTGGTTGCATTTACATGCAAATATATATGCAAATTGCTTCTTTTACACTGACGGGCATGAATACAAAGATTAAGGCAAGACAACACACCACACAGGCCCCATTTAAGTCAGTTCTGCTGATATTAATAAAATGCAATATTTACCCAATTTTCACCCCTAGGACAGCACTTTTAATGAGCAATGACAGTCCAGGAATGTAACTACTAAAATGCATATCAACAGAAGACCAATATATTGACTCACCATTGCAGAGCGTGTTCCCCATGGAGGCCATGTTCAAAGGATCCCACCCACGGGTCGCATGTTAAGCCCTGCATAAATCCAAACCACACCGCGGGCTACAAACAAATGGCCTGTGGGCTACATGTTGAGTAGCCCTGGCCTAGAGGTCTCCACCAACCTAGTAAAACCACCTCATGATCCAGCATATCTCTGACACCCAGAGAGGCTTGGTAAGGGCTTCACTAGAAAGGTGTTTGAGCTGGATGAAAGAGCCAAAAGCTCAGTGAGATGAAGACAAATAGCTCTGTCTCATCCAACAGAGATTGCATCAACCTTCTGGTTGGCCGAAAGTCCAATGAACTTACCAGGGAATTGTCTTAGTTTCTATTCCCCCTAAATAGAACCATTATATTATCAGTCAGTGAACAACTTGTGCTGGGATAGATCCACTTTGCACATGCTAAGGACATGAATCAAGCATATAACTATCCCTTTGTAAAACTCGCCTTGCAGCAGCTGAATGGCTATGGGGGAGAGGACATGCTACAGTAAATTCTTTGAAGTATGAAGCCATTGACTCATTTTTCAGATATTGCTCCCCTTTAAAAACAGCTGATGGCAAATTCATCCCTAATGTGAATAAATCCTTTATCTTTAAGGCCTGGTCTACACAGTGATTTCGTACCAGTATAACCATGTCAGAAGCTGTGTGAGGATTTTCTTACTGATGTAGTTATGCCAGTACAAACCCTCATGTGTATGCAATTATACTGGTATAATAACGCCTTTCACCTCTATAGCTTATTCCACTTTCCATAAGGCTCTGCATTGCCATAGTCTTCCTAGTGTAGACGTACCCTTATACTGTTATAGCTATCTCTGCAATAGAGGGATTATACCAGTAGAGTTCAAGTGGTATAACTTTTGGATCCAAATGAGCTGACTTATAAGCATGGATGCATTTGTACTTTCTTCACGGTTAGAATGTTGCTGTATTCTCGGTGTGGGTGAGGTCAGCGGAACACCAGGAATTTGATCCTAGGTGTAGCTTGTTGGTTTGTTTTTTCAATGGGGGCGTGTTTATTTCCAGCATTCTAGGCTATGGTTCATCTGATCTCACAAGCTGAGCAAGGTCAAACTTGGAGAGCGGTTGAGTGACCAAACTCCCCTCTCCTGCCAAGGAAATCTCACTGGGCTACAAAACGCAGTAGGGTGGTATGCTTCCCTCTGGTTCCTCTTTGAGACAATACTAGTATGGGGCTAAGGTGGGGTCAGGGGGACTGTGATTTTGGAAGGTGTCATCTTTCCACTGAAACTTAAGATTAAAGTCCTCACCATTTATAACTATTAAAGATCCAGTAGTGTCTTTTGCAGAAGGATCTTAGCCCTGGTGTCCTAGCCAAACTCCACTTTCTGCCTATGTCACTGGTCTCTGTGTTTTCAATTGGATATGAGGTGGCTGCCTTTCAGTGCTGGGTGAAGTGAGCCCTCTATATGGCAATTTACAGTCCCTTGGGATGAAGGGCATTATTAAGGGTACTACTATTTTATGAACAACTGCTCACATGTTGGGTTCCCAGAGCCATTGAAAATAAGAGGGAAGTTGGAGGATTTTAAATGTTAGAAAGCTGCAGAGGGGTAGCTGAGTTAGTCTGTAACAGGAAAAACTTAAAAAACAACAAATAGTCTAGTTAGTAAAGACTAACAAAACATGCAGATGGTGTCATGAGCTTTCATGGGCACAGCCCACTTCTTCAGATGACAGGAGTATTAGAAGTCCAGATCCAAGAATAAATAAGGGAAGGGGAAAGGAAGGAGAAGGAAAAAAAAGAGGAAAAAAATAGAAAAAAAGAGGGGAGGAAAAAAGAGAGACAGTAGATAGTTCAAATAGTTACAAGAGGCTGAGTCACTACATTAAGAGAAGGCAAAGGGTTTGGATACCTTTTTCCACGTATGAGGCCAACTCTACCCAGTCCGAAGCTTTCAGAGGGTTACTTAGTGTGGTACAATGCACTGATCCCTGAGGGATGGCGTGACAAGAAATGAGATGTGGGCTAAGATTCAGGAAGGGAGCTTATCTGATCACTGAATGGCAAACAGCCCAAACACCAGCCTTGACATCTTCCAGATCCTTTGACTTCTGGTTTCTCTATTTCCATGTTGTATCTATTTGCATCCTTTGTAGCAATGGATAGCGTGTTTTTATAGATTGCTTTCAGATTATAATGTAGTTCAAATGAAGGTCAGGCCAGACCCAAACATAGCACTCTCTGAACCCTAAAAATATGCAGACCATGTAATTTAACCAGTCATTGTGATTTGGTTGGAAAGAGCGTGCACGTCTGGCTACGGAGCACTAGAAACACTCGTGATGTGCTAAAGCAGTGCTGCATGAATGCAAAATGGAATGCGCCAACACGTGTAAGCTAATTAGAAGCCTAATCTCCAAGAAGAAGGCTCACTGGAGGGGTCCCTCTCCTCCTTTTGTGTCTCAACAGGCTATGGCACCTTGTGTCCTAAAACGGCTGCTGGCCAGATCTTCTGTGTCTTGTTTGCCTCATTCGGAATCCCTTTGAATATCGTTTTCCTGCACCAGGTCGGGAAGATGCTTTCTCTGCTGTGTGAAAGGCTTGGGCGATGGCTGTATGCGAAGGGAATGAAAAAGGTAATCAGTTCCATTCTCTCAAGGGTTGTTTGTACGCGGGGTATTGAGTTTCCTTTCGATGTTCCTTACACAGCCAGCCGGCGCTAGGCACTGAAGGGAGAATCCCTGCTCTGAAGATTTTAAACTCTAAAGAGATCAGGCAAGGTGTGTAGGACGGTGGGAAATAGACACCAAAGCAAAATATCTTCCGCACCGTCGAATATCAGAGAAATGTTAACAAAATACCTGGTGTATTGCAAGGTGCACAGCTTGGTAGGCCCATGATACAAGCTACTCCGTCCCTATCCTCCTGTTCCCCGATGGCCTAACCTGCCACTTTTCACACCACAAGCCAGCTGCCCACTGTCCAGTGCTCCACAGGGTGAAAGACAAGGAACAAACAGCCTATGAGAAGAGGGCCATTCTAGTCAATGTGCTGGAAGACTGGGATGGGTCTCGTGGAGTCGGAGGCAAGGGCTTTCAAGGCCGACCAGGCCTCACAGGGTATGTCTACATTGCAGCAGGACGCAAGTCTTCTTCCACCCTCACTAGACAGGCTTCTACTAATAGGGCTCATGCTAACGTGCTGTAGAGAGCTGTGTGGAGGGCACCCGCGGAAGCCCAAGCCTCTAAGTCTGAGCTTGGGTGGCCAGCCGGACCCATTGCCAGCACGACAATGCCCACGTGGCGATGTTAGCATGCCAGCGCAAGCTCTGCTGCCCCAAGGAGGCTCAGTCCCAGCTGCAGAGTAGACACACGCAGAGTCGCTCGCTGTTCCTAATGATCTCCCCTCTGCTTTTGAGGTGGTGGGAGCTATCCTTCTGGGGCTGCTGAATAATCTGAATTCTCCCATAAAAAGGCCAATTTCCTTCAGTTTGCAAGAGCAAATGGGATAAATGCTCACTTTTGCCAAAACAGTCAGGCCAGCCAGGACAAGGCTTAAAAAAGGGACCGTCCAAGCCAACACGCAACATATGGCCACCCTAAGAAGGGACTAAGGGTCTATACAGCTTACCTAGCCCTCTGCAGGGTGGGCACCAGGGTCATCCCATTTCCTTTCCTTTAATCCAATTTCTACTTGTAAATTTCATACCTACAAAAATAAGAGAGAAATTTTTGCATACACCAAACTCTTGCCTCTGCCAGCCTCTTCACCCATTCTTGACTGCAAGGACATGGGATGGTCCAGATTCCCTCAGCCTTGGGGTGCACCTCTTGAGCATGACTCCATGCAATGCAACGCCAGCCCTGCACAACCCAGGGTCTGGGCTTCATGACAGCTACTTGGGCTGGTTGGCAATTTTCCATGGAAAGTTTATTTTTTGTCAAAGAATTGAACATCCACAAATCCAACTACACCTGAAATATTGTGGCTGAAAAATGGAAAAGCTTTGATTCTGAGAGGTCAGCAGGGTGCCTCCAGGGAGATGTAGTTCAAGTGTGTCATGCTTTCATTCATTCCTGGGGTGGGGACTTCGTCTCCCATGATGCACCGAGGCTACGTGATTGTCATGATACGTGACCCCTTCTCCCCGAGAAGCGAAGCCACGGTGCTTCATGGGAGACAGACCTTTTGTCTGACTGTTGTCAATCTTTAACTCTTGCTGGCCTGGAAGGAGTTCCTGTCCAGCTATTTATCCAGAACACTCACATTGGGTAGGGTTTGCTCTTGGTTCCAAGCAGGTCATAATTTGTGTTGGTTTATTTTTCAGAAGAAAATCAAGTTTCTGACCCTTCTCTTCTTCCTGGTAATGGGCATTCTAGTGTTCCTGTGTCTGCCGTCATTTGTCTTCCAGGTAGCGGAGGGCTGGTCCTACAGCGAAGGAGTTTATTTTGCATTTATCACCCTGAGCACCATTGGCTTTGGAGATTACGTAGTAGGTAAGGATAATAGAACTGCTCTTGGAATTAAAAGGTGGCAGAATTACTAGTGCAGTGATTAACAAAGCACATGTACACTAGGAAGCAATGCTGCATTCACTGGTCTTTCCCATCTCTGGCTTTTGTAATTCTATGAGGAAAGGCCAGTTCCCTGAAGGCAGCCCAGAGTGGTTCAGACACCCAAATGCCTAGACGCGATGAAAAATGGGGCTTTATGAACGGAACAAAAACATGCAGTAGTTTGGGCAATGCAGATGCAGGGAATCTGGGAATCTGGGGAGCAAGAGAGGAAACTTTGAAGTGTCCTGACTACAAAGTTTTACATGCATACGTGACACCTGTGTTTTACACAGTGATGAAATAATTGGGGCTTGTTTTAACCCCACTAATTTGGAAGCTATGCTTTTCACTGCTTCAATCTTTGATGAAAAGTGGGCAATGGAAAACTTATCCTGGGGGCGGGGGGAAGACCTATTCTTCCACTGACATGACTCCCCATAGAAATTAATTCCTGTAACCCCCCCATGTATCATTAGACCCTCCTGGATTTCACACATATGGGAGTTCAAAAGTTCTCCCGAAGCTAAACCATATAAAACACAGCCTCGTAGGCAAAGTCATTCTGCAGACACCTTCATGTATTTCTCACCAAAATAGTTTCTCTCTTGGATCCCCTAGAGACACCCTTCAAGTGAACCCCAGAGTCCAAACCACTAACAGCAGAAATGATCCAATATTTGTATTTTGTCAAATTGAACGGAATAGATTCCTCCACAGTACATGCAACACGTTGGCAACCAGAACTCCCTCTCAATAGAGAAATGACAAGGAAAAAGCATTTACAATGGTACTGGAAGTTTAGGGGCTTAAACGCCATGAGTTTGGAGCCTCACTCCAATTCTCAGCAGACAAGCCATCCACAGCAGAAAAAACCCACCTCTGCCAGCATGTTTAAGTTCAGCAGAGAGGTCAAGACCTGCAGGGCATGGAGACGGACTGACCTTCCTTCTCACCCATTGGGAGGTCTCCTGCAGGCTAGGGCTGAGATGTGTTGGCAGAATGGGGTAGGGAAACGTACACTGTCATTGCCTGCATTCTGCCTCTTTTGTGAGTGTGATGGATCAGGCCGTGTCTGGGCACAGCTAAGGGCGTCCACTCAGGGCGAATTGCTCAAATCCGGGGCTACTTACAGCCCCCGACTGGCGACCTCTCCACACAGGCCACAAACCAGTCCCACAGAGCGCTTCAGCAGCCTGCCTGAAGCCTCCCGAGCAAAACCCCTCCGACACCCCAGCAATATCCGTGCCCCAGATGGCCCCGGGCCTCATACACAGGTGGGGGGTCCTAGCACCCAATCCCACCTACCCCGAACAAGTTCTGTCCGGTTCCAAGAAACCAGCCACAGATCCCTGGTCAATTTACCCTCTGGACCTTACCACAAATCACGCTGGGCCAATCCTTTAGAATCTATATCTAAAGGTTTATTATTACAGGAAAGAAAAGCATGAGAGTAAGGTTATTAAAGTACAGTACGTTACATGCACCGAATCTCCCAGTCCTCGATGCAGGCTCTAGCAGAGATGTTGCAGTTGCTGGTTACAAGTCCTTATTGCACATCCTATGATCAGGATGGGTTCCCAGGTCTTCCGGGCTCTTCAATCCCTGCAGTGCTGCCTCTGGGATGAAGTGCTGAGCTGAGAACAAAATGGCATCGACCACATGGCCTCTTTATACTCCTTCCTGGCCTCTTCCAGTATGTAGCAGGTCACCTGGTCCTCAGCCTCTCTGTGTTCCCTGCTGGCTGCTCTCAGGACAGCCCCCATTCTTTGGGTGTGTCTTTGGCCCATTGAGAACCATTGTCCCACAGGTAATTAGCATGTCCACAGGCTCCACAGGCTCGGCCCTGCCCAATGCTTAACCACATGCAGGGAAATCTTCAGTTTCTACACAGATTACAGATCTACACACACAGACATTATGTACTCACATAAACAGTGTACACAGGATCAGAAAACAACAAGCTCCCATTCAATACCCCACATGGCTCCCCCCACACCAATTTCTGGGGCCAACACCCCCACCTAGGGGTGCAGCAGCGACCTGGCTGCTTTCCTCCAATTCAGCAACGTGACACCCCCAACGCAAAATTGATGCAGGAAGTGATGCCAGTAACATCACTGAGGGCATCACAGGCCTCCCCCGTCAAAATGGTGGTGTGCCTCAGTTTCCCTTCTTACACAGGACCTTCTGGCTGGAACCCTTTTTGTCCTGTAAGAAGTTCCAAAACCAGTTACAAGTGTTAACCATGAAATAGCCACATCACAATGTCCCCTTACATACCGTCTGTCGTTTGGTACATCTCCAGACAGATTACATGGTATTTTCATAAGCTCATGCACACTGTATACCGTTACAATTCTCTGCAACAATAATACATTGGTTACAAGAATTAACATCAGTAACAAAAACAATCCTATATCAGGTGTATATTGACATTCCCCATCATGCCCCTTCTCTGGCCCCACACCATTGCAGTTTTTTCCCTTCAGGTTCAACCTGCAAATCTTCTTTGTCAAAGCAAGTCCTGCCCCTCCCCCTTGTGCTCTGGGCTCCAGGCCTGAAACCTCTGGCCTGACCAAGACAAAGGGCTGGCTGGGCGTGACTCCCTGGCTCACAATGGCCCTGGAATTCTCCCCCTTCCCCCACTCAGTGGGGTAACAGCAGTGAGCTGTAGACTCCCAAGTCTCTCCTCTGGCCACCTCCAACCTCTGTTTCCACATGGAACCAGATATCAACTTCCCTGATTGAGTATGAGTGTCCACAGTGTCCAGAGATGGGAGCTTAACTGCCATCTCCTGCATCCTAGGGAGAGTAACCACACAGCTGTTCTGCTCTGCATACTTGGCTACACCGTCCTCCTCCTGAATCTGAGACACTAACTTCCCACTCTCCTCATTCACCTGGGAACAATCCTGTCCCACACACACTGACTTCCCAGCAAGCTGGTCACCCACAGTCACTGGGTTAGCAGCCTGCTCCAGTTCTCTGGATGTTCCTGCCTCATCTGGAACAACCCTCAGTCCCTCTGAGACCTCTCCAACACCATCCACACTGGGTTTCCCTAAACCCAAGTCAGTGGAGTCACTGCTAACAGACAAATCCCGTCTGTCAGGCACCAAAACAAGTGCCTCACACAAGAAGCTGCTGCCTTTTACAGGCAGAGCTTTCTCCTGAATGCCTTCTCCAAGCCAGGCATCGTCACCTCTCTCAGTTACTGCAAACTGCTTGCTACAAGCACTGCCAGGACTCTCCTCCCTATGAGCTCCCTTAAGCAGCAGTTCACCCTTCCCTGGCTCTGCAGCAGCCTTGCCCTGCTGAGCCACAACCAACTCCTCCTGCAATTCCCTTACTCCCTGAATCATCTCTGGCCCCTCTGGTGGATTCATAGACAATCCCCTCTCTGGCACACAGACAGACCCACAAGAGACAGGGTCAGAGGCATCTTCACTCCCTGTGCAGCTCTCTAGATGGCTGTAAACATCCACACCATCATTAGGCACCAGAGTTAACACACCCTCATTCTCTCCTTGTGCCCGGGCTAAGGGGTCTCCCTGCTCCCACAGAGTCGCTCCCCCCTCTGCCAGCAACACAGCAGCATCAGACACAATATCAGGGTCACCACTGTCTGATCTCTGGGGTTCTGGTAAAACACTGACTGACTCTACCTGAGTCACCTCATCCCTCTCCCCAGCAGACACAAACCTTGGGCCACCCCCTTCCTGGGCCTTAGCCATATCCAGACCCAACTCTGGGACAACAACACTGCTCTCAGCCTTCACAGGCTGTGGGGCATCTTCCTTAGACAAAGGAAGAAACTCTTCCCCACACACAGCCAGACAACCAGAGACAGCTTCTCCCTTGTTCCAACACCCCTGGCTAATCTTAGGCATACAGCTAGCCACTGGGACAGCTTCCTTTACTGCCCCCCTGCTACTTCCACCAGCCAAATTGCCAGCTTGCGCACACTGTGCTTCTTCACACAACTCAATTTCAGCTTGTGCAGGTTCAATTCCACAAACCTCACCAGCCACCAACTCCTCAACTAAAACTTCACTCTGGCCAGCCACTCCAGGCTGCCCCAGAGAAACATTTCCCTGATTTCTGGGCTCTTCTTGCCCTGGTTCTGATTCCAGCCTCACCTCTGAGGCATCAGACGGGCACTCACCCCCAGGCTCACTGCCCCCCTGCACAGACACACAGCCATCTGCCACAGGCACACATGTAAAGACACTTTCCCCTTGGTTACAGGGAGACTGACCAGCTCCAGGAAACTTTCCATACCCACATGCACCCCCTTCCCAAACCTCCCTGTTAGCTACAGGTAACACAAAAGGTTTGCATTCATACATGCTTTGGGGTTGGGTCATCACATCAGCTGGGCAAAATACGTCTGCCATATCATAAGCACACTGCATACCCACAGAGTTATACATTGAACCTTCAGGAGGATACAGTCTTTCTTGTTCTTTTAGTCTCTTAAGCTGGAGGTCAAGTCTAGCATTTTCCTCCTTGGCTAGGGCCATCTTCTTTGCATGCTCTGCCATTCTCTCTGCATGTTCTGCTTTTCTCATCTCAAGTTCCCGATCCATCTCCTGCTTTCTCTTAGCAATTTCTTCATCTGCCTTCCGCCTTCTTTCAGCAGCCTCCTTGGCTTGCTTCTGCTCCTTTTCATCCACATCTCTGGTTAATAACAGCACTACCAGATCTAGTTTAGAGGCCCTTTTCCTAAAGGCAATGCCTCTCCCCAAGCACAAATCCTTCAGAGCACTTTTGCTCAGACTCTCATATAATTCCGGGTTCATCGCAGCGGCTCTTTAATCAACCAAACTCTCAACACCAAAAATCAAATTTAGACAGCGTGGGGTCCTGATCCCAAAGCTCAATTGACCAAGATCTGTGGATCCTGCCGACTACGCCACTGTGATGGACCAGGCCGTGTCTGGGCACAGCTAAGGGCGTCCACTCAGGGCGAATTGCTCAAATCCGGGGCTACTTACAGCCCCCGACTGGCGACCTCTCCACACAGGCCACAAACCAGTCCCACAGAGCGCTTCAGCAGCCTGCCTGAAGCCTCCCGAGCAAAACCCCTCCGACACCCCAGCAATATCCGTGCCCCAGATGGCCCCGGGCCTCATACACAGGTGGGGGGTCCTAGCACCCAATCCCACCTACCCCGAACAAGTTCTGTCCGGTTCCAAGAAACCAGCCACAGATCCCTGGTCAATTTACCCTCTGGACCTTACCACAAATCACGCTGGGCCAATCCTTTAGAATCTATATCTAAAGGTTTATTATTACAGGAAAGAAAAGCATGAGAGTAAGGTTATTAAAGTACAGTACGTTACATGCACCGAATCTCCCAGTCCTCGATGCAGGCTCTAGCAGAGATGTTGCAGCTGCTGGTTACAAGTCCTTATTGCACATCCTATGATCAGGATGGGTTCCCAGGTCTTCCGGGCTCTTCAATCCCTGCAATTCTGCCTCTGGGATGAAGTGCTGAGCTGAGAACAAAATGGCATCGACCACATGGCCTCTTTATACTCCTTCCTGGCCTCTTCCAGTATGTAGCAGGTCACCTGGTCCTCAGCCTCTCTGTGTTCCCTGCTGGCTGCTCTCAGGACAGCCCCCATTCTTTGGGTGTGTCTTTGGCCCATTGAGAACCATTGTCCCACAGGTAATTAGCATGTCCACAGGCTCGGCCCTGCCCAATGCTTAACCACATGCAGGGAAATCTTCAGTTTCTACACAGATTACAGATCTACACACACAGACATTATGTACTCACATAAACAGTGTACACAGGATCAGAAAACAACAAGCTCCCATTCAATACCCCACATGGCTCCCCCCACACCAATTTCTGGGGCCAACACCCCCACCTAGGGGTGCAGCAGCGACCTGGCTGCTTTCCTCCAATTCAGCAACGTGACAGTGAGCAAATAACTTTTGTCTGTAGGACTGACAATCCAAATTCTTTCACAAACCCTAAATTCACCCCCCAACCCCCACAAAAGAGAGGGAGAAGAAGAGAGAGAATTCTGACTGGAACATCAAAACACCATCTGGCCTGTCAGATGCTGAGCACCCAAAACTCTTGCTGTCATCAAGTCAGTGGGGGGTTGAGCCTATAACACAGAGGGCTGAGAGACTGAGGCAGCAACAGAACTGGCTGTGACATCTGCCCCTGGTCCACATTAAACGGGCACTTTAAAATAACTGGAGCAAATTACATTCCGAGGAACAACATCTGAACAGCATTTTCCGCAACTGTTGATGTGCGACTTTGTAAACACAGTTAAAGAACAACATTTATGCTAAATTCATGGCCCTGGATTTTCACCATCATCGACTGGTCTAGCAGGCGGATGCTGAAATATTTACCCTGTAGTATAGGTTTACATCAGTGCTAAACAATAGTAGCAAAACTATGGTTAGTCTAGCAACTCATGCCTTTTTCATGTGATGGAGCTTGTTCCCCATAAGAACAGCCATACTGGGCCAGTGACCAATGCCAGGTGCCCCAGAGGGAATGAACAGAATGGAATCATCACGCGATCCATTCCCGTCACCCATTCCTAGCTTCTGACAACAGAGGCGAAGGACGCCATCCCTGCCCATCCCCATGAAACAAGAACCGGGCTCTCCTGATTGTTGTGTACTTGGCATTATTTTTAGACAAGCAGCCGACTCTGTCTACTGTATATGGCCAGATGTGAAATAGCCAATTGGAAAAGAATTTGCTTGAGCTCATTTGCATGCAGCAATCTTACTGGGTAAAAGAGGATTATGCAGCTGTTGGATCACAGCAGCAAGATAATGTCTTTTGTGTGGTATGAGAGAGCCCACATATACGATGCTGAGTAGATGAGTCTGGTCCCTATTTGTTCATTTTAATTCTGTATATAGGTAACACTTCCAGGGTACAATTCCCCTCCATGCAGAAGGCGACAGTTAGGTGGTGAATTGGTCTAAATCCAGGCCTGGGCAAATACAGCCTGTGGGCCGTATCCAGTCCACCAAGGCACTGATACAGCCCACAGATACTGCGGGGAGCCCCAGGCAGGCTCCCTGCTTGCCTCGCCCCACCCACACGTCACTCAGAAACATGGCTGCAGGGAGGTTTTTCTTTAAAAACTGAGGCTGGAGAGAAGGGGGAAAAGTTTTAGGAGCTGCTCCCACCCCCAGAACAATCCCATTGGCTGGCTTTTGGCCAGAAACCGGACAATGGGAGCTTCCTGTTTCAATAACAGGCAGCCACGAAGCACAAGGGGCTCCAGAGCACATGGCTGCTGCCTATGTAGGGGTGGGGCAGGCAGGGAGGCTGATTTGGGAACGGGCTGCTGGCTAGTAAGTCTCCTGGCAGAGCCTACTTCTGGCACCCCAGGCCCTCCCTCCCCCAACCCTCTGCCCCCCACTCCACATAACCAAATCTGTGCACCCCCTCCTGTACCTATATCCCCTCCCAAATCTAGCACCCCAATCCCTGTCCCAGATCACAGTCCCCTCCTACCCTAGCTCACAACCCAAATCTCTGCACTCCCTCCCTGCCCTAGGTCACAATCCAACCCCCTGTATCCCAGTCCAGTGCCCCAGGTCACAACTGCCTCCTTCAGCCAAGCTCCCTTCTGCACCCAACCTCCTTCCCAGACCCCACACCTCCTCCATTAATATCATGGAAGAGTGCAGCCCTCGACTACTTTCCAAATTCTTGGAGTGGCCCCCCCATCAAAAAGTATTGCCCACCCCTGGGCTAAGCCATATGTTGAGTAATTAAGTGATGCATCGGTCCTATGCTGGCTCACTGCAATGGGGAATTTCGCACCTCTACAGCTAGACAGCTCCTCTGGAGCAGTGATTCCAATTTGTTTTGTTCAGACCATGTAGAGGCCAAATCCTGTTTGTGGCTCTCAGCCTGAATAACTGGGCCCAGTGGGGAAGGGGAATCTTCCCAGCCTCACGGCTGCTCTTGCAACTCCTATGCCAACTTATTTCCACCTAGAAAGCAAGGGAAATGGCTGTGAGTGGCCAGTGGATACGCCTCCCTGGCCCATTCCTCTCCCATCTACAAAATCCGTGTGTGCTGGGGCACAAGAAACCCACAGAGAGCTCTATGGCTCCCCAGTGTGGTAGGGGTTAGGGCTCTTCCACACCCATGCAGGCCTCCACGCCAGAGGATACTCTTATCCTCTCCATTCCACCCACAAGGGATTAGCCATGAAAAACAATCTTCAGTGTAAGTCCCTATCATGGGCGGACGGTATGCTAGGCAGGGAAAGGTACAGCCTTCCCAAACCGCCAGCCTGGCCCTGCCCACACTCCGCCCCCAGAACCCCTGCTGTAGACATTCTGGGGGCGGAGTGCTACTGTCCCCAGTGCCTCCCTCCCCATGCTCTGGGGCCAGGAAAGCTGGGAACATGCCCTCTCCTCCCTCTCCTGCTCTCGAGCCGCGGAGACTGGGGCCGCGTGCTCTCCTCCCTCCAAGTGCTCTGGGGCCAGGAAGGCTGGGCTGTGCACGCCCACCCACCTTCCTCCTCTCCCCGAGGTGGTGGTAGGGAGGCAGCTTGGCTCCCATGGGGGGCAGGGCTTCAGCAGAAAGGGGCAGGGCTGGGGCTGGGGGCTTCCCTCCCCCAGCTCTACCTTCACTGACCACCCATGATCCCAGTCCTTAGACCGACACGTCCTTGCTAAACAATATTGTCAGGTAGACACTAGGACTGTAACTGAAGAGCAACTTAGTACATGGGTCAAGAACAAGCAGGCCTGCCATTGTGGGGTCGGAGGGGACGGGACACAAAGGAGGCAGTTGCCCTGGGGCCTAGCATTTGAAAAGGCAGTTGCCACAGCCTCCATTACTGCAGCAGTGGTGGCACTCGAAGCCCTGGGCCCTTTAAATCGCCACCCAGTCCTCCGGGCGGCTCTTAGGGCTGCCTAGGGAGGTGGCGGCATAGCTGGGTGCACTCCAGGCAATGCTGAGGGCAGGAGAGGCGCGTCAGGATGAGGTGGGGGCTTGGCAGCACTGAGGGCGGGGTGGGGTGGCAGCTGTCCTCCGGCCTCACGGCTTCTGCCTGAGGCCGTGCCCCTTCTGGGTGCATGGAACTGCCCCACACCTTGTCCAGGAGCCCGGAAAGGACATCATCTTTCCTAATCACAAGTTTGCAGGGCCTCATTTGTCCCAGGGAAAAAATACGGGACACCCGACCCCCCACCTGAATCCATTCCCTTTAATTTTGATACAAAAATGTAGCAAACCAGTAGAGTTTTGGGTGCCAAGGCAGGTCAGTCTTTGGCGACACGGCTTTGGAGTTGCACAATGTGAACTGCACGCAGTGCGGTGACTCTTACAGAGCCGAGACCTGTTATTCTGCAGCTCCCAGGCTGGTGTTTCGACCTTCTGCACTCGGCGAACAGAAGTTTACATTTCAGTGAGCCGTCTTGGCTGCATTGTGCGGTGAACATCACACGTGACTAAACCGAGTGTGAACAAAGCGTCACTTGTTGGAGGATTGCTTATGTCTGAGTAGCCAAACTAAATGATCTGTGTTGCACAGCAGGTGGAGAGCTCCTAGTGATGCTAAAAGGTTTGGACTGCATGAAATACACATCAATCCAATGGGCTCCAATGCGGAAAGTTGTGCCTTCAGTATGTAGCAGGGAGTTTTCATCAGTTGCATCCATTGTATTTCTTTCCTTTTAAATGGAGTAAGCCCTGCAGCCTGTAGAAAGTAATGTATGAATTGTAGTTTTCGCCCTTACATCCAAGGATCTCTGCTGTTTGAGACAGCTGTTTGTTAGGTCACAATCACCCGTTGCCAGGTAAGCATACAGAGATGGTATAAATTGGTAACCATGGTACATTTCAGCTACACTCCTCCATTGCACTCCGTCCCTGTCAATGCTACTGAAACACATCTTGGAGTATCTTAGTACTAATATATTATCTTACATCATTGGTTACCGCTATAAATATTAGGTTTGCCTGTGGTAGTCCCCACACTTCAATCCAACAAAGCATTTTTCCAGTGGAAAATGTAGCACAATTGCATCCCTTTTGGAAAGATGAAGTAACATGCTACATTTTAGTCTCAAAGGGGTAACCATGCTAGGGTGTGTCTTCACAGCACCCGTAGCTTGAAATAAGCTATGCAATTTGCGCTACACAAATTGCGTAGCTTATTTTGATGCTATTTTGAAATAGCTTATTCTATAATTCCACAGCACCAAATTTTGAAATAACTTGCTATTCCAAAATTCCCCTTAACCCTCGTAGAACGAGAGTTACCGGGATGTCAGAATAAGCCACCCGTTATTTCGAAATCTATTTAGAAATAACGAGATGCAACAATAGATGCGGAAAAGCTATTTTGGGATACTACCAGTATCCTGAAATAGCTCCGCAGTGTAGACATACTCTTAGTCTGTCACTATAAAAAACTATCTGTAACTTTAAAAACAAGTAGCCCAGTGGCACGTTAGAGACTAACAAATATATTAGGTCATCAGCTTTGGTGTGTAAAACCCACTTCATCAGATGAGTGACCTTTTAGGGGCATTTAACATGAACTATTCTGACCAGTATACTAGCACAGTCAATTGTATTCAGGTAAACTGAACTCAGCTTCTTAGCTGATTCTCCTTTCCTTCTCCTTGTTTTCAGGTAAACAGCCTGACAGGAATTATCCTCCCTATTACCGGTCTTTGGTGGCCATCTGGATTATCTTTGGTCTGGCCTGGATTGCTCTTCTGTTTAATTTATTAACAACATTACTAGAAGACACTGAAAAAAAGTTGCCCAGGATCTTGATAAAATGGGAACAGCAGGTAAAGACAATAAGGAAAACCGACAAAGATATTGGCCCGCTAGATTTGTTCCTGCAGGAGAACCATCATTACTGGATTTTGGAGGAGCTGCACAGAAGAGAGGGTCCCTAGCAGCACATTTTGGAGATGCAAAACAAGGGGAAGCTATTTTTTTCTTATAGCAAAATATTGTAATAACCCACTGGGACCAGAATTATTAAATGCAAATTACACTGGTCCAGTATTGTAAGAACTAGACCAAAAGGAGTAAATCCTGTGGAAATATACTGGGACTTCTTTGAGCTATGTCTCTGTAACTCATCCTTCTTCCCCTCCCTTGCGCCCTCTTGTGGCTCTATGTGCTGCTATTCCGACAGTACCTTTATCAGGAAATGATCTTTCTTTCCTGTTTCTATCCAGTTTTCCCTGTTTCTCCACTCCAGCTCATCTGAAGAAGTGGGTTTTGCCCACAAAAGCTCATGATATCATATATATTTTTGTTAGTTTCTAAGAGTCTGTCTAGACTACATGCCTCTGCCGGCAGAGGCATGTAAATTAGACTACCCAACATAGTTAATCAAGCGGGGATTTAAATATTCCCCGTTTAATTAAAATTAAAATGGCCACTGCACTGTGCCGGCTCAGCTGATCGTTGGCACAATGCGGCAGTCAAGACGCGGATCAGTCAATGAGGAAAGCCTTTGCCGACCCATCCTTTATGCCTCGTGAAACGAGGTTTACAGGATCGGTCGGCAAAGGCTTTCCTTGACAACCGCATTGTGCTGATGATCAGCTGTGCCAGCACAGTGCGGCGGCCATTTTTATTTTAATCCCCACTTCATTGACTATGTTGGGTAGTCTAATTTACATGCCTCTGCCGGCAGAGGCATGTAGTCTAGACATACCCTAAGTTACATACTAACAGGGCTATCCCTCTGAGATGTCTATTCAAGTAAGTTATACTGATCTCATCCCTTCACAGTCATTAATGGCTTTTATCCTCAATGCCCCTGAGAGATGGGCAGACCTAACCTCTATTTTGCTTTTGGGTAAGAAACTCAACCCTCCTACTGTTGTTTAAGAATCAAAGGGATGGAACATGATAAATAATCCTTGGAATCTTACAGAATTTCCCACTCAAGACCCACTCAAAATCAAAACTAGAACAAGGCTTCACCTCAATGCCACAGGCTTTTTGAAACAGTCCTGAAATATTAAACAAATGCAATCCAGAGTCCACTAATAATGCAGCGTCTACTGAAAGGACCTATCTGTCCAAGGCCCAGAAAGCAGGAATCAAATCCATCCTAAAAATAATTCTCCAGACAGGGTTTTCTCTGCTGAGGGATCTCTACGGGCTGGAGTAGTAGCAAAGAACAATTAAAAAACGTTCTTACCAACCTGATGCCACCACACGGCTAATAGAAATCCAGATTTCAGAGGCAAGCCTCCCATGCAATTTGCAGTTCCCCGGCTGCTACTCTGTCAAAGGGAAGCCTTTCTAAAGCAGGCCAACTCCTTTCCCATCCATGAAATCAGTTCCAGCAATACCCTCGGAATTGGGTTGCCAGGTGTCCGGTTTTGAACAGGACCGTCTGGTATTTGAGCTTTCTGTCCAGGAAACAGATTGAGAAAATACCGGACATAGAAATGTCCGGTACTTTCTAATTAAGTAAGTTTTATTATTATCATGCACCATGCAGGCTGCGAGGGGCTTCATTTCCCCCTCCCCCCACTCTGCCCCTGCCCGACGGTGCCTCCCAGCTGCAACGGGGCAAACGGGCGCCACTGGAGGCGCGTCCCACTGGAGGGGTGAAGATGGTGCTGAGCGGCAGCAGGCAGCTCCCCAGCCTCCTCTTCCCACTGGTGCTGAGTGTGGTGTTGGCGCCGCTGCTAGGCTGAGCAGAGGACACAGCGCTGCCCCCCATCCCCGCAGGTGAGCAGTGGGGAAAGGGGGGGTGTACTCCAGCCTCTCTGCGTGCGCTCCCTCATGGCTCATTCATTCCGGACAGGACCCACTGGGAGACCCGGAAGACCTGCCCATCCTGCTGGGATGCTGTAGGCTCGGCAGGTATCCCCACCCCCACCCCCACCGTCGTGTGGGGGAAAGTGCCGGGCTTTGCTTGGGGCTGTGTCAGCCAGATGCGGGCTCCCAAGTTTTGAAGGAACCTTGGAAAGTTTAGCGGCCCCCTGCCGCTGCCCTCTCCTCCCCCTGCTCTCTTAGTGATGGTTGGAGGAGAAGTTTGAAACGCTCCGATAGCTCTCCCAGCCCTCATGTGGGCAGGAGATGCTCTCCAAGAGCATCGCCAGCTCGGCCTTCTGAGTTCCAGCGGACTTGGTGGCACATGTGTTCTGCTTACTCCCCTGTGCGGCCTCCCTCTGAAAGATAAGACGACTTACCTCTTCCAAACTCTGGCATGATTGGCCTTACGAGACCACTTTATGCTGAAACAGGGGTCTTTTTAAAAAAAATGAAGTGCAGAGTGTGACGGGGTGTCTGCCCCGCACTGGCCTAGCAAGGGTTAAACTCAGCCCTGGAAGAGGGTTGAGATTGTAGAGCCCACAGCTGAAGCCAATACAGCCAATTAGGGCCCAGCTGAGGGCTGTATAAATGAGGGTTCCTGGGACCCACATTGCTACCACAACTCTGCAAACAGCAGTTCTGTATGGTCGGGTCATGGGATGGCTGCTCTCACCAGCAGCCAAGGGAAAGCTGTAGAAGGCCTCCACTCATTTTCACAGCCCCCTGGCTGTCCCCTCTCAGGGCAGCACAGTTCCCACAAGAGTCAGGGTGTATCCACCTCGTGTAGCAAGAGATTTCTCTGCTATGAGGGTCACCCTGGAGATTGGTTGTGCCTTAGACCCCATCCCCTCCTGCCCTCACCCACTTTCAGAGCCCCTGTCCCTGGAGGGACAGGTTACTTCTGTCTGGGAATAGTGATAGCAATCGGGGCACGTTGTCGGCTGTTTTAGGATGATAAATGGTTCCAGCTTTTGAAATGTATTCTTGCCAGAATGTGATCCGAGTGGTTAACTGCACCTTTAACTTGGAATGTGAACCAGAATAGTTCCAAATCCATTCAGAAAGCTTGACGTTTTTCTTTCCTGGAGGGGTCTGGATAGTCCTGTAGGAATCCTTTAAGAAAAGCTTCCGAGTGGCTCATTTCACAGTTAAAAATCAAGGAAATTACTGCCATCATTTAATTACCAGTCCAACATGGTTTGGGAGCCACCTTTCCACAAAATCTTGCTTTTTCCTTTAATTGCTCTCACAAATGTGGTTGGAAGACATGGAAGTAATTTTGCAGCCCCGAGTCAGAGCATGAAATAAAATCCTTCCTCCAAAGACAGCCAATACAGCAATTAAGTAGAGCGATAAGGAGTAAAAACCATGCACCACTGAAAACTGACGAGAAGCGTGATCCATGATTTAGATAACATCTTCTGGATTAGACAGAAAGGATGCCAAAAATTCAACAGAGAATCAATATTACTTGAGATGAACCTTGAATCCCAGATAAAGTAAAGGCTGGGTGTTTGTCAGAGCAAAAAGTTTGAAAAAACCCCTCGCATTGCTATGGCAGCAAATGAAAGTCAGCATTTTAGCTGACAACCCTGCAAAAGTCGCACCACAAATTCCCCTCAAATACACTGCTTTCTTCTCCAATTTTAAAAATGTACTAAAAATAGGAAATGCAGCCAAATAGGAGACATTCACATAAGCAATCTCTCTTAGGGAGCCATGTAGATGAGATTTCTAGACATAGGGAAATGAAGCGGTGATTTAAATAATCGCCGCTTCATTTACATCAAAATGGCCGCTGTGCCGTGCCGATCAGCTGTTTGGCGACACAGCGTGGTAGTCTGGATGCTCCGCGGTCAACAAGGGAAGCCCTTGTCGACTGCCCCGTTATGTCTCGTGGAATGAGGTTTACTGGGGCAGTCGACAAGGGCTTCCCTTGTCGACTGCAGAACGTCCAGACTGCCCCGCTGTGTTGCCAAACAGCTAAGCGGCACAGCGCGGCAGCCATTTTGATGTAAATGAAGCGGCGATTATTTAAATCGCCATTTCATTTCCCTTATGTCTAGAAACCTCATCTACATGGCTCCATCGACGGAGTCATGTAGTCTAGACATACCCTTAGGGCTGTATATTACAGCCCATCACTACAGTGTGTGATGCTACATGTACAGTCAATAGCAGTAGAGCTTCATGGAGATTCTGGCTGTTCTCCCTTTTCTGAGGGGGGTGGTCAAAGCTCTTCTTGGGGTAGGGATTTGAGATTGTTTGGGTGGAGCTGTTAAGGCTTTGGAAGTAGCAGAGATTATCTGAATTGGGAATGTCCCTTATAGCTGAAAGGCTTTCGCAAGGAGGAAGGTTTGGCAGTAATTCCTAGAGATGGGCAGGTTTGCGGCTTCCCTTGATCTCCAGAAGCCTGTTTCAGAGCTGGATCTCCTTGACAGAGAAAGCTTTGCTCTCACCGTGCCCAAGCCTTGAGAGCCTCATTGTCCCAGAGAGCGCATAGACTCAGATACAAATGTGGTCTCTGGGGTTGTGGGGGTTAGATTTAATGACTTTGAATGAGAGGGTCAACATCTGAAATTGGGAACTGAAGCAGACTTGGAGCCAGTGAGAAGGACATGAGCACAGGCCTGCTTGGAAATGGTGAGGAGTCACATTCTGTATCAGAGCCTGTGCATCCTCTTTACATTCGTCATCCATAACCATCATCGCCTCAAACCCCCAGCCAGCAACCTGGGAAAGATGAAACACCTTCCTTGGGCACCATGCCAGGCCATACTTCCCTGCCTACAGGCATGCACATAAAGCAAAGAGAGACTTTCCTGGGGACAAGGGCAATCGGACTTCACTAAGGGTACGTCTAGACTACATGCTTCTGTCGCCAGAGGCATGTAGATTAGGCTACCAGACATAGTAAAATCAAGCGGCGATTTAAATAATCGCCGCTTCATTTAAATTGACATGGGATGAGGTTTACCTGGGTGGTCGACAAATACCTTTGATGTCGACACCCGTGCGTCCAGACTATAGCGCTGAGCCGACAAACAGCTGATCAGCTGTTTGTCGGCTCAGCGCGGCAGCCATGTAAATTTAAATGAAGCGGCAAAAATTTAAATGAAGCGGCGACAGAGGCATGTAGTCTAGACGTACCCTCAGACCAGGAAGCAGAAGAACCAGCTGGAGGCTATGTCTAGATTACAGGGTATCCCGGAAAAACTCCGCTGCGTCCAGGGAACGTATCCACTCTTCCTCTTCTTTTTGTGGACAAGTTCAGTCCAACACCCATTAAAGTCAATGGGAATTAGAGTCACCCCTCTGGTTAGTGGTTTTGGCATATAAATTTGGAAACCAGGCTTGGAAGGGTGCAAGCTCTTTCTTTAAAATCCCACTCTTGGGGTGCATGCTTTTCTGCACAAGGAAATGTGTCAACATTTGATTATAGCATTAATGTACATTGTACATCATAAGGGTAAACCAGGCTATTGCCACG
Source organism: Pelodiscus sinensis (assembly GCF_049634645.1). Lineage (NCBI taxonomy): Eukaryota > Metazoa > Chordata > Testudines > Trionychidae > Pelodiscus > Pelodiscus sinensis. The sequence continues at coordinate 11,971,950 of NC_134714.1, read as the reverse complement.
TCTGGAACGTTTTTACACTTACTTGCATTACGTGAAACGTGCAACAGGAATTCTCCACCCTAGCTCCTCTCCATCAGCTGGAGGTGCGTCTGCACCTGACATTGAGAATGGATGGAAGTTGTTTCAGTGACGGACTGCTCTGAAACAATCTCCATCCGGATCCCAAGGAGGAACTCCCAGGTTGCCAGCTGAAGGACTGTCACACAGTCGCCAGGGCCGTCTATCAGTCGGAGTGATGGAAGGGGGAGCAAAGGTTATGTAGAACAGCAGTCTGCAAAAATCAGTCCAAGATCTAATAGTTCTGAAGAGAATACTGACAGCAGCACATGCTGTCCCGGGGTCTTTATGGTAAGACCTGTCCACAGTGCAGTGAGTCACCTGTCAGACCTAAATGCCGGCGGTGACCCCTCAACCTTTCCATAAGGTCGTAAGCAGTGAGGGTCTGGCAAAGACAGGCAAGCACGAGAGAGGGAAGTAAGGAATGGGGGTCTGAGGAAACCAGAAGGGATCAGGAGAAACTGGAGTAATTTAGATGACCTATCAGAGAAGGCCTGAATAGAAACCTTCCATCACTGTTCAGCCCAGGAATTTTAGACAAATTTTAGCCTCCACTCTGCGCACCATTCTGTCCCCTTCATCCCATCCCCAATTGGGGGCTCATTCTCCTTCCCCTCCCCCAAACGTAGGTCTCTCCTCCCATCCTTTCCCCTCCCACTTCCCAATACATTTCTCCCCCACTTGTGAGTTCTCTCCTCTCTGATGGTGCCTATGCTGGGATCACTGTTAAACAAGAGCCGTGGGGAGGTAACAGGGGACAGGGAGGAGAAGGGGAAAAACAGGCACTTAAATACTTTTAACTCCTTACCCCTCCAGCAGTTGGATTGGTCCTGTTTTGGGCAGGGGACTGGACTTGATGACCTCCTGAAGTCTCTTCCAGCCCTAGGATTCAGATTCCCTTACATGGGGGCCTGTTTCTGGTTCCACCGACACTGAAAAGAACTGTGTCATTGCCTTCAGTGTACTCCAGGCTTGTATCCAGATCTACCCACGTATGATTTGATATTTGACATTTGTTTCTGGGGTTAGACTTCTAGGGAAAAGAGGAGGACTTCCTGGCTCCGAATGGGATAACAAAGCTACCTGAAAACAATTCACAATGGTTCCAAAGGAAATCTAGTTTGATTACTGTGTTTGCTTTAGTGTTTAGTGATAATACCAGATTGAGTAAAAGGTGCTACATCAAAAAGTGACATGACCAAACCAGCTCATTTGTTTGCGGCCCGCGGTATTGTTTGGGTTTATGCAGGGCTCAACAGACGGCCATTGGGTGGGAGCCAAAACAATAAAGTAGTCATTATAATGGTCTTCTGTTGATATGTGTTTTAGTAGTTAAATTCCTGGACTGTCATTGCTCATTAAGTGCTGTCATATGGGTGGAAATCGAGTAAATATTGCATTTTATGAATATAAGCAGAACTGACTTAAATGGGCCCCGTGTGTTGTGTAGTCTTGTCTTAATCTTTGTATTTGTGCCCGTCAGTGTGAAAGAAACTATTTGCATATAGTTGCATGTATATGCAACCACACTTAAGATGCAGCCCTCGGCATGTGCTGTGAGTATGATTGTGGCCCCCGGGGCTTCCAAAGTTGAGTAGCCCTGCTGCACAAAATTATGTATTCCCCACCCTCATTCACAGAGCGTGATTCATTTGTGCAATGTCACTTCTTTGCCTCTAGGTGTCAGCATAGACAAGGAATTGAGAATGAACAGTGCGCCATGTAGCATAATTACATTCCTTTGACTTTTTCTTCTTAAAATGATGCATTAAAATTACTGCTATCTGGTTTTGTAACTAATAAATAGAGGGCTCCTGATTAACCCACAAAAACATTCAGTACAGACAAAACCATCTGGGAGACAAGCGCACACACTTTGGTCTGACATTTCAGCACAGAAAACCAGAAGGATATTTTCCCACGACTTTACATAAAAATGTTTCTAGGCTTTTATATTTTCAAGCAGCCTTTCTAAAAGCCCGTCTGCAGCTCCCTCCACTTCTCTCAACACTCCCTCCGCTTGTGCCATTTATGAGATAGAGTTTGAGCTTGGGAGAGAATGGATTTTAAAGTACAGGGGGAAATATTCTGGATGGACCCTCCCTTGGAGTACAGCCGCAAAGCTGCATGGAAGGCAATGTCACAAAGCCTATTTATAGGCACTCAGGAGTTGGCCTGCTTCTGTACTTACATTTAATCGGGCAAATTTTTTACTTTTCATTGTTTTTTAATGATAGTGGAATGTTGAAAAGACAAATCCAAACCTTCCTCCTCCCCCAGCAGTGAGGCATGGCGTGAGGGGAGGGGGAAGCAGGAGATATGCTCTTTCACTTTTTGCAGCAGGGTCTTGTGGGTGAGAGGTGGCATGGGAGCGGGGCCTTGAGGGGAAGGGGTGGTATGAGGACAGGGCCTAAAGGAAGTGGGGTGATGTGAGGGCAGTGCCTGGGTTCAGGAACCAGTGGCCCCCGCACACTTCTAAGGTGCTTCTGCCACCCCTCTCCCCCCACCCGGTTTTTGGATGTATTCAAAATTTATTCTAAAAAGATTATGCAGAATGTTTCTCTTAAGATGAAGGAGCTATAGTAGTTCGCACTCCGAGCACCAGGTCTCAATTTACTCCTCTGCCATGTGGGAGCATCAGTTGTCTACCTGCCACGAGAGCTATGAGGTTAAAATTAAATCATATTTGTCTTTGCAGATGTATCTGGCATTGCTCGGGTCTGTAACTTTTTTTTAGGGGGTTGAGAGGTGTGGGGGAGCTCAGGATATGTGGGGGGGGGGCCCTCAGGAAAGCATTGGGGGATGGGGCAGCTCAAGGCAGGAGATGAGAGGGGTGCGGGGGAGCCCCGAAGCCAGACAGGGCTGAGCTACCCTGCTGGTGGCTCCCTGGAGAGGCCGGGGGCAGCAAGGGCTGTGCTGCCCTGTCAGCAACTCCTCCAGGGGGCTGTGGCAACAGGAGTTGCACCAGTCAGCGGCTCCTCCTCAAGGGGATGGGACTGCACTGCCCTGATGGTAGCGCCTCCCGGGGGAGGATGAAGAGAGGGGCTGCGCTACACAACCCCAGCCAGTGGCTGCTCTCCAGAGCTGCCCTACCCTGCTGTAAGCTCCTCTGGGGGAGCTGAGGTGTGGGGGGGTTGCACTGGCTGGACTCTGAGGACGGGGGCTGCTCTGCTCTGACGCTGGCTCTTGCTGCAGCTGTAACATGTTATTGGCTCTGGTTCTAGGCCTGGCCTGGTTTCATTAGGCTGAGAAGTCACAGAGACGGTAGAACCTCGGAGTCAGGAACTGACGGGTGAATCACACCCCTCATTTGGAACCGGGAATACGTAATCAGGCAGCAGCAGCGGGGGAAAGCAAATACAGTGCAGGGCTGCGTTAAACGCAAAATACTAAACAAAGGTAAAGTTTTAAAAACAATTGACAAGGAACAGAAACTGTGTCTGTGCTGCTTTCGTTTAACTCAAGATGGTTAAACGGAGCCCTTTTCTTCGGCAGAGTAAAGTTTCAAAGCTGCGTTCAGTCAATGTTCAGTTGTAAACTTCTGAAAGAGCCATCATAATGTTTTGTTCAGAGTTACCAACATTTCCGAGCTAAGAACAGCCTCCATTCCCAAGGCATCTGGAACTCTTAAGATTCTACTAGATGTCAGGTGTACCCTTGGTGTAATTGTAGCACTGACAGGCAGAACCAAACCTGGGACCTCAGGAACTTACTGCTTGAGCCCCTACACACGTTGAGCGAAAAGCCAAGTAGCTCTCAGCTAAGGCTGTAGATCAGGGCTACTCAACTTTGGAAGCCCCAGGGGCCACAATGATTCTCCCAGCACATGCCGAGGGCCGCAACTTAAGTGTGATTGCATATACTTGCAAATATATATGCAAATAGCTTCTTTCACACTGACGGGCATGATACAAAGGTTAAAGCAAGACTACACAACACGCAGGCCTCATTTAAATCAGTTCTGCTGATATTAATAAAATGCAATATCTACCCAATTTCCATCCATATGGCAGCACTTTTAATGAGCAATGACAGTCCAGGAATTTAACTACTAAAACGCATATGAGCAGAAGACCATTATATTGACTCGTCGCTGTGGAGCGTGTTCCCGGTGGAAGCCATATGCAAAGGATCCCACCTGCTGAGCCCCGTGTAAAACTACACCGTGGGCCACAAACAAACAGGCCATGTGTTGAGTAGCCCTGCTGTAGAGCAAAATCATTTCTTCTCTCTGTAAGGGTATGTCTACACTACCCCGCTAGTTCGAACTAGCGGGGTAATGTAGGCATACCGCACTTGCAAATGAAGCCCAGGATTTGAATTTCCCGGGCTTCATTTGCATAAGCCGGGCGCCGCCATTTTTAAATCCTGGCTAGTTCGAACCCCGTGCTGCGCGGCTACACGCGGCACGGAGTAGCTAGTTCGGATTAGGCTTCTAATCCGAACTAGCTGTACTCCTCATGGAATGAGGAGTACATCTAGTTCGGATTAGAAGCCTAATCCGAACTAGCTACTCCGTGCCGCGTGTAGCCGCGCGGTACGGGGTTCGAACTAGCCGGGATTTAAAAATGGCGGCGTCCGGTTTATGCAAATGAAGCCCGGGAAATTCAAATCCCGGGCTTCATTTGCAAGTGCGGTATGCCTACATTACCCTCCTAGTTCGAATTAGGAGGGTAGTGTAGACATACCCTAAGTGGTCTAAGTGCCCCTACCTGGGAGAGTGAACCACACCCAGTAGGTGTGTGGGTTACATAATCTTGTTTAATTTAAAAAAGCCCACAAAGTCCTCTTTCCCTGAGCACAAGAGGAACAAAAACAGCCTTGCTCAGAAATCTCCAGGTCTGCTGCTCCTGTTCTGTGCCCAAGAAGCATTATCTCTCTGCTTCCTCTTTGGGTCACATAAGTCCTGCTACTAGCTCTCTGCCATCAACAACCAGTCTCCTCACTCTTGTGTTTGCAACTAGGGAAACCCCAAGGTCTGCATGACTTCAGCTCTGACCTGCCAGAGAGCCTAATGCCATAGGCAGTTCCTACTCAGATCTGCAGCTGTTTCTAGTACATAAAAGGGTACCGATTTGATTGCTTCTTCTGTTGAGCCTGCAAGAGACAGCGTGCCACTCATTAGCGTTAATGTAGTCGGATCGGCCTATGGATCAGACACATCTGCTGTCAGCCATGAGCACCTTTTGACATGACATGATTATTATACCTGCTGATATAAGTACCAACGTGATTCGGGAAAACCAGGGGCCATTTGCTGAAATCCCACTGTTCCATCAAAGCACTTTTCACTCAAAAGAAAGGATCCACAGAAGTGTTTTAAGCTAGTGGAAACTGTATTTTAAAAGAACTGAACCCCAGAACATTACACATTTGTACTGGTGTATTGAAGTGCTGGTCCAGACACACCTACAAGAATTCCTTTTACTAAGGCTGGCAGTGTTACATGCACCCTAGCCCAAAAGATTATTTCATCCAGTTTCTGTCACGTTACACACTAGCAGGATGCTGTCCGAAGAGCACAATTAGCACCAGGATGTAGCTGTTTTAAAGCCCTCTGTGTAAAGGGCCTAAGCCTTTTATGCCAACGGATCATATCTTCAAGATTCCCTCGAGACGAAGGGGAAAGTGGAAAGAAAGAGAAAGGAAATCCCTTATTTCATAATGGTGCAAACAGACGTGTCAGGAGCATTACATCAACGCGCAGGGGATGTGAAATTTAATCCCATGCCTAATGCATTTATAGGAGGTAAAATGCAGAGTCTGGAAGTGCCTCTGGGGCTAATACAAGGAGGACGCTTTCACCACCAAGAATCAAGGACTTTCTGCCTACTGTGGAATTCGAGCTTTTGTTTTCGAAGCCTTCCTGAGAGATTCTAAAAAGCGAGTGTTTAAGGGTGTGTTCCTGTACGCAGATCTATTTTCCCAGCACGATCGGCCCAATTCTCTTTGTTGCCACTGCGAATCAGGTGTAATTCTCCTGACATCCGTGGGGGGGTTCCTGGGCATTAAACTGGGGTAAGCGAGAGGAGAATCAGGTTGCGTGTGTCTGAAAAGCCCAGGATATACAAACAACTATATGGAGGCTGTCTCCTTGGCTGGTGCCAATAGGTGTAGCTCCATTAAGTTGCGCTGAGTCATACCAGCTGAGGGCTGAGCTGTAAATCTATCAAACAGGACATACCACACTAATACCAACCCTGGTACTTTCCCTTGTAACAAACCCCGTTGCCAGCTTTGTCCACATATTCACTCTGCTGATACCATTATTGGACCTAACCAAGTGAGTTATAAGATCAAGAACACATATTCCTGCGCATCCAGAAATATAATTTATGCTATCATGTGTTGAAAGTGTCCGTCTGCTTTGTACATTGGACAAACGTCTCAGACACTTCGCCAAAGGATCAATGCCCACAAAACAAATATTAGACAGGATCACAAAGAAAAAACAGTTTCTTGCCATTTCAACCAGAAAGGACACTGTCTCAACGACTTAATTACCTGCATCCTGCTTCAAAAGCCTTTTAAATCTGCACTTGAAAGGGAATCCTCTGAACTGTCATTCATGCTAAAATTCGACACTCTATGCGGGGGGCTCAACAAAGACTCTGGCTATCTTACCCATTACAAAGATAGCCTCCCCAATTATCACCTCTAATACCATTAGCTCACAGACATTTACCTTCCCCCCCCCGCATCCCCCTTCTGTTCTGATATTTGATTTGTCCTTTTCATATGTGTTCTTTTTTTTTAAATTGTATCCTTTGGTATATATGGTTGTGACTATTTTTGTCCACTATTTGATCTGAGGAAGTGGGTCTGGCCCACGAAAGCTCATCATCTAATAAACCATCTTGTTAGTCTTTAAAGTGCTACATAATCCTGTATTTTGTAAAACAGTGGTAACTTCTTTGGCGTTCGCAAACTGAAAGCCCAACGACTTTGTGTGTCAGGCCAAAGATGAATGTCAGTGAAGCCGAGGGCCGTTTAGGATGTAGCTCAGAAGTGGCTTGGATTCAGACGATCGACTTAAAGTGCTGACTCTTTCCCCCTGTTGCAAATGAGCCATGTATTATGTATGAAGCTATCGCCAGGCACAGATGGGGTGGGAATAGAAGGTGCTAGCTGGCAGTGACGTCGCCAAGCACTGGTGGAAAGGACTCAGCAACTCGTTTGCATATTTAACAGAATCCACATATAATATGCATTAGGGACAGGTCTTGCTTGAGAGGCCCAGCCTGCTGGGTTACTGCTACACGAGGCAGACACGGTCAAGTAACTGCTCCTTAAATCTGGCAGGTTATGTGCAGAGATCCGGTGGGATGATCTGTCACTGCTCGGGCATTGCCCCCGGCAGAGTTCAGCTGCACTGCCATCGCTGTACTGAGCACTGTGATAAAAAGCCCAGTGAAACCAGTCAAAATCCTTTCCTTGAATGGGCTCTGGATCACGCCCCGGTCAGAGCTCCCTCTCATGTTTCCCACGCTGTGCGGGATGACTTTTGTTACATGCACCCATATGGAGATGCTGTGTGATCCATCACCTTTTTGGGGGGGCACATAAAGTCCATATGATGAGGGTAGGGCTGGAGGGTTCAGAGCATGAGAAAGGGCCCAGGACTGGGGTGCGGCCTCTGGGGTAGGACCAGGAACGAGGGGCTCAGGTCTGGGGTACAGGGTTGTGGTGGGGGCTAGGAATGATGGGTTTGGGATGCAGGAGGGAGCTCCAGGGCTAAAATGGGGAGAGAAGACTCCCCCCAGCTCTTTCCCTGCAGCAGCATGTGGGTTCCTCCTTTCCCCACTGCTGCAGCTCAGGGGGATCCCCCCCCCCACACACACACACAGTCCTGGCAGGTCCAGGCCTGGGCGGGTTTCAGGCAAGGTGAGGTGTGCCTCAGCTGTAACAGATCTGGGCCACAGCATAGCTGAGGATGGGTTAGGGGCACTCCACAGGCGGCAGGGCTCAGGACCCCCGCCCCTTGCCATGGCAGGTTGGAAGCCAGGCTGGGCTGGAGCCCCAGCACTGGCACATCCCGGATGGGTTCTCTGAGTGCTCGTATGGTGTTAAATTGGTTACTGCATGGCTGCACAGCGTACAGGGAACTTGGGCCCGGTACTCTAGCACTCTGGATTGGATTCTGCATTCGCACTCTGCGTCTGAAGAGGCAGAGTCCACGGGCTGCCATGAAGTTGCTCTTGGCCAGCACAGTTGTAAGCAAAAGGAGCATCAGGCCTACCAAATTCAGCAAGTCGTACATGGCATGGGCGGGAGAAGGCTCAGTAGTGTCGCAGCCAGCGCTGTGTGAGAAGAGGGCATTAATAGGTAGCAGGCGTTTAATGGGTAGCAGGTTTAAAACTAATAAAATAAAGTTCTTCTTCACATAGTCAACCTGTGGAACTCCTTGCCGGAGGAGGCTGTGAAGGCTACAACTATAACAGAGTTTAAAGAGAAGGTAGATAAATTCATGGAGGCTAGGTCCATAAAAGGCTATTAGCCAAGGGGTAGGAACGGTGTCCCTGGCCTCTGTTTGTCAGAGGCTGGAGATGGATGGCACGAGACAAATCGTCTGATCATTGTCTTCGGTCCACCCCCTACGGGCACCTGGCATTGGTCACTGTTGGCAGACAGCCTACTGGGCTAGATGGACCTTTGGTCTGACCCAGTATGGCCGTTCTTATGTAGGTATGCCATGTGTTCAGGACACAGATCATTTTTAAGAGCAGGTGAGCCAATCCCCTGTCGGGGACGGTCTGTAATACTTAGTGCTAACAGGAGTGTAGGGAACTGGACTGGATGACGTCTCACGGTCCCTTCCAATCCTGTGATCCCATAATTTCCCCCTCAACCTTTCACAGCCAAAAGAAATTATTGCCCATCCCTGCCGTAGAGGCTTCATTCACTAAGCTCCAAATGCCCCAGGTTTGATCCTGCCTTCTGATGACCAGAGTCTGTCAGTGTTACACAAGCACAAACACACAATGAAATTCTTTAAAATGATAACCCTACTGTAAAACCAACACGGTAGAGGGTTAAATATACCCTCCAGTTCAATTTGTCCCCTGGAAGATGGTGCATTGGATTCTGCTGTGCTAGAGATATGCATAGTGAACATGGATGCCCTAACTTAAGAACAATAAAATAAGACACTGACCCTTCACCTTTCATTGTGGGGAGGCTGGGTGCTGACGCTCTCCTCAGGAAATGGGAGGTGCTGGAGGCCTGGCTAGTCAAGTACCATTCACTGCCATGGCTGAATCGTGTGCCCTGTGGGCAGGGCCGGCCCACAGCATTTTAGCACCTGAGGCGGGGAGCTCAAATGATGCCCCCATGCCCCCTCGCTTGGGCCAAAACTTTGAAAGGTCTCAATTCTGTGGGTCCTACTGGCGTCCCCCCCTCCCCCCCACACACAGTCTGGCACTTGAGGTGGCCACCCCAGCTCACCTCATGGTAAGGCCAGCCTTGTCTCGTGGCCACAGCCTGCTGGAGCCAGAAAAACCCATCAAGTGTGTGAAGAGGAGCAAATGCCACTTTGACTGTTTCTACCCTCCATCCTAGCCTATTTGTATGCCACACGCACAAACACCGCGCTCCTCACCAGAGCCATTCCTCGGCCTAAGCTCCACCCTGCCGTTTTCCGGTAGTCGGTTGCCTGTTTTTGGATGTACCCAAACATTTGGGAACTAGTTTTCTCTGTCCCCGCTTGGCATCTCCACCGACCTGAGTAACAATATATATGGATCTAGCTGCCTGGAGTGGGCTCTACTCCTATCTGCAGCCAGACAGAGCTCAGATAAGGAGGGTGAGGGAAAAGTGTCTCCAAGCCCTCTTTCTACTAGGGTTGCCAGGTAGATCCTGCCAAAAAACTGGACACACTTGATTGGGGGGGGGGGGGAAGAACCGGCCGGGAGGGGGGTGGGGCAGGAAGCAGAGCTGGCGGGGGGAGGTGCCGGGGGGTTGGCCAGGAGGAAGGGGGGGTCGGAGGGGGGCTGGATGGGAGGAGAGGGGGGCCCGGAGGAAGGGGGGCGGGAAGCAGACCTGGCGGGGGGGCTGCAGCCACTGGCCACAGCCAGAGTCCTTCGGGCCGTGCCCCCGGCAGGCACTCCCTCTAGTTGCGAGCAGAAGCCGGGCGGGGGTGGGACTGGGAGCCACTCCCCCGGCCCGGCTTCTACATGCGACCAGAGGCTCCCAGTTGGGAGGCGGGGCCGTGATTGGTGCTGGGAGTCTCTGGTCAGGTGCAAAAGCTGGGTGGGGGGAGTGGCTGGGAGTCCTGGCCACCCGGCTTTTGCACGCCACCACAGGACTCCCAGCGCCAATCGCAGCCCCACCTCCCAGTCGCTCCCCTGCCCCCGCCAGGCTTCCCTCCGGCGCACAGCAGGGAATTCAGAAAATACTGGACGTTGCACATGTCCGGTATTTTCTGAATTTTTCTACCGGACAGAGGGTGCAAATACTGGACTGTCTGGTAAAATACCGGACACCTGGCAACCCTACTTTTCTACCTTCCTCAATCCTGGGGCTGCTTACGGGGCAAACCAGCCCTCTGTCAAAGTTAGAATAAACCAAGTGTTGCAGTACCTTCCTCTGTCCTGGAAGGCCAGCCGAGTAGGGGATTATGTCAGTAAACCAGGCTGTGAAGACCAAGAGCAGCATGCATGGAGTTGGCCATGCTGACTTTTTCTCCATGCCAAGCGTGGCTTCTCGCCAGTGGAATCCTTTGCTGATCTTTGAAGTCAGCTTTCAAGTCCCTATGTGCTGGGCCAGTGACACCATGTGACCTTACACAGCACAGACTCTGGCCCAACTGTGAGCACGGACAGTGCTTTCATCACTCTAGTTATACCTTGCATTTTAAAGCAGCTCGGCACCTCCTGTTTAGCCGCTGAGTTCACCAGTAATACTGGATGTATTTCTTCCTATTGCTTTCATGGAATTGCTACCTTTAACAGCAAAGCAGCAACAGGCCATACTCCTGTGCCAGGCCAGAACATCCCTGCCAAGGAGTCATTAATCAGTTGTAGCTCTGGTAATTACGTGGCCCTAATCAACCTGGTATCTAAGCGTCTCGCCATCTTTCAATGAATTTATCCTCAGAACACCTTGGCAAGGTGTGTGCCTTATGGTACATGATAAAATTCCAAGTGTATTTCACGTTGGCTTTATCTGAAGGGAACTAGATTTGAGGACAATACATCAGCCTTGGTTATACCAAGGCAGGCTCCCCTCTCAAAGCGTAGCCTAATGTCACACTGGAACAGCCTCTCTTTGGCCTTTGACTGTCTTTGAGCAGGGGTGAAGCTATTTTATGCACCTGATCAGTTAAACAGAGAGAGCTACTATAATAGGCAATGTAATTTCTGTCAGGGTAAGTAAATGTGAGTATAGTCTGTCAGGTATTTATATCCCCCTCCCCCTCCACCTCCATTAGTGTACTAGCTAAGCAACTTGCAATATTTAATGTATTTAGCCTGGCAAGGCAGGGGAATGTTATTATCTACGTTTTATATGTGGGAAATCAAGCCACAAAAGGCTAAATGATGTGCTCGAGAAGTCTGCTGCAGAGCATACACCACATGCCCCAAGTCAGTACCCTAACCACTGGACCATCCTTGACATAATCCCCTAGTCGGCTGTGACACATCCTGTAACACTGTTTGCTCCTACTGATTCACAGTCTTGATCATTTAAACTAAAGAAAAGGCCCTCACAGGACCTTTGCTCTGACTCTCCACAATGTTCTCTCCAATCTTTTCCATCCACGTGCAGATTTTTTCATCTATGTGAGGCATAAATGTTACATGCACCCAGGCATGTGCAAATGTGCACCACCCGCAGAAACAAAACCTGGCGGTGGGTGCTCTGTTAAATCAGCTGCGCAGCATGTGAATGGCTCCTGAGGAGCCGCAGAAGTGCATGGTTACAGGGAACACTGCTCTGCCCCCTCAGAAATGGAGAGAAAAATGGAAACTGGATCCCAGCCACCTCTAGCTTTGGCTTAGTAACAACCAGAACTTGACCCCTCCTCACACACCCCAAATTTTCCTAAATTAAAACGCAGCCTGCTCTGCCCATTTCTAAGGCAGAAATTCTTCCCTGGAGAGAACAAGTTTGTTTCCTACAGCATTAAAACGTGCTGCCTTCTCCTCCCTGTTGTTGCAGCTGTGAGGTGCACAGGCCCACACAGTCCAGTCAGTATTTTTACAGGCAGAGTTTCGGACTATAATGCTGATATTTTATGAATGCTGCCTAGAGCAACATTGACATTGGGGGTTGACTGTAAAGCGGAGACGAAACGGATCAGGAAGCAGCAGATGGCAAAACGATTAAGGCTCCGTGTCAGCGTGGAAAGAAAAAGAGAGAGAGAGAGAGAGAGTGTGAGGGAGACACACACCCCACCTTCATTCCCAATGCATCACAGCTCTCTGGAGCACGGCCAGAACATGCATGTTTCTCTGTCCCTTTCCACGGCTACAGACTCCCTGGGCTACAACAGGCCAAGAAGCCTGCTCCAGCTCACAGCTTAGGGAAGGGGAAACAAAGCTGGCTTGTTACAAAGCAGAGCTGCAGCAAACCGCATGCCTCGGAGCAGAGCAAGGGCCTGCCTCACACAGATACTGCTCGGAGGAGTCGGGATCTGAAGGATGCTCAGAAGTAGACTGGAGCTGCCTACTGGCCCCCTCAATGCCAGTGCTGAGGCATGTCCCCTAGTGCAGGCTGCGCACCAGAGCAGGTAGGGTAAATCAGTGTAGGGCGGGTGGGCCAGTCGTCTGGGGCAAGCCAAACTGCAAAGGGCCTTTCCCGACCCCTATGAAGCTCCCATTGGACAAGCATGACAGCCCAGGTGAGCTCTGGGGGAATTCCGGCTGCATCTCTATTTGGGGGCGTGGGGCGCGGGGCTGCTCTGGGACACCAAGGAGGGCCCCAGAACTATTGGGTCTAGACAATCCTCGACTTTCCTACAGACAGATGTCATGAGAGCACTGGGCATTGTGATGGACCGAATGGCGCAACATAGAAAATCATTCCAGGTGTATCTCTGTGGCCACAGGGGGACATGCTGTAGGCACAGACACAATGTCTGAGGGCAGGAAAAACTCAAGGAAGGGTGAGAGGAAGGGAGTATGGGGTAACTCCAGGAGAGAAACCAGAGAGAAGAGGGGGATGGGAGAAATCTGAGATACAGAGGCTAGATGCATTATTTGCACACAATCACATTACCTCATTGACACAAACCCTCCAGATTTTTGGCCCTACTGCAGGGGGCTGACTGACTCTGCAGGCCCCTAGGCAAGGTGTGTGTTTGGAGGGGGCGGGGGAGGGGATGGCTCCGCACTCCCCGAAGGGGCAGGACCTCAGGCGGAAGAGGTGGGGCTGGGACAGCCAGCCCTCCGTGCCACCCAGAGCGCAGCACCCTCCCCTCACCCTCAGCAGCTGGGAATCACCAGGCCCAGGGCAACTGCCCCCTTTGCCCCGCCCTGTCTGGGGGCCTGGCTAGAGGTTGTGTTTCTGGATCCTGAACTCTCCCTCGTTCTGGGCGAGTTTGGGGCAGCACAGCCCAAACCACTCCCTGGGACTAGTCATCGGACATGTCCGCAGGCTGAATTCCAGCCCCTCTCGCCAAGCACCAAGGTTCTCCACATACAAGAGCTGACCACTAGCTGTGTGAGACTTCCGGCGTCAGCCAAACGTGTGGGGAGGCAGTCAGATCATTTGACAGCTACCTCTATAAACCGACAATGAGGCGCACGAACTTCAAGTCCAGACACAGAAGCAATGCAGAAAGTCACTCGGTCTCACGCAAAAGGGGCACGAAACACAGGAGCAGACAGGTTCTTTCCCTACACCTTACCGCCAAGTGAGCCCTGAATCAGGGAGTTTGCCACCTGATAGCCAGGAAACTAAGGGGAACTCAGTCAAAAGGGAAGACCACCTTTGTTTTTTGCAAAAGCAGGATTCATCCCCATGGGCCACAGGGAGCAGACAATGGCAAAGGAAGGGTCTAACCGACTTCAGAATGTCTAGGAAGAATAATTGAAAACATCTAAAAGGAGAAGGCAATGTTAATACTAGCCACCCCAAAGTGGCCAAAGGAGCTCTCCCTCTCGGGCCCAAGTTGAATGTTCACATAACCCTCAGATATACCTTCCTCCTGCACACGGGGTCTCCTGTCACAGGATCTTTATTCACGCCTGACAACTTGACTATCGAAAGACCAGACCTAACGGAGATGGGATATTTGGTCAAGGTTACAAATTCTCTTGGAATTCACTGGGAGTTTGATTTTTTTTTTAAATTACCACACTGAACATAGAACACGTGTCAAAACTGTGTATCATTTCTGTGGCATGATCATTCTGCTTCCGAAAATCAGTCGTGAAGATTAATTTCCTCTCTGTGACTGACTAATTATTATCAGGGTCCTTTAAGTGCTCTCAACTCAGCACTTAACTCTCTTGTATTGATTTTCAAGGGAACTATACAGAGCAACAGACAGCCCCACAGCACTGACCATGGGGGATCAAATTGAAAACGGAGTTTTATATCACCAGCCATAGGCTGGAGAGATCACACCCAAGTTTTCAGAAGAAACAGAAGAAGGCAGCGCGTGTACGACATTAGCAAAGAGTTCAGATTTGCTCTGTTCTTATGATCGAACGACAAAACCCATAATGGACCTAAGCATTTGGGAAATGTGAACTCAGAGCACATTAGGGATTTTGGGAGGGCATGCATTGGGTTCTTACTGTCTGGAAGAGTAAGTCTAGAAAATTTCCCCATCCAAACAAGTTGATCCTAGATCTTATCTCCAGAAGACAAAGAGCTTACCAGAAGCTGTCTCTTTCCTTTTCTGAAGAGCTAGGGGAATAAGAGCTCCCACTTGTCTTCATCATCTCGTATTTATTTTTAGCTTTGTGTATTTGGTTAGCAAGGTCAGTGCAGACCAGGCTTAAACATGTTTCAAGCAAATGTTACCCAGATCTGCCAGGGATCTGAATTGCCTTTGGCTAAGGAGAGCTTGAAGTAGCATAATATTCTCTTCCATGATTAGTTATGTTAGCATTTTTTGTTAGACTTCAAACAACGATGTAACCTAATTTTCTGAGATAAATTTTTTGGATACAAAGAATGTAAAAACAACAATTCTCAGTAAGTAGAGCCAAAAACATTTGATGAAACTATTTGCTGGTGAAGGCAGCCCATTGCCTTCTTCATTCATTTTGCGATCAGGAGTTTATTTACAAAGTTTGGGGCCCAAAAAATTCTTAATTTCAAAGTTAGGGGGAAAAAAGATACTGAATTTTAAAGCATTTATCTGAAATACCAAGTGACTGATTTTTGGAGTACCAAATGCTATCTGCTCCCAGTGATTTTGGCCTCTTCTCCATTAGAAAAAGTTTGCCAGTACAGCAAAATCTTTTAATGTAGATACACCTTATGCTGGCAAAAAAGTACTTTTACTATTGCTGTGTGTCACAGTTCCCTGAGTGAAATATGCTATAGCAGCAAAAACACTTTTATTCTAATTAATCCCCCTCTGGGCCTTTCCTGATATACACTGCTGCAAAATAATCACATCTTTAATCAACATTGCTATAGCAGGAAAAGTTTACAGTATGCACCTGGTTTGACTGCAGTTGAGGGATGAAGCATTTCCGAAAGTCACAAACAACTCAGAAGCCACTGAAACCTAATCCAACTTTTGTTTATTCTCATAGTATCTAAAGTTCTGACAATCTTCATTAGCACAGAGTCCACAAAGATGACTACATAAGTGGAACAGGTTAAAAACTGGGCAGGAGCAGGGAAAAACATGTTCATGAACTTCCATTGAAATTGGGAATGGTTTTTAGGTTCAACCTTTGTTTGTACTTCCTTTCCTATTTGCTGAGAGGGTTTGTCTGTCTGTCTAAGAGCTCCTTCTAAACTGTAAGAATTAGGATCATTAAATTTGGTAGATAGCTTCCTGTTATCATAACTTAAAGCAAGGTCAGGGTTTGGTTGTGCGAGGGCAATGGAATGTGGCCAGAATGGAATTGCTTCTCAGAAAACCATACAGAAGAGAGACAGACTCTTCAGGCAGGTGAAAGGGGCTGACTGGGGGTACACCCCCTCCCAATCCAGAGCTGCTCCAGCCTCAAGACTCCCATCTGCCAGGTGCTCATTAGAGAAGGCAGACAAGGGGCTGAAGCTTCCCCACCCCCTCCAGATTCATATGGGAACACTGCTGGCTGTTCCCCTTCAGCATAGCTTGCTGCATTCCTCACTCTGGCTGGGCAGTGCAGGGGGCAGATGCGTTGCACACTTTGCTCTCATTCACTGACTGGGACAGTAAGGGATAGAGCAAGCAGCCCTGGTATGAATCTTAGGGGAGGGGGTTGGTTGGGCTTTGCACTCCCCCTCCCTACCTGCTCCCCCCACAAACACACGCAGTCCCCTGCCCAGAGCCCTCCTTACTCCCCAACCCTGACTCCTGCACTCCCACCCGCCTGCTGTGAGTCTCTCAAGTACCCAAGCAACACCGAGTAAATGTGCTAGTACTCATGAAAATGGAATTTTATGTGGTATCAGTGCTTGGAGAATGGCTGTTTGTGTAGTGAATGCATCCATTTTGTATGCAGCTAGGACAGCCATGCGTTACCAATGGTACTTGCTAACCATATTAGTAATTTACTATTAGTCATTTGTGAGTTGCCTTTTAATAATTTCAGACACCGACCGAAAACAGAATGTGTGCCATGTGAACCGCATCAGTGTTTCTCAACCAGTGGTATGAGTACCTTAGGGATACTTGAGAGAGGTCTGGGGGGGGTATGTCAACACAATTAAAATTTGGAGAAAACTGAATTCTTGTTTTAAGTTTTGCAGCGCGTTATTATTTTTGTACTTTTTAGGCCCCAAAATTTCATCACCTGCCCAGTTACGATTTAGTTGTTTAAATAAATGTGTTGCAATGGTAGAAAAAATTGTGTGTGTCTGAAAACTGTAGGTATTGGGGGTACTTATAATTTTTTTTAAAGGGGACCTTTATTAAAAAAAAGGTTGAGAAACACTGAACTAGATGATGAGTCCCCAAGCCACATATATCAAATAGTCAAAGATGAAGCCACTCAATGAAATGCTGTTCTTCCCAAATGTCCAGCAAATGCAGAGCCGCAGTGGGAACGGTCTGGAAACAGAAAAGCAATGACTAAAGCCATCAGATAATCTGACAACTCTGATCACAACAAATCCCTGTGTCTGGAGGCATTAAAGCTGCATTACTGAAGGCAGGAGGACCGAGACACACCTACCAACATTCACTTTGAAATATCTTTCAACAGCGATCAACGAGACCAGATGGAACCGTGACAAGTCGTAGCTATTGGGCTCTAGGGAGACTTATAGTAGAGAGAAAACGGAGCAAATCTAGAAGGACTGAAGTGATACAGGATCCAATTTTCAAACATGGGCACATCTACAGGAAATGCAAAAGCCCATATCTGGTTGCTGAGATCGACAGTCGGATGCCTGAAGAAGAGCTCTGTGAAAGCTCAAATGCTTGTCTCTCATACAAACAGAAGTTGGTCCAATAAGAGGTATTATCCCACCCACATTGTCACACTACTATCCTCGGACCAACACGGCTATATCAGTATTGGATACATAAAGCAGAGCAGGGGTGGAGAACCTTTGGCCCCGAAGCTGGATCTGGTTATCACCCCCTGCTCCTCTGCACACACACGGGGCTGGAACATGAAGGCCAACTCACCTTGCTGCTAGGGGAAGCCACACATGGGGCTGGATACTAATTGCTAATGGAGTCCTAGTGACCCAAGATGAGCGAGAGGTGTATTTTTAGGTTTTGCATCTCACTTGTGTGTGGCCCACCCTGATTTTTCTGTGGGTCAGTGACCCTGACCAAGAAAAAGCTCCTCACTGGCAAATGGACATATGTATTCTTAGACAAGATTTCCAAAAGCAACTAACCATTCTGAGTGCCTTTAAAGGGGCCCTGTTTTCAGAAAGCAACAATCAAGCATCCTATAGAAATCTCCAGTTGGGAGATGCCAACACTACGGCACGTGTGACTATCTCGGTATCACCGTCACTCACCATTGTACAGAAAATCTCATGTTTGCCTTTAGGCCCCAGTCCGTGGAGTAAAGTGATTTTTGTGAAAAATTTGTTGTCTAAGCTACTGGAAAGTTCAGACAGTTTTCTTTACTCTCCTTTATATTCCTGATGCCCAGCTTTGATTTCATCCACTTGGATTTCAACGGGGCTCGCATGGACCAACAGCTGATCAGATTCATGATCCTAGTTTGTTAGAACACGTGTGCTTATATCCAGGGATATGTGGCATTCGACTCTCAAGAGGTTAGTCTTCCTTGTTGCCCTGGCACTGGTTTCAAAGCTTATGGAAGTCAATGGGGATCATTCTGTTGAGTCAATGAGCTTTGGATCAGGCCCTAGCTTTTTAGAGGGTGGCAGGAGAGAGAGGTGCTAGGGAAGGTAAGAAGAGTGCTTTGGTCACCACAAGATGTTGCAAGCACCTCCCCTTTCTTCATTGCTGCCATGGTCTCTGAGTGGAGACTGGAGATAAGAGGGGAGAGGAGTAGGTGGCGTTGGTCTTTGCAAGTGAGCAATGTGGTGTGCAGTGATCATGATGCTTGCAAGGGACTTTTGCATTCCCTGGCTGGTCCCACTGCAAAGCTGAGCAGGGATGGCCAACCTGTTCCAGACAAAGAGCCAAAGTAGCAGTGAATAAAGTGTGAAAAGCCAGGGCAAAGTTGTTGAAAAAAAAAAAACCCAACAACTGCCCCTTTAAGAAATGCGCTTAAAGGCTTTTTTTTGGCCACATCAGGCTCCTGCTGGTCAGCACCATCTTCAACATGTCATTTTAAATGGCCGCACCAGATGGCTCCCCTACCATGGAGAGCACAGGGAGCCAACGGCTGTTTTCAGGGGCGGCTTCACGAGGGAGGGAAGAGCCGCATGCAGGTTGGCCACCCATGCCTTAAAGGCACAATCCCTAATATCACAACCAGAGCCAACCCTACAGCCGCTCTCTCTCTCATTGCTGTTCCAATCCGCTAAATCAGTGACTTTTTATTCTAAAGCATGCCTCTTTGTTGCATCCTCAGTGTCTGATCCCAAAAGTTGTGACCAGGTGAAGCAATGCTTTTTAGTTGACCAAAAACCCCAATACAACCTTCCCCCCCCCCCCCGAAACCTATACACATTTATGCAATGAAAATATTAAATACATTTATTTTACTTCTAGTTACAGACAGTACAGCCACCAGAAAAGAGCAAGGACTTTCTTTCATACTCCAATCATCATTTATATCTATTAAATCGGCAGGCAGCTGAAAAATTGTTCTTTTTGTGGAACTGCTAATATCATATCCCATTTACTCATGTCCCCAGAGAAATCATAATAAGAGACAATGAGTTTACCACCCTCAGGCAGGAAATTGCTGCCTTTCTAATGCTTCCTAATTGCTTCACATAAAATTACTTTGATTTCTTGGCACTGAAACAGTATTTTAAAC
Organism: Pelodiscus sinensis; assembly: GCF_049634645.1. Taxonomy (NCBI): domain Eukaryota; kingdom Metazoa; phylum Chordata; order Testudines; family Trionychidae; genus Pelodiscus; species Pelodiscus sinensis. Next base: position 11,952,358 of record NC_134714.1, on the reverse strand, counting down.
CTGAATTATGACTGAGAAAACTTCCTTCACCTACCGAGGGATCAAGCCATTCAAAACTGGCATGAGCAGGTCTCCCTGTATTTTGGAGAAATTGCAAACTCTTTTATAAGTCACTAACAGATTTCCCCAGCATTGCTCAGGTCTTTAACTCAATATTTTTTGAAAATAAAAGGAAAATGCACATGCTTTATTGAAATGATTGTATTTTTCAAAAATGAAGTGCTATTTGTCTGAAGTTAATTTTAGTAAATTTTTTTAAATGGGAATTCCATCAAGCACATTTTCTTCGTTATCTCTATGAAAGGTTATCATTCGCTAGGTTTTAACAAAAAAAGGCTATTGTCAATGTGGTTTCCAACAACATTTCCTTCTAGTTTTCAAACTGTAAGCACTGACTTAGCTGTGCCAAAACAGAGCACTACTCCAAATTGCTCCATTTTATCTCTTTTCTGCAAGGCTTATAGAGAAGTAATCCTATTCCAGGTTCATCTTATTTTTCTGGCTCATCTTGGTTCAGTCTCCTTCAGCATTCACTCGGTTAGGTATGGTCTTTTTGTCTGTTTGATCAAGAACGCCTCCTAAATGGTAAGAATTAGGACGTCCAAATTCAGTATACATATTTCATGGTCCTAATTTTTACCATTTAGGAGGAGTTTCTTGATCAAACAGACAAACTCACTCTCTAAAATATATAGTAGACAAAAGATTTTTTGCTCCAGAATGAAGGTTGCCATGTCTCCATAAAGCACCAAAAGCTAAAGCATTATTTTATTTATATTTAGTCTATATATGCTAAATATACATGAGATTGTGAGATAGCTGTCGGTAGTGATCATTCAAAAATTATTCCAAATAAGCATCTGGTAGATGGTGACATGTTTGTACCTTGCTTATGGCTATCTACTCCACTGAGTGGTGTGAGGATTGCATAGGGTTTTTTAAAAAACTTGATGTTTTCAAAAGTGGCGGTCACTGTAGTGCAATTTGGTCCTCAGGTCAATGATATTACAATGCGAATTATGGTGAGACCAACACTAACTTGACTGACATGCTGGCATTGACACTAAAATGCTGAACTCATTCTTTACTTGCAGAAATCTCGTGGTTTTGTGGTTCTAGATGCAGCAATCATTCTAGTTAGCAATGCCTTGTCCACACCAGTCTTTACAGCAGAAAGAATTTTCTACTTGATAGGGAATACTTCGAGCAATCTTCCATAGCTACACTACAATCAAATTGTTTAAACTGTAGCCTTTAAAATGGAACTTGAATCTAAACAAATTATCATCTATAACCTACTGAAATCGAATATGATAGAATGGAACTGTATTTTATCCTTCAGCGTAGGAGGCTGGGACAGTGAGGGATGCAGGAGTCAGGACAGGGACTTGGAGGGCCCAAGACAGAAAGCTAGGGGTATGGAGGGTACTGGAGTCAAGGCAGGGGGTGAAGGGCTCAGGGCAGAGAGTGGGGGACGCCGTTGGCCTGAGCCAGTGGGGGCCATGCTGTCCAGCCTGCTGGAGGTGCTGCTCTCCTAGGCCAACCTGGGGCGGTAGGGGACATGCTGCCTGGCTGGCAGCTATTCCACATCTTTTTGGAGCTATCGAGGTAGCAGAGCACACCTGCTTGCTGCCCCCCTGTGGTGATACAAGAGAATAACTGTCCCTGCTATCACAGCCCCTTTCCATTTGATGAGAAACAATCACATTCAGTGCACATCCCATTGTCTCGGCACAACCAAACCCCGACCTTGCTTTAGGGTATAATAAGAGGAAGCTGCATACTGAATTTGATGACCCTAGCTCTTACTGTTTAGGAGGAGTTATTGAACAAACAGACTCACAGATGGATGGACAGACAGACGCACAAACTCTCTCAAATATATCATAGATATTTGCTTCACATTTTGCTTCTTTAGCTACTTCTAAGTGATTTGACAGCTAAGCCAGCCCTAAACCTTGTTTTTGTGTGTCTTTTTCTGACATAGCCTCCCTGAAACAATAAAACACAACAGTTCTGATAAGTAATGTCCTTTCTGAGAATAATGTGCCACTATAATCCAAATCTTAGAAGTTCTCTCTCAGCATTAACTCTACATGGGGGAAGGATATACTGTGGTCAAAGCATTGACCCAGGAATCAAGGACTGATTGTTTGCACAAGTGAAGTTACACAAGCACATAAAGGGTGGATTTGCAAAAATGTTCAGTGCTGGCATTACTATGATTCCCCTGAAGCCAATGGGAATTCTCTTCACTCAATCACTTCCTGGGCTCATTTGATAGACAAGCTTTTTCCAACATAGCATATGATAATTTTGTCCCTCATGATCTGAAACAGTCAGGGCTCCCTTCCTCTGCTTGACACAGAAGAATCAAAAGTGTGTGCACTGCCTTGTGATTTGCTCTGTGGAATATCAGTCGTGGGGGCAGCAGTCTCTTATTATAAAATAGCTGAAATATCACAATGGAAAGCAAATTAGTTATAAAATGCCTATTGTGTCCAGCTTGAAATCTTTCCTAGCAATTAACCCTAACTTCTTTTTATTTTAAATTTTGAGCTATACGACCCTTTATTTTTAACAAAAATATTCCAAGCTTTACTTCTTTAAAAATATCTGGATTTGCTCATGTAACTTCTTAGAAAAGAAACAGCTTTCCCATGTTCAGAGTCTGAGCACTATGCACAAATATATATTCACTAAAACCTTATGATGATGTACAGATATAAATAATTAGTGTGTATTTGTGAACCAAGTACAAGCACACACACAGAAAAATCATCATGAACACACTTCCTGTTGCCTTGCTTACTGTGGCAGCTGTCAGTATAAGACACTAGAGAACTATTCTAGAGCAGTAGTGGCAATAAGGAAACATTCAGAGTCCTCTACCTAAGGGAAGGTCTACATTTACCTTGAAATCAATGTTCTAGAGATCGATCTTCCAGGGTTCAATTTAGCAGGTCTAGTAAGGACCCACTAAATCAAACTCTGATGGCATCCTAGTCGACCCTGGTTCTCCATGGAGTTGTGGGGAGTAAGGGAAGTCAACAAGAGAGTATGTCCTGTCAACCTCCTGCAGTGGAGATGCCGCAGAAATTTGACTTAAGGTATGTCAACTTCAACAACGCTACTCTTGTAGCTGGAGTTGCGTATCTTGGGTCTATTTTCTCACATAGTGTAGACCTGGCCTAAAACCTTGTCTAACTTAAATGTAGGAAACCATGACCAAAGATGTGATAGGGGCACAGTGGGGGCGGGGGGGGGGGGGGGGGGAGAACCACAGATTTCTCCATGTTAGGGCAAATTTTCAAAGTGTTATGCAGGAAATGCACAGACAAAGCATGTCAAGTTTTGCAGGACCTGGGCAATGTTTCAGAAAATGTCCCTGTACTAGATTATCTAAAGCAAAGGAAAATGAGATTAAGGGCTAGCTCTTCAGTTGATGTACACTAGTGAATATCCATTGAAGTCAATGGAGCTATTCTAATCTACATCAATTGTGGATCTGCACATTTATCTCTAAAGAACATGAATCTGAATAAAAGCGTGATCACCAAATAATCACAATTCCAATGTCAAGCATTTACAAAGTTAAAACATTCCTTTATGACTAGAGTGTCCTTCATTAAACCATGGTCTTGGGACAATAAAATGAGAGCACTTAAGGCTTTATTAAGATTGATGCTTTGGAAATCAATCTTTCGGGGTTCAATTTAGTGGGTCTAGTAAGGACCCATTAAATCGACCACTGATGGCACCCCCGTCAAGCCCAGTACTTCATCAGGTTGTGAGGAGTAAGGGAAGTCAACAGGAGAAACTCTTCCATTGACCACCTGCAATCCCCATAGTCGATAAGGGGAAGGTGGGGCATTTGCAATCCCTGCTATGCCTCTGCCTTTTAAATGCAGTAAGAGCTGCCCACAGCTCTTACTACATTTAAAAGGCATAAGAGCAGCGGGGAACAAGGGGTGAGCGGGGACTCAAGCAGTCCCCGCTCACCCCGGGTTCCGACTGCTGCACTTCTGCCACTGAAATGTAGCTCTTGCTACATTTCGAAGGCAGAGGCGCAGCAGTCGGGTTTAGGGATATAAGTGACTAGTCGACTACCCGATAAGCATATGCTTGTTGGGTAGTTGAGTAGTGACTTGACTAGTTGCTCCCCCCCTTCAACCTTGCTGTTTCTATCACAGAGAGGCACTAACACTAACTCACTCTCTGAATGCTGCCACACAAAATTCTTATTCTGGCATGAAATGTAACCATAACTGACGCAGGACTTGTTTTCTACACTGTGTCATAAGATGAACCATTAGCTTGTTATGCACATATATGAAAAAAATCAACCCCATCCCTCCACAATAAACATATGCACCTTTCTGACCGTTTCTCTTCTTCACCTCACTTCCTTGACCTTTACCATTCTCCCAAGCACTTGATGAAAGACATACACAGTTCATGTCACGAACTGAAACTTAATTTTTTTCTATCAAGCTTCAGAATATTCCCCAAACATCTCATATGCCTCTCCAGGAAATCCCTTTACAAACAATCTCTACTGGGTAATAAAGGCATCAAACCATCACATAGTCCATCTCCGATTTCAGCTAATAGCTAATGATTAGATCAAATATCTGAGAAGAGTGCAACTTTTCTCATTTTTAGGTAAATGCTAAAAAGACTGGACATTTCCAGCCTACAGACACTAATTTATATAGTTGAGAGTTTGTCTTTCTATTCACTAATTCCTTTTAAATAATAAGAGTTTGTACCATACAATTTGGTATTCAGCTTTCTCATATCATAACAAAGTAAGATCAGGGCTTGGTTGTGCCGGGACAATGGGATGTGCCTGGAATGGGATTGTTTCTCAGAAAACCATACAGGAAAGAGACAGAATCATCAAGTAGGTGACAGGGGCTGGCTAAGATCATGCCCCCACCTCCTCTGGGATTGCCCTAGCTCTGAGCCTTCCACCCCCAAAGCACCCTTTAGGCAGGACGTGATTCACCCAGGGACATTGCTGGCTGTTCCCCTTCGTCAGGGAGTGAGGGAAAAGTGCACAGTTTGCTGCATTCCTCACTCTGGCTGGGAAGCACACAGGGCAGACAAACCTGGACCTGTCCCAGCCAAAGGACATGCACTCCTTCCCCTGCTGTGCCTGCTACGGCTATGGAGAGGCAGTTCTCACCTGACCGCAAGCTGCTGCAGTGAGAGAGGGCTGGGGTTGTTCTCTCCCCCCGGGGTAGCCTGCATACTGAACCCTCCTCCCCAGCCCCACTCCAAAGCATTGATTGCAATGCTCATCCCAACAGTGCAGCGCTGTGCAGGAGTCGGCATCTCCCACAGGTGCAGATGAAATGATGGGATGGAGAACAGTGCATTGTGGGATGTCAAAATCATGTTCTCAGTCACTCCGTGCAACTTTAAGCCCCATTGCTAAACTTTCTCAAAACATCCTGGCTGTGTCTACACTGCACCCCTTTTCCGGACAAGGGATGCAGATGAGACAAGTCGGAATTGCAAATGCAGCGGGGATTTAAATTTTCCCCGCTCCGTTTGCATGAACATGGCTGCCGCTTTTTTCCGGCTTGGAGTTTTGCCGGAAAAAAGCACCAGTCTAGACGGGGATCTTTCGGAAAATAAAGCCTTTTCCGAAAGGTCCCTTATTCCTTTTAAAATCAGGAATAAGGGACCTTTCGGAAAAGGGTTTATTTTCCGAAAGATCCCCGTCTAGACTGGCCCTTTTTTCCAGCAAAGCCCCGAGCTGGAAAAAAGCGGCAGCCATGTTCATGCAAACGGAGCGGGGAAAATTTAAATCCCTGCTGCATTTGCAATTCCGACTTGTCTCATCTGCATCCCTTTTCCGGAAAAGGGGTGCAGTGTAGACACAGCGCCTGTGTCAAATGGTCACGAGTTGCACAGTGGGGGAGCTACCCAGGCATGGTTCACCGCTCATGGTATCGAGGCAAATGCCGTGGGCGAGGATGTACACTGCTGACACAAGGAGCACAGTGTGCACTCACAAAAGCAATGTAATTACTGTGTCAGATATAAAGTCTCGGGGGGATAGCTGTGTTAGTCTGTAACTTAAAAAAACTTAGATGGCGAGTGGTCTTGCAGCACCTTAGAGACTAACAAAATATTTATATTAGGATCATGAGCTTTCATAGGCGCAACCCACTTCTTGGGTACGTCTACACTAGCTCGTTAGTTCGAGCTAAGTAGGGTAATTAGGGCAAGTGAAGTTGCAAATGAAGCCCGGGATTTAAATATCCCGGGCGCCGCCATTTTTAAATCCCCCTTAGTCTGAACTCCCTGCCCGTGGCTACACATGGTATGGAGTAGGTAGTTCGAATTAAAGATCCTAATTCGCTCTATCGTTACACCTCATTTCACGAGGAGAAACGGTAGTTTGAATTAGGATCTTTAATTCGAACTACCTACTCCATGCCGCATGTAGCCACGGGCATGAAGTTCTGACTAAGGGGAATTTAAAAATGGCGGCGCCTGGGAACATGCAAATGAAGCCCGGGATATTTAAATCCTGGGCTTCATTTGCAACTCTGCTTGCCCTAATGACCCTACGTAGCTCGAACTAACGAGCTAGTGTAGACGTACCACTTCAGATGAATGGAGTCTACTCCACTCGTCTGAAGAAATGGGTTCTGCCCACAAAAGATCATGATTCTCTCTCTCTATATATTTTTGTTAGTCTGTAAGGCTTTGTCTACACTACAGCTTTTGTCCGTGTCCACGTCCGTTTTGCACAAAAAAAAACCCTTTTTGAGCAAAAAGGAAATCTCCACACTGCTTGTTTTTGCGCAAAAACCCCTTGTGCAAAACCGGCTCGGAATAGATTATGCAAATGAAGGGTGACAAAAAATGCTAATCAGCACTTCATTTGCATTACCTCTTCCGACAAAAGCCGTAGTGTAGTCAAAGCATTGGGTGCTACAAGACCACTTGTTTTTAAAGGTTTTTTTGTGTCAGCTATATGCAAGCGTAACTTAGATTGACAATTTTGTAGTGTAGAGAGATCCTTAGTTTTAAGATTTAATGATTTACTAATAAACAAACAGAAAATCCCAACCAAACAAAAAGAGAAATTGCTCTAGGATTAAAAAAATGCCTTTTTAAAGTCTGAGTCTAGGAGAAAGTATCATCATACTTATATGTATATACACACACACAAAGGTGGGTTTGCGTGTGTATTTACATATGCATCCACTTTTTTTTTTAAAGAAAATATTTGGTTTCCTGTTCTTCGTCTCTTAAAAAACAAAGAGGTTTATAGTTAATTGATTACACATTTAGCTCTTTTAGAAAACAAGACGAGTTATTATCCTTTCAAAATCCCATGCTTCTATGTGTGTGTTCAGTATGTGCTGAGAACCTAACAATTCTCATGGCTTTTGTAGAATGCATCATTATTCTATACATGCACATCACCCTCTCCAAAATGATGAAACTTAACCAGACTATAATTACTTCCCAGCACAACAGACTGCATTTGCTCGCATCAAGGAAATATCACATAATGTTATAATTTACCTACATACAGTAATTATGTATTTGCTCTTCAGAGCCATAAATAATAGAGTGCAAAGGGTCTCTTGTTCATCTATTGTGCCAACTCATACATTTTAATTACTTGATTTTAAAAAAGCAAATAGAGAAACTTGGATCCTAAGCATCATGTTCAAATCAAGTTACATTGGGAAATAAATTGTCAGCATTTAGGAAATGAGTGAATGTGTCCCCATCCCCATCTGGAGGCCCTGTCATCCTGTCAGTTCCACGTACACGTCTTAGAGTTCTTGGTCAGGTTACTCAAATTTTCTGTCAAAATCAGTTCTTAGTGGAAAACTGAGGGTTTTACTCAACAACATTTGCAAAAATGGTTTGCTTTATCTGTTTTTTAATTTTTCCTTGAAAAAAATGAAAATTGAATATTTTCCACAAAACCTAAAATATTTTCATTAGGTTATCCCATGCTGCTGCCTCACAAAAGAGACAATTTAGTTTCCTCATGTCCTCATGTCCTCATTCCTCCCTGGGCTAGGCTTCCTAGAAAGACTGCAGCTCCCATGATGCATCATGGTTAGGAGCTCCCATGATGCAAGTGTCTGACTTCACCGAAAGGGGAGACCGTGGTGAATCCGGGAAGTTGTAGTCCAATTGTGGAACTGTAACTCCTCTGTAGCTATAGAAAATGAGACACTTAAACTACAGCTCTCAAAGAGACTACAGTAGCATTTCCAAATCAAATGAGTTCATTTGCTAGTGAAACAGTCTAACTTTTCCACAGAAAATTTTCTTCTAAGATTTTTGTGGAAACACCCTATTGCCAACTGACTAGTCACTGGGATTTGTATGACTACATGTGGTTGCAGCTGAGTGCACTGATGTTTAAGCTAAGGGTAAGAAGAGTTTTGCATGGGCTCGTGAGGTTTAACAATTTAGTACACAGCACGAAAAAATAAATAATTAAAAAACAGCAAGGCTGGTACATAATTCCCTGCTTTGCACATCATTGACTCTGAGAAAGCATTCAACTCTATTAACAGACAGAATCTGTGGGAAATAGGTAAGTAGGATGCTTTTATCATCAAGCTGATTCAAATACTTCAGAGTCTGTGAGGCATAGCCGGGCATACACTATGAGGTGTTGTTGAGCTGTCAGAGTGGTTTGAAGTGAAAACGGGGGGCCTGTTTGCGTAATCAGCCCTATACTTTTGGCTCTATATTCCTTTTGTCAGGATCCTGAAAAATCGACTGTCTCATGATCACTGTTTCCCAGGTTGCCACCCACATTTACCTCCCCTACTACAGTAAACTTCCGATAATCCGGCACCTTTGGTACCCAAAGCCTGGCAGCACCCCAGCTGCTCTTGGGGACTCCTGGGGCAGAGCAGCTGGGGGGCTGCCAGATTATCAGATTTGCTGGACTATCAGAAGGGGGGGCTATGAGGGGCCTAGGGTGGGGTGGGGGGGGATGCCGCCCCAGACCCCTCATAGCCCCCCTTTCCAATAGTCCGGCTCTGCCTCAGGCGTCCCTGATTCAGCCGCTGCTGATCAGTTTCAGCAGCGGCTGAATCGGGGACGCCTGCAGCTGGAGTGCTGCGGGGTTGGTCTGGTAGCGCCGTCCTTTGGCGCGGCGAGACCAGCCTGGCAGCACCCCAGCTGCTCTTGGGGACTCCTGGGGCAGAGCAGCTGGGGAGCTGCCGGGTTGGTCCCGCAGCGCCACTCCTCAGCGCAGTGGGACCAACTCGGCAGCCCCCCAGCTGCTCTGCCCCAGGCGTCCCCAAGTCAGCCGCTGCTGAAACTGATCAGGGGCTGATTCCAGGAAGCCCGGGGCAGAGCAGCTCTACCTCGGGCTTCCTGGAGTCAGCCACTGGTCAGTTTCAGCAGCGGCTGAATGGGGGACAGCTGGGGCGCTGACGGGTTGGGCCCCGCAGCCCCGAGGGGCAGCGCTATGGGACCAACCCGGCAGCGCCCCAGCTGCTCTGCCCTAGGCTTCCTGATTCAGCCGCTGGTCAGTTTTAGCAGCGTCTGAATCGGGGAACCTGGGGGCAGAGCGGCTCCAATGGTCCGGCTGCCCAGAGCACTTCCGGGTTCCTGATGGTGCCGGACCATCAGGAGTACCGGACCATCAGATGCCGGACCATTGGAGTTTTACTGTAGTTCCTCCCTGTTTGTGAGCAGCAGGTCAAGCTGCGCATAGTCCCCGATTGGTTCCCTCAGTACTTGTACCAGGAATTTATCCCCAACATTCTCCAAAAACTCCCTGGATTGTCTGTGTACTGCTATATTTGTCTTCCAACATCTTGTCCAGTTCCCTTATTGGCACTGGAGGAGTCAGCAGGATATTGTGCAATTTATTAATCATAATTATGCTTACGGAAAAATACAATCAAGAAGCAGCAACTAACATGTACACAGAAGTCAGAGAATGAGGATTAAAGATGAACAAACAAAAGACCAAACTAAGGATAACATCACCCCCACACATCCCAAACAGGTGAAACTAGTCATTAACAGTGTGTGGACCTCAAACAAGTAGACGCTTTTTGCCACTGTTGAATCATAACATATGGGAACTGCTATGAAGAGGACCTTGAAGCAGCTCACTACTAAAACCACATGATCTACAAGGGTTAAGAACAATGGGAACTGAGAAAGCATGTGTAGAAAGAGCCGCAGCCTAGCTGTGACAAGGCTAGACAGGCTAAAGAAATGACAAAAATCTGTAGAAGACTGAAAGCGATTTCCATGATTACTCTCATCAAACTGTGCCAACTTCAATGGTTTGACCATGGTGCTAGAATGACCCCGAACTGCCTTCCTAAAATTGTTCTCTTCAGGAGAGCACATGGAGATGCTGTGTAAAACCATCCAGGCAATTCCTCGTCTGCCCCCCAACAAAACGCAAATGGCAGCTCACTTGGACTTGGGTGCAACCTGCTCAGAAGCTTGGAGCTACCCAAGCTGGCTGCTGGAGAAAGGATTAAACAATGAAAGCTGGTACATTCCACCCAGGTAGTAAGTATAACTGCAAATGCAACAGAGTGAGGGGATTCATGGAGCCTTTGCAATGTCCGTTTCTCTCAATGCCTACACCAACCCAGAGAGAACGTATACGAAGACCTTAAATCGATCTGTTGATTGGATACTAGCCAAAGCAACTTCTGAGAGAAATGCCCCAAGGAGCTAACCTTGGATGCATGTGTTCTTATTAGAATGTTCATACGTCTATTCAGTAACAGCAAAAGTAATTTTATGACTTGTGACGGGGTGTACCAACCCTGCACTGGGCAGGAAAGAGAGAACCAGGGATACCTGGCTGAGAAAGCCCCACCCCCACAGCCCTGCTGGGCATGCTCCAGCTGGAAGACAGGTATAAAGGTCAGGGGAACAGCTCCATCAGAGCAGTGAGGAATATGCTGCTACCAGACCTCTGCAGGGGGAGTTATGGGAGGACCAAACTGTGGAGGCCAGTCAGCGGAGAATGGCCAGGGGAGCCCTCAGCCCAGATGTGACTGGAGAAGCAGCCAATGTCAGGAAGGCTGGTAGGAAGTAGCCCAGAGCGGGGAGGAAAAAAGCCAGAGAGCTCAGCATGTTGAGGGCAGATTCCCTGCTGAGCTACTGGTGAGACACACCCACCCCTGACAGGGCCCTGGGCTGGGACCTGGTAGAAAGGAGGGGCTCAGGTCCCCCTACCCCACCCCATTAAACTTCTAGACAGAGCTATAGCAGTGACTATTGACTCTGGCCACTAGGCCTTACTACCCTGGGACAGGGAGCTATTGATGCTGATTCTGGCCACTAGGCCTCACTGCCCTAAGGGAAAGATATGATGACTGCTTCAAGCCACTAGGCCCTACCGCCCTGAGGGAAGGGGGCGGAAAGGACCCGGGATGCTGGACCCCACTACCTTGAGAGAAGGGACGTTGGAGTGATCGTAGCTGCAAGACCAGACTGTTGTAGGGGAGCAGGGACACAATGAGAGGACCTTGTCCATAGAGACTGAGACCCTTCTGGGATGGAGCACTCAGTGAGAGACCTGAAAGGTGTAAGAAGGGGTCAAGCCTGCCCACCCCATGACAGGACTCCATAAGTACAACAAATCGAATGCGTTGGGCATAATGGATGGAAGTCATTTAGTGCGAGTGCTATTTAATTTCTCTCTTGTGAGTATAAAGATCTCTATTGTGAAAAATTCCTAGATAATGATCTGAGGGATTGTTTTAAAAGTCAAATCTTTTCAAATCCAGATGGAGGACAGGGTTTATTGCAGCTGAGCTGGAATGAGGGTATTGTTATTGTGAACTTTGTGGACATCATTAAAATTCCAAAATCTGCTTTCTTTTCATCTTGCCTAATGGGACATTGTCAATTTAATTCACATTTGTGTCCGAAAATGTTGTGTCTATTATGATTACAAATAGCACCTCAGGTGACTGGAAGGGAAAGAGGCTAGTGGGGGGAGTACAGGAAGGTGTCAGGACTGTTCCCCACTCTGGCACTCTGAGTGCAGAAGATGGGCCCCGCAAAGAGCTCAAAAGACCAAAAAAAAAAACCCAAACAAAAAAACCCTTTTGCCTCTACAGACACTGGTTACAAAAACATCTCCCCCAGATCACAATACACAGATTTTGGGGAATTGCTGCCACCACCAAGTGATTTTTATCCCTAAAAAACAGGGGTGAACATTTGAATCCACTGCCAAGGGTACCCCAAGCTCTTTAGCCCTAAAAGAGCTTGAAAAAAGAAAAAAGGAAAACAAGCTGCCATCTTTAGTAACTGACCTCTCAGGCTACATCTAGACTGCAGGCTTCTTGTGCAAGAAGCTTTTTGCGGAAGAGATCTTCCGCAAAAACATCTTGCGCAAGAGTGCGCCTACACTGCAAAAGTGCATCGGAAAAGCAATGCACTTTTGCGCAAGAGTGTCTCCGGACTGCATGGACACTCTCTCACAAGAAAGCTCTGATTGCCATTAACAGAATGGCCACCAGGCCACCTCTGCTTCTTTCAATAGGCTGTTTTTGTGCCAAAAAACCCTGTTGCCTGTCCAAACACATCTTTTTGCGCAAGAGCTCTTGCTCAAAAAGGAGTTATTCCTTGTAGAAAGAGGAATACCTATACTGCAAAAAGCCCTCTGTTCTGTTGATTCACTGTAAATTTAATTGCACAAAAATGTGCTTGAGGTGTGGACATTCCGCGGGTTTTTGTGCAAAAACAACCATTTTTGAGCAAAAACCCTGTAGTGTGGATGTAGCCTTATTCTAAAGCATACAGATACACAGACAGACAGACCTTCCAGAACGTCTTCCAGGACACTAGAATCAAATCGTCAACTTAAAAAAAAGTGATTTTTATTACAAAACAAAAAATATACTTGATAAAGCATACTTGGTTGCTAGATGTTACAGAGCAACTAAGGTAAAACTAATTAAAACTCAGAGAAAAGTCTCCGGGCACAATGCTAGATGGTAAATAGGAAGGCATAGATTCACTCAGAGCAGTTCAAACCAAACCACAAAATAAAGAAAAATACCCTGCATGTGACTAGATTCACTTTTTCCCCCTTTATTTACTTCCAATCTTTTCTTGGTTCAGTCCACTTCCATGCCCTGAATTCCCTGGAGACATGGTAGTCCTGCTTGGGTTTAAATCATTCTGTGTCTCTCAACTCCTGGTTTTTCACTCCCACACCAAGAAAGCAGGCAAGGAATCTTATACAATTCAAATTTCATCCCTCTATCTCGATTGGTTCTCCCGGCCCCCTGGCCAACACCTTTGCTAGCTACCTGAGTTTAACCACTTAGTCACCGGGTGCTGGTCAGCACTCCTCCTTTACATTACAGAGGGAAATTTTCAGTTTGTTGTCATCATATATTTGACAGCATTTTTCAGTAAAAGCTTTATCATCTGCCATGTTGGGAGAATGGGGGGTGTTGGTCTAAGTCCAAAATTCCAATTAACTACAAGGATGGAGTTTGCGTGTAGGAGGGGAGTAAAGGCTGGAAATTGGGGTGTGGAGCACCAGTTCTGAGAGAGAGTTTGGGAAGGGGGCTTGGAGCTGGGAGGGGTTTTGAGGTGCTGGCTCTGGGCAGTACTCAATTCAGGCAGCTCCCCGCAAGAGGCAACATATCCTCACTGCTCCTAGGCAGAAGTGCGGCTAGACAGCTCTGTACACTACCTCCTCCTACAGGTGCTGTCCCCACAACTCACTGGCTGTAGTTCCCAGCCAACAGGAGCTGCGAAGCCAGTGTGCGGTGGTAGCAGAGAGAGTCCCTGTGGCTATTCCTCCCCCTAGGAGCAGCAGGGATATGTTGTCACTTCCAGAAAGCTGTGCAGAGCCAGGTAGGGAACCTGTGGGCCCTGAACAAATCAAAGTATAGACAGGACATTCAGTGAAGATCAGAAATACCAGTTTATGAAAGTTTCTGGTTGACAAAGAGCCGGATAACACTGCTTTTACTGTACGTGGAATTTTCAAAAGCATTCCGCCTTGGCCTACTGTGAAAAATCATACCATTGTGTACAGTCATTTTCACTCTTCCCACAGTACATCCAGATAAGTCCAGACTCTTGCAATTAGTTTTGTCCTTGTACTAACTAACACAAAGCCCCATTGACTTACAATTTCTGGATTAAGACTTTAGTCAGTTAATTTCTTCCTTGTTTATAAGGTTCTTTTCTAATCAAAAGGAAAGCAAGAAACCCTTACATTTTCTTTTAAAGACTTCAAAAAAATGTCTACGACATGCTGTTACAAGCAAATAAAGTTGTGTCGTCATCAAAATACTTCATGAAACCGTACTGATTTAGCTAAAATTTAGTTTAAAAAAAAGCAGTGCCAAAATTCTGATGGGGTAGATAGGACCCATTTTGATATTTTGGAATGAAATGTTTGGCTTTTGAATTTTGAAATGACATACCAGGTGGAATGTTTTTTTTAATTTTGTATGATATCATGTACATCACAAAAAGTCAAAATCAAGATGTTTCAATTTTGTCGAAAACAAAACATTTGACCCAGTCCCATATGAAATGATTATGGGTATTTCCCTTCAGAGAATTTTGAAAATTTCAAGTTTTGTTCTGTTTTGAAGCAAAGCCAAACTTTGAAATCCATCACAACAACCAGAATCACCATCAAGTTTTAATTGAGTTTTTCAGACAGGGAATTCAGCAACAGAAAGGCTAAATGATTTGTCCAAAGTCATGCTGAAGTCTTTAGCACAGTAGGGACGTGAACCTGGAGCTCTGTAAGGCCGTGTTAACACCTGGCTTGCTAGGCCACCGTTTTTCTCTTGCAACTTTATGTGTTGCCAACCAAAGAAGAGGAAACCTATCCTATTTCCTGTTCCAGGCGCTAAGCATGAAATACGGCTTTAAAGATGTAAAACAAGCTTTCTGAGGCCAACTGCATTCATCTTAGTGGTGGCCACTTATACTTTTTATTAAAAGTTTGTGTGGAAGTTTTTATTGTTCACCATAAAGCCCTTTATTCTAAAACTGTTACTGTAATTGGTAACTGCCTTAATCCACAGGTAGGAGGCACTGTTTAAAGAGAAAACATTCCTTCTTGCTCTAAATCAAAGAAACTTTTGAAGTACAGCCCAAAGATGGAGTGTAGACAAAAAAACAAACAAACCAGGTTCTGATCCAGAAAGAGGTTGAGAAAACCAGCCTGTTAAAGACTAAAAATGTATTATAAGGCAGAAACATGCAATGAATTGTACAATCCTTTCCAGGATCGCCTTTCCTGCCGGTTTAATTTCAGAGCCCACTGGTTTTACCCACAAGTGTAACCCACCCAAACAGTTTGCTCTTTAATTTGCACATTATATTATAACAGTCTGCACAAGGAATTATAGGCTCTGGGACAAACTGTGTTCTCACACCCAGGTCACGCACAAGGGATAAATAACAGAACAAGTTTTGGGTCTACCTTTTGGGACAGCGGCCCCTGGAGTTTAATCCTATATTTGCAGAATTTAAAATCTTTAGTTGGTTGTTATTTTCTCTTTGCATAGGCTTAGCTGAGACATGAGCTACTAAAAATCTTCTTGGAGTATTTTAAGCCCTCCCTTGGTGCTCAGAAAAGCAGAGGAGCTGCTATTTGGGGCTGATGAGCAAGAGGAAAAAATCCTGAAGTTGAGGGCAGAATACCGTTAAGTTTTTAAGAGAAGACCAGAAGATCTGGGTTTTATTTCTAGATTTGCCACCGACCTCCCGTGTGACCATGGGCAAGTCACTTACACTCACACTTTCAAAAGTGACCACTATTTTGGGGTGCTGCAAAATTGTGGGTGCCCAGCCTTAGTTAGCTATCATCTGTGCTGAGCACCATGGTTCCTATTTAATTCAACGGGAACTGTCGCTGCACAGTACCCATAGGTGCTAGAATTTAGGGGTGCTATTGCTGCAATCCCTGGCTTGAAGTGATTTCCATCTTATCTGGGGTCTGCAGCTTGGTTTAATGGCTCTCAGCACCCTCACTAAGCAAATTGTTCCAGCACCTTTGTACTTTGGGCTCTAACCCAACATTTCACAAAAGTGGCCCCAGATTTGGGATACCTCCTGTCACTTTCTGGAACTGCTTCTCCCCGTATCTCCGGCACTCCATCATCTAGTCTCCATGGGTGCTTCTCCACCCCTTCCTCTCTCCCTGAAATGAGCCACAGTCTGACTTATATAGACCCCAGATCACTCCCATGAACAGCAGCCTCTCAGAGGAGTGGTTAATTGCAGTCAGCTGCTTGGGGTTTTTTATTTTCCCTCTCCATGTGTAAGTTCATGCTGTTAGATCCTCATTAACTGAGCATTGTCCATTCTATACTCTGAATGAGGTAAGGGTCCTGGGAGGGAACACAAATAGAATGTGGTCATGTAATTAAAGATCGTATTATAATGCATACACATGTGGGGGCCAAGTTAAGGTTACACATGCAGCCTTAATTATGGCATTTCCTAAACTGTGACAGCTTGATGCTGGAGCCTTAATAATGTTCTTTTAACATGACTTGTGTGTTTTAATATATAAATATGTTACCTATGGCAACATGGAGGTGCAGGCTACACAATGGCATGGGGAAAATATGTTAACAGAGAAACATATTTAACAGAGAAATATGTTAAAAGGCCTTCTGAGTAAACTTGTCTTGTATGTTCTGTATGAAAGGAAAACTTTATTAAAGATGTAGTGTCAGTTACCATGGTATTTGAATTCTATAATGGGCTATTAATGCACTGAAAATATAACTAGATGTGAGCAATGCTGGAGCTGTGGAAATCCAAAAAGCTTTTACTTTATCTTTAATGAGACGTGTCACAAGATTATTGTGACACAAGTGTGGCTCAAATCAGCTCAATAAGTGGATGTAGTCATCCTACTTCAACATTAGTGATTTGGTTAGGGCTGCTAACATTACTGCCCAGGAACATCTCTTTTTAATAGCACCTTCATTAGTGACCATTCAGCTCTTAGTAGCAGGTAATGGGAAGAAGGAAGCATCCTGCTCTAACAGTTGCTACATCAGAGTGTCTGAAATAGTGGGAATACCAAAGCAGTAGACGCAGCAATTTAAAACTCACAAGCGAGACACAAAATTAAAGGTCACTTAATGTAAGGTTTATACTTGCTAAAGATTAAAGTGATTAGGGGTTATAAGCATGCTACAGTCATAAATAGCATGTGTTATAGATTATAACACCTTCTATGGATATGCACATAACAGATGGTTCCAAGCCATGGCTATCGACAATGTTCTTGGATTCTGACAATTGATTGACTATTTATAAAGACATTCATTACTCCTGTATTAACCATTAATAAACTGATTCTAAATGTACCCTTACTATGTATAATCAAACTAACAAATACGTAACTATCTGGCTTCTTTTTATTTCATGGTCAGATAAAGGATTCACCCAAATAAGGAAAAGTGTTTTGGTTTTCTACGTAATTATAAAACAAGATGTTGTCTGAGTTAAATGTTTCCAGAGAAAGTGATCATTGATAATAGCAAGAAATACAGAAGATACACACAGCAATCTGTCCCTGGAAAAAGTAGAAAGAAAGCTAAGTTGTCTGTAGCTAATGACTACATCCAAAGACCAGACCTTCTCCCTCCCCTCACCACATTAACATTAAAAAGACAGAACCTAATCCAGAGCTCAAGGAGAATCTTGGCACTGAAATCCACTGTCCTGTCACTTAGTTCTTGTCACTTTACATCTTCTTTCTCCTCACGTACGTTTTTGAAACTTGCTTTCACTGTAGCAGGTTTCCTTCTGCCTTTTTAAAGGACAGCAGGAGCCTTTCTGATATTGGGTGTACTTCCCTGACAAAGGACATTCAGCAACCAGGGAGATGAGCAGCTGGTTATCACTGAACCTAGACAAGATGGAAGTCATGCCAGTGGGAAGAGGAAGACCATGAGGAGAATTTTCCTAATCCATAACGTCTCCCTCCATCAAGGCCATCTGCCCTTGGATTGTTAAATCAATCTGCATCGTGGGGCTCCCCTAAGATTTCCCATTGCTATCAGATGTCCAGATAGCCACCGTAGCCAAAACTGCCCACTTCCATCTGGAAAGTGGCATCCCATCCTCTCGGGCAGAGTTACTCATGAAGATCCATGCATGTGAGACCTCCAGGATGGTTTTTAGTCATGAGTGTCAATGAAATCACATTCTAAAAAAGCCCCAGCGTGTCCACTTAGCAACACAGATCACCAGTAAACACATTGCCACACTTCTCTACTCTCTGCATTTGAAGGGGGATGCAACTGGTTAACCCATTAACCAGTCAACCGGTTGACCCGTAAGCATCATCCTTAACTGGTGGGGGCTGGAGCATCTCCCCTCCAGCAGCGAGCAGGTGTCTGCTCCAGCTCTGCAGGGCCTGCCGTGGACAGGGGCGCTCCAGCCTATCCCTCCCTTGAATTGGTTAACCAGTTAGACATCACGTTTAACCAATTAAATGTGATGTTACATCCCTACCTTTGACTACAGAGTGCAGTGTAAGGCCTAGTCCTGATTTTCAGTGGGATTGGCCCTAACTCTAAAATTGCCTTTCCCTCCCCAGCTGTAACCTCTCAAGTTAGCTACACTCTGGACGCCCAGCGGAATGGTTGTCTCCTCAGCATGCTCTCCATGGAGGTGGGTGACAGGGGAGGGCTCACATGAGGATTACCTGTTGTGGTCCCTCCCTCTAGGGCATTTGGTACTGGCCACTGTCGGCAGACAGGATATTGGGCTAGATGGACCTTTGGTCTGACCCAGTGTTGCCGTTCTTATGTTCCTGAGTGTCTGATACAGGACCTTCACAGCAAGGAGCCCTAAATTACAAGGCTGTGTCTAGACTGGCCAGTTTTTCCGGAAAATCAGTCGCTTTTCCGGAAAAACTTGCCAGCTGTCTACACTGGCCGCTTGAATTTCCGCAAAAGCCCTGACTTCCTAGTGTCTGAAATCAGTGCTTTTTGTGGAAATACTATGCAGCTCCCGTTTGGGCAAAAGTCCCTTTTGTGCAAAACTTTTGTGCAAAAGAGCCAGTGTAGATAGCTCAGATTTGTTTTGCGCAAAAAAGCCCCGATCGCGAAAATGGCGATTGGGGCTTTTTTGCGCAAAAGCGCGTCTAGATTGGCCACAGACGCTTTTCCGCAAAAAGTGCTTTTGTGGAAAAGCGTCTGTGCCAATCTAGACGTAGCCCAAGAGTAAGTCTGAGAGTTTACTAATCTCCCTGGGTTCAAGACCCAAATACAAGACTCATGTCTGACTTAGCTTTCCAACAAGAACAATATGGATGTCTTTTAAAAAATAATACATAGGAGGTATTATGTAGTGATGGTGCTACTGTAACAGCCCAGATAGACAATTAGATCATATCAGGCGTTAAACGAAGGGAGCAAGGTCAGTAAGCTGTTAACAGCAGAAGGGATCCCCTTCCTCTCTTGGGGCTGGATAAGCAGTCGTCTCCCTCCTTATGGGTTGGTAGAGCTCCCTCTCGGTTTTTATTTAACTGCTGGACAATACTTCCCCTCTGGAACTTCTCCAGCACAACATCCGTGCTTCTCTTCCGCTCCTTCCTTTGTTTGCATCGCTCCCCAAGGTGGAAGTTCCAGGCCTTGCTGGGGTAGCTCCCAGCTCCACAGAGAGCAGCTGACTTGGTACACACCTTTTGCTTTAATTAAGCGGCCAGAGAATGCAATGCAATTAAACCTCTTCTGCTCTTCAACCGAATGCTGGCTTTGAATGCTCCCTCGACGGTTACATAATATTCCCCACTCTCCCTGCATTTTGGAACGGTTTTTCGCACACGTGCCAACTCTCACAGCTTTCTCACGAGGGTCACAATTTCGGAGTAAAATTAAGCCTTACTCACAACAAGGCTCAAATGTCAGGGTCCCCCCCACCCTAACCAGCTGTAGCACATTCTTAAAATGTGTTTCCAGTCAAACCCCACCCTGAACAAAGGAATGTGATTTCTCCAAGGCAATTACTATCAAAGAATTTTGAAAGACAATGAGAATTCATCTACCTATCAGATAAACACAGCTATTGAGTTAAGGGCGTGGGCCCACCCCCAAGAGACAGGGTGGCTACACCACAGCAGGGAAGAGAAACTTCATCTGAGATATAAAGGTGGGGAAGGAGGGTCTGGTAAAACTCAAATAAGGAAAAGAATCAACTGAAAAAAATCCTCACAGCTGAGAGTTCTAGAAATGTGGCTTAATTAGAAAACCTGTCAGCTGCCCTGGATGTGGCCAGGCCTTCCTCTGTCAGCCCCAGACAACTGCTCCCTTGCCATCCTGGGAAGGGGGAGAAGGGACCAGTGTTCCCTGTAAGTTAGGCACTGGAGGAGCCACCCAAGAGAGATTCAAATGCTGCCCAACTGATTAGCAGAGCACCTACAACTAGGTTTTTTGTTTCTCCTGGTGGTGCACATGCACACTTGCTTTGGTGCACATACAATTTATTCCACACATGGATAGAATAATTTTCACGTGGATGGAAAAGATTAGAGGTAACGCTGGAGGGAACCCCACAACTCCTACCCAGGCTTGGGAGGGTGAAGAACCCTAAGAAGCAGAGATGAGGTTGGGGACCGAAGCGAGGAGGACTTAGGCTAATGAGGTGGGGGGCTGTATTGAGGGTGGGTTCTGTGCAGATGGGGTGAGTGCAAGGTGGGTGAACTGAGGGTGGTGGGGGTCAATGGGGTAGGGGGCCTGAACTGAGGAGGAACTGAATTTACGAGGATTGGGTGGGGAGAGAACTGATGTGCGGCTGGACAGGGGACTGGCAGATGGAGTGAAAGCTTCTACAGCAGCGACCAAAATTCCCCTTATCCAGTTCATGTGGAACTGTGGGTGACACTGTCAGATGCCCACACGCTGGATATGGTAGAGGAGACTGATCTAAAGATCAATAAATTGACCTAAAAGCACAATAGAATCTACTTTAAAAATATCCATGATTGGGGGGAGGGGTTCAACTCATTATATTTGATCTCTTGAAGTTGGCAATGCTGGTTTTGTAAGCAACTAAACAACATGAAACATTCCAGAGTCATTTGTTCCAGTCAATTTTATCTTGGTGAGCTCTGTGTAATTTAATTTAGTAATGCAAAGGCACCACCCTTCTTGCTTTGGCCCACGTCAGCAATTATAATTCATAGGCATTTACAGCCCTGATCTTCAGAAATGGTTGGGGAGAGAGTTAAAACTTCCTGTAGCAGCCTAATGTATTAAGATTTTTTAATTTGGATTTTCTTTCATCTATTGTTTTTTTAACACAAATTTGCTTGTTGGTGATGCCACAAAATAAGATTGAGGACTACTATTGAATAGATCGCATAGTTTCATGTTAGGTTTGTATGAAATACATCGGGGGGAGGAGGTGGAGAACCAATCCCACGAAAGCAAAAGCTGTACCCAAACAACTCTACATTCTGCACCATGTTTAAGGGTTCTGACACCGAGAAACAAAGGGGGAATTTTAATTACTATGAACAAAATAAAGAAAGGCAAAGTAACCAGCTATGGTAATATAATTTAGAAGAATCATGC
Organism: Pelodiscus sinensis; assembly: GCF_049634645.1. NCBI lineage: Eukaryota > Metazoa > Chordata > Testudines > Trionychidae > Pelodiscus > Pelodiscus sinensis. The sequence continues at coordinate 11,930,774 of NC_134714.1, read as the reverse complement.
CGGATTATTAGACTTTCCAGAAAGACTCTAGTTCAGTGTTCCTATCCTTCATCTAGGCTATTTTCCCTTTTCCTGTGGCCAAATATTGCTATGATATAACACTCACACTTTTCCTTCTGTAAATGAAGCCCTTGTTTGCAACAGACCTAGGTGCCCATAATTTTGTTTGGTTCTACACTAAAAAGCTGGGTTTGCTGTGAATTCCTGCCTTGTGGCTATATGGGTTACAAAAGTAAATACATTTCCTGAGTCAGCCAGGCCCAGAATTCCATGTGGAATATGACAGCCTATAGGAGGAAGCTTAGAAACTTAAGGTTGTTGTGTTTTTTTTTAAATAGGCTTCTGAGCGCAGCAAAACACAAGTGTGCTTTTGTGTCATATTTACTGTACATGATGGATCCAGTGCATAAAAGCTGCATTGAAGATTTGCTGAGGGGGATGGTCTCCCCCTAAATATGTGCAGGATGCAATGGAAACTAGATGTGCTTGCTTTTTACTAACTCCCTTGTGCCCTCTCTACAGGTGGCTACAGAAAGACTAAACACTCAAGGGTGAAGGGAGAAGCAGCCAAGAAAGTAACTTGACCGACTCAGATGGACTTATTCAAAAAAATAAAAATAACATTTGTTGGCAGCTTAGCTCCTTCCTCCATCATTCAATTGTGGATCATTAAAAGTCACTGGAGTGTTTAGTGTGGCAACCCTGACCAGATATCCCCATACAAATGGACCTGTAGTGTAATTTGGATGTTTTGAGATGAAAATAGCAAATTGCCTAAAATCTATCCTGGATAATCACGGCCCATTATCACTAAAGACTTCATCTGGCATTCCACGTCTAGAGAAGCAGCAAAGAGTCCTGTGGCACCTTATAGACTAACAGATGTATTGGAGCATAAGCTTTCGTGGGCAAAGACCCACTTCGTCAGATGAATGTAGTGGAAATTTCTGAAAATTTCTGATGTCTAGAGAGGATTCCCTTCCTGCCAGCTATCACTGACTTACTGTTAGTACAGATTTCTGGATACAGAGAATAATAATTGGTGACACTTAATTAATTCTTTTATTGCCAGGTAAATAAGTGAATGCCAACCTTCTCATAAGGCCTCTTTGGAGCTCTGGATGTGGCCTCAGTGACTCTGCCTGTTGGCATGGCTTGTATTTCAGGCATGAAAAGCAGTTTCCTGCCACATTCGTACTGTTGTGATTGATCTGTGGCCAATACAGCATCTCTCCTACTCGATGACACTTCTCAATTCCTAAATGACCCTCATGGATCTTCTGTAGCATTTCTTTCGAGAGGCTCATGGAATTACAATCTTACTGCCCGGGGGGAGGGGAAAATCACACTAAAGTTATGTTCCAATAGTCTCATACTTGGACAGCAACTGCTTATTTCTTCGGGCCACCCTATAAATTATCATTTCAAGGATTCCCAACTGTTCATCTTTGTTTCTTCGCTTGTTTGTTGCCGTTTCCTGTTGCTATGGGAACGGACTTATATCAAATCTACATAGGCTTTTATCTCTGGTTCCATTCGTTTTTGGCATGCAATGATTCTCAAATTTAGTCACTATTGTATTTCATGCTTTCATCTTCTTCAAACTTAAAGTTGTTATAAATATCCAATGCTTCCTCCTGAGCAACATGCTAAAAGATTGATGATTTCACTTTATCGATTTTCAACTCTGTCCTTATGGCTGCTAAATACCCTTCAGATCTCTGTCTGAATGTTTTCCAGTTTTCTGCAACATCACCTGACAATTGCAGACTGGATGGAGGTTGCAACACATCAATTTTTGGCTTCCCCTCCCAACATAGACAGTGGATCAATGCTGCAGCGATCGATCCACCGGTGGTTGATTTATCATGTCTGCTTAGACACGGTACATCGATCTCTGAGTGCTCTCCCGTTGACTCCAGTACTCCATCAAGATGAGAAGAGTAACTGGAGTTGATGGGAGAGCTGCTCTCGCCGACCTTACTTCATGGACAACACTGCAGTATGTACGTCGACTTCAGCTAATGAGGTAGCTGAAGTTGCGTAGGTTAGATCCACAGGGGAATGTACCGTAGACCTAGCCATAAGCTAGTTAAGCTAAAAGCATGCTTACCAAATACATGCAAAAGCCTGTGAGTTTGGTGCTCCACATGCTTCTCTGGGCCTCCCTTTGTCTCTGCTTTCAGTTGCCAACACAGGAGTTCACTTCCAAATGACTTGCAGTTTCCTTCTCATTCAGCACGGCTGACACCACGTGATGAGCTTGGGGTTCATGAAACAACAAACCAGTTAATGAGAAAGAAATAAAAAACTTTGATAAAACAAGCTGGCGAGAGTCTCTAGTGAACTGCCCTGAAAGATTAATAGACTTGCTAGCCTGCTTGGAGACGGGGTATTTCAGGACTCAAAAGTGATTTGTTGGTAACCTGTCCTCTCTGGGTGGTTGACACATTGATTTTATGGAAGTGTGATTAGATGGATTGAGAATTTAATGCATGTGTTATTAGGTAGTTGTTAGCTGTTTTTATACGCAGGAGTTAATTTGTTTTTCTTTAAGGGTATGTCTAGACTACATGCCTCTGCCAATGAAGGCATGTAAATTAGACATACCAACATAGTCAATGAAGCGGGGATTTAAATATCCCCCGCTTCATTAGAATAAAAATGGCCACCGCGTTGTGCCAGCTCAGCTGTTTGTCAGCACAAAGCGGCAGTCAAGACAGGGATCGGTCGGCAAGGAAAGCCTTTGCTGACCGATCCCTTATGCCTCGTGCAACGAGGTTTACAGGATCGGTCAGCAAAGGCTTTCCTTGCCGACCGATCCCCGTGTTGACTGCCGCTTTGTGCCAACAAACAGTTGAGCCAGCACAATGCGGCGGCCATTTTTATTCTAATGAAGTGGGGAATATTTAAATCCCCGCTTCATTGACTATGTCGGTATGTCTAATTTATATGCCTCCATCGGCAGAGGCATGTAGTCTAGACATACCCTAAGAGAGGGAAGACAGGGAGAGATTTGTAGAAGATTATAATTTAGATATGCTCCCTCACACAAGAGTGTATTAGGACCATCATGTGGTTGTAGCTCTCCAGAGTTACTCTCCAGTTTGTTTTATTACTTCACTGGGTTGTTATTTAATGAACCCCAAGATTGTTACATGCAATGGCTAAGTGATTTGCCCAATGTCAGAGGAAGTCTGTGACCCCAAAGTTTCTAGTGTGCAAGGCTAGGTCACTAACCACTGGACTGTCTTTTGCTCCCTTTCAGATGAAGATGTCTATACTACTCAGCCAGCTGTGGTGAGCCTTCTAGACAGCTGGAGCCTGAGCGTAAGAGGCTTTTTAAAGAACGTGATTTCTGTGCCATCATTTCATCATTGCTGTGGGAAAGCAGCAACGCTGACATGTTTGTCAACACAACAGTTATTGCTCTTCTGGAGTTTTGCATGCGTGCAGGATACTTCTCAGCTGCTTATAACTTTATTGTTGGATTCACCAGATATGCTTGCAAGGGTGTATGTGCATGCGCACACAGGCAGCATAAACAACCTACTATTTTCTGATGTCTAATGAAGAGTCCCTGCTGTCTCAGGCTCCTAGATCTAAAATACAATAGCACATTCGCCACACCAGAGTGCTCTTATTATTTAGGAGTTCTTAAACAGATTCACTGATGGACAGACACAAAGGCTACGTCTACACTGGCCCCTTTTCCGGAAGGGGCATGTTAATTTCAGAAGCCGTAATAGGGAAATCCGTGGGGGATTTAAATATCCCCCGCGGCATTTAAATAAAAATGTCCGCCACTTTTTTCCGGCTTTTAAAAAAGCCGGAAAAGAGCGTCTACACTGGCCCCGATCCTCCGGAAAAAGCGACCTTTTCCGGAGGATCTTATTCCTACTTTGAAGTACCCTCTGCAGGCCAATGGGGTTATAGCTGTCCCAGTCCCCATGCTGTCCCCCTATGGTTGTTCTACAGTATAACTGTCCCTCCTACCAGACCCCTCCCTTTCCATTTTATGAGAAACAATCAAAGTCCGGGCATAGCCCATTGTCCTGGCACAACCAAAACCCTGACCTTGCTTCCAATTAAGAGAAAGCTGCATACCAAATTTGAGCCCTAGCTGACCATTCCGGAGTAGTTCTTGAACAGATTCACAGACGGATATACAGACAAAGCTGACTTCATCTATGAATCTTGGGGAATACAAGAAAATGAATCTTGGGGATATACAAGAAAACGCAGACACCTAAAAAGGAACACAGTAGCCTGGAAAGAATGAGAGCCACTGACCTAGTTTATCTTTTCCACCTCCACTAGCCCGGACTCTGAATTAAGGTCTTGATCCTTCAAACACTTAAGCACATACGTAACTTTAAGTAAGGGTACGTCTACACTAGCCCCCTAGTTCGAACTAGGGAGGCTAATGAGGGTGACCGAAATTGTAAACAAGTGCAGGATTTAAATATCCCGCGCTTCATTAGGGCCAGTCACCATTTTGGAAATTGACTAGTTCGGAATAACTGCCCACATCTACACGCGGCAGAGAAGCATAATTCTGAGATAAACCCCTTAGTTTGAATTAACAGTTAAACCTCATTCCATGTACGTGTAGACGTACCCTAAGTGAATAGTCTTGCTGTTATCAGGAACAGGAATCAATGGGCACAGGATAGCAGCCATAGGGTACATTTTAAAATTATTTTTCCATTTAAATTACCAAAGATGTTTCAACCATTTCTTGTAGAAGATGATTCTGAGGTTTTATAGTTCTATTAGTTACTGGTATGGGTTCTGTTCACTGACGTAGTGAAAACTGAACAAACAGAAGCTTATTTCAAGCTTGTTTGAACTAGAAGACCAATGCCCACCTAAATATTTGAATTAATATTTTATTTTTTTTACCTTTTTCTAGCAAATGTTGGAATTATCTTCCTCATTTCAAGCACCTTGTAGCTCATAGGAAAAAAATTATGACCCAACTGTGCTTGGACTGTAAGTCACTATTGAACTATTTTTAACCATGTAATTTAGCACATCCAGACAGAGGTTCGCTCTGCAGCCACTCTAATTCCCCCTAGACCCAGGAACATCCAAAGGCCATGGGAAAGAAGTGATATTAGTTATCAGCTCTCTCACAGTTGCTGCTGTAATTATGTCTCTCCAGAGCTTATCCGGCACTACAACCAGATCTTTCCAAACACCACGGCAAGTATTACTCAGTCAGGAGTCACCATGCCTGCAGAGGTTCCTCCTAGGGCCACATTACTGTCGGGGAAGTGTGCAATGCAATATGAGATGAGTTTCATGGAGATTATCAGTCTAGTCCAACTGTCTGGCTGTTTTATTGTACACTGGGGGAATAGAGCAGTGACCCTTTAGCTATGGCCAGAGACATACATGCTTGGAGAGTCAGACCCTCCGGATGTTTCAGCCAGTGATTTATAGATTTTTGCAAAGAATTATGGCTCTCACTGATGAGCTAGGGCAGTTACAGTAAAACCACTAACTCCATAATGAAAGGGCTTCTCTATGCTTAATAACGGTGGCAGCGATGGCTGCCAATTTTGCACAATTCACTTTCAAGAGGGGCACAAACTGGCTTAAGATGATTTTTGAATGATGAATGGCAACTTGAAGGGTTTCCAGTACAACATAATTATATTGCATCAATGTGCAATAGACAATGGCCTATATGTATCTCAGTGGGGATTTGTGGGCATCATGCCAATTAAATTCCAAGGGGAGCCAGGCTCACAAATCCCAGCAGCCTGAAAGAAAAATAGATCCCACAGTCATCCCCGAATTACTAGCATTTGGAATGGTGTGTTAGAGATTTGGAATCCTATTCATGGAGTAAGGCACGACAGTCGTATTGATTTCCGTGAATGAGGCCCATTTTCTTTTCCCCTCTCATTGGCTCTTTGCATTTTGCTCTTGCTAATGTAGGTACACCTTCACTTTGCACGTGCCTCTGGGTGATTAACAAGCTTCCTGCAGCTTTATTTGATGATCACATAATCAATAAAAAAAGAAAAATCCACCTTTAGTTTTGAACAACATAGGAGAGCAGAAATGCCGAGAAGAATTCATTCAGTCATGCCAAGCCAAGCACTGTTCAGTGGCTTCGTTTTTCTCAACATCTGTCAATCTCATTCAACCCACCAATTCATTGTAATCCTCCAGAAAAATCCCTCTACGCCTAGAGAGCTCTGGCACCTTTGCTAAGCAGACAATCCATCCTGTGTTTAGTAATACAGTCTGAAGTAGCAGAGTTACTAATTCACATCATTTTGACCAGTATTTGAACAGCCCAAATGTAGGGGATGTTTAGATCTGGTCTTTGTAAAATATTAGACAACTTGATCTCATATTTACTTGATCTCATATTACAGGCACATTATAAATACACTCAACGAGAAATTGCACAGTCCCCAATCCTGGGTCAGATTTCTAACATCTCCCAAAGCTCAATGATATTTGGGTGCACAGTTTTCATTTTGGTTCATCTTTAATTTATAGTAATATTTATACTCACTCTGCTCCAGAGCAATGCTTTTAGGCCTACTGTCATGTCAATTGGCTAGAGTTCTCATCATGTCAAAGAAAGCAGACAATTGTTATTAATAGCAATAATTTTTCTTGCTCTGAATGAGGCATACAGATGGCATTTTATTATTGCTATGGCGACCATATTTTCCAAATCAGCACACATGATTTGACAAAGGATTTCTTCTGATTCGTGGGGGGGCTGGAGTGCGGGGTCTCAGCAGGGCAGTGAGTGAGGGGGCTGGGGATGCGGGGTTTTGGCATGAGGGGAACGGCTTTTGTGTGGCTCCCAACACTGTGCCACACCACAGGCTCCGCCTCCTGCTGCTCCTATTGGCTTTTCCCGCTGCTCCAGAATCTGGCCTCCAGGAAGCAGATCCCTGCGCAACTGTTCCCTCTGCCAGGGGTGGGGAAGCGGCAGTGTGTGCAGCCACTTCTAGCTGCCCTTCTTTCCCACAAGCCAGGTCCAGCAGGGAGCCATGGGGCTCTCTCGCTCCCCTCCTCCCCCCTGCCGAAATATTGGCATTTCTGGGACATTTCAATAGTTTATGGCAGGTCTCGGTAAAATACAGCCCGTGGGCCGGATTCAGCCCACCAAGCCTCTGGATCCGGCCCGTGGATGCAGCAGGAATCCCCAGGCAGGTTCCTTTCCTTGCCCTGCCCACACACTGCTCAGAAAAGCAGCTGCCAGGTCATTTATCTTTCACAACTGTGATCCTAGAGGGGAGGGAAGGCTTCAGGCACTGTTCCTCATCCCCAGCATAATCCCATTGGCTGGTTTCTGGCTAGAAACCAGCTAATGGGAGTTGTCTGTTTGAAGCACCATGCCCCGCCCCCCGCCAGCTCATAGTTATTTATATATGCACATGGCCCTGCAGCCTGTGTGGGGGCAGGACATGCAGGCAGGCTGGCTGGCTGGCTGGGAAACGTGCTGGGCTGCTGGCCAGGAGTCACTCAGGTAAGTCTGCTGGCCAGAGCCTACCTCTAGCACCCCAGCTCCTCCCTTCCCCAGCCCTCTGCGCCCCCCACTCCTGGCCCCCCAATCCACATACCCAAACCCTGTGCCTCCCTCCTTGTACCCATATCCCCTCCCAGATCCAGCATCCCAATCCCTTCATGCTCTAGGTCACATCCCAAACCCCTGCACCCTAGTCCCCTGCTCTAGGTCACAACGCGAATCCCTGCATTCCAGTCCAGTGCCCTAGGTCACAGCCAGCTCCCTCACCCAAACTCCCTTCCAGACCCCAATCTCTTTCCCTAAGCTCCCTCCTGCACCCAACCTCCATCCCAGACCACACATCTTCTCCATTAATATAATGAAGAGTGCAGCCCTCAATCACTTGCCAAATTCTTAGAGTGGCCTCCCATCAAAAATTATTGCCCACCCCTGGTTTATGGGGAAAACGGAATATTTGAAATCAGGACTGTCCCGGAAAACCTGGGAAGTATGGTTGGAGTAATTATTGCAGAATCTCTCTATGCTTTTAATTCCAGGTTTTATTTCCTAGTTCAACTTGTTTTGCTGTTTAGTAAACTCCCACTCTGGCTACAAATTTGACTAGGGAAAAATAACCGTGGCCCCCTTCTGACAACAAAAATGACTACACAACCCGAGGAAGGGGGGACCAGAGCCAGAGCCCCACTGCCCCCATGTGCAGGGACCAAGCCCTATGTCCCATGCTTGGGGGACAAAGTCTGAGCGCTACCACTCTGGGCTGAAGCTCTGGTGGGGTTGGGGCTTCAGCCCTGGGCCCCAACAAGGCTAAGCCAGTGACCTACTTTGGGGTCCCGACCCCCAGTTTGAGAACACCAGTAACACACAGTGACCTTGCTCATGCATCTTTGAACAGCATTCTGCAAATTTAGCTCCTGGACATTAATAAAGCCACTCCTTCTAAATGAAGTTCATTTGGCATCAGGCTGACAACTACAGATATGTTTCTGGCATGCCTGAGCTGCAAACTAGCGCTTCCAAAAGGCTGGAGACTGTCAGGATTTAGCAATAGGCTACCACAGCTTTTTTTAACCTCCAGCTCACTGGTTCAAATCCATGCATGCAACCTATCGGGGTTCTATGTGTGGCCCTGAGACATTCTGATTGCTTACTGTTATGTCGTGGGGAGTTTCAGAGCATAGGAAGAAATCAGTGGAAAGGCAGAGAGCTGGAGTAGGTGCAAGTGTCCATTTTATTGCATAGCACAGAACTCACCAGAACAAGCCCAGACTAGCTGGGCTGACCCCAGTGACCTACTCAGTTACCATAACAACAAGATCTAAATCTACAACCCAATATACAACACTTACAACAGTGCGAGAGCCATGTGCTCCCTCTGCGTCCAGTGCAAATGCTGCTGCGGTTCAGTCAGAGTATCCTTCAATTTCTAGGTCCACGAGCGCAGTTAGCAAGACTTTCCCACCCAGGGAGCTCATTTTGGTTACGACAATCTTGTGGCCCACTGAGATGAAGAAGGGCCACTCGTGCGGCCCGCTCACTAGCCTAGGTTGCCCATCGCTGATCTAATGGCTGCTTGGTGCCCTATGGAGGCGAGGGAGCTGGTGGACGCCAACCGTTTCTTTGTGGAAAAAGGGTCCGCATCCTACAAAAACTGTCATATTTGGAACCACTGCTAGAAGAGCAAGTAGAGAAGCCAAGGCGTAAACAGGCATGAAGACGGAAGGCCTTTTCCTGCCTAGCAATTGTCCCTTCGGGGACAGAGTGAGGCACAGTATTGAAGCTGAGTGAGGAAAACAATGGCTGTTGGCCCCTCGGAGAGGTCTTCAGGCACCAGTGCTATCAATCTGGCATCTCTTACCCACACAGGCCCCATGCTGAGTAGCAGTTTACTCAGTGTAGTTCTGCTGACGTGAACGGAACGGCTGCTGGAGTAAAATATCACTCAGCAGGAGTTAAAAGGGGAGCAGAATCTGTCCTTAATTTTAAACGCAAAATATAGACTCAAATGCCAAAGCCCTGTCATGCCTCAAAGGGCTCTCCACAAGGATAGAGTCTCTATATGGAGTTAAAACAGATGCTGCTCTGGAAAGTCTGCCAACAATGGATGTGTATGTGTCTACCTCTGCCAGGAAGCAACTAAAACCCCCCACATTCAAGAGTCTAGAAAACATTGTGCAAGAAAAAACAAACTGCTGATGGCATGTGTGTATACGACCCTGTTAATGACATTTTTACATAAACTCATCAGTGTCAGGGGCCGGACTCACTGCTTTGGCACCTCCTGCTGGTAGGTCTGGGGAAATTAGTCCTTCCTCAGTAGGGCATCCTCATCTGGCGGTGTTTCCCCCCATCTGTGCTCTATGCTCTTACTCCAGACCCACATTGCTCCCAGACCACAATGTCCTCTGCGAAACACCGCCCTTCCCGTAGTGCCTAAAGTGGTCTCTCATCCCCCTTCTGGGGGTTTATCAGCAGTCCTGTGTCTGCTGCCACTGTGGCTTACTGTGGCTCCCAAGCCTAGCTCCTCTGTCTCAGGGGCAAGCCGCAGTTTGTATAGGCCATGCCATGGTGGCCAAGCGGGTTATAAGTGGAGAAAGGGAGGACAGCCAGGTCCACTCACTACTGTGTCCCAACTCAGGGATCCTATGGCAGCAGCCTTGTCCTGCCCTCCTCTACTTCCCCTCATTTCGAGCTACTTCCTCTGTGACCCTTTGCACCCTCCTGGCCCTTGTAGCAAGCCTGCCACCTGGCAGGTATCAGACTGGAGCCTCAATTTCTAGTAAACTTCCCTCCCACAAGTCTGCCCAGCACTGGTCTAGCAAAGGTACTTTCTCTGGAAATCAGGTCCTGCACCTTTCCTAGTCAGACACTCACTAATTCTCTCTGCTGGGCAGCTCCTTATATACAGGGCTGCCCAAGCAAGCCACCCTGTGGTTGGCTCTTTAAAAGCTTCTTCCTCATTGGTTGGGTTCTGCACAGGTCCCTCCTACCTACCTGCTTTAACCTCTTCAGACCATTGCAGGGCAGTTGCGCGCGCGCGCACACACACACACACACATACACGCTTTAAGTCTAGGGTTGCCAGATGGTTTCAACAAAAATACCGGACACACTTGACATTACATCACAATCTACATTATATCTCATTTAGAAAATACCGGACATTTATATTTTCTCAAATTGTTTCCTGAACAGAAAGCTCAAATATTGGACTGTCCGGTTTAAAACCAGACACCTGGCAACCCTATTTAAGTCATTAGCTGTTTTTCACCATGTCTTACAATATACACTAATTTTTGAGTTCATAAAGTGAAATCTAGATCAAATTCTATTCTCAGCTGCATCTGTGCAAATACAGATTAGTGCCAATTAAGTCAATGGAGTTAATCAGGATATATATAATATAGCTCAGCTGAATTTGGCCTTTTAACATTTGGTTCTTTAAATGCAGCCCAGGAAGGGGAAATGAAGTTTGGGGTTTTGCCATTTTTTATTGTTGTTCTTACAATTTCTGTGGCTACAGGGCGGTCTCATATTTTTCCCCCCAAACCTAAGCTATGTCAGAAAAACCACATTCTATTTTGTTGTGAGATTATACATATTGATAGCTTTTTCAGCCCTTTAGTGATTTGGTCCTACAGCTTTAACTAAGAGATTTCTCCCCCCTCCCCACTCCTATATTCTTGATGTTAACAGACAAACAGTCTGAATAAAAATATTTTGCCTTGCTTGGTATTTCTCATATAATAAAACTACTAGCTTTCCAGTTGTCCATAGAATCTTCCAGGGAAAAAAAATTTCTAATGTAAAACACAAGCAGGAAAAAACATGTTGGGGAGAGCCAGACCCAGATCTGGTATAAATCAGCATAGCTCCATTAAAATCAATAGATATATGCTGTTTTTTTAGGAAAAAACTTTTAGAAAAACTTCTTGGGCCATCTATCTACATCATAAAGAGATCCTCCCCCCCCCCCCCCCCAAAAAAAAAAGACAACCCCATTCTCTTTCTTTGCAAGTCAAGGTTAAGGGATATTTTCACTCTCACAAAGGTGCTTGGGTCTCCTGTCAGACACCATCTTCAACTGCATTCCACTCTAGAGGTCTGATTTATCAAAGAAACATGCCCATTTAATGCAACCAATGCAAGGCCATAAAGGAACACATACCTTAGTGTTCTGCAGTGAGAAAGCTTTGTGCATTTTATACATATATCAGCCATCTCACTTTGATTTAGTGATGTATTTTGCAGCTCTGTCTGCAGAATGCACACGGGTATCAAAGTAACTTTTGAAATATATGAGTTATATTCCAAGAATAAGATTGCTCTCTAGTTAAACCTCTGCAGAATTCAGACCACCCACTTACAAAAGACAGCAAGCAGTTTGTTCCAAAACCTCAACAGTTCAGATTAGCACACTAATTATCTGCACAAATTATGGGACCTTGGCATCTATCAGAAAAGTCCAACACACGCGGTGACACTGTTCATCCTGCCCAGGGTCTTTCAAAGGTAGACCTGGAAGAATTGAGATATACCCAGGTTTGCAACAGTCTAATCTTCAACTCAACACGTCAGCATTTGCAGAGCATGTGAAGAGCTTTTTGAATTTCACATGCATTCCACGGAGTTCCTTAGAGTCCTGGATGCCTTGTCACTTTGCGACATGTCCATGTTGTTCTGAAATAACTAAATTGTATTACTTTTCCTTCCTTGTATCCACCCAGTGGTGTTTTCAGCTAGAGATCCAGAATCCAGTACGCTATCCTATTAGCTAGCACATTGCCTATTAGTAAGGTTTTTTGATCAACAGAACCTCTGGAGGTAACTTGCCCAGGCAATTAACTGAGTACTTTTGTATTCCAGGGGAATCCTGTACCAAAAAATTAAAAATGTTACAAAATCCTCCATATTTTGTCAAAAAACCCACAATATAATTATGCCAGTTTCAATTATTTTGGCAGTTTTTGAAAGTTACCTGTCAGCAAGTATGTCTGTAAAAATACAGACAGCAACAAAAAATTCCCCCAGGAGTAGAGTTAAAGAAACCCCGGGGCCCACATGGATCCTCACAGCAGAATCAAGGTATAAATTACCCTAAACTGGGAGAGATGGGGAGGAAGGCAGCAAGCAGATTAGCCAGTTAAGAGAATGTATTAGCTTGGGCGGATGTGTGTGTGTGGGGGGGAGGGGGAGAGGGGGGGGGAAAGGATGCTCAGGGAGAGGCCAGGGTTCTCCCAGCTTCTCTGAGGGCTAACAGACCCCAAGACCTACTAACCTGCTCCTAGCCCTCTGCCCTTCTTCAGCTTCCCCTCTCTCAGGAGCCTTGCCCCAGGGACTGTTCTCCTTCAGCCGCTCCTCCCGTGCTCACGGCCCCCTCCCTTGGGGCACAGATCTATGCCCTCATCTCTCCCTTCCCCTGTAGATTGACTCCCCTTTCACACTCCACTGCCCCTCCTTCAGGATCCAAAACCCGCTCCTGCCATTGGGGATCTTCTCTTTCTTCCTCCCACTACCACCACCACCACAGAGGCCTCTGTGCTCCCTTCTACCCCTACCATGAGGTACCCGATGCTCCTCCTACCACTACTGGGTACTGTGCTCCCACTCCCATCCTGACTGACTCCTCCTTTGCCTGCCCTGTCCCCAGAGGATATAGTCAGAGGGTGAACCCCTGGTTTGGGGACCAATGTTGTTGAGAAAAAAAAGGCATTGCGCCTTTAAATGGCCCTGCGCTCCTCACTCCCCCACTCCCGTCAGACACGGCAGGGGAAAATTGTCCCCGCCAGGCTTCCATCCGATGGAAATAGGAAATACCGGACATTTCATATGTCTGGTATTTTTTTTTACCGGATGGGGGATTCGAATAACAGACAGTCCAGGTGAAAACCGGACACCTGGCAACCCTGTCCACAGAGCCGTGGATGCACAATCAAGATGCAGGGTAGATGAGCGAAGAGAAGGGTCTATCATGGGCTGCTAAGAGAGTGGGTGGTCTGACAGCTGCTGTGTTTCTGCTGATGTTCAGCACCTAAACTAGGCGGGGGCTTGGTATGCACAGGACCACAGAAAGCTAAGTCTAAGGCTGCCATTATGAATAGCTGTCATTAGAGGAGGTGTCCTACCAGGTCCAAAATCAACAGGAGAAAAGTAGCAGCGTAAGCAGGATCTGCTGCCTCTATAAACAGGCAGGTAAAGCATTTTACGTTCCCAGCTAGCCAAACAACAAAAAAGTCTTTCCTGTTCTATAGACGCTCACAAATGAGCTGGAACTGGTTTTACTGTGTATTGCAGAGAGGAACAAGTTTGGCTTCTCATTCACTGGCACGCTCTCCTTTTAGCAAAGGCTGTATTGGTTTTGCTTCTGTAATACAGTGTTCAGGGGAGGAACATTTCAAAACTGTACCCATAATAATCACCAATGGATGTATTCTCAAAAGGTTTGTACTTCCCCCTCCTCAGGAACCAAATAAGCAGATGCTTTAAAGTAATAACACATAATATGAAGTCTGTTTTCCTCTCAGGCCAAGAAGCTGACTTTGCTAGATCATATGGGTGCCTCAGGACTCCAAGAGGCTTACCCTTTAGAGAAAGGATTTTCTTCCATAGTAGAAACTGGAGAAGGTAGAGATCTCCAGTCTGCTATGCTAGCAAAAGGCAGGGAAAGGCCTCAGAGGACTTAGTAGAGACTGACATCCCCTGAATAACTGAAAGAGGAATCTAGGAACACTGCAGCTGCCCCCAGACAGGGCTGACTGTATGTTACTGATGGGAAAGGACTCTTGAGGAATAGTGAAGGGGGCTGAATAAAAATGGCAGTGTGATCGAGCAACGCCAAAGAGGCAGGTGGTGGCTGGGCTTGCCTGGTTGCAATTCAGATATTTTATACCTGAATACAGGTGACAAGCCACAATTCCAATTCCCCCTTTCAAGGTATAAAGACCTCCTTTGAAGTTAATAGACATGACTTACATCCGATGGCAGAAGATTTGGACCTGCAGAGACTCGCTCATGGAGAGCCAGCCAGCTGTGGAGCATAACCAGAAGCCGCAAATCTGGCAAGCAGTGTTCATGAGGCAGGAGCTGAGGGCCCACAACTGTTTTGTTTCTTGCCCTTCATCTGTGTTGTACTGGATCTGAAGATTAATGTATTAAACTGGGAAACCACTGAGCAGGAGCTGAACAACTTACACACGAATGTAAGCAGGATGATACCCTGGAGAAGCAGGGCAGAGCTATTATTCCTATTTTACAGCTGGGAACGGAGGCACTGAGAGGATAAACGTTTTTTCCAGAGTCGTAATTTAGTGCCTCGACCACAAGACTGTCCTTCCTCTGTTTCTCTTACAATTTGACAATAAGTAGGAAGAGGAGATGGAGCCCAGCCTTCTAGTCCCTTTGGCTCGCTGATCAGCCAGCCAAGAGCGATGCTTGCAGGGGTTACAATGACTGGTGTACAAGACAGAAAACTGTGTAAACACGTGCAGTCAGACACTGTAGGGCATCAAGTGTGACGAGACTGTGTTCTGCCCGTGCCCACAGTGGAGCCATTCTCAAAAAGCTGTGGAGTGGAATTGGGATTTGCGTGCATAGCTCCAGTACCCTGCTTAAGCCTTTTTACTGCCCTCGCAAAAAGTGATTCGTTTGAGGGTCAGTTCCCCTCCCCCCCCATTTCATGCCCTTGACTCTCACTGCAAAATAATCAGCATTTCACATCCCAGCCGCACACGGCTTCCTGTTCTAACTAACCCGTCTGTGTTGCTCCCGAACAGCTACATATTTATGTGGATGTAAATTTAATGAGACACTCAGTGCCCCATGATAATGAATTGGCTGTTTCAAGAAACTAGAAACTACCCCGAGAGTTAGTGCATCTCTAACCCGTTTCTTTTCAACAGCATTGCATATTTTCAAGTTCTTTAGCCACAGCCGTACCTTTTAACACAGAGCTTCTTTGAGCAGCTTGGGGGGGAATTCAAATATTGTTGCTTAGGAAAATTTCCAATTCGGCTCCAGGGTAACCGAGCTTTTGCTTATTTTTAATGAACTTTTAAAGGCCATCCAGTGAGACTGTACGAAACCCAACATGCTCCACGCCACCACAGCATGGGTAGAAGAGTATGCACGCAGTCACTGAACTTGCTAGCAAATAAATAATCAATAAAACCTAGCTCTTATATAGCGCTCTCCCGCCACAATCTCCAGTGACAAAGAACGATCTCATGAACTCAGTCTGGCCAAAAGAAAGGGTGAAACTTTCCTTATATATTCAGACAGCTGCCCTTTCACAACAGTGACCCTGTCTCCTTGTCTTGTATTGCACCTCCTCTGCTCCAGCCAAGGAGGTCAGCAATGTCCAGATCTGAGGGGGCTTGACTGCTCCGTGTCCATCTCCATGTTACCCCGGAGGCATTGAATACTCATCTTATCTCTGTAAGATACTGATATAGCTCCCCCCTCACCATAGTAGTCAGGTGCCTCAAAATATTCAATATTTTTATCTTCACAACATCCCTGTGAGATAGGGCAGCAGTGGTGTCCCCATCATACAGACGGAGAACTGAAGTGCAAAGACTTGGGGCACGTCTACACTAGGAAACTATTTCAAAATAACTAAAATCGCTTTCATAACTCTCGAAATAATATCGATCTAGTATGTCCTCACTGCAAAGAAGTCTTGGAATTAGTCCGGGGCAGGCTCCATTAATGTGGAGGCGCTACCTCAACAATTAGAACCCCAGGAAGCACTGGGGAGTAATTACTTTGAATGACTCTGGGGAGGTGTTATTTTGAAATAGTGGCACTGGAGCACCCACACTACCGCTATTTTGAAATAACTATTTCGAAATTAGTGTTATTCCCCAAGGAAAGCAGAAGTACAGATTTCAAAATAAGTGGCTCGTTATTTCAAAATAACAGGCTAGGTAATGTGGACGCTCAACTTATTAATTCGACCTAAGGGGGGCTATTTCAAAATAAAGCCCCAGTGTAGACCAGGGCTAAGTGACTTTCCTAAAGTCTTCCTCAACTGATCAGGGAGGTCTCTTTCCTCCTTCAAATCCCTCATAAAGACCTACCACTGACCAATCCCATGATTCCCAAGGGGGTTGGAAACCCTACATTTTCAAAATCAGCCTGTAAGTCCAGGTGCCCCATTCTGGGGTGCTTCAATTGAAAGCTACCAGCAGTTATTGCCACGTATCACTGTTTTCTCACAAAGGCAAGTCACAAGTTTTACTCTTGCTGGAGTACTGTGAGTGTGTGAGAACCCTAACTTTCACTATTTAAAAGGTAGCTGTGTAGCCCTGGTTGTAGTGAAAAACATGAACATGTAATGCGAGTTCACTCAAAAGGCTCAAAAACCAATAGGCAGAGAAAAAGTACCCTAATAAGACAGATATTATCCATTGATTTTTGCGGCAATACCGCAGTGACCATGAGATTTTCATCCCTCTCTTTAAGTTGACTAGTAGCAGAGCTTAATGTAATGGCTGATGACCAAAGGCTACCATCAGGAGGTGTGACAGTGTGTAGAACACTTCAGTGGTGGCCGTAGCTTGTAGACATTTGCTGTGCGTAATTGAGAAAAGCTGCTCTCCCTGCCAGCGTAAACCACACGCCTGCTGGGTGTGGTTCACTGTCCCATGTTGCGGCACTGATGCCACTTATAGAGCGAGAGAATGAATCTGTTCTACAGCCTGAGCTGAGAGGCTGCTGGTTTTTAGCTCAAGTGGTAGAGGCTCATATACTAAGTTCTGGAGGTCCCAGGTTCGGTTAGAGCTGGATGCCATTTTGTTTAGTGATACAGATCGCCACAAGGGAGACACGCACAACATCCTCTCTTTTGGAGATCTTTTTTTTTTCTATCTTGTTTTGTTCTCCTGAATATAAAATAAAAATCATTATCACTGGAAGGATACGGTTGCCGTTTCTATAGGGAAAGACATCATAATAATTTGCTTGAGTTGAATTTGGGGCCTTACAGGATCTATAGAAAGATCAGCACAATCACTAACAAAACAAACAAACAATATTATTCATCTCACATAATGCAAACAAATTCCATTTTCTAGGGAAAGAATTGTAAAAATTAAACAGCACCTTTAATAAACATTTCTTGTTCAGCTAATATTCCCCAATGTAATTTTTATTCCCTCCTCTCAGTTGATCATCTCTTTCTTAGCAGTAGTGAGAAAAATTAACCTGCCCAAGGGAGACACTTGCAGCATTGTCCTATACCACAGCAAAATAAAATAGAAGTTCATGTGGCAGGCTTGTACGACACATTCTAGAACATCTAATTTGCTTGAACACCCATGCTAGAGATAAAGGCATTCAAAAAATTGCTTTTTCAAAAGCACAATGGTGCTAAAGCACCACAGATACAGAAACAGCTATGTCATACTTTCAAAAAGAAAAAAGAAAAAAGAAAAGCAGTCCTTTAACACCACATTGCTTTCTTGTCCACAGATGCATCTAAGAACCACTTCTTAAGGGAAGCAGAATTAAAGCAGAACAATCGGACATCTTGCATTTGCAGCAGGGCACATAGCATCAATCTGGCGTTTTATTAATATGAAAAGGGACCCGGCGTATTGTGACAAAGAAGGCAATCATTTTTGCAAAAAAGTGTCACCGAACGTGAGCAGAATTCAGGTGCTAGCTTTCAGCATAAACCCTTTAATCTCACACTGCCTGGATGCAAAGGTCCCCAGAGAGGTTAGGTGGCTGGAGTCTAATCAGAGTCATCTCTGTGTTTCCAAGTGCAAGGAGTCTTTTCTGTCAGAGCCTTGAACAAGGTCATTGTTCTGTGCCTGTAATGCATGAATGCACACTAGCCCCATCAGACCACTCATTAGTATTCTATACATTGCACAGACTAAATTTGCCATTTCGTTTACAATGCTTCTCTTTGCATTTTCCCCCCTCTATATCATAGGCCTCCTCAGAAAAACAGGTGCCATGGGTAAGATTTGACAGGCATTTAAGCACATTTTGCAACATATTTACAGTAAGGCAGCAGAAATTGCCTCTTATTAACATACTAGGAAGTGATTTATTCTATATACGGGGAAAAATGAAAGGTGAATTTGGAAGTAACGTGACAAAGACGTGCAAGGGATAGAACGTCAGAAACAAAAACCATGTTTAAAAAAGGCCTTATCTTGTCACATGGGCAATGGGAACAGGCAGCTATGGAGCCAAGCCCAGTGTTGTACTCTGAGTTCAGTGAATTAGGGGACACATCCAGTTTGATAGGATCATCCTGAAGCTTACGCTACAGTCAGTTCATTAGGGCCCTGATTTAGCAAAGTACATAAATGCCCGCACTTAAATCCATTCAGAAAAGCACAACAGCACGTTTTAAAATTTCTCCAGTACTTCAGTGGGAGCAGGGTCATTATTCAGCAAAGCACTTAAGTGTGTGCTTCAATTTAAAGACACCTATTCCTGTTCAGCAAAATAAGAAGCAAATGCTTGAGTACATAGCTGAACTGGGGGTGAGAGGCTTGCTCTTGCTTCCAGTAAAGCTCAGGGGAAAATTCACATTGATTGGAGCATCACAAGAGCCAGCCCTAGGCTCGTACTGTGTAGCTCATTGAGTTTCTTCTTGTCGATACTGAATTGCCATAGAACCATGTCCATGTCATTATGGATCCAGTCCTGCAGGACTGGGCTGGCAGACTGCTTTGCTGTTATTTGTCTTTCGGGCAGCAAAGTATAATCCAAGGTCATATGGAATTTATTAGATGGCAATATCTTATGTTCCCAGTTTATTCTAACAACAGCTAAGAGGCATGAACGAATTCGGGATACAAGAGCTCGGATAAAAGAGCAGTGAAGAGTGGTTCCACTCTCTAGTCTGGCACCACCTGTTGGCCGTCTTGGGGATCGCTCTGCAGGTCAGTACGTCCTCTCCTGATGGTGCCTCATACACAGTCATATCTGCTCTTGGACCCATGTCACTCAAAGGATCACCGTGTCCTCTTTATGACACAGCCCTCTGGCCACATCATGATCTGTGTGCCTCTCTTCTGGCAGTCAACTGTCCAGTCACTTCCCCAATGGCAAGTGGAAGGAGTGGTGGACCTAAATTCGCCATTACACCGGGTCCCATTACAATGGCAGCCATGTGTTGCGTCCTGTCCAACCTCTCAGCACATTTCCCTGGGCTGCTTCCCTGTAGCCCCAACACCTTCATGCTCAAGGCCTCAGCATTCCAGTCCTAGCAACCAACTAACTACACCAGACAGACAGGACTCCCCCCCATCCCGTTCCTGCCCAGAACTGCTGTTTCCAGGACGCTAGCTACCATCCTCAATCCTAGCAAGTCACTCAATCCTTCCTCCTAGAGCTCCAGCAAGTAACTAACCTTGCAGTGCCCTGGGACTCTTCTTATATGGGCCTGCTGAGCCTAGATTGGCTACTCCTCACAGCCTCTCTTCCATTGGCCCCTTCCCATGCAGCCTTCCTCAGACTCTATTAACCCCTTACATGCCAGTGTGGGGCAGACACCCCCTCACAGATACAGCCACTTGGGTTAGCAGCTCAAGTTCAATCTCAGATTCCTCTACAGGAGCCTATTTTAACCCAGATTGGCTATGCTAATTAAGAACATATTTTTTCCCCAGTGCTTTAGTCTTCCAAATGGAATAATGAGATAAGCCCCACTGAATTCTTTTCTTTTGGAATCAAGAAAATAAGGCCTCTGATCTGTGAAACCACACGGAACGTCACTGACTTCTCTGGAACTCTGCATATGCATAATGGTCCAACCATACAGAACTGATCATTGGATTGGGGCCCAGAAGAGGTTTTTTGGATGAGAGGACTTAATCCTCCCTTGCAAAAAACTGACTACCCTGTTTGTGTGCCTTGTAATGCAGC
Organism: Pelodiscus sinensis; assembly: GCF_049634645.1. Lineage (NCBI taxonomy): Eukaryota > Metazoa > Chordata > Testudines > Trionychidae > Pelodiscus > Pelodiscus sinensis. The sequence goes on along the minus strand of NC_134714.1, from coordinate 11,910,382 downwards.
TGTGGAACTAATGCATTCTCAAGCCTGCTGCTCCGCTAACACATGTTTTATGTGGTCACATCACTGCATAGAAAATAAATACAGTAGAACTTCAGCGATATGAGCACAAGGAACAGAAGTTGTTTATAACTCCAAAGAGCTGAAAAAAACATTATGGCGGTTCTTTCAAACATTTACTGCTGACTTAATACAGCTTTGAAACTTTACCGTGCAGAAGAAAAATGCTGCTTTTAGCCACCTTAACTGAAATGAAACAAGCACAGAAGCAGTTTCCTTATCTTGTCAAATCTTTGATTTCTAAACTTTCCCTTTATTTTTTTAGTAGTCTGCATTTAACACAGTGCTGTACTGCCTTTGTTTACTTATTTAACTTTGTTCCCAATGTGGTGTGTGGTTGACTGCTCACTACGCAACTCTAGTGTTCGTAATGCTGAGGTTCTACTGTAATTTAAAAGGAATCATTCTGCCAAATTCAAAGTTTTAATGCACCATTTAAACTAAATTCTGAGACAACTCTGACCTCTGAAGGAAGACTGAGCCCTAAGGGTATGCCTTGGCTGCACCTCTGTCAGCAGAGGTATGCAGATTAGGCAGGCTGACATTGCAAATGAGGCAGGGATTTAAATATCCTGCACCTAATTTGCATAAAAATGTCCGCTGCATTTTGCTGACTCAGCACTTTTTCCGGCAAAAAGCGGCAGTCTAGAGTGGGATCTGTTGAGAAAGAAAGCCTTTTTCGACAGATCCTGTAAACCTCCTTGCAGGAGGCATAAGGGATCTGTCGAAAAAGGCTTTCTTTCTCGACAGATCCTCCTCTAGACTGCCGCTTTTTGCCGACAAAGTGCTGTCGGCAAAACGCGACAGCCATTTTAATTCAAATTAGGCGCAGGATATTTGAATCCCTGCCTCATTTGCAATGTTGACCTGCCTAATCTGCATCCCTCTGCCGACAGAGGGATACAGTCTAGACATACCCTAAATGCAAAGCTGTCCAGTGCACATTTTTCCTGTTATCTCCCTGCAAACCATCGAGATCAGCACATAGCACTGTCCAGTCTTTGAGCCCCATTCTAACATGATCTTGGTAACTAAGGGTATGTCTACACTACAGCGCTAATTCGAACTAACTTAGTTTGAATTAGTTAATTCGAACTAAGCTAATTCAAACTAACGCATCTAGAACTTAAAACTAGTTCGAATTAGCGTTTCGTTAATTCGAACTAGCGCGTCCACATTAAGTGGACCCTGAAGTGGGGTTAAGGATGGCCGGAAGCAGTGCCAGCAGGGCATCAGAGGAGGACTTAGAGCGTGGAGATGCTGTCTCAGGCTAGCCGAGGGCTGTGCTTAAAGGGTCCCGAACCCCACCCCGGACAGACAGTTCTCAGGGGTGCCCCGCTTGCAAAGCAGTCCTGGCTTGGATTGCCTGGACTACCCACAATGGGCACATCACAGCACTCGGCCATCAGCCCGGCTGCACTTGCCGCAGGCTGCCATCTGGGGAGAGGGGGCAATTGGGGGGCTGCAGGAGAGCTTCCACCCCCAGAAGCTCGCAGAGCCAGCCCAGTCCTCCCCATCGGGGGCTCGTGCCCCATTCCTCCCTCACCTCCTTCCACTTACCCTTCCCTAGCCCCTCTTCTTGATGTACAAAATAAAGATAACGTGTCTTCCAAAATGGAATCTGTCTTTATTGAACAAAACTGGGGGAGACTGGGAAAAGGAGGTGGGAGAGGGGAAGAGAGAGGCTGGGAGAGGGGAGGGCAACTAAAATGATCAGGGGTTGGGAACAGGTCCCATATGAAGAGAGGCTAAAGAGACTGGGACTTTTCAGCTTAGAAAAGAGAAGACGGAGGGGGGACAGGATAGAGGTCTCTAAAAGCAGGAGTTGGGTGGAGACGGTGCATACAGAAAAGTTCTTCATTAGTTCCCATAAAGAAGGACTAGAGGACACCAAAGGAAAGGAATGGGTAGCAGGCTTCAAACTAGTAACAGAAAGTTGTTCTTCACAAAGCAAAGAGTCAACCTGTGGAACTCCTTGCTGCAGGAGGCTGTGAAGGCTAGAACTGGAACAGAGTTTAAAGGGAAGTGAGATCAAGTCATGGAGGTTGGGTCCATGGAGTGGTATTAGCCAGGGGGTAGGAGTGGTGTCCCTGCTCAAGGTTTGTGGAAGGCTGGAGAGGGATGGCACGAGACAAATGGCTTGGTCACTGTCTTCAGTCCATCCCCTCCAGGGTCCCTAGGGTTGGCCGCTGTTGGCAGACAGGCTACTGGGCTAGATGGACCTTTGGTCTGACCCAGGACGGCCATTGTAAGCTCAGGGCTCACGTCGGGGGTCTCAGTGGACCACCTTGATTCTCTTGCACACCTGCTCCTGGGTGGCCAGGCTGGCAGCTATCCTGCCCAAGCCGGCCACTTTCCTGTGCCTAGTGCGGAGATCGTGGACAAGGTCCACGATGTCCGCACTAGCCCAGGCGGGTGCCCGCCTCTTGCGGTCCCGGGCAAGCTCCTGGGAGCCGCCAGCCTGGTCCTGGGAAGAGGGGGGGGGGGCTGGGGGGCATCGGGTAGCTGGCTCAAGCCATGCCAGATGCAGGGTCTGCTGGCTGGGTGCTGGCAGGCTTGCACCTGGCACGGGCACCGTAGCCAGCCCGTGCCCCTTTAAGGGGTCCAGGGCCGGGAGGGGGGCAGACGAGTTTCCCTGGTGTTGGCCAGAGTGGCCACCAGGGAAACCTGGGGAGGGCTAGCCTCCCACTAGTTCGAATTAAGGGGCTACACACCCCTTAATTCGAACTAGCTAGTTCGAACTAGGCTTAATCCTCGTGGAATGAGGATTACCTAGCTCGAACTAAGCACTCCGTTAGTTCGAATTAAATTCGAACTAACAGAGCGCTAGTGTAGTGCCTATGAAAGTTAGTTCGAACTAACGTCCGTTAGTTTGAACTAACTTTGTAGTGTAGACATACCCTAATTGACCATTCATTATCAGTGGGAAATAGGTCAATAGAGGGATGATAGGAATTACGATAGAGAACTTTCTTGGTGTCTGGCTGGTGAGTCTTGCCCACATGCTCAGGGTTTAGCTGATCGCCATATTTGGGGTCGGGAAGGAATTTTCCTCCAGGGTAGATTGGCAGAGGCCCTGGAGGTTTTTCGCCTTCCTCTGTAGCATAGGGTACAGATCACAGCTGGAGGATTCTCTGCATCTTGTGGTCTTCAAAGTATTTGAAGGCTTCAATATCTGAGATACAGGTGAGAGGATTATTCTAGGAGGGGTGGGTGAGATTCTGTGGCCTGTACTGTGCAGGGGGTCAGACTAGATTATCATAGTGGTCCCTTCTGACCTTAAAGTCTATGAGTCTATTCTGTGAGGTATTGAGAACTCTCATCTCCTATGTGAAAGTTAAGGATAATCAGCACCAGCCAGGGGACATACAATTTCCCAGAAGTTTGGGTGCAGATCCATCAAACTGGGATACAAAGGTCTTGATTCTGATCTCTCTTTCACCAGTGAGAATCAGGAGTAAACCCCAATGAACCTACACAACTGTCAACTGAGTTAAGTGAGATCAGAAGTGGTATCAGAAGCACAGCCATAATCCAACTCAACCTAGTCTTGGGTTTTGGAGGTTTCTTTAGGAGTCACCCATTCCTGCATTCTTTCCTTCCACAATGCTTAGCCCCAGCGGTGTCAACATCTCAGGGGGTGTAGATTCCACTTGGCTCATGTATATAACAGCTATTCCGGTTAAATGAGGAAGAATGGCCCCCAGAGAAGAAAGCAGTGATTGGCTCAGTCCTGTGCCTCTTCTCAGAACATCCTTACCATCCCAACATGCCCAAATCTGAAAGTTTGATGTATCCTGCTTTCTATAATGACACGTCAAAGTCGTTCCTGTCCCAGTACTTACACTTCATCAACATAAGGGGAGTGATGTTCAAGAACTCGGCAGGGTAGTTTTTGGATTGTGTGCCTAGCCCCAGATGTTAAGCGACAGAATAAGAAAGATATAAAGCCCAATGGCCCATGGAGGTACCTCCTTTTAACCTCATGAGTAATCTCACTGGTGTTAAGAACACTATGTACTTTGCTGGATTATAGGCAATAGGGAATCTGGGGATCACCTGTTTGAGGCTTTGTTCTTGGATGTTTGTAAGTCTGCTTTCCAAGACCACTGAAATTCACAGACCTCATTCTAAAATTCACATTTAGAAGTCAATGGCAAAATTACCCTTGTTTTAAGCAAAGGAAAATCAGGCTCTAAGTTCAGGTAGAGTACAGAATTAATAGGACATAGTTCTAAAAAAAAGCATCTGATTAAGGCAATACATTTACTTTTTAATGGAAGTATTAATAATGCATGTTATTTGACTTCACTTTCTTTGAAGAAGCAGTTATTTTAATTTTCCAGTACCAATATCCAAAATTAAAAAGCTTCTACCTGTGTCAATAAAAGGCATGTACTTCATTATTTGTCATTTCCCAGTGATAAATTCAGTTCCTGTCTTGAAAATGTAATTATCCTTCCAGACATTCATTTGAATGACTGATAAATTGATTGATAAATGCGCCAAGCAGGAAAAGAAAATTGTGATGGAATGATATTTGCTAATGCAATATGCATATCCACGAGAGTGGGAATAAATAAAGGTTGGGCTCTTTCTTGGAATATCTTCATTCGTAATGTCGAGGACATAGATGGCAGGAATCTTTGCAAAACCAGCAGGGCTCAGAATGAAATTAAATTCTGTTTGTCTTGCAGATATGAGCTGTAAATGACACCATTTCCAATGCAGCAGTGTTTAATGTCTGTCCTCTAGTATGTATTCTGTGCCAGTTCAATTAAAATAGTCTGTTCTAGGACTTGATTCAAAGCCCGTGAAAGTCAATGGAAACTGGTTAAGGGTTTGGGTGAGTTCTGGTTATAATCAGTTTCTCCTGACTGCTGACTTTCTACCATTTTCCATAACAATTTCAGTCTCTCCTCAGCTGTTCTCTCATTCAATCTTCATATCGTAACAGTGTTTTTAATTTACTAATAATGTTCTGTGGAATCCTTCAAATACCAGTTCATGCCAATGACAGGACAAAAAACTGAGGAGAAAGTCTCAAACAGATGATTGCCAGATTCCCTATGAGCGTTAGTCAAGATGTATCTTTTCTAGAAAGAATGGAAAGCCTACATCTGAATACAACAGCAGCTGTTAGGCCTAGTGTATTGGCTAGGCCTCTCTAAGTTTAGTGAGCTACTTTATTCTCACCTAAGTCCTTTTAAAAAGGCATAAGGCTTAGCAATGTCAGAGAGGTCCCTAGTGATATCACAAGAGTATCCCAGGAAGTTTCTTGGTGTTTATACATATCTTGGATGGTTTCTGTTCAACTTTCTTCACATTTTGAATATTGCTCACATCCAGGGTGGCCATCAAGGTACCTCAGGAATAGAGGACAGTTACATTTAGTGCACAGGGGGCCCAGAGGAGGAGGATGTGGGGATTAAGGAGTCGGGACTGGGGATGGAGGGCCTCAGGGACGGCGGGTGTAAGAGTGAGTGTACAATGATGATGACATGGGCAAGAGCACCATTTTGAGAGTGCACGGGGAGGGCACAGCAATCGTGGGTACCAGGACGCTGCTTGCTTTTCTTTCCATTCCCCTGACTATAGGGAGCTAGGGGAAACTACACAGATTTTGTGAATTACTTCTCTGCTCTGTCCCTTCACCAGTGGGGAGTGAGAGGGTATGTCTACACTGCATTCCTCTTTCAAGAGAGGAATGCAAATGCAGACAAATGAAATTGCAGATGACACGCGGATTTGAATTTCCCGCGTTTCATTTGCATAATCGCGGCCGGCCGCTTTTTTGAAATACCCTATTTTGAAAGAAAAAATGCAGTCTAGATGGGGTCAAAATAACCCTTACTCCTTAAAAAATGAGGTTTAAGGGTTATTTCAAAAGAAGCGTATTTATTCAAAATAACCCTGTCTAGACTGTGTTTTTGCTTTCGAAATAGGGTATTTCAAAAAAGCGGCCGGCCGCGATTATGCAAATGAAGTGCAGGAAATTCAAATCTGCACTTCAATTGCAATTTTGTTTGTCTGCATTTGCATTCCTCTCTCGAAAGAGGAACGCAGTGTAGGCAAAACCAGAGACATGCACACGAGCCATGAAGTTTCCCTTCTCCTTCTGATAGTCAGGAGAATGGGAAGAAAAGTAAGCACGGCCTGGTACACCTGGACGCTGCCCTTGCTGCCTTCCTGAAATGGCGCCCTTGGACATGGGGGAGGACAGAGTAGAGTTCTGAGCCAAAACAATGGGCAGATCTTTAGTCTTACAAAATTCCGTGCCCACACAGAGCAGAGAAGGCCTCCACATTGGTTTTAAAATGACGCTCTGTCACTCAGCAAAACCACTGATTGCTCTATTTATCCAGTTGGGGGGTGGAGGGATTAGCTCAGTTCCAAGAGAACAAATGGTGATCTGTGTTAATTGCAGATTTATATACATTAATTTTGGAGTAGGCAATTGTATTGGCACATTAAGGTTGTCAATTGATACGCAACATTGACGATGGCCAGGCCCGTCATGGGGGGAGGGGAGGGGCAAAGGGGCAATGCCCCAGGGCCTAGAGATTCAAAAGGGCCCAGAGTCCAGCCACTGCCACTGCTGCAAGAACAGCAGTGGCACCCAAGGCCCCAGGCCTTTTAAATTGTCGCTGGAGTGCTGTGCAGCATGCTCCAGAAGGCTCTACAGGCTGAGGGGGGCAGGGTGGAGGTGGCACAAAGTGCTCCAGCACTGCTGAGGACTGGCAACCCCAGCCTCACTCCTTCTGCCCAAGGAGTACAGCTCCACCCCCTACCTTACCCAGGGGCCTGGCACAGCTGTTGGCTCCCCTGACAATGGCATAAAGTTCCACAGAATTTCTTGAAACTAGCTATGTTTGTACAGTGAGGCAAGGTGCAAGAAAATTCAGCTGGCCTGGTTCCAATCTCACTTTCTCCAATGTGACTCGACTGGAGTGAATTTTCCCAAATTTTCACTTGTTGTAACTTAGAACAGAACTAGGCCTAGTATCTGCTGCAACAATGCTGTCTTCTCACCAGAAAAAATACCACTTGAATACTTTCTACTAATTGCCAATCTGCTTTTAATTCATTAAGCTGTTATGCAAAATTATGAAATAACTGTAGATCTCCATGATAAAAGTCTCCCCACCCATCAACGGAATGAAAAAAAAAATCAACAGCACAGTTATAGTTACTCTCATATGATTCCCACAACAGGAGCTTATTAATGTGGCCAGGAAAATTGACTCACTTTGGGCATGTTTTTTAAGTAGCTCCTAAGTTCCATACTGCCAAGAGATTTAGATCGCAGGAGAGAGAAAAGAGAGGGGTGTATTACAGGCCCTGCTGGTTCCCATAAAAACTTTAAAAAACCCCAAACCAAATGGCAGCACCTTAGAGACTGGCAAAAATATAGATAGTGTCATGAGCTTTCATGGGTACAGCCACTTCTTCCTATGCTGTATTCCCTGCACTCAGCTGGGAATAGAGGGTATGTATCAATGGCGGGCAACCTGCAGCCCAAAAGCCACATGCAGCCCACTGGAATTATCAGTGTGGCCCATGAGAAATTTTGTTTACGGCTGCCCACAATGCCACTGGTTTCCATATGCATAGCCTTTTTCCTACTAGCATTACTAAAGTGACCAGGACTGAAAGTCAGGGCACGTGAAGTAAGGTGTGTATTGACGGCAGACAATATTGACTATGAGAGCCGTGCACTCCCTCTGCATTCAAAGTGCTGCTGTTTGGGTTCAGTCGGCACACACTGCAAATTCTAGACATGCGAGTGCCATTAGCAAAACTACCTTATCCATGTTAGTCTGTATCGGCAAAAACATCGAGGAGTCCTGCAGCAACTTAAAGGCTAAGGGTGTGTCTAGACTACAAACTTTTTCTCAAAAAAGGGATGTAAATTAGACACTTCGAAATTGCAAATGAAGTTGGGATTTAAATTTCCCATGCTTCATTTGCATAATGGTGGTCATGGTTTTTTTTTTTTTTTAACGGGGCTTTTCAACAGAAAAATGGCAGTTTAGATGGGGATCTTTCGAAAATAAACCCCTTTTTCAAAAGATCCTGCACTCCTCAAAAAATGAGGTTTACAGGATCTTTCGAAAAAGGGTTTTATTTTCGAAAGATCCCCGTCTAAACTGCCGTTTTTCTATCAAAAAGCCCCATTTCGAAAAAATCGTGGACGCCATTATGCAAATGAAGCATGGGAAATTTAAATTCCAGCTTCATTTGTAATTTCGAACTGTCTAATTTACATCTTTTTTTTTTTTCCTCGAGAAAAGGGATGTAGTCTAGACAAACCCTAACAGATTTATTTGGGCATAAGCTTTGGCTGGCAAACCCCCCCCCACTTCATTAGATGCATCTGACAAAGTGGGTTTTGCCTGTGAAAGCTTATGCCCAAATAAATCTGTCAATCTTTAAATGGCAACGCTCTTACATCCCTATCTTAAATGGTTAACCAATGAGCATGAACTTGTCGGTTGCCCAAACGATTACACATGGGTCCTGGAGCTGGCTGCCGCCCTTTGTCTTGGTTACAGCAGTCTCGAAGGAGAGCACCTCATGCGACCCACTCTCTATCTTAAGGGTGCCCATCGCTGGTGTACATGGACCAAATACTGCACAATATGTTACTGTGCTCTTAAAATCACAACTTTGTAGGGTGCATTGCTGGTCTCGGTAGATAAGTCTTTGTATCTGTACACCTGGCCCTAAGATCTCAGTAGTTCATATGGGGCACTTCTGGTTCCTTTTAGGTCCCTACATGGGCACTTAGTCCAAGTCACATAGTAGTAGCCCATAGCAAGTCTAGTCCTCCGTTTCTCAGGGCAGTTTGGGCAGTTCTGTCAAAGGATGTGGTGGTTTTGTGACAAGAGGGCCCCAAACTGGCCTGCTGCCTCAGCGAGGCACAAAGGCGTTTTTTAAGAACAAGGCACTTGAAAGACAGAATTGGCCTGTCAGCAGCTAGGTTTGGGACAGAGTCCCTGTACGGAATTCTCCTGTGTCTCTATGCGGTGACAGCTCTGTAAGGGGTGCTCCAGTCTGGTGAGCACTGTGCTAATTGCCTGATGTGGAAGATTGAGAAAAATAGCTGCTAAATGACTCATTTCCCATTAAGAATGAACCTTAGACTAATGTAGCCCCCTTCTGAGCAGCACTGTGCAATGAGCCAGTACTAATAGTGCCCTGAAGGGGGACACTCCTCCTTGCATTCACACTGTCCTGGCTCTCCAAGAGATTCCGCTCATGATAGGAGTTTTCTCTTTGCCGCGGTTTGACAGCAGTATGAATGCAATGTGGGTCAGCTGTGGGAACCGCACACAGAAAACAGGCATCGCCTTTCTTAAGCGACATCATAAACCTGGCCGGAAAACACAAGCTGAGTAGCAGGTCTTCTCCCACACGCTTAGCTCCTGCTTCTAGACATTCTCTGGCTAGCAGCTTTCCCAGCACAGGAGGGAGAGTCAGGGACGTCTTTCAGCAGAGAACTCAGCTCACAGCGTTCCTCAACGTTTGGTTGTTCCAAGCATACTGGGCTGAGCCAACAAGCACAAATACTGCAAGACCATTCAAATCAAAAACGCTGGGCCCAGACTTTGATTACAGCTGGACCCCTTTCCATCTGTCTGGCAGCAGAAAAAAGGCCGTAAAGTAGAGAGAAATGGCCCCTTGAAAAATATATCCTGTGTAAGGGGTTTCCTTGTCCCACCAGGGTTACCTGTCATGAGGACTGCCTCTGCCTCCCAAGCCAGCTGCCACTGCACAGAGCCAACAACCTCGAACATCTGTGGGAGACTGAATAGACCAAAGACAGCTCTTGCAGAAATCTGTAGCCGGCAGGTGATCCCATGTGCACCCCTGCCATCCCTACAAACATTGCCTCCATCAGCCCACAAAGCTGGGATCCCACGTTTGTGGGGACAAAAAGCACTCTCTTTATTATTCCCTCTGTGATGGGCGAGGTGCTTGTTTGTCTTTCCCTTATGTCCTCAAAGTTTATTGTCTTTGCACCTCTGAGTCAGGATAACCCCCTAGTCCCTAAGATGCTGCCAGACTGTTCGTTGTTTAAGTTTCTCCTGTCATTCAGTCTCTGTCTTTGGCCCCAAGGTGTCTTCACATACTCCTGTGTGCACACATTTGGCTTCCATTGTGTTGGTTCACAATGCTTAATTTACATTTCAACGGGTAGAAGCACAAACATTTCTGGTTTGTCAGGAAACCAGTTTCTCCACTCCCCCCCCCCCCAAATAGTCTTAATCTTTAATAATTAAAGTTAGATAACAATTGGATCCAGTGTTATGCTTATATAGAACAGCAAGAAGCTATTGCACAATATATCAGAAGGATTTCCAGTAGAAAGGAACATATAAAAAATTCTGTCACAGAAGTCCCTGGATATTAATTTTTGGTGCGGGATGCTAACAAGTCTTTTGCTACATTTATTTTGTTGCTAAGTAGGGAGATCCACCTTCATCAGGGTGATTTAAAATCATGATTCTCTTATGAGTTGTTCTTGGTATAGATGAACTTATGCCTAAAATAAGACTAGCTTCTTGTCTACCCATTTTCTCTTCAAATCCTCCTTTATAGCAGGATGAAAGACTAGAGGTTGAAAACTTACCCTCTTCTGCTGGGGAGTAATCTCTTGATAGAAAGTCTCAAAGGAGTAGCCATGTAAGTGTGTAACTTTAAAAACAATGAGCAGTCCTGTGGTATTATTCCAAAATAACAAAGAGGGTGTCTACCCTTCAAGCCATTATTTCGAAATAACTTACTCCAACTCCTGCAACCCTCATTTCACAAGGAGAAAATGACGTCAAAGGAAGAGTGTTCTTCCTTCAACTTCCTGCAGTATAGTCAGTGCCAAAAGCCTAGTTAAGCTATTTCTACATAAGCTAGACAACTGACATAGCTCAAGTTGGGTAGCTTAATTTGACTTTTGCTCTGCTGTATAGACATGCCTTTAGAGACTAACAAATTTCATGGGCAAAACCCACTTCATAATATAATACGTATTCAGCATGTGTAATCTCCACCAGGCAGATTTGAACTTGGGACCTCTGAAACTTAGTATAGGAGCCTTTACCCTCTGAGCTAAAAGCCATGCCATAGTGTAGAGGTCTCTTGTTCTTATCTGTTGCTGTGGTCTAGGTGCCACCGCATGGGACAGTGAACCACACTAGGGCTACATCTACATTGTAGCCTTCTTGCAGAAAAGCTTATGCAAATGAAGCTCGGCATGGAATAGCCCTGCGCTTCATTTGCATAATTAATGAGCAGCCGTTTTTGCACAAGAGGCTTTTGAGCAAAAAAGAGCCGTGTAGACGGCTCCTTTTTGCGCAAAAATCCCCTCGGGAGGAAGAACGGCTCTTGCACAAGAGGGGGTTTTGCACAAAAAGGAGCCGTCTACACAGCTCTTTTTTGCACAAAAGCCTCGTGAAAAAATGGCTGCTCATTAATTATGCAAATGAAGTGCAGCTATATGCCACTCTGAGATTCATTTATATAAGGTTTTCTGCAAAAAGGCTACAGTGTAGACATAGCCCAGGTGTGTGGGTTACACATGCAGGCATAACTTTTAAAATATCAATCCATACATTTCATTAGCACAATCCTGGTTTTCCCAGAGGATCTCAAACAACATTCTTTATGGATAAATACCATGGCAGTAGTGAGTTTGTCAGATCTAATAGGAATTACAGTGTAATCCTTTGCCCCCTGGAAGTGAAGAATTTTAGGCTCACAGTGAACCTTTATTTGATGTATTGTAACTGTTGACACGTTCCTCCTAAAACTTAATTTGGACAGAACCCAGTAACAGGGAACTAACTTTGCAAGCTGCAGTCCTGCAATAGGTGATACAGAAGTTCAACTGTGCTCCACATTTTTGGAATCACACATTTTGCCATAAAAAGCCTCACCCACTTCAAAGCTGACTCAACAGGATATCTTTGAGCATTTGCAAACTCCCCAAAATAATACATCTGGAGTCAGTAGTAATGTTGAAACAGAAATCCCTGACAATGGGCCATATTCTAGCCTTCATCTGTGCACAAGCTCCTGTTGTTGTCAGTGGGAATTCTGGAAAAGGAAGAAGAATAGATCCCACGCCAAGAGTGGAAGGATACATGCCAGAACTGTGTTAGGGATGTAAAAAACTCTGGTGAAGGCTTAGGGATGAAATGCTGGCTCTGCTGAAGTCAATAAGGAGCTTTGCCATTGATTTCAATGAGGCCAGGATTTCACCTCGCTGTGGAAGCCATTAGATTTAATCTATTCACTTCTGAGTAAACAGTCCAAATAAAAGGTTCTGCGTGTGGTCAGTGTGATGGTTGTGGGAGATTAATTCAAAGACTCCAGAGAGTCTGCAAAATAATTGTCCAGAGCAGTCCGGTCATCTCAATTTATAGCAATTCTGTGGCAAATTACTCTGCTTCTCATTCATTACTGCACTTTCGCCTCTCCACTAATGCACAGATACTGTAACCCTGGATGTTTTCACATCCCACATAAAGTGCAATACAAGCTCTGTGATTCAGCCAGTCAAAAACTGTCTCCTTGCCATCAATCCCACAAGCCCTGCAATTAGCACGTTGGTCAGAGGTGTGCAGCCGGCCGCGTTACCAGCACAGTTGGCCTGCCTCAGCCTTGTGCTGACACATCTGTCAAACTTAATGGGCAAGGCAGTGGCCAAAGGCTGCCAAACTCAGCGGTCTGGCAAGAGTTTTGCAAAGCCAAACAGCTGAGCCATTTGCTTCAGTTCAAATATGGGGAAAACCCACACGATTAAACAGGAAGGAGCAAGACTTTTCTACTTCAGCCCTCTCTGCTTCATGAGCAATGTCAGGCTAGCACTAATGAGAGGAAAGAAGAGATTATCCTGCAGGAACCATTCTGTATGCAGCATTTTGCAGGAACTGTTCTGTATGCAGCATTTCCTATTCAAACCTTTAGATTTCCTGCCCTTGTCATTTGATTTCTGTAAAGAGGGCCTGTGTATTATTGTGACATTTGAAAGAAAGACTGTCATGGTTTACAAACCTGTCCGCCGTCTGCTCCGAAATGCAAAGTGCACTGGTAGGTCCTGCCTTTTCCAGCCCTAAATTCAGAGTAGCATGAGCATTAAAAAAATCCCCTCCACTCAAATTCCAGCTCAACCCAACCCCTACACTGCACAGACAGGTCTGGAATGAGTAGAGGAGAGAAAATGAACCAGACACTGCAGATGTGGACCTGGGGCTTGCAGCAGTACGGGCAGATGCTCAGATCTTACGGTGTAGAAGGGAGAATAAGAATTCATCCAGAACAGGAGAAAACACCTTTATATGGTTAGGGCAATAATTTCAAGCCTCTGTGTTTGAAGTTAGGCTCCTAACTTGACATTTAGGCATCGGAAATGAGATGGGCTGTCCAAGCAGCTCCAGGGAGGACCAGGCAGTGGCTGGTTCTGGCCAGGGGTGGAGTAAACCATGCTCCGGGCTGGGGCATTGGGTGGTGTAAGGTGCCATCTGGAGAACATGGAGCTCATAGAATCCTAGGGCTGGAAGAGACTTCAGGAGGTCATCCAGTCCAGCCCCCTACCCAAAGCAGGACCAATCCCAGCTCACCCAGACGGCACCTGGGCTTATGTTCCTGCCGAGATGTGGACCACACCAGCCGGCCACCCAGCCCAAACTAAGTCCCACAAGTAATTATGCCAGCCCTAGCCCTTACTGGTCCACAGAGGGCTGTATTGGTCCAATATAGAGACCATTGTCCTGAACTGTGACAGCAACATGTATGCACTTAAAGCTTGACAGCAGCTTTCATCTCAAATTTCCATCTCTGGCAGTGCCATTCTGTCCAGCAGCAAAGGGAAAATTTCTAGATCCATAAGGCCATCTGCACTGAGTTTGGGAGAGCATTGGAAAGGTAGCAGGATCTAAGCCTGGAGCTAGAACTTCAATCCATATTATACCACAGCCAGGAAAGCATGGAACGTAAGGGAACGGGGAGGGAAAGGAAAGTAACAAAAACACAATCATGCTGACTTTAGCGGGAAAGATTTCCACACTCAGCTGGAACTTTCATTCTTCTCCGGCCACACACATTCATTCAGTCATCAGAATGTATTTTGGCTGCATGCGTTGTCTTCTTTTCCCACATCTGTCAGCTAAACCACAGGCAAAACAGAGTGCTTCAGCGTATGATGTGGATTTCTGACATGCCCTAACCAATAGGCTTAGGTTCCATATAGCAATGAATGAATCACATTACAGGAAGAGAAGCAGGATTTTCACCTGTGCCGGATATAATGGTGCTCCAGCCTTGTTCGTTTTGGGTTCAGTTTTACCTGTCTCCTTCACAGCAGCATTCTAAGCAATGGAAATGAAATGCCATGAGCTATCTCAGAAACATGTAAGAACGAGACTAAGATCATGTGTAAAAATCTCATTGTTCCGAAGGAAGGAAAACGAGGGCATTTTTCCATGAGTTACCTTTTGAGAACCATACCTGACTGAACACACTGGAAAAGAAATGGTTCATCCAACATGCAGGGAGCTTGTTTACATTGTGACATGGGCTGATTTCACGGACATACATCGATTCTGCTCTTTTAGGACAAAAACAAATGTTCACAGATGAACTCAGTTTTGCGGTGACCCCTGTTTTTCAGTAGTGATACTACACTGGTTTCAATTACTCTTTCAAAGCACTCAAGTCAGTGGGAGAGGTCTAGATTAGCTATTAGGAGAAACTATCTCACTAGGAGGGTGGTGAAGCACTGGGATGGGTTCCCTAGGGAGGTGGAGGAATCTCCATCCCTAGAGGTTTTTAAGTCCAGGCTTGACAAAGCCCTGGCTGGGTTGATTTAGTTGGAGTTGGTCCTGCTTTAAGCAGGGGGTTGGGGTCGATGACCTCCTGAGGTCTCGTCCAACCCTAGGATTCTATGATTATAAGTAAAAATCAGGCCTGTGATTTTGAACTGTAAAGGCATGGAAATGCTAACTCACAATTCTTTAGCCATGGACACAAATACTTGCATAATTGGATACACAAAAAAACAATTTGCTTGCTGAAGTGCAGGGCTGCATGCAATTTTTGCATCTGTACCTAGGTCTCTGCTATTTGACACACAGGTTTGCAAAAATGCTCCAGTACTGGTAACCTCATTTTTTGAGGAGTAACATTAGTTCGGACTAAGGGCTTTAGTCCGAACTAACGCATCCCGGCGCGCACTTCCTGGTTCGAATCAGCCGTGATTCGAACTAGCGCGCTGGCGAGATCATGTTAATGGAGCGCGGGATATTTAAATCCCCGCTTCATTAACTACTTCGGTCGTCTCCATTTGCATCCCTAGTTCGAACTAGGGATGCAGTGTAGACGTACCCTCACTCAGTCCATGTCTGCGCTACACGGAAGAGTGCCACTGCCGCGATCGATCTTCTGAAGTTCAATTTAGCGAGTCTAGTTAAGACTCACTAAATCAAACTCAGAGGATGCTCCCGCTGGCATCCAGTACTCCTGCTCTTGTCAGGAGAGAGGGAAGCTAATGGGAGTGTTTGCTCCCATTGGCCTCCTGCTGTGGGGATGCCACCAACCTCAGCTTAAGGTAAGTCGACTCCAGCTACATGTTCTATACAGCTGGAGCTGCAGACCTTAAACCAAGCTGCCAGGTCAAGCATAGATCTTGCCTCAGGGAGATGACCAATAAACCCTGCTGAGAGGTTAGAATCTAAAATAAGGCACTTTGAATTTTAAAACAGACAAACTGCAGTTAAATTTAGCCCAAGAGAGAGGACTCGCTGTTGCAGGAAAACTGACTATGTGTTTCTGAAATGCAGATCTGACCAAAAAAACAACAATGAAACAGACCAGATCCACATTTATGACAGAGATTAATTTGGCAGAATCAGGGCAGTCCAGATGGCGTGCAGAGAAACAGTGAGGTTTTCTGTTTAAGTTCTTTCTTTATGAGGGAGGAAATAGCTTTCTAAAGTTTTATACCTCGCAATGCCCACTAGATGTGGCCGTCCAAAATACCTTGTCTTGACCTTGTCAAACAGAGTTCTTAACCACAATCCAGCTTGCTTTGTGACTTCATATAGCACAACTCCAGTCATTGTAAGGCTCTGAAGTTTCGATGTCTCAGAGGGCCAGTAGCACGCTTCTGCTGAAACAGTGTTAGAATTTCGCCTTTCCCAAGGAAGCTCATCTGATACAATCAACAGATTTAAGAGGATGTCTACAAAGCAAAAAGACAAACAGCCAACTTTCAGAGCCTAGATCGAAACCTCTTCTGCAAAAAGAATCGGAAGAAAATATGCAAATGAGAGTGTGATTTGCATATCCTCTTCCGCAAAAAAACCCGGCAGTGTAGCCGTAGCCTGAGTTCTTTGTCTGAGCTCCAGGGATTAGCCCAAGTCTGTTCCAATGCTACAACGTCTACAGTGTTATTTTGAGTGCACTAGTGCAAGTCCCCCAAGCACAAGTAAATCTACCCAGCTGGGAAGCTCATGGCCAGCTGCCATTTAGAGGTGCACTTTGCTGCTTTCAGAAATCTTGGCCTCTCCTCCCAATAAATTAATACCCAAACATCAAAGCAAACTCCACAGCCCTGTCAGTTTTCCACTGGTAACATGAATAATCTTTTCAAGTTTCAAAACAGGTCTATTTTATTTTAACCTGGAAGACTTACCCGGTATTGCCCAGGTCCCAGGACCATGCAGACTATCACTGGCTACTCCCCGGAGCAGAGGTGGGGGGAGCCACGCACCCTGACCACTGACTTCTCCCTAGGGCCAGCCCAGGGTGGGGGGGCAAGGGGCATAGAGGCCATCCACCGGCTTCTCCCCAGGCCTGCAGCCTACTTGGTGGCTACTTCCTGAGGGACAGGCTAGGGTGGCGGGGGCCATGTCGCTGGCTAGTGGCTGCTCCCAGGACAGGGACAATTGCTGCCCCCTTGTGGTCATTCGTGAGTATAACTGTGCCTCCTATCACACCCCATTTGATAAAAAACAAACAATCTTCCCATTTGATAAAAAACAAACAATCACATTCCATGCACTTCCCATTGTCCTGGCACAACCAAACCCTGACCTTGCTTTAAGTTATAAGAGGAAGATGCATACCATATCTGGTGGTCCTAGCTCTTTCTGTTTAGGAGGAGTTCTTGAACAAATGGATTCTCAGGCGGACAGACAGACACAAACTCTCTCAGATAGGGTATGTCTACACTACCACCCTAGTTCGAACTAGGGTGGTAATGTAGTCAACTGGAGTTGCAAATGAAGCCCGGGATTCACATGCGGCACGGACTAGGTAGTTCGGACTAGGCTTCCTATTTCACGAGGAGTAACGGTAGTTCAGAATAGGAAGCCTAGTCCGAACTACCTAGTCCGTGCTGCGTGTAGCTGCGCGGCACGGAGTCCGAACTAGCGGACATTTAAAAATGGCGGCGCCCGGCAAGATGCAAATGAAGCCCGGGAAATTCAAATCCCGGGCTTCATTTGCAACTCCGGTTGACTACATTACCACCCTAGTTCGAACTAGGGTGGTAGTGTAGACATACCCAAATATAGTAGATTATTCCTCTTTGGTAGTTCAAGGGTTCAGCTTATGATAACTCCCCTGTATTGAGCTGTGCATATTTCAGATTGCAGAGAGAAAAACATATTGGCCGGATTCTGATTCCAGACACAGAAATCCATATATATAAGTGTTTGTCACTCATGTGACATGATCAAAGGATAGAAGAATCATTAACAGGTTCCCTCATCTCCCAGTACACACACCAGAGTGAAACCCAAATTTGCATATGTCACTGGTGCTACTGTAAGGAAGGCTTACTCATTATGGGCTTAATTTTCATCAGTGGCCTCTCATTTTGTGCCTTTAATTAACTCTGAGAGCAGAGTATCCCGGATACAACCGTCAAAGCCATTCTTGAAAATTTACCTCCACCATTGTTCCAAACCCTCTAGAGAAGTGATGGACCTTGCAAATACACTGGCAGTTACTCAGGCTGTGTCCAGACTCCATGCCTCCGTCGACGGAGGCATGTAGATTAGCCAGCTCGGAAGAGGGAAATGAAGCCGCGATTAAAATAATCGCGGCTTCATTTAAATTTAAATGGCTGCCCCGATCTGCCGATCAGCTGTTTGTCGGCAGATCGGGAGAGTCTGGACGCGATGCCCCGACAAAGAAGCCTTTCTTCATCGACACAGGTAAGCCTCGTGAAACCAGGTTTACCTGTGTCGATGAAGAAAGGCTTCTTTGTCGGGGCATCGCGTCCAGACTCTCCCGATCTGCCGACAAACAGCTGATCGGCAGATCGGGGCAGCCATTTAAATTTAAATGAAGCCGCGATTATTTTAATCGCGGCTTCATTTCCCTCTTCCGAGCTGGCTAATCTACATGCCTCCGTCGACGGAGGCATGGAGTCTGGACACAGCCTCAGTTTCTGAACAGACCTCTTTCAAAGAATCCATTGGCACAACTAGCCCATAATGCACAGAGCACAGTTCAGCCTTCGAACAAAGCAGAGTGTAAGGACACTCTCTCTTTGGAATGCATGGCTACAGGAAGTTGCTATGGACGAGAATTAAGCAAGGTTCAGGAAAGGACCGGACACGTGCCTGAATATCAGGAATATCCAGAGTATTTACGATGAATAACAATGATCATTCTGGAAGGGATGCTACCCATCATGCTTCAGGGCTTAAGCTAATCTCTAATTATTAAAAAGCAGGATGAGACTTAATTGAGAGATGGAGGAACAAATTACCCCATGTCTGGTTACTGCACAGCTCCTCTTAAGTGTCTGGTTATGGCCAGCATCAGACAAGATTAGATTAGATGAACCTTAGGTTTGATCTGGTCTGTTGATTCTGTCACGAGAATCACAGGTCCGATGATGCATACCCAAGGAGGGAAGGACAGAACCAGGTGGACCGTTTTAGCAAATAAATATTTATTTATAACAGTGATGAATTTATAGTATTTATTCTAAGATTTTTAATAGACCGTGTTAATAATGAATTTACAGCATTTATTATATTTATTCTATGATTTCTAGTTTAACGTGTCAGAGATATAAGGATGGGAATGGCAAGGGGAATAGTCTCTATTCTAAAAATATCCAGCTACACTAATTAAATAACAGTGATAAATACAAACTCTATGTACTACCCAAAACAACTACAACACTAAGCTTATACAACAAGAAAAAATCAAATCATATGTACCAACTTACACAGCACATGGAATATTTGAAAGATATCGGTTTGGTTGCGAAGGCCTTGGTTACACCCGAGAGTTGGGGGAGGTGGCTGGTCGGTTGATCAGGCCGGCAGCGCTTTGGAGTATACGGGAAGGCACACGCACGGTGGTACGTGTGTTGCGAAGACCTCCTCGAGTGAACTGTGCGATGGGTATTTATCCCCAAATCTACACATCGCTTTCCCGCACTTGCATATTACCATATATGGCCCAATGGTCACCAAGTGGGGGGTCTGTGTCCCAGGGGTTGGGTCAAAACTGTGCAGGTTTCATGCGACCAGGTAAGCCCCGCAGTTCTCACGCCAAGGTGACGGGTGGGAGAGTCTCAGGCTATTTTCCTCTTTTCACACCTTCCTTTTTTCTAAAGGCAATGGTATGCAGGAAGGGTGCGGCTGGTTTCTCCCAAGGAGTACTGCAGCCCACTGCAAAAGTGCTGCAAAAGTGGCCTGGCCAAACTTTTTACTGGGGGGGGGGGGGCAGTTTTATCTCTAACAGATGCCTATGTTCTTGTAACATGATATTTGATTTTTTTCCTGGTGCAGCAGAATTGTGTGTTTCTAGCTCTGGTCCTTCTTCCAACTCTCCCCTAGGCACCATGCAACCTCCCCAATCCAATCCGTAAGAGGCCAACTCTCTTGATTCTCTATTCTGCTATGTTATTTACAGTGAGTTGTCCTACCTTTATCAACTGCCTGTTGTTCCTTTTCCCTGAAATCTGTCTAGTTCTCTGTCGGTCCTTAGGAGAGGAGTTCTTTGGACCAGAGAGCAGCCGATTCTTACCAACAACCACAGGACATACCACACTAATACCAACCCTGGTACCTTCCCTTGCAACAAACCCCGTTGCCAGCTTTGTCCACATATTCATTCTGCTGATACCATTATTGGACCTAACCAAGTGAATTATAAGATCAAGAACACATATTCCTGAGCATCCCGAAATATAATCTATGCTATCATGTGCCGAAAGTGTCCGTCTGCTATGTACATTGGACAAACATCTCAGACACTTCGCCAAAGGATTAGTGCCCACAAAACAGATATCAGACAAGATCACAAAGAAAAAACAGTTTCTTGCCATTTTAACCAGAAAGGACACTCTCTCAAAGACCTAACCACCTGCATTCTGCTACAAAGACCTTTTACATCTGCACTTGAAAGGGAATCCTCTGAACTGTCATTCATGTTAAAATTCGACACTCTCCAAGAAGGAATGAACAAACACTCAAACTATCTTACCCATTACCAAGATAGCTTCCCCAATTATCACCTCTAATACCATTAGCTCACAAACATCCCACTCTCCCCACCTCTAATATCATCAATTCACAGACACTTACCTTCCTTCTTCCGCCCCCCCCCCCCCGCATCCCCCTCCTGTTCTGAAATGTGATTTGTCCTTTTCATATGTGTTCATTTTTTTTAATTGTATCCTTTGGTATATATGGTTGTGACTATTTTCTTCCACTATTTGATCTGAGGAAGTGGGTCTGGCCCACAAAAGCTCATCATCTAATAAACCATCTTGTTAGTCTTTAAAGTGCTACATTGTCCTGCATTTTCCTATTCTTCCTGATTGTTTGGAAAACACCTACTAGATTGACATCACTACTGCTGATAAATAAGAGTTACTACTCAACTATTAGGACATTTAAAAACCTTAGTAATAGCGTGTCAATGAGGCTGACTCAAAGCACTATTGGGCATGGTTTACTGATTAAGAAATCCACTTTACTCTATTTTTTATTTAATTAAATACAAGTGCATGGCACCCTAATTGTCACTTTTTAAAAAAAAAAGAGATACCAAAGGTTATAAGCAAAGCATATGGCTTAGCAATTCTGTCTGCCAAAGACAGAGTTGTGTGGGCCAGTGTACCAATGACACTGCAAAAACCATTGCTTTTTACTGCAAGTGTAAACTCAATAAACCCCCAGGAGAGCAATAAAAATGCAGTAGCCAGCAAATTTAACAAGGACACACTCGGTGCACAATGTAATCATCTGTGCACAATGCCCATTGGAATTCTCAAGAATTTGATACGGCAGTCTCAGATCACAGTTTCTCAAAATGCACTGACTGCTTATAAATTAAGGGTACCATTTGGGGGGGAATTGCTTTTCATTTGTGTTTATGAAACCTTACACCGTGTTTATTCTTAAGGGAGCGTTTTATACTTTTAACCTGCCTTTGGGACATAAGCTGCAATGACGGAGCGCTTCCCTCTGCAACAATGACAGGAGCTCTAATTTTTCATTAAATCTTGGGTAAGTGTTTGAGCCCAGTATGCTACACATGCTCACAGCATCTATTTCATAGTTTCTCAAACCTCTTTGAATGTGTGAATGAATGAATTTCTGGCCAAAGACTCTGCTTTTTCTCCATCGGTTTCACTGGAAACAATATCGTTTGAAAGCCAGTGAAAGCCTGCAGATGTGCTATAAAGAATTGCTGTTTTGATTAAGTGAAACAGTGTCCTAGTGACCTTAACTGTGTCTCACTGTAGCGCCTTCTTAGACTCATTTCAGCTAATCCCATTTCAGTATGTAAATGAACTGGAGAGAACTTGGCAGTGATTGGCTGAGTTACCTTCTGAGTCGCAAAAATGCCACTACTTAAGAATGACTTGAGCAGTTGATTCGACAGCATAATGCAAAGAGGCCAGGAGAGTGTCGAGAGCAGTACTGGAGTATAAAGAGGAGAACAGCGGGGTAGAGCTGCAAAAGAGCAGGCACCAGGCAAGGGTGGCAGTTGAAATGGGGAAGAGGCACTAAAGAAGCACAAGAGAGGTAAAGGGGAGGAAGGACTATGGGCCAAGTAGTGCCAACCCAAAGGTTTTTGGCACCCTAGATGAACGATGACCTTGGTGCCCTTCACCCCACATTCAATATAGAGAAAAATGAGAAGTCTAGAATGTATGTATGTATATAGCTTTCTACCCCCTGAAACCTTTCCTGTCGAGTTACTGCACATGCAATGACATCACAGTAACATAAACTTTCTACATTTTAATTTATTTTTATCATTTCAATCTTCACTTAAAACTATTAAAAATTAAACAGAAGGCCAGAATTTCTATTATATCAAACATTATTGCAATTAGAAGGGAAAGGAGTGCATATGTTAAGTGGTCTTTGTTAACATTAGCAGTCAGGTGTTCGAAAAGTAGGGTTTTACTATTACTTTAACAATAACAGTCTACAATAAATATGCAATCTTAATCTCTCAAGTACTTGCAGTTCTCCTTTTACAATTTTGTTAAAACCTCTTAGCAAAATTTTCAAAGCCCTACACAATACAAATTCTTTGTGGGCACTGCGTCTTTGGGATCATGTCTCGGAGCATGGCAGAAGAGCTGTTGCAGGTTGCTGACCAGCCTTCACTGAGTGATGAGCTCTGTGACTGGCCAACACTGGGCCAAAAGGACAGAATTGCCAGAGCCATGGCCCTAGGCAGCAAACCCAGGTGGCGCTCTTTGAAAATGTGTCACGGTATATCTTCAACTGTGTTTATTTGCACAGCCATGCTCCATAACGTGGAATAAACTTCTGACATGGCATTGAAGCACTGTTTCTGAAGTACAATATTTGATACTTTCATTTATAAGAGTCTCAGGGGGTAACGGTGTTAGTCTGTAACTAAAAAAACAACAATGGTCCTGTAACACTTTAGCCCTGGTCTACACTAGGGAATTATTTCAAAATAACTCCCCTTATTTCAAAATAACAAGTGGAACATCCACACTCCCGAGCCCGCTATTTCGAAATAGTGGGCTGGTTATTTCGAAATAATAACTCCCACAGGGAATAACGCTTATTTTGAAATAGTGGTAGCGTGGATGTTCCACTTCTGCAGTTTCGAAATAACGACTCACCAGTAATTCAGAGTAATTACTCCCCAGAGCTTCCTGGGGCTCTAAGTCGAGGTAGCACATCAACATTAAGGAATAATCATGAGCTTTTGTGGGCACAACCAGGCCCGTATGCGGCGGGGGGGGGGGGGGGGGTGAAGGGTGTAAACTCCCCGCCCCACCGTCCACAGTCCTCTAACTAACATTGTCCCAGCCTCTCTTCTCCATGCTCTGGCCAGCCTGGGGAATGCCGGGGCTGATTTCTGCCCACCCCAAGGAGTGAGACCAGGATAGGGCTGAACCGGGATGCAGGACAGCCACCAGCCCCTCCCACGGATTACCCCCCCCCCCCATACAAATTCCTGGGTATGGGCTTGGCACAACCCACTTCCTCAGAAGACCATCTCTAGAAGTGGGTTGTGCCCATGAAAGCTCATGATACTTTTTTTGGTGAGTCTAAGGTGCTACAGGACCATAGTTGTTTCTTACGTTTTTTTCATTTATAAGAGATACGGGTACATCTACACTTGCTCCCTACTTCGGACAAAAAATGAGGAGTAACATTAGTTCGAACCAAAGGGTTTGATTCAAACTAACGTGTCCCGGAGCACATTTCCTGGTTCGAATCAGCTGGCGAGCGGAATAACACGAGGGGAAAGATTATGCTAATGAAGCACGGGATATTTAAATCCCCACTTCATTAGGAATTTCTGTCGGCTACATTTGCATCCCTAGTCCGAACAAGTGTAGACTTACCCTTACATGTTAATATATTTTTAAACAGAGGAAAAAAATCACTTCTATCTAATGTAGTGTCCCTTAAAGCCTGGTGCCATAGATGACTGCCTACTTCAGGGGTTCCCAACCTTTTTTGGTCCCCGTACCTCCTTGGCTTTTAGTAAACCTTCCCATACCCCTATTCAATATGAAAGGAAAGAAATTCTAGACTCTAGAATCCACAACTTTTTTCACTAACGCTACTACTTTTGGAATATTTCAATTAGGATAATCTAGTTATTTACCAAATATTCCCTGTACCCCCTTTACAAGCTTCTCGTACCCCCTGGGGGCACGCGTACCCCAGGTTGGGAACCCCTGGTCTACTTCATCTATATAGTTGGGTCGGCTCTGGCAGAGGTGGTCCCCATCTTGGATTGGGTTACCTCAGTATCTATATGATCATTCCCCCCTGAGGGTACGTCTAAACTACATGGCTCCGTCGACGGAGCCATGTAGATTTGTTTGTTCGGCAAAGGGAAATGAAGCCACGATTTAAATAATTGTGGCTTCATTTAAATTTAAATGGCTGCTGCGCTGAGCTGACAAACAGCTGATCAGCTGTTTGTCGGCTCGGCGCGCTAGTCTGGACGCTCCCGCGCCGACATGAAAACCCTTTATTGATCTCCCCGGTAAACCTCATCCTACGAGGCATAACAGGGAGGTCGATAAATGACTTTCAGGTTGGCGCAGGAGCGTCCAGACTAGCGCACTGAGCCAACAAACAGCTGATCAGCTGTTTGTCGGCTCAGCACAGCAGCCATTTAAATTTAAATGAAGCCGTGATTATTTAAATTGCGGCTTCATTTCCCTTTGCCGAGCAGCATAATCTACATGGCTCCATCGATGGAGCCATATAGTTTAGACACACCCTGAGTGTGCCTGAAAGAATTTCCCTTGAACTCCCATTGTTTGCTGCTCATCTGGATACAGAAAAATCTCCACAACCTGTACACGTGGGAAGAGCTCTTGTTTTCCTAACCAAGTCAGCCAGTGTCTTCTGAAGGCTCAGTTCATCTTCCTCTGTGCTCTCCTATGTTCTCATTCATTGGCCAGCTCAATTCACTGCAGCCAATAGGGATGCACAATGTCAGTTAATTGGAGGAGGGACTTACGTCTGGTGTCACAAAGCCCCCCAGTGAAAGAGATTACCTATTCACAGCATAATAAAAGACAAGGACTTAACAAGTCTTTGAACTTTCTCACCCATTATCAAGACAGTTTCCCCAATTATCACCTGTAATACCATTAACTCACAAACATCCCACTCTCCCTACCTTTAATATCAGCAATTCACAGACACTTACCTTCCTTCCTCCCCCTTCCCACCCCCCCGCATCCTCCTTCTGTTCTGCAATGTGATTTGTCCTTTTCATATTTGTTCATTTTTTTAAATTGTATCCTTTGGTATATATGGTTGTGACTACTTTCTTCCACTATTTGATCTGAGGAAGTGGGTCTGGCCCACGAAAGCTCATCATCTAATAAACCATCTTGTTAGTCTTTAAAGTGCTACATTGTCCTGCATTTTGCTTCAACTACCCCAGACTAACACGGCTACATTTCTATTACCATAATAAAAGAGGAAGAGAAGCGAGATCTGTCCATTCCCACCACGGACTCCTCACAACCCCTCTAGTGACTTGGGGAAAGGTGATACCATATGGAGCAGGGAAGAGGGGGATGTAGAGACTGGAGTAATTTGATGACATGGCAGTGGATGCTCCTGGAACAACCCTGGGGAAGAGAGGATGTAATATCAGGAGTGATATCAGAGAGGGTGGTGCTCTTTGGTACCTAATGTAGCTTCTGGTAAACCAGATATTTGTGAGACACTAGACCAGGAGGCCGGTTGTAAATGGCCCTGCACAGCTTCCCCACCCCCCACATCTGATCCCTCTGCCCACAATTCCCACCATTCCTTGTAATGCTCCTTTTGTCTCCTTCTCCCATGCCTGATTTCATGCCATTTTCCTTATGCTTTCACCTTATGCTTGAATCAGCCTCATCCTTCCTGTGAGCAAAACTCCATTCCTGTCCTGCTCCTTCAAAGCCACTTCTTTTGCTTGGCCTGCACCCATCTTTCTGTCTGTTCTTTTTTATTGTAAAGCTCAGCAGGGCAGAGACCTTTTCAAAGACTTTTGTAACGAACTGTATATGTAACGATTACACACCCCTCACATGGGTTACTGGTGGGGACTGAACCTGGGACTTCCAGCATGAGCTCTTCCAGTTCAGCTAAAGCAGTCACTCCATTAGCTGGTAGCAGTAGAGTACTCCAAGCTTCATCTGTGAATCAGCTATTAAAAGGATTCCTGCCCAAACTTTAAGCAAGAGCTATTTGATTCATGTACGATGCAGGAAGTAAATGGACAAAAATACTCCCTTTTTTCTAACTATTATGTGTCTGCCAATTAGTTACATTTATTGCTCTATGGTACAATGCTAACAAAATCAACTGGACTTAATTGAGTTGAATTACCTTGGAGTTTTTTTTCTATAAAATGTCTGCCCCCTTCCTGTAAAGAACTGGAAACTCTGAAACTCCCCTTCCTGTTGTCTTGAGGTGTGCTCACTTATTTTGCCCGGTGCCAATGGCTGCCGCATGGAGCAAATGATCCACTGCTGAGGTACTGGAACAATGATGAGCTATTGGAGCTGATCAGTGGTTGGAGAGGAGGAGGAGAGTGGTTGGAGAAAGTGGATTTTTGTCGACAAAACTATACCTGCATCTACACTACCAATGAGTTCTGTCGACATAACGTCGACAGAACTCAACAGTTTTGTCAACGGCTGTTAACCTCATTCAACGAGGAATAACGCCTTCTGTCGACAGAGTTCTGTCGACAGAAGGCGTTATTGCAGCTACACTGTCCTTTGCATCTACACTGTCATGTCGACAAAGCGGCTTGCTTTGTTGACAGAACTGGATGTAGTCTAGACGCTCTTTGTTGACTGAAGCTTTGTCGACAGTATCTGTCGACAAAACTTCTGTCGACAAAAACGTGTGGTCTAGATGTACCCTGGGATAGCTGCCCTCAGGCACTGCTTTCATTGGTGATGGAAGTGTTGCAAATGTGAACACGAACGATACCTGTATAAGTGAATACACAAGCTAGCTTCTCCCCTCCTTCACTGAAACGGATAGCAAAAATACTGCAGATGTAACTGTAGCCTTAGTAACCTTAAGAGGATGTATGAACTTACTGCATTTGTTCCAAAACCACTCAGACTAAAGGAACCACTCAGTGCTTCCTGATAGCTAAAGCCTGGAATACCTATAAGAGCAAATTTTCCATTAGGTCTTCCCTGACTTCCAAAAGGATTATGGTCAGAGCTAGGTTTCTGCCTGTAATTGTCATACACTTAAGTCTCATGGTATGTGCTGGTTTTACCCTCTTTTTCTCTGGATTTCATGACAGATTTATGTGCTTCTGTTCCACAATATGCTCCTGCACAGTGAAGTGAGACTTTGTTACGGCTTTTTAATAATTGAGTAAGTGATACAGCAGACATGCAGGGGACAATGTTAACCAGAACTTTGAAATTATACCTCCATAAATATCATTAAAGAGAACCTCACAAAAACACTTGCGCTTGACAATGGGGAGTGGAGAGGGAGGGAAAACAAGCACAAAAGGGGAAAATGGTGCAAAGCACACACCAGCTTTTTGGCATCTCAGTCCAATTATATGATCAAAGTTAATGCTTTAATAAGCTAATTGGTAACAATAGGAAGCCTTGCATTTGATCCAGTCCTCCCACTGTTGAAAGTGAACTCTTTTCAGAACTAGCAGTTAACACCATGGCATCTCACCCGTGCGAGAATAGTGATATTTCAGCAGTCTTCATTTCCAAAGGGTGACTCTGAGCTGTGAGAAGAATCGCTAAACAATCGGTAGCTCTTAGAATGAGCAAGTTCTGTCAGGGACATTTGCTCAAAACAATACAACCTTCCACATGTGACATTTTGCAATAGGCTTCAGTTCTATAATCAGCCGAGGGGCCGATTCAAAGCACACAGAATTTCCATTTACTTCAATAGGTTTGCATCAAATGCCGTGCCCTAGAGCAGGGCTGGGGAACCTTTTTTGGGTCGGGGGCCACTGACCCACAGAAAAATCGCTTGGGGGCCACACACAAATGAGAAGCAAAACATAACAAAACAAAAACCCCTCATTGACGTGGTCCCCGACTTTGAGATGGAGAAAGACACCCCCCCGTTCCTCTCCCACACCAGAGCCCAAGGGTGCCCAACCTAGTAAAAATTATGTGCTCCAGTCCTGTGATGGGGAAGTAGGGAGACTGGAGCACTTGTACAGGTTTCCCAATGCTGGGGGAGGCCCTGAGCCTCAGGGGCTGATCCAGGTGAGTCGGGGATGCATCTGGCTCCCTGCCGTAGAGGTTCTGTGTATCACTACAAGTATAAGTTAGAGCTGGCTGGAAGTTTTTGCAACCAAACATTTTGCTTGCTGAAAAACAGGAGGAGAGCGTGTCGAAAACAAGGTATTTTCTCCCCACACGAGAAAATGTCATTTTCAATAAACCTTTTCAGACAGGAAATGTCTAAGCTAAATTCCACAAAAGTTTTAGTTTCACTTCAAATTGACACTTTTCATTTTCTGTTTGCAAAACTGAAACAAAGCAAACAAAGCAAACAATAGAATCTATGATTCTATGATTAATTCTACATAGGAGAAATGAATTTATTTCACACAAAAAGTTTTCTTCACATAGTTCATGGGACCCAAAAAATGGGGTGGGATGGGGTGAGGTGTTTCTGACTAGCTCGTAGGTAAGATGCTTTCTGAAATGTGTCTGGCTCTATTTAAAAAGGCCAATCTAATCAACCTGGTCCCTGTCAGCTTGCTCTAAGAAATTCCAAATGGAAGCATTTAAACTGTTTCTTACTAGTTCCAGTGGGCAGTGGGATTTTGGAATCAATCCTAAGCAATTGCTAGGCTACTGAGCACTAGAAGCCAATAGAAAACAGTTAAAGGGTTATAGTGGAAAAACCATAAGTGAAATTTTGGTCCCAATGAATACAATAGCAGAACTTCCGTTTACTTCAAATGGGCATGACTTCCCCCCCCCCATGTGCCAGGCTCTTCAGGGTGCACAGTGTCTCCAATGAAGTGCTGAGCGCCCTCAACTCCAGGCACTAAAACTAGGAAAGGGGAAGCTAGGATCTTTCGCACCCCTGTAGTTATACCTTACACATGACTGTTACAATCTTTGTATGAAATATGCCATGGGAGGCGTCATTTGAAAACTACTAACTCACTGATCATTGATAGTCTTGCATGATGTACATGGTGTGTACTAAGAGTTATGGATATATGCTGGAATTATACCTGAAAGCTGCTTAAGCCAGGCATGTCAGGGCAGTTGGTAAATGGGATGTGTACCCGCCTCTCTGAGCCGCCCAATCATCAGGAAGAGACAATAAAGGTCTAGTCACAAATCAGGTAACAAAGCTATTAAGTGGGAGAGGAAACCGAATGGCATCTATGGAGGTTTTCATTTTTATTTGCCTATGACTCTTTCTAACTTGGTTCCTTATACTTAACATCACTTAGCCTATATCCGGTCAATAAATTGGGTTTACATTTATTACAAACTAATTTAATGCCCTGTGTCTGGGGAACAATGTATTTGCCCCACTTAAATTTATAAGCTGTGCTCTGCTTTGTTTAAATGAATAGTATTTCTCTGAACTGTCCCGGGGAGTAGACACTCCATTTTGTAGAGCCTTTGTAGAGCGCACCATTTTGGGAAACCTCAGAACTGGGAGTGTGTTGGGGTTACCTTACCCATGGTAACCATGGCTGGTGGAAGCCAGAGTTGGGCTGTAGACGAGCTGCTGACCTAAGGCTGTCTAGCAACCTGATATTCAGAGTGTGACCTGGATATTTGTAGGCTGTCTGTGAGCACCCCAGGCAGGGAGCTACAGCCCCAAAGCATTGTAATGTACCTTGAGCTGCAGATGAAATGGTGACAACCCCTCTGTGGTCCGTACTGCACACTGAACTCTGTGACTGAGGCCTGGAAATAAAAAGTTCTAAGAGCAAGGTTTAGAACCGTCAGAAATGTTTCAGGTTTGACTGGAATTTGGGCTGAAGGTTTGGAATAAATAAGATTTGATCCAAATAGTTTAATCTTTTCCTAACTCTCAATACTTTCAATAGGGGCAAGAGTGCCTTCTGTATGATCTCCAGTCCAACCAGAAGGACCCCGCTCAATGTGTGTTACTACCTTACTTCTGATACACTCCAGCCCAATTTTCACAAAGACATTGGGTTGGATACATTTTAATGGCAGATCCCAAGGACATCCTTGTGTGTTTAAGAATATCACCTTACCTATAATTTAGAAACCAAATTCAACATCTTCCAAACCCCTTCTTATGTCAAGCAAGCAATCTGGCCACCCAGGTCTAGACAATGTATAGAATCAGGGGAAACATATCTCTTGCCTCTTTGTAAGTCTAGTAAGTGCTCATCAAAAGTAGAAGGAGGGGGTCTCTGGGCCTCCAACCTTCTCCTTAGTTGTTTTCAGCTGAAAGCAGCAATAAGATTAGTCTGTTTTCCATAACTGTATTTCCTGAAAGTCTTTTAGTAAGATGATCGGGTGTATTATAGAGAAAACAAATTACTCATTCTCCATGTCTCCAGGTGACTTCCATGTGAGGGTTTTAGCTTAAACAAGCCATCGAATTAAATGCCTGCTGTGCATGTTAAGTTATAGGAGCTAGGACAGAAATGCAGGGAATCATTCCCTCTCATCATGCCCCATTCCACATAGCTGCACACACTGCTTTTTACTACCTTATTTATGTCCTTTTCTGTGCAGTTGTATGATAGACGCACTCTCACTCTTGCTCTCTTTCCACACCATGGTCCAAATTCTGTTCTGTTACAGTTGGATCACTTAAAGTATCTCTGATTTCGGGAGGCCGGAGGGTGCAGTTCTGTCTACATTTAAGGCTTCTGAATTCTTTCCATTCTAAGACACTATTTTCAGTTGCATAGAATTTTTCCAAACTTTAGCCATGAGGGCTGAAATTTTCTATCCCAATTGTCTACTCTAGGTTGACTTTTGGGGGACTGTTCCACTTATACTGGTACAGCCATTTGAGACTGAGGCAAGGGGGGAAAAGGTTGAAAAATTCTTACAGCCATACTAACTCCTCTATGCTTTGGATCAGTGAGTTGAAATATGAGTGGGAGTTACACTGATGTCAGGGATGTGTCTTTTCACATCCCCTTCAAATGTCACCCAAATTTGTCCAAGTTTAAAATCCTCTTTACAAAAACAAAAAATCCCTCAGTTTGTGTGTGTTCAGGAAAGACGTGGTAATGTTCAGCTGCCTAATTCTCTTCAGATTTCATCTGCTGCTACACTAAATATCCCTCTCAACCCAGGGAAGTAAGGGCTCACAACAGGACTTTCCAGCAATTGCTTTTCTTGGCTGCTGTGGTGCCAGACACCAAATCTGAGATCAAGAATATTGTCCCTTCTGTGCTCTTAGTGCCTCCCTGCTATTGCCCAGGCACAATTCAAATACAGAGAGAAAAGAAATGTAGGGTGTTTGTGTGTGTGTGCGCATGCATGCGCGCACGCAGAAATGGTATAATAGTGCATTTACACAACGGGGCCAACTTATGGTTAAAATGGGCAAGCTTGATTCTGACATTCCCGTTTTGAATGCTTGACTTTACATTAAAAGAATGTCAAATCTGTGCTCAATACACAGTGCGAGGCAGATATACAACCTGCCACTCATTTGTTTATGAGTACTACAGAATAGCTTTTGGTAATTAGTTGACCAGCTTCATCCAGTACCCATCCAAGTGTAACTCGGATATCTACTGCCCATTTGAATTTATTGCCTACCCCTAACATAACAGAGCAGTAGCGGATACTGGGAGGGCAGAGGCAGAATTCTATAGAGTGCTGAGTACTTATTTGGGGATTACTTACAGAGAGCCCAGCATCTCAGCAGGGGCTGAGATACAGCTCCTTAGCTTTTCACATCTGTTGAAAGGCAAAAGACAAGAAACTCTAGAATCTAATAATCACCAGGTTTTGTAACGTACAATTGCAGTAAGACATTGTTGCTCCCTGCTGCCAAATGCTAAAACCACCATGTGCATTGAGTTAACAGCAGAATGGATGAGTTATTAAACCATTTCTAGCTACATGCTGGCAGAGTTTGATTTGTTAATTAGGCATTAACTTATCCTGATCTGAGGCATCCCCCATGGACGCTGTTGTAGGACTGGGTTGCTCCTTCTACAGACTATTCCCTTCCCTTGCTCTCCTCCAGAGCAGTTCTAAAGATGGGCTGGCAAGAGACGAGCTGTGCACTGAACCTGCTCTACAACACCACCAAGACCATAAATATCCTAGCAGGAGTTAGGAAACATAGAAGTTTCTTCAGGCTCCGCTCTGTGCTGCCAAAGGAAGGGGGCAGAGGGTGGAGGGAAGGTCCATACAGGTAGCTTCCTCTAAGCTCACTGGGCCTCAGAAAGCTCCCTAAATGCTGTACAGGAACTCAGCGTGATTCCTCTAGTTTTTTTCCTAAAGCCTGAGCTTAAGCCAGAGTCCACTCCATGTTTTTGACTCTCTTGTTCATTGTCGCGTCTAATGTGTTTTCACCTGTAGAGCTGCACACATGAGCATCCTCAAACATACTTTTTCTCAGCTTGTGACTCTTAGAACACACTCATAACTATTTCCACCTACAGAACTCAAAGCACCTAGGGTTACGTCAAGACTGCAAGCCTCTTTCGAAAGAGGCTTTTTCAAAAGAGCATCTAGACTGCAAGCAGTACTTTCGAAAAAGCAAGCCGCTTTTTTGAAAGAGAGCACCCAGGCAGTCTGGATGCTCTCTTTTGAAAAAGCCCTGTTTGCATTCAAGAACGCCTTTTTTCGAAAGAGCACTTTTGAAAAAAGGCGTTCTTCCTCGTGAAATGAGGAGTACCGCCGTCGAAAGAAAAGCCGCGTTCTTTTGATTTAATTTCGAAAGAACGCGGCTGTAGTCTAGACGCAGGTGAAGTTTTTTTGAAAAAAGGCTACTTTTTTCAAAAAATCCCTGCAGTCTAGACACAGCCTAGTTGACAGACACCATTTCCCCCCTCTCCCTTGTGGCTGCTTCTGTGGTCAGTAAACTTTGCTATTCAGTGCTCCCCTTTTGGTCATCAATCAAGTTGGGCCAAATCCTGCCATCCCTTACTAGGTAGGTTTTCTATTCATGTCAACAGGCATTTTGCCCAAAGGTGGGAGAATTTGACCATATGAGCTAACTTATGCATGCCTTCTAGATAAGATATCTGAAGGGATTTGAGAGGTTTATTCCTTGGCCCAGCTGGAATTCAGAGGCCTCTGCTTTTCAAAAGCAAGGGTCTCTGATGTGAAACTAGAGGTCCTGGTCTCTTTTCCTCTTCTAGCAAGCAAATCAGAGGGAGGCCGGCCCTAACACTGTGTTGTGAGCAGCTACATTTAAATCATCAAATATTGTATTTCCCAGTACATTTGCAGGGCAGTTACATACCAATAGCAGACCAATGCAGCTGGCGCTAGAGGCTAGCTGCTGATCTCAGGACACAAGGGCTCTCTGTGTCCAAGCCAAACATCTGCAACAAGCATAAAATATAGGGGTAAGTAATGTGTTAGTAATGTGCTCTTAATACAACCAGACCAGTTTGGCTGGTGACAGCATAAGAGGTTCAGAAAACACAAAATAAATTTTTAAAATACACGTCTAATTAAAGTGTATTGAAGGCACATTTATTAGCTCCTCCATAGTGGAAATCAAATGAATAATGCATACAGAATGAACACAATAAAAATTTTAAAAAACAGCAACAGTCCTGTAGCGCCTTAGGGTATGTCTAGACTACATGCCTCTGCTGACAGTGGCATGTAAAATAGGCTACCCGAGATAGTCAATGAAGCGGGGATTTAAATATCCCAGGCTTCATTAAAATAAAAATGGCCACCACGCTGTGCCGGCTCAGCTGATCGTCGGCACAGTGCGCGAGTCAAGACGCGGATCGGTCGACAGGGAACGCCTCTGTAAACCTCATTTCATGAGGCATAAGGGAGCGGTTGACAAAGGCTTCCCTTGTCGACCAATCCGCGTCTTGACTCGCGCACTGTGCCGACGATCAGCTGAGCCGGCAAAGCACGGCGGCCATTTTTATTTTAATGAAGCCTGGGATATTTAAATACCTGCTTCATTGACTATGTCAAGTAGCCTATTTTACATGCCACTGTCAGTAGAGGCATGCAGTCTAGACATACCCTTAGAGACTAACCAAAATATATAGATAGTAACATGAGCTTTTGTGGACATAACCCACTTCCTTAGATGACAAATATCAAGAAGTGGGTTGTGCCCATAAAGCTCATGATTTATATATTTTGGTTGGTCTCTACAATGCTATAGGACCATTGTTGTTTAAGTTTTTTTTAGTTATAGACTAACACGGCTACCCCTCTCAGACAATAACAATTGTTTTCCTTTACTGCTTTCAAAGGGCCAGATTCGGCTCACAGTTATGCCTGAAGCGGTGGTGCATGTCGACTTTACTGAGGAGATCTATCATCACCCTGCTAATGTAGAGTTTGCTTACATGCCACCCCCCAAAAATCAGCACACGTTTCAATACAGAAACAATGAAAAGACTCACGTCAGCACCCTACTTTTCTTCATCTCGCTCATTTCTTGATCAAGGTTAGCCTTCTGTGACCTGCTTTGAAGTAAAGGCCTCTTTGATGATTGCCTTGTTGGCAATCTGCTGAGATCGTCCCCTTTTCAGTACCAAGCTGTCTCCATAGGTGCTGGAACTAATGATGCTGGGGTACAGCGGCATCCCCCTGGCTTGAAGCGGTTTCCATCTGATACAGAGTTTCCAGTTTGGTTCAATGACTCTCAGCACCCCCCCTATACAAATTGTTCATGGCCTTTCCCTCCATCAAATGTCAGTTCGCAGCATGGTGGGAAATGTGACAGCTAGGTGCTTTTGTCACTTTTTAAGCAGAAGTGACATGCAAAAAAGATTTATTTAGTCCTGGATGGCAAAAGGACACCATCTTAGCACCCCTGAACACTTTCATCTTCCAGTAAAGTATCAACAAGATTTTGCTCTGCAGAAGTTCTAGGCTCTTTTGGTTTGTTTAATTCAGTATCTAAGTGCTTCCCCATCTAACAGATGTAGACTTTCTAAAAATGCAAGTTGATTTAGAACTAAGTCAGGACCCCACTATTCTCAACATCAGACCATAACATTGTAAATTATATTTTCATTGCAAAATGGTGACTCTAGATAAGTAAAATAAATAGATGAGATGTGAAGGGTTAAACAAGCATCACTTTGCTACTTTCAAGAACCTCTCTGCTACCCCCTTGCTCAGTGGAAGATCCAGAGAGAGTAGTAAAAGCTTCTGTGACTCAGATTTCTATTGATATTAACAAGGATGCAGATGTAACAGAGTCTAATGTTGTTATCCAAACACAATGCAGATGCCTGTGAAACATTTGGACTGCTGATTGCTTTTGATCAGGACAGAGTCCTTGGCCAGCTGTTAGCATCGTAACAGGAATAGGATAATTCCTGATCACAAGGCACTGTCACAAAACACTATATCTGGCCTCTTGCTTCACTTTCGAAGCCACTGTGTGCAATGTTACTCATCAGGTGTAGAAATGTATAGGATATTTCAGTGGGAGAGCTCAAAACTCATTTGCTATCTTTCTACTTTTGCTCTAAACACTGAGTGAAATTTGTCTCCTTTCTCCCTGTTCCCCCGTTACTAAAACACTCATGCCAAATATATTCACTGTACTCTGATAAAGAATGCATGGACCATATTAGGTGGGGCCAGGAATACTTAATCTTTGGAAAAGCCAACATACATTGAACAATGGAGACAATCCAGTGTTTTCCAGCTTGGAGGCATGTAGCATTCTCTGCAAGAGCTCATTAAATCTTAAATATCAAATAAATGAATCATATAGGGAAACAATAGGAAGAAAACCTGTTCTATATTTTTAGGCATCTTAAGTGAAACCAGACCTGGCCTTGAACTTCCTTTGTGGTCCAGGTGGAAGCTTCTTGTCCTAAGAAACTAATGAGAATGTACAAAGAGCTTTCTTCAGCCCAGCAACCCCCGTTCAGGATCACAGCTGCCTTCCCAGTTTGAAAGCTTTCCTCCTCTTGTTATACAACTTATGGGAAGGAAGCAGAGGTTGTTATTGCTACAGTCAGCTTGGGCTTTTGATAATGTTAAGCTGTTTAGGTTGGATCCGAAGCCTGACTTTGTTGAAAACCATATGGTGCTTAAACAGTGTTACTGCCTTGTGATTCCATGGGACGGAACACAGCCAAATTCTACAATAGCTGTAAAATTACCAAAGCTGTGAATTTAATGAAGAAAGAAGAGATTAAAGAAGTTCTGGCTTTGCTGGCAAAGACGTGACTGAATGTGGGAATGCCCAGGGGCGTCGGATAGTCTATCTGCAATAAATTACAGGAGCAAATTCAGGTACAGGTCTAACTTGTCAGCTTCAAGGAATGAGAACACTCACGGAAATGAAAAGTCCATGACCCTTAACATATACAGCCAAGTTTGTAGGATCCCTGTCATGATAAACCTCTTGCGTCTCTTTTCCTATGGGTACAACAACATTTATATTTCTCATCTTTGCCCTGTTGTACAGCATCTGTGAACTAAGGACCATGTCTTTAGTTGGTGTAGAACCATCGAAGTCCAGTCAACTTTCCCCAGATGAGGATCTAGTCCCAGGAGTTCACGTAGGTGCCACTTCCTATCCCAAAGATGGCTACATTTTGGTGGTGCCATATGTACTTTGTACAAAACCTTGGGACCCTTTAGGATAAAAAGGTGCTACAACTGTGAAATAATATTAACTATACGAGAACTGTATGCACCAGTAGCCTGGAATCATTCCCCATACATGCAGAGAAGAAAAAAAAAAAAAACAATCCAAGTTTCCTGCAAGTTAATGAGGAATATGGAAATCATTTCCCCCCGACGTGCCCAGGATCACGTGTTACATTTATGGCCACATCAAGGATTTAAAACAATTTAAAATGCATTTTCAAACATCTCTTTACATTTTGTTCTATTCATCTTAATGAAAGGCAAAGCTGCTGGAGCGTACATGGCACTGCGGGGAAAATTGTGTTTCAGAACAGGGGGACTGGGCTGCCAAAGTCTTGGTCTTCCAGGTGTTCATCACTTTAGCAGCCTTATGGTGAATTTGATCGCAAAGGACAGGGAGTCTTAGGCCCCAGTTCTACAATGGGATCTATAGGAGTGGATCCTTTTCCCCACCCAGAGCCCCACTAGTGGCAATGTAGAACTCAGACAACGGCTGAGTGGCATTTACACTGTGAGTCTGCCCACCCTGCAGCTGGGAGAATGCTTCCCAGCCCAGGTAGACAGACCTATGCTAACTCCGCTAGTCCAGTCAATAGTGGTGTAGCCCTAATAGCACACGTGGCTACAGGGGCGGATGAGAATTCTGCGGAGCCCACGGCAGCACAATTTCACGGGGCTCCCCCTTTAGAGAAAAAATAGGAAAAAAGTGTCAAATGCGCAAATTGAAGGCTAGTTTCATATTAAAGGTGAATTGGGTAAATTTGATAGAAACTTAATTTAGTTGGATAATTTTTATTTTAATTATATTGTAAATCATTCTTAAACAAAATTCTGCATTAATAATTAAAAATGTTCATTTGTATTTAAGTCTATTATAGCTATCTAGATCTTTTGGCAGCACATTCTTCAATTATGTCATTAAAGTCCATTTCTTTACACAGTTTGTTTTCAATCGATATAATCAAAAAACCTACAAAATGCTCCTGGCTCATAGTAGATCTTAAGTAATTCTTTATTAGTTTCAATTTTTCCATAATACCTTTTAGACTGAGATTACATTCTTCAAATTTTATTTTTTTCTTTAATTTCTGGCTTCCCGACAAATATTTTCTACCTGCGTCTCTCGCTCTGCTAGTCATTTTATAATTTGGGGTTGTGGGTGAATTTACACTTATAAAATTGTTACTTATCTGTAAAAAACAGAGCGAGTGACATGGCACATGCACCACGGACACAGCTGACAGTAGCACGTGCGCAAATCAGTTTCAATCCATCACCCGTTGCATATTCACATTACTTCATTACACGTTTCACATATCAATATTAAATGTTCGTTATTAAAAAAAAACTAGCCAATAGCCCATCATAAGACGGTATTTTTGAGTCTCTCCTCCATGTCTCTCTCTCTCTCTCATCCTCCTCCTACTGTCTCCCCCATCTCTCTCTCAGCTCTCGTCTGCCTCCTACCTCTCTCTCCGTCTCTCTCTTTCTCTTCTCCCCCTCCTGCCTCTCACTCTCTCTTTCTCTTCTCCTCCCCCTTCTGCCTCTCACTCCCTCTTTCTCTTCTCCCCTTCCTACTTCTCACTCGCAGAGCCCAAACAGCCGTTTGCACTGCTTGCTCCCACGCTGCGGCTCAGCTGAGTGGTGCAGAACTCAGCTGACTCATAGACTTTAAGGTCAGAAGGGACCATTACGATCATCTAGTCTGACCCCCTGCACAGTACAGGTCACAGAATCTCACCCACCCCCTCCTAGAATAATCTTCTCACCTATCTCTCAGATATTGAAGCCTTCAAATACTTTGAAGCCCCCAAGATGCAGAGAATCCTCCAGCTGTGATCTGTGTCCCATGGTACAGAGGAAAGTGAAAAACCTCCAGGGCCTCCGCCAATCTACCCTGGAGGAAAATTCCTTCCCGACCCCAAATATGGCGATCAGCTAAACCCTGAGCATGTGGGCAAGACTCACCAGCCAGACACCCAGAAAGTTCTCTATAGTAACTCCTATCACCCCTCCAGCTGAGCACCACGGCGGGAGGTGAAGGCGGGGCGGGGCGGTGACATACACGGCCGGGGGCAGGACCTGGAGCCTCTGTCACGCCCTTCGCCTCCCACCATGGCGCTCAGCTGAATTCTGCGTGGGAGCAAGCAGCACAAGCAGCTGTTTGGGCCTCGTGCTGCACCCTCATGCTGCACAGGGAGCGTGGGGCCCAAACAGCCGCTTGCTCCACGCAGCAGCTCGGCGTGAGGCCTATTGAAGTGCGGGCTAGCCTGAGCCTGAGCTGCTAACAGGACATACCCAGGAGATCCAGGAGGTTGAACAGCGAAACTAGAATTTATTTGCAAATTTATCACTATCAGCTTAGCACTGAATAAGGATCTCAACTGGTTAACGCATTACAAAGGCAATTTCCCCTCTCCGGATATTCCCATCTCCACACCAAATGCTGAGAAGGCCCCACTTCCATGTTGACTTAATTAGCTTCATTAACACAAGCAACTTCTTCCTTATTTATACCCCTGCTTCTGTAACTTCTACTCAATTCATCTGATGAAGTGGGTTTTACCCACAAAAACTTATGCCTTAATAGCTCTGTTAGTCTCTGAGGGTATGTCTACACTACCCCCCTAGTTCGAACTAGGGGGGTAATGTAGTCATTCGGAGTTGCAAATGAAGCCCGGGATTTGAATTTCCCGGGCTTCATTTGCATGATGCTGGCCGGCACCATTTTAAATGCCGGCTACACGCGGCACGGACTAGCTAGTTCGGATTAGGCTTCCTATTCCAAACTAGCTGTACACCTACCCTAACATGTGGCTCAGGATAACCATGTGAATGAACCTTAATTCTCCTTCTTCAGCCAGCCTGAAAGAGGAAGGGGGAAGACGAAACCCTATACCAATGCCTGCAATGCCATCACTATACAACTCCAATATCTTAACATCCAGCATCAGGGACTTCTGTGTGCCTGCATTTAAATAAAGAAAAAGGATATGCCTACTGGCACAGCAGATGGAAGACAAGGAAGAACCATGACTGGAATCCCAACTCCAGAACCCATCAAAGCAAACAATCGTATCCTTTAAAAAGATATATAACCCCCAGACTAGGTCATTAGGACTTTGTGTCAATCAGCTAGCCCCATTGAGGTCACTGCATCTATGCTGATTTACATCAGCTGTGATTTACATAGCTCATTCTCTGTTACAGAAGTGAAACTGCGCAGTCCCAAATCTAACATTGGAAACAGAAATCTGGAGAGCCTCTCCCAAGCTATGAAGACACGATATTTCAAAGTGTTTGAATGAGAAAGAAAGAAATACACATATTCCCCTTAGAGAGTTAAGATTCCGATCCACAGTATGGGAAAAACCTTTTCCCACATAGAGCTAACTTGGTGTTTTGTCATCTGTGAAGTTTGAGAGCAGTAATTTCCTCCTGGGCATTTGCAATCTGTCTTATAGGCGCTGTTCTCAGACACACATAGTGGTGTCAGACAGCAATAGCAGAGCAGATTTGGAATGGCACCCATGTTTATGCTCCAGAGCGGAACATTTGACTAGCAAAATAAAATAGTGGGAATCTTCTTAAATCCAAGGGACCAACTCCATCAGTTTACACCAGCTGAAAATCAAGTCAATATATGGAAATCTAGCACAGACTTCACAGCAGTGTCTTTGGCTGCCAGTCTAAAAGAACATGGGTCATATTTTCAAAAACACATGAAGGTACATTTACACAGGAAATGTTGGCTTTCCAGTTTCACCTCTTTTGTTCTACTTCCCCTTCCTCCTGTCCTAGGACACCAATACTATCTGAAGCCTGGAGAACACACACTTTCATCAGCACATTTTCTGGTACGTGAAATCCTAAAGCTTTCATTTGGATTGTTTAAATGCCTCCTAAAATTCCCCTCACACCACATCTGTGCCCTTCTACTATGCCCAACCTCAACTGGGGTAGAAGAGTATCTAAGGCAGTGTTTCTTAAACTATGTTCTGCGGAACACTGGAGTTCTGTGAACAACTCACAGGTGTGCAATGACCTCTTCTTTGTTTTTGTCTTTTTTTGTCTGACTTTTTTTTTGAAGAAAATTTTCATAGGTATTCTGCATAAAAAACTATTATTGTTTGGTGTTCCGTGGTCTCAAAAAGTTTAAGAAACACTGATCTAAGGTAACTCTCTCCAAGAGGACTAGGCCATATAAGGGCAAAGAACAGGCCCCAAAACACAGAGGAACTTGGAAGTGGACCTAAGGCAGGTCTGTTGCTGGCAAGATATCTCTGGAAACACTCAGACCTGCTGCCTAAGCCCCCAGCCTCGTCATACAAACAAGTGACATTCCATTGGCCTGTAACAGATTCAGAGATTAAGGCCAAAAGGGACCACTGTGACCAACTAGTTCAACCCCCTGTATAACGCCGGCCATAGACCTTCCCTAAAATACTTCCTGGAGCAGAGCTTTTATGAAAAAACAACCATTCAATCTTGATTTTAAAAAATTGCCAGTAATGGAGAAACTAACACAACCCTTGGTAAATTGTTTCAATAGTTAGTTGCCCTTACAGCTGAGCAGAAACACCTTAAGGTTTTTCTTAGGTTTGTCCATGCTGATGTAACACCAACAGGCGGAACCGAAACTAGGACCGCTGGAGCTTAGTGCACTAGCCTCTACAGCTTGAGCTAAAAGCCAGCTGACTTGCAATTAATGCTGTAGAGGAAACTCAGTCTCTCTCTCTGTAAGTGGTCTAAGTGCCACTACATGGGACAGGAAACCACACCCAGCAGGTGTGTGGGTTATACTGGCTCATTTGAACAGACAGCTTGGTTGGGCTGCATTCTGGATTCCTGGAGGAATTCTTCTTTCACCCCAAGAGTTAAGGTACAGAAATTTTATGAAGACCTACTAAATGATTTCAGTCTCCATCTACCCACAAAGAACAAACACATTCAGTGTTGTTAACCTACTAATTAAAGTCTGGTTGGAACATAAATTAGAATGATTACTAATGCTGCCGTCATTCTGGGTTGGTCAGTCTTTCCATTCTAAACTCCTCCCTGTGTCAAATGAGCCAAAACTTGGTCATAAAAATATGACACTAGGCTAAAGCCTTGAGAGAGAAAACAAAATACAAGTCTAGAGCTGAGGCCTTAATTTGAGTTGGGAGTGGAGGAAAGGTTTGGTTGTTTTTAGGGACTGGAAGGGGCAAATTAGAAACCCTTCAAAGATCTGTTTGAATCGTAACCAATTGCTCAATTGGCTTTAAATAGAGATTTTTTGGCTAATTTTGCATAATATGCTTGAAATGCTTTTGACACAGCAGAACAAAAAAACAACAACAACAAAAAAAGAGAGCGAAATAATTAGGTTTCTATGTCAGCCACTCCGGAAAAAGAAAATGTGTACTCTTTTTGCATGTGACATTCAATGGACTAAATTCATCCATGGTGGAACTCCACATCTGTGGGCAACCAGCTTAACAGAAGAGGTCTCCGTGATAGCCCCTAATAACTCCTTGCTCCCTCAGTGCAGCCTATCAGGCAAAAATGTGCCGAGTAAAACAGATTTAATCCACATTTCAACATGTATTCATGCAAGTAAAACAAAACAAGAAGTCAAAGTATGTACCAACAATTTTTTCCATCCACAGTTAAGAAATATCTTTTCCCTTAACATTAAGAAGAAAATCAATAAAAAAAATGGTGCTCTCTGGGAACATGATGAGTTGAATGCAAAACCTCCACCAAAAGAGTCAGAAATCAGGGATGAAATCTTTGCCCCATTGAGGTCAATTAGCATAATTCCAGTTATTTCAGCAGGGCCAAGATTTCAGTCTAGGTCTCAAAGCAGCCTGTCTCCTTCTTGGTTTTTCAATGTTGTTAAACCCTAATTTTATGCATAATGGGTGTTGGTGAACAGACAATTTTGAGTCCATACTCTATATTAATCAAAAATAAATGTGTCTTATTTATAAAAGATTAGTCTATCCACTCATGGAAGAGACCAAATACCATGTAATTTAAGTGATAAAACAATGCTCAAATAGTGAATTCCAATTACAGGTTGAACCTCTGTAGTCCAGGACCCTCTAGCTGAGCAACATCCATGGTCCATCAACATCCATGATGTTAGTTAGCTGGATGTCCACTTATCATGGGTGCGGCCAAGTTTCCCGTAGTCCCACCAGTCCTAGTGTAACCCACACACCTAGAGCGATGCAACTGACATCTAGACCACAGCAACAGCTAAGATCGAGAGACCTCTACAGCATGGATTGGGAATCAGCTGGCTTTTAGCTCAGAAGGTAGAGGCTCCTATACTCAGCTCCAGAGATCCCAGGTTCAAATCCTCCTGGTGGTGGTTACAAGAGCTTTCAGTATTCTGTGCTGTTATTTAGCTCTAAATGTCTTAAGAGCCCAGGAACCAGTGGAAGTATTGATAATGCTGCTAGACAATACTGATCTCCTGTGGTTTGGCAAATTCTCTGGTTCAGCAGCAGTCAGGTCCCAAGGGTGCTGGACTAGAGAGGTTTATCCGTGTACTAGATCATGTGAATACTCATTGCAGACAGTCATAAGTTCTTAAATTCTAATTTTTCTACAATTTCTAATAGTCAACGACTGCATCATGTAACTGACCAGATTTGACAACTAGCATGCAGGGGAAATACCTGGATAAAAATTGTTCCCACATTGATAACCACCTCTGAACCAAAGCTAGAAACTTAGCTCAGGCTCCAGACATTTTGTCTATGTCCAGTCAAGAAAAGCACTGTGCTGGAAAACATGACTTAACACGGTATCAGACATCACTGTCCCTATCTACACTTTATGTTAAGTCATGCTAAACACTGCATTGCTTACAATGTTTGTTAATATTTTCTGGCACTGCTTTTTTCTCAGGTCAGATTCCCGTAGGAGGTTGGAAAGTTCACAATGGTGGTGATTTTTTAAAAAAAAGCCAGATAATTCCAAATTAATGATCAGCTCCTGTACTGAACATTTGCTGAGCCAATACAAAGTACATAGAAATAGCTTCCCAGAATTGGTGATTGTTTCTTTTCTGCCTACAGCTGCTTCTTGGCTTACGAGATGCTATTTCTGGAAGCACTCTTGCAGAAAGTCCCGTTTATGGAAATTATGTTTCATAGCAGGGGAGAGCTAGTGAATTGGGCAGGTGCTAGTACGGCATTATAAGGGTGAGGTGGCATTTTAAATGTCAACAACGAGGAAATATTTTCCAGTGATGCAAGCTTTAAGAAGTTGCATTTCATGGGTCACTGGAGAACTATTTATCATGAAGGCACAGAACCCTCCACCTAGATCAGAGGGAGGCGACAGGACATTGTACAAACACTACTTACATTGAGGACATTTTTTCTCCTTTCCTACTTTGCCTCCCATGTCGCTCCCCTCCAGTCTATCCAAAGCACTGTACCTAACTCCCTTTTCTTGAT
The DNA here is from genome assembly GCF_049634645.1 of Pelodiscus sinensis. Classification (NCBI taxonomy): domain Eukaryota; kingdom Metazoa; phylum Chordata; order Testudines; family Trionychidae; genus Pelodiscus; species Pelodiscus sinensis. The sequence continues at coordinate 11,866,054 of NC_134714.1, read as the reverse complement.
CCCCTCCTGGACCATGTCTCTCCTGTTTTCTCTGGATTCCACTCTCCATCCTCAAGATTCTGCATAATTCTCACTCTGCTTCCATGTCTTCCTACTTCCACTCCCATCATGCAGCATCCCCACCCCTCCCTGCTCCATTTGTACCCTTCTTCTCTATCCTTGGTGGTCTCTTCTACCTTGCCCCTCACAGGGCTGGCCCACAACATTTTGGCACCTGAGGCAGGGAGCTCAAATGATGCCCCTACGCCCCCTTTTCTCCTGCCTGTCTGTTATGTCTCTCGTGCCCTCCTTCCTCCAGCACAGCACTCCCCCATCTCTGTGCATCTAGAGCAGAGAGAATACATACGCACCAGCAGCAGACACAATTTTCTACACTCTGGCTCCTAGTGGCGCCCCTCCCACAGTCTGGCACCTGAGGCAGCAGCCTCAGTTTGCCTCATAGTAAGGCCAGCCCTGGCCCCTCATTGCCAAAGCAGCCAACCTCTTGCAGTCACCTCCCTTCATAAAACCTGCTTCTCCTGCAGGCCCCAATAACATTGCCCCACCGTGTTAAAGATGATGCCGTGGCCATGTTGCACTAAGACAGAAAAAGAAAGAAACACCTGGCAGCACTGTCAGATCAGTGGCGTTTCAAGTGTGCAGTGTTGGACTCTACTAGGTAAGCTCTGCGGGGTCTGCCTGTGAATTTGGAGCAATGCTGTGCCCTGCATAATGCTGGAGGTTCCTCAAACATCACGATTCACAAGTCCCACCACCCCCATAGAAGCCAGAGAGTGGCTCATCCTACAGGGTAAGGGCAGGCCCTGTCAGATGGGGGGTCGAGGAGGATCATTTGGCCCAGGCCTCCGGAGACAAAGAGCCCTCAAATGTTGACGTTTTTCTACCAAGTCATTTCCAGTATTATACACCTTGCAATTATAATAGAGACAACAAAAGAAGTGATACACACACCTACAAAAAACTGATTTAAATCATCGCAGGACCGAGGGCCTTCGCCAATTTTTTGGTCACACTGGGATTTTCATCGGCATGACTGGAGACTGGAGTAACTTCTGTGATTACTGACTCTACATTATGAAATGCAGTTTACCGTATTTGTATAGTTTAGAGGTTTTGAAAGTTGTAATAAATTCTATCACTGTAAAGTGATTTTGCTTGGTCTGAAGTTGAGTATAATCTTTAAATCAGATGTTCATGTATGCTTAGGAGATTTTTGTATTCCTGTTTTTTCTTATGTGTCTGCATATACAATAATCATATACGGCTCAGCTGGAAGCTACTTCTTCATCCAGTTTTAGATTCACATTTAAAGGCTTTTTTGTGATGATAAACTTAATTCTAGTTGTTTATTAACCTTTATATCTAATCTGGCAATCACCCCGTGTTCATATTCATAATAATGCTCCAATTATTAGAGGATTTTAATAACGGGAACATGTTAGCAGATGACATTTCAAGACTTTGAAATAAGGCTATAAGGGCCGTAGTAAATAACACTCCCAAACCATTGTTATAGAATATTCACTGTGAACTATATACAATTAAAAAAAATGTTGTGTAACTAATAGCCTTTAGTGAATTAATGTATTGTGTGTTACTGTGTTTTAAAGGAACTCCTTTATAAAAATGAAGCAAAGAATTGAAAGTGGTAGAAGTAAGAGACAGTGAAAGCAACAAACTGAAGCAGCAGTTAAAAGTTCAAAGCCAATAACATAGTTTCTTATAGACAAGACACCTCAGCCATTATACAGTGACCATACTGACAGTGACACTTCCAGTTCTGATGCTGAAAACTCTGTACTCCCCAAATGACATTTCAATGACATTCAGTGTCTCAAAATGAGGAGGTCATTAATCAAGACATAGAAATAGCAACAATAGGGATAAATACAGAAAATGATAACTGGAAAAAACTTGAGCACATATTGAATATCATTCTTTTTCTTTTCTGAACAGGGATTTGTCTTTGTTTGGTTCCAGTCAATGTATTAGCAATCCTACGAATGGAAACTTTTAGTATACTTGAGCTTCTTAGCAAGTATGACCCATTTTTATCACGTCATGTTAAGCGTGTCCGTGAATCACAAGAGAGCGGAAAACACATGCAAGTCCATTATCTGTCTACCAGAATACAAAACGTGTTTATTGAGCTGTGTGGAACATTTGTGCAAACAACAATTCTTGAAGAGATATGACATGCAAAGTACTTTCAATTATTATTAATGCGACTCCAGACTGTTCTCACAAAGAAGAGATAACCTTGGTTGTTCGATATGTTAAAATTTCAGGAAGTTCAAAGATTTCAATTGAAAAATGATTCATTTTGTTTGATAATTTCACACAAAAAATCTGGAAAAGAAATCGCCACTCGAGTAAAAAATTCTGGAAGGCTTCAAATCAAATTTTCAAGTCTGCATAGGCCAAGCCTATGACAATGGATCCAAATTGATGGGAAGTACAATGGAGTACAAGCAGTCCTCCTTGAGCAAAATCCAAACTGTATTTTCTCCAGTTGTGGCAACCACACAATAAGTCTTGTCGGCATTGATTGCGCTAAATCATGCAATGACACAATGACATACTTTGGAACAATCCAGAAATTGTACAACCTCTTCAGCAGCAGTCCTCGAAAGTGGAAAATTCTGAAGCAGCGTCTGCCTGTTTCCCTTCAAGAACATCGACAACGAGATGGTCAGCACAAATTGATGGTGTTAAACCAGTTGCACAGCATTTGGACTCTGAAAAAGGTTTTAAGTGAGCTTGAATCTCTTACTCTCACAGCACAGGCTTGCAATTTAGAAGTATACATTCAAATCTGAATGCATTTTAATGTTGTCCATGCGGATGAAGCTGCTAAAAATGATCCATGAAACTAATTTTGTAACTGAAGCATGCAGTGCTACAGTAGATGCTGAGAGGGATAACATTGAACGACTTCTTAAAGATATTCAAAAGATTTATGGTCAATGGGATGCAATTCTTTCTGAGTCCAAATCAGTAGCACAGGGTATTGACAATTTCATCTGAGTTTTCCACCAATCACAGCCTAACATCTCAATCTGAGGCAGAAAGGCACTTTTGATTCAATGTTTATGGGGGGTGGGTTTGTTTGTTTGTTACGATTGGCTCCATCAAATCTGGTCTTACACATCGATTTGAGTCACTGCGACAAATTTGTACCTTTTTTGGATTCCTTTGAGAGTTCAGAGAACGAAGTGATGAAGATCGATAGTCAGAGATTTCAAGAGGTCTCTGTGATGAGATCATCTTCCTGAAATGTATACATTCCACCAACTTTTAAATCAGACTGCAAGCCAAAAGAACTGCTTCAAAAAATATTCGATCCGTGCCTGTTGACTATTTCCTAACATCACAATTGCATATTTAGCAAGTTAAAACAAGAACTATCATTATTTTATAGTGGAACAAGAGTACTTGAATGGCCTCACACTTCTTAACATTAGCAGTAATGTTGCACATAAATTAGATTTTTCTTCAATTATAAACAAGTTTTCACGCAACAAAGCCAGAAAAGCATTGCTAAAATGAAGAGTTTTGCTTGCAGTGGAAACTCACAATTAAAGTTATATTTTTAATATACATGCTAGTGGTACCATGACATAATGGTTAATAAATAAATGTCTCCAGTGTTCATTTTCATATATTCTTTTAGGTTTAGAATGACCCTGTTGATGAGAAATTAGATGTGTCAGGGCCCTGGGGAGGGGTTGGGGTGGGGCCTATAAAATAAAATTGGCTCAGGCCTCTGTCATTCTGAGAGAGGGCCTGGGTAGGGATAGCCCCCTTCCCCCCCAACAGGTTTTTGAAGCACTCACCTTCCTTTGTGTTGGAAAAGCTTTTTTCAGTCACGATTTTCACTTGTGGATTTGCAGCCTTGTGGATTTTCCTCTTCCAAGGAGCTCAGCCCAAGGAGGGACATCACACATTTTAGACATTGTTCTCTAGTAACAAAACTCCATTTGTCCAAAGGGGGCAGTAGAGGGAATTACTCCATAACCAAGGCTTTTCCTAGAAGAAAAGGAAGATAAGTGAGTCTGCAGAACCTGTTTGCATGAGGTGTTAGTGCACAGCAAGCCAGAATGTGAATCTACAACACACTAGCTTGTCATGCACTAAAGCCCCACTGCCATTGCTGCAGTGCACTAAAAGTTGAATGTTGCACTTTGCTGTTCCCTTATTGAGTGCGCTCAGATTAACTTACTGGCTTGCCATGGACTATTGTTCTATGTAGAGAAACCCTTATACTGTTAGCAGTATCTTGAGGGTAACTAGATCTGGAATGTATTGTTCTTGGCTCTATACAAACATGAAATGGAATATTATAATGCTCATGTAATGCTCTACGATGCCCACAAGAAGTGAGCTTAATCATTTGGGTAGGAAAATCGCTAGGACTTCCTCACTCCTCCCATTTCCTAGACTGTAAGTTCTTTAGGGCAGGGACAGCAAAGATCAACAACATGCAACATCAACAAATATTACACGGATCTGTGGAATAGAAAGTGTCACATCCAGGAAGTGCAGCACAGATGGTACAGTCCATCTCTGCTCCTTCCAGAGTCTGGGCTGCATGGAGGCCAAAATGGCCCCCCAAGCATAAGTCAACTTGGAGCAGCCCACCGACTGCTTTATGGCAGCTGTTCCAAGGCTTCGTAAGGGACTACAATCAGCATATCCCTATGCCCAGGGCTTGAGTGATGGGCAATATAGAACAGCTGTGCCCACTGACAGGGGCGGAATGTGTCTTTCTGGTTCCTGCATCAAAATTGTGCCACAAAATCTGGCGTAGTGAGGGGGAAACTGAAAAACCTAACATTTCGGTTTCCTGTGGGCATCCCAAGGCACTTGGGCTTCATTTTGCCAGCTGCACCAACATCACCCTGACATTATATATAAATCCTTTCCTTCCACCTCACAGTTCTAGGCAGCAATTTCCATCTCCCGTGTAGACACAGTGCTGGGAGGAGGGCACGCTGAAATATATTGCGGGTAGTCCTTCTGCACTTGTGAACACTGTAGCTTTATTAAGAGTGCCTGAAAAAGTATTTGCTATGCTGACAGCAGACAGATGTGCTTTAACAGAACATCCTGATGTTTCCCTTCCCTCCTCATGACCCCAGGATGTCTAGAAAGAGTTTCCAGTCTAACGCTCCCCCAAAGTACTAGAGACTAAGAACCACATGGGTGTTAGACTGGAATGGCCTATTTAACACCTTTTGATGCCTTGTCTGCCCACCAGAGAGGGTAGCGACCGGACCACTCTGGATAGGGAGGCCTATCAGCCACAGAGTTTATGTACTACAACCTGCATCAGGGCAGTACGGCCTAGCGGGCACAGAATCTAAACATTTCCCCATGTGTTCAGAGTAACAGGGCCTAGCAACCACAGTCTGCACCTGACCTTGGTTGTCCAAGTAGTACATTCATCTTGTAAACAGCTCCACACAAGCAAGACCCATGTGTCAAGCAGTGCTGTGCAGCTGATTGAATTTACACCCACCCATTTTTGGTTTTCCCAATGAACTGGGGAAAAAACAGTCATTTAGTATCAACCAAAAGCAAGAGGTTTCACAGTTTTCTTGGCAAAACAAAACAAAACAAAAAAGGAAAAAGATAGCGGGAACTTGAATTGAACCTGTCACAATCACCTTTTCATATCTCAATGGACAGCTTCCAATATCTTTTCCAGAAAATTTGTTCAGTAGAGTATTTAGTTGCCCGGCATGGACAGAAAGATCTTTACTATCATGCTATAGGTAAATGGTGTTTGTAAACATATAGTGAGGGTTAGCCAAAAACTGATCTTTACAGACAATGTAATGTGTGTAGCATGTTTGCGAGAAAGAAACCACTAATATCCGTGGCATGCTCAGAGTAAGATGAGCCAGTCCTTGACCAGTAAAATTAGCTTTCCAGTGTCAGTCTGGCTGTGTCTGAACGTAAAAGCTCGCCCTCTCTCCCTATGCCAAAGGCAGAACGAAATGCTATACAAGTGACTGCCTCTAACACAGTGAGAGTACAGTATTCAATCTGCTCTGGCAGCACATTACAGAGGCTGTCAACTCCAAACCAAGCACTGCCATGCTGCTGCTTTACTTGTGAAATTATTTATCATGATTTGGTTTATAGTCTTTTATAGACACAATATTGGCTAACAGCAGCCTGGGGTTCTTGTGTTGTCGGCTTTGACAGATTCCACATTTATGAGATTGGAAGCCTGACTCCTGGAAGAGATTTGCAGACTGGAGCCAGTCTGTCTGACTGACCTATATTTATGCAATAAGACATGCTAGGGGGAGCGTGTCACGCTGGGACATCACTGCCTTGTGCACGCTGCTAGGCATGAGGCTGGAGGCAAAGGGTTTGTGGTGTCACAGCAGGACTCACTCTGTCACATGTTGCAGGGCTGGTGATGCAGGCTGTACAAACCTACGTTTTTTAGATACGAAAAGTTTTTAAAATTGGGTTTTTTTCCTTATATGAAACAAAAGAGATATTCTTGTGCCAGATAGTATCACCATGTATGTTAAGAGCAACAGAACAATTCTAAAATAGGTGAGTTTTCCTAGCCTAGACCCATTTTCTCTGGGCAACAACCTAGACAACCCTCTTGAGAGTGGGCGTCTTCACGCAATTCATAGTTAATCTGTGGAACTCCTTGCCAGAGGATGTTGTGAAAGCCAGAACTTTAACAGGGTTCAAAAAAGAACTAGATAATCCACAGAGAACAATGGGGCTTTGCTCCTCCCAGGTAACTTAGACACATAGGTTTAAGTACACAAAAATCAATCAATACCGGTTAATCAAACAAAAAGAAAACACTTTTATTATCAAAACAAGACTACTGTTGCTAGCATAGTAAATGACTGGGTGTTAAAAACCATGGAGTGAAATGGACTCAGGAAGAATCTCTGGGTTGTAATCCATAGTTACAAAAGAGATAAACAATTAACCAGCTCAGAAATGATTTCCAAACCCCCAAACAAAGAAAACAATAAAACCTGATGGACTATCTAAACTTTTCCCTGCTCACACATTTCAAGGAGTCCATTCCTGGGAGAGCCCATCTCTCCTGCTACCTGGGGAAAAACTGCTCTGATCTAAAAACAAAGGGAGAGAAAGAGAGAAAAACCCCTCTCTCGGTTTGAAATTCCTACCTGCATTTCATTGGTTGAATGCCCAAAGTCCACTCCCTCAGGTGCATCTCCAGATTTGCTTAATCCTTTCCTCACTCTCCAGATATGTCAGACTCTCCTTAGCAGCTCCTATTCATGACTGGGGGCATATATGCGTCAATATAGTGGCACCATTCCAGGAGGCTCCCCACTGACCCAACTGGTACCGCTGAGGAAAAAATCTTCCAATGACCCATGCACGCAGCGTGCACACACCTACGTGTAATGGATATGAGCAATCACTCGAAGAATAATAGATACATAGGAAATGCCCACACAATAGAATATTTAAAGAAGTGGCAGTGAACACTGTAATAAACTGTGAACAAAAATTAAATTACCATATGTGCAATTTTTTCCACAGACAATGCTGTAAACATGGCAAAGATGAGAAGATACTTAGGAGGATTGGAAGTATGTTCCTTAATAATATATGGCTGCAGTGCCCATTTAATGCATCTTTTAGCCAAAAATTAAGTATGTCTTCTTCAGGAATAAAAGAAAATGTTGAAGTCACAAAATACTTCGGTAACAACCATTTTGCTTCTGCTTCACTGAAGAGAGAAGTATCCAAACTAAGTCCACCACAAAATATTCAGTGGAATTCTGTGGTTGATTGTTTTGAACAATTTATTAAGAATTGGCCTATTCTTTCAAAACTTTGAGAAGAAAACCGTGATTAAATAGAGGGAAGTATCTCATCCAAAGTATCTAACATTGGATTAAAGAGGAATGTAGAATATGTGCTCAGTATACTGAAAACTATTATCCACAGCCTTAAACAGACTTCAGAAAAATTGCTGTTGATGCTGTCAAAATTTGGAAGATTCTTCCAGAGACATCGCTGAAAGAAATACCTCCCCAGAAAGTTAAACTGCAGGCAATAAAGAAGTGAATGGATCAAACTCTAACTCCACTTCATTTTCTTTTGAGCATTCTAAAACCCCAGATATAAAGCCTAACATCTGAAGAGGCTGCTGCTATCATGGCATGGGCATCTCAAAATCACTCCTCAGTTATGTCAGCCATAATAAATGTCAGGGCTGGAGCAAAACCATATAATCAGTACATGCTTACTGACGATGTTGTGAACAAAGTCTCTCCTCTGAATTGGAGGAAATCATTAGCCAGGCAACTTGAAAAAAGAGTTTCTTACATTGCCAAGCCAACTTTTCACAGCTGTAGCTTCCTCTGCAGGCAGAGAGAGAATATTTTCATCATTTGGTATTATTCACATAAATCTCTAAGAAATCGACTGGGAGCTGAAAAAGCAGGAAAACCCGTGTTAGTGTTTCAGTCTATAAATCCAAATGACAGTGGGAGTGGGGAAGATGAGACCTCGTTGTAGAAGTTTTAAGGATACTGTGTATGTGGTGTTCTGAGGACTTGTCTACTAGAGTTAATAAAATTAGAAAATTAAAAAAAAAAGAGTTTAAGGACAGTTATAAGCCAGCAACTCAGGAGACTGCTGCAGTCACAAATGTGAAATATTTATGTAACATTTAAGAATTAGTTTAATCTACTATATATTTGACAGTTTATCTGCGTATCTGTCTGTCCGTTCAAGAACTCCTCCCAAATGGTAAGAGCTAGGATCACCAAATTTGGTTTGGAGCTTCCTCTTATAATTTAAAGCAATGCAAGGATTTGATTGTGCCAGGACACTGAGATGTGCCTGGAATGAAACTGTTTCTCATAAAACACAGAGGGAGGGGTCTGCTAGCAGGGACAATTATACTGTATAATGACCACAAAGGGGGGCAGCAGGGGCCAGAGATGGGGACCGAAGTTATAACCCCACTGGGCCAGCAGAAGGCGGGGATGGAGAAAGGGACAGCTATCTACTATATATTTCAGAGAGTTTGTCTGTCGGTCCCCCAGCTGGTGGGACATATACCCCTCCCCCAGCTGTGCTTGCTGCAGCTGCAAAAGCCATGGACAGGTGGTTCTTACCTGGCCCCAAGCTGCTGCAGTGACAGAGTGCTTGCTGTCTCCCCGGGACAGCCTGCTTAATGAACCCCTCATCCTCAGCCTCACCCCAGAGCAATGATTTGAACAAAAATTATTTGAGTTAGGGACATGAGCTATACCAGGTAAGACTAGTAAAATAGTGCTATTGTGTTTGTGTGTGTGATTTACGGTATGTCTACACTTCACCCTCTTTCGAGAGAGGGATGCAAATGAAGACATTCGAAATAGAAAATAAAGCACGGATTTGAATTTCCCCTTCATCCCCTTCTTCGGGAAAACCCTTCTTCCCGAAATAACCACATCTATACAGCATTTGTTATTTTGAAATAGGGTATTTCGAAATAGCGGCAGTCCATGATTATGCAAATGAAACGCGGGAAATTCAAATGTGCTTCATTTGCAATTTCACTCAGCTGCATTTGCATCCCTCTCTTGAAAGAGGGTGCAAGTATAGACATACCCCTAGTTCCTACCATTCCTAATGTACGGTTGCTGCATCTGTTTGACACAGCTAATAAGCATTATGTGTTAATTCTCAAATAAATAAAAATCAAGTTATCTAAAACAAGTTACACAAACTATAGACGCCTAGATGTTGTAAGATGCTGTACTGAGTTGCTAATTAACGTTTTAGAGATCAGATTTACACCTTTAAGAAATATGTAAAGTAGCATCAGTGAGAAACTTAAGTCAGTTATTTAAATCACCTTGATTTAAATCAGTCCATCCTGTGTTGAACTGATCTACGAGGGGTGGGGAACCTACACCCAGAGGGCCAGATTCAGCCCTATCTAGGATTGACAGGTGTCTGGTATTCTACTGGACAGTCCAGTATTTGCGCCCTCTGTTGGTTAAAAAAATTCAGAAAATACCGGACATGTGTAATGTCGTTTTTTTTTTCTGGCTGGGCGCTGGATGGAAGTCTGGTGGGGGCGGCGGGAATGGCTGGGAGGCAGGGCCGCGATCGGCACTGGGAGCCTGTGGTAGTGTGCAGAAGCCGGGCGGGGGCAGGGGGAGTGGCTGGTGGGCAGGGCGCAATCGGCGTTGGGAGCCCTCAGCTGATTGCGTCTGAAGAGGAGAAGAAGCCCTGTCCCTACTCCTGAGCGCTGGTCAAGCGCGTTATGGCGCCGTAGTCCAGGAGAGAAGCCCGCAGGTGCTTTATAGGTGTATTTAGGCACCTTCCATGGGCTCTCAGCCAAAACTAACTGGGGTGGAATTTCTGCTTCTTCCCCCTGGGACACCCAAAGACCTGGCTATGGGGGAGTAACCTTCCTACCCATGGTCACCCCCCTCCCCTCACCACCCTGCCATTGTGTTGCCCCGGTGTCTGCCTTTCTCTTCTTCGGGTAGCAGGCTCCGCTGCCTTACCCTTTGTTCCCAGCTTGGTGGCTCTTGGTAGTAGTTCGGTGTGGATGGTTTTTTTTGCTCGAGAAATTTTTAGCCCATGTGTTCAGTATTTTTTGGGAGACCATCTGGCAACCCTACCCATCACTCAGATCCTGAATCCCCAGCCCACTCCTGCATTTCCCTCCCATTCAGACCTCGCACTCCCACTTCACTTTTGTACCCTACCTCCCACCCAGACCCCCCACCCCCAGCCCACTCCTGCACTCCCTCTCACCCAGAGCCTGCACTCCCAGCCTGCTTCTGCATCCTATGTCCCACCCAGCCCACCCACTCCTGCACCCTAAAATCCTCCCAAAGACACCAACCCCCTACCCTCTCCTGCCCAGACCCCAAATTACATGCCTGCTTTCCAGCAGTTCCCTCCCATGCTGAGGGCCCACCCCAGAGCCTAGGGAGGCCCACAAAAGCTACTAACGTAGGCCCTATCCCTAGGCCCCACCCCTTTCAGGAGCACAGATCCTGAGCCCCCTGCCCACCTTGCTCAGGGGCCCGGCAAGTCTATCGACTCACCCACCTGCAATATTTTTAGCTTGAGCCCTTCTTTTTCCATTGTACTGAAAGCCCCATCTCTTATGGGAAATGCAACACACACATATTAGTAAGGAAATAAGAATATAAACAAACCCCCTAAAATTCTCTCTCAGGCTAACAAACAGGCTCACATGCTAACACTGACCCGTGCTCTTCAGAAAAAAACTTTCTAGCACATGCTTAGCTATTGCATTTGATGTTATTCATTAGAGCACACCTACCAAGTCACATTCTCCAGAGTCAGATATACCGGAGGTTACCTTGTTAGCATCGTATTTCCATGTGTAAGTCTATAAAATATTGGCATCACTACCCAATTCACTATGTTAACCTGTCAACACCACGCAACGCTGTATATTTGAGCCAAGAATGTGGGAACACAAAGTGTCATTTGTGTCATATAATTAATTAACAGAAAACCTAGAGATTCAACTGCAGACCAACAAGAACTAGGCATTAGTGCAGTCTGCACGTCTAGCAATTTGCACTTCTTCTATGAAAAGCCTTTTGGGAAAAAATAGATAGCCCCTCTCTTTGTAGGATTAAACCTTTAATAATTGAATAACCTTCCTAAGAAGCCTACAGACTACACTCTTCTTGATCTCTTGCTCTCTCCTCCCTGTAATGATGGATTTATTAGCAGATATGCTGCTATGTCAGCCTGTGAGTTACAGAAATAAAGGTGAGGGGAAGATAAGATGCTGCAGTGAGAAATAAAAACAAAACCTAATGACCCCCAACTTGACTTACATGGCAGATCTTCATTAAGACACTGATTCACATTCATGTGACTGAATGGAGAGGCAAACCCGGAGCTTGATTCATATCACACCATGAAGGCTTTGCACTCCTCTAGCCTTAAAGTAGGATTAAATTATATCTATACCATCTTTAAGGCTCTTGCACACAGCCAGAAAATCTTACAGGCCTAAACTGTAAACAAAAATCAGAGTCCCATTAACTCTGCCAGCCATAAGGGGAACCTAGGTTGTTTTCCCATCTTGCTGATGCAAGGCTTCCTTTCTCCATTCATTTTAGTTTTATATTTGCAGGATGTGTTTTAGATTAGTGCCAGTCCTCCTTTGTGTGTGTTTCATCACCTGGGAGCTACTCTTGAGCCACCAGAATCAAAGATTGCTGCAGAGCAAGGAGTCAAATCCTGAGAGTCACTAGGACTGACCAGTAGATTTTCCAGAGTGTTTTGTGTCTTTAAACAGCCCAGGAGCCTTCAAAAGTATTTACCAAAACAGGCCAAAAGGAGACAAAAGATTCTATAGTTAAGCAGGAATTTTTAATTATTAGGAAAATTATGGTTTTGCTACCCCACTGGGTACAGTTCACTAGACACAGTTCTGGGCTGGCAAATTGAGAACTAGTCTGGAAGCCAGAGGAGCCAGGCGCTTCTCCTGACTCAGCCCGGGAATTTGAGCAAATTGCTTGGCTTTTGTGAAACTGGGGGGCGAGGCTCCAGATGCACCTCTGTAAAAATGCTTGCAAGTTCGCGACTGATGTAAGCTTGCCCATGACTCTGTCTTATGACACACGGTCATATCCGCCGGCTATCTGGCTGTGGCCTCATTAACGGTTTTAATTTGTATCCTGGTAACATGCAAAGACCCCACTCAGGATCAGGAGGAGCCTACTGCACTAGGTACTGTACAAACACAGAGGAAGACCTGGTCCCAGGCCTAGAGTTTACAATCTGATTTCTAAGGATACCAGATGTCCTGTGACCATCAGATCCCAAGATCACTGTAGAAGTCTCAATTAGTAGGAGAAGACGACAGTCAGGCCCACCAATGGGGAAAAGAGAGCAGTTGCCCTGGGGCCCAGCAATTCACAGGGATCCCAGCTGTTCTGGGCAGCTCTGAGGGCGGGTTGGGAGGGGGCGGAGAAACTGTGCTCTGGGGAGCCCTCAGCCCTGCCCCTTCTGCTCAAGGCCCCACCTCTTGCTTAAGAGCCCGTATAGCAGTGGTCCCCAACGTTTCGGGGCTGCCGGGCGCCTGGGGGCGGGGCCGCTCACAGGCCACGTATCTGAGGGCGGAGCCAAGCATGCGCTGCGCGCCCGGGGCCGGCACCGGCACCGGCATGTGCTGCGACCCCGGGCAGGGGCCGCCCAGGTGCTGCGTGCCTGGGTCCAGCACCGGCACGTGCCGCGACCCCAGGCAGGGGCTGCCCAGGTGCCGCATACCCAGGGCTGGCACCAGCATGTGCCGCGACCCCGGGGCAGGAACCACCTATGCGCCTGGGGCTGGGTGGTACTTGACAGGTACTTGAAGATGCGCCTGGGGCCAGCCCAGATTGCTCCACGGGCGCACATAAATGGCCCGGCGGGCACCATGGCGCACGCGGACACCGCGTTGGGGACCACTGCCGTACAGGCTGTCAGCGCCCCAGAAAAAAAAACAACAAATGGTCTGGTAGCACTTTATAGACTAACAAAACATGTAGATGGTATCATGAGCACAGCCCACTTCTTCAGATGACTGGAGTTTTGAGTTTAGCATGTGCAGACCCAAAATAAATAGGAGAGGGGAAGGGACGAAAAGAAAGTGGATGGGAGGCAGGGAGCTAGAGGGAATCAGTAAGGATCTGAAGATTGGGTAGTTAAAACGAAGCGGATAAGAATCAAAGTCAATTGATCGTATCCTTCCTGACATAGGAGTCTATACAAAGAGCTGTTTGGCTGCTAAGTTGGTAGTGCCCCAACCAACTTTCATCACGACTGAGTCCATTAGCATGTGAATTGAATTTGCGGATGAACTCTAATTCCAATGTTTCTCTGTGGATCTGGCTAGTAGAACTCGTTTGTGACAAGACAGGTACTTGAAGAGCTTTTAAACCGGTTCAGGTTCCTCCTCTATCCTCTACCAGTTGTCAGTGCACATGAACACTGGAAAGTGTTTACAAGACTGTCCCTTCCAACAACTAGGGACTCATTGGGGGAGTCTGTGGCAGCTGGCCTGCTACTGAAGAATTAGCAGGGAAGGAAACAGTGCTGTGGATGAAAATACTTTTAATCCAAATGCTCTGTGCAACAATAGCATGGGAGGCTCCTTGCTCTCCTAAGTGCTTCACTTTCAAGCAGGGCAGGCAATAAATGGAGTGGGCTTGGAGTGCCCCATTTACTATCATATACCATCAGAACTGAACACATCCCTTCGTTATCCCCAGCAAGCATTTCTGGTTTCCTTTCACATCCATGGGTTGGTTAAGCGACCATAGCGTGTGCTGGAAAGCCTACACTGTAAGGCCCACAGAGTTATCAAAGTCTGCAGTCTAGGAACCTTTAACTCCTTGAAAACCCCTTCGGCGCTCCTGCCTAATGCCTCTGCATTTTGTGCAGCAGCAATACAGCTGATCCTACAAAATACCATGCAACTTGGAAGGGGCACCCACTGCAGCTCAGCCTCACATGTGGCACTAGCATCAAAGTTACTCACAGCAACCCAGACGAAGGGAGCACAAAAGAGCCAACCAAACAGCCTGCTTTATTGGTGCCTTTGCCATCTGCTCCTCAGCATTTCCATCATGTACTGCTCTGCAGCCTCTAGGGAGCTTATAAAGCTCACTCTCTGAGCACAGGTTATTAGTACTTAACTAGTCCTAAGATGGGTCCTTTCCCATCAATCAATACCTCTGATTAAGATCACAAGCCCACCAATAGCTTCCTGGATAGATGTCAAGCAGGATGTGCAGGCAATTAATTCCCCACATGCTGATTTAATTGTAGGTCTCCACTCCCCACACAGGGAAGCTAGGTAGCAGTGTCTGATGGGGCTAGGAACAGATTTGTGAAAAGCTGGGTTAAGGCTCCTCCCACAAGGCAGAAAGGAAGATATCAGAGGGGGTCTTTGTTATTGGATAGAAGTCAGGACCCTAATTACACCCCCATCCATGGCTGCTACATTTTGTGCAGCTCCATGGGTGATGTTATGCAAAATATGTTGTGTGTTCAATTGCTAATAATGTTCATATAGATTTGTAGTCAGCGCAGCCTGATTCAGGCAACAGCTGGAGTAGTAACGGGAGCTGCACAAAAGGTGGCAGTTACACAAGGAGCAATGGAGGGGTGCTGAGATAAGTGTGTCCTGGAGATGTGGCTTGTGGGGGGAGGTTTCTGGAGTGTGCCTGGGAGGGGAGACTGCCAAGGTTGAGAGGAAATGTGTGACCAGTACTGACTCCCTGTCTTCTCTTGTCCCTCCCACTACTGACACCACCGGAAGTAGCTCATGCCTATTAGGACCCAGCAGGGGGTGCAGTCAGATGGGAAGCAAAGTGGCTGCCAAGCTGCCAGTATAGCATGAGTGCCACAGCAGCCACTAGTGGCCACGAAGAGCGACCGCAGGTCCCCATTCATGCAAGGCAGCTGGAGGAGTAACTGAATGTCACATGAAACTTCCTCACTCTTTACTCTGGTTTGGTCCCCCACTAGTGGCTACCGACTGCAGTTTTTCTCCCATACCCCTCTGTCTGGAAGCTGCACCTGGCTCAAAATACTTATTTTTCAGAATGTTATGGCACTGGAATTTCTGCCCTCTCCAATGATGATCAGCATCTGATAGGGAGATTGCAACGGGGGCAGAGTTGGCTTGGCAGGGCAGGATGGAAACCTTGGCTTAAAATTATAACACAATGGATCCTGGGGGAAAAACCAAAGGGAACAATGGAACGGCCTAATACAGGAGAAAGGAATGGGAAAGGAAAAGATGAGAATAAAAGGTTTGGGGCAGATGAAAAAAGAAAAGTTAGAGGTAAAAGAACTACATCTATTAAGAGGTGACTTGATCATGGTTAATAAGGTTTAGATCAGGGATCGGCAAAAGGGCTTCCACAGGCCGGCTCTTGCCCACAAAGGAAGTTGCTTCAGCCAGCTGCTCACCTGCCCCCTGGCCAATCAAGGCCTGGAGGTGGGTGGGAAGGACTCAAAGTCTCCTCCTGTCCTGCCCCCACCCTGCAAAGGGTGTGTGGTACTTAGAAGTGCCACATGCTCCTGGCAGGGCAGGCAGATATTTTGCGTGCTCCACCTGCTCCCAAGCCCTGATTGGCCTGGGGATGGTGGGGAGTGCGTGAAGTCTCCTCCCACACTTCTAAGCATCACACGCTCCTTGCAGGATGGGGGCAAGGTAGGAGGAGAGTTTACGTACTCCCCCCTCTCCCAAGCCAATCAGAGCTTGCGGGCGGGGAGGGCGTGTGAAGTCTCCTGCTGCCCTGCAAGGGGCTCAGCACTTCAAGTCAACCACTAGCTGCTGCTCAGCTGGCGGTTGACTCTAAGCACAGCACTTCCTTGCAGGGCGGGAGGCAGGGAGCGAGAGACTTCACATGCTCTCCCTCCTCAGGTCTGATTGATCAGGGGGGAGCTTCAAAGTTTCCTCCCACTGCCAAGGGCACGGGTACCTTGTGGGAACCGCCAGCTGTTCAGAAAAACTGGCGGTTCTCTCGGGGGGAGGGGCAAAGACTTTGCATGCTCTCCCCCACCCCCAGACCAATCAGGATCTGTGGGTGGGGAAGCACAGACGTATCCTGGCCCAGCCTCTTCTGTCTGAGGCTCCGGCCCTTCTGGGGTGGTCCGGGGCCACTTTAAAAATTGTGGAAGTGGCCCCTGGTCAAAAATTATTGCCCACCTCTGGTCTAGATTCTCAAAGGTATTTAGGCTCCAAATTCCTTGAATCCAAAGGGAGTGAGGGATCTAGGAACCTTTGAGGATCTGGTCCCTAAGTACCTTAAAGGGAAGAAAATCTTGGGTACTAAAGGGCTCTTTAATTTAATAGAGTAATATACACCAAGAACCAATGGCTGGAAATTAAACTCAGCCAAATGTGAATTAGAAATGATACACATGTCTGACAGTAAGGGTGATTAACCAGAGGAACAAGCTGTCAAGGGAAGTGATGGATGCTCCATCTCTTGACAAATTCAGATCAAGACCGAATGCCCTTCTGGAAGACTTGCTTGGGTCAAACACTAGTTTTTGGGCTCAGTTTGGCACCAACTGCAAGAAACGTAATGGCTTATGATACATAGGAAATTAGACTAGATGGTTTAATGGTCCCTTCTGGCCTTAAAATCTACAAACAAGAGGAACACAGGAAGAAAGAGAAAATACAGCCTATGACATGAAGTAGTGAGACATGCCCCTCAAATGGGGCCATCTGATTGACCATTTTTGACACTATGGCAACAACCCTCCTAGCAGCCTAGCATGCAGATTAGACAGATGCTCAGGTGAATCACCTTTTTTAAAACACTTTACGTATAGGGTTCACCGACACAATCTCTCTTGCTTTATCCCTCCTCATCTGCTACAAGAAAGCAAAGGGAAGCAATGGGGTGGTAGAAATTCAGTGTAATATTTACTCCTCCTCAGTCTCCACGTCTCTGCCACGGTTCTTTTGCTGATTTCAGCAAACTGTTGTGTGGTCTGCGCAAGGGGGCTGCTGCTGCCTGCCAACACTTTGCTCTCCTCAGCCGGCTTAATTATTCTCTCGTAAGAACTCTTCCCCTTTTCTATGAAGAACAGATGATCAGAATGAATTGCCTGGAGACTCAATGCTGTTGTGCGTCTTGACAGAACGTTTTCCAATCTCCTTTTATCCAGCTGAAGCGTGTGAGCTCACTGTGTTTTTTCTGTCGCCTCCCTGTCAAGAGCGAAGGAATTGCCAATACAAATATGAAACTAAAAGGCCGTCCATGATGGGCACAATAACCCATTGTCAATATTTTGGTGAAACTGAAACATAGGCAGCAGCTCCAACAGGGCTCCCCAGCGAGACACAACACACCACCGGATGAATTCCACACTCAATTCTTCATTTCTAGCTGATGAAAAGATGAATTAAAAAGCTGACATAATAGTAGCCTTAGGCATTGTTTTCCAGCAACATCATTCCAGAAAGCTTTTGAAATCTCCTCGAAGTCAGGACATGAACTCAAACCAAGTTTAAATCAACGTTGTTTGGGAAACTGACATCCCCAATTAGCAGAGTGTTTCTTTAAAAGAGATTACTTGTGGCCATCATATTTAATCATTGGTGCCACACGTCATTACCAGTGACAGAAATACTCTGTAGAACGGTGACAGAGGGAGAAAGGCTTCATGCTGGCATTATTTGAAGTCTGAGTGAAGGGCTTAACAAGACTTGGAAAGCTAGATTATATGCTTGCTTTTCTGTTACACTTTGAATTCAATTTGAGAGGCAGATTCTAAACAGACCTCAGCAAGACAACTGTTCCCTTTACATTGCATAATCTGGATTGGAGCTGGATTTGGGGAAAATCCCTATAAAATCTGGGATGCTTTTTGAAAATATATGCTCCCACTCAATGGTAAACTATTGGGTGTGATGCAGGAATCACTGGATGAAATTCTATGGCCTGTGTCATACAGGAGGTCAGACCACTCAACCATAACAGTCCTTTCTGGCCTTAATACTAAATCTATGTATGAGAACAGAATCTGGACCCCAGTGTGTTGTCCATATAAAGTTTTAGTATCAGTTCTACCATGATAACCAATTACATTTCAAGAGACTTCTGCCTTATATTTCAAAATCTTGGCCCCCTGCTTCATATTTGTCATTGGGAGAAGTGGGTTGTGCCCACAAAAGATCATGATACTATTTATATGGTTTTGCTAGTCTCTAAGGGTATGTCTACACTTGCACCCTCTTTTGAGAGAAGGATGCAAATGAAGACATTCAAAATTGCAAATGAGCTGGGATTTAAATATCCCGCGCTTCATTTGCATAATCGTGTTATGGCGCTATTTCGAAATAACAGATGCTGTTAAGATGCAGTTATTTCAAGAGAAAACCCTTCTCTCAAAATAACCCTTATTCCTCATACAATGAGATTTACCAGTTATTTCGAGAGAAGGGTTTTCTCTTGAAATAACTGCATCTTAACAGCGTCTGTTACTTCAAAATAGCGCTATTTCGAAATAGCGCCATAACGCAATTATGCAAATGAAGCACGGGATATTTAAATCCCAGCTTCATTTGCAATTTAAAATGTCTTCATTTGCGTCCCTTTCTCGAAAGAGGGTGCAAGTGTAGATATACCCTAAGATGCTAGAGGCCCATTGTTATTTTTTAAGTTTTTTCATTGAAGTTAATATAATTCTTGGAATGAATTAGCAGGGAAATTCATGTTAACTAATGTTGCAAATCTACAACAAGGGAGATCAGTAAACATCAGCTAAACGAAAAGGGTATGTCTAGACTACAGGGTTTTTTCCAAAAAGTAAATCGAAAGAACGCGGCAGTTTTTTCGACCGTGGAAAACCTTGTTTTATGAGGAAGAATGCCTTTTTTCGAAAGTGCTCTTTTGCAAAAAGGCACTATGTAATGCAAACTGTGCTTTTTCGAAGGAGAACATCCAGACTGCCTGGGTGCTCTCTTTTGAAAAAACGGCTTGCTTTTTTGAAAGTATTGGTTGTAGTCTAAATGCTCTTTTTCGAAAGAGACTTTTTCTAAATTATCTTTTGAAAAACCTCTTTCTAGACGTAGCCAAACTCTCTCTGTTGAGTCTATTACTTTGCTTGGTAGGTATTTACCACGTTATAAGAAAAGTTAGCCAAATTTTGGTGCAAGTGAAAATGTGGAATAGCATAACTAATGTTCTTAGAGCTTTCATGTGCTGCTTTTAGTTTAGTGTCTAGCTATATCTCTACTGCACAAAAGTGTAGGCGACAATCAAGAAAACAGCTAGTTCAGAAGCTATAGTATAACTAGCCAGTAAAGTTAGAAGGCATTTGACTCTCTCGGAGTCTCTCTCCCAAACAATATTGTATTTCACAGTAGTTTCTTTTCTATTTTCAAGATGTCTCCCTAATTATTTGGATCACCCTTGTATGAACTCTTCATTTCCACTTACTGCCAGATTACATCTGGATGGACTACAATAGGGTTGCAACAGCTATACATTGGGTCCACATTTGATCCCGCATATTGCCTGGGCTAGATCTGAATGCAACTATGTGATGGAAGGCAAGGGGAATGGATTAGATTAGTTTTGGAAATGCTCTCCCATCATGAACTTTGTTAAAGTTTGATGAGGGAATCACAGAAAATCCCTTTCTAGCTATCTATAGCACCCCACAGAGCTCCCCATTTTTGTAGCATCGGAGTGCTCAATGTCTCTGCATATATTTATCCTCACGTTTTATGGCTGGTGAACTGTGGCAGAGAGAGAGAGACTAGGTGAAATTTTCAAGTGTGCCTAAATGACTTAGGAGCCTGAATGACATTTGAAAATTATGTAATGCAAAAATTTCAAGGTATTTAGGCACCTAGTAGGATTTTCAACACATCTTGGTGCCTAACTTCCATTGGTTCTAGTAGGAGTTAGGTGCTCAGGCACTTGTGAGTCTCACCAGGCTCTTACTTACATCTTTAGGTACCTTTAAATATCTGGCCCTGAGATACACACATACATCTGATTGAAAGTCAATGAGATTAGACTCCAAAGGACCAGATCTCAAAGGTATGGGAAGTTGGTACCTAAATATCATTGAAGATCTGAGAGTTCTGTGCCAGTTTCAAATGGAACAGGCTCCTAAGTCACTTAAGCCCTTCTGAAAATGTTACTAAAAAGTGACTTATCCAAGTTCTCATGGGGTTTTTGGCAAGAGGAAGCCTCAAGCCAAGTCTTCTATGTCAGCCTAGCACCACTGGCCCACCCTTCCTTCAGTTAGAGTATAGAGCAACCACTGGAATGTGTATGTTACTCTAGTCTTTCTAGCTGTATGGATCACAGGAGACATGCACTCTTTATAGACATCACATTAAACAGCTTGAACAATTTTACACGTGATCTCTCCGCTCCTCAATGAGCATTCACTGCCACGAGAGAGTGACCAATATTAAGGTCCTAGAGAGAAGAATCACAACCAGCACTGAGCTGAGTCAGGGGAGCTGAGTCAGGGCAAAAAAAAGACGGATCCTCCATATAAGTGCTTCAAAGATAACCTGAAGAGCAGTCTCCATTCACTCAAGCAAATGGCCCAGTACTGGTGGTCTCTGATAAAATCAGCATGTACCAAGTTGGAGCAGGATCGACAAAATCATCTCCACAGAGCCGCATTATCAAACATCATAGACCTGGACTTTCTACACCCTCAATGCGGCCGACGCTGTGCATTAAGGTTAGGACTTTGGAGTCATATGTGTAGTCGTAAATGAGAACTGTAACAATATCCAAATCAGCAGCAAAGGGCTACCAACAACATGTGTACATGAAAAAAGTGCCCTGTGGCCAGACACTGAACGACAAGGACAAAATAATCAGTGTGGCCACAATGACACAGGATGCTTTCAATGTAACCCAAGCATTGTTTGTACTGTACTCACATAGCCACATCTAGAAAAAGGATACAACTGCACAGAAATTTCAGACAAACTTTTGAATCTATTTTAATTTACTTAGAAGCCAGGAAGGAGGCTCAGCATACAACCTAGGTATTTATCTAGCTCCCATTATTGGGGTATCTTAACTCCTTTTACATGGTACCTTTTTGTTCCTTTGATATTTCAATCATATAAAAAAATAGACGCATTTGCCCTAGGGATATGAATGGTTATCCCGTTAACCACTAAGCCTCACCCTTAACAGTGGTGTGTGTGGGCGGGGGTGGGGGGGGGGTGCTCTAACCTGCCAAAAGCAGCCCCTGTCATTGCTAGGCCCGTCATTGGGCCCAGCCCTAATTTGCTCTACTTTCTGTTGGGGCTTGGCCACTTATTCCTAGTTTTCCTGGAGTTCTGGACCTTGGGTTACTTCACTAAATCTGTTCCAGAAATGAACAATGGCTGGGTTTTCTGAGCAGCTCTGCATTCCTGTACCTGACTTATAGTGAGTACTTGGGTACATTATACAGGTGAATAGAATTCCAGGGCCATTCTCTCTCACTCACTCTCCCCCTTTCCCCTGTGGCAAAAGTGTTTTTATTTTCTAACTTCTTTCTTGAAAAAGAAAATCTTAGAAAAATCTTTTATAGCTCACTGATCTGCCCCTTATTGGTCTTGATCAGGCCCTATCAGAGGGGGGACCAGGAGGGCCATTTTGGCCTGGGCCTCAGAAGACAAAGGGGCCTCAAATTTTGAAAGTCGAAATTAATTCTGTCACTGTAAGGTGATTTTGCTTGATCTGAGAGTGAGTTTAACCTTTAAATTAGATGTTTATCTATGCATAGGAAATTTTCGTATTCCTGTTTTTTAATTTTTTTCTTCTTCAGTTTCTGTGTATATAATAATTATATCAGGCTCAGCTGTAAGCTACCTCTTCGTCCAGTTTTAAAGACATTTTGGTGACAATACATTTTTAATTCTCGTTTAATAAAGTTTACATATAATCTGGCAATCGCCCCCTGTTAATATTCATAACAACACACCAATTATTAGAGGAATTTAATAACAGGAACATATTAGACGAAATTTCAGGATCTTGAAATAAGGATATAAGGTCCATAGTAAATAATAGTAATAAACTGTTATATAATATTCATTGCGAAGTACATGCAATTTTTACAATTAAAATTTTGTTTAATCAATACCCTT
Source organism: Pelodiscus sinensis (assembly GCF_049634645.1). Lineage (NCBI taxonomy): Eukaryota > Metazoa > Chordata > Testudines > Trionychidae > Pelodiscus > Pelodiscus sinensis. Next base: position 11,843,397 of record NC_134714.1, on the reverse strand, counting down.
TAGTGAATTAAATTATTGTGTGTTACTGTGTTTTAAAAGAACCCCTTTATAAAAATGGAGCAAAGAGTTGAAAGTGATGCAAGTAAGAGATGGTGAAAGCAACAGAGTGAAGAAGCAGTTAAGAGTATAAAGCCAATAACATCATTTCTCGTAGAAAAAACGCCTTAGCCATTATACAGTGACCATACAGACAGTGACACTTCCAGTTCTAATGATGAAAACTTTGTATCCACAAATGACATTTCAATGCCACTGCCTCAAAATGAGGAGGTCACTAATCAAGATACAGAAGTGCCAACAGTAGTGATAAACACAGAAACTGATAACTGGAAAAACTCCTTGAGTACATACTGAATGTTGTTCTTTTTCTTTCTGAATGGGGATTGGTTTTGTTTGGTTCCTGTCAACATATCAATGACCCTACAAACAGAAACTTTTTTGGTATACTTGACCTTCTCAGCAAGTATGACCCATTTTTATCAGGCCATGTTAAGCATGTTAAACTTGGACAGATGACTAGGGAGAGGTATAAATGTATAGCTCAAGAATGCAGGGGAGTTATCAGGAAGGCAAAAGAGCAATTGGAATTGCAACTCACAAAGAATGTGAAGGATAACAAGAAAGATTTCTACAGGTATGTAAGCAAGAAGGTGGTGATCAGAGAGGGTGTGGGGACCATACTGGATGAGGGCAGTAACCTAGTGACAGATGACGTGGGGAAAGCTGAAGTACTTAATGCTTTCTTTGTCTTTGTCTTCACGGAAAAGGTCAGTTCACAGACTAATGTGCTAAGTGACGCAATATGGGATGAAGGTAGACATTCCTTTATGGGGAAAGAACAGGTTAGGAACTATTTAGGAAAGCTAAATGTACATAAATCCATGGGTCCGGACTTAATATATCTGAGGGTACTGAGAGAGTTGGCAAATGTCATTGAGGAGCCTTTGGCCATTATCTTTGAAAAGTCGTGGCGATCAGGAGAGATCCCGATAATTGGAAAAAGGCAAATGTAGTGCCCATCTTTAAGAACGAGAAGAAGGATGACCCAGGGAACTATAGGCCGGTCAGTCTAACCTCAGTCCCTGGAAAAATCATGGAGGGGATCCTCAAGGAATCCATTCTGAAGCACTTGGAAGAGGGGAAGGAGATCAGGAATAGTCAGCATAGATTCATGAAGGGCAAGTCGTGCCTGACCAATCTGATTAGCTTCTATGATGAGATAACTGGCTCTGTGGATATGGGGAAGTCAGTGGATGTGATATACCTTGACTTTAGCAAGGCTTTTGATACGGTCTCCCACAACATTCTTGCCAGTAAGTTAAGGGAATGTGGATTGGATAAATGGATAAGATGGATAGAAAGCTGGCTGGAAGGTTGGGCCTAGCGGGTAGTGATCAACAGCTTGATGTCAGGATGGCAGTCGGTTTCTAGCAGAGTGCCCCAAGGTTCGGTTCTAGGACTGGTTTTGTTCAACTTCTTTATTAATGACCTGGATGAGGGGATAGTTTTCACCCTCAGCAAGTTTGCAGATGACACTGAGCTGAGAGAGAGGTAGACACGCTGGAGGGAAGGGATAGAGTCCAGAGGGACTTAGACAAATTGGAGGACTGGGCCACAAGAAATCTGATGAGGTTCAACAAGGACAAGTGAAGAATCCTGCACTTGGGACAGAAGAATTCCAAGCATTGTTACAGGCTGGGGACCAACTGGATAAGTAGCAGTTCTGTACAAAAGGAGCTGGGGGTTACAGTGGATGAGAAGCTGGACATGAGTCAACAGTGTGCCCTTGTAGGAAAGAAGGCTAATGGCATATTAGGGAGCATTAAGAGGAGCATTGCCAGTCGATCCAGAGATGTGATTATTCCTCTTTACTCGGCTCTGGTGAGGCCACATCTGGAATATTGTGTCCAGTTCTGGGTCCCCAATTACAGGAAGGATGTGGATGAATTGGAGAGGGTCCAGCGGAGGGCAACCAAAATGATTAGGGGGCTGGAGCATATGACCTATGAGGAGAGGCTGAAGGGGGTTGGGTCTATTTAGTCTGCAGAAGTGAAGAGTGAGGGGAGATTTGATAGCAGCCTTCAACTTCCTGAAGGGAGGTTCCAAAGAGGATAGAGAAAGGCTGTTCACAGTAGTGAGTCTGGCTCGTGAGTTTGCCCACATGCTCAGGGTTCAGCTGATCTCCATATTTGGGGTCGGGAAGGAATTTTCCTCCAGGGTAGATTGGCAGAGGCCCTGGATGTTTTTTGCCTTCCTCTGTATCATGGAGCATGGGTCACTAGCGGGAGGATTCTCTGCATATTGGGATCTTTGAATCATCATTTCAAGGACTTCAACATCTGAGATATAGGTGAGAGGATTATTCTAGCAGTCAGTGGGTGAGATGCTGTGGCCTGCATTGTGCAGGGGATCAGAGTGGATGATCAAAATGGTCCCTTCTGACCTTAAAGTCTATGGCTACGTGTAGACTGGCATAATTTTCCAGAAATGCTTTTAACGGAAAAGTTTTCCGTTAAAAGCATTTTCGGAACAGAGTGTCTAGATTGGCACGGATGCTTGTCCGCAAAAGCACTTTTTGCGGAAAAGCGTCTGTGGCCAATCTAGATGCGCTTTTGTGCAAAAAAGCCCCGATCGCCATTTTCACGATCGGGGCTTTTTTGCGGAAAACAAATCTCAGCTGTCTACACTGGCTCTTTTGCGCAAAAGTTTTGCACAAAAGGGACTTTTGCCCAAACAGGAGCAGCATAGTATTTCCGCAAAAAGCACTGATTTCTTACAGTAGGAAGTCAGTGCTTTTGTGGAAATTCAAGTGGCCAGTGTAGACAGCTGACACGTTTTTCCGGAAAAGCGGCTGATTTTCCGGAAAAACTGGTCAGTCCAGACACAGTCTATGAGTCTATGAGTGATGGATGGTAGAAAAAGGAACAATGGTCTCAAGTTGCGGTGGGAGAGGTCCAGGTTGGATATTAGGAAAAACTATTTCACTAGGAGGGTGGTAAAGCACTGGAATGGATTACCTAGGGAAGTAGTGGTGTCTCCATCCCTAGAGGTGTTTAAGTCCTGGCTTGTCCATTAGTTGTCTACCAGAATACAAAATGAGTTTATTGAGTTGTGTGGGATGTTTGTGCAAACAATTTTTGAAGAGATGCGACATGGGAAGTTCTTTCAATTATTATTGATGCACTTGCAGACTGTTCTCATAAAGAACAGATGACTTTGGCTGTTCAATATGATAAAATTGTAGGAAGGTCAAAGGTTTCAATTGAAGAACGATTCAATTTGTTTAATAATTTCATGAAAAAGAACTGGAAAAGAAATTGCTGCTCATGTATTAGAAATTCTGGAAGGCTTCAAATTAAATTTTCAAGTCTGCATTGGCCAAGCATATGATAATGGATCCAATATGGCTGGGAAGTACAACAGAGAACAAGCAGTCCTTCTTGAGCAAAATCCAAACTGTATTTTCTCCACTTGTGGCAATCACACACTAAATCTTGTCAGCGTTGATTGCGCTGAATCATGCAAGGAAGCAATCACATACTTTGGAACAATCCAGCCATTCTATAACCTCTTCAGTAGCAGTCCTTGAAAGTGGGAAATTCTGAAGCAGCATCTGCCTGTTTCCCTTCACAGTATGTCAACAATGAGATGGTCAGCACGAATCATTTGTGTTAAACCAGTTGCACAGCATTTAGACAATGGGAGAAAGGCTTTAAATGAGCTTGAATGCAGAAATATACATCCACATTTGAATGAATTTGAATGTTGTTTATGTGGATGAAACTGCTAAAACGATCCACGAAACTAATCTTGTAATTGAAGCACACTATGCTACATTAGATGTTGAGAGGGATAACATTGAATGAGTTCTTAAAGACATTCAAAAGATTTGTGATCAACGGGACTCAATCCTTTCTGAGTTCAAATCAGTAGCACAGGGTATTGAGATTTCATCTGTGTTTCCCACCAATTGCAGCCTAACATCTTAATCTGAGGTAGAAATTCTCTATCAAGTCAATGGTTTTCTTTGGTTACTATTACTCTGTCAAATCTGGTCTTACATGTCAATTTGAGTCACTGCGACAAATTTGTACCCTTTAGGATTCGTTTGGGAGTTCAGAGAACAAAGTGATGAAGATCTATATTCAGTGGCTGAACAGTGTCAACAAAGGTACAACACTGAAATTTCAAGAGATTTCTGTGACAAGTTCGTCTTCCTGAAACCTATACATTCTACCAACTTTAAATCAGATTGCAAGTCAAAAGAACTGTTTCAAGAAATATTCAATCTCAGCCTGTCGTCTGTATTTCCTAACATCACAATTGCATTACGTATTTTTGTCAGTCTCCCTGCGTCAGTGGCTTCGGGTGAATACACATTCAATTAAAACAAGTAAAGAACTATCATCATTCTACAATGGGAGAAGAGCATTTGAATGAGCTTGCAATGCTTAACATTAACACTGATGTTGCACATAGATTTTTCTACAGTTATAAACGAATTTGCATACAACAAAGCCTGAAAGGCATTGCTAAAATGAAGAGTTTTGCTTACAGTGGAAACTCTCAATTAAAATAAAATTTTTAATATACAGTACATGCTATTGGTATGATGAGTTAATTGTTAATAAATAAATGTCTCAAGTGTTCATTTTCATATATTAGTTCTGTCTTACCCTGTGGATAAGAAGTTAGAAACGTCAGGGGTCTGGAGGTGGGGTTTGGGCTGGGGCCTCTAAACTTGAAGTGGCCTGAGCTTCTGTCATTCTCTGAGAAGACCTGGTCTAGATACAGCAAGTCAATCCTCAGAGATGGCCCCTCAGATAGACACTGGTGATTGATTATTCATAGGGAGCAGTTTTCAGGAAGAAGGTGTTCCCTGTGAAATTTAGAGCATCATGTATATAGTTTGCGGCTCATAAGAGGATGCTGTTTTTGCAAATAGCTGGAAAAAATTTTAAAGTGGGGCCTAGGACGTTTCCCTCTAAAAGTGTCAACACAGACATGAAATGGAAGAAAGAACAAGAACTCTTGAGCACTAAAATACGAACACTCTCAGTGATGTGTGGACATGTTGCTAGCATAAGCTGAACTTCACAGGACTGAAGTCTGCTGATTTTTATTAACAGATTCACTCTCTTTACATTATGGATGTGAGCCAGCTGCCATGAAGACAATTAGGCCTCTTCTCTTTATCATCAGGCACATTGCGCCTGATCAAACTATACGCTCTGATGACAACATCAGTGGGAGCTCTGTGCTGGTGGGTGGGCATCTAGTTCTAGGTGGGCTGCTGACCTTATAAACCTGTATTCCCCTCCACTGATCACAAGCAGCAATTGTGTGTGATGGACACATCCTTCTTCTGAACTATGAAAGGGAATTAGTGCTTCTGGGGCAGCTTATTCCTTAGTGTCTCTTGATCTAAAAAAAATGCAAAAACTGCATGGAATTAGGTTAAGAAAAATCTAAATGCAGCTCACTTAGGTCCTGGCTTGAATTAAACTGGTCTCTGAGAGACAAAAGTCCAATACTGTATCTGACAAGAATCAGCTCTGCCAAGTAATCAGCTCATGATTACTGTTGGCAGTTGTGTAATGTGACTGCCAGTCCAAAGAAATACCACCAATGAGGCTCCTAGGAGAATCCTGGGAGGAACGATCCTCTACTAATACAAAGGGAAGGACTAGATGCTCTAAGAGATTTTTTTTCTACACGTAGTTTGCAAGTCTGTGCCTTGAGTTAATTAAAATTTGTATATACAGTTACATGAATGGGCTTGGGTTACTAATTGTATGGTCTCAGCTCACACTGAGTTTTAAGCTTATGGGAAGGTAACTTGGGTGCCTGTGAAAGGACTAATAGAAAAGACGAGTGCCATGTACATAATGAACAGGCACAGGACAAGTGTCCCAGTGCATCAGAATCCTCTCCTGCAATGGCCCTCCTGGTCTAACACATGGTGTCTTCTCAGCAGAGACTGGGGGGTCCTAGTGAATTAATGCTGAACTGTGCCTTCATTTAGTGATGGGAACAGGCTTATGCTTGACTCCAGAACAATGTAGTCCCCCTCACTTTTGCTCTTCAAATTTCTAGCAGCCAAAATCTGGTGCATCAATCCACTTCATTATTTTATTTAATGTGATATAGACATGAATATTTTAAAGCATCTAACCGAGGCTCCAAATACCTTGTCAGTGTTTAATGCAATAAAGAAGTAACACCAGCAGCCACCCTAGCTCCCAGAATATGAAAACACATCTAAATGGGCCAACAATGTTGCAATAGATCTTTCTACTTCATCAAACCCATCCAATGCAGACCACCTCAAAACCTTAAATGCCTGGAAGGTCAACAAAATTTTGCAATTATACTGAGCCAGGAGATCTCAATTTTCACCTTCCACAAACTTCTTTTCTACAGATGCTTCTCAATGAGCATAGACTCCCACATGTGTCAAGCAGAGCTGTATCATTTGGGATGGTCATGATGTGAACAAATGTAAACTCTACATACAAGTCTATGACACTATGTCACTGGCTTTGATTGTGACTCTGGCCAGATCTACACTTATTGGGAATGTCAAATCAAGAGAAGCAACTCCAACTACATTGATTACATAGCTGGAGTCGACATACCTTGTTTCGAGTTTCCCCATGGTCCCTACAGTAGAAGGCTGACAGGAGCAAATACTTCCATGTTCTCTTACTCTTCGCAGAAGCAGGGGTAACCAGCCTACAACCCTCTGAGTTCAACTTAGTGAATCTTAAGTAGACTAAATTGAACTCCAGAAAATCGATTGCAGAAGCGTCCATTTAATGAAGACATGGCCTTAAAGCCCATATGGCTCATTTTCCATAGATTGGTGCATACTATCTTGCAAGGTACGGAAAACATTACATTGGTCCTAGTATCTTGAACATTCCAGTTGGCCTACTTTAATCTTACTATTTAAGGAAACCTGTGTCTGCTGCAGGGAACTCAAAATTTACTCTGAGCCAAGGACTGTAATTCAGGAAATGCCTGTAAACAGCCAACTGAGCAGTCACCAACTTGTCAGAAAACTGGAATATTTTCTATTTAAGGGACAACAACAAAAAAGATTGCTACAGAGCTAAGACCTTTCCACAATGAGAGCCCGCTGGATCCTTGTGGAAAAAGAGCAACTCCATCAGCAATTCTCTTTCATTGAAACCCGTTTTGATTCGTTTTTTTGGCACTCAACTATTGTTTTTGTTCCATTCGCTCTTTTCAGTGTGCAGAACCCATGATATCATCTTTAGATGTTCATTACACTGAGATTTTGTGTCTTAAATCTAGGTGGGTCATTTTTCAGAAGATGCCCTGATATGATTTGGTGTTGGTGAAGTGTTCAATCCCAGTTAAGTTTCTGCTGAATTTCTCCCCCACTTGTAGGATTTATAAGAGTCTTTTTTTTTCCATTTTGGTCCACTTCAACATACCTATATACTGCAGGGCCAACAACCACCGTGGGACCCGGGGCAGGGTGTGTGTGTGAGAGAGGGGGCTCCAGGCTAGAGGAAGGGGTGGGGCCTTGAATGGAAGAGGCGGGGCTAAGGGCAGTCAGTCCTTTGTGCTGCCCACACCCCAGCACCTCCCCGAAGCCCTCAGAGCGACGCAGAGCAGTGCTAAAGTACTCTGGAAGCAATGCAAAGGGGCCCAGGGCTCCGACCGCTGGCACCGCCACAGTAGTAGCAGCAGCAACGGGCAGCTCTGCGCCCCTTTGGATCTCTGAGCCCTGTTATAATTACCCCCTCTATTCACCCGTCGGTGGGCTTGTCTAGATAGATGCTTGCTACAGTAGGAGACAGATTGACTTTACATTCCACCCAGATCCGAATGTCTCATATTTTTCCTAATAATCCCCTCCTCATATCCCTTTGGAATATGTTAGCCAGAGATTAATGCCTTCAGTTTCTTTAGGGATTGTTTTTGCTGTTTTTCCCTTGCTTGCGCGCTGCGATGCAGCTATGCTGCTTTGTATTCAGACCAAGGGGTGTCGGCCCGACATACAGCTACAAGGGGCCAGAAATCCCTCTGATTTCCTACTCAATGTGTTTTTATCTGCCGTCTATTGTAATGGCAACTATCATAACAAATTCTTTCGACACTCGTTAGGATTTTGTGTTGTTCCAGAAGAGGGCTGTTATGTAGCACTGCGACTGCACGTGAAATAAAAAGGTGAAGTGGTTTCCCTGGCAACAGTAACCATGTATAAATTATCAGAAACCCCTCTGTATCCTGTGCTATGCTTGCCAGTTGAACATACCTTTGCATGGATTAGTTATGCCAATGAGGAAGTCATTGTCTAATGAATGCCCTCTGCTAGCCAGCACACCTTCAATCTACTCAGCTTCTGCTGGATATTTTTAGATACAGCAGAACCCGAATTTTAGCCAGGGCCAGATTAAGCCAGAGGCACAATAAGCTTGTGCTTATGACCCTGATTCCTGGAATCACACAATGAAGGCAGAATCTTTTTTTTCATTAAAAAAAAAAAAGACTATGTTTCTAGCTGACACGATTGCACAGAAAAGCGTGAACATATGATCTGTAAGTGATGCTGCACTGTCTGCCTGAGTCTGCAGACAGCCTGAAGCAATAGCACTGAAAATTGTCCATTCATCCCAATGGGGTGTTAATGCCATTTCTTTAAGGCAGGGAAGGGGTACCTAAGGCCCAGGGCCTGGATGCAGACCCCAACTTGCCTGGATCTGGCCCCTGAGGCTCGGGGCTCCCTCCCCAGCATTGGTGCCCCAGCCTCCCACTATCTCCCCCACGGGGCTGCATCACACAAAATCTACTATCCAGGCCCCCTTAGGCTCTGGTATGCAAGAGGACTGTGGGGAGTGTGTTTCTCCTTCTCAGTTGGGTGAGGGTGCTTCTCACTTGGGTGTGACTCCTGACCCGAAAAAGGTTCCCCACCTTTGTTTTAAGGGTGTGGCAGGAGGAGAAGAGGGCAGTGGGCTGAGCCCAGCTATCCCAGCACTCAGGTGAAAGTGTTCCAGAACCCCAGCCCACTCACACCCCTACTTTTTGATGAGGTGGGTAGAGGGAACATCCTGTTGCTCTTTGGTGGAGTACAAGGTCCTGCTGCCCTTCCTGGGGGTTATAGGAAAGTCCTCATAGGGCTGCTGCTCAAAGAGGCCCCTGCCGCATGAGAAATAAGGAGCAGGGTTATGGTACAGATCTGGGAGCATGGGGATATGTCATGCTGTGCTTACGACCCACCCACCCCCAGTCTCCCTACTGAAACATCAAAGCTCCATTGAGTCAAAAATGCTAGTGCGTCTCTGTGGCGACGCATCGGGGTTCCCTGCCTCCTGCACCCCCATAGTGGCATGAACAGACTCCACCAGCTGGTAGAATAGAGGGAGTTTATTGCTTCTCCAGGATACAGCGCAGCAAAGATGTAATCCGGTTACAGGGCAGGCCTAGGATGCCTCAGCCCCCCTTGAGATGGGGAGACTGGGCCCCTAAATCCCAGCCCGTTGCTTAGGCTGCATCCTCCATGATACCAGATAGAAACTAAAACTCTTCCAGCCCTGCCCCACAGCCAGCTGCTGGTCTCCGCCCTCCTTCCTTTGTCTCTCTCCCTGGGAGGCTGAGCCTGGGTGTCTGGGTTAATACACATTCGGGAGAGTCAGTGAGAATCTCCCATCACAGTGCAGGGGGACCCCAGGTCACAGAGCAGACAGCCCCCCACTACGGCCACCCCACTATGCCAGTCTCTCCCCTCTCCTGTCTACAAATGAATTATAGTGCTCCCCCCCTTTTAGAAAAGGTTTGGGAGCCCCCCAAGGCTTCTGTGAAATGAGGATTCTACTGTAGTGGGGGTGGAAGGTCAGGACATGGGTTATAACGTGCAGAACCCTTCACCTCCAGGTCACTGGTTTGTACCTAGCCTCAGCTGGAAGCAAGCGACTGCAAGTCACCTCCATCTGATGGTGATTTGGCCTGTATGCAGGGACACCGAGAGACTTGACAGGCTCCTGGGCAAGGTGGGGAGGCACCCGCTCGGCGCTCCTGGAAGGAGTAGGAACTTGGGCAGAAAGGGCAGGTTTGGGTCAGCACGGCTCGGAGCGTGCCACCCTGTTCTCTCCCCTCCCCCGCCGGCAGCCCTCAGAGTTGCCTGGAGCACAGTGAGGGCACTCCAGAGGCAATTTAAAGGGCCAGGAGCTCTGTCTGATGCAGCTGACAAAGTGGCAGTGGTAGCAGCCAGGAGCCCCAGGCCTTGGGGCAGTTGCACCCTTTGCCCCCTCTCTATTGGCAGGCCTACCCCTACATGAAAGTAGTGGATGTCTTGGCTCCTTATGGGCTCTAGCCAAAGCCCACTGAAGGCAGGAGGTGTTTGCATCAGGACCCAGTGCTGGCTGCTATCTATGTCAGTCAGCTCAGCAGAGAGGTCAAGGACTGAGCCGGTGCAATGGCTTATCCAGCGGCGGCTGAGGCCCAGGGTCAGTGCAGTGCAGCTTGCATGTCAGCCATTGACACGGACCACTGTTGAGTCAGGGCCAGATGAAGGCACAGGCCTGTGCTTAAGGCCCTCGCTTCTGGAGTCATGTGATGAGGTGAGACGCGGCTCCACTTTCACTTTAAAAAGATGCGTTTCTAGCCTTCTTGAAAATAAAACTTTTAAAATGTGATATGAGCATAAAAGATGCCTGAGTCTGCAGCGAGCCGCGCGCAATATTACTCTTTGTTTGTACTGTGGTAACACCTAAGAGCCTGGCATAGGCCAGGACTTTATATATCCAAGTGCAACCCCAAGTCAATTTGTTCTGGTCCTTAGACGGGGGAAAGAGGCATTTACAGTGGAAGAACTGACATCACCTGGAGTCTGATCTCATGGAAATTCGGGGCACTATCTGAAAATCTGTGATCGTGTTGAAAGGCAGCTGTGTCATAGGAGTGGTTCAAGGAAAGTCCCATCCCTGTTAGAGGAATAACGTTGGTCCCCGAAGGGCGAGCGTTACCCATTATGCAGCACAAGAGTCTGGACCCGATTGGCTCCTGTGAGGCAGCATCACGTCACGAGGCTCTTGTTCCAGGTCTCTGCTTTAGCTGAGTTAGCAGGAATGCAGTCGGCAATGAGAAAGTGATTCTGTCACCCACGTACAAAAAATGTTCTTGTTACTCCGAGAGGCCCAGCGGGAACAACACTCCTATCCCAAGATGCTTAGGAGACAAGATTACAGACACCAGACCTGAACACCTCTCCTGTCTCGTGGGGAGCTTTGCAAGCACATTGGGCTGGATTTTGCATGAGAGGCACAAACTGCGATGGAGAGGGTGCAAAGCTGCATTGCCCTGGGTGATTTCCAAGAGGCACAGTATCTCCAGCTGGCCTGACACAGCACCTCGGGGCTCCCAAGAGTGCAGATGAGCATGACGGCTGCATGAGCCCTTAACTGGGTGCAGCATGCACCTGGCTCTGTAGCTGGATGGAGCCATTCTTTGCCTCTTCCCTCACCTAGTGGATGTCTAGCCTCCTGGGAGGGAGCAGCCCCTGCATTCAAGAGAGTCTCAGGGATGCAGCGCATGATCAATGGATGCTGAAGAAAGATCTTATAAGCTGACAGCCCCAGGATTTTTTTATCTCAACCTGTTACCCTCAGGGAACAGTTCACCAACCAATCAGACACATCTTACTAGTATTAGCTCTGGCCGTGGGCTAGAGCTGAACTTTGCACTGCTGTGCCCAAACCATTCCCGCAAAGCACACTCGGCCTACTGACCATTACTAGTATAAACTGGAAATCCTGTAGATAGAAACCATTTCAAGTCAAAGGGGGTATGTCTACACTAGCCCCCTAGTTCGAACTAGGGAGACTAATGTAGGCATTCAAAGTTGCAAATGAAGCCCGGGATTTAAATATTATTTGCATTTTCCCATCCGGTCACCATTTTTAAATTCCACTAGTCCGAAGTAACTGCCCGCGGCTACATGCAGCAGTGAAACGGCAATTTGAACTAAGTCCTTAGTTCGACTTAACTGTTACACCTCATTCCTCATGGAATAACTGTTACTCCTGTTATTCCATGAGGTGTAACAGTTAAGTCGAACTAAGGACTTAGTTCAAATTGCCGTTTTATTGCCGCGTGTAGCCGCGGGCAGTTACTTCGGACTAGTGGAATTTAAAAATGGCGCCTGGACGGGAAAATGCAAATAAAGCCTGGGATATTTAAATCCCGGGCTTCATTTGCAACTTTGAATGCCTACATTAGTAGGAAGGGAGCTCAGTGATCTCTTCTGGCTTATTGTCTGAAATTTAGCGAAGCAACGTTTGCACATGGGATGAGAGTTGCTCAGGGCAGGTGCGAGGGGAGACTGTGCAAAAGTCTTGTAAGGAAAGCGCTGAGAAATAATCCTGCTACAAGGCAAAGTTCCCTAGTGCTTCTTTGATTAGCTAGAGCTTATTCTATCAGCCAAGAAAAAGGATAGAGGGAATTTTCTCTGTGTTTGCTGGCTGCGGGGGAGAATTTAGGGAGGATTTAGCAATGGGCAGGAAGTTGGAAGGGGGTCTTGCTTGTATTGTTCTTTGATTTTGGATAGATAGCCGCCCCCCCACCCCCAGCGATGGAGAAAGGGCAAAAGGGAAAGGGAGGTGGAGGAAGGGAATCATCCCAGCCCCTCTTGCAAAGAGAGGGACAGGAGCAGGCCAGCCCCAGATGTCTCCGAGCCACCCCCGACATTTCCCACAAAAATGCCGGTCTGTTGTTCAGAACCTGAAATAATTATCCCAAAAATGACAGGTTGGAGGGGAGCCAAAGATTGCCTCAGCAGCATTGTCGCAGCATGGGGGAGGGGACAGGAGAACTGTGCAAAGGCAGGATATGTTTCTTCATTGCCCTCTGGTGCCCTGCAGCCAGCTCGCACGAGGCAATGTAAAGCCACCAGTCTGGGACACCCGCCACAGACGGCTCAGGAGACAACACAGACCCAGCCTGTGCACACGTGTCAGATTTTACATTCAGCCACTCGCCAGCTGCGACGTTCGGAAAGCAAAGCAGCGGGAGCTGTTGCACAGAGCGGGTGAGCCCACTAATCCTGCTCCACGGGCAGAAGGCTTGACCTAGCGCTTCCTCATCCCTCCTGACACTGACTCACTGTCTGATTCTCCCTTCACATCTGGGTGGGAGATGGTCTTTGGCAAAAACCCACAGCAGCCTCTACACAGAGCAAGCATGTTCCTTAGGCCTTGCTCTTTTACCAGCACGCAGCCAAGATCTAGCAAAGGCGGCAGAATGAGAGCGCCCTTTGTGCTGTGCAAGGGACCCCGTGGTTTTCACGTATTGTCAGTCGACTCTGCCCCTTAGGCCAGGGTTGGGCAAAATACGGCCTGTGGGATGGATCTGGCCCACTAAAGCTTCCGATCTGGGCTGCCAGCATCCTCTGGGCTACCAATGTTCCCTGCCTTGGGGGTACCCCTCAAAGTGTCCGGCTCCTGGGGCCAGCCTGTGCATCTCTGCATGGCACGTGCCCCATGGGGGTGGCTCCTGGCGTGGCCCGCACTTCCAGCACAATCCTCACAGTGCCCATTGGCCGATCTTGCAGAGCTCTCCCCACGTCATGAGGAGCACAGCAGGTGGGGAGCCTGCAGGACTGCTCGCTAGGAGCCGCCTAAGATACGTGTCTCCCAGCCAGAACCTGCACCTAGCACCCCACCCCCTCCTCCGCCCCGATTCCCTGCATTAGGTCACAACCCAGACCCTCTGCACCCTCTCCTGCACCCCTACCCATGGTCACAACTCCCTCCCAGACCTGGCACCCTCTCCTACATCCCTTCCCCAGGTCAGAATCCTCTCCTGCACCCATAATACCTCCCAGACCCTGCACCCCAATCTTCTGCCCCAGATCACAGCGCCCTCATTCACCCAAATTCCCTCCCTGACCCCAAATCCCCTCCTGCACCCCAATCTGCTACCCCAACTCCCTTCTGCACCCAACTTCTATGCCAGACTCCACACCCCTGCCATAGAAAAGTGCAGCCCTTAACCACTTACCAAAATGTTGGAGTGCCCCCCCCAACAGAAATTATTGCCCACCCCTGGGTTAGGCAGTCAAGATAGCAACAGCAGAAACAGCCATGGCCTGACCCCTCAAACCCGGCCTTTGGGGAGGCTGTGCAAACAAGCATGTGCCATTTAGCAGAGGAATGGCTGTGACTTCCGCTGTGCCCGAGAGGGAGCATTTTCTTGTCACTAACCAACTGTAAAGAGGCTGTGTGTTTGAGTGGTTAGAGCAGTGGGCTGGGTGCCAAAAGTAGCTTTGGTTCTAATCCCTGCAGCAGAACGTCCCAGAGTGGTACCTTGGCTACACAAAGAAGCCATTGTACTGCTTTGTGCCTCAATGAAACCCAGATGAGAAAACGGAGGCCCAGGCTGAAAACCATGATGCTGTATCCGATCTGAGCTTTCCAGAGTAAACACATGCAAAAACACAGCCTCCTAAGCGTGGAGCTACAAGTGAACTCAGTGAGGCGCTGCGCCACGGACACGAAGATGTGGGACAACTTGCACAAGGCCTGAAATCTCTTTTGGGCTGCTTTGCTCTCCTGCAAGCCCAGCTTGCTGACGTCAGGAAAGTCGCATCAGAGGGAGTTTCCAGTGAACAACTTCCTTGGTGTTATAGGAGCACAGGCTTGAGTATTTGTCCATCTGCCACTCACTCGCAGCCCTCACCCCGCCCCTCCTCTGCATCGTAGCAAACATCCTCCTCCTCCTCCTTCCCCTTCCCCTGCTGGTATAAATCTCCCTTCCTGGTTAGCCAGCCTTGCCCCATTATAGTACCCACCAGCTCTGCCTACCCTCTTCTGTTGTCCCCTCCAATCTCTCCCCTCCTCCTACCAGCTCAGATCCAGTTCCCGTACCTTCCTCCTCACCTCTTACAACATTTGCCCCAATCCTCTCCCCCTCCCATATTCCTCCCCACCATCACCTCTGACCCTTTGGTGCCACCATCCTTGCCCTCACACCCAACCCCCTCTCCCCACTCCCTTTTTCTTGTACTCTCTCAACAACACAGACATCCCTTCTAGCTCCTGGCTCTTAGAAACAGCCTGACCCCTTTCTCTGATACTGCCTCTCCAGTGCTCCTTTTTACAGGGGCCTTTTCCTCACGTTCCCTGGCCTGAATAATAACAGGAGGGATTGAGCTTCTCCAGCTTCACGCTGCCATCCAGAGGGGAGGATGCCAAAAGTTTTGCTTGACTTTTATGTTTGTTTGTTTGTGCCTTTGGGGAGGAAGGCCTCCTGGCCCTTACAGTCATGTCTACGTTGGATCTGGGAGCGAATCCACCACCCAGTTCCACAGACGCGTGCCAGCAGGACTTGTGCTAGTGTAACCCACACACCTAGTGTGGTTCACAGTCCCATGTAGTGGCACTTAGACCACTTGCAGCGAGAGATAAGAACAAGGGAGCTCTACAGCCGAAGCCAGTGGTCCCCAACCTTTTGAGGCTGCCAGGCACCCAGGGGTGGGGCCGTGCACGCGCAGTACGCCCAGAGCCAGCTCAAGCCATTCCTGTGCCCCAGGCAGCGGGCACACGATGCACAAGAGTTATTTTGGGAGTTATTATTTCAAACTAATTTCCTAACGTAGACATGCCCTGATGGAGCAAGAACTTGATTCCAGGTCTTTCTAAGGCCTCAAATAGTACCCTAATCATTGGACTATCCCCTTCCTCATCCTAGCATCACTGGGAGCTACTGAAATTAACATTCTGCATATCACAGGCTTCATCTAACTTTTACTAAAGTTTCACGCTGCCTTTTTAGCATCTTTCCTGATTAGTTTAGTGGATTTTTGTTTGCGATTTTCTGCCCTGAGCAATTGTAAATCAAAGCATCCAACTCACCAATACAAATGTCAGGAACAGCGGACATTATTATTGTTTCTATTCCAGCAGTGCCTGCAAACGCCACTCATGATCAGAGCCCTGTTGCTCCAGGCCTTGTACAAACACCTCATCCTGTGCCCTGCATCAGCATGCTCCACACCTAGGATCTGGTAGACCTATGGTAGATCTACAAGAAATGGCCCGTCTACACTGGGCCAAATGTTAGGAAAAAAAACCCCTTTTTTTGCAACATCCCTTCTTCTTCGTAAAACGAGGTTTACAGGGATTCTGAGAAAACGTATCTGCTCTTCTGAAAAATATTTCGAAGAGCAGACACGTTCCTTGGATACAGCAGAGTTTTCCCGGGATACCTCTGGTATCCCAAAAAAACTCTGCAGTCTAGACATACCCAAATTAGGTATCATCACTTCTAGCAAAATGAAATGTGGTTCTCACATGCCTAATACAAGCATCTTAATTTCTGGGATGAACTGTCACTACGTGCCTGGTGTCACTATCCTAATTCCTGCGCTATCAACGGGGCATATTTTTCTGTCCACAGAGCAAGTACATAAGAACATAAGAACGGCCGTACTGGGTCAGACCAAAGGTCCTTCTAGCCCAGTATCCTGTCTGCCAACAGTGGCCAGCACCAGGTGCCCCAGAGAGGGTGGACTGAAGACAATGATCAAGCGATTTGTCTCCTGCCATCTCTCTCCAGCCTCTGACAAACAGAGGCCAAGGACACCATTTTATCCCCTGGCTAATAGCCTTTTATGGACCTAACCTCCATGAAATTATCTAGCTTCTTTTTAAACTCTATTATAGTCCTAGCCTTCACAGCCTCCTCTGGCAAGGAGTTCCACAGGCTGACTACACGCTGTGTGAAGAAGAACTTTCTTTTATTAGTTTTAAACCTGCTACCTGTAACAGAATTAAAATGTATCTGTCCTTGAGATATGGTGCGTGTATCAGTTTTGAATGTAACAACTGTAATTGAGTGGAAATGTAACAACCTTGCTCAGATGAGTTCATAATATGTATGCCTATGCCTTAAATTGTGGAGACCCATTACTATAACATCTGTCAATCAATGGGTAACTGTCAATCAATTGGGGAGCCATGGCTCAAGTAAGATATGTTACGTACCACACGTCTTGCATGTATAATGTTTACCTGTCTGTTCATATTTGAAATTTACCTGTTAAGTTCTATGTTAATTTGTTATGGTCCCCTGACCAATAGGTTTAAAATTATGCATATGAGCATTCCAATTTGACCAATCATTTCAAAGTGGAATGCTCATGAATATTCATTAGCCTACCTTTTATAAGTCCACGCAATGGCGGTTGAAGCGTGGCGTCGGGCTTAGTTAGGTTGAGCATCCCCGCCTAGGCTCTTCTCTTAAGGATAGATGGAAGGTCTATTCCCTACCTTAGGTTTTAGATAGGGTTAGTTAGGTTAGCTATCGTTGTCGAGTCTGTCCGTCAGGTTCGCGTCGGTCCTCGCACGTTGGCTGTCGTCAAGCTTGTCCGGCGGGCGCATCACAACTTAGTTAGTTTTCCTTTTAGTTAGGTTAGGGTAGCTTAGAATAGGTATTCTACCATCGTCTGTTCCAGCGGCGCCAAAGAGCCTGAAGAATCATGCTTCGCGGAAGGTGAAGTCAGCATTTCTTCTCAGCTCTTCGTGGGACTCCTGGCTGTTCCTCTCCTGAGGCCCAAAAGGACCAAAGGCTCGTAGGTCACCAGCACCTCAACAATCGTCCCTGCGCCGTAAGACTTTGTGTTTTCTTTCTTCTTTGGGACTTCCCCAAGGAGTGTATGTTCAATTATTATTTCTGTGTTAATATAGTCCTGTGGTTTTAAAATCTAACCAAATTGTAGGTTTTTATTTCTGCGCCAGTTCCTGAGACTACCCGGTGACTAGATACGGGAGAGGGTCCGCATTTGCAATCTTCTTTAGAGTAATTAGGCTAATTGGCATTTAATTAATTAGCATACACCGTTACCTTACGCGTGTCCAGGTAACATACCCATTCTCTTCCTGACTGCAGCTACAGTCGTGGTCCCGCCACTGGAATAAACATGACACTGCCCTACTCAGGGAGAAAATAGGAAAGTCACACCTAGCTCAAACAAATGTCCCTTCATCATCTCATTCTATACACCATGCAGAGCTGCTAAGGGAAGAGGCCAGCTCTCCTCCAGGAAGGAACCAAGGCGTGGCATCTGCCAGGGTGTCCCAGACTGCAGTGCAGAGTCCACCTGTACCCCCATTCCAACAGGTGGCTCCAAATCCCCACTGTGGACACATCATTAAACAACAGAGCAATGCCTGGAAGAGCAGTTTCAAAGGTTAAAGAAAAGCTTTTACGAGAACATACATGGCTAAGATAAATGAGAATGTCCCCCTAAGTTTGACCACGCTGAAACTGCCTATGGCTGATTTAGACAAGGAAATGAACAGTAGTAAACCAAAGATGTTCTAACAATAAACCTGCCTTATTTTCACTTGCAGTCAGTGAAACGATCATAGCTCCTGGGAGGTCAGGTAGGGAGCAGCAAATATTCTATTTAGCATAATCACCTTTCAGGAAGGTCTCCCAAGGACATGCTCAGTATGGTGCATCTGCATGCATGTTTTTATTTGTATTAGCTGATTGACACTGGATTCATCTTGCAGCAGGGATTTTTCATTGTATTGTGCTTGCTTTAGCAAGCCGCGATTTAATTGCTACACTCCTGTTTCCTGTCGTGCTAGGGCTCAGATAAAGGAGGTCTTTTTTTCTTCTACAATATGCACATCTCAGAGCACTTCCAGGGTTGGGATCAGAAGCTACAGATTATCTAGGACCTAATTCACCACATTTATGTGTTGAGAATCGGAAATTGCTTTTGATTTGCTATAATAACCATTACATAATGATGTTAGACAGCTTGTGGAGCAGCTATTTATGAAATATTCTACCTGTGGCTTTCTACAAAGCCAGGCAATCTCCTAAAGATTCCAGGAGTGAGAACTGGTTGCAGTATTGATATGCTGGCTCTGATCCATTACGTTTCTTACACAGTCACATCTGAACTAGCTGTATTTGGCTATTTGCCATAAGCACCATAAGAAAAGCAGGAGATGGCTAAACTGTAGGTATCTTGAGCACCTTTTAAACACAGATGCTCAAAATATTCAGCTAACTGAAAATTTAGAAATTGTTTGTTAAAGTAGGCACGGCTGCTGACCAGACAGAGAGAGGGCCAACAGAGCATTAACTGTAAAGTATCCTGAAGGAATTTCCTTCCTTTGCCGTTCACTTCTCCTTGTGACCCCAGATTTCTCCAACAGTATAGTGACCTGACCACTGTGTGGTCTTTCCATGACCAGTGGATTTTATCCTAACTGTGTTCCCTTTTTTTCCTGGAACCCCATTTTTACAGAGTGGGAAAAGGAGGCCTATGCTCACACAGGAAGTCTGTAGGCAAAGCAGGGGTCAGTTACAGGGACATTGACTGAAATGGCCAGTTCTTCTATTGGCCTACTAAGTGCCCCAAAGAAAGAAGGAATTTGTTCCTGTTGTGATGACTAGAGACCAGTGTTCCCTCTAATTTTCTGTGTCCATGTGCGGAGTGAATTGTGTTATGTGTAACAATATGGGGGTGGGGCCAAAGGGTTGGGAGGGTGAGAGGAAGGGGGACTCAGAACTGGGCAGAGGGTTGAGATGTGGGGGAAGTGAGGCTTCTGGCTACGAGTGCAGGTTCGGGGGTAGGCCTGGGAATGAAAGGTCCCGACTAGCCCTGCAGAAGGGAGAGAGGAGGACTCCCCCCAGTTCTGTGCCAGGTAAGAGGCACCTCTGCAGAGCCATGGCAGTTCCCGTGGGGCTAGGCTGGAACAGGGGAGGGGTGCCTCTCACAGCCCTGGATCTCCTGCTGAGCAGCTCTGCAGCTTAGAGAGAATTTAGCCAGAGACAGGAGCTGAGATTTATTTTTAAGTGCAATTAGAATAGGTCGTCTGTTTGCACTGAGACTCGAGACTCTAGGTTCAATTCCTGGCAATGTCACAGACTTCTTCTGTGACCTTGGCAGCCCACCTAATCCCTGTGTCTCTCATTTGCCCATCATCATATGGGATTCATTCATCCTTTGTCTGTCTTGTCTACTAGGACTGCAAGCTCTTGGGGACAGAAACTGTCCCTTACTCTATACTTGGTCCTGCCTCAGCCTGGAGCACACACAAGCACAATGGAGTCCTAATCTAGCGTGTGTCCTCACTACACAATTGGCATGCTAATAATGAATAGCAATAGTTTCTCCCTGATAAACTGTTGTCAGCTGTCAATGACAAAAAAAAACAGAACTGTGTTAGACCAAGAAGTTACAAAACAAAGTCCTAGACTGTCAAAGCCAAATGGTCATCTTGTCTCTTGAGAAAATTCACTACTGTCTCAAGGGGGTGTGTAACAATGCCCCACTACAGCCTTCATCAACAAAGCATAAACCTTTAGCCAAAGGAACAGTTTTCCTAACTAGCAACGACAGTAGGCTGTTATCCTCTACTACTTCAGCCTGCATACAGTTCACCAGTGGGACATAGATACCACCCCAGGGAAGTCCAAACATTTTGCTCACTTATGCTAGCAGTGATTTTGACCCAGTGTTTTTACAGTCATTGCAGCTCATAAAAATACAATATGTCAATTAAATAAGAAAAGTATTGCAAAAGCCTCCTCGTTTAGCTGCATTCTTTTTGTAATCCCAGTGAAGAGGATGTGCTGAGCCCCAGAGTTGCTTAGAATTGTCTTTCCAAAATGTACTGTGAATTTAGCAATGGAGAGTGCAAGTCAGACATACTGGGATGCTGAAGCAAAATGCAGGACAATGTAGCACTTTAAAGACTAACAAGATGGTTTATTAGATGATGAGCTTTCGTGGGCCAGACCCACTTCCTCAGATCAAATAGTGGAAGAAAATAGTCACAACCATATATACCAAAGGATACAATTAAAAAAATGAACACATATGAAAAGGACAAATCACATTGCAGAACAGGAGGGGGATGCGGGGGGGGGGGGGGAGGAAGGAAGGTAAGTGTCTGTGAATTGATGATATTAGAGGTGGGATGCCGTGAGCTAACCTGTGAGTATTAATGGTTGTGCAAGGACTCTGTGTGTGCATGTGTTTTCTTCACCACTCAAGGGCTTGTTCAGTGAAATTGACATGGGGGGGAGGAGGAAGGAGAGGTTAAACAGGTTTCCCATTCATACCCAGGTCAAGTAATAACCTAAATGCAGAGGTGGGCCCTGTGAATATGTGTAGCTAAACACCAATGGTTAAAAACTATTGGCCGAGTCTCACTCTTTGATGGACACATACTTTGCTCTATGACACATCTGGAATCCATATATTATAGCCCTAGCACGATAAGAAATATTGTTTCGGTCATGTTAGAGTTAGTATGGGCCTATTAGCCAGTTACTATATTACCCACATACAAAGAGCTTCAGGTTACTTTCATATAACAGAGATAAAGTCAAAAGAATAACAAGAATTCTGAATGAAATCAACCAGAGGAAGGACAGCCTTGGAACATTTCAATGCTGGGGCTATTTCTTCCCACGCACCAATCTTTTTCTAATATCCCATGAAATGTCCCTGCTCTGAGTCCTGCGCTTACAGCACATCCGACAACAATACATTCCCCTGTAGAATTAGCCAAATGTCTGTAAACTACATGGAAAAACAGTCAACTTGGCAGCGCTGCAGATTATTCCAGGGAAGCCAGAATGTAGCTTGACCTCCTGGAGACAAGCACAGCATTCACTCTCTGCTTTCAAAAAAAGAGAGCTCTAATTCTAGGAAGCATGAGGAGCAATTAATAATCCGGATAAGCATTGCCAACAGAAGAAAATAACAGGACAGATAAGGGACATGCTTTTTTTCTGAAGAGGAGCCTAAGCCGAGTAAAAAAAACACAAAACTTTTTCACCAAGACCATTCCCAGCTGTTGGTACATCCGGAAACGGACATTTTGGGGAACACTATAGATGTTCCTTAAGAAGGGTCTGATGTGGGTAGATAAAGAGGAAATGAAAGGTTATACTTTCATCCCTTATGAAATAGACCAGATGGACCCCAGCATGTCCAGAAAACAGATTAGAGCTGTCTTTGCATTGCATCAGAATCTTTGATCCCTTAGACATGCTATATACAGATCTGTAGGAAGATACCTGCAATCAGGGTGCCCATGTATGCCAAAAACTCTTTAATGATGAGCCAAGATAGGGAACAAATGATGCTGATGATAAATCCATCACCTGTGGCTGGGACAGACAGGGATGGCCACTGCTAAAACAAATAAACTGTTCCAAAGAGCTGGTGGGCTTGTTTTGATTATGCTTGGGATAAGTCTCAGTGCCCTTTGATCCCATGATGTTTTTGGAGCCTGTGTTGCTGTCTAGCAGCAGGGTATATTTTTCTATCCCAAGGAGCAAGTGGATGCAGCTGCCTATAGTTGATTTATAGTAGGAAGTGACTGCTAGAAAATCCAGTGCTTCTCACAAAGTAAAACTGCTGTATTTTCACTGCCAGAGTCAGCAAAATAATTAGAGATCTGGCAATTTCAGGTGTGAAGAACAGAAAAAGCATGTTGCGTTTAGCATAAATCACCTTCCCAGATGATCCATCAAGGATGCTCTCAGCATGCCGCCACTATAAGCTTTTATGCATTGGAGCAATTGCATTTTGATTCCATCTCTGCTCCGGGGATTTTAAATTCTAATTTTTGGGCTCGCTGCAGTGACATTGTGAGTTCACTTCCAGACTTCGGTATCCTGTGTTTGTCCTGCGTTTGTTTGGAAAAGTGGAGGCTTCCTTGCAGCCCTTCCATTTCCACCGTATGGGGATCACAAGGACACATGGGGGCTGCTTGTGTCTAAGTCCTGTCTCAGATTTAGACTGAGCGCTCTCTGGGGGAGGAAAAGTCTCTACTTGTCTACAGCATCTAGCAAAATGGGGCCCCAGTTCTTGACTAGGGCACCTAGATCTTCCAGGCAGGCAGGTAGGCAGGAAGGAAGATCTGACTTGGCACATTTAAATTTTAGGACTGGTTATTACTTTTAATTATCTGTACATTTTGTTTCCATTTTAGAGGCTAATGAAGCAGCTCTGTATTACTATAACATTTGGGGCAAGGTTGTATCCCAGGCATTCCATACAGACAGATGTTCCATGTGCTTCTAAAACCCATGTCAGTAGGAAATTCAGTTCTTGTTCCATCTCATTTTTACACATGCGATGGATACATTTGCCACCAGCATAATCAGAACCATGGTGAAGGGAAGGAGTGAATTAATTGTTGGCTGATAGTAAATATATGTCATCGTCTGATTAATTGCATGGAAATGTCTATGCTCAAGCTAGTGATAAAAATCAAATGGAAAATGTGTGAAAACTCAGCTCTGACACACATGCCTGGCTAATCTGATGTGGTGTTATAGGGCACACAAACACACAGAAAAGGCCAGATTCTCAGCTGATGTAAATCAGCCCCACATGCCTGAAAAACAAGGAACACCCCCAGCCCATCCACCTCCCCAACCAAAAAAAAAAACCCACCCAACCTGAAAATCCTGAAAAGGTTTTTCAACTTTTCTCATTATGTAAATAGCCGCCTTCTGTTATGTCAACATGCTGTGAAGCCCCTTTCAGCACAGATGAAAGGCTCATGTACAGAATTCTCCTTCTCTTCCCAGATTCAGACAAGATGCTTAGAGACAAAACGGAGCTTGTGCCCTGCAGCAGTGCTGGATCACAGCCCTCATTCCTCAGAAGCAGGCCTGACCTCCACACAAACCAGCAGGGAAGAGCAGCCCAGCTCACTGCAGTGACCTGTCCTGGCCATTTCATGCTGGATATAGCAGAGAAACGGTGGAAGTCAGCCATTCAGAGCGGAGAAGGAAGCGCTGCAGCAGAATGGCTTTGAACCTCTCATCCCGGATGCCTATCACCAGCCATTAACACACAGCTGCATCCTGACCCATGGAGCGAGTTTGCCACTAGACTGGTGCTCCTCAGCGGAGTGGCAAGAGGGACAGTACTTATCTCTATTAACCTCTGACCTTGCACAACTCACATCTGCAGAGCATCAGGGTAGTGGAGGAGGAGCCATTCTTTTCTCTTTTGTCTGTTCTGAGGCATGCTCCCCAGGGCCACCAGGGCAGCTGAATCTTTGGGAAAACCTCCACTCTGCTGGGAGTTTTCCTCAGGCTGCTTTTTGCAAGCAGGGTGTAGAGCTGAGTTCTGGAGGAGGCAAGAGGATGATGCTTGAAGATGCTGCCGCTTGGTGGAAGCAATACATTGCCGTGCTGTGATAAATAGAAACTCCTGCCTAGGTGTACCTGGCCTACCGACAGCAGTTTTAATTAGCAGGAAACACAGAACCACTGAGATGTACAAAGTAATATAGACACGCACCCACAAAAAGCAACAGAACGTGTGCCGTTCCACCGTTGCAAGGGTGGGAAAGCCAACGGCAGCCCATGTAGCAGATTCTGCACCTAGGCGCAGTGTGGGGCTGAGCTCCTGTAGGGTTCCAGCCAGGGCAGTGCAGAGGAAGTTGGCAGGTCAATACTATAACTGCTTGGATCTACCAGCTAATCTTCTATGTAACAGAATGGGTAGCCGTAGCAGCTGCCGAGCACTTCCAATAGCATTCCAGGGGAGGGATTCTATATTCTAGATCAGTGGTCTCCAACTTTTTTACACCCAAGATCACTTTTTAAATGACAGACCAAGCCAAGATCTACCGCCCCGCCCCTTCCTGGAAGCCCCACCCTCTCTATTCTCCTCTTTTCCATCACTTGCTATCCCCAATCCTTATCCTGCTACTTAAAAAAAAAAATTCCCACCATTCCTCACAGCTACTCACCTGTGCTGTTGCTCGGTGAGTAGCTGCTCCTCAAATGAGGAAATCTAATGTAAATGTACTGCGCAGGCGCGCAGTTCAGAGAGGGCTCGAGAGCTACTCTTAGAGCCTCCGAGATCTACCGGTAGCTCGCGATCTACTGGTTGGTGACCACGGTTCTAGACACACGGTGGAAATACACTTTACAAATCTCTCTTTCTCCTCCAGTAGTTCAATGGCTTGACCTGTTAGAGCCAGTAAGCCCGTCCCCCCCTCTCCTTTTTGTCAGCCATGTTATTCTTTCCAGCCAGCATTTGGGTAGGGGCCCTTTTTTGTTACCATAGAAATAACGTATGTATTGGCTGCTGCAGCCACAAAGATTGAGAGCAAGTATCTGTCTTTCATTTCAGCAAATCAGGATAGTTCCTTTCCAACACGCAGACAGTGATTTGGGAAATCCATCCCTGTACTATGTCTTTCATCAGTTTTCTAACTTGAGATTTTTCAATTTGGTACTTTTCCAGAAGCATGAAAACAGTTCCCTGCAGCATTTGGTTCTGAATTTTGGTTTTCAAGAGCAGCCCATGAAAAGATCTAATTTTCCTGTTCCACCAGGATTCACTGCAGGATGGGCTGTGTCTAGCAGTATGTCTTTGCTCTAGGGAGATTTGCTCTAGGGTTCATTTCCTTCCTCTCTGACCCATCCTGACCCGGTAAGCATCACCCTAAACAGATGATGCTTACTAGGTAACAGTTAACCACTACCTAGGAGGAGCCTGATATGTAGCGGGGGTGCCACTCCAGCCAGGCCCTGGCGGGCTGGGGGGCTGATCCTGCCCAGCAGGTTTGAGCATCCCACCCCACCTGCCCCCATTTAATCAGTTAAATTTAAGGTTTAACCAGTTAATTAAACAAGATGTTACATCCCTAATCCTGACACTGGCACTATTGCCCTGCTGAGTATCCAATCTACCGATCTGTAGGGTTGCCAGATGGTTTCGACAAAAATACCAAACACACTTGCGCTCAAATGGGTGGGGAGGAAACCAGCTGCGGTGGGGGTGGGGGGAGAGGCGCTGGCAGGGGAGATCGAGGGGGAAACCAGCCAGCGGGGAGCAGGGCTGGCTAGGAGGAGGTCAGGGAGAGCGGGGCTGGCTGTGGGAGAAGAGTGGGGGGAACCAGCCGTTGGGAAGCGGGGCTGGCCCAGGTGCACGCAGACCTCAGGGTATTGTATCAGCAAGAAAATATGAAAGTCCTGGTTGTTTTTATCTCCAGATTTTCTGGCACCCAGGAAATTACAGGATAATCAAATTGCTTGCAAAAATGCCTAACATCATTTTGTTATATATGGGTACACATCAGTCTACCGAACTATATGGAAGTAGTGACAACATGAGGCTAGGATGGGGAAAGGAAATGAACAGTACTTAAGTCTAGATGACCGATCAGAGAGAATGCTAACCACCAAGGAATTCATATTCAACAGAAGTTACTTAATAGCAGCTGCAGACTTTTAAAGCTGATGCTGCTGCACATTCGCTGCCCTGCTCACCTTGGAGAACCTTCTAGAAGACGGTATCGGTTGGGCCTATACAAGTCACTCGCTGCAGCCTCAAACATTTAGACCCAAGGTAATAAGCGGCAATCTCCAACCCCCAAAATTTCTTTCTGCTGCAGCCCAGAGTCCTTCAGCACAAATTCTGAGGAAGGCGGGGAAGGAAGAAATATGCACAGGCAACATAGCCCTAAATATGCTACATCTGGACAAAGCATGGAAGGAGACAGTTTATTTGCTTCCCTAGAGAAAAATCGCTTCCATTCCAGGGAGTAGCAGTTTACTGTGGACAATTTCCGGTGCTGCAGCCAGATATTCTGCATGCTTGACGACCATTCCAGATCAGCAGCCATCATCACCACCCCTGTTTTACAAATGGAGGATGGAGGCACAGGGAAGTGGTGTATCTTGCCCAGTCACACAGGAGAGGAGTTTTGTGGAGTTCTGAATTGCAGAGCTCCTCCTCCTCCTCTCTCCCAGGTCATCTTTTCAGGACGTCTAAGGCTAACTCAACACACAGGTTTTGGCTACTCCTTAAAGAATTGGATCAGGAGAGGAGGGGCAGGGCTCCTTCATTTTTTACTGGCCATAAGAGTGGAGTGATGGTGCATGTGAGAGGAGCAAGTGGGGGTGGGGCTTAGCAGAACGAGGTGGTGCATGGGGTCTCATGGTGAAGGGGGTGTGGGCAAGGCCACTGTTCAGGCACCAGTGCCTCACTACACTTTTAGGGAGCTTCTACTGCTCCAGACCCACATAGCTAAACTGGCATTGCCCCCCCAATGTAGACACAGCTAGTGGGCAGGAAAGCTAATGTCATTCCGGGAGGCAGTGTTCCTACATCAGCCGAAAAATTCCTTCTGTCAGCACAGGCTGTGTCTACACTGCAGGTCTCTGCGTGGGTAGCTATGCCAGTGTAGTCTCCAATATCTTGTGCCACAGAAAGACACCATCCCATGCCATATATGTGCTGGGCTGCTTTTAAGGCGGGCTTTTCCAGTGAGAAATATTAAGGAATCACATCGTCCTAAATGTCTACATCTGGGATTAAGGAAAGCAGCAGTTTCTACTCTGCTTCCCAGTTTCACCGCCGTCACTGCTTACAGCCAAAGAACTCTTGAGATTTTGCCTCTGCTGGATCAAGATGAGCAGGGCGTGGAGTACAGCTATTCACTGATGACATTTCAGGTCTCTGCAGAGAGCCCCACCAAACTGGTTTTAAAATATATTTCTGCAAAATGCAGGGCTGCTGCACCGTTGCAGAATTCAAACTTGCCAGAGCCTGTTCTGGCTCCATTTATGGGTCACAAGAAGGCTCCCTGTCATTTCTAAGGAACCAGTCCTTTTGGGCTTGACTTTCTGAGGGTTGGCCTTGGGCTCTAAATGCTATCCTGGAACTCAGCAGATCTAGGATCTATTCCTAGCCCTGCCACATGCACCCTGCTTCCGTTTGACCCTGGCCAAAAACTGCTGGGAACTCACAACTCCTAGCCCTGGTCTCCACTAGGGCTTTATTTTGAAATAACCTGCCCTTAGGTTGAATTAATAAGTGGAGCATCCATACTACCAAGCCTGTTATTTTGAAGTACAGGCAGTCCCCAGCAGACCAGGGAGACGGGTCCGCCGCCCGCGTCTCCATGGTCTGCTGGGGGGGGGGGGGCGCAGCTAGTACTCCTCCCCCCTCCCCCCCCAGCAGACCAGGCTTTTCTCCGGACGCCTGTGGTAGAGCAGCTGGGGCGCTGCCGGTTGGTCCCGCAGCACCGCTCTGGGCGCTACTGGACCAACCCGGCAGCACCCCAGCTGCTCTGCCCCAGGCGTCCTGATTCAACTGCTGCTGGTCAGTTTCAGCTGCTCTGCCCCAGACGTCTCCAAGTCAGCCACTGCTGAAACCGACCAGCGCTGACTACAGGAAGCCCTAGGCAGAGTTGCTCTGCCCCGGGCTTCCTGGAATCAGCCGCTGATCAGTTTCAGCAGCAGCTGACTTGGGGATGCCTGGGGTTCTTAAGTTGAATCTGTATGTAAGTCGGAACTGGCCTCCAGATTCAGCCTGTTGAAACTGATCAGCGGCTGATTCCAGGAAGCCCGGGGCAGAGTAACTCTGCCTCGGGCTTCCTGTAGTCAGCGCTGGTCAGTTTCAGCAGCGGCTGACTTGGGGACGCCTGGGCCAGTTCCGACTTACATACAGATTCAACTTAAGAACAAACCTACAGTCCCTATCTTGTATGTAACCCGGGGACTGCCTGTAACGGGCCTCTTATTTTGAAATCTGTACTCCTGCTTTTCTCGGGGAATAATGCTAATTTCAAAATAGTTATTTTGAAATAGCAGTCGTGTGGATGCTCGTGTGCCTCTATTTCAAAATAACTACTCTCCGGAGTCATTCAAACTAATTATTCCTCAGTGCTTCCTGAGGCTCTAAGTTGGGGTGGCATGTCCACATTAATGGAGTCTGCCTTGGACTAATTTTGAGGCTTCCCCATAGGGAGGACACACTATTTCAATGTTGTTATTTCGGGAGTTATGAAATCGATTGTAGTTATTTTGAAATAGCTTCCTAGTGTAGACATGTCTTTAGTGACTTCTGGAAATCAGGCTCTTCATTTCTCTCTGCTTCAATTTCTGACCTGTAAAATGGGGGCGGTGATATTTCCATACTTTGCAGTACAGGTTGAAAATCTCTTGTCCGGCACCCTCAGGACCTAACTGGTCCCAGATGAGGGAATTTGCCAGACAAAGGGAGGTCCCCTGATACCAGCCCCTCAGCCTGCTTCTCCTCCCCACTGCCAGCTCCTTCAGCACAGCTGGGCTGTCTACAGGTCAGCCCCAGCCTGAGCTCCGCTGCCGGCTGGCTGGGAAGTTCCAGCCCCACTGCCAAACGGCAGATTGTCCAGTTCGGCTGCCTCAGCCACACGGATTCTGCCAAGCTGCTGTGGCTGGTTTCCCCTTCCAGGCTGCAGGCAGCCCCAATAACACTGCCGCCACCACTGCCACCACCACCTGGGCTGCTATGGCTCCACTGGCTCCCAGGCTGACCCAACCCAGCCAGACTTCCCCTCTTGGGCTGCAGGGGTCCGGGCTGTGCTGTCAGGTGGCAGACAGTCCTGCTCACTGTCCTCTCAGGCTACTGTGGCCCCGTTGCTGGTAGACTGGCAGGATTGCCCCAGCTGTTGGCCCTCCTACCCCCGGGGCTCTCTCATCCAGGAACATCCACGGATGTTGCCGGACGAGAGAATCCCAGATTTGGGAGGTGCAACCTGTAGTGTCGTGGCACAGTCCGGTCCTAGAGCCATGGTGTCCAACCAGTTCTGAAGCTATTGTAACAATGTGGTTTTTCTGTAACTATGTTGGAAGGCCTGTAGCCATATTGGAAGGCCTAAACTAAAGCCTTCTTCTGCAGCCAGAGTGGAGAGCAGCAGCCATTAGCTGAAATGCCTGGAGTCACATACTCACAATTCCATCTAAATTGCATTAAAATAGTGTCACACTAGGCTGTGAGAAGGAGATCCTGTCCTAATAGCACCCACTGTCACCAAATAAAGAAGCAGATCTCAAGATGGGTCAAGAAAACTTCATTAACAATATTTCGTCTGGCTAGACACTGCTTATCAATAGCTGAGGTTGTGGAATTCTCATTCTATGGTTATTGTCCTCACTTTCCTATTGTCTGTCTGTGTGGTCTCTGTCTGGTCTGTAATGGTTTCTGTCTGCTGTATAATTGATTTTGCTAGGTGTAAATTAACTAAGGTGGTGGGGTACGATTGGTTAGGTAGTTCTGTTACGGTATGTTATGATTGGTTAGTAAAATTATACTAAAAAACATAGGTTAAGGTATAGCTACGCAGGACTCAGGCTTCACTATATAAACTGGGGTCCAAGAAGGAGACCAGCTAGAAGAGCAAAAGGGAAACAAGAACAAAAAGGAACACCGAGAAGAAGGGGGAAGACCTGGAAGAAGAACTCACTTCCAAGACCAATCCGTAGACCAGAACTGCCAGGTTTCTTCTGCACAACCATGACGTGCAGCAGCTAAGATCCAGAAAGACAGACCTGGCCTGGCCAACAGGGGAAGTCTGTCTGCCTGCCTGTATCAAGATTGGTGAGCATGACACTGTGTGCTTAGCATGTGTATTCTGCTTGCTTGGGAATTGTCAATAAGTCGAGAATAAGAATATTACCGTGTGAGGCTCTTTCAGTGGCTGAAGATCCTGCAAACCTGCAGGAAGTTTCTCCCTGAGCCCTAGGAATTGGGTAAGGGTGGGTGTGTAAATTAACAGGGTTGCACCTTGAGCCCTAGCAACTGGGTAAAGGTGTGTGTCCCTAAAGTGTGGAAGGGACAGAGAAATTTGTGCAAGTAACACTATAGCGAACTAGCCCCATAATTCTGAAAATGTAAATAATTTTGTGAGCCATCTAGCCACACTCAACCAGCCAAATAGCCATATGTGGACATCACAGTAATAGAGTGATGTGTTTTATAAATGAGTCCCCAGTGCTAGCAAAAATGGTATCTTTGTTTAGATAATTTCAGTGCTGCCATCCTGAGTCTGCAGCAGAGAGCTGTTGTGTCTCTGTTGCTGCTCAGGGAGCTGCTAAGTGAAAGCTGACCGGTCCTGTCCCTTTTCACGGTTGTCATATGGAATCCCTTGGCCAGCATTGAAACAGATTGTCAATTTCACTCTACTTCTTGGGAAACTCGAGATCAGAGCAAGGCGCACGTGCTGGAACTCTTCAGTGGGGAAGAGGTTTAAATAGTAGGACAGGAGTAGAGTAATGGAGACACACCCGCTCACAGCAGCCAGAAGGCTAAGGGAGAGACAGAATCACACACACACACACACACACACACACACACACAAACACACACACTTCTCAGGCCCACAGTCAGGAATGTTTGGGAGGGATAATGCCAGCAACTGTAGCAATACAAATATATTTTTTTAAAATCACACCCACTAACTGTAGTATTTACACTGGCTCAAAAACTGTCCCCTCTGAGGTCTGCTCTACACACAATCTGGCATTTAATGAGATTAGCCAAATAAACTCATTAACTGGCAGTTAAAAAATTATTCACACAGGGGTTCCAACCTGCCAGGTGCTGAGTCTGCTGGCTCTGACACAGCACACCATATGAGCACCTGTGTAATTCAAGCAAAATGCAGGACAATGTAGCACTTTAAAGACTAACAAGATGGTTTCTTAGATGATGAGCTTTCGTGGGCCAGACCCACTTCCTCAGATCAAGTAGTGGAAGAAAGTAGTCACAACCATATATACCAAAGGATACAATTAAAAATGAACAAATATGAAAAGGACAAATCACATTGCAGAACAGGAGAGGGATGCGGGGGTGGAGGAAGGAAGGTAAGTGTCTGTGAATTGATGATATTAGAGGTAGGGAGAGTGGGATGTTTGTGAGTTAATGGTATTAGAGGTGATAATTGGGGAAACTATCTTGGTAATGGGTGAGATAGTTCAAGTGGGACTCAACAAACACTTGAACTATCTCACCCATTACCAAGATAGTTTCCCCAATTATCACCTCTAATACCATTAACTCACAAACATCCCACTCTCCCTACCTCTAATATCATCAATTCACAGACACTTACCTTCCTTCCTTCCCCTCCCCCCCTGCATCCCACTCCTGTTCTGCAATGTGATTTGTCCTTTTCATATTTGTTCATTTTTAATTGTATCCTTTGGTATATATGGTTGTGACTACTTTCTTCCACTATTTGATCTGAGGAAGTGGGTCTTGCCCACGAAAGCTCATCATCTAAGAAACCATCTTGTTAGTCTTTAAAGTGCTACATTATCCTGCATTTTGCTTCAGCTACCCCAGACTAACACGGCTACATTTCTATCACTATTCTCTGTGTAATTCAGGTATCCATGGCGTCTCATTGATTTCTGTGGGGCAATGCTCACGCTTAAGTTCCTTTCCTGACTGGGTGCTGAGTACCATGCAGGATTGAGCCCTTGGATGAGTAACTCACTCCCCTGCCCAATAAAACAGTGAAAATTTTAGAAAGGTTTTTGTTTGGCTAAGGACAGTGTTTTCAAGAAAGCAGAATGCCTCGCCAGAAGTATTAGCTATACATTTGTTTAGATAAGCTGAAAGAAAGGACTATGAAACATCGGACTCAGAATATGTTTGTTACAACTCAGATTTGTTCTAATTTGCCATCCAAAGAAGCTCTCTTGTAAATATTGGGTGGGAATGAGGGAAGGGAACCTGAGATGTAAACAAGAAACAGGAAAATGTTTTTCAAACAGTATCCAGGAGTGTAAGCTCTCCCCAGACTCCCATGGAACTGCAAAACAATTGTAACACCAAACACGGAAAGGCAGGCTTGAGAAAGCTACATATTCCCTATAGGACAGACCCACTGGAGTCCATGAGAAGACGTCCCTGAGCTTTGGGTTGGGTCCTTTAGAAACAGAAACAAAAGGGGCAAGTGTCAGGCTTTAATTGAGAAGTCAGATCCATCACCAAAACCTGAACTCCGGCTTGACAATTGGGGACAAACAAGCACAAATTAAGTGCCCATCATCTAACCTCCCTACTCTTGCTGGTTGTAAAATCGAACTTTTGACCTTTGTGCCTCATACATCACCACTCCGCAGAAGCTTGTGGCTCAGGCAAGCTGAAATGTGCCATGCTTGTAGTCCTGTGCAAGAGGCAGCTTTCATATGCTAAAGGCCCCACGCCATCCTCCAAAGTTGCTGCAACAATAGAGAAACAAAGTGGATGAAATGAATGGAACAGTCCCTGGAAAAATCTGTGGTAACTTCTTACGCTGAGCAATCTGTTCCAGCTAGTATCTAAATGTGCACCTGAGCTCTGTGTAAATTCTTCTCATCAACCAAAATAAAAGCTTTTACCTCACCCACTTTGTGTCTCTAATGTCCTGAGATCCACACGCTAACAATGCTGCATACAACACTATAGTGAAGGGCAATGTGAGAATCTCCACAGCAAAGGTCTGCTCACCAGGATCACATCATTAGGGAGCCCTGAGATAAAAGCTTGGATGGACTCCGCATTATCTTTATGCTAAGCCTTTGATTTCCAAAGGGAGGCTGATTGGAAGCATCAATCACCTCCTTTTCTCGAGCGGAGGGGGGGTCATCAGTCCAGCCAGTTGGTGGCCAAAGTCATTATCAGACTCTGCTTGAAAGGGGTTTAGGCTATGGAGAATTTGGGCATTTCATTGAGAGTCAACAACAGTTACTTAGGAAGGAGGCCAGGAACGGAAGAACTCTCAGGATTCTAGGGCAGTACTTGAAATCCTTCATCTTATCCCATGTTAGTGTTGATAATTTAACTCCAGTGTAAACAAGCTAAGGAAAACCCACTAGAATATACAGTCAGTTATGAATTTATAATGGCCTTTGGGCTACTGGTGACGGACATGAATCTGTACACTGATGGCTCCTTGAAATGTGAATGGATTTCTAGTCTAGTGACAGAATCACCCATTGAAGATATTACTGCTTCAAAGGTAATTTACGAGAAAGACTTGAAGTGCTTCAAAGAGCACCAAACCAGATTCAGCACAAATAGCTGGTAATTACTTGGCAGGGCACAATCATTTTCCTGCTAGGAGCCTTATTACATTTATCCTCAAAGGGTGCTGTGAAGAGATGCATTTGCCATAAGGTCATTCTTACAGCAAAAATTGGAGTGTGGGATGGAGTTAAACGAACAACCCTCAATCACAGCATTGTCAAAAGGAAGCATTTCGCAGTAGCAAACAGACAGATCCATGTCCCTCTCGGGCACGGAGGAGCTGAGAAGCTGTATGCAAAGAGACTGTCAAATAAGCTGCTAGTTGCTATGTGCCAGAATTTATGCCCTGACTGGAAACCTATAATTCATGGATGAACGAAAGCCCCTTGTACACCGGAGAAATTTGCACCATTATATGAATGTAAAATGGCCTCCACAGAGACGTGCTGCCAGTGTGGTTTTTTAACTATATCTCCGATAAATTATCAGCCGCACCTCCATGGTGTGAATTCCTGCCAGGGTTTGCAGACAAGGCTTCTGACAAAGGTTCAGTTCAGAGTGAAGAGGCAACAGCAAAACCACAGGCTCAAAAAGATAATGCTGCAAACAGTATTTTTGTTGATTCTGGTGGCGCACATCACAACTATTATTTATCCCTAGCATGCTGCTTAAAATATGGCTTCTAAAACCACCAGATGGGAGATGGCTTCATAGGACATGTTCTGAGCAGCCTTGTCTGGAGGATAACAAATAAATACAACTATGATATCATTGGTATTACAGAAACCTGGTGGGATGGGGCGCACGATTGGAATGTTGGTATGGAAGGGTACGGCTTGCTCAGGAAGGACAGACCGGGAAAAAAGGGAGGAGGGGTTGCCTTGTATATTAAAAATGTACACACTTGGACTGAAGTGGAGATGAACGTAGGAGATAGCTGTGTAGAGAGTCTCTGGGTTAAGCTAAAAGGGGTAAAAAACAAGGGTGATATCATGCTAGGAGTCTACTACAGGCCACCTAGCCAGGTGGAAGAGGTGGATGAGGCCTTTTTTAAACAATTAACAAAACTATCCAAAGCCCAAGATTTGGTGGTGATGGGGGACTTCAACTATCCAGACATATGTTGGGAAACTAACACAGCGGGGCACAGGCTATCCAATAAGTTTCTGGACTGCATTGGAGACAACTTTCTGTTTCAGAAGGTTGAAAAAGCTACCAGAGAAGAAGCTGTTCTGGATTTGATTTTAACAAATAGGGAGGAACTAGTTGAGAACTTGAAAGTGGAAGACAGTATGGGGGACAGTGATCATGAAATAATAGAGTTCATGATCTTAAGGAAAGGTAGAAGGGAGACCAGCACAATTGAGGTAATGGATTTCAGGAAGGCAGATTTTGATAAGCTCAGAGAACTTGTAGGTAAGGTCCCATGGGAAGCAAGACTGAAGGGAAAAACAACTGAGGAGAGTTGGAAGTATTTCAAAGGGACGTTGTTAAGGGCCCAAAAGCAAACAATTCCGCTGTGTAGGAAAGATAGAAAATATGGCAAAAGACCAGCTTGGCTTAACAAGGAGATCTTGCATGATCTCAAAATAAAAAAGGAGTCATATAAAAAATGGAAACTAGGACAAATAACAAAGGATGGATATAGGCAAGCAACACGGGAATGCAGGGGCAAGATTAGAAAGGCAATGGCACAAAATGAGATCAAACTAGCTACAGGCATAAAGGGAAACAAGAAGACCTTTTATAAATACATTAGAAGCAAGAGGAAGACCAAGGACAGGGTAGGCCCACTGCTCAGTGAGGAGGGAGAAGCAGTAACAGGAAACTTGGAAATGGCGGAGATGCTCAATGACTTCTTTGTTTCGGTCTTCACCGAGAAGTCTGGAGGTGTGCCTAACGTAGTGAATACAAGCAGAGAGAGGGTAAGTTTAGAAGATAGGATACACAAAGAACAAGTTAAAAATCACTTAGGAAAGTTAGATGTCAGCAAGTCACCAGGTCCTGATGAAATGCATCCCAGGATACTCAAGGAGCTGATAGAGGAGGTATCTGAGCCTTTAGCTATAATCTTTGAAAAATCATGGAAGACAGGGGAGATTCCAGAAGACTGGAAAAGGGCAAATATTGTGCCCATCTATAAAAAGGGGAATAAGAACAACCCAGGAAACTACAGACCGGTCAGTTTAACTTCTGTCCCAGGGAAGATAATGGAGCAGGTAATTAAGGAAATCATATGCAAACACTTGGAAGGTAATAAAGTGATAGGGAATAGCCAACATGGGTTTGTGAAGAACAAGTCATGCCAAACTAATCTGATAGCTTTCTTTGATAGGATAACGAGCCTTGTGGATAAGGGAGAAGCGGTGGATGTCATATACTTAGACTTTAGTAAGGCATTTGATACGGTCTCGCATGATAATCTTATTGATAAACTAGGCAAATATAACTTAGATAGGGCCACGATAAGGTGGGTGCATAATTGGCTGGATAACCGTAGTCAGAGAGTTGTTGTTAACGGTGCTAAATCCTGCTGGAAAGGGATAACAAGTGGAGTTCCGCAAGGGTCTGTTTTGGGACCCTTATTGTTCAATATCTTCATCAATGATGTAGATATTGGGATAGAGAGTACGCTTATTAAGTTTGCAGATGATACCAAACTGGGTGGAGTTGCAACTTCTTTGGAGGATAGGGACATAATTCAAAATGACCTTAGCAAGTTAGAGAAATGGTCAGATGTAAACAGGATGAAGTTTAATAAAGAGAAATGCAAAGTGCTCCACTTAGGAAGGAACAATCAGTTCCATACATACAAGATGGGAAGCGACTGTCTAGGAAGGAGCATGGCGGAAATGGATCTAGGGGTCATAGTGGACCACAAGTTGAATATGAGTCAACAGTGTGATGCTGCTGCAAAAAAAGCAAATATGATTCTAGGTTGTATCAACAGGTGTGCTGTAAGCAAAACTCGTGAAGTCATTCTGCCGCTCTATTCTGCACTAGTTAGGCCTCAGCTGGAGTACTGTGTCCAGTTCTGGGCGCCACATTTCAAGAAAGATGTGGAGAAATTGGAAAGGGTACAGAGAAGAGCGACAAGAATGATTAAAGGTCTAGAGAACATGACCTATGAAGCCAGGCTTCATGAACTGGGCTTGTTTAGTTTGGAAAAAAGAAGATTAAGGGGGGACATGATAGCGGTTTTCAAATATCTAAAAGGGTGTCACAAGGAGGAAGGAGAAAATTTGTTCCTCTTGGTTTCTGAGGACAGGACAAGGAGTAATGGGCTTAAAGTGCAGCAGGGGAGGTTTAGATTGGACATTAGGAAAAAATTCCTAACTGTCAGGGTGGTCAAATATTGGAATAAATTGCCAAGGGAGGTGGTGGAATCTCCCTCTCTGGAGATATTTAAGAACAGGTTAGATAGACATCTGTCAGGGATGGTATAGACAGAGCTTGGTCCTGCCTTGAGGGCGGGGGGCTGGACTCAATGACCTCTCGAGGTCCCTTCCAGTCCTATGATTCTATGATTCTATGTACCAATACAAATCTTTTTGCAAGTCCAGGAGGCTCTGTCCTCAGGTGGCTAGTCCAAGCAGCCACCTCTTCTATTCCAGCTGCACTGCAGTTTTTCAGCATGAGGTTGAACACGTCTGTTTACCCTACACTAGGAAACATGCTCTCAGCTGCTGTGTAGAGATGCCTGAAATGTCCCGGTGCCGTAGTCTGGTTTACACTGGCACTTTACGGCATTGCTGCACTCAGGAAGGGTCACACTCCTGAGCCAGAAAGTTGCAGCTCAGTAAAGTGCCAGTGTTGACTTCACCATAGACTGTAACCTCTTCAGCACAGATTTGTGAGGTGCAATGCTGGGCCCAGAGAAGTCAATGGCAGAACTACCACTGGGCTAGGATAACATCCACTGTCTCTCACTAGCTTGTTACGATTTAATAACCAGCTATATTATCAAGACACTAAGTGGTCCTCACTTGTCTTTCAACTTAACTTTCTAAGCAGCAGCAGCAGAATCCCTACTAATTAGCTGTCTAATTAACATTCCTACAGATATGGTGATGTGTGTTAGCTGTGGCAATTTTTAGCACCGTCTCTGGTCATTTTTGTATAAGTTGCTGACAATTGCATTAAGATTTTTAAACCTGTTTCAGTCAGGATGCAAGTAGCTGTTGGGTTAATTTCCCTTCCTCTTTACGCCAGAGTTCTTCTTGCTCCTTCCTCATCGGGGGAAAGGAAAGGGTCTGAGAGCCAGGATTCCTCAGTCCTTCAGGCACGATGGAAGGAGACTGCTCTCCGACCATTTTTCTGACAGTTTGGTGACTCCCAAGTAGGAGAAGCCCATCTCTACCTTGGGGTGAGAGGGCATCTGCCGGGACTTCTCTGGAAACTTCAGCTGTCAGGCCCAAGTTTTTGCAAGGTCTCTGCTGAATAGAACCAGTTCCATGTGGAAATGCACTGCCCGAAGTGACGTTTTCAGTGAAGGACATGAAGAGCTACGCTGTCTGTCGTGTACTTTCCAAGATGTGCATTTACAGTCACTCCAGTTATTGCTCAGACCGGACATTGCCATCACCAATGAGTAGGCAAAGAAGATCACCATGGTAGTCATCACCATACCATTTGAGAATTGGGCAGCAGCCTTTCGTGCAGCCCAGGTGACGAAGATCGAGAAATACACTCCATTGTCTGACACCCTACGTTCCAGAGGGTACACCATCTAGATCTACTTCTTACTGGTGGGGGCCTTGGGCACGTGGGACCCCTGCAACGAAGAGGTGCTATAGGCCTGTAGCATCAGCCAACGTTACGCCTGCCTCATGTGGCAGTTGATGGTGTCCAAAACCATCAAATGGTCCTGGGACATCTATACTGAGCACGTCACGGGCCACCATCAGTACCAGGAGAAATAAGCAGTCGGCTTCCCTCACAACACCCACTGCAACAATCCCACAGACCCTCTCTCTTCCTTGGCATAGACTATTACAAGGGACACGGTCAGGGAATGCTCCTAGCAGCCTCCCTGACAGACTATGGACAACGTTTTTTTAAAGAACTTTACTTGATCACCCACAGAGGAGGGACATAGCTATGGCCACAACTGCATCTCTCCCCCAGAGGTTTTGTTCCCCCTCAGGTGCCAGAGGAGACCATCCACAGACATCAATCGACCATGACAAAAGGACGACAGACAACGGACTAGGGACACGACGGAGGACGATGAGGGATGCGACGACGAGGGATGAATTCAGGGGAAGCACTGGCTTCCTGTACCTGATGGGCTAAGTTCAATTTTTTTCTTTCTTCCTTTCTTTCACGAGTCTAACAGACAGAGAACTGATCCCCCTCAATGGGGCATACTCCACCCACTGATATATGGACTATACTAAGGGTATGTCTACACTGCCCTCCTAATTCGAACTAGGAGGGTAATGTAGGCATACCGCACTTGCAAATAAAGCCCGGGATTTGAATTTCCCGGGCTTCATTTGCATAAGCGGGGAGCCGCCATTTTTAAAACCCCGCTGGTTCGAACCCTGTGCAGCGCGGCTACACGGGGCACGAACTAGGTAGTTCGAACTAGGCTTCCTAGTTCGAACTACCGTTACTCCTCATTTCATGAGTTACGCTGCAGAAATGCACGTCTCCTCAGAGAACTTTTCAAGGACCATGTGAAATGGGAACATTGTGCTGCTGCTGTGGAAAGGGTTTAATCCCCCTTTTTATGACCTTCCCTGCAGCTGCAGCAAATCGGCCTTATGTTTTTATGTCCTGGGCTTTCCCAAGCAGCACTTCAAAGGCAAGCCAGGCAGGGAGCGCCTCGAAGCGCTTCGGGAAATTTCAGAAAAGTTCGGACTCACTCTGCAGCTCCACCCAAAGAAAAAACACCGCCTGCTAAATCCCGAGGAGCAGCCAAGCACTAAAGGAAATTCCAGCCGGCACTCCTCAGCCACAGGTGCAGGCCAGTGACTACTAAGAGTTCAAGCCAGGGAAAGAGGCGATTTCTCAAAGCCAAATGAGAGAAAGCTCCCAGGCAACAATAGAGGTACCGACTTCCCCAGTTCCCATGGGGTGCCTGACCCCTGTGCTGCTCCTAGCCCTGTCCCCACCCCACCTCTTCCCTCCCCCAATCCATTCTGCCCCCTACCCCTGCCTCTTCCTCCCCACGCTCCTCCCCCTCTGCCTTGAATGCCACTGAACAGCAGATTCTGGTGAGTGAGAGGTGCTCGGAGGAAGCGGGAGGTGCTGACCAGTGGGGCCCACTGGCAGCAGGGGGAGGAGCGGATTGGTAGGTTGCTGGTAGGTGCAAAGCACCCATTTTTTCCCCCCACGGATGCTCTAGCCCCAGTGCACCCACAGAGTCTGTATGTGCGACAGTCAAGCTCTTCTTCTCACTATCACTTTTACCTGCTTTCTATGCCCCTAGGCCTACGGAGAAATCGGAGTCTCACCGTCTCGCTTTTCAGGTGCTGGAGAGGAAGGAGTAGCACCACCAGGCATCTAGGTTCTACATCGGTATCTGCTTCCACCATAATAACGCCTCCGCCAGCAGCATACAAAGGGGAAAGGAAGGGACCTACATTTGTGTCTCAGACACCAGAAACAAACACTATGGGCTGCATCTAGACTGGCATGATTTTGCGGAAATACTTTTAACGGAAAAGTTTTTCCATTAAAAGTATTTCCACAAAAGTGCGTCTAGATTGGCAAGGATGCTTTTGTGCAAAAAGTGCTTTTGCGCAAAAGCATCCGTGGCCAGTCTAGACGTGATTTTGCGCAAGAAAGCCCCGATCGCCATTTTAGCCATCGGGGCTTTTTTGCGCAAAACAATTCTTCCCTGTCTACACTGGCCCCCTTGCACAAGTATTCTTGCGCAAGAGGGTTTTTTCCCGAGCGGGAGCGTGAAAGTATTTGCGCAAGAAGCACTGATTTTGTACATTGCAAAGTCAGTGCTCTTGTGCAAATTCAAGCAGCCAGTGTAGACAGCTGGCAAATCTTGCCAGTCTAGACGCACCCTCTGCTGTGCAGATCTGATTTCCCCCAAAATACTGAAAAAGTGCCAAAAATTTCCTAACTTTATTGAAACTCTTCATCATGTACTTAAATCTGTCTCGCTTACTATCCTGACATTGAAATGCAGCTTTTTCCCTGTTTACAGCCCTTTATATTTTCTACCCCGGCACTTCAAAACAAAGTGGATTCATATGAAATAGACACTATATATTTATTTATTTTTGTTAGTCTGTAAGGTGCCACGGGACTACTCATTGTTTATGAAACAGACAAGTGAATTCTCAGTATTATTAACTGAGCTCCATCTCTGCAGTAATAGTTCTCTTTGTTTCAGCACTGTAAGGAAGCCCCTCAAGTTGTCATAATTTTGAAAAAGTTTAGAAGGTGGAAACCACCGGGCCCATCTGCTCAGGAGAACAGTTGTAGGCCTGGCTATGTTTGACCATAACAAGTGAAGTTCATTGTCTCCACTGAGCAGGTGTAAATCCAAACAAGGGCACTTCCAACTGACTGAGATCATCTGAAATATTGCAATGCTAGTGGGCTGGTTGAGGCCCTGGAAAGATGGCTTTGCGGGATTCATGAGATGAAGGGCCATGACATACAATGGTGTTTAGGTACCTAACTCTCATAGGTTACCATGGGATTTATGCAACCAACTTCCCTTGGAAGAACTGGGTCTTAATTCATCTGTTTCAGATCCTCATCTATAGAATGGATAATGTTTCATTTCTTCTGCCCCTTGCCTGCTCTGTCTCCTCAGACTGGCAGCTCTTCAGGAAAGAGAGCCTTTTACTCTGCATTTGTGCAACGCCTGCAGGGCTGGCCTTACTATGAGGCGAACTGAGGCGGCCACCCTGGGTTCCAGACTGTGGGGGAGCACCACTAGGACCCAGAGTGTAGAAAACTGTGTCTGCTGCTGGTGCATATGTAGGTAGCAGAGCAGTACCATGAGAGGAGTAGAACAGGAAGAAGGCAGAATTGAGACCTTTCAAAGTTTTGACCCAAGCGAAGGGGCATGAGGGCATCATTTGAGCTCCCCACCTCAGGTGCCAAAATGTTATGGGCTGACCCTGAGGAGCCGGGGGGGGGGGGGGGGGGGGGGAAGGGCGGGGACTGTTGTAATGAGTCACAAAGAGCCGAGCAGAGATTGCAATTAGCAGCCTGCTAAGAAATTGGCCAGTTTGCAATCTGCATTCATGAAAAGGGCCCCATATGAGAACCCTGAAAGTGGGGGGAAGGGCACAGGTGCCAGAAACCTCCCATGCGGTGCTGCCCCCCCAAGGCCCTGACACCTCATCATCTCTTCTCCCTCAGTCCCTGCCCTTGTGCCACCCACTCCCCTGAAGCCGCAGCCTCACACCCCAGCTTCTCGCGCCAGGTCTTCCCCCAAAAACTGCCTCTACCTCACCTCTTCCCTGGAGGCCTCATTCCTACATCACATCTTCCTCCAATACCCTGTCTCCCCATTTGCACTCCTCTAACCCTCTACCATCACTCACCACTTACAGCTGGTAAAAAGTAGGGGGAGGGGCACGTTCTGGCACTCCTGGACTCCATAAAGACAAATTTCACCTCAAAATTGATTCAAATAAAATGACTTCAACTATGTGAGTCAGTGCTGCTTTAGATAGTTGAAGTACGCACGCAAATACAGTCTGTTCTCAATAAGGGTATGAAAGATCAGCTTAGCTCTGATGAGGCAGAGGGAAAGGTTTGTAGCGAGTGAGGAAAAACAGATGTATACAGGAGACGTAGTTTGAAGGGAGAGAGGGTAAAGCTAGAAGAATAGGAGCTAGATTAAGGCACAG
Organism: Pelodiscus sinensis; assembly: GCF_049634645.1. Taxonomy (NCBI): domain Eukaryota; kingdom Metazoa; phylum Chordata; order Testudines; family Trionychidae; genus Pelodiscus; species Pelodiscus sinensis. The sequence continues at coordinate 11,800,740 of NC_134714.1, read as the reverse complement.
ATTACACTGGGTCAAGAAACCAGGGTGAGATCCTCCACTGGTCTAAACTGGTTTAGATCCAGCAGTGGAGTCACACTGATTTATAACAGATGAGGATTTGGCCCATTGATAAAATAGTTTTAAACCAGTTCAGGCTAACTTTATTGAACACAACACCATAGGGAAGGAGTGTGTGTAGGTGTCTCATCCTCCCCTCCTCCAAATCCCTCTTTCAGGCCACTTCTTCCAGACAACAGGTCCTCCTTAGTCCTTGACCTCAGGCATGTGTCTGTAAACCACACTGGAATTCTTTTTTCCCCCCTCACACAAATCTGTACTAATAACCATTCCTGCTGTGTTCTACAGAGGGACCCTGGTTAAGACAGAAGAGAGAAATGGAGGGCAATTTTTTTTTGCTAGGGTAAATGGGCAAAACTCGTTGGAAGTCAATGGAGGTTCCACCACTACTTGACACGGAGTGTACACACTCAGTCTGGCCCAAAATTATTCCAAGGCCAAAAACTAAACGTCAAAAAAGCAAATAGGATGCCAGGAATTATTTTAAAAAGGATAGAAAATAAGACAAAGAGCATCTTACTGCCCCTATATAAAACTATGGTACACCCACATCTTGAATACTGCATACAGCTGTGGTCTCCTCACCTCAAAAATATATTTTGGCATTAGAAAAGGTTCAGAAAAGGGCGACTAAAATGATCGGGGGTTTGGAACGGTTCCCATATGAAGAGAGGCTAAAGAGACTGGGACTCTTCAGTTTAGAAAAGAGGAGACTGAGGGGGGATATGATAGAGGCATATCAAATGAGTGGTGTGGAGAGAGTGAATAAAGAAAAGTTATTTACTTGTTCCCATAATAGAAGAACGAGAGAACACCAAATGAAATTAATGGGTAGCAGGTTTAAAACTAATAAAAGAAAGTTCTTCACACAGCATACCGTCAACCTGTGGAACTCCTTGCCAGAGGAGGCTGTGAAGGCTAGGACTATAACAGAGTTTTTAAAAGAGCTAGATAAATTTATGGAGGTTAGGTCCATAAAAGGCTATTAGCCAGGGGGTAAGGAATGGTGCCTCTGGCCTCTGTTTGTCAAAGGCTGGAGATGGATGGTAGGAGACAAATCTCTTGATCATTGTCTTCGGTCCACCCCCTCTGGGGCACCTGGCACGGGCCACTGTTGGCAGACAGGATACTGGGCTAGATGGACCTTTGGTCCAATCAAGTATGGCCATTCTTATGTTATGGTCTTATGTTCTGAACTTATGAAAGTTGCATGAAATCACCCACAAATAGCCAGAAGCAGCTCTGTGTGTGCATGTGCGTGTGTGTATGTGTGCGTGTGTGTGTACACGTGTGCATGCCCTGTTGTCAGCAGATTAACGTTGTGGTCAACAACAACAAAAAGCAGCTCCAGATGTTGGTTTTAAAATCTTGAAAGATATTTTATATCCCTGTCAACACTTTACAAAGAACCCCCCCCCCCCTTCCCCATCACACACGCTTCCTGAGAGAGAAACATCTGTTCCCTCAACTTTTGCTCCATGTCAGATGGTCCCTGCTAAGTGTACCTCCCCAGACACAGTGATGGAACGTCTCTGTTGAAAGGGAGGAGAGTTGTTAGACCAGCTGGGAGCAGAAAACTCTCCTAGCCGCAGGGGATGGAGCCAAGATGAAAGGCCTCTATATTTTCCCAGGTGATCCCTTTCCCACTAGCACTTCCGAGCTCCGGTTTTCTCACTCCCGCTTTAGCCCAAAAACAAACAAACTGGAGCCGATTTGAATATTCTAAGGGTTAACTGGCTTCGCTCTCTGTTGTCGCATCCCAGACAGCAGTTTAGTAGAATTCAAAGAAAAATAAAACCAGAGAGCAGACTGAGAAGCCCACTGAACCTTTTGTAGGGGACCAAAGGCTTTAAGGAACTGCAAAGCTGTGTGAGCTGTATCTGCATGATAAGCCACAAACCAGTGTTATTATGGCACAGCGAAAGAATGATGCACAAAGTAAAGAAAACCAAAAGGGAGCCATCAGAGCATGGATCAGGCAAGCTTTGCCTTTGCTCCTGTCATCTCCAATGGAAACCGTGTAATTTATAAGTAACATTGATATCCTCCTGTGCCCACAGAAATCAGTGGCAACACTCCATGGGGGTAGAAACAGGCCCAACTGCATAGGGGTAGGAATTACCTTCCATAAGGAGATTAATCCATACATGTGTGTTGAGATTATTTTTACACATGCTTCCTAAGCATCGCCTCACAGGATACAGGACTATGTGATCCAATGATCCAATCTAGTGTGGTCATGCCTATGTTCCTAGGACGGGAACAATTCTGCCTCTTCGGAGTGGGCAGGCTTAGCAGTGCAACATCAGATGTGATTTTTTTGAGACCCTCGAGGTCTCGCCTGCACATACAGTTGCAGGATCAGGATCATAGATTGCTACACAGTTGTATGTCCAGTTTTCAGACGCAATCCTGCTCGGTCATCAGGCTCCCCCCGAAAAGCAGAAACAAACAGCAACCAATGATTTTCACCAGGGTGGGGAATATGGGAAGGGAAGAATGGTCCCTACTGACTGGAGCCAGTTCTCATGTATTTTGCCAAAAAAAATAAATGAAAAAATGAAAAACAACCTTTTTTCAACAGTGGCATTTTTCACCAGAAACTAAGTTTTAAATTTTTTCCACCTTTCTAATATATTTAATACTTGAGGGGAAGGGGGATTTGGGTTTCAGTTTTCCATTTTGGTTTTATGAGGTAAGGGATTTCTGATCCTTTCCCCTACTTTTTTAGTGGCAAAAGGACCACAGTAGTACAGCTACTGCACTACAGCCATGCCAGCACAACCCCATGGGTAAACGCAGCCCACAGCAACAGAAGAGGCTTTTGTGTTAGTGTCAAAACACCACCTCCCCAAACAATGCTGTGTGTACCTCAGGGGTTAGCTTGTCACAACTTTTGTGCTCCAAGGATGGATTTTTCACACCCTGACCAATGCAGTTATGTGGACCAAAGTTTTTAGAGTCTACCAGGTCTGAAATTTTCTCATTTTGAACATTTTTCATTTACTTTTCCCCCAAAATTAAACACACACACTCACAGCACATACATGCACATACTCCCCCAACATTGGTCCTTTTTTACAGCACTAAAATTATTTTGCGAAAACCTTGTAGTATATTTTAATCAGCTCTACTCCTAGCAGTGCAGCTGCTATGGCCCCCAATCTACTCCTGAAAGAAACTCCCACACACTCTCTGCCATGGATTGCAAAGTTTCTGAAAACATGGTTTTTCACATGGTACCATCTGGTCAACCAAACACTTACGTGCAGACTCCTATTTGCCTTTTAAAAATAAGACCATCTAGACTGCAACATGTGACTGGCGCTCAGATGCCCACTGTGTCAGCATTCACTTGCATGATCCAAGACTGCACTAGAGCGTGCACAGTAAAATGTTAACAACCCAACTCCAAATAGGTTGCATAATTGTGTAACAGTTCACTGCCCCGATACTGAAAATGCATGCACCTGCAAGGACCCATGGTCCTCAGACAGTAGCATCTGGTGGTGCCAGGCTGATTCCGTTCTGAGGGCGATTCAAAGGAATGTCCTCTGGAAATTTTTTTTCTCCTTCTCACTTAGGCCTGGTCTACATTGGGAATTTAGGTCACCCTTAGCTGCATGAAGTCGATTTTCTAAACGAGTCCATTCTATTGACTTTAAGGTAGCGTAGACAGAGAGCTGTGAAAATCAAAGTTCTTAGCCTCTGGAAGGTGTCCCACAGGGCCCCGTTGTGACTGCTCTGGCCAGGACTTTCAACTCGACTGCTTTCCAGGGGAACAGGAAAAGTCACAGGAAAAATTGAAAATAATTTCCTGTGTTGCCAGCATGGTGAGCAGACTTCATGGCAGGTAGTACACCCAACCATAAGTTCCCTGGGTTGGAGATATGCGCCAGTGTGGAGAGTATAGGAGATCCTGGACCTCTCTGGGGAGAGGAATCTGTTCTTGCAGAACGAAAACCAGCAAAAAGAATGCAGATATCTATGCCAAGATTGGAAAAGGCATGGAGGAGAAAGGATATGCCAAAGATGCCCAACAGCGCTGCGTGAAAATAAAGAAGCTGACCCAATCATACCAGGAGACAAAGGAGTCTAACGGGGCTGTCTGGATCATCACTGCAAACATGCCACTTCTATAAGCAGCTGCGTGCGATCCTATGGGGCGACCTGACCAGCTTCCCTAGCCTGTCCATAGATTCCTTCTCAGGCAGCAATGTGGAGGACAGCGTGCATGTGGAAGAGGAGAAGGAAGAGCAGAGTGGTCAACAGGTGAGCAGGGCAACCAAGGTCACCAGCAGCTTGGACTTTTTATATCTTCACAGATCCTTCCTCCCAGGATGTCTCACAGCTGGGCACTGCTCCTGAGAGGGCACGTCTGGTGAGTTCACATTTTTTATCATGCTCCAAGTGGGCGAAGGCAAGTGGGTGCGATCTGAGGCTGCCGCTGTGCCTCCAGCAACTTAAGTTACACCAGCAGAAGTGATCGTGCACAGCGCTGCATCAGCAGGAGAGCTTCTCTCTCCTGTTGGCATAGAGCATCTGCACCAGCTAGGCCACTGCAGCACTTTACATGTAGACATAGTCTTAGACTTTGCAGACCGTCTATTGCCCTGAAATTGCTGGGACGTGACAACTCCTAGGCCTCCACCCATGCCTGATGCCTACATTGCCATCTGTATGCCAGGGATACACAATACCTGGCAGCCAGCAGGGGAAGGGAAAGGCAAAGAAAAAAAAACCTGGGAGGAAGGGGAGAGGAGGAAGATGATTCAACAAGGAGGATTGGGACTGTCAGGTAAGCAAGCAAGGGGAGGTAGGGAATGCCAGGCAGGCAGCAGGGGAAGGGTGTGAGAGCAGGGAATATCCTGCAAGCAATAGGAATAGTAGAGAATGGGTGGCAGGAGCCTGGGGTGTGTCAGAAGAAAATATCAGGATTCCAATAGATTGGCTCTAAGCCCCTCACAGTCCCATTAGTAGGCTGCTTTCTCCCCATGGGCTTTTTTTAAAATAAGATTCTGGCGGAGACTCCAGCCCAGCATGCATCCCATCCCTAGCAGTGATTCATGCCATGCTCAGCATGGAGCTAAAGGGATTAAGAATAATTATGATTAGTCCCTGGGAATCTCTGCAAATGTCTGGCGGATGGCAGCCCCTTTGATAAAGAAGAAAGGAGGCAGCCTACTGGGCAAATGTGCTCTCTTCGGTTCCCGCACCAATTGCAAAATGCTTTAGCCTTAGCAGAAACTGTAGGGCTGGGGAGCTCCGATTCACAGGGCTGCAGGAGTATCAGCAGGACAAGAGAGTCAATCATAGAATTATAGAATCCCAAAACTGGAAAGACCTCAAGAGGTCATCGAGTCCAGTCCCCCGCCCTCCTGGCAGGACAAACACTGTAGACCATCCCTGATAGAAGTCTATCCAACCTGCTCTTAAATATCCCCAGAGATGGAGATTCCACAACTTCCCTAGGCAATTCATTCCAACGTTTAACTACCCTGATAGTTAGGAAGTTTTTCCTAATATCCAGCCTAAACCTCCCTTGTTGCAGTTTAAGCCCATTGCTTCTTGTCCTATCCTCAGATGCCAAGGAAAACAATTTTTCTTCCTCCCCCTTGTAACACTCTTTTAGGTACTTGAAAACTGCTATCATGTCCCCTCTCAGTCTTCATTTTTCTAAACTAAACAAGCCTAACTCTTTCAGTCTTCCCTCATAGCTCACATTCTCTAGACCTTTAATTGTTCTTGTTGCTCTTCTTTGGATCTTCTCCAATTTCTTCAAATCTCTCTTGAAATGTCGTGGCCAAAACAGGACACAATACTCCATTTCAGGCCTAATCAGCGCAGAGTAGCGTGGAAAAATAACTTCTCATGTCTTGCTCAATGTTTTTGTTAAAGCCCCAGCTCCTGGAGCCACGTGATTATGTGAGCATTCCAGCAGAGAAGAAGCTGGAAAATGTGATGCAAATGTACGCTACAGGTTCAGAAACCTGAAGGTGAATAAAAAGAACTAAACTTTAGAAAACACAGTCTTGATCATTAAGCCAGTCTCATGGTTTTGGGGGGAATGACTGGCAATTTTTGAATGCTTTGGTTTGGCAATGCTGAGAGTGGAAAACATTTCCAAATCAGACGGGTATAACTGGCAACACATGCTAGAGGACAATTGGCAATAAGCCCAGCAAGGAATAAGAATAGCTGTTTTTTTAATGTTCTGGTCATCCATTTATGATATAATACACTTTATCAGCACCAACGCAAGAGGAAAGCCCACTCGTGTGGCTATAGCTGTGCAAATAACTCCTTTTTCAGTTTATTGGCCAAACCAAAAAATATTGTTTTGGGTGGAGCCAAAATAAAACTTAAAAAGAAAAAAATGGGGAAGCAAAAAAGAAAAAACACAAATGGTTTGGGGTCAAATGAAACAAAAGATTAAATGTTTCATTTAGTTTTCAGGGCTGTTATTTTCTGTTTTCCCTGCTTTAAAAATAAAACTGAAGTAAGCTGCTAAACAAAATAATGTTTTGAATCAAAAAAATGGACTTTGAAAAAGTCAAACCAAAATGTTTCCACTTGGGGGATTCAGCAAAAGCCTCATGAAATGTTTCCATCAACACGAATCTGCATTTTTCAGCGTGTGTGTGCGGGGGAGCTTTGGCTGAAAACTTATGCTTAGCTCTGTGTGTGCGTGAGGAAAGCCAGTACTGTAAATATCTAAGCACAACTGAAACTTGGCTCCCTTTCCCTTGCTGTCTCAGAGCAAACAACTTCCCTGGCAATGAAATTAGGTAGAGAAGAATGAAGTGGCAGCATAGATGTGATACTGCAGTAACACCTGTAAAAACAGGAGGAGGAAAAGAAGAGCGAAATAGAGAGGGAGACACCTGGACAGAAGACAGGTGGTGAGAACTGAGCAGGATGAAGATGAGGGATCAAAAGAAATAAAAGAAAGTGGGGCTAATAAAGGCAGAGAAGAAATAATCAGTATCAAAGTGACTGAAAAGAGAGCAGAGATTGCAGGAGACTCATTCTTTGCTCTTCTGTAGAATGTTTCGTCTGGGGATCTCAAAGCAATGTACCAAGGAGGATCCTGGTTTAACAGGTAAGGAAATAAGTGCATAGATATGTTGTGCTGTCTCAAGTGAGACAGACAGTGGCAGTCAGGCACAGAACGCAGGTCTGGCTCACAGGCTCCCACTCTGACCAATAGACCACACTGCCTGCTTCACAATGAATATTCCTGACAGATAGAACATGTAGAACTTCTGGAGAAATGACCCCTTGGCACCAGACTCAGACACATTCAGAGCAGTTCATGCCAGAAAGTCATTCTGCAGACAGCAAATACAAATATTGTATATTTCTCCCATCAAGCAGAACAATAATTTGTCTTTGAATGTTACATTTTTCTTGGGGGGGGAGGAGATGATGGATGGATTTTAACTAACCAGAAGAGAACTACACAGGAATGGTCCTCCGGATTTTGGCATGACACTGATTTTTCCAGCGTAAAGAGCATTTCAGCATTTTACAAAATTAACCATTACAACACAGCAAGCAAGAGGCAAAACAAAGACACTAAGGAGCTGTGTTCCCTCTAAGTTGTGCACTTGGGCATCCTCTCAGGAGAGATTCAAATGCCACCCAGCTGACTAGCAGAGTGCCCACAGCTAGGTGTGTTGTTTCTACTGGTGGTGCACATTCACACATACCTCAGTGGACATAAAAATTATTCTGTATATGGATGGAAAAAATCCACACACACGAAAAAGATTAGAGGGAACATTGCTCAGGAGAGTTCTTCTCTAGAATTTTCCAAGATAGTATCAGGACTATTTTTTTTCTAAGGATTCATCCCCTCTAATGTTGTACTCCCCACACAGCCTCAACTATTAATCACAGTTTGGCATTGTTAGCCAGAGCAATCTCCTCAGATTTATTTAGGATTCAGAAGTAGTAAGACACATTAATGGCCATCTTAACTCTGTAGATTGACGGCAAATTCTATATCGGTCTATTTTGCACAGATCTTTCTACCCCACTCGTTACCACAAAATGTAGCCTTCTCAAGTCATGAGGAACATCTGTCAAGTGTACCTCATTCCCTCTCATGTTCTCCCTTGGGGGAGAATTGGGCATACAGTGGAGCATTTTGTCTTGGGAGGGTTTCCTTCGTAAATGTCCATGCAGTTCTGAGTGACAGATGGAGAAGGCAGCTTGAAGAGGTACACCTTGCCTTAGAGGAGAAGGCGAGCAGGTCAGTGGTGCTCCATAGCTCCTATGGAAGTTAATTCCACATCAGTTACAACTGATCAACTAAGACATATCACTCACTATGGCAACACGTGGAAGCCCAGTTTGAGCTGCCCAGAAGAGGGCATTGATGGCGTATACCCACTTTCTACAGCCAGATCCTGGAGATCTGGATAAGCTCCCGGTGAGCAAGTTGAGTGTTCAAGTGGAGGGCATTATACCGCGATTGCTAACTGAGGATCTGCAGTGAGCGTGAAAGGGGCTGCTCACACACCTGCTGTACTTGCCAGGTATCTATAGTCCTTTCACAGGATCCGCAAATGCAGGGAGGAAACTCAATAGCTATTCTCCTCTGAGACCTCCTCAGTTACAGGCCATCGCTCTCCTGCCAGCCTGTGGCACTTGGAAAGAATACAAATTCCTCTAACAGGATTTACTAATACAAATATGAAATACAAAGACTCAATTACGGCTGCACTGCAGCCTGGCTACATAGCCAAAAACAACACGCCATGCTTTTATAGTGTGCGCAGTGCAAGTCTCTTGACAGACCAATATTATTACAGCTCAGGCAATAGCATCAAGCCAAATAAAGCAATGAAGTTATGCTGGGGGGATGGGAGGGAGGATTTTCAGGAGGTTCCTAAACTGAACCCAGTACATTTGTGAGCATGGTGACTGTGCAAGCCCAGATGACACTGTGCTCTTACATGCAGGATTGGATGTACAAACGGGTACTTGACAGCACCATTACCAGCTTTGTATGTGAACATGGAAACACTGCGGGAGCAAAAGTAAACACGCCCAAAGAAAAATGTGATTCTTAGAGTTTAATGGAGCTATCACCACAAAGTGATAAAAGTGGCAAGAGGTCTTGTATATTCTAAGGGCCACATTTCTAAAAGTAGCCACTCACATTGTTAGGGCAATTCTGCATGTTTTCTGCATGTTTGGCCACCTAAATTTAGAGGCCAAGCCCTTTGAAAACATGACTTTCAGTGTCAAGATCTTACCTTGATAACTCAAACCACTCAAAGATCTCCTTTATTCACCCAGGCTCCAGGAGACTCTCAGAATATAATCTGAAGAGATTATGGAGGGAGAAGCAGTGTTGCATCGCATGTTAGGAGATCAGTTTGGAAGAAAAAACATCAAGAGCTAGTGCAGAGTACACAGGGCTGGAGCTGCAGTTCAGGGATAGGGAATCCCAATGTCTCAAAACTTTAGGAGTCTTGGACACTGGTTTTTGGTTTGGCTCATTGTAAAGATAGAGGCATGATGCAAAGTTCAGATTTTGGTCTGGATCCAAACTTTTCCAAAACTCAAGGATGCTTTGATCAAAGGGTTTGGCTTGACCTCTTGACTAGTGTCAGTAATAGGCGCTATAAGATACATTGCATGCTGAAGAGTGCCTTGCAGGCCGGGGATGTATTACCACCATCATTATTTATATAGTACATTTCCCAGTATTATTGCAAGACAAGTAAAACTTTCAAAATGCCTGAGTGACATAGGAGCCTATGTGCCCATTTCCAAAATAACTTGGATATTTAAGGCTTAAAAAAAAAAATAATAAAAAAAAAAAAAAGCTTTTAGATGCCTAAAGTTGCAGAAAGGCATCTAGCGGGATTTTCAAGACCTTCCATTGCAACCAAGGATCCTAAGTGTCAGTGCAAATCAATGGAATGTAGGGTTTTAAGTCACTTAGCTGCTCTTGAAAAATGTTACCATCAAACTCTATCCATGCCCTGGTGAACCATGTCTAGAGACTGATACATAAACTAGTAAATACACAGAAGGGACAAAAGGGGAACTGGCAGAACATACATTCTTCAGTAAAAAGTCTCAGAGGGGTAGCCATCTTAGTGTGTAATTTTAAAAACAACGAGCAGTCCTGTGACACCTTAGAGACTAACAAAAATATACAGGATCATGAGCTTTTGTGGGTAAAACCCACTTCTTCGGATGAGTTGGAGTGGAAATAACAGAATCCAAGATATACAAAACAACAAAAGCAAACTCTTTGGGTGAAAAGACTGTGTCTTATATGTGGGTGCAACTTGTAATACGATGGTGGTCAGCCTCTCACTGGCTATCTGAGCACTACCACAATGCAGATAATAAATACAGGCAGTCCCCGGGTTACATGGATCCGACTTACATCGGAACCATACTTACAAACGGGGTGAGGCAACCCTGCACTAGCTGCTTCCCCCCAGCAGACCAGGGAGACACAAAGCTAGGGCCTTCCCCCTCCCCCCCCAGCAGACCAGGGAGACGCGGAGCAGCTTTTCTCAGCAGACACCTCAGCTTGAGAATAAAGGACTGAGGGAAGTGAGGTGTGGGAGAATAGAACTGAGCTCTGGAGAAATGTTTGGCTAGAGTTTCCCCTACAATATGTACCAGTTCCGACTTACATACAAATTCAACTTAAGAACAAACCTACAGTCCCTATTTTGTACGTAACCCGGGGATTGCCTGTAATAGGATCCAATTTATGTAAATAAATGGCTCAGTACTGAAAAGACACAGTTCGGTCTTTTGTTTCAGTACTGAAAGGCGCTGTGCAGGAGAAATTGCTATTTCAACCAATATGTCCTTTTAAAGATACTCTGAAAAGCAGATATAAAGTTCATAATGAAATTACCTGAGCAACACTCCCTACAAGTTAATGAGGATAATGAAGTTAATGCTTTATACATGGTCACAAGCAGACAAGCACCTCATACCATACAACAGCTCCAAAACCCCAATCTCATCACTTTCAAACACGGCACTTTTTAGAGCAAATCACCTGGGTTTCTTTAGGTCTTGCATTATTCTGAAAGTGTCTCATTAGACCTTGAATGTTGCCAGATCAACTCAGCTGGTCTGTTTAAGGTCACCATTGAACATCCCCTCTCCATCTGTATGATTGCTTCAGAGCCCAGCAAGGCTGTCTGAGATTCAAGGTGGTCTGCCAGTGGTGACTCAGTCAGCAAATTCCCATAGGAAACAAAAAATAACAGGGAGGACTTGCAGAGCAACAAGCTAGATAATAAGCTGCAATTCAAAGGGAAAGGATGTTACTTATTCCATCTGAGTTATGTCTTATCAGTCCCTTCCATTTTGCAAACTCCAATCTGAGTGCTGCCTTTCACGAGTTAATAAATCCCCCCCCCCACTCCTAAACAAATGACAAAAATTAGTCATTGCAACATGATTTTGCTCCTGTGAATTCTTTTAAAGTTCTCCAGCAACGAGCTGAAATTATCTTTATTGAGATCATTGCTTTGCTGTAGACTGTTTGGCCTTTCTTTTGTAAAAGGAAGAAGGGCTGAAAGTTTAAACTGTTCCATGCCATGTTCTTGTGTCAGCATGCAAACCCCCGTGCATTCACTGCACACAGAGAATGAGTCACTTTCGCCATCCCACCTTTGCTTTTCAACCAGCATCTATCTGAGAGTCCGTGAGCTGTGCTGTTCTGACTCCCCATCTCATGAGTCCTGAAAGAACCACTGACCATGTGTTAAAAACCGAAGATAAGGACAAAGATAGGTCACCACTGCTCAAAAGGCCTTCTCCAGGGGCTTGTTCATGTTAAATATTTAACTCCTCTCCAGTCCAAATGGATACAAAATCAGCCCTGTGCAGATACAAAATTCATACCCACAACTGTATTCACAAAAATGAGCCGCAGAAATCCGCACTGACATCCACTGATGCGGATACCTGCTGATATAAAGCAGATATCCACACATTTGTAGGGTTCTGGATACAACATTTGTACCTGCATCTGCATCCATATCCACAAAAGTGAGCTGTGAATATTTGCATCCCACGGACGTGGATACTCGCGGACATAAAGCAGATATCCACGGACTTGCAGGGCTCTACCAATGGAGGGTGGTGAAAACCTGCAAGAAAGTCAGCCCTGACTAGAGGAACCCCAGCCAGAGCAATCTGTGTTTGAAAAAGGGCTGGGCAAACCTCAGGAAAATCAAGAGTGTGTCAAATTTTCAAACTATTTTTGATGATGTTGTTAGGATTTGCAAAGCTTTTCTACTGGAAGTTAACCCAGTGAACTGTCTCATTCCCCTGTCTGGGACAAATGGATGGCCTTGTGAATACCAAACACTGACTGATGTGTTATTTTTTTTTATTATTATTTGTATTATGCTAGTATCTAGAAGCCCCAGTCAGTGATAAAGACCCTGTAGTGTTCAGAGCTCCGTGAAACATATAATTCATTAACATTTCTAATTCTCATCTCATCTCGGCTCCTTTTCTTGACAGTCTCCCTGGATTTGATTCATAGCTACATAGATTTCAAGGCCAGAAGGGACCGTTGTGATTATGTATCTGACCCCCTGTAGAACACAGGCTGCAGAACTTGACCAAAATAATTCCTTGAACAGGAATAATTCCTTTTAGAAAAAAAACATGTATTGGCTGTTGCTCTGCCCACTCTTTGCTCCGTTTCTAACCTGCGTTTTTTACTCCTGCTGAATCTTTTTCTTGTTGCTCTGGGGGACATGAACATTATAAAGTTTAAGCTGAATTATTATGTCCATACACAAAAACAACTACATCGGCTCTTCGGGTCCAGGAATGAGTCTCAGCTATAGACATGAACATTATAAAGTTTAAGCTGAATTATTATGTCCAAACACAAAAACAACTACATCGGCTCTTCGGGTCCAGGAATGAGTCTCAGCTATATGCTTAGCACAATGCAGACCCGATCCTGTCTGAGGTCCCTGGATGATACTGTAATGGAATCCAGTCTACTCCCCAACTATCTTAGCTGAAAGCAAAACTAGCACGGAGATCCTATTGTGACACATAACTATGGCTTTCATCATGTTTTCCCTGGAACTCAACAGCTTCCTATGCAAATGTTCCCATCATTTAAACAAAAGCTGTTGCACAAACATGATCCAGAGAATACTTTCTCTAGCCACTTCAATATCCCAGCTAAGTAGCTGGGTGAACATAAGGCTCAGTTGCGGGCCTCCTTCAATTAAAACTGTCTCCGTTCATTGAGGGGATATTAAACATCTCTCTTTTTTAGATTAAGTGGCTACCAAGATATAGAAGAAAACAATGGCAACTTGCATTTATCATTACATCCCATAGCACAGGTCTGCAGAGCCATCTGTTCAAGGCTCTGACAAGCTCAGCATGGGACAGCCCTGTCTTGCTCCTCCCACTCTACACTTGCACTTTGACTCTGAAATTAGAACCAGATGATACCAACAAGAGTTCACCAGGATGTGGGGGGTTGCGCCAAACCACGTGCGCAGCAGAAGATCAGCCAAGGAAAACCTGCTACTTTCTGAAAGGAAGTGATGGATGACCTCACATTTTCCATGATTCGCTGTCACCCACTATGTGCTCCCCTCGCAAGCTCAGACAGTCAATACTAGGCTGCATCGGGGAAATAATAAAATAATCAATATTGGGAATAATGTTCTTAAGTAACTGATAACCATCCTTTGGGTATCAGATGACCCTGACAATCAATAAATGACTGGTTAAAAAAAATCTGTCACCATGCAGATTACATTGTCAGAAAGGATGTCTGACTGTTTTTCTATTCTCATTTGATTACCCCTCTTACTCCTTCAGCAGTGCATAAATCAGCTGTTTCTAAACCCACCTGGTCCCCATTATGCTTACAGCACCTAGTTTATATAAACCAGCCTGGAAACCTATAATGGCCATCAGAGCTTTCTTGTGCAAGAGAGCGTCTACACTGGCACGGATGCTTTTGCGCAAAAGCAAATCTTTTGCACAAAGGCACATGCCAGGATAGATGCTCTCTTGCGCAAATACTTTTAACGGAAAAACTCTTCCGTTAAAAGTATTTATGCAGAATCATGCCAATGTAGACGCAGCCCACATGTGTATGGCTCAGCCATACAAACTGAGCATGCTAGCCACCAAGGACATAATGGCAAATCACACTCAGCTTAACAATACCATTAGCATGTCTTCTCCTCGTCTTTTTACGTAAGGATCCAGCTCCCAGCTGCTCCAGGCAAATGACCCTGCCACACTCCTCAACATAGACTTGATCCAAGGTTGCGTGGTGCAATGCAAGTGAGCTGTTCCCATGGTCTGTTGACACCTTCCGTTGGGGAAGCTCACACTGCAGCCCTGCCAAACTACCGGCCCAGACAAAAGAACTTGGCCCGTCTTCTGAGCCAATACCCCAAGTGGGAGAGGCTGTGTCCAAACTGGAACACAGGGAGAAGAGAAGCTGGGGACTCTGTGGGGTACATTTTAGCCATAAATAACTTTGCCTGCAGTGGGGGGGCCCACAGGTCACAAGGGTTGCCAGGCCATTTGTCAAGTGGCTGCTCCTACTTGCATTATCATCTCCTTTTCCCAACGTCATGATTGGGTAGGCCCGAGGTGATGAGCAGATGCTGCCCGAAGGTTGCCAGGTGTTCAGTGTTCAACTGAAACACCTAGTCAAAAAGGGACACTGGAGGCACTGGTCAGTCCCGTTAAAAATCGGGCTGGTACAGGGCTGGCAGGCTTTCTACCCAGATCTACACAGCTCCTGCAATCAACATGTCCTCTAAGGTGCAGGGATGACCAGGGAGGCTCCATGCGCTGCCCCTGTCCTGCCCTGAGCACTAGCTCCACAGCTCCAACTGGCAGGGAACCATAGTCAATGGAAGATGCAGAGGCGCCACCTGAGTGTAGAAGCAGCATGCAGGGCCCTCTGGCCACACTTCCACCTAGGTGCCAAGGGACATATCACTGCTTGTGGGGAGCCACCCAAGGGAAACAGTTCATCACCATCACAGGCCATCCGTTTTCCTCACCTTGCAGTTAGAGGAAGAAGGCAGCTGCAAGCCATGTTTTATGTTCAACAGGCTGCACTTTGGGATCCTGGTCTACATGTCATTTTCTGACTTGGGCATCCTGGCTGTAAATACAGGGCAATAAAATCGAGTGGTTTGATGTTTGACAAGTCTTCCGTCAGAGGGATACAGCCTGACCATGCAGTGCAGATACAACAACAAGTATAGCTCATCACGTGTAATATTTCTTTCCCATCTCTATCCAGGGAACTATGCACCTAACCCTAGGCTGACTGATGGTGGAAGTCGTTTTTAGTCTGAAACAAAGAACAGCTGAGAAACATGGCCCTGTCTTTCCTTAGCAAGCTACACTGACCTCAAGCATTTCTACCAACAGAACTCATTTGAGCGTCCGAACTTCTGGTATAATTACTATTTATACCCAACAGTGACAAAAGTCCTCAATTGAGTCCAGGACCACATTGAGCTAGGCACTGCACAAACACCAAGTAAAATACAGTCTCTTCCCCAAAAATCTTACAGCCTAGATAACCAAGACAGACAAAGGTTGGGAGGTGAGACAGAGGCACAGGCAGGTGAAGTGACGTGTCCAAAGTTACACAGCAGGTCAGTGTTAGAGCTGGGAATTATATCTCCTCATTCCAAGTCTAGTGCATTATGGACTTGTGTGTAACCCACACATCTACTGGATGTGGTTCACTGTCCTATGTAGTGGCTCAGACCACTTACAGAGAGAATAATGAATTTGCTCTACAGCCGTGGTCACCAACCGGTAGATCGCGATCTACCAGTCGATCTCGGGGGCTCTAAGAGTCACTCTTGAGCCCTCTCTGAACTGCACATCTGCGCAGTACATTTAAATCTGATTTCCTCATTTGAGGAGCAGCTACTCACCGAGCAACACCACAGGTGAGTAGCTGCGTGGAATGGTGGGAGCTGGGAGGTCAGAAGAGCTGAAACACCCCGGCCAGCTGGCTGTGGCTTTCAGCTGAAAGAGGCTGCCCCGCGCTCCAGCTGATCGGGCAGCTTCTTCTCTGTGCCTGCCCACGGAGCGTGGTACACCCTGGCTGAGCACCACAGCCAGCTGGCCAGGCAGCTTCCCTTCTGCACCAGCCCACATGGAGCATGGTGCACCTTGGCTGAGCACCATGGCCAGCTGGCCAGGCAGCCGCTTCTCTTCACTCCAGCCCGGCTGCCCTGAGGTCAGCCCGGAGGGAGCGCAGGTCGGAGGCTTCCCTCTGTGGCTGGTGTAGGGAACTCCCTGCTCCCCACCTTGTTCCCTCTCCCCTGCCCCAAACCTGTCCTCTGCCCTCCTGTTCCCTCCCCCTTGCCTCCCCGCCCCGCTACAGAAACCTGCCCCCCCTCTGCAGAAACCTGTCCCCCGGCACCCTACCCCCCCTGCAGAAACCAGTTCCCTCTGGCACCCTGTCTCCTACTGCAGAAACCTGTCCCCCTGCCTTCCCCACTACAGAAACCTGTCCCCCTGCTCCCCTCTGCAGAAACCTGTCCCCCCAAGCACCCTGTCCCCTGCTGCAGAAACCTGTCCTTCTGGCACCCTACCCCCTTCTCTCCTGCCCCCACTGGCACCCTGCCCCAGAACCCACTAGCACCCCTCCCCAGTACTGTGTCTCCTTTTCTATGGGTCAGTGACCCCTGACTCAAGGCAGGTTCCCTGCCATTCTCATAAATAAAGACAATGCAGAAACTTTTTGGCTATGTCTACATTGGCATCCCTTTCCGGAAAAGGGATGCTAATGAGACGAGTCGCAATTGCAAATTCTGCAGGGGATTTAAATATCCCCTGCGACATTTGCATTTACATGGCTGCCGCTTTTTTCCAGCTTGGGGATAAGCCGGAGAAAAGCGCCAGTCTAGACGTGATTCTCCGGAAAATAAGCCCTTTTCCGGAGGATCTCTTAGGGGTACGTCTAGACTACATGCCTCTGTCGCCAGAGGCATGTAGATTAGGCTACCAGACATAGGAAAATGAAGCAGCGATTTAAATAATCGCCGCTTCATTTAAATTTACATGGCTGCCGCGCTGAGCCGACAAACAGCTGGTCAGCTGTTTGTCGGCTCAGCGCGATAGTCTGGACGCGCGGGTGGCGACATCAAAAGTATTTGTCGACCACCCAGGTATACCTCATCCCAGGAGGCATACCTGGGTGGTCAACAAATACCTTTGATGTCGCCACCCGCGCGTCCAGACTATCGCGCTGAGCCGATAAACAGCTGATCAGCCATGTAAATTTAAATGAAGCAGCGATTATTTAAATCGCCGCTTCATTTTCCTATGTCTGGTAGCCTAATCTACATGCCTCTGGCGACAGAGGCATGTAGTCTAGACGTACCCTTATTCCTACTTTCAAGTAGGAATAAGAGATCCTCCGGAAAAGGGCTTATTTTCCGGAGAATCACGTCTAGACTGGCGCTTTTCTCCGGCTTATCCCCAAGCCGGAAAAAAGCGGCAGCCATGTAAATGCAAATGCCGTGGGGGATATTTAAATCCCCCGCAGAATTTGCAATTCCGAAGTCTACATTAGCATCCCTTTTCCGGAAAGGGGTGCCAATGTAGACACAGCCTCAGTGTTTAACATAGTATTTTATTTAAAAATGAAGCCTGGACAACAAACCCCCAATGGGGGCCAAGCCCCCATCTGGCCACAACCACTCCTGCATTCCCTCTTCCCCAAACCCTAGATCTGAGCCTATCAAACATTGGAACCCCCTGCCCTGAGCCCCTCACATATCCCAACCCAAATTCCTGCACCCTCACATCCACAAGCCTGTGGCTTGCTTAGTATCTCAACACTGCCCAGCCTGGAGCCTCCTTCCCGAGCCAGTGTCCCCTTCTCCACCTCCTCCTGCATCCAGATTTCCTCCCAGAGCTTGCACCGCTCACCCCTTCCCACACCCAAATCCCTCATTCCCACCTCAGAGACTACACATCCTGTCTCAACCCAGCAAGGGTCCGGCTAAACTGCAGGAGTTTTTCAGGAATCCTGAGATATCTCAGAAAAACTCTTCTGCATCAAGGGTTGCGTTTGTTCTTCTGCTTTTTTAGTGAAGAGCAAACAGGCTCTTTCGGTCACCCCTGTATTCCTCTTTCCACAAGGAATAAGGGAGCTTCCAAAAGAAGGGTTTTTTTCTGACATTTGGTCCAGTCTAGACAGGCCAATTGTTGGAAAACCCTCTTCCTACAGAAGAATTTTTTTTTTTAAAGCAGCAGTATAAGGATTGGGGATAGCAAGTGACAGAGAGGAGGGGAATAGAGAGGGTGGGGCTTCAAGGAAGGGGGGCTGCTTTAAGGAAGGGTCGGGGCGTTAGATCTTGGCTTGGTCTGTCATTTAAAAAGTGATCTTGGGTGTAAAAAGGTTGGAGACCACTGCTCTACCGTTTTAGATGAACGGCACCTGGCTTTTAGCTCCAGCGGTAGAGGCTCATGCACTAAGCTCCAGAGCATCCAGGTTTGGTTTTGCCCGTCGGCGTTACACGAGCTCTCAACCTCTACTTCTCTTCGGCTGTGTCCAGACTCCATGCCTCCGTCAACGGAGGCATGTAGATTAGCCAGCTCGGAAGAGGGAAATGAAGCCGCGATTAAAATAATCGCGGCTTCATTTAAATTTAAATGGCTGCCCCGATCTGCCGATCAGCTGTTTGTCGGCAGATCGGGAGAGTCTGGACGCGATGCCCCGACAAAGAAGCCTTTCTTCATCGACACAGGTAAGCCTCGTGAAACCAGGTTTACCTGTGTCGATGAAGAAAGGCTTCTTTGTCGGGGCATCGCGTCCAGACTCTCCCGATCTGCCGACAAACAGCTGATCGGCAGATCGGGGCAGCCATTTAAATTTAAATGAAGCCGCGATTATTTTAATCGCGGCTTCATTTCCCTCTTCCGAGCTGGCTAATCTACATGCCTCCGTCGACGGAGGCATGGAGTCTGGACACAGCCTTCTAGTTCAACTTTTCTAAAACTGATTTTATGCCAATGGAAGAAATAAAGCCCATTATTCTTGCTAACGGCCTCCTAAATATGAAGCATTAAGTAAGTGTCATGGTTTAGTCTCAAACTCTTTCTTTTTATCTTTGCACACAATGTAGTCATTGTTGTGCAGTGTGACTCAGGAGTCCTATGACCCAGAAAAAAACAGGTTGGATTCATTTACATTGAATATGTGGTTTAATATGGTGGCTATTTGAGGAAAATGTAAGACACTCTGTCATGATTGTTAAGTGTCTGTATGAAACACAGAATATAAGTCAACGGGTCACGAAATGCACTGTTTCTTTCAGCCTTATCTTCCTTTTTCACCTTTCCCGCCTGCTTATTTTATATATATATATATATATATATATATATATATATATATATATATATATATATATATATATATATATATATATATATATATAGCACAGTCTGACTTCCAGAATGGAAAAATATTCATCGTTAAAAGAGGCTGGTTTTTGCCAGTGAAATCAGTGAAATATGCAGCAGTAACTGCAGGAAACATGATACTATTTAATATTATTAAATACTTAAATAACCTCTGACAAGCATCTGAGTTGGGCTGTAAGAAAACGAAATCTGTCTAGCAAACATGCTTCCACATCCTGGATTTATGGAATGTTGAAATGAAATAAAATGGACATTTTAAAATAAGGGAGGGGAAGAGAATCAAGGCAGCAAGAAAAGCTAAAGTTGGATCTCAG
The DNA here is from genome assembly GCF_049634645.1 of Pelodiscus sinensis. Taxonomy (NCBI): domain Eukaryota; kingdom Metazoa; phylum Chordata; order Testudines; family Trionychidae; genus Pelodiscus; species Pelodiscus sinensis. The sequence goes on along the minus strand of NC_134714.1, from coordinate 11,780,899 downwards.
ACTTGAGCCTCAATTAGCCCAATTATCTAACTCAATTAGATAGTGCATGGCTATCTAGTCTTGATAAATGGTGTGACAACGTGACATATAGTGGCAGACCCTCAGCTGGCATGAATTGTCACAGCTCTCTTGACTTCGATGGAGCTATAAGAATGTACACCAGCTGAGGAGCCGCATATCAAAGACCTATATGAATAAATATTATGCACAAATATACATATTATATATGCAAACACATGGAGAATGGTCAATTATTCATGGTACTATCCTTTACACTTTACTGGTAAATAGTATAAATAAGCTTCTTTCCGTTTGTTTGGGCTGGTACAATTTGGACACATAGCCACATACTGCAGAAAAATTCGTGCATAATTAATTTCAGGAGGAGGAGCCGTGTTAGTCTGTAACTTTAAAAACAACAAGTGATCCTGCGGCACCTTAGAGTCTAACCAACGCCTATAGGATCATGAGCTTTCATGGACAAAATCCACTTCATCAGATGAATTGGAGTGGAAATAACAGAAACCAAATGCTGGGGGGTATGCACATCCCTCCTTTGGGTTTTAAGTACCCAGGGGTGTGGCCGCTGCCTGGTCATCTGGCAGGTTGCCGGCCACCTCTCTCAGTCTATACTAACTAGTCTCTGTCTAGCGTAGCATGACCTGTCAATAAGGTATGGCCCTTTAACTCAGGGTGGCACGGCCCAGTGGCCAAAGTCAATATGGGGTAGCCCTTTGTGTCATTCCAGAGTCAATTAGTTGGGGGGCGACTGCCCCAGTAGGAGTACCTGGGCCCACCCTACTCCACCAGGTCCTGACCCAGGGCCCTGTGAGTAGCAGAGTATTCTACCACTCACTCAGCTAGAGTCCGCCCAAAACACAACAACCTCACCTGGTTGGGAGATACCATTGACACCCTCCCTGGGTCACTTCCTACCAGCACTGGAACAGGTCCATTCCAGGAGGTCTCTGGATCCTCTGGTTTCCCTGCAGCTGGGGCTCCTCCGGCACTGGTAGCTCATCGTGGTCTCCTGGGTCTCACTGTCTGACTCTGGCTAGAGCAGATCTGGTTCTCCGGGTGGAGGTCCTTCCCCTTCAGTGGCCAGCCCAGCTTGAGGTGCGCTACTGCCTTTTATGCTGCCCCCCAGCATTTGGAGCATGCCCAGTTTGGGTTAAGGGGAGGGACTTTCTCTGCCCAGACGGTTTTAACCCCACCTGATTCAATGCAGAGTATGCACACCTCGTCACACCAAGATCTATATAACAGCAGAAGAACACGGGTCCTACAATTGACAGGTACTTCTGCTGTTTTATATATCTTTTCTGTTATTTCCGCTCCAATTCATCTGATGAAGTGGGCTTTGCCATGAATGCTCAAGAGACTATATATTTTGGTTAGTCTCTAAGGTTCCACGGGACCACTAGTTGCATAATTAAGTTAATTGTTTGTGATGTGGCCTTTCAGTATATGCTCTACAAGAAACACACCTTTTTAACTAAGAATTCTCTGCTTGCATGAGGAAATCGTTTAACATGAATGATCTCCAAGTTTTCGTGTTATTTTGTTTAGTTAAACCACAGTTTGCATTATATGGATATTTCAATATTCCATACGAGTGTTTAATTCTAACCAACATTTCTACCCACCTGAAGTGAAACTTCTGATGCTGGCTTGTTTGGAGTGAGCTGGGCATGTTACACCTAAAAACTAGATAGAGATCTGTGAAAAACAGCATCCAAAAGGACCCAGGGAAAATTCACATGTATCTGCAACAGTTTTATTTGTTGGATTAATATTGTCTTTATAAAGGTACATTTAAAGTCCCAATTCAGGATATTCTCAATATCACTTAAGCATGTTATCAACCTGAAGCCAGGTGTCAAAATGTATAACAAATGGAAGAAAAGGGAAGTTGATTGTTGTGACGATTTCAATTACAGAGTTCCCCTTGGGGCTGTCACCCAATGTGCTGATCATGCCACTGAACCTGCCTGCCTGCTCGCTGGGGTGCCGCAACACCCTGTTTTGCTACGCTAGAAACTCTTGTCTCCTCCAGCCAAGCCATAGAGTTGAGATAATAGCCCCCCGGCAGAGCAACACAGACGCTGAACCAGCTCAGCTCTGGGAGGGCTCAGCTATAGGGCCCTGACACCATCCAGGAATACAACCTGCAAAATGGACCCACACCCCAAATAAATCTCTATTACTCTGCATAAAAGTTGTACGCAGAGAGAGCTCATAAGGTTAGCTCTCTTAATCAATGAAAGAGAGAGATGCACAGTTGTGGCTCCTTCCCTCCCTCCCACCCCCAGCTAACAATGATTTACACTGGACTTGATAATAAACAAAAGTGTTTTATTAATTATAAAAAGTAGGATTTAAGTGATTGCAAGTGAAAACAGACAGACCAAAGTTACTAAGCCAAAATAAACAAAACACACCAGCTAATCCTAGTACACTAAGTGAGATTGTTACAGATCATAATTCTGACTCCAGTCCTAATCTCAGATTCGGTTCTTCAGAAGCCAGAGCTGATCTTTCTCTGGCTTGGATACAACAGTCACTTCTGTATCCTCTTTGCTTGGGAAGGCAATTTCCAAGGCCAGCTGAAGACAAAAGACTGATTGCTTTCCATTCCTTAATTTTTTGCCCTAATTGGCCTGGAGGCAGGGGAGCAGCCGAGTCACCACGGGCCAGATCAAACTGCTTGGCAGGCTGGATCCAGCTCGCAGAAGCCCTTTTGCCCATCACTGCCTTAAACAGAATTTCCTTTCCCAAGCTGAGAGTCCTTTCTTTAACACTCTTCATCCTCATTGAAACACAACAGATTCAAGAGGTGTTCTAGCACCAGGTGATATGGCTAAATGTCTTTGCAGGATCAACCACAGTTGGGACTTACAGGAAAAACAAAGTCATTTACAAATCATTGCCTTGAGCACTGGGCCATTATGTTTCCAGAGTATTACTAAAAGCCCTCATTTATACATTTAGAATTACAAACAGATTCACACTTCATATTTCTAACTTCACATGCAAGAATGATACATGCACAGAAATAGAATGTGGCAGTAGACTGTAACTATAAAAATGATAACACCACATGAACCATTTTGCCTCAAGCATCATCGAGTTATGCATATTCGTATTCTTAAGCCAATTTTAATAAAGCATGGGGGCTGCGACAACAGTACAGTCGGTCCCCGAGTTGCGAACGGTTGACTTACGACTGTTCGCAGTTATGACTGAAGCTGTCGTAAGTGGCGGACCCCAAGTTATGAACGTGATCTACGCTTACAAACAGCACGGTTGCGTGTAACTCTATGGGGTCCGACTTACGAACAAACCGAGTTACGATCAATTGCTTGGTCCATAACCGGTTTGTAAGTCGAGAAGAGGATGTAATGAACATATAAATCAGAAGGTAAGAGTTGTAACAAAACAGATAAAGAAAGCAAGGATACACAAGGAATAATCTCTGATCAGCAGAGTTAAGGACAGTACATTTTTAAGCAAATTTAGAACAAAAAGAATCCTAGCAAAATTGCCAACAAACAATGTTTCCACTGCCTGATTTTTAGCAACTCAGCTGTGTTAACACTGCCGTGTCACTAAAAGCTGTGTAGCGTAGACATACCCTCTTAACATGAGTTTCCGCTGGAGCTGCAAGATCCACACTGCTATTGTCCGCAAGCAAGCCCAAGGCTGTCTTCCCAGCTGGGAGGCTCACAATCGGGGAATCAGCTGATTCCTGCTCAGGTGTGCTTACTTAGCAACTAACTAGTACTAGTCACTAGTAAAGCACGCCTCTCACCCTTAAAGGAGCCACATACCCCATTAGAGACAAACACAGAGCAATAACTATAATTTAGATTTTTTTTAAAAAAAACAGACAGTACCAAAACAAGAGACACCGCTGCACACACTTGTCACCCCTGGGAGAGGATGAGAGAACAAACAACATATGACTGAGGCATTACTGGAAGGGGCTCAGATACAGTGGCAATGAACACAGTATAAACACTAGAATAGAATAGAATAGAATAGAATAGAATAGAATAGAAGTCCACTGGGTTGAGAATGGGGAGCTGCTGCAGGGAAGAGAATGCAGGGAAAAGAACAGAGGAAATTTGCAAACAGAGGGAAAGAGGGAAACAACAGAGAGGATGGGGAAGGAAGACAAATAAAGGGATGAGACAGCAATGACCTAAGGGGGAGCAGATTTTTTTACTGAGGAATCAATGCAACAAGAAAGCACTGAACAAGTAATAAATAATGAACATTTAGTTCCTGCATTAACTTCATATTCATCCCTGGATCTCTATGTAAGCCTCTTACTAACATCACTGTAGCATTCTGGAAAGAATACCATCCTGAATTTATATCCTGGCTGGCCCACAGAGAATGTGTCCACTTTTTTGAATGAGTGTGACAGCCCTGCATGAATCATATGCTTCGGTCCCATGAAAGTCATTGGCTACGTCTAGACTGGCATGATTTTCCGCAAATGCTTTTAACGGAAAAGTTTTTCCGTTAAAAGCATTTGCGGAAAAGAGCGTCTAGATTGGCACAGATGCTTTTCCACAAAAGCACTTTTTGCGGAAAAGCGTCCGTGCCAATCTAGACGCAGTTTTGTGCAAGAAAGCCCCGATAGCCATTTTCGCCATCGGGGCTTTTTTGCGCAAAACAGTTTTTAGCTGTCTACACTGGCCCTCTTGCACAAAAACATTTCCGGAAAAGGGCTTTTGCCCGAACGGGAACGGCAAAACATTTGTGCAAGAAGCACTGATTTCGGACAGTAGAACGTCAGTGCTTTTGCGCAAAATCAAGCAGCCAGTGTAGACAGCTGGCAAGTTTTTGCACAAAAGCGACTGCTTTTGCGGAAAAACTTGCCAGTCTAGATGCAGCCATTGGGTCTAAGTACATGCTTCAGTGCTGTCCTGAATAAGCATAGCCTTAAGAACACCCCGGAGTGCTATCCTGAACAGGGACCAGAGAAAGTGAAGGTACAGAGTATTTTAATCAATATGGAAAGAAGGAAAGTGTCAAGAGAATGAAAAATCTTCTGCTGACATCAACTGCTAGAAAGTTGCCAGTTAGCCAGAGAGAAAAAACTTGCTAATGGAGTCATTTTCCCCACACCAACCAGGAATTTGTGCTTTTTCCTTTCATTTTATTTTTTATATTTTCTGAATGTTTTCATCCTATGGAGACTAAAAAATTGCCCTATGCCCAGCTGTCAGAGCCAAAGAAGCTAGGAATTGCCAAGGGCTGTCTGACTCCTCACAAAAGAAGGACAAACAGTGGAGGACGGTGCCTTTAGAGAGGTTCTCATGAATCAAGTTCCAGAGAACGCTTAGTTGCCATCCTTGCCAATCGGCTGAGAGCACCGCTTCAGGCTTGCTGCTGTGAGGTAGCACTAAGGGTACGTCTAGACTACAGAGTTTTGTCGACAGATATTGTCAACAAAGCTTCTGTCGACAAAGAGTGTCTACACTACATTCAGTTCTGTAGACAAAGCAAGCTGCTTTGTCGACATGGCAGTGTAGATGCAAGGACAGTTTACATGCAATAACACATTCTGTCGACAGAACTCTGTTGACAGAAGGTGTTATGCCTCGTAAAATGAGGTTTACCAGTGTCGACAAAACTGCTGAGTTCTGTCGATGTTATGTCGACAGAACTCAGCGGTAGTGTAGACACAGGTATACATCCTATGACTCCAGGCTGGCACTTTCCAGAGTTTGCTAACTTTGCTGCTGTTGAGCCAATGGGAGTTTTGTTTCTCCTGCAGCCAAGTGCAAAGCTCACATCTAAGAACAAAGACCTTAGGTCCAGATTGCCAAAGGTATTTAGGGGCCTCACGCCCAGTATTTTCAATGAGAGTCAGGCACTGAACTGACTGAGGGCCTGGGGCATAGTTCACACAGACTGAGGGACTGTATCTTGGAAAGGATACTCTGCGTCTAGCGCACCCATGGGAAAAATTAGTGAGCAGGCTACCCACTGGTGCCAGGCTCTACCCCTCTGCCTCTCCCCCCACATTTCACACCTACCGCAGCCCCAAACTTAACCTACTCCCCCCTCCTCCTTCCCAGTGCTTCCAGAACTCTGCAAACAGCAGATTTGTGGCAATTAAGCTCCAGGAGGGAAGGAGAGAAAGGGGGATGGGGCACGCTTGGGGGGAGAAGGCAAGGAACAGATAGGGCAGGGATGGACGAGGGACATGAAGAAGCAGAGCTAAGGGTTGGGGGAAGAGATGGGGTGGGGGAGGGGCCTAGAGCAAAGGTGGGGGCCAAGCACCCCTCAGCAAGAAGAGAAGTTGGCACCTAAGCTTGGGAATCACAGGTGAAATCCAGCTGAACGTGAGCTTCCACAGCCATGTGTAGGCTAACAGAGTGAATGGGCTCCTTGAATGTACAAACAGGAGAAAATGGAGAAGAAACAGAGTGGTGTATAGCATTGATAGTCCATTACCTCACTCCAGCATGTCCTCCTGGTGTCCCCATTTAAAAAACAATATTGGCCTCTTCTGGCATTGAAATCTATGTATGAATTTCTGTCTTCAATGGAAGCAGCGTTAGGACAACCCTGAATGTTAATTTGTATTATATTGTTCAGCCACTAGATGGCACAGTATGTAAAATACCTCATTTTAACAAACCTATTCCTGGGGGAGCATTAAAGGATCTTATGGTGAACACATGATGTGTGTAAGCAAGTCCTGTGACCTGTCCGTCCCTATGTGGTACATGACATGACATCAGGAGTAAACTATGAACAGAAACAGAAGGAAGAAAGGTTGCAGACAGAAGGAACAACAACAAAAGTTGCAGGATCCCATCAATATGCCACTCTTCAATGACCCAGAGAACTTCAGCCCTGATAGACTTTCACAATGGACAGACAAAACAGGATTTTGCAAGATTTCAAACTGAAAACAAACTCCACAAAGAAACTAGAGATCTACAGGTATCTTCTTTAATTTATTCTATCAGGAAGGAGGCGGAGCATATCTTTAAATCATGTAAGTATACTGAAGACAGTCAAAAATGATTATGGAAGGGTTCTGAATAAGTTTGATGCTTACTTTATTCCTCAGATAAATTTGGTTTATCAAAGAACATGTTTTCACCAGAGAATTCAAGAACCCAGGGAATATGTTAAATGTTTTATAAGAGTGGAGCATACACTGGCTGAAAACGATGAGTTTGAGAATGCAAAATACAAAAATATCAAAGACAAACTAGCTGTTGGATTAACAGATTAATCTTTCATGGCAGCTATAGCTGAAGAGAGATTTAATCCAAGCCACATCTACACAGTCAAACAGAACAAAAGACTGGAGGGATTTGAAAAACTTGAATCTAGCAGTCCTGTGGCACCTTGGGGTACATCTACACTATGGGACAAAGTCGAATTAAGATACACAACAGCTACATTAATTGCGTAGCTGAAGTCATATTAGCTTAATTCAACTTTTGGCACCGTACACACTGCAGGAAGTCAAAGGGAGAACACTCTTTCTTCAACTTCCCTTAGTCCTTGTGAAATGAGAAACATCTGGCATTGGCCACTGTCAGCAGACAGGATACTGGACTAGATAGACCTTTGGTCTGACCCGGTCTGGCCATTCTTCTGAGGGTTACAGAAGTCAGAGTAAGAAGTTCTTTATCTCGACATTATTTCGAAAGAATGGCTTGCTTTGTAGACACGCACTATGTTATTTAAAAATAATGTCATATATTCTGAAATAACACTGCTGTGTAAACATACCCTTAAAGACTAGCAAATATATATATATATATATAGCATCACAAACTTTTGTGGCCAAAACCCACTTCTTCCAATGAGCTTAACTTTTAACAAGTGTTAAAAAAAACCCTGAGGAAAGGAGAGAAAACTCCTAGTCTAAGGCCAAGTCTACACTGGCTTTACAGCGCTGTAACTTTCTGCCTCCGGGGTGTGAAAACACACCCCTCTGAGCGCAGCTAGTTACAGCGCTGTAAAGTGCTAATGTGAATCGGGCTATAGCCCTTGTGGAGGTGGTTTACACAGAACGCTAGGAGAGCTCTCTCAGAGTGATGTTGCCATGGTCACACTTTCTGCCTTGTCTCCACTTACTGCACTGCAGCGGCACTGCTGTAATGTCTAGTGAAGATCGCAGGAGAGCTTCTCCTTTTGGCTTAGGTACTCCACCTTCCTGAGAAGGGGTAGCTATGTCGATGGAAGTGCTCCTGTCAACATAGTGCTGTCCACATTGGGGATTCAGTCGGTATAACAGCATTGCTCAGAGGGGTGGATTTTCTACACTCCTTAGCCACCTAGGGCAAATGTACATTTAAAACACTGGACTGTTGCAGCTGCACCAATGCAACTGCACAGCTGTACACTTCAGTGAAAACGCTCTATGCTAGGGCTTCTCAACTTTGGAACCCCCGGGGGCCACAATGATACTCACAGCACATGCCGAGTGCCGCAACTTAAGTGTGGTTGCAAATACATGCTTCTTTCACACTGGCGGGCATGAATAGAAAGATTAAGGCGAGACTACACAACACACAGGCCCCATTTAAATCAGTTCTGCTGATATTAATAAAATGCAATATTTACCCAATTTCCACTCCATGACAGCACTTTTAATGAGCAATGACAGTCCAGGAATTTAACTACTAAAACGCATATCAACAGAAGACCATTATATTGACTACATTTTGTTTTGGCTCCACCAAATGAGCTTTATTTTTGGCCATGTGTTGAGCCCTGCGTAAGCCCAAATCGCACCTTTGGCCACAAACAAATGGGCCGTGGGCCACATATATTGGGTAGCCCTGCTCTATGTCAATGGGAAAAAGCTCTCCCATCAGCATAGTTATTCTACCTTCAAGAGAAGCAGTAGCCATGTTGGCAGGAGAAGCAACAAAGCACTGTGTATCCCGGTGCTTAGGTCAGTATAACCACATCACTTAGGAGTATGGATTTTTCACCCTCCTGACCGACATAGTTATAATGGAGTATTTCTTACTTACAATAACCTTCAACCCCTCCCAGAGCTGAAATCACCTAGCACTGCTCTGACTAGCCTGGAGGTATTTTGAATCACATGGACCAGTTCTCCATGGAAACAATGGCAAAAGCTACGTATTCAGTATATGCGATCAAAGGACCACAGACCAACATCCTTCTCAGCTATGGAGTAGCAGCCATAATGGGCCAGGTGAGAAGAACTCAAGCAAGAATTTGATCATCTGTCTTTCAAATGGAGATTCAGGTACAAATCAACTTAAAAGACAACGCTGAATTACACTGGGAACAAACACCTCTACCAGACAGACCCTGAAAGAGACTGTCTGCAGATTTATGCAGCTTCAGAGGACATTAACTAGCCATTTTCCAGGTAAATGATAGGGATGTGAACAACTATCAGAAAGAGGCAGCAAAGGAGGGGGGAAGAGAAGGAGGTGCTTCAAAGGAGCAGTGCCATGTAGAGCCTGGGATCAGTTGGGACTCCTCCGCTGACTCTGGTCTCTATGTGGCACTACCTCTTTGAAAGGCCACATGGAGTCTGATGCTGGGCTCCCCATGGCATTTCAAAGTGGCAGCACCGCAGGGAGCCCAGGGTCAACTGCAGACTCAGAGTTCCCAGCTGACCCCAGGCTCCCTGCAGCGCTGCCGCTTTGAAACTCTGCAGGGAGGATGGGGCCAGCGGGGGACTGCTTGAGTCCCCCCATTGACTCTGTGCTCCCCACAGCGCTTTTGCCTTTGAAATGTAGCAACAGCCCTGGGGCTGAAATGCCCCCCAGGGCTGTTGCTACACTTCAAAGGCAGATGTCCTTATTGACTAATCAAATAGTCGGTGCAAATTGCATTGACTATTTGATTAGTCAATTAATCTAAATTTAATATCCCTAGTAATAAGAGATAATGCATTTGAAAGATGTAAGACAGAAACTGAAGTCTACTTTTGCTCATGTCAAGATCCCAGAATAACTAATAATGAACAATGAACCACAATTCACTGCAGTAGAATTTAAGTCATTCCAAACAAAATATGATTTTATCCATATTACCAGCAGCTCAAATTACCCACAAGCAAATGGAGAGGCTAAGCAAGCTGTACCTACAGCCAAGAATATTGTGTGGAAGATCCATTCCTTGCCATTCTGAGGTGCAAATAAAATACCCACAGCAAATACTGAATGTAGTCCAGCATGAGTCCTGAGGGGAAGACAACTCAGAACTACTCTTCCAGATTTGGAAAGAATCTATCTCCAAAGTGGCCAGGGATGAAGTGAGTAACTTATGGACACACTTAAAACAAACATCAATCAAGGAACTGCCACATCTAGAACCTGGTGTCCATGTTAATGTCAAATAGGATGGAGAAAAAAGATGGACTACACCAACTGAATTCAGGACCTACTTCATACATGATTGAGGGTAACAGTGGAGAGCTCAAGAGAAACTGTTGACAGCTACAGTTTATTCCTCAGAAAGAACAAACAACAGAGCAAACTCTACAGATGCAGAACAAGACAATGATGACTCCAGGATACCAGACAGACCACAACTGTTGCAACTAATAGCCTAATGACCACTTGTTACATGTTCAGGTCATAGAATTATAAAACCCATATGAGTCAGGGACACTACAGACTGATACAGTCTGACAGTATGATAATGACAATATGAGTACTGTAAGCAGTAGGAATGTAAAACGCAAAACAGTGATATAATGGAATGCTAATCTGTATTACACTGCTTAGCCTCTCTGTGGTGCTGTGTGAAATATGTTATTTCAACAGACCTCAGCCATATTTAGCTGAGCATTATGGACTCCTGCAATGAAGACATTTAGTGTATATAAAAGCAAGTTTTGTAGCCAGTCCGTATCTGGTACAAAAGTCCGTAACACTGAGCACTTTTGCAAATCCTACTCCCAGGCTACGTCTACATTGGCATGATCTTGTGCAAATACTTTTTAATGCAAGAGTTCTTGTGTTAAAGTATTTGCGCAAGAGAGCGTCTACACTGGCATGTGCTTTTGCGCAAGAGTGTCCGTGCCAGTGTGGACAATCTCTTGCGCAAGAAATTCATGTTGCCTGTCTACACTGGCCTCTTGTGCAAGAACAGTTGCGCAAGAGGGCTTATTCCTGAGTGGGAGTGTCATAGTTCTTGCGCAAGAAGCACTGATTTCACACATTAGAACGTCAGTGATTTTGCAAAAGAACTCCCCGCCAGTGTAGACAGGCAGCATGTTTTTACGCAAAAGCGGCTGCTTTGGCGCAAGCTCGCACCAATGTAGACACAGCCCCAGTCTTTTCAGGCGCTGAGTGCCCGGGACTCGGGGGCTATGTCTACACTGCTCCCTATTGCACAAAAAAATATGCAAATGGAGCCTCATTAATTATGCAAATGAGGTGTGGCAATATTCCACACTGCGCCTTATTTGCATTTTTTTTTTGCGCAAGAGGGGCAGTGTAGACATAGCCTCAATGAATGGCTCAACACATTAGAGAATCAGGTTACTGAGGACGTGCGAGCTCTTAGACTCAGACAGCTGGAGAGAAACCTCTGATTTGAGCTCAGTCCAAAAGTTGGGCTCAAGGCCTGCCTTCTCTAAGAGGCAGGACTTTGCTTTGTAGTGTGAGGAGACATAGAATCCTAGAAGATTAGGGTTGAAAGAGACCTCAAAGGGTCATCTAGTCCAGCCCCCGCTCAAAGCAGGACCGACCCGAACTAAATGATCACAGCCAGGGCTTTGTCAAGCTGGGACTTAGAAACCTCTACAGATGGAGATTCCGCCACCTCCCTAGGGAGCCCATCCTAAGACTTCACTACCATCCTAAGAAATGGTTTTTCCTAATATCCAACCTAGACCTCCCCCACTGCAACTTGAGACCATTGCTCCTTGTTCTTCCATCCATCACTACTGTGAACAGCCTCTCTCCATCCTCTTTGGTATTTAAAGGCTGCTATCAAATCCCCCCTTACTCTCCTCGTCGGCAGACTAAACAAGCCCAAATCCCTCAGCCGCTCATCACAAGTCATGTGCTCCAGCCCCCTAATCATTTTTGTTGCCCTCCGCTGGACTATCTACAATTTGTCCATATCCTTTTTGTAACGGGGGATCCAAAACCGGACACAATACTCCCAGTATGGAATAATCAATCTGCTGGCAATTCTACTAATGCAGCCCAACATGCCGCTAGCCTTCTTGTCAACAAGGGCACACTATTGACTCATATCCAGCTTCTTGTCCATTGTAATCCCCAAGTCCCTTTCTGCAGAAGTGCCACTTAGCCAGTTAGTCCCTAGCCTGTGACAGTGCTTGGGATTCTTCCGTCCTAAGTGTAGGATTCTGCACTTGTCCTTGTTGAACATCACATTTCTTTTGGCCCAATCCTCCAATTAGTCTAGGTCACTTTCTACCCTATCCCTACCCTCCCGCCTATCTGCCTCTCCTCTCAGGTTAGTGCCAACCACAAACTTCCACCATTCCAATCATTCATGAAGAGTGATATAGGGTGCCAACTAGACAGCAAGCCATTGATCAATACTTGTTGAGACCAATGATTTACTCAACTTTCTATCCATCTTATCATCCATTCAGCCCAGCCATGTTTCCTTAACTTCTTATCAATAATACTGTGGGAGACCATATCAAAAGCTTTGCTAAAGTCAAGGAATATCATATCCATTGCTTTCCCCATATCCACACTGCCAGTTCTCAATTAGGTTGGTCAGGCATGACATGCCCTTGGTGAAACCATAGTGACTGTTCTTGACCACCTCTCCTCTGAGCGTTTCAAAATGGATTCCTTGAGGACCTGCTCCATGATTTTTCTAGGGACTGAGGTGAGGCTGACTGGTATTGAGTTTCCTGGATTCTCCTTCTTCCCTTTGTAAAAGTTAGGCACTACGTTTGCCTTTTCTCAATTGTCCGGGGCCTCCCCTTGTCGTTTCAAAGATAACGGACAGTGGTTCTGCAATCTCATCATCCAACTTTCTCAGCACCCTCAGATGCATTAGATCTAGCCTCATGGACTTGTGCACGTTCAGCTTTTCTAAATAGCCCTTAACCTGTTCTTTCACCACTAAAGCCTGCCCACCTCTTCCCCATATTCCTCCCCATACTATGCGGCCCAGGGCAGCAGTCTGAGGGCTGACCTTGCCTGTGAAAAACATTGAGTACAAAAAAACATTGAGTACTTCAGCCAGAATGAACCCACGTAAGGTCATCGAAGGAGAGGAAGGATGCAGCAAAATAAAATAACAGGGAGACGTAGACAGGACCCCAAAGTGCACTGACAAAGTGGGATAGTCTATTTTTTAATCTTCTCTTCATGTTAGCTTGTGTTCTTGGCCAGTTAACATTTTGTCTCCTTTCCCAAAATGTTCAAATGACACCTTGAATCAAATTTGCAGTCAGCATCCAAATTTGCACATGCAGCAATGGACAGATGCCTACTCTGCATGCACAGGAAGGCCGCATGTACACAACTAAATATGGTAACTGCATAACTGTCATATATGCATAGACATTTGGATAGTTGCATGTGTAACAAAGGTGCATTTCAAGGTGCATGGCTGCCAGTGCAAAAGTGAATGAGGAGGGGAAAAAAAAGAAAATAAAATGTAGCCTTTTGCCTCGAAAATCTTCACAAAGTCTAAAATCTTACATTCAGCATGCTTACAACTTGCCTTCCAATAGGTTATCTTCTAACTGCTCCTTATTTAGTTTCAGCAGGAGCTTAATGCCCTAAGCAGACACGATAATTTCTCTGTAGGATATAAAACCCCTGTGTGGACTTGGTTATCTGGCTTTTTAAAGTAAAATATTGGAGTATAAAAATATCCTATCTTCTTAAAAGGATTATTAGCTTTCTCTTCACTTCACTTCACTTGTTAATTCATTTATGCTAGGCTGGTTCATATGCTGTGTTCTCTCTTCTGTTTTAGACACACACGAGCTAATTCTCATTTGTCCCAGCCAGGAGCGGCTTGAGGCCGGCTGTGGCAGCTGAAGGCACGATCGGCGCCCCCGCCTACACGGCTGTCAATGGCCATGACATCATCATTGGGCGCCTGGGCCGGCAGCACCCTAGGCAATTGCCTAGCCTCACGGGCCGCCTCTGGTCCCAGCCTATATCTTGCGGCAAGATTGAGAGAGAAAACAGGGACAGAATGTAGCGTCAAGCTTTTGTGTTCCCCATTTATGAAACAACTGGGGCTTACCTACATCCTAGTGTAAATAAGAGCAGTCATAGGGCTGTTCTAACTCGTACTTTGCCTTTCAGTGCACTGGGAATTAGAGAATGACTAAAATGCTGGAATGCAAAGGCTATGGCAGAGCTTGGAGCAGGTCCCTATACTGAGGCTGAAATAGCATACCCGTTATTTCGAAAAATATTTCAAAATAACAGGCGTCTTGTGAAGACGCAGGGTAGGTATTTCAAGATGCCTCCAGTATCCCGAAGTAGCCGAGCAGTGTAGACATACCCAATAACTCTCTTTCTGGTGATCCTAGAGTGGCAGTTGGCCTCATGCAGAGGTGAGGAACCTCAGGGCCTAGTGGCTGGATGCAGCCCCCGCCTTGCCTGAATCCAGCCCCTAGGACTCAGCATTGGAGAGTCCATGTTGGCGCTCCAGCCCCCCTGCCACTCACCCGCAGGGCTGGAGCATACAAAATCTGCTAACCTGGGCCTCTCTAGGCTCTGGTGTGCAAGGAGAATGTGGGGAGTGTCTTTCTCCTTCTCAGTCAGAGGCATCTCACTTTGCTTCTCACTTATGTGCAGCCCCTGAATGACTTTTCTGTCGGTCAGTGGCCCCCGACCCAAAAAAGACTCCCCACCCCTGGCCTAGTGGCACTAGAAGGGGATTCAGTAGAGCTGGGTGCTGTTCCCAGCTTTGTCCTGACCTTGAACAAAGTCCCATTGCTTTTCTGTGCCTCGGTTTCCCCATCTGTAAAATATGGCTCACAATGCTGTCCTCCTCTGTAAGATAGTACCCGAGATGTAGCCGTGTTAGTCTGATCTTGCTGAAACAAAAGAAAGGGCTACGCAGCAGTTTAAAGCACTTAGAGATGGCTAGATGAAGAAAGTGCTCTGCAAGAGGGAGGCACTGTAATAATTAGCCAAGAATCACACAGCTGAGGTGAAATCCATACGTCAGTGTAAGGGCTGTGGGAGACCTTCACACAAAGGAACAGCGCTCCACGGCAGGGCAAATCTATGCCAGCAAACCTCTTCTGGTGTCATCCTGGCCTTAGCCGGCAAGCTCCCAGGGACAGGGAAGCTGACAAGATGTAGGTCAAAGCAAATTAATTTTGGCCGTTAATTTTATTGGGAGCAGGACCTGCACTTACATTCCTAATGCACTCTGTTAATGAATGGCACTATCTCCATTATTAACAATCAGCATTAGCCCATGCAAACCAGTCTCCCTTACTTACTGAAATCTTCTCCCGCCTGTCCCTTCCCCCCGCTTTCTTTAATTAAATGAGGAGGAAGTGAATCTAAAGCAAAGTGTGTCCTGAGCCATCCTCCACTTTACTTCTTCATCAGGAGCCAAGGGATAATGATGGCTGAATAAGGGATATTTAAGCCAGGTGGATTATTTTGTTACTCCTATAAGCAAAACAGTTGTCAAGCATAACCGTGTTGCATTACCTCACTGAGTGTTAGTCGGACAGGAAATGCAGCACTTCAGACCCAAGCAGACAAGAATGGTAACAAGCCCTTAGCAATCTGTTTCTCCAGATTAAATGTGTTTGCTAGTCTAAGTAGAATGGCACATTGACGTTCATGCCAGTGTTTTATGTTTGAAATTCCAGTGTTCGCCTTTGAAGATGACAGGACTATCTTCTTGATCTTTGCATTTGGGCTGGAAAAACCCTGGAGCGGGGAGGAGTTGTGAAACTGTCACTCCTATTTGTAAAAAAAAGTTTGGGATTTCTTTTTCAAGCTACTCCCAAAGAGCAGAATTCAACCCCACTGACGTTAAAGGGCATTTCATCACAGATGTTTTAACAAAATGGAAGAGAGTGCTATACACACCACAGAGGTTCTTGCTTGAACATCATTCTTTCCTCTATGGGTACTGACTTTTATCTACCCCCTAACCCGAAGGGGTGCTCTGCCCTTGCTCCTTTCTGAGGTCCCTGCCCCCACTCTGCCCCTCATCAGGGGTGCCACCAAATAGCTGATCAGCAGCATGGTCACTGAGCAGCCACTGTATTTTATGTGGGTGCTCCAACCTCAGAGCACCCACAGGACTGGTGTCTATGCTTTCCTCTCTTTCTAGGATGTCCAAAGAAAGGAAATACAGTGGCCCCCATGCAGCAGCCCAGAACTCATGCAATGCCTGGAACTCAGGCTTCAATTATGTTCAGGTCTCTTTTTAAAATGGGATTCCAGATAAGTATCTCTGTCCTCTCTGAGAAAGGGGGCCAATTCAGCCCCAGCCAAACTCCCAGTGAAGTCAATGGACGCTCAGCTCCACTGAAAAAGTCGGGGTTGAGGGCAGCTCTGGTTATATTTCTGTAGCCCTCCGTAATGAGGGGACTTCCTCCCCCAAAGCACTCTCCCTGTCAAAGGCTTCATACCATTTCCCACTGGGACTTCCAGCACTGATGCTGTGCACACCAGAGACCTCTTCACCTCCAACTCCTCTCCTCTAGCGCTCCTCACTTTCTGGGAGGCTTGCTTCTGCCCATAACAAAAACGGTTTTCTTCTCTGTAGACCAGTCTCTATATCAGGGGTGGGCAATAATTTTTTACCAGGGACCACTTCTGAAATTTTTGAAGTGGCCCCGGGCCACACTGGAAGGGGTGGGGCCTCAGTCAGAAGGGGCAGGGCCAGGACACTTCCCTACCCACAGACCACGATTGGTCTGGCAGTGTGGGAGAGCATGAAGTCTTTGCTCCCGCAAAAATTCCCCCTAGGCGCCCATGCCTCTGGTGGTGGGAGGAGACTTTGCACACTCCTCTTTCTGCCCTCAGGCCAATCAGGGCTTGGGGGCGGGGGAGCGCACGAAGTCTCCTCCTGCCCTGCCAAGAGCATGTGGCGCTTCTAAGCACCGCATGCTCCGGGTAGGGCAGAGGAAACTTCGTGTGCTTCCTCCCACTCCCGAGCCCCGATTGGCCTGGGGGTGGGGGAGCAGCAGTGCCTCTGCAGGCCGGATCAACCCACCCCTGTTCTATATTATCCTCTCACCCCAACCTTCTCACATTGGGCACCCAAAAAAGAGAAGCATCCCAAACTGATAGACTCATCTGCAGATGTGACCTCTCTCTAGATCAGTGTTTCCCAATTGGTGCTCCGTGGAACCCCAGGGTTCCGCAAAGCGAAAGTAAGGGGTTCCCCGAGAAAGTGGCATTGCCCCGCCCCCTCTTAAAGAGACGGTATTTTGCAGGTTTTTTTGCTCAACCAATTCTGGCGGGGCTTGCCAAATTTTACTCTGGGAACCCTAGGGGTTCCTTGAAATTATTTTAAGATGAAAAGGGTTCCGTGGCCAAATAAAATCAGGAAACACTGCTCTAGATCATTTTATCCTTCCATAAGAATGGCCATATTGGGCCAAAACAAAGATCCATCTAGCCCAATATTCTGTCTTCCAACAATGGCCAATGCCAGGTGCCCCAGAGGGAGTGAACAGAACTGGGAATCATCAAGTGATACCTCCCGTCATCCATTTCCAGCTTCTGACACCATTCCTACCCATCCTGGATAACAGCTATTGATGTGCTTAACCTCCATGAATTCATCTAGTTCTTTTTTGAATCCATACATGGGGGGTAACTGCATGCAGTCAGAAGCCTTTTGAGAACCTCAGCTGAACACTACTATGGAACTATTAGTCTCATAATTGAACATCAGGAAGGTTTACTTTAAACCAAATGAACCTTTTCACTTAATGCTTATTACGCTGATAAAAGATGCATCACCTTGGAAACCTTTCCCTTATGCAGTCAATACCAATACAAGTGCAAGCGTATATTTAAGAAATCCCACTTGTGGCCTTCAAACTCAGATTCCCAGAGGCGTTTACCACATTGTAACTTCTCCTTTTCAATATGCGCCATTCATACTTAGGTACTAAATACTCATTGAGCCTCCAGCCTGAATTTCTGACTCAGGTTTTGAAAAGAGCAAGAACCAATTATTTTAATGCATCTGAAAATATTTATACAGAAATGGGGATCGCTATGATTAATTGTCGAATCCGCAGACACATCCTGTGCAGGGGAACAATTAAAATAAATTCTGCATGGGTTGTTTATGATCCAGCTGTTTCAGTAATTGTAACCTTAATTCCTACTCTTGCTCTCACAATCAGAACAAAATGATTCATCTCTGAGATTGCAAGCCTGAGTGTTTTCCAGGGCAGTAAAGCATTATGCAAAGAAAGAATTTAGTCTCTGTAAGTATAGACCATCATTAGGGTCACTTTTGTAATTGTGAAACTCCTCTCATAATGATATTTTCAATCTGGAAAGGGAATGTTCTGAGCAGTGAAGAAATCTCCTGGCTATAACTCCTTGAATCTGTGTATATGTTTTCGTAGTTGAGAAAAGAGGGGCTGGGATGGTAGGTTTTTTTTCTTTTTTTGCAGGATATTCCATTTAAGTTTCCCAGCTGTTGGTAAGGCCTCTTGCTCAAATGGGGATTTATTTCTCACACATTTACCATGCCTCAAATATATTGCAAGGAAATGTTTAGCACACTCTATGGCCTGCAGCCCCTAAATGGTGGCATGCTTGCCCGTAATTATTCTCACACCGTTGAAACACTCTTTTTTGTTGCTGATGTTGTTGTAAAGGGGATTGGATAGGGCTATATTCTTTTTGAATGCCCAATGTGTCTATAGGACCCTCAGGGAGCCTGGGACTGTTGGGGGGGCGGTGTAGATTAACCACCTGCTTTATTATGGAGGAAATATGATATTTTAATACAATCCGCAGTTGGAAGAAAAACTGTCCAGATTTTTGAACAAGGCAAAGAAGCAGAAGCACAAAGTCCAACAGCATCTTCTCAGCAGGGTCTCCGGCTAGGCAGAGGCGCCCCCGAAGTCACTGATCATGTGAAAATCTTGGGGTTTGTCTATCTCCTTTTCTTTGGGTTTTCCCTTCTCTCTCCCCTGACCTTTCTCTCTTCTCCCTGCCCCCTTTCCTGTTCCCTTCAGGAGACCCACTCCCCTCCTGTTCAACTGAATTTTACCCCATAGCTCAGAGGAAGTCAATAGGTGGACTGCGGATATGGGCCAAACCCAGACTACCAGAAGCTGTTGAACAGATCCCAAGTTTGTTTTTTTATTTTTAATTTATTTACTATAATTATTCATGTGGGGTTTTTTATCATCATCATCATCTCTGGATCGTGTCTATACCTTGACCAAGAAATCTGGATCTTGACAAAAAAAATAATTGACGTCCTCTGCCCTAGCCCCTTCACTTTTATTGCTCCCTTCCTTTCTTCAGAAACATCAGATCTCATGCATTCAGCCTGCGATGCAGCCACTAACAAGTTTTTTTCTCTCTCTCGGGCCTTCTACCCAAACAAGGACTCTTATGGTCCTTGCAGAGCCTGTGTCACTTGGTTGGACGCTCTTAGCATCTCTGCCTTCTCCTTCCCTGCTGCTTTCCTACAGCTATTCACTTTTTCTAGAGGCCATGTTAAGTGAGTGGCAGGCCTGCCAGGCTACAGTTTCGAGCACGGTGGGATTCATCTGGCACGAGTCTCTTTCCCAACTGAGACAAGCCCAGGACTGTTTATCTGAGGGCACATGCACTTGGGAGAGTTCACTGAGGCACACGGCAAAATGTCATCAGGAGGGAGAGCCTCTAAAAACCAATTTAAATGCAAGGGATGCGGCTGCTTCATAATTGAAAGAAAAACAGAAACTGGTGAGTGCCATCCTGAGCATAGGGTTTGCCATATCAGATCAGAGTATTGGTCCATCTAGTCTGGCATCCTGTTTTCGGCAATACCCACTGTTACTTTGTAAATTCTCCTGGGAAGGGTCTGTTTGTTGGGTGACCGTATAGCACCTAGCACAGGGATTTTCAACTCTGGGTTGCAGCTTGCAAGGACAAGCCACTAGCTGGCTGCAGGATGCTTTGTTTACCTGCGCCTCCACAAGTACAGGCAATCACAGTAGCAGTTGGCTGAGGACTGATGTTCCTGGCCAATGGGAGCTGCAGGAAGCAGTGTCCTGGTCTACACTCCTTCCTGCAGCTCCCGTTGTCTGGGAATGGCGATCCACGGCCAACAGGCGCTGCGATCGCCCTTACCCTTGGAGGCGCAGGTAACAAAGCGTCTCTCAGCCAGCTTGCAGCTTGACTTCAGAAGTACTGATCCAGAGTCTAAAAACCCCTGTCCTAGCATACTCGGGTCCTGATCAAAGCTGGGGCTTCAAGACCTACTGTGGTTGGCATTCTTTCAGCTGTGAGGGATGGTGAGATTAGCAGCCTATGATACTGATGGCTTGCAATGTCTCATATGACTAAATAGCCCTATCCTGAGATTTGCCTGATCTTTTGGCAGCGATTGCAAATGTACGCATCTTGGTTGGGAGCTGCTTGCTTCCTGTAGGCTCTTTTCTCTTAATGCTCTAGGAGCCAGCTTCTGTCATGGACTCTGATGCCCTGATGGAGATGACGGTACCACTTGTTATGATCACTTGCCAAGATTTACCATTGGTCACTATCAACTCCCATTGATTTCAAGGGGCTTTGGACCAGGTTCTAAGTTAGTGATACTCAGATCTCAGAGATTCAGGAGCCAAATTAGTGATGCCCGTTATCTAAAACAGCCACATAATATACGACATACATAGCATTCTTGCAGCAAAATGACTGATTAGAGTATTATTTTATCAACTACAGCTGTTTAATAACATATTAAAAACATCCTGATTGGTTAATAATTTAATACCATGTGCTGCAAAGAGACGCAGGAGACACATTAAAGTGCCACTTGAGTATCACAGCTCTAAATGCAATGTAAAGTTACTCCCAGTAGAAAATTCTGGTGGAATGTTTCTCCATCAGAAAATGAGGTGTTGTTGAAATTGACATATTCCCGCAACAAGTTTTAATTTTCAACATTTCATTTAGAAATTTCATTTCTCGTTTCAAAACAGCTGCTGTTTTAATATTTTAAAGGGTTAAAATTGGAATAAAACATTTCAGTTTTATTCACACAGAACATTTCAAATGACCCAAAACATTTTAAAAATTCATTTTCTGGAAATTGTTGAAATATTTAGTTTCTGGTCCAAATTGGACAATTTTTATTTCAGGAAAAGGATGCAAATAGCGCTGCACATTTGCATACTTCCTCCAGGGGGGTTTTCAGAAGACGCTCTTCCGGTATTTACCCGCATCTACATGCGGCCAAATTTAGAACTAAACCCCTATTTTGAGAGACCCCTTATTCCTCCTACAATGGGGTTTACAGGAGTCTTTTGAAATAGGGGTTTATTTCGAAATTCGGTCGCATGTAGACGCGGGTAAATACCGGAAGAGCGTCTTCTGGAAAAAAAATGTAGGAAGTATGCAAATGCACAGTGCTATCTGCATCCTTCTCCCGAAACAGAAATTGTGTGTAGACATACCCTAAGTGTTTTATTTTAAAATGGCATCCAAACAAAAATATAACATCAGCTGAGTATCTCAATAATATTTTATAATCTCTTCTGCTGAACAGTTTCAAACCATTTTTCTTGATCAAGTTTCTGTTTACACAAGAGATAACGATCAGTTTTCATCCATGAAGGGAAAAAACTCACTTCTCTGCTGGATGTTAAGCTGTTCTTGTGCTGTTCATAAAGCATTTAGAGTGTCCCTCCCACATTTAATTGGTTAGCTATACAAAGCACACTTCAGGGAATTGAGGATAATCAAGCAGCTTGGTTTATTGCTGTGCTTAACTAGACTACTTCAAGCATCTGTGGTGGAGTGGGAGACAGGATATACATGGACGGGGGGGGGGGGGGGGAGCAATAGACAGAACAGAGACAGAGGCATATTAAAATTAATCCTTTGAGATATTTCAAGCACAAGCAACTGTATTAGCACAGCCTATTAGTAAGATTGCCTGATGCTCCCAAATCTTCCAAAAACTCCAGTTTGCACATGCTCAGTGAAGACTTCTTATATTTAAAATTCCCTGAAGATTCTGTCCACACTGAGCATGCTCCAGCCTGGGGCTGAGCAGGGCTTCCCCTGCAACTTCATATCTGAGCTCTTGACTTACAGGTTGTGCCAAGTGTGGGAACAGATACCTGAACTGTCTCTTACGTTATCAGTGACCCTCTGTTATCCCCAGGCACCTTAGATGACAAAACTGATTGATTCAAATGCAAAGAGAACAAAAGCTGGCCTTTGGGAGACAGGGGGAATGGGGTGAGGAAAAGAAACTGGACCTGGGAACCAGTGGATGTGGCAGGTACTGAGATGGACAAAATAGTATGGTTATGTTATTAAAGACTAATAATGCAGATGCACAAGTGGGTGATGAAGGCTGCACAGAAAACCTAAATTCTGGCATTTCCTAAGTTTGGGGTGCTTGACTTCACTCCTCTGCAATGTCCTTTTAACTTAGGATTGTGTGTGTGTGATATATATTAATGTTAAACAAAAACAGTCAATCTCATTCTGCCTCAAAACATAGCAGCAGGACCCCTCCCCTAAATGCGGGGCAAGGACTTTTACTTCAACTTCTTCCTTCTTTCCCAACAAGCAGCAGTGAGTGAGAAGTAGGGAGCATGGGCACTGATGGCCTTTGTATTAAGGTATTTCTGGGATGCCGAAAATCTGGGTGCGATTCCTGGCTCTGCCACAGATATCCCATCTGACCTTGGACAAGACACTTAGTCATTCTGTGCCTCAGTTTCCCATCTCTACATTGAAGATAACACCACTTCCCTGCTGCAGAGAGGTGGGGGGGAGGGGAGAAGAGATAAATTCATTCATATTTATGAGGAATCCAGATACTGTGACGATGGGCTCCTTATGAGTAGATAGACACCTTACTCAATGGCAGCCCTGGTAGCTTCATGATTTTTTTAAAACCCCGCGCAATCAATCTTCAGAAACTCTGCATCACTTCCTAATTACACACAGTGCTTTTTCTTCCTACTTGCAAGTTATTTTAATGGCAAAACTAATCCAGATATTTAAATAGCTACTGAAGATAAGTTTACGTACAGTAAATGGCATTTTAAAAATCTGTGGGCTAGAGATTTCTGTAAATGCAAATATACGACGACAGCAAATTTCTCTTTTAACATGGCTCCTGCAGAGTTTTAATACAAACAGGTCATCAGATAAAGGAACGTGCATGATTCATGTGGTGGGTTTCCATGAAGGAGGGGTCAGAAGCTGTTGAACTAAGTGGGTTAAAAACACATTACTTTATTACATTTCTAAAAATAAGCCTCAGAGTTTGTGGAGTTAGAAACTATGACTGCCTCTCACCTTGTATCAGAAAAGGAGTTTCTCATAGTGGGTAGCACCATAGGGCCTCAAAATTCCTTTTATTTGCAATGATAACTTTTTTTTTTTTGCAGCTGTGGGGGGCCTGGGAGGAGTTGCTGAGCTGTCCTTAGCTGAAAAAGGATGAAAACAGGAATTCACAGTTAGCTTTGCTGACCCACAATGGGAGCTGTTATAGACTCAACAGTCATTGCCTCCAAATGCTGCATTTTGGTGGCCTTGGAGAGGGCGATATCACGCTAAGTCACTGCAGACTGCCAAATATAGGAGCGGCTATTAGGCCAGGATCAGATAGTGGCTGGCTTTTAAGGTGCTGCCAGTTCTTAGTTTTACAGTCACTTTTGCTTCTTTGCCAGGAAGGTGGCCAAAGAACCTAGGATAGCTGAGATATGTTGCTATGAAATATGCCTAGTGCACATGCACTTTAAAGAGAGTTGGGTTAAATACATCTAGATCCCAGGGACTTGGGGTACATAGCACACTCTTAAAAGACTTGTATTCAGGGGCCTAGTCTTCCCCTCTTTTTAATAAAAACTGCACATTTTTTTTTCCATATGTCGTTCTAGGAGCTACTTTCAAGTCTTTTATTAGACTAATTTCTGTGATGGAAGGTGCAAGGTACACCATATGTTGGGATAAGCATGGGTAGCCCCACCCCCCAATATCCTAAAAGGTTTCTTAATGGTGTATTGTTCTTTGTAGCAATGGAGATACATCTGCAAGTTTTGCATCAGTTGTTTTGACAGTGCCAGGTGCTGTTTTGAGTCGGTGTGGCCTGGTCTTGGGTAAGCTTGATTCTTCTGATGCACTTAGTGAGTTGTCTGAAGGCTAGAAAAGGAGGGTTGGCAAACTTTTTAGGGATGTGTTCCCTGTCAAATATGGAAGCCAGATTAAACAGTTGAAGCAAAATGCAGGACAATGTAGCACTTTAAAGACTAACAAGATGGTTTATTAGATGATGAGCTTTCGTGGGCCAGACCCACTTCCTTTGATCTGAGGAAGTGGGTCTGGCCCACGAAAGCTCATCATCTAATAAACCATCTTGTTAGTCTTTAAAGTGCTACATTGTCCTGCATTTTGCTTCAACTACCCCAGACTAACACGGCTACATTTCTATCACAGATTAAACAGTGGCGTGGCAATGTGTCGGGGGGTATGAAAGGTCATGTGCCCCAAACACTGAGGGCAGGCGGGGCCAGCCAGCAGCAGGGGAGATTACTGGGGGATGGGGGCTGGCACCTGCAGCAGGGGTCTGTTCCCCCCTCCCCTCCCCCCCCACGACCACCACTCACCAGCAGCAGCAGGAGAAAAGCAGCGCAAGATGGCTTTGCTCTCCCAGCATGCCACTGGAAGGAAAAAGGAACAGGAAACCAACCTAGAGCTCATGCAGGAAACCCAAAACAACTAATCAGAAAAGTCTGGTGATAGCCATTCAACACAACGAAAAGTGGAATCAACTACAACTCCATGACCACCAGAACATGCCCCTTGGGAGAAATAAAGACACCATGACCCACCACATGGTAACCCAACATCATCAACCTACTAAGACTTCCTCTAACCAGAATTGAAGTATTTTTGTTCTCTAAGAAACTGAGTTTCTGCCACCACTACGGAGCTTGATATACAAATATGTGGAGAACTAGAATTCTTCTGCTGATTCCTCCTGAAGGAATTCTTTCATAGCAAAGCCGAAACCACCCCCAACCACCACATTCCCACCAATAGTCATAACAACAATGAATCATCTGACGGGACACCCCATAGCAGATAAAACCACACTAGACCATTGTACAACTTGCTTCAGAGAGGGGGAAAAAAAAGATTATACAATCCTCAATAAGCACATATCCATCACAATCTCTCTACCATTGAGAGGACAGCTATATAGTCCTTGAAATCCAACCACAAGACAGCGAGCAAACCTGAAGACAAAGGCGGCACTATCATAAACCTTATATGTAGCTTATACACTCATTTTATGTTTTATCCTAACTGGCATATTGGAAGGGCCTATCAAGTGAGGCTCCCTGGATCACTTCTGCATGGTCCGATTCTGTTCAATATCATCATCAATTATTTAAATGATAGAGAATATACATCAAATCTGTGTGCAAAACCAAGCTGGTAAGGACTGCAGGAGCTTAAAATTCAGATAGGACTAAAATCCAAAGTGAGACGGACAAACTGGAGACAGTCTGAAGAAAATACGATGAAATTCAAGGACAAATGCATAATATTCCACTTAGGAAGGAACAATCAGTTGCAAACATGAAAAATTAGAAATTATTGCCTAGGAATGAGTATTATAGAAGGGGATTTGGAGATCATAGGGCATCACAAGCTTAAACATGAGTTAACAGTGTAACACTTTTGCAAAAAAAAAAAGCAAACATGATTCTGGGATGTATTAGCAGCAGTGTTATAAGCAGGGCTCAACAAATAATACAATCTACTTGCCCGTGGCAAGTAGATTGTAACCCGGAAGAGCCAGATTTGGGCGATCTGCGCATGCGCAGAACGATCTGTCCATGCGCAGATTGCCGGACAGCGCGGCTGGCGAGCGGGGCTCACCGCGGTTTGGCGAGCCCCGGTTATAAGCAAGGCCCGACAAGTAATTCTTCTGCGTTAATGCGGCCTCAATAAGAAAGATTTAGATGTAGGGCGACATAGAAGACTTGAGTAGCCAACTTTAATTTGTATGAGGACTTAAAAATAGGATTTAAATTTAATAAAATGTGAAACATTTTTCAGTTTACTACGGTGCCATACAGCTCACCTCCACCCTCCTGGTCTCACCCCCTCGGCCCTCACTTGCCTGTAAATTTGAACCTGCTCTCTAATTTCAATTCCTGGGGAAGATACTGCTTGGGCTAGTCACAATCCCTCTTCCACAGCCCCAGGGGGCCCTTGTCTGGATATCACAAGGGGACACCTTCTGCCTAGCCAGGAATCTGACTCCATAAAGCTTCCCATATAACAGCACCATCGGGCAGGGCATGTGTGAGAATTGCCCAGAGGAGACTACAACAGATAATGGTGGAGCTAGCCGTTGGCTTCCAGTAGCCTCCATGAAGCAGCTTTGTAGTTATTGCATGGCCTGTGGTGGGAAGGAGAGAATTCCCTTTCCTCCATCCCAACCATCTCCCTTCCCTTCTGCCCAGCCCAGCAACATTGGTACCTTAGCTCCTTCATCTGTAAAAACGTGAGGGTTCTTTCCTCACTTGGTATTGAGACCAGTCCTTAATAACGTACTTTGAGTTCCTCAGATGGGAGGGACAAAGTATGTTGCTGTTCATGACTAACTGTACCATCCAGCTGAGAAACTGATGTCTTTACAATGTTTTCATTACCACTGGCGGGTAACTAGGACTCCCCCTTTATCACTGACAGGCTAAGATGTTGCCAGGTGGCTTCTCAATCCGGGCTGGCTTGCTAAAAGGAATGTAGCTGGAAGAAGCACTGATGCTTGGGAATTTCCATCGGGAAGTGTCAATTTAATCACAGTAAAGATGAATGGTAATGCCATTTCACCATTCCATGTTCCCTTTATCCCACCTGCTTGCAATGTGCAAAAATTAGTACTTACTTATTAAACAAAATGCTGTTCACAACTGTTATTCAATCAAGGGCGGAGAGATCATATAGCCCAGTTTGATTGCATTAGTCCCAGTTTTCCATATGTCGTTCTAGGAGCTACTTTCAAGACATCTGATATGTCCCAGTTTTTAAGAACCACAAGATGTTTGTTCAAGCTCTATTCTGCGCCACGTAGAACGTGCTCTGTGTTTAGCAGGAATAACCATCCAGTGGAGTGAGTGTTCCCTTTAACTAACCCTGTTCCTAAAAAAGCGACAAGGAGTCCTGTAGCGCCTTATAGACTAACAGATGTATTGGAGCATCTGACGAAGTGGGTCTTTGCCCACGAAAGCTTATGCTCCAATACATCTGTTAGTCTATAAGGCGCTACAGGACTCCTTGTTGTTTTTGCAGATCCAGACTAACACGGCTACCCCTCTGATACCTGTTCCTAAAGAAAATCAAAGGAGCATAGGTGCTACCGATGATCCTCTTTTGCTTGCTGTTTTTTTCTGTAACAGACTCACTCGGCTACCCCCTGAAATTCTTTTGTTCAAGGTGAGTGCTAATGACACATATTCAGGGTTTCATAATTAACAAGTTTGAGGAAAAAATCCGCTCCTCCAGGAAATGTGTCACTGGGTGTCACATGCAAACTACTTATTGCATAAGTAGCCTATTACCACGCTATCATCTCTCATTCATGATCAATGCAAATACCCAAGCCACCGAAACATCCCAACTCTGCAGAGAACGATCACCCAGTATCCTTACTCTGCTCAACCCACAAGCTAGTGAGCAGATAACAACGGGTAGAATAGCACCAACAGAGGAAGGGGAGCGGATTAAAACCAAACCAACTTCCATCTGTTCAGAACCAGGACGTGAGCTCCCAGGCCTTAGGGTTAGAACAGCAGGAGTCAGGGGTGTGAAGTGGAGGCAGAGGCCAGAGCCAAGTTCAGACCTGAAGTCTGGAATTGGAGCTGAACATTAGAACTGAATTATCTGCAGTGAGGCAGGGCTGGGTCTGAGGCTTGAGCAGGGCTGGAGCCAAGCTGGGAACAAGGCTATGGCAGTGTGGGCAATTGCTTTGAGCAGCCAGCAAACTCCTGCTGGGCTTAAGAGCAATGTGCTGGCTTCTTCCCCAGTCAGGTGCTCGGGACGCTCCATCAGGCCGTCTAGCTGATGCAACCCAGCTGTGCTCACAAGGCTGTCAGGAGACTGAACAGCTGCAGTTGCAGGGCTTTTCATTCCTGACAACGCCCAGGATGTTCATGCTGTGGCCAAATTGCAACCCTAGCTCAATACACTGAAGATGGCTTCAAAACCGGCAAAGATTTCAGGGGCTCTGATGGTTACCTGGGGCACTGTGAACCACGGGCCATTCTGCTGAAACACTGACAGTCCTGTTCCATAATGGCTTTTTGGGGTACACCAGAATAGCAAGACACACAGTTCTTCCTAGATAACTTGGCTCCTTCAGAACCTCCCCCTCCCCGCCCTTGCACGGACCTTGAACAGGACTATCCGTGTGCTTTCCACTGAGTGAGAGCGGGAGTGGCAAAGACAATATGACAATTCTGGTGACAATGTGACCAAATGAAAGCTGAAGACTGACCCAGTATTGGGGGTACACACGTTGCTGGGGCACCTCCTGATGGCTGGGCTTTGGAATTAGATCTCAGCCACTCTGGTGTCCCATTCCATCAGGTCCTGCTCCCAGTGGCTGCTAGGGGAGCCCAGGCTCACACACTACTCTGGACTCTAGACTCAATGCCTAGCAACCTCTCAATCTCAGACCCTGTTGCTCTTTCCCCGGGCTTCTTCCTACCTCTCGTATCTATCACCTAGCCCAGTGGTGCTCAACCTTTTTTCATTCACGACCCCCAGAGCCGCCGCATGTACGTCGGGCGCTGAGCCAGGAAAATAAAATGCCGTCTGGCCGCTGCGACCCCCAAGGAAGACAGACCCACGGGTTGCACACCGCTGTCCTAGCCCACCGCTAAATTTACCCATCTGAGTTTCCTCTGCACCTAGTGATTCATCCCCTTCTCAGCTTCCTGTTATCCTGTCCTGGACTACAGAGTCTGGCAGGACTTATTGTTCCTTTAAAATTCCTCCTTGTCCCTCACCAATTCCCTTTTTCTCCAAGGAGTGACTGCAAAGCTCCTGGCAGCAGCCCCCCCCTCCCCCCCTTGCACCTTGCTGGCTTTATACAAGCTCAGCCTCTCCCTTCAATCATTTAGGAATCATTTAAAGAGAGATAGAGAATAAGACAGAGACTAACTTATTGCCTCTATATAAAACCATGGCACGCCCACACCTTGAATACTGTGTACAGATGTAGTTGCCTCATCTCGGACAAGATATACTGCCATGCCATTGGAAAAGGTTCAGAGAAGGGCAACCAAAATGATTAGGGGTTTGGAATGGGTCTCATATGAGGAGAGATTAAAGAGACTGGGACTTTTCAGCTTGGAAAAGAGGAGACTAAGGGGGGATATGACAGAGGTCTATAAAATCATGAGTGGCGTGGAAAAAGTGAATAAAGAAAAGTTATTTACTTATTCCCACAATATAAAAACTATGGGGTCACCAAATGAAATTAATAGGCTTAATAGGTTTAAAACAAACAAAAGGAAGTTTTTCTTCACTCAGCACACAGCCAACCTGCGAAACTCCTTGACAGAGGATGTGGTGAAGACTAGGACTTTAACAGGGTTCAAAAAAGAGCTGGATAGATTAACGGAGGTTAGGTCCACCAATGGCTATTAGCCAGGATGGATAGGAATGGTGTTTGTCTGGAAATGGGTGACAGGAGAGGGATCACGTGAGGATTACCTGTTGTGTTCCCTCCTTCTGGAGCATGGTATTGGCTACTGTCGGCAGACAGAATACTGGGCTAGATGGACCTTTGGCCTGCCCAGAATGGCTGTTCTTATGTTCAGTTGACTTTTGTCAGCTTCTGCCCTCCTCAAGGGTTAATTGGTCTTTTTTAACCAGCATCACAGATCCAAAATGTGAATGTGGGGAACTTAGCCAAACACTTGAACACTGCCTGATCCAGTGTCCCCCCTCTTCCCTCTCCCATAACTCATTTTCCCCCAGGAACTGTTCATGGTAAGTGACACTGCAAGTTTTGGCTGTGCTTTTGGAGCTAGGATGACAACTCTAACAAGATGTCAGCTCCCAACTCTGCTCTGCCAATTATGCTAGTCTCCATCATGGCCTCACTTGTTAAAAGCTTACCAACTTGCATCTTTGTGCTTTATCCAGGGATTTCCCAATCATACTTGGGAGGAGTGCCCCATAAACATCCACAGAGCTACCACATAGCCCTCCTTCACATCCCCCACCCAAAAAACCTCTTTTACAGTAATGACCAAATAAAACTAGACCATTTTTTGGCAGAGACCACTGCTTATCTAATGGCTAACGTTGTCTTATTGTTTCTTAATACTAGCCCCAGCTGTCTGTCTGTAGCTACCTATTGTCCCTCATCTTATATTCAGTTTGTAAGTTATCTGGGGGCAGGAACCATCTTTTAGTTCTGTGCCTGCACAGCACCTAGCATAAAGATGTTCTAGTCCATGCCTGGGGCTCCAAGTTGTTATGGTAGCGCAAATAATTAAAAAGAGGCTCCAAAGCTTGCACTAAACACCTGCACTCATTTAAAGAAAAAAGCATTTTTATCTTCTGTATGATCCTAACAAATGCCACAAAAAATGTTCCGGTTCTCAGTTTTGCAAATGCAGTCACGTTAATCCAGAGATGAGAGAGGCAGTTTCAGCTCTACTGTGCTTTCTGCACTGCTGCCCAAGCTGTTCTAATTTCTGTAGGCTCTGCCTCCCTGTCAGCAGCACAACAAACACTGGGGGATGAAGGCGCACGCCACTTTGATGCACAGTACGTTAACATTCAGAGCTTTCAGGCTGCAGAGTGCAGACAGACTGCATGCCAAGAATACTGTGCTCTAGATCGCTCTGCTAAAACCTCTGAAAGCCCAGGAAAATGATATTTCCATCTCTTGGAAACAAAACACTGGGAACATGCCCCACCCCCACAATCCTTCTTACAATCTCCAACATTCCGATCGACACAAGGGACAGGCAGGGGTCAAACTTTTCCTGGCTTAATAGTGCAGTAGGATCTCAGACATAATTATGTGCATCTTGGGAATGGAGGCTGTTCGTAACTCTGAAACGTTCCTAACACTGAACAAAACATTATAATGGTTCTTTTAAAAGGTTACAACTGACTTAATTCAGCCTTGATGCTTTATTATTATGCAGAAGAAAAATGCTGCTTTCCCTTTAATGTTTTAGTAGTTTACATTTAACACAGTACTGTGCTGTGTGTGCAGGGAGGGCTGTTTCTGCTGCTGCCTGAATGTGTACAGGCGGCCCCCGACTTGCGACACGATTGGTTTCTGGGGAAGCGTTGCAAGTTGGGGATGTCGTAACTCGAACCTTCATTTACGATAGGCATAAATGCGGGGCCGAGGATGTAAGTCAGGGGTTTTTGGCCCCTTCCACACATACAAAAATGGTTGTAAGTTCAGGGAGTCATAACTCTGGCGGTTGGAAGTCGGGGGGTTTCAGTACACACTTCCAAAGGAGATGTATGCTGATTGGTCAGTCCGCAACTCTGAGGTTCAAATGTACTACTATTGTACATTAACCCCTTTTCTCTTGGTGGTGCTCAAACTCTCCTTGGCTCACAAAGACTTAGACATGGCATTCATATGCACAAGCAATTTTTCCCATCTTCTGCAACTGAGGAGGCATAAACCTGCCACAAAAGACAGCATAACCTCCAGAATTTCAATCAGCATTAATTACTGGATCATATTGCATGACATACTCCCATAGGATCAGATGGGTACCATGTCCATAGCTGTATGTCAAGGAGCGATGGGTACCATGTCCATGCTCCTGTATACAGGCAGTCCCCGGGTTACGTACAAGATAGGGACTGTAGGTTTGTTCTTAAGTTGAATCTGTATGTAAGTCGGAACTGGCGTCCAGATTCAGACACTGCTGAAACTGACCGCCAGTTCTGACTTACATACAGAATCAACTTAAGAACCCCAGGCGTCCCCAAGTCAGCTGCTGCTGAAACTGATCAGCAGCTGATTCCAGGAAGCCCGGGGCAGAGCAACTCTGCCTGGGGCTTCCTGTAGTCAGCGCTGGTCAGTTTCAGCAGAAGCTGACTTGGGGACGCCTGGGGCAGAGCAGCTGGGGTGCTGCCGGGTTGGTCCAGTAGTGCCCAGAGTGGGCGCTGCAGGACCAATCGGCAGCGCCCCAGCTGCTCTGCCCCAGAGTCCAAAACAAAAGCCTGGTCTGCTGGGGGGGGGGGGGAGCACACTAACTGTGCCCCCCCCCCCAGCAGACCAGGGACACGGGGAGCAGAGCCGCAGCGGCAGCGGGGTGCCGCGCCTCTGAGGCTTTGCTCTGGCAAAGCCTCAGAAGCGCGGGAACCCGCCCGGTGCCCCTGGTCTGCTGGAGACGGTCTCCAGCAGACCAGGGGCACCGGAGCAGCTTACGAACGGGGCTCTCTCGCCCCGACCTCCGGGGCGAGAAAGCCCCGTTCGTAAGTGCGGATCCGACATAAGTCGGATCCGCGTAAGTCGGGGACTGCCTGTACTTTGGTTTTCCATCTTCAAAAGTTAGGGACTTCCAAAGCATGATTAACATCTCTGGCCTGAAAATTGCAACTTCCATTTTTATGAGGGCTTTAAGGAAGAGGAATAATCCAGGAGTCAGATAACTGGACCACTCACCTCACCCTTATTTTCTCAGCATTGTGCTTCCACAGTCTGGAGAGAGCAGCAAGAAAGGAAAATGGGAAAGTTCAGTTGCTAAGATTGCTGCTATTTTTATTCATTCCACTTCAGAAGAATGGCAGGTAATTGTGTACGTACGGCCAAACCTGCAAGCAGGGAAGCAAATTGGGCAAATGAGCCGAGAGCTATCTTTAAATCAACCAACCGTAACAACATAATACTTTAGCAGCTGGGCACCACTGCTTACCAGAAGGTCAGACTCTACAAGTCTGTCACAATGGGACGCCGAGCTTCACGAATCAATACTGAACACCCAAATGTTGCACATTAGACAAGGATAATGAGACGACATTAGAGTAACCTTATACTGTCTGGCAGTACTTTTTAGTAGGACAGTTTGCAGCAGCCCAGCTGTCTCAGAGCTCAGGCGCTGTTGGGATGGTAGAATTTGGCCTTTAAAAGCAGCTGTTCGTGTTCCACATTTCCCCTTAGTGTCTGCCTTTGACTTTAACGAGGAATTTTTTGGTGGGTCTCAGCACTGCCTAGTCTTTTACAGCTTACGCATTTAGCTACAAAAATAGCACAGACAGTAAAATAATCATCATAAATCAGAGAACGACCAAGAAGAAGAGAGAGAAAGATATTTCTTTCTTTTCTCCTCCCTCTGCAAAAGGCAGCAGCTTCCATTCATATATTGAGTTTTTCATCCCAAAGTGCTTTACAAGTGTGTGGCCATCCCTTGCTAGATCTTTCATATCACAAAATACCATTGAAATAAACTTGAAATCTGCTGCACATAAGCACGCACTGATGGGACACAACTACAACCGGCCGTTAAAAGCAGCAGCATAGAATAGCCACAACAGAGCCATAAACTCACTGACTAGGACAACAGAAGGAGCCACAACTGATGGCATTTATTCCTTATAGTAGGTTCCCTAAATTGTAGCACCGAGTGGAAATATAGACCTGTGATTAAAGTACTGGATTAGGGCTTGAAAGAGCTGCGTTCAATTTTTGGCTCTTCCTTCGGGAGCTTAGCCCTCTGTGAAGCAGTTCCGTTTGACAGACTGGAGAGACTAATCATTTCTTTGCTTTTCTTCTTTTTATCTAGAATGTGAGCGCTTTAAGACTGTGTGTGTGTGTGTGTGCGCACGCACGCAGTACTCAGCACACTCCGCAGACCTTCCTAAACACTCCTGTAATACAAATAGCAGCACCTGCAGTTATGTTCGGGAAGTCAAAAGTCACTGGTCACCATAATTTGCCATGCAGAAGCTGCTTCTGAATATACTGGATAGGTAACCAGCTGACCCAGGGATGATGGGGTAAAGGAGGGCATTGCTCTGGGCTAGGGTGTAACACTGCACGAATGGCAGCAGAGTTCTCTGCTTTCATGGCCCAAGCCACCCTTTCTAACAGGTCTGGCCCATGTAATCTATACTATTATAAAAGGAGAGGCATCTGTCACGCTGTCTGTCACAGAGAACATTTGAGAAGTTTCTAGAAGGAGGCCGGCCTCCAGCCCCACCCACAGCCCTGCCCCCTCCACTGAGGCCCTGCCCCCACCATGGGGAGGGAAGGAGGAGCAGCGTGTGCATGCTCCCACAAGGGGGGGAATAGCACATATGCACCCCAGCATTCCTGGAGCAGCAGGGAGAGAAGAGGACGCATGGGCCCAACCCTCCCTCTCCCACTTCCATGAGCAGTGAGGAGGGAGGAGGCCCCCACAGCCTGAGCCAGCCCAAGCCGCCCCGGAGCAGTGGGAAGGGATGCAGTTGTGTAGCCCAAGCCTTCCCATCCCCTGGAACAGCAGGGAGGGAGGAGGCCAGGTGTACATCGACCATCACAACGGGATGGGTAATGCTAGTAATAATAAAACCCTAGCTTGTATATCACGCTTTTCATAGATAGCGCTCAAAGCACTTTACAAAGGTGAACACCATTATTCCCATTTTACAGATGGGCAAACTGAGGCACAGAGCAGTGAAATGACTTGCTCAGTGTTACCAAATGGCACAGCTAGACCTAGAAACAAGGCCTTCTTAGTCCCAATCCACTGTTCTATCCTCTAGGTAATACTGCCTCCCTGTAGCATTTTTCCAGTTTCAGCTTTCTGCAGTCTCCGTCTTCCATGTGTTTTCAGTGTGGGAGGACACTATACAATCGTATTTATAAATATATATTGTGCATATGCTAGAAAAAAGTCACATGGCAGTATCAGAGGAGAGAGAGAGAGATCTTAGCAGCATGAACTGGGACCACCTCATCACTGTAGAGCATCCACATCTGGGCTGGAACACGGCAACAGTTTATCAGCATGCAGCAACATTTTATAGCGTTTGAGACACAAAGTGCAGAAAAACAGCATCTTGGAAAAAAAACTGCAGGAGGAATTTAAGAAGGCAAAAATGCATTTGCCAAAGTCAGAGGTAACCTTAAAAGAAGTTAATTGATTCCAAGATTCCAGGGCCCAAGACCATTGTGCTCTGCCTTCCTGAAGGAAACATGCCATAGAACTTCCTCCAAAACAATGCCTTTAGAACTAAAGAATACCTTTAAAAAAATTCCAATCTTGATTAAAAACTGAGAATCCACCATGACCTTTACTTAGAAATTCACCCTTTATTTCCAGTTTAAACTTGTCTAGCTTCAACTTCTAGTCACTGGATCTAATTCCATAAGACCTAATGACAGAAAGGCTATGTCTACACTTGCGGCTTCTTGCGTGAGTAATATGCAAATGAGGCCAACCGTGGAATATCACCGAGCCTCATTTGCATATCTGAGCCACCATTTTTTTCAGAAGAGGCTCTTGCGCAAGAAGGAGCGTCTACACTGCCCCTTCTTGTGCAAGAAAAACCCTCTTGCGCAATGCCGTTCTTCAGGTATAGCGGCATTGCGCAAGAGGGTTTTTCTTGCGCAAGAAGGGGCAGTGTAGACGCTCCTTCTTGCGCAAGAGCCTTTTCTGAAAAAAATGGTGGTTCATTAGGTATGCAAATGAGGCTCGGCAATATTCCACGCTTAGCCTCATTTGCATATTACTCGCGCAAGAAGCCGCGAGCGTAGACATAGCCAAAGAGTTTAATGGAGTTGCGTTTTATGGAATCACCAGTACAATAGCACCCTTTAGCACCATACAGGTGTTCTTTTGGTTTTTTGACTAGGAGTAAGAATATTCAATATTAGAAAACCTACAACACTTCCTCTGTTTGCCCAATCAAAAAGCTGAGCAAGCTTGACTGTGCTTAGCTTAAGATAGGAGTTTTTAATCTTTGTTTCTGAGGTCCTCCCAAAAGTGCTATGAAAACTACACAGCTTCCTCCCCCCCCTCCCCCCCATGCCATAACAACTGGTTTTCTGCTTATAAAAACCAGAGCCAGCGTTAGGGCTAGCAAGCAGGGCAACAATCTGGGATCCCACACCAAAATCTTCTGGGGCCCCATGAAGCTAAGTTGCTCAGGCTTTAGCTTCAGCACTAGGTGGTGGAGTTCAAAGTCCCCGAGTTTAGCCCCATGCAGCGGGGCTCCAGCTTTCTGCCCTGGGCCCCAGTAAGTCTAGCACTAGGCCCTACTTGGTGGATCCCCTGAAATCTGTTCAAGCCCCCCACCTCTGCCAAGCACCCCCAGACCTCTAGTGTGGGACATGAGCCTATCTGGTCTCCTAAGGTGATATGGCTTCAGGCCAATATAAAGACGATTTGGGGAGAGTTCACCAACGCCAACCCATTTCTGACTCACTGTCTTGGAACAGCTGTTTTTATTTAGAAGCAAGTTATGACTGTGTTGCTAATGGTAGGTTTTTAAATACTTAAACATTTCAATATTTCTTTTTCATTCCTTCCCTAGTTGCCTGGGATAGCATGCATTACCAAAGGAATTTCATTAATCTTCCAGGTTTGTGTCTGCAATGAAAAGATGTAATCTTTCACAATGAAGTGCCCTGGCTTATAGCTAGATAATGGAAATATCTTAGTGATAGCCAAGAAGGCCACGCCCATTACCTCCAACACTCCAGCAATTGACAAAGACTTTTTCCAAATTACTTGACAGCAGAAAGTTTTATTATATATATTAACTTGGCTCTGACTATAAGCCACAAAAGAACTAGACTCACTGTTCTTTCCTGGGTTTAAAGTTGTTGAATTTCCCTGTGTGTGAGGCCTGTGCCTATACATTCCAAATGTTTCTATCACACTCTGGCTTTTCCTTAAAAAAAAAAAAAAAAAAATGTTGTGCAACGCTTACAGCTCTTTGACAATCAGCATTGCCTGTAGACAGCTCCATCACCCTCCAAATACTCTCTTAGATGTTAACAACCTTGTGATGACCACCATTGATATTGACAACTCCTAACAAAGCTATTGAGTGACATTTCAGTAGGAAATGGTGGTAAAGCTGCAGTCATCAGACAGAGCCATAAAAGGTTAATTAAGATGCGACAACAGTAAATACATAGGAAAACCATAGGTAACATGGTCAGGTTTTGGTGCGATTTCTTAAGCTGCAGCATAGCCTGAACACTGATACATTTCCTGCAATTCACAGCTCTTTTTGCTGGTTTCCAATAGCCTCAACAAATCTGTATCACTAGGTGAATTAGAAGGAATGGAAAGCTACTGCACAGGTGGTAGCATTTTTATTGATTGTGTTGTCAGATATTTAGATATGGATTAGGTGCTCATTTCCAAATTGAATTTGAACACAGAGAGAGAGAGCTGACTTCCTCCTGGCAGAAGATGTGTCTGGCCTTACAGTGTTACCAACTCTGGTGATTTTGTCATGAGTCTCTTGGTAAGTATTGTTTTCTAGAAATCCCCAGCCCCTGGAGTCAAGTGGATGTGCAATGATGTCAGCTTTCATTCTTAAAGAAAAAACAACCACCAAGGTTCTAGCTCTGGTCGCTGTAGAGAAAGCTTCAAAATGTGACCTTAGTGCACCCTACAGGGGCACTACAAGAAATAGACTGCTATTCCGACAAGTCTCTTAATCCTCGTGGAATGAGGCTAACCAGGACGTCAGAATAGCATGCACGTTATTTCAATTACATTTTGAAATAACGGGTGTGCTATCAAGACACAGAAAATGCTATTTCAGGATACCAAAGTATCCCAAAATAGCGCCACAGTGTAGACATAGCCTGAAAGTCCTCCTCACTTGTCAAAATCTTTCTGGCAATGAGATACCATAAGGGAGCATAATCCAGGTGTGATCATACCAGAGTTGCAGAGAAGTAGACTAGTAACTTTTAAGCTCCATAACAGTGGGTATTTGCATACACAGCCCATTGTTACTCTGGCTTATTTTGCTGCCATATTATATTAAATTATTCCTAATTTACTCTCCCCTAGGTCTTTTGCAATATAAAACTTTCCAGATTTCTCTTTCTTTCTCAGTTAATTTTTCCTCAGAGGAATTGGCTTCTCTCCTTATTGACTTTCCAGGTTTCTCTCTCAGTTAATTTTTCCTCAGAGGTATTTGTTTTTTTTTCCTTATTGAGCCATAGCCATCTTTCATGGGTCTTCTACACTGCTTTTT